>NC_141699.1:805541145-807035120 GCF_964263255.1 Lissotriton vulgaris | reverse complement strand
GGGGGAAAAGTTGGCTCTGGAGGAGAACAGCTGGGCACTTGTAACCGTAACCATTAATTACAGAAACAAGGGATCAGTACCACAGAACCCTAAGCTGGAACATCTACTACGTAACAAAACACCTGTTACCTCACCTGTATATCCCACAGGTGTGCCTGTATGAAGGAAGGATCTAAGGGCGGCTTCTATATCCCCTGGCTGTACTACTGGAAAATAGAATACAGAGAGCATTAGCAAACCCCCATGTTCCCTCCCTTCCTGGAACGTGAAAGATTAGGCCAGCAATGAACACCTACCCATGTGTAGGATAAAGATAACCTAAAGTTGCCCCATATAACTAAATAATGAAAATAACGATCACATTCCTGGTAAACGGTGGTTGATAACAAAAGGTCTTTCTCCTCCGAGGAAATGCTTAGAAGAATAACCTCAGGGTGTGCAAGACGCGACTACCCCAAGATCTCTCCAACATTCCCTAGACTGTAGATAACGCAAAAGTTAGGAAAATAAATCATATGCCCAGCGTACAGTATTTATATGTATAGCGTCTCTACAGATCCTGCTCTGTAGGCGCTCCAACAGTGAGTACTGAGTACTGAAAATGTAAGGCGGCACCTATACCCAGGTGTCCTGCGCAAACCAGAGCAAGACGCTCCCTGAAAGTATGCAACAAACAGATTCCGTAAACACACTAAGAAAGCAAGTGCCCCACTCGATCTTGAAAACCTGTTGCTGGAATGATGGAAGGACACGGGCGCTTCCTAAGCCCCTCCAGGGAAATCCACACTCGAGCTGCAACACACCAAAGAACACAAAGTTGTAGGCGCTTCCTAAGCCCCACCAGGTTACTCCACAACCGGGCTCCGAAACCAAAGAACGCTGAACACACACGCTGACAGCGGCGTGTTCCTTCAGCGCAAGCCGAAACTTGCCTCCGCCGATATCCATGGATCCTGAAAGACGATTCAACAGTACACGAACCAAACACAAAGCAGGAATAATCGGCAGCGCGTCTTCCGCGAGACTTCCTGATAATCACTAGTCGCGTCGCGTCATAGGAGCGCGCGGCGCAAGGGATCCTGGGATATGTAGTTTCCCATTCCGCTTCTTATGATAGGGCAGGCAGTGATTTACCAGAGGTCGGGGGGGGGGGGTGAATCGTGACCGTGCACCCCCTCTCACAACACTCACTGACTGCCACCAGGTTTACCAGGATGTGACAAATGGAACCTCCGCACCAGTCTAGGAGCATGAACCGCCCCCACAGGTTCCCACGAGTCTTCCTCGGGACCGTAACCCTTCCAAGACACCAGGTACTGAAGCCTCCCCCTCACTCTACGAGAGTCCAAGATGCGCCGCACCTCGTACTCCACATCCTGTTCTACCCTCACAGGCGCAGGCGCTGTATGACTCGGACCCCTTGCAGGCTTGATCAGTGAGACATGGAACACAGGGTGTATCCTGAAATGTGAGGGGAGTTTTAGTTTCACCGCTACGGGGTTCACATGACGAATCACCTGGTAAGGACCGATGAATCTGGGGTTGAAAACACTGAACCTTTTGAAACGAATGTTCCGAGTGGACAGCCACACCCAATCCCCTTTCTTGTACCCAGGACAAGGCCTACGATGTCTATCGGCCTGAGTTTTGTACCTAAGCTTAGCTTTTACAAGATTTTTCCTGGCCTGCATAACAGTCTTCCGTAACTGCACCAATCTTGTCTGTAACTGTGGAATTGGGGCCTCAACACCCGGCACACTCAAAGGGACGAATCTGGGATGAAACCCATAAGTACAGAAAAACGGGGTACACAACGTAGAGGAATGAATTGCGTCATTATATGCCACCTCAGCCGACCATAACCATTCCACCCATGCTTCAGTAGATGTATCCACAAAACACCTCAGGTATTGTTTGAGGGTCTGGTTTAACCTTTCGGTCTGCCCATCCGTTTGCGGATGAAAGCTAGTGGACAAGGAAGAGGCAATGCCCAATCGATCACACCAGACCCTCCAAAATTTGGCAGTGAATTGTGCCCCTCTATCTGAAACAATAACCTTGGGTAGGCCATGCAGCCGAACAACATGTATGAGCAGTAACTGGGCTAACTGACTAGCTGTGGGTACCCCTCTACAGGCAATGAAGTGGCCCATCTTGGTCAAGTAGTCCTCGACTACTACTATCGCTGACATCCCATGATCCTGAGGGAGTCCCACCACAAAATCAACTGAAAAGCTTTCCCAAGGACTCACAGGCGTGGGCATTGATTGTAACAGCCCTTGTGCTGGTCTATGATCGCTTTTGGCCTGCGAACAGACTTCACATCGTTGAACCCAAGCGAACACATCCGGCTGGATGGTGGGCCACCAGTAATTGGGTAGCAACTTTTCCAAAGTTTTCTTCCCTCCAGTGTGTCCTACGCAAGGTAGATTGTGGCACCACTTAAATACTTGTTGTCTTAATGCAAGAGTGGGGAGAAGCAATTGAGACCCCTTCCTTGGCAACCCTTGACGAATTTTCCATTCCGGGTGTAACCGAATCCATGTTTTCCAAGCAAAGGTCTGGATGCCTTTCTTGACTTTGTGTAGAAATTCTTCCGTATGGATCACCCCTACCACCTGTTGAGGTTTGATGATGCTGGTTTCAAGAGACTCCCTCAATGTGGGGTGACTTTCTTGACGGGTGAGAGCATCAGCTTTCCGGTTATCACATCCCGGACGGAAGGTGACCACAAAATGGAACTCCGAAAAGAAGAGCATCCATCTCAGTTGTCTGGGTGTGAGATGGCGTGCGGCACTCAGGAACTGAAGATTGCGGTGGTCTGTATAAACCGTGATTTGGTGCGTGGCACCCATCAGCCAATGCCTCCACTCTGTGAAGGCGTCTTTAATTGCTAGCAATTCCTTCTCTGCAATCGTATAATTGCGTTCTGCAGAATTTAACTTGCGTGACATGAAGGCAATGGGATGTAGATGACCGGTATCTTCACTCCGCTGCGAGAGAACAGCCCCCACCGCTAGTTCGGACGCATCAGCCTCTACCACGAAAGGGAGGTTTGGGTCAGCATGAATCAATATCGGAGCAGATGTGAACGCGGTTTATAACCGATCAAACGCTGTTTGCTCATCGGTTCCCCATATAAAAAGGGGGTGTTCTTCCGGGTTAATCTTGTGAGAGGTGCCACCAGATCCGAAAAGTGAGAGATGAACCTCCGATAGAAGTTAGCAAAACCCAGAAGTTTCCGGATATCCTTGACAGTGGTGGGTTGTGGCCACTCCACAATGGCTCGTACCTTCCTTTCAGCCATTATCTGCCCTGATGGAGTGAGCATGACTCCCAGGAATTCCACCGTTGTGACATGAAACTCACATTTCGTTAACTTGCAATACAGTAGGTTTTGTTTTAGAGCCTCCAGCACCTGCCTCACATGTTGGATGTGTTCTGGTTCATCATTAGAGTATATTAGAATGTCATCAATGTAGACGACTACAAAGATGTCCAGGTAGTCTCGTAACACCTCGTTAAGAAAAAATTGGAAGGAGGCTGGGGCGTTGCATAGCCCAAAGGGCATCACAAGATACTCAAAGAGCCCATACCTGGTTTTGAAAGCGGTTTTCCATTCATCGCCTGATCGTATGCGTACTAAATGGTAGGCTCCCCTAAGATCCAGTTTTGTATAAATCCTGGCCGATCTCACTTGTTCCAGTAATACAGGAATCAAAGGAAGTGGGTATTGATTTTTGGTGGTGATAGCATTTAATGCCCTGTAGTCTATACAGCAGCGTAATTCCCCATTGGCCTTTGGAATAAAGAAAAGAGGGGAAGCTGCTGGGGACCTTGATGGTCGGATGAATCCCAAAGCAAGTAGGTTGTCCAAATATTCCCGTAGATGTTTTGTTTCGGGTTGTGACAATGCATAGATTCGACCACATGGAACCACTGACCCTGGCGTTAAATCTATGCGGCAATCGTATTCCCTATGGGGAGGAAGTACTTCTGCTTTAGTTTTACTGAAGACTTCTTCATACTCCTGGTAACACTGAGGTAGTTCCACCTCTTTTTCCGCGGCTGTGGAAATGGTGTGAGTAACAGCCAATACCATAGATGGTCGGGGATTCTCCTGGATGCAATGGTCATGGCAATATGAAGAGGAGAATTCCAAAGATCGCTCTTTCCATTTTATATTGGGTTCATGCTTTTTCAGCCACGGGAGTCCCAATATTATTCCATAATTAGGGGCCTGGATGAGGTTAAACGACAGCTGCTCCTTATGATAACCCCCATACCACATCTCATACTCCGGGGTATGTTGGGTGATAGGACCAGATTCCAACACATGACCGTCTACTGCAAACACTTCTTCCATGACGGTTTTATCCACCGGGGTTACTCCCAACTTCCGTGCTTCTGTCAAATCCATGAAGCAACCTGTCACTCCGGAGTCTACCATGGCACGGACGTACTTAGGGTCTTGATCAATCCATAATTCAATGTCTATAAAGAACAGCTGGTTTACCACTCGGTTTTCTTCAGTTATCGAAGGGATGAAATGTGCACTTGAGTCCCTCCCTGCCTTAGAACTCAAGCATCGGAGTTTTCCGAACCCTTGTCGACAGTGGATACTGCTCCTTGACCGGTACGATAGCGTCCTCCTTTCGGTTTCACCGGACATTCTCGTAGAAAGTGGCCTTTCTTCCCACAGTACAAACACAGCCCAAATTTGTGACGATGTTCTCTTTCACTGGTAGTGAGGGATGCTCTCACCACACCAATGTCCATAGGTTCGGATTTACCTTCTGCTTTATCCCCGCTAGCTGGTTTCTCCCCGAACACCAGGGGTCTGTCTCTTCTTCCAGTCTCACCCTTTCTCTCTCTCAATCTGTGATCCAAGCGTAATGCCAAATCAATAAAGGCTGCACATGTGGTAGGCTGGGGTTCAACTTGTGCTATTACATCTTTGAGATTGTCTGTGAGCCCTTGGTAAAACAGAACCATCTGTTTGGCTTCAGGCCAATCAGTTTCAGCAATCAATCTCCTAAAATGATTTAGGTAGGTCACTATATCCGAATTGCCTTGTTTAAGAACAAGCAACTCCTTATCAGCTGAGAAGGTCTCAGCTCTCCTATCGAACGTTTTCTCAAATTCGGCTCGAAACAGGTCCCAATCATAAAGGATTCCATCATTATTCCTGACTATAGGTACAGCCCACTGGGCTGCCTCTCCTCCTAAATAGGAGATCAGAAAGGAAACCCGTGATTGATTGGTCAAAAAACATTTGGGTTTACAGGTGAAGTGCATCATCACCTGGGTCATAAACACCTGCACCTTCTTTCTATCTCCCATAAACCTTTCTGGGGGAGCCAAAGGAACTGGAGAAGGCATTTCTACTACCAACGAGGTTGGCTGAGGGGCAGGATTCCCTGCATCAAACGGGTTCCTCTGCATAGCATCCATTCGTGCTTGCAACGCAGCCGTTTCCTGGCGGGAAGCGGCCAACTCAGCCTGAACTAAGCCTAAGGCTGTCACTACCTCATCTAAGGTAGCCATCCCTTGTATCAACCCTACCAGGAGGAGCAGAACTTTTAGGCCGATTATTCTGTCAGGTCCGTTCTGGATGCTCCTCAGGATAGGATCGATGCTATAAGGGGGCCCACCTCTAGATCAACCCAAGTCTGACTGTAATTGTGCCCAGACTGTTAAGGCGATCAAGCGGGGGGAAAAGTTGGGTCCGGAGGAGAACAGCTGGGCACTTGTAACCGTAACCTGTAATTACAGAAACAAGGGATAAGTACCACAGAACCCTAAGCTGGAACATCTACTACGTAACAAAACACCTGTTACCTCACCTGTATATCCCACAGGTGTGCCTGTATGAAGGAAGGATCTAAGGGTGGCTTCTATATCCCCTGGCTGTACTACTGGAAAATAGAATACAGAGAGCATTAGCAAACCCCCATGTTCCCTCCCTTCCTGGAACGTGAAAGATTAGGCCAGCAATGAACACCTACCCATGTGTAGGATAAAGATAACCTAAAGTTGCCCCATATAACTAAATAATGAAAATAACGATCACATTCCTGGTAAACGGTGGTTGATAACAAAAGGTCTTTCTCCTCCGAGGAAATGCTTAGAAGAATAACCTCAGGGTGTGCAAGACGCGACTACCCCAAGATCTCTCCAACATTCCCTAGACTGTAGATAACGCAAAAGTTAGGAAAATAAATTATATGCCCAGCGTACAGTATTTATATGTATAGCGTCTCTACAGATCCTGCTCTGTAGGCGCTCCAACAGTGAGTACTGAGTACTGAAAATGTAAGGCGGCACCTATACCCAGGTGTCCTGCGCAAACCGGAGCAAGACGCTCCCTGAAAGTATGCAACAAACAGATTCCGTAAACACACTAAGAAAGCAAGTGCCCCACTCGATCTTGAAAACCTGTGCTGGAATGATAGAAGGACACGGGCGCTTCCTAAGCCCCTCCAGGTAAATCCACACTCGAGCTGCAACACACCAAAGAACACAAAGTTGTAGGCGCTTCCTAAGCCCCACCAGGTTACTCCACAACCGGGCTCCGAAACCAAAGAACGCTGAACACACACGCTGACAGCGGCGTGTTCCTTCAGCGCAAGCCAAAACTTGCCTCCGCCGATATCCACGGATCCTGAAAGACGATTCAACAGTACACGAGCCAAACACAAAGCAGGAATAATCGGCAGCGCGTCTTCCGCGAGACTTCCTGATAATCACTAGTCGCGTCGCGTCATAGGAGCGCGCGGCGCAAGGGATCCTGGGATATGTAGTTTCCCATTCCGCTTCTTATGATAGGGCAGGCAGTGATTCACCAGAGGTCGGGGGGGGGGTGAATCGTGACAGTGTTACACAGACACACAGATAAACAGGCTCATATGTTATGACAATAACCTTGGCGGCTCATCACTCACTGTACAGACTGGGGGCACAATGTATATCTAGAGATGTCGAAAAACAAACCCTTTCTCATGTATAGACCTTCGTTAAAGCCAACTTTGCAAAAACAGCTAAGCAGTGTTGTGTGCAAAAAGCAGCAAAAGGTAAAATGGCGTTTAAACTTCTAATAAGCCATGCTAACTTAACATGCACGCAAAAAGAGGCCCATAAACCATACTACACTCCCCCCATGTTCGGGGAACACACAGCAATCTGGGCAAACTTCATAGAAAGCAGAGTTCAAGTTTGAATGAGACAGAACCAAGTTCAGAAATTTTGCCAAACTTGATAACAGGGAACGAAAATTCAAATAACCAAATCAGTGAAAACAATCACACATGGCCATGATGTGAAAAAAGACTTCAAACATGTAAAAAAAATCAAGACATTAAAAAGAAAAATATTCACGAGTTCAATACGTGCCTATGAAGAAGAAACAAAATCCGTACTTCAGTCCAACAACGTGTAAGCACTATATGTTGCAATTGCCTCCAATAGGAAGCTGTTGTTATCATCCATGAACATTTCAGCCATCCAATTAAGTAAAGGGAAAGAACATACATGTTCATCAATTGCTGGAGCCTCTAGCATCATCAGAGGACAACTCGGGCTTATTTCAAGATAACTGCGATCCAGAAAGTTATTGGCTGCAGTCCAAAAGTTCCAATTACCTAGAACCCCATGTGCCGCTGCGCAGGCCATAATCCTGGTACTAAAACAATCTATTTCATGAGCAACTAAGGGACTCATTAGTAGATTAAAATCCAGGTCAGGAGACACCGTGTTGCAGAGACACAAATTCAGGGCCATTCAAAATCACAATCCAGGCAATGGAAAACAGGCTGCACGCAGGTGAAGAAAGAGAACCGGAAAGATAAACCATACGCCACTCTTAGAGTCTCCAAAGGCAGCGATCCATAGTACTCTAGCATCCGGTTACGAAGGTGGAGCAGCCGGGACAGAACGTCGTGGGGCACAAACTGTGCATCCATTTTGTCGTAAACAAAACAACAGCAGAATGCTGGCGCCTAAAGCCAGGAGCAAGTGGAAACCGCCAAAGATACTTGAAATAATTGAATGAAAAAATGCAAGGAACACACCGAATATAGCATGAAATGAGGTCACAAGGCCAGAGCATACTACTTTAAAAAAATGTGACAGGCCAGTAGTTGACGAGGCATTTAAGATTGTGTGAATCAAAGCACCGAAATGCAGGGGCAGGTCTGTGTTTAATAAGGCATTTACATTAGTACGAGTATTTGCAACATTAAGGACGAATGTCTCACACTCAGATGTAATTGGGACTTCTTTCTGGAACAAAAGAGCTCTTATTCGACTAACCATTTGAACTCTGCTTTCAAGGTCGGAATCAAGGACCAGATGGAAACATCAAGCTTGCCATGCGGAGGAGGGAACAGCACATTCTTTCAGCAAGTTACACGCTGGGAAACTGTAACAATATAAGCTATTCCTGCATGCATCCCACAACACTCTTCATTATTTAATAATAAATAACTACCGTTTGCAAGCAATGTGAATGTCGGTGTAATGGCCGGAACTAGAGTACCTTTGGGAACACAAGCTAAGTTTGGTGCAAGCACATTACAAGAGCCGTGCAATTGAAGATTTCTGCATGTTAATGAATGATCTGGTGTCGTGGTGCAATCCTCGCCATTTCAAAAAACGTATTTTCCATCCCTCAAGCACCTATATGTAAATGGGAGATTCCAGACTTCATGAAGATAAGCTCCACCCAGGGGCTCAAACCTGCCTATGGCATAATGTTTCATGCAGGACTCAAATTTGAAAAGGGAAAAAGGCAAAGTTATTAACTCGTGGATGAGCCAAACTGCCGAATTGGTTTCTGCTACTGAAAAACGTAAAGGTTCTAACTTTTCAATATGCAATAGTGAAAACGTGGCATCCTTCATTGACATAAATTGCTGTTTAACAGTCAAATTGAAAGGCAGAAATAATAAACTCGTGTTCAGGTAATCCCATGGCAAACCTCATTGTAAGCAGCATATATCCATCTCTTCGATCTGCCTGCTGCAGGACCTTATACAAAATCTTTTCAATCAACAGTGTCAGTGAGTTTGGACAAATGTAGCTTAACAGACGCTAAGGATGAATGTCAGAGCCAACTCTGGCACAATTTGCCTACAGAATATGTGGTGACTGAATGTTGAGTCTGAAAACGGGGATCAACTCTAACCTCTGTATAACCAGGGGTCAGTCCCAGAAAATGGTACTGCAGCAACCAGCCTTCGCGATTAATGCTAGAAACATTAAAAGAGCAATTTATTAACAGGGCTTGTAAGTCACACAGGGAAGTACTGGTATGATTATTCCAATTGGCAAATTCACCCAAATCAGGAAATGAAGGAGCATTTAATTTTTTAGAAGTAGCCTATCCAAAGCAGGTGGTTTGTGAAATAGTGTCATTCAGAAACAACACATGGTTTGGGATGAGACATGCACGATGCAAAGCCTCAGTGCCTTGCACTTGCCAAATTTTAGAACCCCAAACAGATATAAGATCAATTGTATCTCCCGAACAGCCAACTGGTAAATAAAGGACTTCGAATAAAGTAATTTTGTGTGGGTAAGTCTAATCTTGGAAAATGACTTTCCAGTCAACTTAAAATAAAATGCATTAGGGTTGGATTGATCAAAATCAGTAAAGTAGGAAAACTTTTTCAAAAATGTTTTCGAGCTGCCTTCAACTGACAATGCTCCCACTGTGTGTAATTAACCATATTTCTAAATGAATTAGTTTTATGCAGAAAGTGATTGCCAAAATGCTGGTAACAGTACAAATCACCATAATTCGCAGACTCCAAATATAAATCTTCAGCCTCGAAAGCAGCATAATATTTCAAATCAGTAAATAAAACCTCTACAGCGTTAACGTCCCAATCATCAGAGTGAATATTTTGTTTAACCATATCCCCATAGAAACACGGAGTACATTGGGGTCATTAATAACCTCTGTGGGACCATGTATCTGGAACTTTACAGCATCCCATACAATCCCATCTAAAACGGGCCATGCAGTTATATTCACAAATGTCTGGTCCCTCTTCATGATGCGCGAAGAGGAGTGGGGAGCCAAAGTTCCATCAATCACTCGAATTGAAGTTCTTTCCTCACCATAGTGTCCATTTATAAAACTGAAAAAATATACCACAAATCCTATGTACATGACCAGAAAAACTGCAATCAGCACCACCCAAATGTAAATCCAAGGAGGAATCGAAAAATGTTTTTACCAGGTAGCACAAATCAAAACTTTTGAAGGGGACTTAGATGTGGATGAGCCAGTGTTGAATAAAAAACGGGATTGATTAGCCACACAGGTTTCCAAATCAGGCATAGACAAGTCAGTGGGGTAAGTATATTCAGTGTCATTAAAAGGATCACCAGCAGGTTGATTCAATAAAGGATTTGTAAGTGGACTCATTTCAACTGCAACATCAGGCCAGATGGCAGGATCCGGGGCCAAAACAGAGTGTCGCACCATTGCTGGACACAAAATCGCAGGCATCAAACTATAGAGAATCAGCCACCCTGTGTGGTTTGACATTGTCAATTGAAATGTACCTGTTTCCCTTTTGCCCAGGTAGAGGAGATATAATGACTGTTCTTGTACCCTGCAGGCCAAGCACGGCAACTGGAGTTCGATAGGAAGGACCAAATTCTTTCTTGTTGTCGACCTTCTCTCGGACCAGTTCTCCAATTTGGGGTAGCCAGCCGACTACCGGAATCTGCAACGCAGCTTCAGACGTGGAGGGCAAGTGTTCCTTTGCAAGACTGTCTCTGGTCTTTTGTAGGTTCTGCAAAATATTAAAATGTTCATCTACGTCAAAGGATGCAGCTCCCGCCGCCAAGTCTAGACCGGCAAGGTCCGGAGCAAACATCTTGATGCCAAAGAGCAGTTCGTAAGGGGTCCGCCCACCTAGAGACCTTCTAGGAAGATTATTTAGTGCACGTTGTACACTATTGAGGTGGGTAAGCCACTCTCTGCCAGAACCTAAAACTTTCGCTGTCAAGGATTACTTTAAGTCACGGTTCATCAGCTCCACAACACTATTACCCTTAGGCCGGTATGGAGACAAAAATTTGACCTGGACCCCCAATGAAACAATGGCATCCTTGTACGCCTTAGAGGCGAACACTGGACCCTGGTACTAATGGAAGGTACCACATGCAAAAATTCCCACAAAGACAAGCAAATACTTTATGACAGTTTTAGCATCAGCGCTTCTTTGAGGCCACACCCAGACAAAGCGTGTGCAAGAGTCAACTGCTACTAAGATGTACTTATAAGCTGTATCAGAGGAGAAAGAACCACAGTGCTCTAAATAAACACATGCAAGTGGTTTATTAGATATGTACAACTGAGTTTGGGGCGGGCGTGCAGCAGAAGAAGGTTTAATTTGCTGACAAATGCCACATTGAAGGACAAAATCACGTGTCTGTTTGTACAAACCCCGCCACCAATATCGTTGCTGGAGAAGAGTTGCAAAAGCTAACACGCTGGAATGCGTCTTAGCCATCCTGGTGTGGGCTGCTGTAATCAAAGCCTGTCTGCAGTCCGCGATGGAAATCAACCTGTCACCAACGTTGTTAATTCTCACATAAGAATCTTTATCAGGACTTAAATGATAAGAGTACTTTGAAGGGAAACCCTTAGGATAATTACCTCCCTTCTCTGTTGCAGCAATAGCTGCCAAGATGCGGCTTGATACGCCTGGCATAATCTGGAATGTATGTACGACCAAAATTTAAAAAGCCCAGTAAAGATTGTAGCTTTTTCAGTGTTGTGGGAGCACACACAAGTGCACATTTCTCCAAGAAGTGAGGGGCCAAACCTCTACCTTCCATGTTGAGCTCGTAGCCCAGGAACAACACAACTGTGTGCTGGGATATCAACCGCAGCCGCATCAAAACAGTAATAGAGAAGTAAAATACAATACTACAAACCACAACTGGGTAGTAATTCAAACAGAAAACCTTTGAAAATTATCAAGCTTGAAGTAACCAATGTAACTAAGGGTAGGCTTTATCTGTCACTACCGTCAACTGGAAACAATAGTGAGGAGGTCGTAGACTGATATAAGCACTACTCAAGTGTCTCACAATAAGACCATACTCGTTGGGCGCCATGTTGCAAGGATTTCTGCTCATACACAGAACTGTGCACAGAGACCTAGGACATTAGTGAATTGTGGTGTACCAGAAAAATACCTCAGTACCTAGAAACCCCAACCAGCTAGCAATCAGTTTCTCATTAGCTCTTCGTCCTATAGCAAAGTAGCCAATGATAAGACAACCTAGAACATGCGAATTAGGACCATCTCAGGAATGGTGGGCAGTGAGAACACACTTTTGTTATACTCTCATACCAGTCCACAACAGGAGTAAAAAAGAGACACTGTATGGTTAAAATATTTATTTTAACGACGTGCTCTCAAGTGCAGTATTTTAGTCAACATAAGCAAACATATGATTAAAAATAATATGGTCAGCATGGTAGAAACTTCATATAATACAAAAGGAGGAAACATATTACAATGATAGTGCAAACAGGTGATAAAAGTTCCTAGTTTAAACACCCTCCCTATATAGGAACTATGTATTATAAAACTATAGAAGGTCTCTTGAGCTTGTTTTGGGGGACCCCATTACCTGTCCACTCAGTAAGTGTAAATCACATCTGGATCAGCTAGTCTCTCTGTATCCCTGGACTATTTCAAGTGCGTGCAATTATGGCAAGTGTGCTATGATAAAGGCGAAAGAATCCTACTCGGCTTGCAGCTGCCAAAATGATGTGTCGAGAATGTGTTACACGGACACGCCGTTAAACAGGCTCAAATGTTATGCTAACCTTGGCAGCTCAGCACTCACTGTACAGACTGGGGGCACGATGTATGTCTAGAGATGTCGAAAAAAAAAACTTTCTCATGCATAGACCTTCGTGAAAGACAACTTTGCAAAAACAGCTAAGCAGTGTCGTGTGAAAAAAGCAGCAAAAGGTAAAATGGCATTTAAACTTCTAATAAGTCATGCTAACTTAACATGCACGCAAAAAGAGGCCCATAAACCATACTACAACGTTATCATCAATAACACTTAACAAAATATTAATAAATGTTAAAAAAAAAATTAACATTTTATGTGCACCATAAAAAACATAAAGATTTATAGACTAATCAATTAAATATTACTAACATTTAATGCAAACAAATATAACTTTAATGCCTTCCCACCCTATTCCCCTACAAAACCAACAACCTGCTACTGAAATATAAATTACTTATAACGATATTAACATGTAGAGAAGCAGTAAATGTAAAAAATACAATTGTATTAAAACAATACATCAATTGACACAATTAATAACATATATACATGTATAACAATTCGAACTTATTGAGCATGAATATAAATTATTTATATTTGAATTCATTTCCCACTTCATTCCCTTACAAATCCAACAACTCGCTAATAAAACAACATAATATATATAAATGATTATTGTAAATATAGATAAAAATGCATTAGGCCTCTGGGGTGGCAACCCTATGATGGCACATGTCACTAACGTAGCATTAGTAGATGAGGGTTCTTTTAAAAACCTATGTGGTTTCCCTACTCACATGAGCGAGGGGCATCTCAAGATGTTTTGAACATTCATAGCAAGATTGCTATTATTGGTTGTTGTAATGTATTTCAGCAATACGTCAAATTATAATGAAGGGAAATCACATCATAAGAAAAATTCCACACCAATGTAGAAAAATAGAGCAAATTGTACTGAATAATGTTACACCAAAATGACAAAAATCCAACTTGTCGAACCAAAGATATGCAATTTTAAAGATGTAAGTTTAAAAAGCTCCAAAAAGCACAATCTGCCAACCCAGGCTATCTGGTTGTGCGAAACTGTGTGAAAGTAACACGTTCAGGCTGATCCTGTTGGAGCGCGTGCCAGATACAGGGACCAGGTTAGTTCTGCTGAAAGAGTTATCTTTGAATCCAGGGCACTGAGACCTGTTCATAGTGGAAAGGGCTGTGAGGAGCAGGAAGAACTTCGCGGATGGTTTTCAAAGTAGAATGAACAACAGACTGGGCAACATGGATGGTAATCTGTGTAGTGCAAAGTTCCTCTAGGCATGACAGAAGGTCATTGCTAGCACTTTGCTTTGGTGGTCCCTACGAGCGGTCAATGCTGTAGCGCGAAGAGTTGGCTTGTCAGAACTTCACGCTTGTGGTTGGTGCTGGCGACAAGATTTTGGCGCTAACTGGCCTGTTCACATTCGTGAAGAGCCCAAAAATGTCAGTGGAGCGCAACAGAGGCTCACCAAACGTCCTTTCCCTGAGGTGTCAGGAACTCACTCCAGCAGAGACCAGCAAGACTCAGGCAGGTCCAGTTGTGTGTCCGATTGAATATCCAGGCAGCAGGTCAGCTGAGCAGTGGCAGGGAACCTCTGGAGCTTGTTATGTTCATGAAGAACAAAACAGGAGGTCAGCTGGCTGACCCTTGGAATCACTTCAGCCCCTGGGATGGAGGGTACAGGTCCAATCTTCCTTATCAACAAGCAGGTCAGCAGGCAGCAGTGCAGCGGAGTTATAGCCTTTTTGGCAGCCACGCAACACAGCAGTCCTTCATCAATAGTCTCCACAGGTCCAGGAGTATGCTGAAGAGTTGGTGCCTGCGGTCCAATATTCATACCTGGTGCCTTCTTTGAAGTGAGAGAAAATTCTAGAGGATTCCTTTAGAAGTGCTCATGTTTCCTGCTTCCCCTTCCCTGGCTCCAGACTAATTACAGGCAGTATGCAATCCTTTGCATAAAGGCAAGACATAGCCTATTCAGGTGTAAATGGGGCTGTGACTAACTCCGCTCTCTCATCGTGCCAGCGATGGCCCATTCAGGCACAGCTAAGATCTCTATTGTGTGTGGTTGTCTAGCGGGAATATGCAAAGACCAACTGCCAACTACACTCAATAATGTGACTGTTGGACATAGCCCGTTTTACAGAGACATCCCTGAACTTTTTACCTTCCTCCTGTATTTTATCTGACCTGTTTTTGTTGATTTTATGACGATGGGCTCTTTACCACTGCTGATCTGTGCTAAAGTGCATGTGCTCTCTCTTGTAAACTTGGTAACAGTGGTTTACACTTGCTTGTCATATGTAATTTCCCTGTAAGTCTCAGATACAGTGGTATCCCATATACCCAGGCCCTGTAAATTAAATGCTACTAGTGGGCCTGCAGCACTGCTGGAGCCACTCACAGAAGTAGCCTTTCAAACCTGTCACAACGGCCTGTGTGCTCAGTTTATTGCCAAAGTGATGTGGCATTTAAAGTGGTTGCCATGTCTAAAGATCCCCTTTTACTACATATAGGTCACCCCCGAGTTAGGCCCTAGGAATCCCTATGAGCAGGGTGCTGTTTAGGTAAAAGGTAGGATGTGTCTCTGCTGTGTGGCATGTGCTAGTAGTGACAAACTGCCTATTCAGTTTCTCACTGCTGTGAGGCTGCTCCTCTGATAAGTTTGCATTGAGAAATCCCTGGTGTTTCAGTGGTAATTTCTGAAATGATACAGGTAGCGGGGCATGTTTGGTATGTTTGGAATAGTTGTGATAAATCCTGATTTTTGGTGAAAGTGGATTTGTCATAACTATTTTAGAAATGCCACTTTTAGAAATGGGCATTTCTGTGTGGTTATGACTCTTTGTGCAAGGCCTGGTTGCGTATTCACCATCTGGTTTAGATGACAAGAGAAGGGGATGTGCATTCACCATACACAGTCACAAGGGGGATTGAGGTGTGTCTTGGCTTTCCTGAGTGACTCAGCACTGGACTGAATAGGCCTGGTCTGCATTTAGAGTGGTGGGAGGAGCTGCACCTGCACCTGCACCTGAATATGGCTGTGCCTGCCTTTCACAATGCTGTCTAAACCCCCGTGTAATGTGTTTGGAGCCAGGGCTCTGGACTGAATGGCGGTGTTGAAGTGTGTGAAGCACCCCCAGAACAAAGACTTTTGGAGTATAAGTACAGGTGCTATGACCCCATATATTTTAGACACTGCATGGGACTGTAACAGATGCTGCTGGCTCCACAGATTGCTCGGTGGAACCACCATCAGACTTGATTGCTTGGAGGGCGACCCTGCTGCCTGCTGGGTGGAGAGAAGGCCTGCTACTGTTGCTAGAGACCCTTGTGCTAGCCTACCTTCACCCTGTTGCTGGTGCCCCAGTGTTCTCTAGGGATTGGGTGACTCCCTCCGTGTTCCAGCCTTAGTTTTATTAAGGCGTATTGTGGAAGAAGGTGTTTCCTACTTGCTGGCATCAGGGCAGGCTTAACACTTCTGGATTTGCCCTGCCAGCTGTTCCTTGTATCAGGATGGTATTGGGCACTGCTGTGAAGTTAGTGCGGTGCCTGAAAGCACTCACATTCCCTGTCTTCCAGGTAAACCAGTGCCTCAGTGAGCCGTGCACTCCCTGGTGCCTCTGGGGCACAAGCAGACATCCACTTCTGTGCCCACTTTGTGGAGAGGAATCCCCGTGTGTAAGGGATTCCCAGGGGCCAGCGAGTCTCCCAATCGTAATGCCGATGACGAAAGGAGGAGCCCAACCGACCAACAGGCACTGAGAGGAGCTCCAGTGGTAAAGTGTTACTGACTCCCTCACTCCTCCCAGAGGGTAGGGAATTGGACCTGAGCATTCCTGGAAGCTGGGAGGCCCGGTGGCCCGGTGCCCGGACAAGGCCTGCGACATTGCTTAGTTGGCGTGCTGCTGGTGGGACGCCAATGTTGGGGAAGCTGTGCATCATAAATGCGGGAAGCTGCCTTGTGCTGCTGGAGGCAGGGGTCCCGTACCTCTTGGGTTTTGAACCCCTTCAAATAGCTCTGCGGCGCATGATCATGGGCAGCTGCATACCAGCACTCTTGTCCTGCTGAAGAAGGAGACTCCAGCAGTTCACCCCGTTGCCTGCTCCAGTGTAGTAGCAGTGTAGTAGCAGCAGTGGTTTGAGAAGCCCCGGAGAGTCACATACACACTGCAACCTCGGTGCAATCTTCTCGGGCTGGGAAGGACTGCTGGGATTTGCCTGGTGCATGGGGTCTCCCTGCCAAATTTGGCAGCGTGCATACACCCCCATACCCTCTTTTCCAAAATGTCCCTGGGGGCACTTGCTGGTTGGGATGTAGGCAGGGCGGGGAAAACCTCGGCTGAGGTCACGATCTTGATGCCATGGACCGTTACCACATTCCTGGTAATAGGAGCCCAAATGCTTTTGGCCCTACATATTGTATTCAGTAACACATCAGCGTATTGCACCTTTGATGAGCACAGGAGAGTGGTGCTTTATAATATTATGGTGCCATGAATTATCCTGTTGTATTATTAGGGATGCTTGAGTAATTTCATAGGTTTGGCATTGTATGCCCTGATGCAGTGTTGAATATCGTAATGGTGTTTTGCATGCTCAGGCATGGACAGTATTGGTAATTCATGTTCAGGTACCCTTACATGCTGACTTTCATGTTCCCAGGTATAGGTCGTTTTATGCCTTACCACGAACAGATTATGAATATTATTTCATAGTATACGTTATATATGCAGTAAGGGTGGGTTTAAGAAAAATGCAACATATAGGTAGTTACTTGAGTGCGCTACCTGTGGTTTCATGACAATTGCCTAGTTGGAAAAGAGATTTGTTATTGATGCATTATGATGACAATTGCTTAGTAGCAAAGTGTGTTTTGATCTAAGTGATGTCATGACAATCACCTGGTTGGCGAAGTGATTTATGTGATTATGGTCTAAAGAGTTTTGTGTACAACTCAAAGGATATTTTTATATAACCTTGTGTGGAGTCTAATTTTTGTGGTGTGCCTAGTCTGTCACTGGTATGTATGTGTGTGTGTGCATGTGTGTGTTGCCCAAATGCTTTACACATTGCCTCTCAGATAAGCCTGACTGCTATGCCAAACTACAAAGTGGGTGAGCAGGGGTTATCTCGTGTGTGTAACTCCCTGACTCTGACTACAGTGGTGAATTCTGCTTGGCTTATGTGCATACTCTAGCCTACCAGAAACCCCATTTCTAACATTGGATAGGACTTGCTTTTGCGCAGTGCCACAGTGACTTACTGTTGCACTACAAACTCTGCACTTTTAGACAATCACATGTTTTGGTTTTCTCCTGATTTTCTCTTATTGGTAATTTTTTTATTGTGTGCTCCTGCTTCAGCTCTTACGCTTAGGAATTTTGTGTTGCACTTGTGTGTTAGTGCCTTGCCAAAATGGAATTAACCTTTGGCATGAACTACCTGTTGTGGTGAACTGTGGAGGTGTTGATGGGATACTGGAATGAGAGAGACCTAACCATGAGGGAGGAGGATAGCAAGTCGGACCTTCAGGAAACCTTGTACTATTATGATTGGGGGGCCTGGAGAACATCCTAGGAGAGTACAAGATAGGCAAGAGTTTTAAGGAAGAGTTTGATAATGAGGACACAATGGGTACTCTCAAGAATACCAAGACATGGGAATTCCTAGAAGAAGAGTCTGAACAGGAAGAAGAAAATGACTGGACAGAGACGCAAGTAGGTAGAGAGGACCCCGTGGAGAGAGAGTCCCTTGCTGGGTCTAGTGCCAGGAGTCGTATCACCTCCTTTTCTCTGTCGCCAGAGGAGTTGGCAGATTGGGGGAGGAAAGAGAGCATAAGCTGGCTTTGGAAAGGCTCATATTGGAGCATGCAAAGGAACTAGCACAGCTGTCTGTGAAGAAGAGAAAGGCTGATGTTGAGAGAGCCTTAGTGCAGGAGAGGATGGCAGAGGCAGAGGCAGAGAGGGCATTTGCCAGAGAGAAACTACTTATGAGGAAAGGTTGTCCCTTGAGCGTAGTTCCAGTGTTCTGGACTCACCAGTGAGGGTGGAGACCAAAGGTGGCAGCAATGTTGTGTCCAATGTAGAAACTTCCACTCCAGGTTCCCGGGGCATGGCACTTAGTTCCCAGGAAGAGGGTGTCACATATGAAGGGTATAGTTTGAGGTTCAGAGGCAGTAGGAAACTGTATCACCAGTCTTGAGGGGAGTTTGTGGAGGATTATTGTAATGCACTGGAGGGTTGGGTGACGGGTAGCACAGCAAGCAATTTTGAAGGGCTGTTCAATCTGATTGTCAGAGAGCACATGTTCCATTGTTGTTTTCCAGGGCTACGCCAATACCGGTTGGAGTTTAAGTTCTCTGATCCCAGAGAACTTGCACAGCAGGCAGACCTCTGGGTGAGTGTCAATGGGTCTGGAAAGGCATTTGGGAGGGATTCTAAAGGGAGAGGCTTGGGAAACATTATTTACTCCACATGTGAAACAAGGTATTCCATTGCAACAACTATGTTGTTACATTGCATGCCATTACAATGCAAGCCATTACAACGACCTACTGTAGGAGGCAGACGGTGTTGGATTGTAAATCCAACCCCGTACCTACTGTTGCACAGACTGGAGTTAGTATAGTAAATGATACTATTCCAACATCCAGCGCCACCCTACAGCAAGTCGTTGTAATGACTTGCGTTGTAAGGCTATGAGATGTAACAACTCAGTCGTTGTAACGACCGCATTGTAATAACATGCATTCTAAATGCATGCCTTATTACGTGGCCTATTTGAGTGGCTCAGGTTTTTCCCAACCAAGTCTGGTGGGAAGGTTTGTGGTAGCCCAGATTAGTCTCAGTGTAATGGGATAGGTAGAGGGTCTAATGCCCCTTCTCAGTAGAGGAGGAGGGGTAGGGGTGGGCGGAGTCCCAGGTTGCCCAAAGCCCAGTCTCAGAGCCTGGTTGGTTCCATGAGGGAACAACAGGAGGGGGGCCTAGTCAGTACTAGAAGGCAATCGGCTGAGGGGATCTCATAGTGTCAGGAGAACTTGGGGGGAGTGGCTGTCACCAGCATCCCATCAGTTCTGGTGTCTGACTGCACCACCCCTGAGTGGAGGGTGCGAAAGCCAAGATGGAGGTGTGAGTGGAGGATACAGTCCCCAGTGGGAGAACTAGCGGGCCAGGGGCCAGCTCTACCCTGGTGACACTACTTCTTTTTTGGAGAGTCTTCGTGCTCTGTCAGATGGGCAGGGGTAGGGGGATCAGTGCCAGGCAGACTGTCATGCAACATATAAAAAATGTGTTACCCTTAGGGGTAGTTGTGTTCCCCAGGAGATCCTGGCTTGCCAGGTTCAGGCTCAGCTGGAGGTTGTAGACACTGAGTGGAGGCAGTAACCCCCTACCTGGAGGGAGGGACAACTGCTAGCAGTGTTTTTTCTATGTTGTGTTCTGGGGGTACCACTACAGTTGGGAGGGTGCAGAACTCTGGAAAGGGGTGCAGGGGGAGGGAGGAGTCTCTCTCTGGACCCAGTTCAACAGGGTGTGGTCACTGGGTTAGTAGACCAGTTGCAGAGTAGAATCCTTGAACTGGTGGGAGAATTATATGGGATGGCTGATATCAGTGCCCTGACAGTTCTAGGTTCCGGTGTTACAACTCCTAGGAGGAGGGTGAGGAACCCCAGAAGGAGAGTTAGAGGGAGGACAGCGTTGCCCGTGACCCCAGGCCAACCTGAGGGTGCTCACCCTAGGCTGAAGGACCAGGGGCAGAGTAGAACTCCTGCACTGGTGAGAGGTACAGTGGAGCAAGGATACTATGTATCTGGGGCTTGTGCCCCACTCTGTGCGATGGCAGGAACCAGCAACTCCTGGAAGGACTGAGGCCTGGTTCTGGCTGTGAACAGCTAATGAAAATGAGAGTTTTCTCCTCACTGCACATATCTGCCTGAGGTGAAGTCCCAAAGGATGCAACCTTCACATTTTGATGTGGACCCAAGGGTCTACTATTGAGCCAAATGTTGAGCTGGTGTGGCTCACTGGAAATGTGCATGAGGTGTGGCTCATCACTGAGCTCCAGACACCACATCTCTGGTGAGGAGGAAGAGCTTATTAACAGGTGACCCAAGCAGATGTTTTAAGTGGAGGCAATGAGTGATAATGCCATTGAGTAGTGGGATCCAACAAGTGTAGTAAGGTGTCATGATTTGCAAAGAGGTTCCATGTGACATCACATGTGATTTGAGAGCATCTATCAGCCTGTTAAGGCCCAGTGAACAACTGGGCAGCATCAACAAGCATCTTTCTCAAAAGGAGTAAGTCTCATGTATAGACAGAGGCGGCCATTTTCAGAGGGGACCTTAGATGGGTCTCAGGGACTGTTCAGAGAAATCTCAAGAGCAGTGGCTTTTAACCTGCGGACCAAAGACCCCTGGAGGCCTTTGAAGCCTGCTGAGGGGTATGTTACTGTGTTACACAATTAAATAAGATTAAAAGTAATGAAGTATACACAAATAAAGAAGCAACATTGGAAAATATGAAAACTTTTTCTATATTTGATTGAGAATTAAACACAATCTTGAAATATTTGAGCTTTTGTATGGTGTATACTTTTTTTTAGTATTTCTGTTTATTGTTTTGAAGTTCAAATTGTGGAAATTGGTGTAAAGGATCTTCTAAACACGGTATGTAATAATATTTTATTGGCGGTCATTACATCAGCGGCCTTGCTGTTCCTTGAAAGCCTCCCAACCTTCCTTTTAGTACTTCTGCCCCTCATGGTTCTAAATGAAATCATAGTGTTATTACATAATTACCATTCTCCCCCCTCCCCCCTAAAATGCGTTTAAAAAAATCAACAGTGGTCAAATAGTCTCTCAAGTCTTTTTGAGATTCTTTCAGATATTATGTGTATCCATTCACTTTGTAGATCACTGGTGTGTATATTTTCTTGTTCAACATTCAGTCCAACTTTATTGAAGAAAGATCTGTTTCTTGTTATTACTCTTTCATCATTCCTTGAAGTCATTGCCGTTCCTTGAACCTTTGTTACTTCTAAAGGTACAGGATGAAACCTACTCTGTGATTTCCTCACTTTCTGTTGTTGAACTAACACAAGATCACCAAGTTGATAATCTTGACTTGGGCATTTTCTTCCCTTTTTAGCATAATATTTCAGTTGTTCTTTTACCTCCTTATCTTTTTCCACCACTTCCTTATGAACTCTTGGAGGAATTGGAGGTAGATGTGGCAAATGAGTTTGTCTTGATTTTCCAAACATTAGATCTGAAGGACATTTTCCAGTTGAATCATGTGGAGTATTTCTATAATCTCTTAAGACTTGGCACAGTGCTTGATTTATTGAAATTTGCTAAAGTTTTGCTCTTTGTACAACTTTTTTAATTGTAGCCATCAGTCTTTCTACCATTACATTGGCTCTGGCCACATTGGAGTTATCCTTCTATGCACTATTCCTAGATAGTTCATCATTTTTTAATTCATCTCCATTAAATGGTGGTCCGTTGTCTATTCTTAAAACATTGGAATTCGCCAAGTTGAGAATACTTCATCTAATACCGGAAGTACTGTTGATGAAGATGTTGACGATATCAACTTCACGATAGGAAAACGCTAATACTCATCTATTATTGCTAATAAGTAATGTCCAGAATCTAATGGTCCATAAAAATCTGCTGCTACATTAGACCATACAGCATCTGGTAACTCAAACATGTGCAGTTCTTCAATTCCTTTTTCCTTTGAAGTGCATTGACATACATAGAAAGACTGAACAACTTTTTCTACTTGTTTGTCTAATCTTGGGAACCACAATTTCTTTCTTAGACAATTCTTTGTTGCAGAGATGCCTCAATGACTTTCATAAGCCAAATCAATTACACAACGCTTGAAACTTTCTGGTATTATTATTTTGTTTCCTCTAAGTAATATTCCTGAAGAGGTCACATAATTCTGAATTTATATTCTTAAATCCTAATATATAATTTTTCTTAATATTTGGCTGAAACTCCACTTATTTTCATGTAAAATGTCTTTTACTTCTCAAGGTGTGTCATCTTTTTGTGTTTCTTCAGTTAAATCATTTTCTTTTACGAACTGCTGATCTGACAATGAAACATATGTACTCCTCTACCTCTGGTTGTTGCACAATATCTCCCTTAGATGGATGCCTAGATAAATAGTCTGCTGGATTATATCAATTTCCTGGTTTATGGATGATACTAAAATCGTAATCCATGAGTCTCATTCCCCAGTTTTCAATTCTTGGTGGCATTTTTTGGGTGATTTCTAAAAATGGAAACTAGGGCTTGATGGTCGTTAATAATTACAAATGATTTTCCGTAAATGAAATCATGAAAATGTTCACATGCCCAGAGGACAGCTAAACTTTCCTTCTCAGGTTGAGAATATTTCTGTTCCACCTCAGATAAACTTTTGTTAGCATGGGAGACTACATACCTTGGGGTATCTCTTCCAAGTTTATGCTGCACTAAAATTGCTCCCAGACCTACTGGACTGGCATCCACTACATGTTCTGTACATAAGTTTGAATCAAAATACTTTAAGTTTGCTGCATTTGATATTTCCTATTTGATTTCTTTAAATGCTTGTTCACATTCAGGAGTCCACAGAAATGTCCGTCCCTTCTTTGTCAGCTCTCTAATGGCGAACTTACAGCTGCAATTTTTTTTTAAATATTGTGCACAGTATTTCACCATTCCTAGAAAATATTGTAATTCTGTTATGCCTTTTGGTCTTTGTATTTCATTTAAAGATGTTATTTTAATGGGAGCTGGTCTCGTTCCTTTTGCTGAGAATGTATGCCCAAAAAATGAAAACTCCTTTTTATTTATTTCACATTTCTTTATATTTAAGGTGAATCCCACTTTCTGAAGTTGTTGACATACTCCATCCAATGCATGATCATGCTCTTCTAGTGTCTTTCCAAAGACCAAAATATCAACACTGTAATTCATAAAATTTGGTACTGGCCTTATGCTGTTCTTGATAATCTCTTGGAAGATCTCAGCTGGTGAACAGATCCCAAAGTTTAATTGTTTATACCTAAGCATTCCCAATTGCGTTGAAAATGTTGTGATGTATCTGGACTGATTATACATTTCTAATTGATGATATCCTTTGCATAAATCAAGTTTTGAAAACTCTGTTGCCCCATTTTTAGTGCTTATCATATCATTTAAATGAGGGTCTGGATATCGCTCTCTTTCCATAGCTGTCTTAGGAATTCTCATGTCCACACATTTTCTGATGTCATCAGTGTCTTTTTTTTAAACAATAACAATAGGACTTACCCAAGGTGTTGGATCTGTTACTCCTTCGATTATATCTTGTTCGAGTAGTAATTTAATCTCTTTCTCCACTTTTTCTTGCATATGCACTGGTTCTCCTATGTGTTTGTGCCACTGGTTTATTGTTTCATTTATATGTAAAGTAATCTTCTTGTCTTTTAATTTACCTAGTCCATCAAATAAGTTAGAATATTTTCTCTGTACTGATTGATCTGTTGAGACATTGCAATTCATTGCTATTAGACCCATGAGTTGAGCAGTTACATTACTTAAAAAGCATGTTCCTGGAACTTCCCCTTTTAATACATATATGTCTTCTCAACTTATTACATTTCCATATTGTAGTATTTGTTAAAATTTTTCCCACGCATAGAACAGGATGTTTAGCTCGCCACGGAAAAACACTAACATTTGACGGACTCAATGTAGGTTGTTCTTTCATTTTCATGTATTCAGTTATACACATTCTATTGCATGTTGCTCCACTTTCTAAAACAAACAGAACTTTTTGAAGTCCAACCATTAAATCCACAGATGTGGTTTTTAAAATATTTTTTCTCCTAATCATGTTAAATTGCTGAAAATCACAGTTTTCTTGCATCATGGAAAGCTTTTCTGATTGTTGAAATTCTTCATCTGAATTTTCTTCAGTTCGTTCTATGTGTCTTACATATGTAGTGTTTCCCCTTTTTTAAGTATCTGAATTAATTTGCCTCCAGTTCTCTTTTCTTGCCCCAAATTCTTTCTTCTCTCTCTTAAACCTGCATGCACTTGCAAAATGATTGTATCTTCCACATTCTTTACATTGTTGTCCTATTGCTGGACATGTTTTCTGATGTGGGAACTAAAATCCGCACCTGTAGCATAGTCTTTTTTCTCTGAATTGTGTTTCTATTTTTCCTCCTACATTCTTTTTTTTTTACATTTCTCTAGTTTGTTCAATTGCTTTAACTCTCCCTTTTTCCATGTTTGTAGCATGTTTCTGAGCTTGCATTTCTGTTTTCGCCATGCGCAGTATCTCTTGTAAATCATACATCTTTTCTAAGAGTTCTTTTCTGAATTTTACTGAGTTACATCCTTGTATTACTCTTAACCGTATGGCTTCTTCATTGCTAAATGTATTACATTCACAGAACGTCACTAACTTTTTAGTCTAGTTATCCATTGTTTCATTTTCTCATTGACATGCCATATTAAAATTGTGTCTAGCATTTAGACATTTCATGAGACCTTCATAGGTATTTCTCTCTTGTTCTGGGAATGCAACTATTAAATCTTCAACATCATCTCCTACAAGGTTGAGTAATACATCTTTTGCTTGTTCGTCAGTGTGCTTTTTACATGTTGCTTTTAAAAAATGTTCAAATCTCCTTGCCCACCTCCCCATCTTTGTGCAACATTTTCTTGTTCAGACAAATTAAAAGGTAATGGTCTTCTGAAGATTTTACTTGAAATATTCCCAGTAATGTCTTCCTCATTGTATATTTCTGAATTCATATTTACAGCAACTTCATTGCTTGTACCTTCCGTAGTCATATTTTCCTTAACATATATTGGAATATTGTGTATTGTCTACTTCTTTTCAATATGGCATGTGTATTTGTGCACTGTGTTTTTCATTTTTTATTATTTATCAATAAAAAATGGTGCTCACGTTTATTTCTTTGTGTTTGTGTGTATAGCACAGCTGTTTTCCTAATGCAATCAGTTTTGTTATTTGAGTAAAAATATTCTCTCTATAAAGCACTATTGCAGAAGTGTAGTTGTCACAAGAGTTTTGTGTTTTGGTGTTGGTGTAACTTTTGAAGATTAAAATAATATTTCCTGTGTTGCGCATATACAATACTGAGCTTTCCAGTCTTTTTTTTTTTTAATTCTTATGTGCGTGTGCCAGAGGACAGTTTCTCAGTTTTCGCTCATATATTACTGAGCTTTCTATTCTTTTAAAAAAAAAATCTTATGCGCATGTGCCAGAGGACAGTTTCTCTGTTTTGCACATGCACACCACGCTCCACTGTACAGTTTCTTTGTTTTGCACGTGCGGCATCATAACGCATGCGCAAAGAGTGACGCATGACGTAAGGTCACGCAGCGTGACCCAGCGTGGCGGCCATTTTAAGAAGTGTTTTGTTTACTTTCACGAAGCGAACTAACGGTGAGACGAGAGGTTTTGACAGCATGTGAATTCACACAAGGCGAAGCATTTAGAAACCCAGCAGAAGGAGTACATTCCGGTCAAAGAGAAGTAATAACGAGTAAATAAAGGATTATTTTTTTCTTTCCTTTACCAGCACAACAGGTGAGGAAGTCGGGAGAAGGGTGTATTTATTTGTTTTTTTGTTGTTAATATATGTGCTTATTGGTGCATGGAAGAAGGTGATTGCACTGTAAGCACTGCTAATAAAGACAGAGACAGAGACATGGCGCAACAGAATTTCTCAATAAGTCCTCCTGAACCATTTTGGGTTAAAGGCACTCAACCCACTATTAAGTGGATAGAGTGGAAAGAATATTTTATTAATTATTTAGAGGCTGTTGATGAAACAAAAAAATGAAATCTGAGCAGAAGAAGAGAATTTTGTTACACTCTTTAGGACCTATTGGATTAAAAACCTTTTCAAGGATGAGTAAATTTGATGACCCCAATTTGGATGAATTCCAGAATGCCATCAAAAATATGGATAAATATTTTGCACCTAAAGTATGCATAAGGGTCATAAGACATAAATTCTTTCAAAGGAAACAAACTAAAGAGAAAACTGTGGATGAGTGGATGGATGACCTAAAAAAACTTGCCATTGATTGTAAATTTGACAACTTACATGATGACCTGATACACGATCAACTAGTGATACACAACAACAAATCTGCTCTACAAGATCGTCTTTGGGTCAATGGTGACGCACCTCTAGATGACGTGGTGGCCATCATGAGGAAATCTGAAATGTCTGGGAGATGCGCTACTGTAGAGAAAGAAACTGAAAAAGACTTGTCCAAGACTTCTGGTACTATTTGTAAAATTCAGGGTCCTGTAAAAAATTTTCGTCAACAGCAACAACAAGGGAAATGCACTAATCAACCAATGAGGGTTCAGAATAGGAGCACAGAGGAGAGAAGATGCTACAGATGCGATAGTAAAGAGCATCTAGCTTTTAGTAGACTCTGTCCAGCTTAAAAAAAAAATGTGGTATATGTGGACTTTTAGGTCAGTTTAGTAAAATGTGTCGCAGACGTAGTAATGTGAAGTACGTGGATGAGGAAGATGTAGAAAGTATGGATGAGGTAGAAACTGAGGATGAATGTTGTGTTAAGAATGTTCGAGGGAACTATGCGATTAACATTTCAGAGGATTCCTTAAAAGGTAAACCAATTTGTGAAATATCTCTTAGTGGAGTAATTGTGAGTGTTTATGCAGACTCCGGTTCACCATACACGATTGTGAACGAAGAGGTTTGGAGGAAGAAATTTGTAAACAAAATTGGTGGGCAATTGAATACACCTGATGTTTGCCCAATCAGTTACACAGGAGATAAGATTGGCATGATTGGTTTTAGATGGCTTACCTTTTTATTTAAAGGCAGGTCTACAAGAGGAAAATTGTATGTAGCAAAAGTAGGACCATCAGTTTTGGGGTGGTTTGACCAGAAAAATTTGCACATTATTTTGGACCCCAATTCAAAAGACAAGGTATTGATTTTGGATGACTGTAGCAATATGGGGGAATCATTATCTGAAAGCTTTCCTAAGGTATTTAGCAGTGAACTGGGCGTTCTAAAGGGGTTTGAACATAGAATTATTTTAAAGGCTGATGCACAACCTAAGGTTCACAAGGTAAGACCCATACCTATACTGATAAGGGAGGAAGTTAAGAGGGAGATTCAGGGATTGCTCGCTAAATGTATTATAGAGGAAATTGAGACGTCTGAATGGATTTCTCCGATTGTGGTTGCCCGGAAACACAATGGAAAAATCAGTTTATGCATTGATTTACGCCATTTTCCTTACAAATTTCCCCTTCCCAAAATCAACGAAATGGTATCTTCCCTTAAGGGTGCAACGTGGTTCTCCACGGTTGATCTCTCCGCCGCTTACCATCAAGTTATGTTAAATCCCGACTCTAAGAACCTTACGGCATTCATAACGCCATTTGGTTGCTACCAATTCAGGCGTATGCCTTTTGGGCTGGCCTCAGCCGCTGCTGTTTTTCAGCGGCTGGTGAATAAATTGTTCGGAGACATGGACAAAATCTCGTTTTTTCAGGATGACATTCTGGTGGCGGCAAGCGACAAAGTGGGTCATGATTCTAAATTAAAACAAGTTTTGGAAACCCTACAGTCAGCAGGCCTGACTGTGGAGTTATCCAAATGCAAATTCAGCCAGAGGAGTGTTTCCTATTTCGGACACATTATAAGCGAAGAAGGTGTCAAACCTAAACCTGCATTAGTAGAAAATATTGTAAAATTTCCTGCACCTGTTTCAAAAGATGAAGTAAGAGCGTTTCTCGGCATGGCTGAGTATTGTGCCAAGTTTATAAAAAATTTTGCTGCAAAAGTTTTCAATATACGTGCACTTTTGAAGAAGAACACTAAATTTATGTGGAATGAATTGTGTGAGGAAGAGATTAAATTGGTTAAGGTTGATTTACAAAAAGTGAATGCTCTTGCTAGTTTTGACCCAAATATTGACTGCCTGTTAACCACTGATGCAAATGACAAAGGCCTGGGTGCCGTGTTATCACAGTGTGATTTGGATGGTAAAGAAAAGATAATCTTGTTTGCGTCTAGGGCTCTTTCCCCTGCTGAGAGTAGGTACCCTATCATTGAGAGGGAAGCCCTTGCGTGTGCGTGGGCTTTGGAACATTTTCGAGCATTTGTTTGGGGCAAGCCTGTGATCATTCGTACTGATCATAAACCATGGATCCGTATCTTGTCATGTGAGGGTATGTCAGGTGCGTCAGCAAGGTTAGCCAGACTATCTATGCGGATGAAGGAGTACATTTATAAAATGGTCTACCTACCTGGAAGAGATAATCGCATTGCTGATTGCTTATCTAGACTTCCACCTCCTCTAGAGGAATGCGATGATGATCCCTGGAGTGAATACTGTGTGGCATTGGTACACGATTGTGGTGAACCTGCCATAAATAAGACTGAATGGTTGGCTGAACAGGAAAAAGATGTTGTCTTGAAAAATGTTTTAGGGTACATTTGCAAAGGTTGGCCCAAGAAGAGAGATATTCCTGGGTTGGATGCTTTTTGGCAGATCCGCATGGAGTTGTCCTCTGAGAATGGTATGCTCTTTAGGGGTGATAGAATCGTTCCACCTGTGTCCTTGAGAAGGAAAATTTTGCAACTTTGTCACGAAGGGCATTTTGGAATTGTGAGAACCAAGCCTGTTGTTAAGGGGATGTTTTGGTGGCCAGGTATTGACAGTGCAATAGAGGAGTTTGTGAGAAAATGTGATGTTTGCATGTCCGCTGATAAGACACTTAGGACTTTTAAACCGAAAATGAGTGATGGTTTGATACCCGATTTTCCTTGGGACACCATTGCAATTGATATTATTGGACCCATTGGAGACTCCAAAGAGTATGGGTTGGTTGCAATCGACCTTTTCTCCAAGTGGCCGATTGTCAAGTTCGTTGAAAGAGTTGACACTCAGACTGTGCTTAAATTCTTAGATAACATTTTTATCATGGAGGGTTTACCTGTTTGTGTGCTGTCTGACAATGGTGTCCAATTTACGTCCAAGCAGGCTAAGGAGTATTTTGACAGATGTGGCATCAAACATAAAACCACAGCATTGTACAACCCTAGTGGGAACGGCACTGCTGAAAGGTTCAACAGAGTGATCAAAGGCATAATTCAGGCCTCTGTGCACAGCAAATTAGATTGGAAGGTGCAAGTACAGAAGGCAATTTGGTCATATAGAATTACTGTGCAAAATAGCACTGGCATGTCCCCGTTCACCATGATGAGAGGCAGAACAGCTAGGTGTAAGTTTAACCCTGGGTGGCTTTTTGATGGGAAAATAGCAAATTGGTCTCCTGTTGATGTTAAGGATAAGTTGGTGTCTACTCATGATAAAAGCAAGGAATTTTATGATTGTCATCACAACACTAAAGATATTCTTGTCAAGGTTGGAGATTGGGTGAGGGTTAGGAAACCCTTTAAGGTACCTAAAGGCATGAGTCGCTTTGAACCACCATGTAGGGTTGCAGAAGTTTTAAGAAATTCTGTAAGACTGGACGATGGAAGGGTGTGGAATCTTAAAAGCATTGCCATAAATCCTAATCAGGATTGTGGGGAGGTGTTTTCTAATCCTAATGACAATAATTTTGATTGGATTGAAGATCATTTTGAGAATAGTCATGTACAGTCTCAACTTGCTAATGATTCGGTGTCTGTTTCTGAACAGCGAAATTTCAGGCAACCCAGTTCTTCTTTGTGTAATGAGGGGGGAGTGGGCGAAGGTTGCAGTTCTGATGTTCAGACAACTACTCGTTTGGATGTATGTGATACTCTTCGGAGCAAGGTTGTTGACGTCCTACCTGATAAAAGAACTAGAGCATTGCCTGGTTGGCTTGAGGGGTTTGTTATGTAAATTTACTTACTTGTTTTTATTGCTTTTGTTTTTCTTTATGCTTCTTTTTTTATATATTTGTTTTCTTTCATTGTATAGGGGGGATGTGTTATGTTGTATGTTTCTTTAAGTGCACGAGTTAGAATGTAGAATGATATGTAATGTTGATTCTATGTTTGGCATTCATTCTGTTGTAGCAGTTGATGCTGAAGACATCGATTCCCTGGCTCCCACCTGTTTTATTACTTATCTTATTTTATCATTAAATACCCTTTTGCTATACCTACTCGTTTGGATTACTTCACTACACAGGGCGCTTGTATTAAAAATGGAAGCACACTGGTTCCTGAATAAATTGACAATGAGTTGGAAACATGCAGACTAACATTAGTGGGCAGAAATCAAGCAGTGGAATCTATAAAGAAAGGAATAAATGTACTGCAGGTGTGGGTTGGGATTCAAAAGTGTGCAAATATCACATTAAAAAAACACACAAGGCTAATGGGTGCAAGTGAAAGACACGCATGACTTGAACCCAAGCTCCACAATCACATGGCACTCAAAATTATCTCTTCATATAACGTAAAATAATTGCCTTCACATATTGTTCATGTTTACTTCTTCTTTAATTTCCATTATCATGTTAATTATTTCATCATTAACTTTTCAATAATTCACATGTTTTTTTCACATTTCTTAAATGCCCAATGCATTTCAAGCAAAAATGCTCTTCCTCAGGGGACTTTGTTCTGAAAGGATATAGCAATATGTCGGTACATTTTCATGTCAGTGTGCAAACAAGTACTAACTCATCATATTATCAACAAAAATTAACCATAGAACATTTCACGTTCCTATTTAGTTGTGGTACATGTTACACCTTATAACCCTTTTGTGAAAAAATAAAATAAAATAAAACGTATTGCCAGGTCTCATTCCATATTACATGCGTTGTGAACATGTGTGTCATTTCAATATATTCCATCACTGACCTTACTCGAGGTTTCTCTATTCTTGTTCAGAACTGTAAATAATAAACAAGGCACTAATTTACTCAAAATGTCATCGTTATATTATTCTAATCCGTGATCTCCTTGTTACTTATTTTAGTCTTACCGGGTAACTTGTACAAAACGCCTATAGCGGTTCATTCTCCCTTCCGAGTGTTAGTAAAGTTTAGCGTGCGTCGCTCTATCCTAGTTATACTCTATGATTATCCCGGTCCGATCACGTGGTGTGTGTTGGGGGAAACGAGCCTAAAAACGGACTCACGTCTTGTATGACTGTATCTATATACCTCTGTGTGGTCACTTGTGAATGGTGACTTGCGATTTCAACCTGTGGTGAGCCTGTTGAAAATGTGCAATACGTGAAGCAACTTTCACATAAGTATCAGTGAACGTTCTAGATGAATACACAACGTAAATAATTAACGTAAATAAACGACGTAAATACATACACAAAGTATATGCATTAAATCATTACTAACAATTATTCTCTACATGTCATCAAATCTCATCGCGACCATAATTCTATTGAGTACTTGTCGCTTTGTGAGTTTATAAAAAGCAGCTAAGTTCCATCCGCTCATTTAACCCTTTAGGGTGCAGGGTACATAAAAAGTTCATCCAAAATGTCTCTCTCCTTAACAGTAGGTTGTTATTGTCCATTCCTGGCCGGGTTGTCACCAGAGGATATCCGGAAACCATTCTGAATGCCGCTGCAGAAAGAGCAGACAAATTACAAAGACAACATCTGTTATCCGCAAAAACAAAAATGGAAGAACAAAGATCTGTATTCGCGTCAAAATTCTCTACACGCAGTTACAGTATTAAAAAAACAATCATTAAACATTGGCCACTACTGGCGCTGGAAGAAGACTTTAAAGGCATCTTTTCAAACTCCCCAATATTTGCATATGACAGAACAAAAAACATCAAAGAACTTATCAAGATTCCAAAAAAGACAGATACAGAGAAATATAAAGGCACAATGCCATGCCATAATTGTGGTCACTGCTCGGCTATCATCAAAGGGAACGTGATTAATCACCCCACTAAAGGTACACCTGTAAAGCTAAAGGTATCAGGAACATGTGATAGCAGCAATTTGATATACATGCTAAGATGTCCGTGTGGATTGTCCTATGTGGGCAAAACCCAAAGAAAAAGAAAAATCAGACTCACAGAACATAAGAGCAATATCAGATTAAAAAATCTCAAATCTACAGTGGCAGTTCACGTCAATGAAGCGAAACACAATCCTTCACAATTAAAATTTTGTATACTGGAATTGGTGACAACCTGGCCAGGAATGGACAATAACAACCTACTGTTAAGGAGAGAGACATTTTGGATGAACTTTTTATGTACCCTGCACCCTAAAGGGTTAAATGAGCGGATGGAACTTAGCTGCTTTTTATAAACTCACAAAGCGACAAGTACTCAATAGAATTATGGTCGCGATGAGATTTGATGACATGTAGAGAATAATTGTTAGTAATGATTTGATGCATTTACTTTGTGTATGTATTTACGTCGTTTATTTACGTTAATTATTTACGTTGTGTATTCATCTAGAACGTTCACTGATACTTATGTGAAAGTTGCTTCACGTATTGCACATTTTCAACAGGCTCACCACAGGTTGAAATCGCAAGTCACCATTCACAAGTAACCACACAGAGGTATATAGATACAGTCATACAAGACGTGAGTCCGTTTTTAGGCTCGTTTCCCCCAACACACACCACGTGATCGGACCGGGATAATCATAGAGTATAACTAGGATAGAGCGACGCACGCTAAACTTTACGAACACTCGGAAGGGAGAATGAACAGCTATAGGCGTTTTGTACAAGTTACCCGGTAAGACTAAAATAAGTAACAAGGAGATCACGGATTAGAATAATATAACTATGACATTTTGAGTAAATTAGTGCCTTGTTTATTATTTACAGTTCTGAACACGAATAGAGAAACCTCGAGTAAGGTCAGTGATGGAATATATTGAAATGACACACATGTTCACAACGCATGTAATATGGAATGAGACCTGGCAATACGTTTTATTTTATTTAATTTTTTCACAAAAGGGTTATAAGGTGTAACATAGGTTACAGGTCGTGCAGAACACCGCAGCCAGGCTGGTTCTAAATGCCCCTCCGAGAACATCTTCAAAACCTCTTCTTGCCAGGCTTCATTGGCTTTCCATCCGTCAGAGAGTTGTTTTTAAGATCTGTTGTACGGTCCACAAAGGACTTCATGGTTTGGGTCCCTCCTATCTGTCAGACAAGTTTGTGCCGTATGTTCCTTCCCGTGCTCTACGGTCCAGTGACCAAATGCTTCTCACGATTCCTAGGATCAAGCGGGTAAGGCAAGGGGGTAAGGCTCTGTCTGTGAGGGGACCGAGGATATGGAATGGTCTCCCTCTCCAGCTTAGGCAGCTTGAAAATCATCTGGCCTTCAGGAAAAAGCTGAAGACGTTCTTGTTCCAGGTCTAACCACACAGTTTAAGAACTAGATTGGAGCCATGAAATTCGATCTCCTGCAGGTTCAGCAGTCAGATAGCGCGGAGATACTCCCTTGGGAGTCTATTCAAGCGCTCTATAAACACGCAAAATAAATAAATAAATAAAATAAAACATGTACCACAACTAAATAGGAACATGAAATGTTCTATGGTTAATTTTTGTTGATAATATGATGAGTTAGTACTTGTTTGCACACTGACATGAAAATGTACCGACATATTGCTATATCCTTTCAGAACAAAGTCCCCTGAGGAAGAGCATTTTTGCTTGAAATGCATCGGGCATTTAAGAAATGTGAAAAAAACATGTGAATTATTGAAAAGTTAATGATGAAATAATTAACATGATAATGGAAATTAAAGAAGAAGTAAACATGAACAATATGTGAAGACAATTATTTTACGTTATATGAAGAGATAATTTTGAGTGCCATGTGATTGTGGAGCTTGGGTTCAAGTAACGCGTGTCTATACAATAATAAACCTCCCATGCTCAGTGGGAGCATCGCATGAGGCACCAACTACATTGTTGAAAAAGATCATAAATTTGGAACTTTACAAATATCTACGGAGTGCGGAGCCATACCCCTAGAGGTTCTAGTGCAAGTGAAAGACGACAGGGAAGGACAGTGTTGCTAAACAACGCCTCTTTGTAAAACTGAACATGGAAAACATAAGTTGTTTTCTGCCAAGGCAGGGTCCCGTTATGGGGCACAGAATTGCTTCTATTCCTGTGACTTTTTTCATAAAATATCGGCAAACTAAAAGGTAGAAGGGAGATTCTGCTCAGCCAGAGTATTGTCCATGAAGAGAATGGCTTTTATTAAGTTATACAAAGGAGGTGAATGGAGAGAATTCACTATACACGAGTGAATGTAGCAGTTGGAGCTGAGATCATGAATGCCAGCCTTTAATTACATTTATTCTCAACTTCTAGACGCCATTTTGAGAATCTGAGCTGTTACATATTTTTTCTAAAATGAAATAATCTATATAAATATTGTGAAGGAAGGTTTGTCATTCACAGGTGTCTTTGACACTTGTTTACTCCTTTGAATGCACACACATTCGGACCCCCCACCCCCTCCACCCACCAAGAAGGCAAGCAAGCAATGTTTGGGACCTGTAAAATTGACATATTTTTACAGGTTTGGATATATTCAAATTAGCTCAGGTTAAGCAATATTCTTAAGTAAATTATTCTGGATATCCTTATTAAACATGCTTTATTGAACCAGAATTGCATCGAATTATGATGGTCGTGAAGCACTGGGACTGATTGAGAGGCGAGTTTGCACCTTCTTTTCTTCTAGTTTCATTTACGTTTTTCATCATGTGTGGTGCGCTGCTAATAAAGCTTGCACAAAGGTTCATTTTTGTTCTCAGGCTTACTATCTTGGGCAGAATGTGCCCGTATCCTGCGTGTCACATTTTGATGTGGCACTAGTTGTGCCACTGTTGGCAGCAGGAGGCAATTGGAAACAACAGAGAGGCATGCCTGTTGATGTAACAGGAATAGTTCCCAGGGATTCTAGTAATATCATAAACTAATTAAAAAACATTTCACATCACCTGGCATAACTAATTGGGCAGTGATGCATTTCCTCACACATTGCCTAGAGCATTATTTCTTTTTAAATTAAGCTGTGATTTATCGGTGGTTTACCCTGCTTTTCCCATTTGTGAAGGAACTTCGACAGCAATACTGAGATTGATGCCATGCAGGTTGATTCTCATTCTATAACCCTAATAAAGTAACTGCAAATATATTCAAGCCCTCATCTAAATGTGAAATACTATAGAGCTGGCCTTTGCCTCATTGAAAAGTAGATTTTGTTATAGTTGTATTTTGGAAAGTGATGTACTGTAATTCGCCTGCGTAGTTGGGTGAAGGAAGCAGATTTTGCCTCTGACAACAGAACAGGCAAACATTCCTGACATTTGCTGATGGAACAAAGTGAGGTGCAATAAAAGCAGCGAGGTATCCAAAGACAATTTCCTCATGCAGTGTAGACCTACAGCAGCCACGAGCCCTCCAGCAGTCTCAAGGTAGGCGTTCCATTGAGGGTCATAGGAAGGTGTTGTGGACGTAGTGATGAGTGGGGATTCTAAACTGCAGCAAGAGGACAATGTGATGGAGGGAAATGGGAGGGAGTAGGCAGGGCCTTGGAACATTGCCTTTGGTCAAAGCAAAGGACACAGTTGACTGCCAAGCATTGCAAGACCCCCCCTGCCTCCAATTGTCCTTAGCCATTTCTGTTAGTAGAAGAAAAGGTTCCCATTGCCTCTAAAGGCACCTATGTGTTGAAACTGGCACTTTCTGGTTGGCTGAGGTGATGCCCTAGACAGGCAGAAACTGCCACTCCCGTCATGAGTAGGTGAATACAGTAACTGTATAACCAGCGCACACCCTTGGGTAGCTTGGCATTGAGCAGTCAGGCTTATCACAGAGGCAATGTGTAAAGCATTGGCACAGCACTCTTGCACAATAAACACACTAAGGGGTTATAAGGATGGCGGGCAGACTTTGCCCGCCTGCCATCCTCCCGGGGATTGGAACCGCCCGCCTTAAGGGCGGGGGTCCCTTGGGGGGAATTAAGATGCGCCCCCCACGTTGGAGGGCGCATCTCGCATTTTTAACATTGCGGCGGGCGGTGCTTTCAGCACTGCCCGCCGCAATGTTAAAAATGCATGGCATGCATTTGCATACACAAAGCGGCAGGCACCGCGCGGTGCCTGCCGCAAGGTGCATGCAAATGCAGGGGGGTACCACAGGTACCCCCCATGTGCACCCCCCACCTCGCCTTCACCATGGGGGCCCGAAGGGGACCCCAAAGTAAAGACCACCTGCCTGGGCATATCCCAAAGCCCATCCTAATATGGCTGGCGGTGTCTGATAGACATCGCCACCATATAAACCCTTTTCTGCCCCGGTCGCCTTGAAAAGCAGCAGACGGTGTTTCCGTCCGCCGCGGTCCTCACTGCCATAGTAATATGGCGGGGAAAATGGGTGGCGGGCAGGCAAGAATGTCAGGCGGATCACCACCGCCCGCATGGCGGTGGCGATCCGCCCGACATCCTAATGGGCCCCTATATCTCACAAAAGAGACTACACACATTGTATATGTCAATAAAGTTTGTATTCAACACAAACATTAATTAATACAGAATGAACATCATGTATTTCTGGGCATGAATCACATATGGAATGTTCATTGACAAGATATCAATAGCAAAAATATAGATGACAAAAACATTGCTGAAAAAATATAGAATGCAAAAATATTGACTCCTTATACTTAAACAAGAAAGTACAAAAATATCGAATCAAATTTGTCGAAGTTAAAAATATAGATGTAAAAAATATTGATTTAAAAATGTAAACAAAATAAAATAATATATATTAACTATATAAAATATTAATATTAGCTGCAACAAAATGAATTACATTTAATATACATTTTAGGGAAATATGAAAAAAAACTTATTTTAAAAAACTATAAACATACAAACATAATAATTTATACCTATGCATATATTTTATTTTCAAATAATCTATTAGCTTTATCTTTATTTAATTTTTAAACTTTTAAATAATATAAAAATAAAATATATACATGTATCAATAAAAAAAACATTCTAAAACTAGTTAAAACATCAAATTATAAAAAAAACGTACATTTCGCAATACAATAAACACAACTGTAGGGAAAATGTTGGAGAGCCGAATAATTAAACTTACTATACGCACTCCAATGAGTGCAACAGTAGGGAAAATGTTGGATAGCGGTGGGATAAAAAATACTATTCCCTCCCCAGTGAATGCAACAGTAGGGAAAGTATTGGATAGCGGAGGGGTAAAAATGATTATTCCCACTCCAGTGAGTGCCACAGCCGGGAAAGCATTGGATAGCAAAGGGGTAAAAATTACTATTCCCACCAGTTTGCAGCGCTGCTGGGGTTGGGGAGATTTATGGTACTAGTGTCTCCCAACATTTTTAATGCTATATTGACAAATTTGGTAAGCCCAATATTCAGCTTTGTGTTGTCTGGGTTTAAGGCGGAGGGGTAAAAATTACTATTCCCACTTCAGTGTGTGCAATGGTAGGGAAAGTGCTAAATAGCGGAGGAGTACAAACTGCTATTACCTCTCCAAAGAGTGCAACAGTAGGGAAAGTGCTGGATAGCGTACGGATAAAAAATACTAATCCCACTCTAGTGAGTGCACCAGTAGGTAAAGTGCCGGATTTACGGAGGGGTAAAACATGTATTCCCACTCCAGTGAGTTCAACAGTAGGGAAAGTGATGGATAGCAGAGGAGTAAAAATTACTATTCCCACTCCAGTGAGTGCAACTGTAGGGAAAGTTTTGGATGGCGGAGGGGTAACAATGAATATTCCCACTCAGGTGAGTGCCACAGCAAGGAAAGCATTGGATATCAAAGGGGTAAAAATTACTATTCCCACCAGTTTGCGGCACTGCTGGGTTAGGGGAGATTTATGGTACTAGTGTCTCCCAACATTTTTGATGCTATATTGACAAATTTGGTATGCCCAATATTCAGCTTTGTGTTGTCTGGGTTTAAGGCGGCTATTATGTCTTGGCGGCATGATCCTACTCCTAGCCTGTTCCATTCTCCCTGCAATAAAGACCGTCTAGCTGTGAACATTGCAGGGCATACACAGACTATGTGCTCCATGGCTTCCAAATGATAGCCGCACATCCTACATTTAATACTAATTCTGGGTTGGTGCCGTTCAGGGAGATTCTTTAAAAAGGCCATTCACCCATCCTCAGAGCAATAAACTTTTGTTTCCAATAAAGTGCAAACGTGCTTAATAAATAGGGTGAATCAGCGCCAGAAATCACTGTCCAAACATTTTTCCTTCTTGACAGTGTTGCCTTGTCTGAGTGAAAGGACCACAGGTAAATGCTCTTCTTGATGACTGCCTTTAGTCCCGTCTGTTTGGGATTTGTTCCCCAGAATTCTTTGACTCCCAGTAGTTGTAGGCTGTAATCCAGGTGATGCCGATATTTAGGGCTGGTGTGGCTTTTCAATAGTTCCTGCCAAAGTCTAGCTTCCAGTGAGCCTTCCTGGGCATGGCGCAATCTGTTGCAAAGCTTTTTGAATGCACCAGCCTCTACTCCGGGGTTGTCTAGTAGGCCAAGTTTGACTAAAACTTGGGATGGCAAGCTGATCTTGGCAAGCGGAACGCACTTTTCCAAATTTTGATAGTTAGATTTCTTTGTAAAATGCTCCCTGTACCTTTCATGGTCTCGTGCCCATACGACAGGGCTTGGGTCAAGTAGTTGTTTCAACAGTTTAGCAGCAGCGGCCTCGAGTGACAAAGCTTTAGACCTTAGCACTTCCTTCTGCTTAAAAAATGAGCATCTAGTGTTGAGGAAGATTCCCAAATATTTGCAGTGGGGTGTTGATTCAAGAATTACATTATTGAAATACCACCCTCCACGTGACCTCCTTTGCTTCCCAGAGGAAATTGTTTTTGTTTTTGACAAGTTCAACTCTAAAGAGTTTTTTTGTGGTATAGGGAACCAGCTCGACAAGTAGCCTCTGTAGGCCTACGTTTGTATGACTTAGTATCACCAGGTTGTTGGCATATAAAAGGTTACTGATGTGGGTTCCATCTAGTTGAGGGGGTGGCAGTTGACACTATCAAGTGTTGGATATAAGTTCGATATGAACAGGTTAACCCCTTCCACGCTGATGACGAGCTGGGCTCGTCATGGCGTAGCCTCCTTGCACGCTGATGACGAGCCCAGCTCGTCACGTAAAGTGCGTTTTTCAAAATCTCAGCGCAGGAGCGGAATTCCGCTAGCGCGCATGGTGTTAAAAAGGAGTGGGGCCAACACACAGCCTTGTTTGATGCCACTTTTGGTTTCAATTTTCCTGGAAACATGGGAGCCTTCACCCAAATTCATTCTAATCCATGTTTCAGAGTGAAGATAAACTATGGCATTTAAAAGGGCCGGCGGGGTACCCCAGGACTCTAGTTTTTGCCACAGCAGGCTCTGGGGCACCTGGTCAAAGGACGCTTTAAAATCAACAAAGCAGCAATGTCATTGATTTTGTTGAACAGCCGTTTTCTCTATCAGGACGTTTAAGGTGAGTAAGTTAGTTGTTGTGCTGGAGTTGGCCACGAAGCCTGTCTGATTAATAGGAAGGCTCTTTGTTGTGTCGGCCCAGGCCACCAACTCTTCCAATAAAATGCTGGCATAATATTTGGACTCGACGTCGAGGAGTGCTATCATTCGGTAATTATTGGGTCATTTCTCTTCCAGCTTTTATAAATTGGGAGAAATATAGCACCTTTCCTGGACTCTGGAATGGTATTATTTAACCTGCAATGGAGGAACAGGGGGGCCATGTAAGCAGACCAAAGTTCAACATCCGATTTGAACATGGCCTGGGGAGGCCGTTTGGCCCGGGGGCTCCTTCGGCTCTGGCTTTTCTTCTGGATCTTACTTTTTAATTAATCCAATTTCACTACAGTCTCCATCGTGATGTCATTGTTCTTCACATGGCCCTCGTTTATTAATTCTTCAACAGCATTATTAACTGGGGGGTAAGTCCGGGTCGGCTTGGGCCCTTGACTTCCAGAGATGGTGTTGCGGAGTTGGCGGGGCAGAAGAAGTTGGGATGCTAGTTCCTGTTAGTGCGATCGCTACAATGAGATGTTAAAAACTGGCTCCATTCGTCTGCACTGATGTTTGCACTGCCATGGCAGCTTCTGCCTTGTAAGCCCCTGTTTACAAGGGACCAGAAATGCTTTGCGTTAGCGTTCATAATTTCATGAATGAGCTTCAACCAAAACTGGTCGGAGACTGCTTGTTTTTCCCTTTTTTATTGCGAGCTTGAAAGCTTTTTGGGCTTGCTTGTAATTGTTGGATAAAGTTTTCTTTCCTGGGTTCTTCCTTGACAAATGGAGTGCTCGGTTTCTTTGTGCCTTTAGTTTTTTTGTTGCTGGCGAGATGCGAAATTGGAATGCTTGTTGCCGGGTGCTACTCTTGGGTGGGACTACTTTGAATAATTGGTTAATGAAGTTAATCCAGCCAGTGATGACAGAGGAATCTTTGTCGAGTGATGAATGTAGTAGAGCTCTACATTTTTCCATCAAAGGGAGAGCTGCACTATCCGACCATTTAATTTGCCTTAAGTTCTCTGTATGACACCCTGAGTGAGTATGGGCAAGTTTCTGATGACATGGGATTATGGCGGTTAGAGGTATAATTTGAGGCAGATGGTCACTCTCATCTTGTGGTGCGATTTGATAGCTCACGATCAATGGGAGTATTTCCCTGCTCCCTAGAGAGAAGTCCAGAAAGGAGTGAATTTGGCCGTCTGAACGTGTCCAGGAGGGAGGAGTGTCCTTGTGAAAGCACCCATTCAATAAGGTAAATCCTACACTACTGAGCTGGATGACTGCAAACTCCCCTAGTTTCAAAGGTCTGTTTCCTACAGGGCTCGATTGTAAAGTGAGGTGTGAGGTAATCATTGAGGAAGCAATCCCTATGTCCTCAGAAGGGTTACAGTAAAGGTTGGTGTTGAAATCTCCTGAGATTATGGTAGGTATGCTGCCGTGCTCACTTAGTAGGTTGAAAACAATGTTGGTCAAACAATCCAGTTTGGATTTTTTCTTGATGGTTCCCCGAGAGATATAAACATTGAGGAGGAGCAGCTGGCTATCAGTGGGTCGGCTTCCGAATACGATTCCGGCAAGCCAGTCTACTTCAAGTTTTATCTATTTAATATGTAGGGAGAGTTTAGTTGATGCATAAATCGTAAGGCCACCGCTCGACCTGCCGAACTTAGACTGTCTTGAGGCAGGGGACGTAAATTCCAGGTAGCTTTTGATAGGGATACTGTCTACTGCCCAGGTTTCCTGTAGAACAATGATGTCATGTTCCTTTAAAAAGCCAAGAGTAGCTGTGGATTGATTTTTCTGCTCGCATACATTGATATTCCAGGATCATATGGCTAGACCATGATTGGGGTATTTCAATCTTTCCGACTTCTGGATAAAGCTCCTGGAAGCCATGACCAATCTATCCTTTCAGGATTTTGCTGGTTAAATATATGCTCTGGTGTTGCTACTGACGAACAGCTTCTTGCTGACTTTAGTACTGAAAAAAGGAGCCGAAGTTGTGCTAAGAGTGTGAACCTGATTATTTTCTAGTATTGATGGGTAGCGGGGGACTCTGGGTGTTATTATTGTTAGGCCCCAGGTTGTAAATTGATTGGCTTTTGAAAGAACCAATTCTCGAATTGCTGGAGATACTAGTGTGATTTGAGTTGCTTCGCCTACTTGAGTGCCTTTGTTTGGTACAAATTTGATGCCAATTATGTCTTTTGATTACAAAATGCTTAAATCCGGGGATGATTTGAAAAGTCTTAGAATGTTCCCTTGGTTAAGGATATTGTGAGGGCCTCTGGAAACGTATTTTGGAGTTAGCAGCAGTTCGGTGCCAGGGCTATTAGTTGCTTGTCCAGAGACCTTGTCAATAGTTGATGACTTTGTTGGGTTTAGGGTTTCTTCGGGGACCTGCTTAGTTGTACATATGGCGGGAAATGGAAGAGACAATGCTCATCGATGGGAAATTGAAGGTAAGGCTGGGGATCTTTTGTGTGTAGAACCCAACTGCTGGTGGCTAAGTGAAGTTGGCGGGTTCCGATCATCCAGTTTTTTAACTATACTCAGCGGAATGCATTGTCAAGCCCCACTGTTGGTAGACAGATAGCACTGCTGTATTTACAGATCCCGGGAGCCCTTTGTCAGTTGAAAACACCTCTATTGAAAATGTGTTCAGTCCAAGTGTTGCTTGAATGGATGGCTGCCTGTGGGGAGAGCTGTAGATCTTGGGATGGCCCTGTGATGTGACTGTTCGATTGTAGGAGTTTTGTTTGAGACACCGATGGTTTCGCTGTTTATTGCGAGCTCAGGTTTACTCCTGGCATAGCAGGCTGTTCCCATAATGACTCTGGGTTGGTCTTTGTAAGGTTACTGATACAGGAGTTTTTGGTTTCCACTATGTGTTTATTCCGATTTTTCCGCTTTCTTTTTTCCTGTTTTGACAGCCGATGTGTATTGTGATGGTGAGATGGCTCGGCAAGAATTGCATTGCAGTCTGCTGGCATCTTGGGATGCGGGGAAAAAGATTGGAGTTGCACTTCCACAGCAGTTGGTCCCTGAACCTGGCTGGAAGTCTGGGACTCAGGGTCGGGTGGCCCTGGCACTGGTAGCTTCTTAATTTCAGTTAATACCAGAGAGAGAAATTGAGGTAAACACAATAGAGAATCAATGATGGGGGAGTAGCAGTATGTTGATTGAACCAGTTGTACTTGGGATTGCGCTTTTGTAATGAGTGTCGAGCGCTTCAAGTTTTTGATTAATCCCAGCGGTATATACCGCAAGTGTGTTTAAAAGGTCCACCTTCAGGTCCATTTTGTCTGAATGGTAGGTTAATGCTACAGCCATAGTTTGGAGAGTTTGAAGCAGTTGTGACCAGAGGTCATTCAGGTCAATTAATTAAGAGTTTTTCTAGGCAGTGGGCTTTTTAGGTTTGTTGATGAAGAAGGATAAGTCTAAAGGGGTGTGATTTGTGTTCTCATTGAGCCCTTCTGAATTGACCATTTGATCACCTTGGTCAATGGTGTCTGTAAAACCTTCTAAATGTGACGATTTAAAATTACTGGTGTCGGCACAAGGGTGGGTCATGATTTGTGGAGACAGAACTTTGGTAATCCTTGTTTGGTAGTTGGATAAAGTTGGAATTGGAAGTCTTAGTGCTATTGGGGAAACCTGACTTGGATTCTGGGTGGCCTGAAGAGTTGGCAAAGAAGCAACTTTGGGGGTCGTTACTTGAGAAGTCGCCTGTTCATCTTCAGCTGTCTGTTGGTCAAGAGGTAACGGACAAGGAGCCAGGTGTAAACAGCTGTTGTCTGGGGCATCTATGAGAAAAAAATTGGCATGATGGTGACAAGCTGTCAGGCCCATCAGCGGCTGCTTGGATCATGGGGTGAACCAAAATTTGATGTGACACTGCCATTGTGGTCGTAGGAGACTTATCCGAGAAACAACATTTATTCTTCGAGGCTATCACTGATGCTAAGTTCCTGAAGTAGTCCCTTAGTGAAGTCCTTTTTGTCCCGGGCCCGGTTTTGGCACTTCCATGGTTGGGTGTTCCTGGGCCATGACTGGGCCCCTGGCGGCCTGGTGTGGCGGGGTTTTGAAGGATTGGGCTTGCAGCAAGGGATGCCAGGATTGCAATTTATGCCCTACTTAAGGTCTGATTTTAGATATGCTTGTGATTGGGATTGGTTAGGGGCCACTGTGGATACAGCCAAGCGATCAAGCGTAGCCTTCATCTTTGTACTTTTTTTAGTGGGCCTTGTAGGAGCTTTCCTCACTCTTCCCGATCTCATTATTGAGGGATTTTTACTGGTTAGAGCGGCTGTCCGCTTTGTTGTTGGTAAGAAGTTGAGTCTTGTGGGCTGCAAAAGGCTGTATTATTATGTTATTTGAATGATTAGTTAACCCACCTAGGCAGCCAGGTTTGATGATTAGTGGGCAAGCTGAGCTGCCGGGGGACAACTGGGGAACAGCCTGGATATCTCATGGACTCCTGCTCCCTATCCTGGTCTTCTCCTGGTCTTCTTCTTGTTGGATTTCAGATGATTATGTTGGTGATAATAGTCTGTAGGATGTCTAACAACTGAGATGAATATGAAACTGAAGTAGGTCTGGGATGGGTTAGATTAATGCCTGGGCTGGATCTGTAACTGCTGCCAGGAGGCAAAGTGACAAAATGGAGGGGCCTGTGGTGGAGTAGAGATGGGGATGGTGAGGTGGTGGGAAGCTGATGCAGGAGGAGGCAAGTGGGGCACTTGAGGCTGAATTGATGGCTGCACATGGTCTAGTCAGGCCCCCTCCGCAAGTCACCAAGGGCTCACGCTTGCTGCTGCCACCTGCTAAAGGGCAGCCCGCTTGCCTCCAGCTGGCCCCAACAGTTCTCCGGGAACTCCAATGCCTGACGGTCGAGTTATGCAGAGCCTCGGGATGGTGATGATGTGAAAAGGTGGTTGAGAGTCAATTTGAGCCGATTCAGGGGCGGTGCAAGCAAGGCGCTCGAGGCAGAAATTTTGGCTGCACCTGGTCCAATCAGGCCGCCTTCGCAGTTCGCCTGGGGCTTACGCTTACTGCAGCCGCCTGCAAAAGGGCTGCCCCGCTTGCCTCCAGCAATCTTTCAACAGCCGTCCAGGAGCTCTTTCGCCAAGCTGGCAAATCTGGTCAAAATGAAAGGAGTTGAGCGGGGCCGCAAGACCGGAGGGGAGCTGGGGGGCGGGCGCTGCAGTTAGCATCAAGTTCCACTGACACCCGCACCCGTACCCACTGGCCGCTCACCGTTTGTTGCGCTCCGTTCAGTCGTCCCGCTCTCGGAACTCCACTCAATCTGGCTCTGGAGCTCCGCTGCGCTGCTCTGACTCTCAAAACCACATGACCTAAAAAGAGGCAGAAGGTTGTAGCAAGGATTCTGCTCCTACATGGAACTGTGCATAGAGACTTAGAACCTCAGTGAATTAGGGTGTTCCAAAACTCACCTTAGTATCCAAACTCTCCTACCAGACTAGCAATCAGTGTCTCATTGGTACTAACAAAACCCCAATGATTTAGACAACCCAGAACATGGACTTAGAACACCTCAGGTAACGTGGAACACATGAACACTCTTTAGTTATACTAACATATCAATCCAGAACGAGGAGTCAATGAGGACACATGCGAGTTTGAAATGTTTCTTTCTAATGCAGTGTTCTGAAAACGCAGTATCTTAGCTAATACAAGCAAACATAAAAATGAACAAGGTTATAAGCATAGTTACTATTCCATAAAATACAAAGGGTGAAAGCATGTTAAAATGCTAAAGGAAACAGGTCTAAATAGAAACTTAGTTTACCCTCCCTAGCTAGTATATTATAATATATCCTCAGAAGGTCTCTTTGGGTTTAGAAGGGCGGGCCCATACTTTTAGGTTCAGTGGAAATGGATCACATCATCTCCTACACCAAACTCTGCATACGGATTTTCATCAAGTGTGTGTCTCCTGCCTTGCGCAGTGCAATATCATTCGCCCCTAAAGCCAAAGTTAGCCACAGCTGCATCCATATTATGTCTACTCTGTGCGCTGATCAATCCAAACAATAAGCGCTGTGATGAGATAACCTTGAAGGCCTCGGCACTCACTTTACAGACATAGCTTATCAAGCAAGACTGATATTATAAGCAAACATGGTATTCTCGTGTAAAGCAAAATACCTAACTAGGCGAAAAGCATTATTAACAAAATGTGTCATGTGCATAGGCAGCAGGAAAGGAAAAATGGTAGACAGTCAAAATATCGAGTTGGAAATATCGACTTACCATAATATCGAGTCTGTAATATCGAAGGAGCATAATATCGAAGGCAAGAATATCGTAGGACAGAATATCGACCCAAGGTAAGTAATATCGAAATACTTAATATCGATGTAAGTAATATCGAAGTTAGTAATATCGATAGCATATATATCGATGTTAATAATTTCGATGACACTAATATCGATATTTGTATTATTTTATAGTTTTTTATTATGTATGTGTTATGTGTTATAGGAAATTTGATGTTTTAGTACCGGAGCGGGTTGTGGGTTTATAGGGGAATAGGGTGGGAAGTAATTTAATTATGGTAAGTTGATTAATAATTAGTAGGATTAATTAATTAATTATAATTATTTGCTAATTAATATTGATTAATTGGGAAATAATTAATTGATTAATTGATATATATTTTCTGTAGCGGGATGTGGGTTTATAGGGGAATAGGGTGGGGAGTAATTTAATAATAATTAATTAATTAATATATGTTTTTAAATATTTATAACTAATTAATTGGCAAATAATTAATATTAATTAGTTAATTAATTAATATAATTTGGTACATATTTTAAATTAGTAATTAATTGGTAATTAAATAATATTAGTTAGTTAATTACATTATTAGAGTAATTTATTTATATATATAATTTTTAGTTACTGTTAATTAATTAATTGGGGAAAATGATATTAATTATTAAATTATATTAATTACAGCTTATGTGCTAATATATTTACTTTATTGTTATTGTTAATTAATTATTAATTGCTAATTAAATAATATTATTTACCTTTGGGTTAAGGAGTATTTTTAGGGTTCAGGGTCATTTTTGGGTTTTTGGGTAAAGGGGTATTTTTAGGGTTCAGGGTCAGTTTTCTGTTTTTGGGTAAAGGGGTATTTTTAGTGTTCAGGGTCAGTTTTCAGTTCATGGGTAAAGGGGTATTTTTAGGGTTCAGGGTCAGTTTTCAGTTCATGGGTAAAGGGGTATTTTTAGGGTTCAGGGTCAGTTTTCAGTTTTTGGGTAAAGGGGTATTTTTAGGGTTCAGGGTCAGTTTTCAGTTCTTGGGTAAAGGGGTATTTTTAGGGTTCAGGGTCAGTTTTCAGTTCTTGGGTAAGGGGGTATTTTTAGGGTTCAGGGTCAGTTTTCAGTTTTTGGGTAAAGGGGTATTTTTAGTGTTCAGGGTCAGTTTTCAGTTCATGGGTAAAGGGGTATTTTTAGGGTTCAGGGTCAGTTTTCAGTTCATGGGTAAAGGGGTATTTTTAGGGTTCAGGGTCAGTTTTCAGTTTTTGGGTAAAGGGGTATTTTTAGGGTTCAGGGTTAGTTTTCAGTTCATGGGTAAAGGGGTATTTTTAGGGTTCAGGGTCAGTTTTCAGTTCATGGGTAAAGGGGTATTTTTAGGGTTCAGGGTCAGTTTTCAGTTCATGGGGAAAGTGGTATTTTTAGGGTTCAGGGTCAGTTTTCAGTTCATGGGTAAAGGGGTATTTTTAGGGTTCAGGGTCAGTTTTCAGTTTTTGGGTAAAGGAGTATTTTTAGGGTTCAGGGTCAGTTTTCAGTTCTTGGGTAAAGGGGTATTTTTAGGGTTCAGGGTCAGTTTTCAGTTCTTGGGTAATGGGGTATTTTTAGGGTTCAGGGTCAGTTTTCAGTTTTTGGGTAAAGGGGTATTTTTAGTAAATTAATTATTAATACTTATTGTTCAGTACATATATATTATATCTTTACTGTATATATGTTTTATTTATTAATTTTAAACATTATTAGATACTTTTAAATATGTATATTTTATTTATTAGTGTTATATACTTACTTTTACATTTATATATATTAAAAAAAAAATCGATATTTTTAACATCGATATTTTTTACAACAATATTATTTTTTCGATATTTTTGTACTTACCATGTTGTAGATAGGATGTCGATATTTTTGCCCTCGATATTGTTGACTCGATATTCTTGTAGGTCGATATTTTTGTAGTCGATATTCTGTCATAGATCCAGGAAAAATGGCGTTTAAAGCTCTAACTAACACATGCCAACTTAACACAGTGCAAAGGTGAAACCAATACATAAGACACCCTCCCTTTGATCCAAGTACTGATAGGACAAGTATAAAGGGGCAATTTAGGAACGCAGAGTTCAAGTTCGACAGTTCAAACACAAGTCTCTAATTTGGCACTTAAAAAATCGAAGGAGATAAAAAAAATGCAATCGTCGAGAAAAAACTCAGCATTGGACATTGATAAAGTCAATAGGCAAACTTTACAAATTTTTTTTCGAGAGTCCCAAAAAATTCAAATCCAACGAGATGTTCAGGTCAAAATCTTGAGACTGCAAACCCAGTTCATCCTAATAATGAATAGGCAAAATAGGCAGCAACAGCCTCCAACAGGAAGTCACTGTTATCATCTGAAAACAGATCAGCCATCCAATTTAACAAAGGGAAAGAACATACATGCTCTTCGATTACCGGAGCCTCTTGCACCATCAGAGGACAACTCTGTGGGTTCTCGAGGAAACTGCGAGCCAAGAAATCTTGCGCCACTGCGAACACATTCCAACGACCCAGAACACCATGTATTGCTGCAAAGGCCATAATCCCTCCATCAGAACAAAGCAATTAATGAGCAACTAAGGGACTCAAAAGCTGATTATAATCCACTTCGGGAGAGACCGTATTGCAGAGACACAAATCTAGGGCCCATTCGAAATCGCAACTCAGGCAATGGAAAACAGGCTGAACGCATGTAAAGTAGGAAAATCGAAACGATAATCCATACGCTGCACTCGGTGTGGCAAGCGGCAGTGTACGATAGTACTCAAGCATCCGGGCGCGAAGAAGCCCTAGCCGAGACAGCCCGTCTTGCAACACAGGATGTGCATCCATTTTGAAATAGACAGAAGAGCAATAGTACGCCAGCAGCACGAGCCAGTAGCAAGGGAAATCCACCAAACAGGCTGGAGAAAATAGAATGGAAGAATGCTGGAATGACTCTGAAAATATTTTGGAAGGAAGTCACTAAGCCACTGTTTACAACTTTAAAAAAGTGAGCCAGCCCGAAGTGGAGGATGCATTTAAGATTGTATGAATTAATTCACCGAAGTTCAAGTGCAGATCAGTATTTAATAAGGCATGTACTTCTGTGCGGGTGTTAGCCACGTGAAGGACAAATGTTTCACAAGCAGATGTGAGGGCAACTTCTTTCCGGGACAATAGAGCTCTTATGCGACTCATCTTATTGAACTCTGCTTTCAAGGTCGGAATCTTAGGCCAGATGGAAACATCAAGTTTCCCATGCAGGGGTTGATAAATTAAATTCTTGCAACAAATTACACGTTCACTGACTGTAACAACATAAGCAATCACTTTAATTAACCCACAGCAATCCTCATTGTTTAAAAGTAAATAACTCCTGTTAGCCAGCAACGTGAATGTGGGAACTATTGCAGGCACGGGTGTACCTTTCAAAACACAGGCTAAATTAGGCTCGATTTGGTTGCAAGAGCCATGTATTTGGATATGTCAACCCATTAAAGAATGAACCGGTGCTTCAGTGCAATCTTCACCATTTAAATAAACCTCTCTTCCTTCCATAAGACATCTGAATGTAAAAGGAAGCGACCAGGCTTCATGGAGATAAGAACTTCCTAGAGGCTCGTATCTGCCAATGGCAAAGTACTTCACACAATTCATAAATGCAAATAAAGGAAAAGGAAGAGTAATCAAACCATGAATAAGCCATGTAGCAGCATTGGCTTCAGCCACAGAAAACGGTAAAGGTTCTAACTTCTCAATGTGCAACATGGAAAAAGAAGCATCCTTCATTGATAGTAAGCGTTGCTTGTCAGTCAAATTAAAGGGGGCAAACAAGGCAGAGGTATTCAAGTAATGCCATGGCACTTTAGAGGCTTTAAGTGTCTGCAATGTCCATGCAAACTGCATAATGGAACATAATTGATTTTGACCGTGGTACAGGGCAGACATCTCATCTTGCACACTATCAACAACAGATGACACAATATTATCTAACGTGTAAATGCGAGAAGAGAGTGTGTTAATGCTGTTATCTACAACTGCTAGCACTTTTTCTAAATTAGCTTGATCTATAGCCCTAAGGCGGGTAGCGGCCTCAATCTGGGAAGCTTTCCAAATTTCATTATAAACAGCATATATCCATCTTTTTGATCTACCTTTAGCCGGGCCATTAATAAAATCATTCAGATCAACATCATCAGTCAGTTTAGATAAATGCAGTTTAACTGACGCCAAGGTAGAATGTCTGAGCCAGTTCTGACACAATTTGCCCACAGAATAGGTAGTTACAGAATGGCCACTTTCAAAACTGGGATCTACCCTGACCTGTGTATAGCCGGGAGCTAAACCCAGAAAACGATGCTGGCATGCATCAGCACTTCTGTGCCAGAGCAACCAGCCTTCGGGATCCAAACTGGATATGTTAAAGGAGGAATTCAATAATAGAGTTTGTTACTCTCTTATAGAAAATTTAGTAAAATTACTCCAACTGGAATATTCCTCTAAGTCAGAAAAGGAAGGAGCATTCAATCTTTTAGGAGTAGCCAATCCAAAGCATGTTGTTTGAGAAATAGAAGAATTCAAAAACAACGTATGGTTCGGGATGAGGCATGCTCGGTGCAAAGCCTCTGTGCCGTGCACTTGCCAGCTTTGAGAACCCCAAAATGATTTAAGGTCAATTGTATCCTTCCACAACTCGTAGCCCCCAACAGCCAACTGGTCTAGCAAGGACTTCGAATACAGTAACTTAGTATCAGTAAGTCTAACTTTGGATATGGATTCATCACCTATTGTAAAATAAAAGGCATTAGGATTAGATTGATTAAAATCTGTAAAGTAAGTGAACCTCTTCAAAAAGGTAGCAGAACTGCCTTGTATAGGAGCTGGACAGTGTTCCCACTGGGTGTAATTTACAGTGAGCCTCCAGGTATTAGCTTTATGCAGATAGTGATTGCCAAAATGTTGATAACAATACAAATCACCGTAATTAGCAGACTCCAAGTATAAATCTTCAGCATCAAAGGCAGCATAATATTTCAAATCAGAGAACAATGATTCAACGGCCTGAACATCCCAATCATCAGAACATATATTTTGTTTAACCACATCCCCCATTGACACTCTAAGCACATTGCGGACATTTATAACCTCAGTGGGCCCATGAATTTGAAATCGAACCGCATCCCACACAATCCCATCTAGGACAGGCCAAGCTGTGATGTTAACAAAAGCTAAGTTTCTTTGCACTTTGTGCGATGAGGAATGGGGAGCCAAATTCCATTGATTTGTCGAATGTCAGTTCTCTCCTTGACATAGTGTCCATTGACGAGACGGAAAAAATAAAACACAAAACCAATTGTCATGAAAAGGTAAATCAAAAAAAGCAGCATTAAAATATAAGTCCAAGGGGGAATCAAAAATTTTTGTTTAAACAGTCTTGCCATATCAGAAATCTTCGAGGGCTTATTAGATGTGTGTGATACAGTGTCAAATGAAAATCTGGATTCTGTAGCCAAGCGAGTTTGTAAATCAGACATCGATAAGTCAGTAGGATAAGTATACTCAGTTTCATCATGTTGAGTACCAGGCAGTTTACTCAATAAAGGACTGGAAATTGCAAGAAACTCGAGAGCAACATTAAGCACAGGATTGGAAACCGGGGCCAAAACAGAATTTCTCAAAATCGAAGGACATGAGACTGCCAGTGTCATACTAAGAAGAATCGGCCACTCTGTGTATCTTGACATTTTCCATTGAGATATACCTGTTCTCCTTACGACCTGGAAGTGGTGTTAAAATGACTGTTCTTGTGCCCTTCACACCAAGCACTGGAACCGGAGCTCGATAAGAGGGACCAAATTCTTTCTTGTTATCGATCTTCTCACAAACTAGTTCTCCAACTTGGGGTAGCCAGCCAACTACCGGGATCTGCAACGCATCATCCGAGGTGGAGGGCAAATGTTCCTTTGCAAGACTGTCTCTTGTCTTTTGTAGATCCTGTAAAACATTGCAATGTTCACCTACGTCAAAGGAGGCGGCTTGAGCCATCGAGTCTAGACCGTCAAGGTCTGGTACATCTTGATACCAAAGAGCATTTCGTATGGGGTCCGCCACCCAGAGACCTTCTAGGGAGATTATTCAGATCACGCTGCACGCCATTGAGATGGGCCAGCCAGTTCCTGCCAGTGCCTATACCTCGAGCCGTCAAAGACTGCTTTAAATCTTGGTTCATCCGTTCCACAACACTATTAACCTCAGGTTTTATGGAGAGGAAAAATTGACGTGGACCCCCAACGAAGTCATGGCATCCTTATACGCCTTAGAGGTGAAAGCCGGACCCTGATCCGAATGGAAGGTACCACAGGCAAAAATCCCTACAAAGATATGCAAGTCTCTTATGACAGTCTGTGAATCAGCGCTGCGGTGAGGCCACACCCACACAAAGCGAGTGCATGAATCAACTGCTACTAAGATGCACTTATATGCAGAATCAGAAGAAAAGGGACCGCAGTGATCTAAATAAACACACCCAAGGGGTTTATTAGAAATGTACAACTGTGTCTGGGGCGGACGCGCAGCAGTCAAAGGCTTAATCTGCTGGCAAATGTCACACTGAAGGACATAATCACGCATCTGTTTGTACAGTCCGCGCCACCAGAAACGTTGTTGCAACTGAGCTACAGTAGCCGAAGCGCTCGCATGCGCAGATGCAACACCTTCATGGGCTGCGGTAATCAGAGTAGGCCTGCGGTCCGCGTTGGGAAGCAATCTCTCACCAAAGTCAGGAATTTTCACATAAGGAACTTTATCAGGACTTAAGTGGTATGAATACTTCGAAGGGAATCCTTTTGGATATTTACCTCCCTTCTCAGTTGCAGCAACGGCTGCCAAGATATCATCATCAATCTTACTTTTGGAACGTGTAACTGCTGAAACCAAATATGTCGATACCAATGTTTTTGCTGCCTCATCGGCAAGCGAATTGCCAACAGCGTGGACTCCCATGCGCTGATGACCGAGAGTATGAATCACAAACACGAGTGGCAACTGCTCTTTACGCTCAGCAACCCGGACCCAGATCATTTTAGGTTTTATTGTGCTACCCTAGGAATCAAGAAAATCATTCTGAATCAAAAAGAAAAGGTTTTCATTGTAAGACTGGACACAGTAGTAAGAATCACTCACAATAAGAGTTGACACACCAGGATCAGCATACTCCAATGCAAGCATCAGAGCACGAAGCTCTGCCAATTGTGCGGTGCAGTCCCCAATAGCGCAAGCGGAAAAGTATACGTGTTTAGACCATTGCGCAACCTGCGCAGAACCATCAGTGTATATGATGCAATGGAAGTCCTCCAAAGGCCGCATAGCCAAAGGAGCAGGATGAACAAATCCATACTGCGAAAACTCCTGCAACTGTAAGGTGGCATCAAAAATAAACGTGACATCCGGAGACGTCAAATATGCTGCCCATTGTATCCACCGAGCGTGCAAAGCTTTAGAATTTGGTACACCGGCTTTCGTCACTGCCTCTAACGCAGGAAACGGGGTAACAACCAACATGCGTTTTCCCTGTTACAGTGCACGTTCCTTGAGAATCGCCATTTGCACTGCTGTCAAAACTTTTCCCACAGAGGAAAACCGCATTTCAGCCAAAGTGTTCAAGTGTGACTTGTAATCAATAGGTACTGTGTCTCCTTCGTTAAAAGTAAGGTACGAGAAACCCACCGCCCCAGGGATGATTCTTATCACCAGGTTGGTGTGGTTATCACGGGTCAGTAAGAATTTAGATTCTAGAAGATCAGCTTGCAAAGATTGCAAAATAGCTGCATGTTCCGGCAGCCAGCAAGATTTGGTAAAAGTAGGTTGTATCAGAGCATACAAAGGCTTGATACGCTGGGCATATTCGGGAATATAAGTGCGCCCGAAATTAAAAAAATCCCAGCAAGTACTGTAATTGTTTCAGAGTTGTAGGAGCGCGCAGTTATGCGCATTCCTCCAAGAAGTTAGGGGCCAATCCTCGACCTTCATTGTTGAGCTCATAGCCCAGGAACAACACTGTGTACTCAGCAATGTGGGACTTTGCAAAGTTAAATTTGTAACCGAAGTCCGCAAAGTTACAAATTATGCGGTCAACTCGACACAGATGCAGCCAAAGTACGTCGTCTGTGAGATATATATCATCCACATACGAACATGCATCAGTGTCTATCCTCTCGAAAAGAGAGACTATACGGGCAGCAAACATGCCTTGACTATTCTTATAGCCCATCGCTAAGCGTTTAAATTGGCCCTGTTTGCCGCCACAGGTAAAATTGGTCCACTGGGAACTCAGTCCATCCAAATTGTGGGCAAAAAAACCGTTGGATATGTCAAGTGTAGTTTTAAAATGTTTACGCACAAGACTATCCACTAGAGCAGAGCCGTGAGTATTCTGTACTGCACAGGTACGGCAATGTGAGTTCAAATGCCGGTAATCCAATACCAAACAGTACGAACCGTCAGGCTTGGTCACAGTAAAAAGAGGGTTATTCATCGGTGACACACAAGTTTCAATCACTCCTTGATATTCCAATTGTTCAAGGATCTCCGCGACGGAAGCCTTAGCTTCACGTCGGATGGGATATTGAGGTTGAGGCTGTGGCATAGACCGTAAAGGAATCTCGTGGTGTGGGGAAAATTTATCCCAACCACACTTTGTACGGTACAAAGCCGGCGCAAGAGCCTTAGCCCACTCTTCTGCAAAATTCAACGCATGCTCTTTCGAGACTGTGTGCCCGAAACTAGGGAGGATTACCTCCTCCCCTCTCGGAGCTGCGAGCACAAAACGTAGGGGCCAGTCAGCCTCCGCTAACAAAATATCATATGTAGTCGCAAGATTCTCCAAAAATACCCCTTTGATTGTACGTTGAATGTCACCTTCAATTAAAAGGACAATTTCATGAAGTCTATCAGGGGGAGCTACTCTAGTATCAGCTGTCTCCACAACAACATATCGATCAGTCGCTGTCACCTTCAGTAGCGGACGCAGGGCCTCTTGCACTATGTTAATCTCCGCCACGCTGTCCAGCAAGGTCAGAGCCCATGTCTGATTCCGAAGCTGCGTTCTCACTATCTGTGGCATATCTTTCTGTTAAAGCGGCAACTTTCTTTTTTGAAACTGTGGTCTCTTCGGTGTTGAATCGTCGTGCTCGCCTTTACCGTCTTTCGGGCGGGGCTGGTCATGTCCTTGCTGGCCACCCCGACCTCTGCCGCCTCCTCCACCACCGGTATTTTAGGCCAATAAGTCCTGAAAAGAATGAGGAGAGCGTTGTTCAGAAACCTGAAAACGATCAGGTGATTTTATCATCGCGCGATCGCGCAAGTCATAAACCCGTTCTGTAGGTGCAGGCACAGGTGATGCAGGACGAGACTCCTGTTTCTTCTGTTGTTGTTTACCCTGCTTCTGTGTTTCCGGCCAATTTTGTTTTTTGGTCTTGGGCTGATCGTCATTCTCTGACTTCGGCCCTTGGGGTTGCTTTTTCTCCTTAGTGGAAAAAGGCTTGACACCCACGCTATTGCGGCCCACGGTTTTATAAGCCGCCACAATAATATTAGGTAACTGTCAGGGTTTGTCGGCATCGGGAACCGCCTGCAATGCATTGAACACCTGAAAGTTCACTGCATCCCCCTTGACATTCGCAAATATGAGATCGAAAACTACCTCAAAGGAGCCGCATAGGCGCATACCCAATTGAACCGCGGCCTCAGGTCCGTGCTCATCTTGAACACGCTTAATGACCGTCGGAAGGACAGTCATGGACGGAGTGCCAAAGCACCTCAAATAAACTGCCGCAAAGATCTTCCCCCACGACTCACTATCACCAATTTGTAAGGTCAAGTCCTTAGGCATGCTAATTGTCAGAATCCTGTGTTTTTCACCAGGAGTCGTGTTAGGAAATACTCCTTCCAGCTGGCTAAATTTCTCAACAAGCCAGAAAGGAAATTCATCCTTATCCTGGGGGCGCTTGCCCATCACTGCGTTGACCATTACAGGACTAAGTTTCATTCCGCCCTGTCCAGCAGGAAGCGCCGCACCACCTGGGGCCCCGTACGGGAGATTGCGGGTAATGTACTGCACTAACGACCTAATTACAATAATTGTGACAGTATGTAACTGCCGCAAATCAGCAACGGCAACCGCTCCATGTCGAGGATGCGGTATAAATCCAGCCAAAACAGGCCAAGTAGCGCCTGGAATAGACAAAGGACTTAACCTTGGTGCCGTCAAGGAGTGGGGTAGGGCGCCATTAAACCAAACTCGGTGCTACCAAGCATCAATCGGAACTTCCTGTGTCCTTTATACGGAGCACATTCCTGCGGCACAGCAGTGGGAGTGTACGTGTCGAGCACAGTGGTATTAGCGTTCACAGCCGGGAAGGTCACCGACGAGTAAAAAATCTCGTACGGGTAAGCCACCTCTGCACTCACCACCATAATCACGGCCATGCCATCCACGAGGACATGATAATTCTGCAAGTGATTGCGCACCGCAATGCGACTATTTTTTGGAATGTCCACCGCGGCCATAGTGACACAGAAAGAGAAAGGTACAACAAAAAGTACGTAGCACAACTGGCTAGCAATTCAAGGAAACAGTTTAGGAAGAATCAAGCTTGAAAAGACCTATATTAATATAGGTAGGTTTGTCCGACACCACTGTTTTCCGGAACAATAGCGAAGGGTGTTAAGGACCAATATAAGCACTACTCAAGTGTCATGTAATATGACCACCAACGTTGGGCGCCATGTAGCAAGGATTCTGCTCCTACACAGAACTGTGCATAGAGACTTAGAACCTCAGTGAATTAGGGTGTGCCAAAACTCACCTTAGTATCCAAAATCCCATACCAGACTAGCAATCAGTGTCTCACTGGTACTAACAAAACCCCAATGATTTAGACAACCCAGAATATGGACTTAGAACACCTCAGGTAACGTGGAACACATGAACACTCTTTCGATATACTAACATATCAATCCATAACGAGGAGTCAATGAGGACACGTGCAAGTTTGAAATGTTTATTTCTAATGCAGTGTTCTCAAATGCAGTATCTTAGCTAAAAGAAGCAAACATTTAATAAAGATAAGGTTATAAGCATAGTTACTATTCCATAAAATACAAAAGGTGAAAGCATGTTAAAATGTTAAAGGAAACAGGTCTAAATAGAAACTCAGTTTACCCTCCCTAGCTAATATATTATATTATATCTACAGAAGGTCTCTTTGGGTTTAGAAGGGCAGGCTCATACCTTTAGGTTTAGTTGAAATGGATTACATCATCTCCTACACCAACACTCTGCATACATTTGCGCCTAAAACCAAAGTTGGCCACAGCTGCATCCATATTATGTCTACTCTGTGCGCTGATCAATCCAAACAATAAGCGCTGTGTTGAGATAACCTTGAAGGCCTCGGCACTCACTGTACAGACATAGCAAGACTGATATTATGAGCAAACATGTTATTCTCGTGTAAAGCAAAATACCTAACTAGGCGAAAAGCATTAATACCAAAATGTGTCATGTGCAGAGGCAGCAGGAAAGGAAAAATGGCGTTTAAAACTCTAACTAACACATGCCAACACCAATACATAAGACAAGGTAGAAGACACTGTATTGTAATTGTCTGCTAAAGTTTGGGGTGCCTGTCGTGAGACAACATTGACAGTGCAATTGAGTTAGGGACATTGATCCTGGGTTGTGAAAGTGAGGGGTGATTGGTGTGGTGGAACCTTTGCGCAGGGTCAAGGTGTACTAATTGGGGTGATTCCCCACAGGGGGAGGTCTCATTCAAGTGTGTCTGAGTAGGTTGGAAAGTGTTAATCAACCGAAACGCGTCGACGCTTTGAAAAACAGAATCCAATTAAAGCCCAAAGAAATAGCATATATGCAAAAAGTTTGGATACTGTAATTTCTGTTCGAAAATAATATGAGGCTATTGGGTCGGTAGAGTACGTAGTAGGAACTTCTGAACCTACATAGAAAAGGTTTTTTTTATGTGATTCATTGTGTATTGTAAAACTTTGATAATTTAGTGATAAAATTGTTTTTAAATACTGTATGTTTTATGAAATATTGTGAATAATTGTTTCAAATGTGATACACTATGTATGTTTTCAAATGCTTTCCAGAAAGTTTTCTGAATTTTTTAGGTGAAAAAATGTAAAAAACATATTTCTTCTTTTTTAAATATAAAAAATAAAAAGAGTGTAAACGTCATATCTTGGTGTTGGTATTATATGTACATAAAAAGTTTTTTCCGTTTAGGATTCTGGTATGTATGAAATATAGGAGTGTGAAGAAAAGAATGTGCAGTCCAGGGATTCTTCTTTGACTTTAACTATTCCCATTGAAGACCGGCCCAGATCTTTTTTAAGCTTAACACAGAGCTGGGGCCTCTGGACTATAATACAACATAAAAATTGTCTTATGTTGTTCCAACTTAAAAGAGGGGGCATATTAGTAACGGCCAGCGATAATTATTGCTGCCCGTGTTTTGCGATAATTAGATTATCGCAGGCTATCTCTGCTTTTTATAATTAACAATGCCTTACTCCAGGGCGGAAAAAATTCCAGAGATAGAGAGGTTATCTCCCTTTTGCAGGGAACATCGCTGGTTTTCCAGGGATGTTCCCTGCAAAAGGGCGATAACCTTGCTGCTACGACCCACAGGGTCGTATCAGCACAATCCCCCCCCAATATTAGGGGTGGCTAAGTCAAGAATTTAGCAGACGTTAGTTTTTGGAGAAAACAGCAGTTTTCTCCAAAAACTAACATCTGCTAAAATGCTAGGGCATCCTTGCTGATAGCGCGAAGCCGCGCTATTGATGTCCTGACATGTAGTGTATGTCAGGAACGTCCACATTGCATCTCATTAGAGATGCAAAGGTAGGCGTTGTGCAAAAGGGTGCTAACATGTGATTGTGCATGTTAGCACCCTCTTGTAAATAGGGAGATATTTGTATCTCCACGTTTTTGGCTTTTAAGCCAAAAAAGCGGAGATAAAGCCCTTGTAAATATGCCCCTAACAGATGCGAATGATTGATCTATGATAGCTAAAACCTTCTGTATATCACTTGGAGTAACCTCAGATTCAAGAAGCCTGCTACGTTTAGCAGATATCTGAATGCTATCATCCAATAGTGATGAGATAAATCTTTGAGATAGTACACAGATCGAAGTTTTGACAGGTTTCCTAAAAATATAAGACAAGATTTCTGAAGTGAATGGTATATCTTGCATTTTCTGACCATATAGAAAGTAGTCCCTTATTTGTAAGTATTTTAAGAAACACTTCTGTGGAACCCAAACTCCTCTTGCAATGAAAAAACTGAACAAAACCCCGCTCATCATACAGCTGACCCAACACTAAAGTGCCAGAGCTTCCCAACATTTTCCTGAAACATTTCTGAAAGTATTGGGTTACCCCATAGAATGGTAAAGTGGTGTAGCAGAGGTGAATCCTCTGATTTCCTACCAAATCCTAGTTATATCCCTAACTACCTTAAATCTGACCCTTTTGTACTAGTTGCCGCTCGTAGCAGCGAAAACTTGCTGGGCTGCTGGACGCTCTTCAAGGAGGACTCTAAGAACCAGGAGCCGTCCAACCAGCCTCACCTGTGCCTGCCTGCCCCGCCTCTGTGCGCCACATAACGGCTCGCGGCCCCCGCTTCGCAGGACGCCCGTCGGGCGAAGTCCGGGCCAAGGGCGGGCTCGTTTGTGCATGTTGGAGACTGGTGGAGGCTGGGCAGGGCCATCCCTCTAATGTCAGGAAGACAAGGTCAGCAATTAATCTACACACTTGTGTTGGCGACTTAAAAACCACTTGTATTTCTCTTTAAGTGCCCATACCAGTTACACTTAATGTCTTGTCACGAAGGGAAAAGCAGGAAAGTGGCACGAGGCCATGTAGCTGAAACCCTGGACCAATTTATCAAAAGGGCTACCTCGGTCTTGGAACATGAAATCACTTTGACCGAACGTAGAGTGTCTCAAGAGCTAGAATTTGTTAAACGTTCATCAATGGGAGAGCTGATCACGGCACGAACTCCAGTGAGAGCTAATGGTGGGACTGTGGTCAATCATATTCCCCATTTTGGTGGCAGTCCTCCTATTTTGGAGGAGGTGGTGCATCACTCCATGGGGGGAGGGTGTGAACAGTCAAGTAGTACTATGTGTAGGATCACTCAAGCTCCTACCACCAATGTCCCCGCCCCTGCTAGCTTAGCACTAGGGGAAGCCCCAAGGGATAAATCTGCTAGGAAGATGGGGGCAATCCCAAAAAGGAAACGAGGAGAGGGCACACAGAGGGGCAAAAATTACAAAATTCTGAAGTTGAATGAGGATTGAGGATTACTCTACGCCATCTACCCAATTCCAGCCCTCCCTGATAAGAATATAGTACCTATTGCCCCCCATCCTGGCCCTCCGTTGTTAGAAGAAGATGGACTCTTGTTAAAGATTGGTGGCCTTATTACCTCGACTATACAACCTCTGCTTGATAGACTCCTAGCAATAGACGAGAGGCTGATGAAATTTGAATCTTTGGTTCAGACAAATTTTGATGGGATACAGAGTAATCTATCGAGGGACAATCTGGCTGCAAAAGCACCTACTGTGGGGTGCAGGGACGAGTCTGTCATTAACACGAATTCAGGCCCCAGTTCGTGGGAAAAACGCAGCAAGTGGAATGATTGGCCATGGAAGAATGCCTACGGGAGACAGTACTCCTTCGAGGGGAGGAATCGAACCACCCCAATCCAAGGAAACGGACTCTGGACTAAGGGCACAGGGTGGTTTGAATGGTTCTGATAATTATGTGAATACTTTACCTCCCATTGACTTACCTTTGGAGTCATTACCATATGTGGTTGTATTGGCCGGTGTTCCTAAGCTAGCCGAGGATAGGCAAGAATCTTATATTGAATTGGAAAACAAAACCACCCTTTGGCTAAATACTCATAGGCCCCTTCCCCTAAATATACGGAGTAAAATCTTGTTTGCGGGCAGAGTCAATTGGGTTGGTAGAAGGAAGAAGGATATACAAGGGGACTGTATAATAGTAAACTTTGGAGATAGGTGGGCGGCCCCCCATATCTGTAAGGGTTCACAGCCTACCACTAACTCCTCCATACAGGCTCTGGATCTCAATTACTTTAATACTACCTCTGTACGAGGCGAGCGACTGGGGCATCAGGATAGGTTTGTAGAAGGGCGACACTATAGTGGAATTAGGACCAATGCTCTGGGGCTGAATGGCTTTAACTCTGTATTTAACATTCCTTTAAGTAATAGATATAGCATTCTGGATATGGTTGACTGACTGGAGCCTATTCAAGGACCACCCTATTGCTTCTATACCGGGTACAGAGGTTGAGTCTTTGGACCACCCAACCAGGGATGGGAATATATATGTGCGCAAAGGGGCTGTTCAAACAAGCTACTCCAGTGCACCTGAGGATGCTCGTCATTTGGTGGATGGATCCAACTTTAACAACCCATTAGCTGTGGAGGAGGGTATACACCACCGGCTGACCGACTCCTCATGTGACCATATGGAAATTGTAGCCATCCCTCCAGGGCAAGAAACAGCCCCCAAATCTGAGGGTGGACTGGAAGGAACCATTAAGGGCATGAGGGTTATGTCATGGAATATAGAAGGACTCTGGGGAAAACTAGAACAGCTGGATTGGGGCAACTTCATAGACGAACATGAAATATGCCATTTCCAGGAAACCTGGGCCTTAAAATTGCCACATAGAGTTAGATTCGCAACATACAATGTGCCAGCAGTGAAGGGGCCAAGAGGTAGACCCTCTGGGGGTCTATGCATTTGGGTTGCATCCCATTTGGGGTTTACAGTAAAATGCCTTGATACTCATACGCAGGATATCCAATGTATTCTTATCTCAAAGGCCGATCTATCCAACCTGGCTATTATCAATGTATACTCTAGACCGGTAAAGTATGGGTATACATCTCCAACTTTGGATAACTTGGTAGCCCTGTTGGAAATACTCTCAGGGGAAGCACTGTACATCATAGGTGGCGATTTTAATTGCCACTTTGAGCCCCTAAATGGGCTACAGTTATCAATCCTGTCTGAGGAAGATGCAATCCTATTGATCCCTGCAGCAAATGTCTATCCAATAAGGGAATGGACTCCCTTGGTCCTCCAATTGACCTCCCTAACTCTCACACACTCATTGAGGGCCTGCAGTGGCAGGTTTGCTGAGGATAATCTGGGCCACCCTACCTATAATAAACCAGGCCATGAATCCACTATAGATTATTTTTTTTTACATATTGAAATTTGGAATAAGGCTCTAAAGTTCTGTGTCCTCCCCCGGCCATAAAGTGACCACAACCCTCTGGTTCTGTGTCTGGACATATTAGTCCCAGAATCGGGGGAAGCTGTGGACCAGGATAATTTAATAGTGGTCGGCGGAGGCAGACGCATCCGTTGGGGGTGATGTATTCCAGTCAAAGAAACAATAAGTAAAATCTATCAATGTGTCATTTCCATGTTGGAAAATATAAACCTTATCGCCAGCTTTGGAACTTCTGAGACGTTTAATACAGAGCTGGCATCCCTCCACCAGGAACTTGTTAAATCACTGGCATCATTTTTTTACACTAATAAATTATTGAAGAGTAATCAACCGAAGCGCAAAAGTCCCTGGTTCAATATGAACTGTAGAGATGCTAAAAAGGCGCTCTTGATATCCCTAAAAAAAGGGCAAAAGAGCCATTATTAGGGAATAAACGTCTATTTTTAAAAAGATGATTCTAAGTGCTAAGGCAGAATGGGAATTGGAAAGATGGCAGGCAATAAGAAGTGCATTAGACCAAAAAGACTTTAGAGGATTTTGGCACTTGATCCACTCCGAATGTACCGGGAGTAAGTCCGCTATAGAACCCAACATTTCTGAGGACGCTTGGCGTCTCCACTTTAAGCAACTATATTCAAGCACAATAGGAAACCGTCCAACAAATGACAATATTACTGACACTTTATTCCCAACTGTTCCTGTAGACCAACCTGTCTGTACTCTGGCCGAGGTCTCCACTGCAATCGCGAGGACTCTACCAAACAAAGCCCCTGGGTTAGATAGAATCCCCGGGGACCTCTATAGAACTGAACAAGCTGTGTGGGCCCCATATTTTCAAATTCTTTTTAATGCAATTCTAAACGGGATGCCGCACCCAGCCACTTGGGCTGGGGCCGAAATCATCCCGATATACAAAAATGGGTCCCCAATTGATCCTGTAAACTAACAACCAATAAGTCTGATAGACGTATCCCAAAAAATGTATGCCAGAGTGCTACTAGTTAGTGTAAAGGAGTGGATGGAGGAACACAACATTTTGACCCCCCTCCAAGCGGGTTTCAGAAGCAAAACCTCGACCATTGATCAGCTGTTTAGGTTACAACTGATCCATTGGAAACACATAGTCTTGGAGGGTGGAAGTCTATTCCTCAAGTTCGTTGATTTGAAATCAGCCTTCGACATGGTTGATCGCGAACAATTATGGGGTATATTGTTGGACATGGGAGTTACTTCATACCTATGCCACCAGTTTAGGCATCTTCATGTAGGGAACTACGCCAACGTGAGGTTTAGTAAGAATGGCAATTTGACCTCTCCTTTCCCTGTTGAGAAGGGGGTGACACAGGGGTGTGTGCTTGCGCCAACCCTTTTCTCCCTCTTTCTCAACGGGCTAATCAAAGATCTCCTTGCTGTCAAAGATATAGATCCCCCCAAACTGCAGACCGCAAAATCCCTGCATTAATGTTTGCGGACGATACCCAGCTCCTCTCGAAAACACCTATGGGGATGCAGTGTATCCTAGAGGAATTCGGTCAGTTCCGTAAAAGGAGGAATCTGGTGGTTAATATTTCAAAGACCAAATATATGGTATTCAATGCAAACACCACCAATTGCCCTCATCCCACATTGGATGGAAGACTACTAGAGAGAGTCTGTGTTTTTGATTATTTGGGACTCTCTCTAAATGATAAAATGGGGTGGTCCTCCCAAATCATTAAGGCCAACCTAAAACTGACTCAGGCCAACTGTGGAATCCTAAAGCTTTATAAAACCTCGACCTCAAAGATTATAAGCCCCCCAGCAGAAATGTATAAAATACAAGCTAGGGGATCAGCTATATACGGGCAGAGTTGTGGGGGCATCGTCCGGTCAGTGCACTCACAGTTACTGAAAATAATTTTATGAGGCAGATTCTAGGCTTACCTAAGAATACACCTACCACCCCGCTTAGAATGGACCTGGGTATTAGTCCAAGAGCAGATCTGATCTCGTCGCGCCCACTGTTATATTGGCGACGCCTCTGGAGCATTCCAGAATTGGCCCACTATAGAGAAGATTTAAAAGCTGAGCTGTCCGTTATGGGGGAAGTAAAATCCCTTGGTTGGCATTTGTAAGGGACACAGCGAGATCATTGGGGATGGGAAATCTTTGGTCTGAACCTGAAACTGCATGCCATGAAATCCCGAAAAAAACATTAGCATCTGCCTTGAAAGACTACAGTCTGGGACGTAGTGTGCAGACAATTGATGCCTCTTCTTTAACTTATGAATTCTTGAACCATAAGTGCCAATACAAATTCAAAGAAGTTATCGACACTATGCAACCAGTATTACTTAGAAAGCTCAATCTACAATTCAGGTACGGGACTCTCCCACTCAACGCTCGCACAAACAAGTGGGAATGCAGGGTAGGCCGCCTTTCCCTGGGTGTTCAGTGGAGGAAGAAACTGCTATACATGTGGTATTCTTCTGTTCAGCATATAGGAGTCCCAGAACAAGATGGGTGAACCAATTTTGTAAAAACATGGGTATCAGTAATTATAGAGAAACCTTTAGAAATTTAAAATCAGATTCTGACCGAATTACTGTTGCTGTAATATCGAAATTTCTATTTGCAATGTGGCACAAGAGAAGGTTTCTGCTAGCTGCAGGTTCTGTGGACTTATAACCTGTATGTAGACTTTTATCTATGGCAATGTGTTAACGAAGAGGGTTTTATCTGCAGTTTCTTTAAACTCCTCCCCAATGTAATCTGCCTAAAATGTGGGCAAATGATGAATGGACTTCCTTATCCTATCCTTAGTCGTATACTAAATATTGGTTCTATTTTTAATCTATAGCTGAATGTACGTATGGATTGGTTGTTCTTTTTGTACTGTAATGAATGTCAACTTTTATGATAAAAATGTTATCAAATAAAGTACTACTACTACTACTACTATTGGTTGGGCCTTTTATGCTTGCAATGTTTTTATAATATTGTTCTAATTCGATTTTAATATCCCATATTAATTTATATTTTTAACACATATTTTCATAACCTTTTCCCAGACTGCTGCTATCAATGGCCTTTCTCCCTGTACTTTTTTCCAATGTACTTTTATGGCCATATCGGCCGAAATAAAGTTATTATGATGATGATGATGACTAGTTGGTATCTGTGGTTTTGTAAAGCATAAATCCAATCAATGGTCCTCCTGCTGATTGGTAAGCAAATAAAGACAACACAGCTCCCTGCCTGTTTAAAATTATCTGAATCAGTCCAGAAAAAGCAGCCCAATAATAACGTTTGAAATCTAGGAGCTTAAAGCCCCCCTGTGTTTAAGTCAATTTAATAAGTCTGAGGGCCCTTCTAGCCCGCCTATACCCCCAGACGAAGCTACTGATGACACCCTCAAGACGTTTAAAAAAAGATCCTGGGACCCATAACAGGATTGAGCAAAATAAGTGTAAAAACGTGGGCAATACGTTCATTTTAATAATATTACACCTGCCAAAGATGCTAAGAGGGAGCCAATCCCAAAATTGTAATTTAGCTGTGATTGATTTAAGCAGTGATTCATAATCAAGTACAATTATGTCCTCCATTTGACTACTAAGGCAGATACCTAAATATGTAGCAGTGCCTGAAACTCCTAGAAAAGGAGACTTGGTACCTAGTGAATATTTCAAGATAGACTGTTGTTTCTTAGCTAGGTTGAGCTTATATACAGAAAAAGAGCCAAAAAGCTCAGCTTCTTCTGAAATACAAATTATAGCATCAGCTGAGTTAACAAAGAAAATAGCAATATTATCCGCATATGTTTTGACCTTCAATAACATTCCATTCAAGTAAATTTGAAGAATCCTTGGGTTCTGCATCAGATGTCTTATAAAAGGCTCGATGTAAAGAGCAAATACCAATGGAGAGAGTGGACACCCCTGCCGTGTGACTCTCCAAACAGGAAAAAGTGTTGATGAGATGCCGTTTACCTTAACTTTAGCTAGTGGTTTCTTATATAATTTCTGAACCAAAGAAATAAACCCACTTCCAAATCCGAACATAGTCATAGTGAAATTAAATGAAATGAAATGAAAAATGAAACTTATAAAGCGCACGTACACCTACGGTTTGTTGGCACTAAGGGGTGAAGGATAGCCAGTACATATGGAATGGGCTAGTTGAAGGCTAATGAAAAGAGCCAGGTTTTTAGAGATTTTCTAAACTGAGCATAGGATGGGAGGAGGCAGAGTGCAGGAGGGAAGGAATTCCAAAAAAGAGAAGCCTGAGTGGAAAATCGCAAACCACCGTGCTTTTTACGCTTGAAAAGACAAGGGGTGAGAAGATTGTGACTAGAGGAGCGAAGATCACGCTGGTGAACATAGCGGTGCAAAAGGGAAGAAATAAAAGATGGTCCCTGGGAGGAAAGAGCTTTGTGGATCAGGCAGCCAAGTTTAAAAAGGCTACGCTGTGCAACTGGGAGCCAATGAAGATTCTTTAAAAGGGGCTTGGTGTGGGTAGATTTTGGCAGACCATAGGCCAGCCTGGCTGCCTGGTTCTGAATAAGCTGGAGGCATTTGGATTGATATGCTGGTATGCCCACGTATAGGGCATTCGCATAATCAATGCGTGAAATCCTAGGATGGCCTGTATAAGAGCCTCATGAGAAAGGAGTCTGCTGATTTTGCGGATACGACGTAAATGGTAAAAACAGATAGATATGACTGAATTAATTTATGCCCACATAGAGAGGTCCTTACAGATGGTGATACCAAGGCTCCTTGCAGAGTCAACAGGGGAAGGAGGGGGACCAAGTGAGGGTGGCCAAAAAGTGGAGTTCCAGGGGTTTCCAAGGGGACCGGTAAGAACTAGCTCTGTTTTATCAGGATTGAGTTTGAGATGGTTCAAACTAATCCAGGAGCTAATGAAGTTCATAACCGAATGGACATTTTGTACGTAGGAAGGAGAAGGGGCAATGCTGAAAATAAGCTGAAGGTCGTCCGCATAGTTGTAAATAGTGACAGATTTGTGTTTGAGCTCTGAGATGAGTGGGTGGATATAAAGATTGAAAAGGAGTGGTGAAAGTGAGGAGCCATGCGGGACTCCACAGGCGAGATGTTTTCCTGCAGAGGAGAAAGGAGGAAGGGACACTGCCTGAGTGCGATCCTGAAGAAAGGAGGTAATCCACTTCAGTGGCAGCCCCTGGATGCCGGCGTGCTCAACACATTCAAGCAGGATGTTATGGTCTACAGTGTCGAACGCCGCCGACAAATCCAGGAGCACCAAAGCTTGGGAGATGTTCTGGTCAGTCCCCTTTCTTAACTCCTCATGAATGGCCAAGGCGATGGATTCAGTGGAATGTTGAGGCCTAAAGCCGGCCTGATGGGAGTCAAGGAAGTGGGTAGATTCAATAAAAGCACTCAGGCAGTTAACCACATAAGCTTCCAAAACTTTCCCAAGATAGGGGAGGAGGGAGATTGGGCGGAAATTTGAGAGAACAGCTGGGTCAGCTCCAGGTTTTTTCAGGATGGGTGAGACCACTGCTGTTTTGAATGAGAGGGGAACTATCCCTGAGGAAAGGGAGTTGTTTAGCAAGGTCCTATCCCTCAGATCCTTGGAAAACCAGAGTTGTGTGTTGTGAGGTCTCTTAGTTTTTAAAGGCTTAAGGGGGGCAACATTATCTCTTGCCTGGGTCATCCAGGAGGAAAGAGCTTCGGCCTGCAGGTGAGGTGAACAGTGGGGGTCCAAAAGATCAGGGAATGCGTAAAGGGTGGAAGTGAAGTTGGTGCAAATGGAGGGGATATCTACGTATTTCCAGTTTCTGACCCTGGTTGAAGCTCCTATATGTGTGGCAGTAGAGGTCGGGAGGCTGATGGAAAAGGAGACAAGATAGTGGTCGGACCAGGCACAGGGGGATACCCGAAGGTCAAGGATATCCAGATTGAGACTCCAGGCCTGGTCCAAGGTGTGTCCTTTAATGTGAGTGGCTACTTTGATGTGTTCGAAAAAATTAAGCCCGGAGAGTAAGTCTGCGAATTGCTTTGAGTGAGGGCTCTCAAGAGAGTCATGAGGCCAGTAGTTACAGTCACCTATAATAAGGAGCCTTGCGTGATTGATCACCAGCTCTGCAACCAGTTTACTGAAGAATTGAACGAAGATTGAGGAGGGATTGGGTGGGTGAGAACAGAGAACGCATGCCAAAGGAAAGTATTTTGAATTCAAAGTAGCTACAAGAATATCATCCAATGGGGAAAGGGGGACTGTAATGGAAGTGAAAGAGTGAGGATGGACAATGATGGCAGCAACTCCCCCCCACCATCTTCCCGTCTGGCCGGTTGGCCTGAAGAATATAGTAGTTGCCAGGGAGAGCAGCCAGGATATCTGCCATGGACTCAGACGAAAGCCATGTTTCTGATAGAAACAGGATATCGGGACTGAGGGTGTTAAGCAGATGTAAAATCTCAACCTTATGTCTAGGTAACGAGCGGGTGTATAAATACCAGATGGAAAGTTTGGTGGGAGCGATTTTAAGGCGAGTGGTACCAGTGTAGGGAGTCTGAGGGGCATTCAAAAGTGCAGGGATAGGGAGGGGACATTAGTCTTGTAGAGTATTAGAAAGGGAAACAGAGGATGATGGGGGGCCCAAGGGGAGAGTATTTTTATAGACCTACTTGTACCTTGTCCCCCAACTAGACAATTAAACACACGAAAGATACCAAGGGTCTAAATCGACTAAGTTACTGATTGGAACCTGTATAGTATCCCACAGAAATGACAATACCGAGAGGTTATTGAGGAAATAGACACAGGAGAAAGGAAGGTAAGAATTAGGGTTCAGAATAAAGAACAAGAAGATGTACCCATCAGCCCACTCAATAGTGGAACTTCGTCATCTGGGTTATCACGTTGGAAACTGGTGTCCAATATGCTTCTCCTCAAGTAAAACCTGAGCCTAGCTGCTCTTGGACCCAATGGTTGAACCCTCAACCAAAGAAGATGACAGTACATAGGCTGAAGGGGCAAGTTGCAGTGCTCAAAAATTGTGGAAAAAGAAAGAAGAAAAGGAAAATAATACAAGTGATTAAAAATACCTATCTTGATGTCATGAAGAAACTTTATTAGCTTTGTCCATCAAGGTGGTATGATTAAAAGCAGAGTGACAATAGCATGCAAAGAGTTGCTATTCACCATGAATAATATCTGGTCAACATGTTTCAGCCCGAAGTTCCACTATTGAGTGGGCTGATGGGTACATCTTCTTGTTCTTTATTCTGAACTCTACTTCTTACCTTCCTTTCTCCTGTGTCTATTTCCTCAATAACCTCTCGGTATTGTCATTTCTGTGGGATACTATACAGGTTCCAATCAGTAACATAGTCGAGTATTAGAAAGGGCCACGGGGGGCAGGGAAATAATCCCAGTTGAGCATAGTCTGCTACGGAGTTCACTACCAATGGGCCAAGCGCTCTGGAGAGTCTGGAGCTCTGCAGAGGAGTAAGTAGGGGCAAAATAGCCAGGTGGTAGGGCCCTGGGCCCTGGTCATGCGGACGGGCGCGCCCGTTTCGCGCGTCCGCTGCGCGACTTGTAGAGCATCTGTTTAATGGTGGCAGAGCAACCAATGGGTGATTTGGATGGGAGTGTCTGAGTGGCGGATGGGCCCGGAAGTAGTGACTCACTTCCGGGGCCCGAAATCTCCTCCCTTGTCCCTCCACAGCAAACCAAATACTTGGCGGTGGACCGGGGACTGTGGAGCCGGTAGTAGCGATGCGAGCGCGCAATTAGCCCAAAGCAGGTAAGAGAAAGAAAAAATAGCGGGGTTACATTTAGGATTAAATGTTTCTGTTTTTTATTTAAAAAGCGATGGCGCCCTAAATCGGTGTTCGCCTAAGCCAGTAGAGTACCTGATAGCAAGCACGTCCACCGTGCAGCTTGCAGGCTCGAGTTAAGTAGGCAGTGGGGGTAGGGCTGATCCAGTAGGAGTGTCTGCGTGGCGGATGGGCCCGAAAGTAGTGAATCACTTCCGGGGCCCGAAATCTCCTCCCTTGTCCCTCCACAACAAACCAAATACTTGGCGGTAGACTGGGGACTGTGGAGCTGGTAGTAGCGATGCGAGCGCGCAATTAGCCTAAAGCAGGTAAGAGAAAGAAAAAATAACGGGGTTACATTTAGGATTAATAGTAGACCAGAGTGCATCCATTTCCACTCTATCAAAAGCCTTCTCAGCATCCAACATGATCATGCCGATACATTCTTTCAATTTACTGGATTCATCAAAGGCTGCGATAGTAGTGTTAACAGGAGCAGAGGTGTCTCTACTGGGTACAAACCCATGTTGCTGATCAGAAACTAAACTGTGAAAGAAAGAGGCCATCTGCATTGCCGGTATTTTGGAAAACATTTTTTTATTAAAATTGATTTATTAAATTGGGTGATATGAACCCCTTTCTTCAACTGGTTTGTATTTCTTGGGAATACCACAATATTAGTTAGGGATCAAGAGGCAGGAGCCTCCCCTCCTTCTGAAAGGTATGTAATTAAATCTATCAATTCGGGCAACAAAATATCCCTAAAGGTTTTATAAAACTCCAGAGGGATAGTATCCTCTCCTGCCGCCTTCCCAGAGGACAGAGCCTTAATTGCTTCCCCCACTTCTGCGACCCCGACGTCCCCTTGCAATACTGCCATTTCGTATACATCAAGCTTAGGCAAATGACTTTCCTGTAGGTAATCCTTGAAAGCTTAATTTAATAGAGTAAACTACATCGCCATATATTCCTTCATAACATACACCAAACTGCTTAACAATATAATATGGTTGCACAAAAAGCACCCCCCTCCTTTAATGAGCAAAAATTTCTATCTTGCATTACTGTTGGAAATTTGAGTAGCCAACCGCAGACCAACTTTTTCCCTGTACTCATACTACAGCATTCAATGCTTCGGATAGCTGTCAGCTGTTTTCTCTGCAAGCCTTCTATTTAAGAAAGACCTTTCTTCAAAAGCTTTAAATAGATTGACTGCTCAGCAGGGTCCCTCACTATAATAGCCTGCACGTGTTGGCATTCCAACCCTAAATCATCCAGGCGCCACTGCCCTACTTCTTGAAATGTACGCCTTTTCTGGCTTAGAATGAACTGGCGGGTCACCCCCCAAACAAATGCCTTCATGCAATGCCATACCACGGGCTGAGTGGCAGTGCCTTTGTTATTTTCAATATATTCCCTCAATACTAATCTAAGATGCCAACAATATTCCTGATTATTCAGCAAGTGGCGGGGGAATGAAAAGCATGTTGAGTAGCTCAAACTCCTGCCTTTACCTGTACTGTTAGCAAGACAGGATTATGATCAGATGTAACTTTAGGACATACCTCTATATAATAATTTTCCAATAGAGTGCATTTAGTAAAACCCATATCAATACATGAATATTGCTTGTGTGGGGAGGAGTAATATGTAAACAGTGGTGACCTTGGTAATAGAGTCGTCCATGTATCATCAAACTGATGGCCGCCCAAGTCCTGACCATTCTCACCTGCCTTTTCCGAATAATGGTGTCAATCTTATAATCCAATATACAGTTAAAATCCCCCATTACCATCAAATCTCCAGACCACCCCAAAAATGTGTCACTCAGATATTAGAACAGATCAGGACTATCAGTATTAGGGCCATACACCATGCAGATTGTACTTTTTTGTCCCAGGATCAATAATTATACTATCGCCCATCTCCCTCTAGCGTCAGCTAACGTACATAGAACAGTAACAGCCAAAATTCTTGGCTTTCAATGTACCAACGCATCGAATTGAAATCATTTGAGAAGTGCATATTAGAACAGCAAATCCCAGTCGTTACAGCATAAATCTATAATGCAAAATGAGTCTCGGTTAGCCAAGTATCTGTTGCTTTAATACTTTAAGCTCCTCATCGATCGAACGCAGATTCCTAGCTTGATTGAGTCCTGTCACATTCCAACACATAACCTTCAAATTAAATTTTGCAAAATCTTATTAAAAAAGTCTTCCTCTTAACTCCATTCCCCTGCAACACTTCGCCATGTGCTTACTTACAAAGATTAACTGGCTATTAAACCCCTCTTACCCCACCAACCACCCACACAAGAAATGCCCACAGCAAGGCAAAATGTTATTCCCAAATAACACCATGCTCCACACCACCCCATGTAGATCCACCCCCATACCCGAAGAGGGAATCACCCCCAACCTGCTGTCGCTGACTGACAGTCAACGGAGAGCACTATTCCATTTGCCCCCTGCTCCCAACGACACCCCTCAAAAAGAAAGAAAGGAAAGAATGAAACCCCCCCAGAAACCCTGACTGTACATCTATGAAAAGACCACTGATAGCCCCCCTTGACTCATCTAATGTTCACCCACTTCTCAAGTTGAATCAGATAGCCAACTAGAAAGGGCTTCTTTTGTTTCTGTCTCTGTGTAAAAAAACTATGAGTGCCCATCTTTAACTAGCATCAGCTGGGCTGGATTCTGTAGGAAAACCTGTGAGCAAACTGCCTTGAGAGGGTCTATTAGTTGACAACGCGTCCACCTTCTCTCCATTGAAGCCTTCCATAAATCAGACCTCACAAATGGAGAGATTGAATCCAATTTAACAGGGGTAAAGGACGGGCTTTTAAATAAATTGCCTGTCGAAGCAGAAAATTACCGATATACACAAGTATTGGACGAGGATGTGATGGTCCACCTTGAACTCCTGATCTTAAAAGAGATGGTATTCTTTGTGCCCGCTGCACCTGAGAGTCCATATCCCAGTCAGCAAGGCCTGTAATTGCCTGCTGAAATAAATTGACCACATATGCCCTGGGATCTGAGCCCTCCCTTCATTCAGATATGCCGAAGACCCTCACATTTTTCAGACACTGTCAGTTCTCGAGGTCCTCAGTTTCTGCCTGTAGAAACACCAAACTGGGTTCCTTCTGTCTAGATAGTACGAACAACTGAGAAATTAACTTCCTTGACTACTGCAACCCGCTGTTGCAAATCCAAAACCTTGGAAGACAATCTGGTAACTTTAAAAGTCACAACTGCCAATGCCTGCCTGATTTCCCGACTGTCAGCTTGGCTTGTGAATAATATTCTCAAGCCTCTGCTCTTTGAGTAAGCAGCGCCTGAAGAATTACAGACAAAAGTGGCTCCTTGTAGTTGCATGGTTTTTCAGCTCCTGACCCTTCTGAGACTCTAGATTGATCTATTAGCATCATCAGAGTCTCAGGTTGATCAGCCAGCGCTAATGGATTCATACGGTCTGCTTGATCTGAACTCATAGTTATTGTTTCTTGGATAGTGTGATTCAAATTAACATAATCCCTTCGCTTAGTAGAGAGTTACTGGGAATCTGCTATACCAGGATTAGAAAGCTGAGAAACAATAGCCTTGACCTCTCCCTTAGATGACACCCATTGGAGTAGGGGACTAGCCTCACGTCCTATTTTTGAGCGAGCCCCAGTAGGGTTTTAAGTTAGATCCTCAGATTTAGAAGAAGTCTCAATCCTCCATGTCCTCTTCCTCCTTTAGTACCTCTGATTCCTTTAGCCCCCTTTGCCTTCGATGGGGTGCTAGCTTTAATTAATTCCATACTTTTTTATCAGTTGGCCCCCATGTAACACCAGCCGGGGTGCTAACTGCGGAGCCAAGAGCCGAGACTACTATATCAGCAGGGTGCGCCACCATTAGGTTAGTTAGATCCCCTTCTATGGTTGCTAACACCTTCACGTCTTCAGGGGTAGGGAAATCAGGAATAGTTGACAGAAAATCCTTTAGAACAGACTCTACATTCACATTTTGCAGTGCTCCCCCCTTATCGTCACCCCCTTGACAGTCCATACGCAAAGTGGAATTGAGAGTAGCTGAGCCTGCCCCTGCCAAACCTGTATTCGCAGCTTCATTTCCAGGATAGACCATATTGCCATCATTACCAGCTGTCCCGTTGTTCTCCTGCAAAACAAACCTCAGATCTTTCCCTTTACATGCTGTATCAGACTGGGTCTGTGACGCCTCCCAGCCCTCCTGGATTGTTGCCAGTAACATGCCCACCATTTCCAAAGCCGGAGTAAAGCTCTCAGAACCTCAAGCCTGAAGCAGCCTGCCTGCCTTACCGGACCGTAGCAGGCGCAGGATGGCTTTGTCTAAAGCAGAACAGGGAGCTGCCTCAGGCACCTGACTGTGCAGAAGGGAAGGTGCCGGATATTTCGCAGGTCTGGAGGCACCTAAAATGCTGAGTTTCCCTGACTTGAAGCTGCAGTCTCGTCAATAAGCCTCCATCCCTTCAAAGCAACGGGCCATAGGGGAGCCATACCACAACTCACAGATGCAGAGAAGATGCCGGGAGCAGCCATGCGGCGGGATACTGCAAACCACCTCACTTCTTTGGCATGAAGAAAATGGCCCGAGCCACAGCGGAATAGCTCCAACACATCGATGAGCCAAATATGCAGATGTGCAGGAATGTAAGTATTGCTATGGTTAAGCAAGACATTGTCGCCTTTTTCTTGTTTTTTAATAGCACAAGAGGGGACATGCTCGGTGAATTGAGATTTCTGCTATTGCTTTACTCCCAATTTCAGATTTCCTTATCAGCAGGGGGAGGGGGGATGTGGGGATGTAGCTTTAATTCGGTACCCTCTGACAGAAATATAGATACGTTTTCACAAACATTCAGCAAACCTCAACTAATAGCAATGCAGATTAGGATGCTAAACAATGATATAACACTTGCAGAAGCAAGACAGGACATTAAATCTCTGCCTTTCAGGAAAGCTGAAGGAGAGGATGCTTTTACCAATTAATTTTGTAAAACATTTGCCGATATGCTTGTTTCCTTTCAGTTGCATGTTATTTCTGATATAGATCTGCCTTATGATCTACCGGTTATGTGAAACTTGAGAAATATTGTCATTTTTCTTAAAAAAGGAAAGTCCCTGGAAGGAGAAAGATCATACCAGCCTATATCACTAATTAATTCTTATGTTAAAGTCTGCCCCAAGATATTGGCTATCCGACTTGCTTCAATTATTGATACAATTATTAGTCCTCGACAACACGGGTTCATACCTTGCACAGATACTACTAATCTTAAAGTTGTGGCTTTTTCTATCTTCGACATCACCAATACATTGTGCTGACAAGTTGGTGTGATCCTCTTAGATGCAGAAAAGGCATTCTATAGAGTCTCATGCGCCTATCCTTGGACCACAATGGGGATTCTAAGTAAAAGCAAGCAATTCTTGAAGCAAGACCATACTCGGATCATGCAGCTCGATTAGTTTTAGCTGGCCAGATCTTTGAAACATTTATGATCCACAGGTTTACCCGTCAGGGATCCCCAATGTATTCCCTTTGTTATCTATCTAGAGCCATATCTAAGCAGATTAATCTGCAATATTGGTATTTGGCCCTACAGCATTTGATGGAGCTACTAACAAATTCACTGCTTATCCCGACAATGTTGTTGCATTCTCGGAAGATACAATAGAACCCATAGATTGTTTTAAAGAGAAGGAAGCTTATTATGGTATAATTTCTGGATATAAGCTAAATATACATCAAACTAAGCATGGGCGTAAAATCCGTTCCGCTCGCGGATTTTGCGGATTTTCGGTAAATTCGCAATCCGCGAGATTCGCGAATTTCCCGCAAAATCCGCAAATTCGCACGCAGCGGATTTTTTTTTCTCTTGGTGATACAATTTTGCGGCGCGCAGCGTTTACTTCCCGTCATTCATCGTTTGCCGAGTTATTTTTCTTGATATTTTGCGAGTGCTGCGCCATTTTGGATCTTGCTGTGGGATCCCGCGGGAATTTGGCAAGCGCGATTACGTAATCGCGGCTTGCCAACTTTTACAGCGAGAGTTTGTCAACGCGAGTACGCCGTGATCACGTATCGCGGTACTTCGCAATTGCGAGCTTGGAGATGCGGCGAGCAGCAACAATCTCGCACTCGCGAAAATATAAAATTTGCAATTCTGCACAAGAAATCCACCAGCAAGCAGCATAAACCTTCTGGAAATGATGATTTTTATCTGAATAACTCCTCAGGTTGACATTTGCCTGCACTTTTTTTGCGAGGAGTCCATTTTGGGGAGGGGGGGTGGGAGGAAGGAAGTGCCCCACAGTCTTAAACTTCCTGTTCCTGTCCAGCAGGCTCCTCCCAGTGCTTTGTCCATCTCCTGGTCACTTTTCATTTGGATCTGGAGCTGGAAGGATTACTTTTTGTGGATGCTGCTGGATATTTGGATTTGAGGCCTTTTTGACTTTCTTTGGATCACTTTTGGATTAGAAATTACACAAGTAAGTTTGTTTGGGGCATTACAGTTGCTGCAACTACAATTTTGGAATTTTCTATTTTTGGGCTGTTTTGGGGCCTTTTGCCCAGGGGTACTCAGTGGTGGGTGCACTGAGTCTTTCTGTGGGGTGTTTTGAATTTAAACATCATGGAGGGGCTGGATGGCTTGGGATTGTGCTGATTTTTCTGTGATTTTAGTTTTTTTGGCCTGTTGTGGCCTTTTCACCCGGGGTAGTGAGTTGTGCATGGGCCTAGTCTTTCTGTGGGTTGTCTTGAATTTAAACATCATGGAGGGGCTGGATGGCTTGGGATTGTGCTGATTTTTTTGTGATTTTCGTTTTTTTGGCCTGTTGTGGACAGACCATGTGGTTGGGGGCCATTTTGAGTGCTGCTACAGGCCCTGGCCATGTGCTGTGATGGAGGGGGCCATTTTGAATGCAGGCAGTGTTCTCAGGCCTGCACCCATTTTGCCTAGCTTTCATCCATTATGCCCAGGGGTAGTGAGTGGTGCATGTGCCTAGTCTTTCTGTGGGTTGTCTTGAATTTAAACATTATGGAGGGGCTGGATGGCTTGGGATTGTGCAGATTTTTCTGTGATTTTCGTTTTTTTGGCATGTTGTGGACAGGCCATGTGGTTGGGGGCCATTTTGAGTGCTGCCACAGGCCCTGGCCATGTGCTGTGATGGAGAGGGCCATTTTGAATGCAGGCAGTGTTCTCAGGCCTGCACCCATTTTGCCTAGCTTTCATCCATTATGCCCAGGGGTAGTGAGTGGTGCATGTGCCTAGTCTTTCTGTGGGTTGTCTTGAATTTAAACATCATGGAGGGGCTGGATGGCTTGGGATTGTGCTGATTTTTCTGTGATTTTCGTTTTTTTGGCCTGTTGTGGACAGGCCATGTGACTGGGGGCCATTTTGAGTGCTGCTACAGGCCCTGGCCATGTGCTGTGATGGAGGGGGCCATTTTGAATGCAGGCAGTGTTCTCAGGCCTGCACCCATTTTGCCTAGCTTTCATCCATTATGCCCAGGGGTAGTGAGTGGTGCATGTGCCTAGTCTTTCTGTGGGTTGTCTTGAATTTAAACATCATGGAGGGGCTGGATGGCTTGGGATTGTGCAGATTTTTCTGTGATGTTCGTTTTTTTGGCCTGTTGTGGACAGGCCATGTGGCTGGGGGCCATTTTGAGTGCTGCTACAGGCCCTGGCCATGTGCTGTGATGGAGAGGGCCATTTTGAATGCAGGCAGTGTTCTCAGGCCTGCACCCATTTTGCCTAGCTTTCATCCATTATGCCCAGGGGTAGTGAGTGGTGCATGTGCCTAGTCTTTCTGTGGGTTGTCTTGAATTTTAAACATCATGGAGGGGCTGGATGGCTTGGGATTGTGCTGATTGTTCTGCGATTTTCGTTTTTTTGGCCTGTTGTGGCCTTTTCACCAGGGGGTAGTGAGTGGTGCATGTGCCTAGTCTTTCTGTGGGTTGTCGTGAATTTAAACATCATGGAGGGGCTGGATGGCTTGGGATTGTGCTGATTTTTCTGTGATTTTCGTTTTTTTGGCCTGTTGTGTACAGGCCATGTGGTTGGGGGCCATTTTGAGTGCTGCTACAGGCCCTGGCCATGTGCTGTGATGGAGGGGGCCATTTTGAATGCAGGCAGTGTTCTCAGGCCTGCACCCATTTTGCCTAGCTTTCATCCATTATGCCCAGGGGTAGTGAGTGGTGCATGTGCCTAGTCTTTCTGTGGGTTGTCTTGAATTTAAACATTATGGAGGGGCTGGATGGCTTGGGATTGTGCAGATTTTTCTGTGATTTTCGTTTTTTTGGCATGTTGTGGACAGGCCATGTGGTTGGGGGCCATTTTGAGTGCTGCCACAGGCCCTGGCCATGTGCTGTGATGGAGAGGGCCATTTTGAATGCGGGCAGTGTTCTCAGGCCTGCACCCATTTTGCCTAGCTTTCATCCATTATGCCCAGGGGTAGTGAGTGGTGCATGTGCCTAGTCTTTCTGTGGGTTGTCTTGAATTTAAACATCATGGAGGGGCTGGATGGCTTGGGATTGTGCTGATTTTTCTGTGATTTTCGTTTTTTTGGCCTGTTGTGGACAGGCCATGTGACTGGGGGCCATTTTGAGTGCTGCTACAGGCCCTGGCCATGTGCTGTGATGGAGGGGGCCATTTTGAATGCAGGCAGTGTTCTCAGGCCTGCACCCATTTTGCCTAGCTTTCATCCATTATGCCCAGGGGTAGTGAGTGGTGCATGTGCCTAGTCTTTCTGTGGGTTGTCTTGAGTTTAAACATCATGGAGGGGCTGGATGGCTTGGGATTGTGCAGATTTTTCTGTGATTTTCGTTTTTTTGGCCTGTTGTGGACAGGCCATGTGGCTGGGGGCCATTTTGAGTGCTGCTACAGGCCCTGGCCATGTGCTGTGATGGAGAGGGCCATTTTGAATGCAGGCAGTGTTCTCAGGCCTGCACCCATTTTGCCTAGCTTTCATCCATTATGCCCAGGGGTAGTGAGTGGTGCATGTGCCTAGTCTTTCTGTGGGTTGTCTTGAATTTTAAACATCATGGAGGGGCTGGATGGCTTGGGATTGTGCTGATTGTTCTGCGATTTTCGTTTTTTTGGCCTGTTGTGGCCTTTTCACCAGGGGGTAGTGAGTGGTGCATGTGCCTAGTCTTTCTGTGGGTTGTCGTGAATTTAAACATCATGGAGGGGCTGGATGGCTTGGGATTGTGCTGATTTTTCTGTGTTTTTCGTTTTTTTGGCCTGTTGTGTACAGGCCATGTGGTTGGGGGCCATTTTGAGTGCTGCTACAGGCCCTGGCAATGTGCTGTGATGGAGGGGGCCATTTTGAATGCAGGCAGTGTTCTCAGGCCTGCACCCATTTTGCCTAGCTTTCATCCATTATGCCCAGGGGTAGTGAGTGGTGCATGTGCCTAGTCTTTCTGTGGGTTGTCTTGAATTTAAACATCATGGAGGGGCTGGATGGCTTGGGATTGTGCTGATTTTTCTGTGATTTTTGTTTTTTTGGCCTGTTGTTGTGGCCTTTTCACCAGGGGTAGTGACTAGTGAGTGTTGCATGTGCCTAGTCTTTCTGTGGGGTGTCTTGAATTTAAGCATCATGGAGGGCATGGGATTGTGCTGATTTTTCTGTTTTTTTTCGATTTTTTTGGGGTGTATAACTGAACTGATGTTCCTATGCCTTCCATTGCTTTTAGGTGCACAAGGCTCAAGAGAACCACCAGTGCCAGGAAGAAGTCCTGCAGCGGTGTGTGTGTGCAGCATAACGTCACGCGACGTCACGTCTGGCCTCAGACAACTCTGCAATTTGTGCAACTGCGGCCTGCTGTCTGACCTGCTCTGAAGAAGATGGCCCCAAAAAAAGGTCTCCGTAGCTCCTCTAGCAAGAAAGTTGCTAGTAAGGAGCAGAAGAAGCAAGTTACCAAGGAGGCTGGTGTGCCGGCCGCCGCGTTTTGTGGGAGCAAAAAAAAAGTACACCTGCAGCAGCAGCGGGATCTGCTGGGGACCAAGCTGGGAGCAGCACCCCCGCTCCATTGGGTTCAGTGCCTTCACCACCACGCCAACTTAAGTCAAAGCCCTTGAGTGCTTCAGAGGCAGTCAGTGTACTTCTTCAATCACCATCGACCAGTGATGTTGGCTCATCGCAAGAAAGTAGCAGCAATGTCCCTGAATCAACACAGGTTCTTGTAACTCATCTGACAAGTGTTGAACAACCACAGCCGCAACAACAACATCATGTGCAAGTACAAGCCCAAGTACATGTGGAAGGAGAGGCAGCGCAAGGAGATGCGCAAGCAGAGGTGCATGGAGGGTCACAAGTGCCCACAATAGTTGTTCCTCCCGAAGTAGGGGCACATCAGGAAACTGACAATCAAACCGAGGTATCATCTGAGGAAGCCACTCCTCCTGATGATCATTCATTGTCTTCCACATCCCTAGCAAGGAAAAGATCAAGGGGGGTGTCTACATCTTCTTCAAGCCCACCTCCTTCTGATGATCTTAATCTGGATGAAGATTGGGAGCCATCATCACGGCAGTCTGAGAGTGAGGCACACCATGATCTGACAAAGATACCTAAGCGTAAAAGGAAGGTCGTCGAAAAACTCATAGCTATGGAGTGTGATGAGGCTCAACATAAGTGACGGATACTGCTGCTGATGAAGCCTCTCACGACGAAGAGCCAGTCATCATAAAGGTCACTGCAGCCCCAGCGGGCATGCAGCAAAGAGACATTTTGACCCTATCCAGAGAAGCTGCTGAGCGTGATGATGATGTCGACGAGGAGGCAATGGAAACACAACAATCATTGGATTTGGAGTTAACTAGCACACCAACACCTACCGCTTCCATATTTCTTCCTTGCAAGAAGGGACCTCCATCCACCTCGACCTCAATTAGTGGTGGTGAAAGTGCAAAACGTACTGAAGTTCGGCAATCCACATCCTCCACTTCATCTGGCATTAGCAGCAGGACCACCACCACCAGTATCGCTGCCTCCTCCGGCCCCCAAAGACATTTCAAGTCTGCAGTTTTGGACTTCTTTAGTGTTTGCCCAAAAAAGGAAAACATAGCCATTTGTAGCATTTGTAGGCTTCGAGTTAGTCGTGGTAAGTTTGGTACCAACTATGGGACCGGAGGCCAGAGAGGTCATCTTAGGAGAACGCATGCTGTCCAATGGTTTGCACACCTAGAGGCGATCAAGGAAGCCCGAATTGCACGTAATGAAAACGTTGATGTTTCATCTGATGATGAGGAGGAGGAAGAAGACGTGTCAAACACTTCACTTACACCCAGTACCCCTGTCAGCAGCACGCCCCATGTGAGCCACACTAAGAGTGTGGGAGAGAGTGAGACACCAATGCAAAAAAGTTCATCAGCGAGCGTAACTGGGTCGAAGATATCATCATCATCATCCCGTAAATCCTTGGTCCAGGGCAACATTAAAAAGATGTTGTTTACAGAAGCGCAATATGAATGCCACCACCCACTGACGCGTCTGTATAACACTAAGCTGGCTAAAATGCTAGCTCTGGACCTTCTCCCTTTTTCTTTTGTAGAAGGGGTTGGTTTTCTAGAATTAGTGGCAGCACTCTGCCCTAAATGGAAGGTTCCTAGCCGGTTCTATTTTGCCCGAGTTGCGGTTCCAGCACTACATGAAGATGTTCTGGAGGTGATTGGGGCAGCTTTGCAGAAGAGTGCTGTTCACACTATACATCTGACAACAGACATGTGGACCAGTGGCGCAGGCGCTGATTACATGTGCATCACTGCACACTGGGTCTCTTTTTCAGGGGTTAAAGCAAAGCTAAACGCAGGTGTTGACCCGGACCAAGTTTTTAAAGCTGCTCGGAAACATGCAACACTAGCCATGTTTGTTTTGGAGAAACGTCACACAGCACAAAACATTGTGGATGTGTTTAACACAAAGGTCCTTGACTGGCTGTCCCCAAAAAAACGCCAGGTTGGTTATGTTTCCACGGATAATGGCGCCAATATAGTTAAGGCCATGCAGCTGGGTGACTATTTTCAGAGTGCCGTGTTTGGCGCACTGTATAAACCTGGTTGTCAAAAAATTCTTGAGTGATAAAGACAGTGCAGCGTACAGGGTAGTGGACACCTGCCGAAAAATGTGCAAACATTTCAGCCATTCTTTTAAGGCCCGGAAGCATCTGAGGAGCCTGCTATATGAACGTCACATGCCAGTGAATGCACTCATCCAGGAGGTGGCAACACGTTGGAACTCAACCTTCTACATGCTTGAGCGTCTGTATGAGCAGTATACGGTACTCGATCATTACTTCTTAACACAGGGTACAGCTCAGAAGGAGGACCTGAGGATGGGTGCGGCGCAATGGGACATAGTTAAAAGCCTGACAAGCATGCTTCGTCCTTTTGAGTTCTTCACGCGTGCAGTCAGCAAGGAGGACTGTAATTTGGGAAAAGCTATCCCATTGTTGTACATGCTAGAGCACCAACTGAAGGAGGTGTGTTCTGTGTTTGAAAAAGATGAATAAAACCAAGACCCTTTTGTTCTGGCGGAGAAATTATTAGAGCACCTACAAGGTGATGAACGTCTTATAATGATCCACTCAAACCAGCATTACATTTGTGCTACTATTCTGGGTCCACGCTACAAAAAGGCGCTGGCAGGCCAAGCATTCTTTCCTTTTACTGATGAAGATGTTACAAAGTACAAACAGTGGCTAGCCTCCTCAGCCAAGAGGTTTGAAAGAGAACGGCAGCAAATTGAAGGAAAAGGCAGTACATCAGCATCAGCAGGCCATCCCCAGTCACAAAAATCCACTTCTGCACCTCTGGCTGCGGCACAAGTGACCTCTCAGCCGTTAAAAAGACCGGCAACCGGATCATCTGCACCACCAGACACAACAGTAACATTGGAGGCTGAAGAGGATTGGCTAGCTCGGCTTGGGTTTGGTTCTCAAAAGGTCACAGCAACAGCTAAGCAAAGTGGAGGAACCTTGGAGGAGAACCTTGAGTCGATGGTGAAGGACTATCTGAATGACTCAACAGAGGTCTATGTTAATGCTGACCCATTGGCGTATTGGCATGGGAAAAAAGAATTGTGGCCACAGCTCTCCAACCTGGCTTTAAACTACTTGTCTTGCCCACTCGCAAGTGTGTCTTCTGAACGTGTTTTCAGTGCTGCTGGCGGCATTGTAACTTCCAAACGGAGCCGCCTCTCGCCCAAAAATGTGGAGAGGTTAACAATGATCAAGATGAATCAGCACCTCATACCACCAGATTACAGAGTACGAGAAAGCGCGCCGGATGAAGACGAGGTGGACAGCAACATAGATGACAGAATTTCTTCTCTGTCAGGTGACACTGAGCTCACCCTGCCTGAATTCGCAGAGTATGATGACAAAGCCTTATTCTTATTCGTGGACCGTGATACCGAGCCCTGAAAATGAGACAATGAATCAATAACTTTCTTTTTCGTCCTTATTCACTTTTATTCCTGTGTGTCTGTCTTTCTTTGTTGTGCACAGTTAATATAATTCAAACTTCAATCACCTAATCACAAAAACAAGCCCTTCAGCAGAACTGTCTTCACTTGTTTGCTTATTGATTTGAAGGTGCCGCAGTCTGCATTCCTCAGGTTCACAAGTTCAGAAGAACATGCTCTACTATCCTCCTCCTCCAGACTCCTATTTCCATCAAAGCAGAGGGCTGGTTTACGCCCAATGAAGAAAGACTCAGCACTTGTGGGGGTGTTGTTCTACCTCTTTGCGGGTGAGTTGACGGCTCTGGGGCCATTGCTGGGAATCTCTAATACCGGATAAAAGTGGTTTGAACCAAATCCGAGGCGGACATTTTTGGGTGTTTTTGCTGACTTGCTTGCCTTTGAGGTGCTCTTTGGGGGGGTTCCGGCTGTTTGTGGGTGAGTTTCGGGGTCTGGGAGCACTGCTGGGACACTCTAATCTTGATTGCAATTGCTTTTCAGGAAATCCGTGGTGGTAAACCGGACTTATGGCCTAGCTACACAGCACGTTTGGACCGAAGGCCGAGAAATATTGTAAGTATGAGATTTTGCTTTTGGCCTGTTTGGAGGTGTTATGCTTTTTGGCGGGTGGGTTGGCGGGTCTTGAGGCATTCCTGGGAAGGTCTAATATCAGATAGAAGTGGTTGGGACAAAATCCACGCCGATTTTTTTGTTGCTATTTCTGACATTTTGCTCAATGTAGCGTTTTCGGGGGCCTGTTTGGGGGGCTTCCTGGTGTTTGTGGGTGGGTTTTGGGGTCTGGGAGCACTGCTCGGACACTCTAATCTTGATTGCATTTGCTTTTCAGGAAATCCGTGGTGGTAAACCGGACTTATGGCCTAGCTACACAGCGCGTTTGGACCGAAGGCCGAGAAATATTGTAAGTATGAGATTTTGCTTTTGGCCTGTTTGGGGGTGTTATGCTTTTTGGTGGGTGGGTTGGCGGGTCTTGGGGCATTCCTGGGAAGGTCTAATACCGGGTAGAAGTGGTTGGGACAAAATCCACGCCGATTTTTTTTGTGGCTATTTTTGACATTTTGCTCAATGTAGCGTTTTCGGGGGCCTGTTTGGGGGGCTTCCTGGTGTTTGTGGGTGGGTTTCGGGGTCTGGGAGCACTGCTGGCTATGGATACTTTACTTTGCAAGAGGTTTGAAGGAAATCCATGGTGGCAGAGGGGAGTTAGGGCCTAGCTGCAGAGCGCGCGCGGAGTGATTTGGGAAATTTGCAAAAAAATGACTAAGTCCCCATTTTTGTACTTTTGCTCTTTGGCTGTTTGGGGGTCTTCTACTCGTTTTCTCCTGGGTTGACGGCTCTGGGGCCATTGCTGGGAAGCTCTAATACCGGATAAAGGTGGTTTGGACCAAATCCAAGGCGGAAATTGTTTGGTGTTTTTGCTGACTTGCTTGCCTTTGAGGTGCTCTTTGGGGAGGTTCCGGCTGTTTGTGGGTGAGTTTCGGGGTCTGGGAGCACTGCTGGGACACTCTAATCTTGATTGCATTTGCTTTTCAGGAAATCCGTGGTGGTAAACCGGACTTATGGCCTAGCTACACAGCGCGTTTGGACCGAAGGCTGAGAAATATTGTAAGTATGTGATTTTGCTTTTGGCCTGTTTCGGGTGTTATGCTTTTTGACGGGTGGGTTGGCGGGTCTTGGGGCATTCCTGGGAAGGTCTAATACCGGATAGAAGTGGTTGGGACAAAATTTACGCCGATTTTGTTTTGCTATTTCTGACATTTTGCTCAATGTAGCGTTTTCGGGGGCCTGTTTGGGGGGCTTCCTGGTGTTTGTGGGTGGGTTTCGGGGTCTGGGAGCACTGCTGGGACACTCTAATCTTGATTGCATTTGCTTTTCAGGAAATCCGTGGTGGTAAACTGGACTTATGGACTAAGCTACACAGCGCATTTGGACCGAAGGCCGAGAAATATTGTAAGTATGAGATTTTGCTTTTGGCCTGTTTAGGGGTGTTATGCTTTTTGGCGGGTTGGTTGGTGGGTCTTGGGGCATTCCTGGGAAGGTCTAATACCGGATAGAAGTGGTTGGGACAAAATCCACGCCGATTTTTTTTTTGCTATTTCTGACATTTTCCTCAATGTAGCGTTTTTGGGGGCATGTTTGGGGGCTTCCTGGTGTTTGTGGGAGGGTTTCGGGGTCTGGGAGCACTGCTGGGACACTCTAATCTTGATTGCATTTGCTTTTCAGGAAATCCGTGGTGGTAAACCGTTCTTATGGCCTAGCTACACAGCGTGTTTGGACCGAAGGCCGAGAAATATTGTAAGTATGAGATTTTGCTTTTGGCCTGTTTGGGGGTGTTATGCTTTTTGGCGGGTGGGTTGGCGGGTCTTGGGGCATTCCTGGGAAGGTCTAATACCGGGTAGAAGTGGCTGGGACAAAATCCACGCCGATTTTTTGTTGTTGCTATTTCTGACATTTTGCTCAATGTAGCAATTTCGGGGGCCTGTTTGGGGGGCTTCCTGGTGTTTGTGGGTGGGTTTCGGGGTCTGGGAGCACTATTGGCTATGGATACTTTACTTTGCAAGAGGTTTGAAGCAAATCCATGGTGGCAGAGGGGAGTTAGGGCCTAGCTGCAGAGCGCACGCGGAGTGATTTGGGAAATTTGCAAAAAAATGACTAAGTCCCCATTTTTGTACTTTTGCTCTTTAGCTGTTTGGGGGTCTTCTACTCGTTTTCTCCTGGGTTGACGGCTCTGGGGCCATTGCTGGGAAGCTCTAATACCGGATAAAAGTGGTTTGGACCAAATCCGAGGCAGAAATTTTTGGGTGTTTTTGCTGACTTGCTTGCCTTTGAGGAGCTCTTTGGGGGGGTTCCGGCTGTTTGTGGGTGAGTTTCGGGGTCTGGGAGCACTGCTGGGACACTCTAATCTTGATTGCAATTGCTTTTCAGGAAATCCGTGGTGGTAAACCGGACTTATGGCCTAGCTACACAGCGCGTTTGGACCGAAGGCCGAGAAATATTGTAAGTATGAGATTTTGCTTTTGGCCTGTTTGGAGGTGTTATGCTTTTTGGCGGGTGGGTTGGCGGGTCTTGAGGCATTCCTGGGAAGGTCTAATACCGGATAGAAGTGGTTGGGACAAAATCCACGCCGATTTTTTTTTTTGCTATTTCTAACATTTTCCTCAATGTAGCGTTTTCGGGGGCCTGTTTGGGGGGCTTCCTGGTGTTTGTGGGTGGGTTTTGGGGTCTGGGAGCACTGCTGGGACACTCTAATCTTGATTGCATTTGCTTTTCAGGAAATCCGTGGTGGTAAACCGGACTTATGGCCTAGCTACACAGCGCGTTTGGACCGAAGGCCGAGAAATATTGTAAGTATGAGATTTTGCTTTTGGCCTGTTTGGGGGTGTTATGCTTTTTGGCGGGTGGGTTGGCGGGTCTTGGGGCATTCCTGGGAAGGTCTAATACTGGATAGAAGTGGTTGAGACAAAATCCACGCCGATTTTTTTTGTTGCTATTTCTGACATTTTGCTCAATGTAGCGTTTTCGGGGGCCTGTTTGGGGGGCTTCCTGGTGTTTGTGGGTGGGTTTAGGGTTCTGGGAGCACTGCTCGGACACTCTAATCTTGATTGCATTTGCTTTTCAGGAAATCCGTGGTGGTAAACCGGACTTATGGCCTAGCTACACAGCGCGTTTGGACCGAAGGCCGAGAAATATTGTAAGTATGAGATTTTGCTTTTGGCCTGTTTGGGGGTGTTATGCTTTTTGGCGGGTGGGTTGGCGGGTTTTGGGGCATTCCTGGGAAGGTCTAATACCGGGTAGAAGTGGTTGGGACAAAATCCACGCCGATTTTTTTTTGGGCTATTTCTGACATTTTGCTCAATGTAGCGTTTTCGGGGGCCTGTTTGGGGGGCTTCCTGGTGTTTGTGGGTGGGTTTCGGGGTCTGGGAGCACTGCTGGCTACGGATACTTTACTTTGCAAGAGGTTTGAAGGAAATCCATGGTGGCAGAGGGGAGTTAGGGCCTAGCTGCAGAGCGCGCGCGGAGTGATTTGGGAAATTTGCAAAAAAATGACAAAGTCCCCATTTTTGTACTTTTGCTCTTTGGCTGTTTGGGGGTCTTCTACTCGTTTTTTCCTGGGTTGACGGCTCTGGGGCCATTGCTGGGAAGCTCTAATACCGGATAAAGGTGGTTTGGACCAAATCCAAGGCGGACATTTTTTGGTGTTTTTGCTGACTTGCTTGCCTTTGAGGTGCTCTTTGGGGGGGTTCCGGCTGTTTGTGGGTGAGTTTCGGGGTCTTGGAGCACTGCTGGGACACTCTAATCTTGATTGCAATTGCTTTTCAGGAAATCCGTTGTGGTAAACCGGACTTATGGCCTAGCTACACAGCGCGTTTGGACCGAAGGCCGAGAAATATTGTAAGTATGAGATTTTGCTTTTGGCCTGTTTGGGGGTGTTATGCTTTTTGGCGGGTGGGTTGGCGGGTCTTGGGGCATTCCTGGGAAGGTCTAATACCGGATAGAAGTGGTTGAGACAAAATCCACGCCGATTTTTTTTTTGCTATTTCTGACATTTTGCTCAATGTAGCGTTTTCGGGGGCCTGTTTGGGGGGCTTCCTGGTGTTTGTGGGTGGGTTTCGGGGTCTGGGAGCACTGCTCGGACACTCTAATCTTGATTGCATTTGCTTTTCAGGAAATCTGTGGTGGTAAACCGGACTTATGGCCTAGCTACACAGCGCGTTTGGACCGAAGGCCGAGAAATATTTTAAGTATGAGATTTTGCTTTTGGCCTGTTTGGGGGTGTTATGCTTTTTGGCGGGTGGGTTGGCGGGTCTTGGGGCATTCCTGGGAAGGTCTAATACCGGGTAGAAGTGGTTGGGACAAAATCCACGGCGAATTTTTTTTTGGGCTATTTCTGACATTTTGCTCAATGTAGCGTTTTCGGGGGCCTGTTTTGGGGGCTTCCTGGTGTTTGTGGGTGGGTTTCGGGATCTGGGAGCACTGCTGGCTATGGATACTTTACTTTGCAAGAGGTTTGAAGGAAATCCATGGTGGCAGAGGGGAGTTAGGGCCTAGCTGCAGAGCGCGCGCGGAGTGATTTGGGAAATTTGCAAAAAAATGACTAAGTCCCCATTTTTGTACTTTTGCTCTTTGCCTGTTTGGGGGTCTTCTACTCGTTTTCTCCTGGGTTGACGGCTCTGGGGCCATTGCTGGGAAGCTCTAATACCGGATAAAGGTGGTTTGGACCAAATCCAAGGCGGAAATTTTTTGGTGTTTTTGCTGACTTGCTTGCCTTTGAGGTGCTCTTTGGGGGGGTTCCGGCTGTTTGTGGGTGAGTTTCGGGGTCTTGGAGCACTGCTGGGACACTCTAATCTTGATTGCAATTGCTTTTCAGGAAATCCGTTGTGGTAAACCGGACTTATGGCCTAGCTACACAGCGCGTTTGGACCGAAGGCCGAGAAATATTGTAAGTATGAGATTTTGCTTTTGGCCTGTTTGGGGGTGTTATGCTTTTTGGCGGGTGGGTTGGCGGGTCTTGGGGCATTCCTGGGAAGGTCTAATACCGGATAGAAGTGGTTGAGACAAAATCCACGCCGATTTTTTTTTTGCTATTTCTGACATTTTGCTCAATGTAGCGTTTTCGGGGGCCTGTTTGGGGGGCTTCCTGGTGTTTGTGGGTGGGTTTCGGGGTCTGGGAGCACTGCTCGGACACTCTAATCTTGATTGCATTTGCTTTTCAGGAAATCTGTGGTGGTAAACCGGACTTATGGCCTAGCTACACAGCGCGTTTGGACCGAAGGCCGAGAAATATTTTAAGTATGAGATTTTGCTTTTGGCCTGTTTGGGGGTGTTATGCTTTTTGGCGGGTGGGTTGGCGGGTCTTGGGGCATTCCTGGGAAGGTCTAATACCGGGTAGAAGTGGTTGGGACAAAATCCACGGCGAATTTTTTTTTGGGCTATTTCTGACATTTTGCTCAATGTAGCGTTTTCGGGGGCCTGTTTTGGGGGCTTCCTGGTGTTTGTGGGTGGGTTTCGGGATCTGGGAGCACTGCTGGCTATGGATACTTTACTTTGCAAGAGGTTTGAAGGAAATCCATGGTGGCAGAGGGGAGTTAGGGCCTAGCTGCAGAGCGCGCGCGGAGTGATTTGGGAAATTTGCAAAAAAATGACTAAGTCCCCATTTTTGTACTTTTGCTCTTTGCCTGTTTGGGGGTCTTCTACTCGTTTTCTCCTGGGTTGACGGCTCTGGGGCCATTGCTGGGAAGCTCTAATACCGGATAAAGGTGGTTTGGACCAAATCCAAGGCGGAAATTTTTTGGTGTTTTTGCTGACTTGCTTGCCTTTGAGGTGCTCTTTGGGGGGTTCCGGCTGTTTGTGGGTGAGTTTCGGGGTCTGGGAGCACTGCTGGGACACTCTAATCTTGATTGCAATTGCTTTTCAGGAAATCTGTGGTGGTAAACCGGACTTATGGCCTAGCTACACAGCGCGTTTGGACCGAAGGCCGAGAAATATTGTAAGTATGAGATTTTGCTTTTGGCCTGTTTGGAGGTGTTATGCTTTTTGGCGGGTGGGTTGGCGGGTCTTGAGGCATTCCTGGGAAGGTCTAATACCGGATGGAAGTGGTTGGGACAAAATCCACGCCGATTTTTTTTTTGCTATTTCTAACATTTTCCTCAATGTAGCGTTTTCGGGGGCCTGTTTGGGGGGCTTCCTGGTGTTTGTGGGTGGGTTTTGGGGTCTGGGAGCACTGCTGGGACACTCTAATCTTGATTGCATTTGCTTTTCAGGAAATCCGTGGTGGTAAACCGGACTTATGGCCTAGCTACACAGCGCGTTTGGACCGAAGGCCGAGAAATATTGTAAGTATGAGATTTTGCTTTTGGCCTGTTTGGGGGTGTTATGCTTTTTGGCGGGTGGGTTGGCGGGTCTTGGGGCATTCCTGGGAAGGTCTAATACTGGATAGAAGTGGTTGAGACAAAATCCACGCCGATTTTTTTTGTTGCTATTTCTGACATTTTGCTCAATGTAGCGTTTTCGGGGGCCTGTTTGGGGGGCTTCCTGGTGTTTGTGGGTGGGTTTCGGGTTCTGGGAGCACTGCTCGGACACTCTAATCTTGATTGCATTTGCTTTTCAGGAAATCCGTGGTGGTAAACCGGACTTATGGCCTAGCTACACAGCGCGTTTGGACCGAAGGCCGAGAAATATTGTAAGTATGAGATTTTGCTTTTGGCCTGTTTGGGGGTGTTATGCTTTTTGGCGGGTGGGTTGGCGGGTTTTGGGGCATTCCTGGGAAGGTCTAATACCGGGTAGAAGTGGTTGGGACAAAATCCACGCCGATTTTTTTTTGGGCTATTTCTGACATTTTGCTCAATGTAGCGTTTTCGGGGGCCTGTTTGGGGGGCTTCCTGGTGTTTGTGGGTGGGTTTCGGGGTCTGGGAGCACTGCTGGCTACGGATACTTTACTTTGCAAGAGGTTTGAAGGAAATCCATGGTGGCAGAGGGGAGTTAGGGCCTAGCTGCAGAGCGCGCGCGGAGTGATTTGGGAAATTTGCAAAAAAATGACAAAGTCCCCATTTTTGTACTTTTGCTCTTTGGCTGTTTGGGGGTCTTCTACTCGTTTTTTCCTGGGTTGACGGCTCTGGGGCCATTGCTGGGAAGCTCTAATACCGGATAAAGGTGGTTTGGACCAAATCCAAGGCGGACATTTTTTGGTGTTTTTGCTGACTTGCTTGCCTTTGAGGTGCTCTTTGGGGGGGTTCCGGCTGTTTGTGGGTGAGTTTCGGGGTCTTGGAGCACTGCTGGGACACTCTAATCTTGATTGCAATTGCTTTTCAGGAAATCCGTTGTGGTAAACCGGACTTATGGCCTAGCTACACAGCGCGTTTGGACCGAAGGCCGAGAAATATTGTAAGTATGAGATTTTGCTTTTGGCCTGTTTGGGGGTGTTATGCTTTTTGGCGGGTGGGTTGGCGGGTCTTGGGGCATTCCTGGGAAGGTCTAATACCGGATAGAAGTGGTTGAGACAAAATCCACGCCGATTTTTTTTTTGCTATTTCTGACATTTTGCTCAATGTAGCGTTTTCGGGGGCCTGTTTGGGGGGCTTCCTGGTGTTTGTGGGTGGGTTTCGGGGTCTGGGAGCACTGCTCGGACACTCTAATCTTGATTGCATTTGCTTTTCAGGAAATCTGTGGTGGTAAACCGGACTTATGGCCTAGCTACACAGCGCGTTTGGACCGAAGGCCGAGAAATATTTTAAGTATGAGATTTTGCTTTTGGCCTGTTTGGGGGTGTTATGCTTTTTGGCGGGTGGGTTGGCGGGTCTTGGGGCATTCCTGGGAAGGTCTAATACCGGGTAGAAGTGGTTGGGACAAAATCCACGCCGAATTTTTTTTTGGGCTATTTCTGACATTTTGCTCAATGTAGCGTTTTCGGGGGCCTGTTTTGGGGGTTTCCTGGTGTTTGTGGGTGGGTTTCGGGATCTGGGAGCACTGCTGGCTATGGATACTTTACTTTGCAAGAGGTTTGAAGGAAATCCATGGTGGCAGAGGGGAGTTAGGGCCTAGCTGCAGAGCGCGCGCGGAGTGATTTGGGAAATTTGCAAAAAAATGACTAAGTCCCCATTTTTGTACTTTTGCTCTTTGCCTGTTTGGGGGTCTTCTACTCGTTTTCTCCTGGGTTGACGGCTCTGGGGCCATTGCTGGGAAGCTCTAATACCGGATAAAGGTGGTTTGGACCAAATCCAAGGCGGAAATTTTTTGGTGTTTTTGCTGACTTGCTTGCCTTTGAGGTGCTCTTTGGGGGAGTTCCGGCTGTTTGTGGGTGAGTTTCGGGGTCTGGGAGCACTGCTGGGACACTCTAATCTTGATTGCAATTGCTTTTCAGGAAATCCGTGGTGGTAAACCGGACTTATGGCCTAGCTACACAGCGCGTTTGGACCGAAGGCCGAGAAATATTGTAAGTATGAGATTTTGCTTTTGGCCTGTTTGGAGGTGTTATGCTTTTTGGCGGGTGGGTTGGCGGGTCTTGAGGCATTCCTGGGAAGGTCTAATACCAGATAGAAGTGGTTGGGACAAAATCCACGCCGATTTTTTGTTGTTGCTATTTCTGACATTTTGCTCAAAGTAGCGTTTTCGGGGGCCTGTTTGGGGGGCTTCCTGGTGTTTGGGGTGGGTTTCGGGGTCTGGGAGCACTGCTGGCTATGGATACTTTACTTTGCAAGAGGTTTGAAGGAAATCCATGGTGGCAGAGGGGAGTTAGGGCCTAGCTGCAGAGTGCGCGCAGAGTGATTTGGGAAATTTGCAAAAAAATGACTAAGTCCCCATTTTTGTACTTTTGCTCTTTGGCTGTTTGGGGGTCTTCTACTCATTTTCTCCTGGGTTGACGGCTCTGGGGCCATTGCTGGGAAGCTCTAATACCCGATAAAAGTGGTTTGGACCAAATCCAAGGCAGAAATTTGTTGGTGTTTTTGCTGACTTGCTTGCCTTTGAGGTGCTCTTTGGGGGGGTTCCGGCTGTTTGTGGGTGAGTTTCGGGGTCTGGGAGCACTGCTGGGACACTCTAATCTTGATTGCAATTGCTTTTCAGGAAATCCGTGGTGGTAAACCGGACTTATGGCCTAGCTACACAGCGCGTTTGGACCGAAGGCCGAGAAATATTGTAAGTATGAGATTTTGCTTTTGGCCTGTTTGGAGGTGTTATGCTTTTTGGCGGGTGGGTTGGCGGGTCTTGAGGCATTCCTGGGAAGGTCTAATACCGGATAGAAGTGGTTGGGACAAAATCCACGCCGATTTTTTGTTGTTGCTATTTCTGACATTTTGCTCAATGTAGCGTTTTTGGGGGCCTGTTTGGGGGCTTCCTGGTGTTTGTGGGAGGGTTTCGGGGTCTGGGAGCACTGCTGGGACACTCTAATCTTGATTGCATTTGCTTTTCAGGAAATCCGTGGTGGTAAACCGGACTTATGGCCTAGCTACACAGCGTGTTTGGACCGAAGGCCGAGAAATATTGTAAGTATGAGATTTTGCTTTTGGCCTGTTTGGGGGTGTTATGCTTTTTGGCGGGTGGGTTGGCGGGTCTTGGGGCATTCCTGGGAAGGTCTAATACCGGGTAGAAGTGGCTGGGACAAAATCCACGCCGATTTTTTCTTGTTGCTATTTCTGACATTTTGCTCAATGTAGCAATTTCGGGGGCCTGTTTGGGGGGCTTCCTGGTGTTTGTGGGTGGGTTTCGGGGTCTGGGAGCACTACTGGCTATGGATACTTTACTTTGCAAGAGGTTTGAAGCAAATCCATGGTGGCAGAGGGGAGTTAGGGCCTAGCTGCAGAGCGCACGCGGAGTGATTTGGGAAATTTGCAAAAAAATGACTAAGTCCCCATTTTTGTACTTTTGCTCTTTAGCTGTTTGGGGGTCTTCTACTCGTTTTCTCCTGGGTTGACGGCTCTGGGGCCATTGCTTGGAAGCTCTAATACCGGATAAAAGTGGTTTGGACCAAATCCGAAGCAGAAATTTTTGGGTGTTTTTGCTGACTTGCTTGCCTTTGAGGAGCTCTTTGGGGGGGGTTCCGGCTGTTTGTGGGTGAGTTTCGGGGTCTGGGAGCACTGCTGGGACACTCTAATCTTGATTGCAATTGCTTTTCAGGAAATCCGTGGTGGTAAACCGGACTTATGGCCTAGCTACACAGCGCGTTTGGACCGAAGGCCGAGAAATATTGTAAGTATGAGATTTTGCTTTTGGCCTGTTTGGAGGTGTTATGCTTTTTGGCGGGTGGGTTGGCGGGTCTTGAGGCATTCCTGGGAAGGTCTAATACCGGATAGAAGTGGTTGGGACAAAATCCACGCCGATTTTTTTTGTTGCTATTTCTGACATTTTCCTCAATGTAGCGTTTTCGGGGGCCTGTTTGGGGGGCTTCCTGGTGTTTGTGGGTGGGTTTTGGGGTCTGGGAGCACTGCTGGGACACTCTAATCTTGATTGCATTTGCTTTTCAGGAAATCCGTGGTGGTAAACCGGACTTATGGCCTAGCTACACAGCGTGTTTGGACCGAAGGCCGAGAAATATTGTAAGTATGAGATTTTGCTTTTGGCCTGTTTGGAGGTGTTATGCTTTTTGGCGGGTGGGTTGGCGGGTCTTGAGGCATTCCTGGGAAGGTCTAATACCGGATAGAAGTGGTTGGGACAAAATCCACGCCGATTTTTTTTTGCTATTTCTGACATTTTCCTCAATGTAGCGTTTTCGGGGGCCTGTTTGGGGGGCTTCCTGGTGTTTGTGGGTGGGTTTTGGGGTCTGGGAGCACTGCTGGGACACTCTAATCTTGATTGCATTTGCTTTTCAGGAAATCCGTGGTGGTAAACCGGACTTATGGCCTAGCTACACAGCGCGTTTGGACCGAAGGCCGAGAAATATTGTAAGTATGAGATTTTGCTTTTGGCCTGTTTGGGGGTGTTATGCTTTTTGGCGGGTGGGTTGGCAGGTCTTGGGGCATTCCTGGGAAGGTCTAATACTGGATAGAAGTGGTTAAGACAAAATCCACGCCGATTTTTTTTTTGCTATTTCTGACATTTTGCTCAATGTAGCGTTTTCAGGGGCCTGTTTGGGGGGCTTCCTGGTGTTTGTGGGTGGGTTTCGGGTTCTGGGAGCACTGCTCGGACACTCTAATCTTGATTGCATTTGCTTTTCAGGAAATCCGTGGTGGTAAACCGGACCTATGGCCTAGCTACACAGCGCGTTTGGACCGAAGGCCGAGAAATATTGTAAGTATGAGATTTTGCTTTTGGCCTGTTTGGGGGTGTTATGCTTTTTGGCGGGTGGGTTGGCGGGTTTTGGGGCATTCCTGGGAAGGTCTAATACCGGGTAGAAGTGGTTGGGACAAAATCCACGCCGATTTTTTTTGGGGCTATTTCTAACATTTTGCTCAATGTAGCGTTTTCGGGGGCCTGTTTGGGGGGCTTCCTGGTGTTTGTGGGTGGGTTTCGGGGTCTGGGAGCACTGCTGGCTATGGATACTTTACTTTGCAAGAGGTTTGAAGGAAATCCATGGTGGCAGAGGGGAGTTAGGGCCTAGCTGCAGAGCGCGCGCGGAGTGATTTGGGAAATTTGCAAAAAAATGACAAAGTCCCCATTTTTGTACTTTTGCTCTTTGGCTGTTTGGGGGTCTTCTACTCGTTTTCTCCTGGGTTGACGGCTCTGGGGCCATTGCTGGGAAGCTCTAATACCGGATAAAGGTGGTTTGGACCAAATCCAAGGCGGAAATTTTTTGGTGTTTTTGCTGACTTGCTTGCCTTTGAGGTGCTCTTTGGGGGGGTTCCGGCTGTTTGTGGGGGAGTTTCGGGGTCTTGGAGAACTGCTGGGACACTCTAATCTTGATTGCAATTGCTTTTCAGGAAATCCGTTGTGGTAAACCGGACTTATGGCCTAGCTACACAGCGCGTTTGGACCGAAGGCCGAGAAATATTGTAAGTATGAGATTTTGCTTTTGGCCTGTTTGGGGGTGTTATGCTTTTTGGCGGGTGGGTTGGCGGGTCTTGGGGCATTCCTGGGAAGGTCTAATACCGGATAGAAGTGGTTGAGACAAAATCCACGCCGATTTTTTTTTGCTATTTCTGACATTTTGCTCAATGTAGCGTTTTCGGGGGCCTGTTTGGGGGGCTTCCTGGTGTTTGTGGGTGGGTTTCGGGGTCTGGGAGCACTGCTCGGACACTCTAATCTTGATTGCATTTGCTTTTCAGGAAATCCGTGGTGGTAAACCGGACTTATGGCCTAGCTACACAGCGCGTTTGGACCGAAGGCCGAGAAATATTGTAAGTATGAGATTTTGCTTTTGGCCTGTTTGGGGGTGTTATGCTTTTTGGCGGGTGGGTTGGCGGGTCTTGGGGCATTCCTGGGAAGGTCTAATACCGGGTAGAAGTGGTTGGGACAAAATCCACGCCGAATTTTTTTTTGGGCTATTTCTGACATTTTGCTCAATGTAGCGTTTTCGGGGGCCTGTTTGGGGGGCTTCCTGGTGTTTGTGGGTGGGTTTCGGGATCTGGGAGCACTGCTGGCTATGGATACTTTACTTTGCAAGAGGTTTGAAGGAAATCCATGGTGGCAGAGGGGAGTTAGGGCCTAGCTGCAGAGCGCGCGCGGAGTGATTTGGGAAATTTGCAAAAAAATGACTAAGTCCCCATTTTTGTACTTTTGCTCTTTGCCTGTTTGGGGGTCTTCTACTCGTTTTCTCCTGGGTTGACGGCTCTGGGGCCATTGCTGGGAAGCTCTAATACCGGATAAAGGTGGTTTGGACCAAATCCAAGGCGGAAATTTTTTGGTGTTTTTGCTGACTTGCTTGCCTTTGAGGTGCTCTTTGGGGGGGTTCCGGCTGTTTATGGGTGAGTTTCGGGGTCTGGGAGCACTGCTGGGACACTCTAATCTTGATTGCAATTGCTTTTCAGGAAATCCGTGGTGGTAAACCGGACTTATGGCCTAGCTACACAGCGCGTTTGGACCGAAGGCCGAGAAATATTGTAAGTATGAGATTTTGCTTTTGGCCTGTTTGGAGGTGTTATGCTTTTTGGCGGGTGGGTTGGCGGGTCTTGAGGCATTCCTGGGAAGGTCTAATACCAGATAGAAGTGGTTGGGACAAAATCCACGCCGATTTTTAGTTGTTGCTATTTCTGACATTTTGCTCAAAGTAGCGTTTTCGGGGGCCTGTTTGGGGGGCTTCCTGGTGTTTGGGGTGGGTTTCGGGGTCTGGGAGCACTGCTGGCTATGGATACTTTACTTTGCAAGAGGTTTGAAGGAAATCCATGGTGGCAGAGGGGAGTTAGGGCCTAGCTGCAGAGTGCGCGCAGAGTGATTTGGGAAATTTGCAAAAAAATGACTAAGTCCCCATTTTTGTACTTTTGCTCTTTGGCTGTTTGGGGGTCTTCTACTCATTTTCTCCTGGGTTGACGGCTCTGGGGCCATTGCTGGGAAGCTCTAATACCCGATAAAAGTGGTTTGGACCAAATCCAAGGCAGAAATTTGTTGGTGTTTTTGCTGACTTGCTTGCCTTTGAGGTGCTCTTTGGGGGGGTTCCGGCTGTTTGTGGGTGAGTTTCGGGGTCTGGGAGCACTGCTGGGACACTCTAATCTTGATTGCAATTGCTTTTCAGGAAATCCGTGGTGGTAAACCGGACTTATGGCCTAGCTACACAGCGCGTTTGGACCGAAGGCCGAGAAATATTGTAAGTATGAGATTTTGCTTTTGGCCTGTTTGGAGGTGTTATGCTTTTTGGCGGGTGGGTTGGCGGGTCTTGAGGCATTCCTGGGAAGGTCTAATACCGGATAGAAGTGGTTGGGACAAAATCCACGCCGATTTTTTGTTGTTGCTATTTCTGACATTTTGCTCAATGTAGCGTTTTTGGGGGCCTGTTTGGGGGCTTCCTGGTGTTTGTGGGAGGGTTTCGGGGTCTGGGAGCACTGCTGGGACACTCTAATCTTGATTGCATTTGCTTTTCAGGAAATCCGTGGTGGTAAACCGGACTTATGGCCTAGCTACACAGCGTGTTTGGACCGAAGGCCGAGAAATATTGTAAGTATGAGATTTTGCTTTTGGCCTGTTTGGGGGTGTTATGCTTTTTGGCGGGTGGGTTGGCGGGTCTTGGGGCATTCCTGGGAAGGTCTAATACCGGGTAGAAGTGGCTGGGACAAAATCCACGCCGATTTTTTCTTGTTGCTATTTCTGACATTTTGCTCAATGTAGCAATTTCGGGGGCCTGTTTGGGGGGCTTCCTGGTGTTTGTGGGTGGGTTTCGGGGTCTGGGAGCACTACTGGCTATGGATACTTTACTTTGCAAGAGGTTTGAAGCAAATCCATGGTGGCAGAGGGGAGTTAGGGCCTAGCTGCAGAGCGCACGCGGAGTGATTTGGGAAATTTGCAAAAAAATGACTAAGTCCCCATTTTTGTACTTTTGCTCTTTAGCTGTTTGGGGGTCTTCTACTCGTTTTCTCCTGGGTTGACGGCTCTGGGGCCATTGCTTGGAAGCTCTAATACCGGATAAAAGTGGTTTGGACCAAATCCGAAGCAGAAATTTTTGGGTGTTTTTGCTGACTTGCTTGCCTTTGAGGAGCTCTTTGGGGGGGGTTCCGGCTGTTTGTGGGTGAGTTTCGGGGTCTGGGAGCACTGCTGGGACACTCTAATCTTGATTGCAATTGCTTTTCAGGAAATCCGTGGTGGTAAACCGGACTTATGGCCTAGCTACACAGCGCGTTTGGACCGAAGGCCGAGAAATATTGTAAGTATGAGATTTTGCTTTTGGCCTGTTTGGAGGTGTTATGCGTTTTGGCGGGTGGGTTGGCGGGTCTTGAGGCATTCCTGGGAAGGTCTAATACCGGATAGAAGTGGTTGGGACAAAATCCACGCCGATTTTTTGTTGTTGCTATTTCTGACATTTTCCTCAATGTAGCGTTTTCGGGGGCCTGTTTGGGGGGCTTCCTGGTGTTTGTGGGTGGGTTTTGGGGTCTGGGAGCACTGCTGGGACACTCTAATCTTGATTGCATTTGCTTTTCAGGAAATCCGTGGTGGTAAACCGGACTTATGGCCTAGCTACACAGCGTGTTTGGACCGAAGGCCGAGAAATATTGTAAGTATGAGATTTTGCTTTTGGCCTGTTTGGAGGTGTTATGCTTTTTGGCGGGTGGGTTGGCGGGTCTTGAGGCATTCCTGGGAAGGTCTAATACCGGATAGAAGTGGTTGGGACAAAATCCACGCCGATTTTTTTTTGCTATTTCTGACATTTTCCTCAATGTAGCGTTTTCGGGGGCCTGTTTGGGGGGCTTCCTGGTGTTTGTGGGTGGGTTTTGGGGTCTGGGAGCACTGCTGGGACACTCTAATCTTGATTGCATTTGCTTTTCAGGAAATCCGTGGTGGTAAACCGGACTTATGGCCTAGCTACACAGCGCGTTTGGACCGAAGGCCGAGAAATATTGTAAGTATGAGATTTTGCTTTTGGCCTGTTTGGGGGTGTTATGCTTTTTGGCGGGTGGGTTGGCAGGTCTTGGGGCATTCCTGGGAAGGTCTAATACTGGATAGAAGTGGTTAAGACAAAATCCACGCCGATTTTTTTGTTGCTATTTCTGACATTTTGCTCAATGTAGCGTTTTCAGGGGCCTGTTTGGGGGGCTTCCTGGTGTTTGTGGGTGGGTTTCGGGTTCTGGGAGCACTGCTCGGACACTCTAATCTTGATTGCATTTGCTTTTCAGGAAATCCGTGGTGGTAAACCGGACTTATGGCCTAGCTACACAGCGCGTTTGGACCGAAGGCCGAGAAATATTGTAAGTATGAGATTTTGCTTTTGGCCTGTTTGGGGGTGTTATGCTTTTTGGCGGGTGGGTTGGCGGGTTTTGGGGCATTGCTGGGAAGGTCTAATACCGGGTAGAAGTGGTTGGGACAAAATCCACGCCGATTTTTTTTTGGGCTATTTCTAACATTTTGCTCAATGTAGCGTTTTCGGGGGCCTGTTTAGGGGGCTTCCTGGTGTTTGTGGGTGGGTTTCGGGGTCTGGGAGCACTGCTGGCTATGGATACTTTACTTTGCAAGAGGTTTGAAGGAAATCCATGGTGGCAGAGGGGAGTTAGGGCCTAGCTGCAGAGCGCGCGTGGAGTGATTTGGGAAATTTGCAAAAAAATGACAAAGTCCCCATTTTTGTACTTTTGCTCTTTGGCTGTTTGGGGGTCTTCTACTCGTTTTCTCCTGGGTTGACGGCTCTGGGGCCATTGCTGGGAAGCTCTAATACCGGATAAAGGTGGTTTGGACCAAATCCAAGGCGGAAATTTTTTGGTGTTTTTGCTGACTTGCTTGCCTTTGAGGTGCTCTTTGGGGGGGTTCCGGCTGTTTGTGGGGGAGTTTCGGGGTCTTGGAGAACTGCTGGGACACTCTAATCTTGATTGCAATTGCTTTTCAGGAAATCCGTTGTGGTAAACCGGACTTATGGCCTAGCTACACAGCGCGTTTGGACCGAAGGCCGAGAAATATTGTAAGTATGAGATTTTGCTTTTGGCCTGTTTGGGGGTGTTATGCTTTTTGGCGGGTGGGTTGGCGGGTCTTGGGGCATTCCTGGGAAGGTCTAATACCGGATAGAAGTGGTTGAGACAAAATCCACGCCGATTTTTTTTTGCTATTTCTGACATTTTGCTCAATGTAGCGTTTTCGGGGGCCTGTTTGGGGGGCTTCCCGGTGTTTGTGGGTGGGTTTCGGGGTCTGGGAGCACTGCTCGGACACTCTAATCTTGATTGCATTTGCTTTTCAGGAAATCCGTGGTGGTAAACCGGACTTATGGCCTAGCTACACAGCGCGTTTGGACCGAAGGCCGAGAAATATTGTAAGTATGAGATTTTGCTTTTGGCCTGTTTGGGGGTGTTATGCTTTTTGGCGGGTGGGTTGGCGGGTCTTGGGGCATTCCTGGGAAGGTCTAATACCGGGTAGAAGTGGTTGGGACAAAATCCACGCCGAATTTTTTTTTGGGCTATTTCTGACATTTTGCTCAATGTAGCGTTTTCGGGGGCCTGTTTGGGGGGCTTCCTGGTGTTTGTGGGTGGGTTTCGGGATCTGGGAGCACTGCTGGCTATGGATACTTTACTTTGCAAGAGGTTTGAAGGAAATCCATGGTGGCAGAGGGGAGTTAGGGCCTAGCTGCAGAGCGCGCGCGGAGTGATTTGGGAAATTTGCAAAAAAATGACTAAGTCCCCATTTTTGTACTTTTGCTCTTTGCCTGTTTGGGGGTCTTCTACTCGTTTTCTCCTGGGTTGACGGCTCTGGGGCCATTGCTGGGAAGCTCTAATACCGGATAAAGGTGGTTTGGACCAAATCCAAGGCGGAAATTTTTTGGTGTTTTTGCTGACTTGCTTGCCTTTGAGGTGCTCTTTGGGGGGGTTCCGGCTGTTTATGGGTGAGTTTCGGGGTCTGGGAGCACTGCTGGGACACTCTAATCTTGATTGCAATTGCTTTTCAGGAAATCCGTGGTGGTAAACCGGACTTATGGCCTAGCTACACAGCGCGTTTGGACCGAAGGCCGAGAAATATTGTAAGTATGAGATTTTGCTTTTGGCCTGTTTGGAGGTGTTATGCTTTTTGGCGGGTGGGTTGGCGGGTCTTGAGGCATTCCTGGGAAGGTCTAATACCAGATAGAAGTGGTTGGGACAAAATCCACGCCGATTTTTAGTTGTTGCTATTTCTGACATTTTGCTCAAAGTAGCGTTTTCGGGGGCCTGTTTGGGGGGCTTCCTGGTGTTTGGGGTGGGTTTCGGGGTCTGGGAGCACTGCTGGCTATGGATACTTTACTTTGCAAGAGGTTTGAAGGAAATCCATGGTGGCAGAGGGGAGTTAGGGCCTAGCTGCAGAGTGCGCGCAGAGTGATTTGGGAAATTTGCAAAAAAATGACTAAGTCCCCATTTTTGTACTTTTGCTCTTTGGCTGTTTGGGGGTCTTCTACTCATTTTCTCCTGGGTTGACGGCTCTGGGGCCATTGCTGGGAAGCTCTAATACCCGATAAAAGTGGTTTGGACCAAATCCAAGGCAGACATTTTTTGGTGTTTTTGCTGACTTGCTTGCCTTTGAGGTGCTCTTTGGGGGGGTTCCGGCTGTTTGTGGGTGAGTTTCGGGGTCTGGGAGCACTGCTGGGACACTCTAATCTTGATTGCAATTGCTTTTCAGGAAATCCGTGGTGGTAAACCGGACTTATGGCCTAGCTACACAGCGCGTTTGGACCGAAGGCCGAGAAATATTGTAAGTATGAGATTTTGCTTTTGGCCTGTTTGGAGGTGTTATGCTTTTTGGCGGGTGGGTTGGCGGGTCTTGAGGCATTCCTGGGAAGGTCTAATACCGGATAGAAGTGGTTGGGACAAAATCCACGCCGATTTTTTGTTGTTGCTATTTCTGACATTTTGCTCAATGTAGCGTTTTTGGGGGCCTGTTTGGGGGCTTCCTGGTGTTTGTGGGAGGGTTTCGGGGTCTGGGAGCACTGCTGGGACACTCTAATCTTGATTGCATTTGCTTTTCAGGAAATCCGTGGTGGTAAACCGGACTTATGGCCTAGCTACACAGCGTGTTTGGACCGAAGGCCGAGAAATATTGTAAGTATGAGATTTTGCTTTTGGCCTGTTTGGGGGTGTTATGCTTTTTGGCGGGTGGGTTGGCGGGTCTTGGGGCATTCCTGGGAAGGTCTAATACCGGGTAGAAGTGGCTGGGACAAAATCCACGCCGATTTTTTCTTGTTGCTATTTCTGACATTTTGCTCAATGTAGCAATTTCGGGGGCCTGTTTGGGGGGCTTCCTGGTGTTTGTGGGTGGGTTTCGGGGTCTGGGAGCACTACTGGCTATGGATACTTTACTTTGCAAGAGGTTTGAAGCAAATCCATGGTGGCAGAGGGGAGTTAGGGCCTAGCTGCAGAGCGCATGCGGAGTGATTTGGGAAATTTGCAAAAAAATGACTAAGTCCCCATTTTTGTACTTTTGCTCTTTAGCTGTTTGGGGGTCTTCTACTCGTTTTCTCCTGGGTTGACGGCTCTGGGGCCATTGCTGGGAAGCTCTAATACCGGATAAAAGTGGTTTGGACCAAATCCGAGGCAGAAATTTTTGGGTGTTTTTGCTGACTTGCTTGCCTTTGAGGAGCTCTTTGGGGGGGTTCCGGCTGTTTGTGGGTGAGTTTCGGGGTCTGGGAGCACTGCTGGGACACTCTAATCTTGATTGCAATTGCTTTTCAGGAAATCCGTGGTGGTAAACCGGACTTATGGCCTAGCTACACAGCGCGTTTGGACCGAAGGCCGAGAAATATTGTAAGTATGAGATTTTGCTTTTGGCCTGTTTGGAGGTGTTATGCTTTTTGGCGGGTGGGTTGGCGGGTCTTGAGGCATTCCTGGGAAGGTCTAATACCGGATAGAAGTGGTTGGGACAAAATCCATGCCGATTTTTTTTGTTGCTATTTCTGACATTTTCCTCAATGTAGCGTTTTCGGGGGCCTGTTTGGGGGGCTTCCTGGTGTTTGTGGGTGGGTTTTGGGGTCTGGGAGCACTGCTGGGACACTCTAATCTTGATTGCATTTGCTTTTCAGGAAATCCGTGGTGGTAAACCGGACTTATGGCCTAGCTACACAGCGTGTTTGGACCGAAGGCCGAGAAATATTGTAAGTATGAGATTTTGCTTTTGGCCTGTTTGGAGGTGTTATGCTTTTTGGCGGGTGGGTTGGCGGGTCTTGAGGCATTCCTGGGAAGGTCTAATACCGGATAGAAGTGGTTGGGACAAAATCCACGCCGATTTTTTTTTGCTATTTCTGACATTTTCCTCAATGTAGCGTTTTCGGGGGCCTGTTTGGGGGGCTTCCTGGTGTTTGTGGGTGGGTTTTGGGGTCTGGGAGCACTGCTGGGACACTCTAATCTTGATTGCATTTGCTTTTCAGGAAATCCGTGGTGGTAAACCGGACTTATGGCCTAGCTACACAGCGCGTTTGGACCGAAGGCCGAGAAATATTGTAAGTATGAGATTTTGCTTTTGGCCTGTTTGGGGGTGTTATGCTTTTTGGCGGGTGGGTTGGCGGGTCTTGGGGCATTCCTGGGAAGGTCTAATACTTTATAGAAGTGGTTAAGACAAAATCCACGCCGATTTTTTTTTTGCTATTTCTGACATTTTGCTCAATGTAGCGTTTTCAGGGGCCTGTTTGGGGGGCTTCCTGGTGTTTGTGGGTGGGTTTCGGGTTCTGGGAGCACTGCTTGGACACTCTAATCTTGATTGCATTTGCTTTTCAGGAAATCCGTGGTGGTAAACCGGACTTATGGCCTAGCTACACAGCGCGTTTGGACCGAAGGCCGAGAAATATTGTAAGTATGAGATTTTGCTTTTGGCCTGTTTGGGGGTGTTATGCTTTTTGGCGGGTGGGTTGGCGGGTCTTGGGGCATTCCTGGGAAGGTCTAATACCGGGTAGAAGTGGTTGGGACAAAATCCACGCCGATTATTTTTTTGGGCTATTTCTGACATTTTGCTCAATGTAGCGTTTTCGGGGGCCTGTTTGGGGGGCTTCCTGGTGTTTGTGGGTGGGTTTCGGGGTCTGGGAGCACTGCTGGCTATGGATACTTTACTTTGCAAGAGGTTTGAAGGAAATCCATGGTGGCAGAGGGGAGTTAGGGCCTAGCTGCAGAGCGCGCGCGGAGTGATTTGGGAAATTTGCAAAAAAATGACTAAGTCCCCATTTTTGTACTTTTGCTCTTTGGCTGTTTGGGGGTCTTCTACTCGTTTTCTCCTGGGTTGACGGCTCTGGGGCCATTGCTGGGAAGCTCTAATACCGGATAAAGGTGGTTTGGACCAAATCCAAGGTGGAAATTTTTTGGTGTTTTTGCTGACTTGCTTGCCTTTGAGGTGCTCTTTGGGGGGGTTCCGGCTGTTTGTGGGTGAGTTTCGGGGTCTGGGAGCACTGCTGGGACACTCTAATCTTGATTGCAATTGCTTTTCAGGAAATCCGTGGTGGTAAACCGGACTTATGGCCTAGCTACACAGCGCGTTTGGACCGAAGGCCGAGAAATATTGTAAGTATGAGATTTTGCTTTTGGCCTGTTTGGAGGTGTTATGCTTTTTGGCGGGTGGGTTGGCAGGTCCTGAGGCATTCCTGGGAAGGTCTAATACCGGATAGAAGTGGTTGGGACAAAATCCACGCCGATTTTTTGTTGTTGCTATTTCTGACATTTTGCTCAAAGTAGCGTTTTCGGGGGCCTGTTTGGGGGGCTTCCTGGTGTTTGTGGGTGGGTTTCGGGGTCTGGGAGCAATGCTGGCTATGGATACTTTACTTTGCAAGAGGTTTGAAGGAAATCCATGGTGGCAGAGGGGAGTTAGGGCCTAGCTGTAGAGTGCGCGCGGAGTGATTTGGGAAATTTGCAAAAAAATGACTAAGTCCCCATTTTTGTACTTTTGCTCTTTGGCTGTTTGGGGGTCTTCAACTCATTTTCTCCTGGGTTGACGGCTCTGGGGCCATTGCTGGGAAGCTCTAATACCCGATAAAAGTGGTTTGGACCAAATCCAAGGCGGAAATTTTTTGGTGTTTTTGCTGACTTGCTTGCCTTTGAGGTGCTCTTTGGGGGGGTTCCGGCTGTTTGTGGGTGAGTTTCGGGGTCTGGGAGCACTGCTGGGACACTCTAATCTTGATTGCAATTGCTTTTCAGGAAATCCGTGGTGGTAAACCGGACTTATGGCCTAGCTACACAGCGCGTTTGGACCGAAGGCCGAGAAATATTGTAAGTATGAGATTTTGCTTTTGGCCTGTTTGGAGGTGTTATGCTTTTTGGCGGGTGGGTTGGCGGGTCTTGAGGCATTCCTGGGAAGGTCTAATACCGGATAGAAGTGGTTGGGACAAAATCCACGCCGATTTTTTGTTGTTGCTATTTCTGACATTTTGCTCAATGTAGCGTTTTCGGGGGCCTGTTTGGGGGGCTTCCTGGTGTTTGTGGGTGGGTTTCGGGGTGTGGGAGCACTGCTGGGACACTCTAATCTTGATTGCATTTGCTTTTCAGGAAATCCGTGGTGGTAAACCGGACTTATGGCCTAGCTACACAGCGCGTTTGGACCGAAGGCCGAGAAATATTGTAAGTATGAGATTTTGCTTTTGGCCTGTTTGGGGGAGTTATGCTTTTTGGCGGGTGGGTTGGCGGGTCTTGGGGCATTCCTGGGAAGGTCTAATACCGGATAGAAGTGGTAGAGACAAAATCCACGCCGATTTTTTTGTTGCTATTTCTGACATTTTGCTCAATGTAGCGTTTTCGGGGGCATGTTTGGGGGGCTTCCTGGTGTTTGTGGGTGGGTTTCGGGGTCTGGGAGCACTGCTCCGACACTCTAATCTTGATTGCATTTGCTTTTCAGGAAATCCATGGTGGTAAACCGGACTTATGGCCTAGCTACACAGCGCGTTTGGACCGAAGGCCGAGAAATATTGTAAGTATGAGATTTTGCTTTTGGCCTGTTTGGGGGTGTTATGCTTTTTGGTGGGTGGGTTGGCGGGTCTTGGGGCATTCCTGGGAAGGTCTAATACCGGGTAGAAGTGGTTGGGACAAAATCCACGCCGATTTTTTTTTGGGCTATTTCTGACATTTTGCTCAATGTAGCGTTTTCGGGGGCCTGTTTGGGGGGCTTCCTGGTGTTTGTGGGTGGGTTTCGGGGTCTGGGAGCACTGCTGGCTATGGATACTTTACTTTGCAAGAGGTTTGAAGGAAATCCATGGTGGCAGAGGGGAGTTAGGGCCTAGCTGCAGAGCGCGCGCGGAGTGATTTGGGAAATTTGCAAAAAAATTGACTAAGTCCCCATTTTTGTACTTTTGCTCTTTGGCTGTTTGGGGGTCTTCTACTCGTTTTCTCCTGGGTTGACGGCTCTGGGGCCATTGCTGGGAAGCTCTAATACCGGATAAAGGTGGTTTGGACCAAATCCAAGGCGGAATTTATTTGGTGTTTTTGCTGACTTGCTTGCCTTTGAGGTGCTCTTTGGGGGGGTTCCGGCTGTTTGTGGGTGAGTTTCGGGGTCTGGGAGCACTGCTGGGACATTCTAATCTTGATTGCATTTGCTTTTCAGGAAATCCGTGGTGGTAAACCGGACTTATGGCCTAGCTACACAGCGCGTTTGGACCGAAGGCTGAGAAATATTGTAAGTATGTGATTTTGCTTTTGGCCTGTTTCGGGTGTTATGCTTTTTGGCGGGTGGGTTGGCGGGTCTTGGGGCATTCCTGGGAAGGTCTAATACCGGATAGAAGTGGTTGGGACAAAATTTACGCCGATTTTGTTTTGCTATTTCTGACATTTTGCTCAATGTAGCGTTTTCGGGGGCCTGTTTGGGGGGCTTCCTGGTGTTTGTGGGTGGGTTTCGGGGTCTGGGAGCACTGCTGGGACACTCTAATCTTGATTGCATTTGCTTTTCAGGAAATCCGTGGTGGTAAACCGGACTTATGGCCTAGCTACACAGCGCATTTGGACCGAAGGGCGAGAAATATTGTAAGTATGAGACTTTGCTTTTGGCCTGTTTAGGGGTGTTATGCTTTTTGGCGGGTGGGTTGGTGGGTCTTGGGGCATTCCTGGGAAGGTCTAATACCGGATAGAAGTGGTTGGGACAAAATCCACGCCGATTTTTTTTGTTGCTATTTCTGACATTTTCCTCAATGTAGCGTTTTTGGGGGCCTGTTTGTGGGGTTCCTGGTGTTTGTGGGAGGGTTTCGGGGTCTGGTGCACTGCTGGGACACTCTAATCTTGATTGCATTTGCTTTTCAGGAAATCCGTGGTGGTAAACCGGACTTATGGCCTAGCTACACAGCGCGTTTGGACCGAAGGCCGAGAAATATTGTAAGTATGAGATTTTGCTTTTGGCCTGTTTGGGGGTGTTATGCTTTTTGGCGGGTGGGTTGGCAGGTCTTGGGGCATTCCTGGGAAGGTCTAATACTGGATAGAAGTGGTTAAGACAAAATCCACGCCGATTTTTTTTGTTGCTATTTCTGACATTTTGCTCAATGTAGCGTTTTCAGGGGCCTGTTTGGGGGGCTTCCTGGTGTTTGTGGGTGGGTTTCGGGTTCTGGGAGCACTGCTCGGACACTCTAATCTTGATTGCATTTGCTTTTCAGGAAATCCGTGGTGGTAAACCGGACTTATGGCCTAGCTACACAGCGCGTTTGGACCGAAGGCCGAGAAATATTGTAAGTATGAGATTTTGCTTTTGGCCTGTTTGGGGGTGTTATGCTTTTTGGCGGGTGGGTTGGCGGGTTTTGGGGCATTGCTGGGAAGGTCTAATACCGGGTAGAAGTGGTTGGGACAAAATCCACGCCGATTTTTTTTTGGGCTATTTCTAACATTTTGCTCAATGTAGCGTTTTCGGGGGCCTGTTTGGGGGGCTTCCTGGTGTTTGTGGGTGGGTTTCGGGGTCTGGGAGCACTGCTGGCTATGGATACTTTACTTTGCAAGAGGTTTGAAGGAAATCCATGGTGGCAGAGGGGAGTTAGGGCCTAGCTGCAGAGCGCGCGCGGAGTGATTTGGGAAATTTGCAAAAAAATGACAAAGTCCCCATTTTTGTACTTTTGCTCTTTGGCTGTTTGGGGGTCTTCTACTCGTTTTCTCCTGGGTTGACGGCTCTGGGGCCATTGCTGGGAAGCTCTAATACCGGATAAAGGTGGTTTGGACCAAATCCAAGGCGGAAATTTTTTGGTGTTTTTGCTGACTTGCTTGCCTTTGAGGTGCTCTTTGGGGGGGTTCCGGCTGTTTGTGGGGGAGTTTCGGGGTCTTGGAGAACTGCTGGGACACTCTAATCTTGATTGCAATTGCTTTTCAGGAAATCCGTTGTGGTAAACCGGACTTATGGCCTAGCTACACAGCGCGTTTGGACCGAAGGCCAAGAAATATTGTAAGTATGAGATTTTGCTTTTGGCCTGTTTGGGGGTGTTATGCTTTTTGGCGGGTGGGTTGGCGGGTCTTGGGGCATTCCTGGGAAGGTCTAATACCGGATAGAAGTGGTTGAGACAAAATCCACGCCGATTTTTTTTTGCTATTTCTGACATTTTGCTCAATGTAGCGTTTTCGGGGGCCTGTTTGGGGGGCTTCCTGGTGTTTGTGGGTGGGTTTCGGGGTCTGGGAGCACTGCTCGGACACTCTAATCTTGATTGCATTTGCTTTTCAGGAAATCCGTGGTGGTAAACCGGACTTATGGCCTAGCTACACAGCGCGTTTGGACCGAAGGCCGAGAAATATTGTAAGTATGAGATTTTGCTTTTGGCCTGTTTGGGGGTGTTATGCTTTTTGGCGGGTGGGTTGGCGGGTCTTGGGGCATTCCTGGGAAGGTCTAATACCGGGTAGAAGTGGTTGGGACAAAATCCACGCCGAATTTTTTTTTGGGCTATTTCTGACATTTTGCTCAATGTAGCGTTTTCGGGGGCCTGTTTGGGGGGCTTCCTGGTGTTTGTGGGTGGGTTTCGGGATCTGGGAGCACTGCTGGCTATGGATACTTTACTTTGCAAGAGGTTTGAAGGAAATCCATGGTGGCAGAGGGGAGTTAGGGCCTAGCTGCAGAGCGCGCGCGGAGTGATTTGGGAAATTTGCAAAAAAATGACTAAGTCCCCATTTTTGTACTTTTGCTCTTTGCCTGTTTGGGGGTCTTCTACTCGTTTTCTCCTGGGTTGACGGCTCTGGGGCCATTGCTGGGAAGCTCTAATACCGGATAAAGGTGGTTTGGACCAAATCCAAGGCGGAAATTTTTTGGTGTTTTTGCTGACTTGCTTGCCTTTGAGGTGCTCTTTGGGGGGGTTCCGGCTGTTTATGGGTGAGTTTCGGGGTCTGGGAGCACTGCTGGGACACTCTAATCTTGATTGCAATTGCTTTTCAGGAAATCCGTGGTGGTAAACCGGACTTATGGCCTAGCTACACAGCGCGTTTGGACCGAAGGCCGAGAAATATTGTAAGTATGAGATTTTGCTTTTGGCCTGTTTGGAGGTGTTATGCTTTTTGGCGGGTGGGTTGGCGGGTCTTGAGGCATTCCTGGGAAGGTCTAATACCAGATAGAAGTGGTTGGGACAAAATCCACGCCGATTTTTAGTTGTTGCTATTTCTGACATTTTGCTCAAAGTAGCGTTTTCGGGGGCCTGTTTGGGGGGCTTCCTGGTGTTTGGGGTGGGTTTCGGGGTCTGGGAGCACTGCTGGCTATGGATACTTTACTTTGCAAGAGGTTTGAAGGAAATCCATGGTGGCAGAGGGGAGTTAGGGCCTAGCTGCAGAGTGCGCGCAGAGTGATTTGGGAAATTTGCAAAAAAATGACTAAGTCCCCATTTTTGTACTTTTGCTCTTTGGCTGTTTGGGGGTCTTCTACTCATTTTCTCCTGGGTTGACGGCTCTGGGGCCATTGCTGGGAAGCTCTAATACCCGATAAAAGTGGTTTGGACCAAATCCAAGGCAGAAATTTTTTGGTGTTTTTGCTGACTTGCTTGCCTTTGAGGTGCTCTTTGGGGGGGTTCCGGCTGTTTGTGGGTGAGTTTCGGGGTCTGGGAGCACTGCTGGGACACTCTAATCTTGATTGCAATTGCTTTTCAGGAAATCCGTGGTGGTAAACCGGACTTATGGCCTAGCTACACAGCGCGTTTGGACCGAAGGCCGAGAAATATTGTAAGTATGAGATTTTGCTTTTGGCCTGTTTGGAGGTGTTATGCTTTTTGGCGGGTGGGTTGGCGGGTCTTGAGGCATTCCTGGGAAGGTCTAATACCGGATAGAAGTGGTTGGGACAAAATCCACGCCGATTTTTTGTTGTTGCTATTTCTGACATTTTGCTCAATGTAGCGTTTTTGGGGGCCTGTTTGGGGGCTTCCTGGTGTTTGTGGGAGGGTTTCGGGGTCTGGGAGCACTGCTGGGACACTCTAATCTTGATTGCATTTGCTTTTCAGGAAATCCGTGGTGGTAAACCGGACTTATGGCCTAGCTACACAGCGTGTTTGGACCGAAGGCCGAGAAATATTGTAAGTATGAGATTTTGCTTTTGGCCTGTTTGGGGGTGTTATGCTTTTTGGCGGGTGGGTTGGCGGGTCTTGGGGCATTCCTGGGAAGGTCTAATACCGGGTAGAAGTGGCTGGGACAAAATCCACGCCGATTTTTTCTTGTTGCTATTTCTGACATTTTGCTCAATGTAGCAATTTCGGGGGCCTGTTTGGGGGGCTTCCTGGTGTTTGTGGGTGGGTTTCGGGGTCTGGGAGCACTACTGGCTATGGATACTTTACTTTGCAAGAGGTTTGAAGCAAATCCATGGTGGCAGAGGGGAGTTAGGGCCTAGCTGCAGAGCGCACGCGGAGTGATTTGGGAAATTTGCAAAAAAATGACTAAGTCCCCATTTTTGTACTTTTGCTCTTTAGCTGTTTGGGGGTCTTCTACTCGTTTTCTCCTGGGTTGACGGCTCTGGGGCCATTGCTGGGAAGCTCTAATACCGGATAAAAGTGGTTTGGACCAAATCCGAGGCAGAAATTTTTGGGTGTTTTTGCTGACTTGCTTGCCTTTGAGGAGCTCTTTGGGGGGGTTCCGGCTGTTTGTGGGTGAGTTTCGGGGTCTGGGAGCACTGCTGGGACACTCTAATCTTGATTGCAATTGCTTTTCAGGAAATCCGTGGTGGTAAACCGGACTTATGGCCTAGCTACACAGCGCGTTTGGACCGAAGGCCGAGAAATATTGTAAGTATGAGATTTTGCTTTTGGCCTGTTTGGAGGTGTTATGCTTTTTGGCGGGTGGGTTGGCGGGTCTTGAGGCATTCCTGGGAAGGTCTAATACCGGATAGAAGTGGTTGGGACAAAATCCATGCCGATTTTTTTTGTTGCTATTTCTGACATTTTCCTCAATGTAGCGTTTTCGGGGGCCTGTTTGGGGGGCTTCCTGGTGTTTGTGGGTGGGTTTTGGGGTCTGGGAGCACTGCTGGGACACTCTAATCTTGATTGCATTTGCTTTTCAGGAAATCCGTGGTGGTAAACCGGACTTATGGCCTAGCTACACAGCGTGTTTGGACCGAAGGCCGAGAAATATTGTAAGTATGAGATTTTGCTTTTGGCCTGTTTGGAGGTGTTATGCTTTTTGGCGGGTGGGTTGGCGGGTCTTGAGGCATTCCTGGGAAGGTCTAATACCGGATAGAAGTGGTTGGGACAAAATCCACGCCGATTTTTTTTTGCTATTTCTGACATTTTCCTCAATGTAGCGTTTTCGGGGGCCTGTTTGGGGGGCTTCCTGGTGTTTGTGGGTGGGTTTTGGGGTCTGGGAGCACTGCTGGGACACTCTAATCTTGATTGCATTTGCTTTTCAGGAAATCCGTGGTGGTAAACCGGACTTATGGCCTAGCTACACAGCGCGTTTGGACCGAAGGCCGAGAAATATTGTAAGTATGAGATTTTGCTTTTGGCCTGTTTGGGGGCGTTATGCTTTTTGGCGGGTGGGTTGGCGGGTCTTGGGGCATTCCTGGGAAGGTCTAATACTTTATAGAAGTGGTTAAGACAAAATCCACGCCGATTTTTTTTTTGCTATTTCTGACATTTTGCTCAATGTAGCGTTTTCAGGGGCCTGTTTGGGGGGCTTCCTGGTGTTTGTGGGTGGGTTTCGGGTTCTGGGAGCACTGCTTGGACACTCTAATCTTGATTGCATTTGCTTTTCAGGAAATCCGTGGTGGTAAACCGGACTTATGGCCTAGCTACACAGCGCGTTTGGACCGAAGGCCGAGAAATATTGTAAGTATGAGATTTTGCTTTTGGCCTGTTTGGGGGTGTTATGCTTTTTGGCGGGTGGGTTGGCGGGTCTTGGGGCATTCCTGGGAAGGTCTAATACCGGGTAGAAGTGGTTGGGACAAAATCCACGCCGATTATTTTTTTGGGCTATTTCTGACATTTTGCTCAATGTAGCGTTTTCGGGGGCCTGTTTGGGGGGCTTCCTGGTGTTTGTGGGTGGGTTTCGGGGTCTGGGAGCACTGCTGGCTATGGATACTTTACTTTGCAAGAGGTTTGAAGGAAATCCATGGTGGCAGAGGGGAGTTAGGGCCTAGCTGCAGAGCGCGCGCGGAGTGATTTGGGAAATTTGCAAAAAAATGACTAAGTCCCCATTTTTGTACTTTTGCTCTTTGGCTGTTTGGGGGTCTTCTACTCGTTTTCTCCTGGGTTGACGGCTCTGGGGCCATTGCTGGGAAGCTCTAATACCGGATAAAGGTGGTTTGGACCAAATCCAAGGTGGAAATTTTTTGGTGTTTTTGCTGACTTGCTTGCCTTTGAGGTGCTCTTTGGGGGGGTTCCGGCTGTTTGTGGGTGAGTTTCGGGGTCTGGGAGCACTGCTGGGACACTCTAATCTTGATTGCAATTGCTTTTCAGGAAATCCGTGGTGGTAAACCGGACTTATGGCCTAGCTACACAGCGCGTTTGGACCGAAGGCCGAGAAATATTGTAAGTATGAGATTTTGCTTTTGGCCTGTTTGGAGGTGTTATGCTTTTTGGCGGGTGGGTTGGCAGGTCCTGAGGCATTCCTGGGAAGGTCTAATACCGGATAGAAGTGGTTGGGACAAAATCCACGCCGATTTTTTGTTGTTGCTATTTCTGACATTTTGCTCAAAGTAGCGTTTTCGGGGGCCTGTTTGGGGGGCTTCCTGGTGTTTGTGGGTGGGTTTCGGGGTCTGGGAGCAATGCTGGCTATGGATACTTTACTTTGCAAGAGGTTTGAAGGAAATCCATGGTGGCAGAGGGGAGTTAGGGCCTAGCTGTAGAGTGCGCGCGGAGTGATTTGGGAAATTTGCAAAAAAATGACTAAGTCCCCATTTTTGTACTTTTGCTCTTTGGCTGTTTGGGGGTCTTCAACTCATTTTCTCCTGGGTTGACGGCTCTGGGGCCATTGCTGGGAAGCTCTAATACCCGATAAAAGTGGTTTGGACCAAATCCAAGGCGGAAATTTTTTGGTGTTTTTGCTGACTTGCTTGCCTTTGAGGTGCTCTTTGGGGGGGTTCCGGCTGTTTGTGGGTGAGTTTCGGGGTCTGGGAGCACTGCTGGGACACTCTAATCTTGATTGCAATTGCTTTTCAGGAAATCCGTGGTGGTAAACCGGACTTATGGCCTAGCTACACAGCGCGTTTGGACCGAAGGCCGAGAAATATTGTAAGTATGAGATTTTGCTTTTGGCCTGTTTGGAGGTGTTATGCTTTTTGGCGGGTGGGTTGGCGGGTCTTGAGGCATTCCTGGGAAGGTCTAATACCGGATAGAAGTGGTTGGGACAAAATCCACGCCGATTTTTTGTTGTTGCTATTTCTGACATTTTGCTCAATGTAGCGTTTTCGGGGGCCTGTTTGGGGGGCTTCCTGGTGTTTGTGGGTGGGTTTCGGGGTGTGGGAGCACTGCTGGGACACTCTAATCTTGATTGCATTTGCTTTTCAGGAAATCCGTGGTGGTAAACCGGACTTATGGCCTAGCTACACAGCGCGTTTGGACCGAAGGCCGAGAAATATTGTAAGTATGAGATTTTGCTTTTGGCCTGTTTGGGGGAGTTATGCTTTTTGGCGGGTGGGTTGGCGGGTCTTGGGGCATTCCTGGGAAGGTCTAATACCGGATAGAAGTGGTAGAGACAAAATCCACGCCGATTTTTTTGTTGCTATTTCTGACATTTTGCTCAATGTAGCGTTTTCGGGGGCATGTTTGGGGGGCTTCCTGGTGTTTGTGGGTGGGTTTCGGGGTCTGGGAGCACTGCTCCGACACTCTAATCTTGATTGCATTTGCTTTTCAGGAAATCCATGGTGGTAAACCGGACTTATGGCCTAGCTACACAGCGCGTTTGGACCGAAGGCCGAGAAATATTGTAAGTATGAGATTTTGCTTTTGGCCTGTTTGGGGGTGTTATGCTTTTTGGTGGGTGGGTTGGCGGGTCTTGGGGCATTCCTGGGAAGGTCTAATACCGGGTAGAAGTGGTTGGGACAAAATCCACGCCGATTTTTTTTTGGGCTATTTCTGACATTTTGCTCAATGTAGCGTTTTCGGGGGCCTGTTTGGGGGGCTTCCTGGTGTTTGTGGGTGGGTTTCGGGGTCTGGGAGCACTGCTGGCTATGGATACTTTACTTTGCAAGAGGTTTGAAGGAAATCCATGGTGGCAGAGGGGAGTTAGGGCCTAGCTGCAGAGCGCGCGCGGAGTGATTTGGGAAATTTGCAAAAAAATTGACTAAGTCCCCATTTTTGTACTTTTGCTCTTTGGCTGTTTGGGGGTCTTCTACTCGTTTTCTCCTGGGTTGACGGCTCTGGGGCCATTGCTGGGAAGCTCTAATACCGGATAAAGGTGGTTTGGACCAAATCCAAGGCGGAATTTATTTGGTGTTTTTGCTGACTTGCTTGCCTTTGAGGTGCTCTTTGGGGGGGTTCCGGCTGTTTGTGGGTGAGTTTCGGGGTCTGGGAGCACTGCTGGGACATTCTAATCTTGATTGCATTTGCTTTTCAGGAAATCCGTGGTGGTAAACCGGACTTATGGCCTAGCTACACAGCGCGTTTGGACCGAAGGCTGAGAAATATTGTAAGTATGTGATTTTGCTTTTGGCCTGTTTCGGGTGTTATGCTTTTTGGCGGGTGGGTTGGCGGGTCTTGGGGCATTCCTGGGAAGGTCTAATACCGGATAGAAGTGGTTGGGACAAAATTTACGCCGATTTTGTTTTGCTATTTCTGACATTTTGCTCAATGTAGCGTTTTCGGGGGCCTGTTTGGGGGGCTTCCTGGTGTTTGTGGGTGGGTTTCGGGGTCTGGGAGCACTGCTGGGACACTCTAATCTTGATTGCATTTGCTTTTCAGGAAATCCGTGGTGGTAAACCGGACTTATGGCCTAGCTACACAGCGCATTTGGACCGAAGGGCGAGAAATATTGTAAGTATGAGACTTTGCTTTTGGCCTGTTTAGGGGTGTTATGCTTTTTGGCGGGTGGGTTGGTGGGTCTTGGGGCATTCCTGGGAAGGTCTAATACCGGATAGAAGTGGTTGGGACAAAATCCACGCCGATTTTTTTTGTTGCTATTTCTGACATTTTCCTCAATGTAGCGTTTTTGGGGGCCTGTTTGTGGGGTTCCTGGTGTTTGTGGGAGGGTTTCGGGGTCTGGTGCACTGCTGGGACACTCTAATCTTGATTGCATTTGCTTTTCAGGAAATCCGTGGTGGTAAACCGGACTTATGGCCTAGCTACACAGCGTGTTTGGACCGAAGGCCGAGAAATATTGTAAGTATGAGATTTTGCTTTTGGCCTGTTTGGGGGTGTTATGCTTTTTGGCGGGTGGGTTGGCGGGTCTTGGGGCATTCCTGGGAAGGTCTAATACCGGGTAGAAGTGGCTGGGACAAAATCCACGCCGATTTTTTGTTGTTGCTATTTCTGACATTTTGCTCAATGTAGCGTTTTCGGGGGCCTGTTTGGGGGGCTTCCTGGTGTTTGTGGGTGGGTTTCGGGGTCTAGGAGCACTACTGGCTATGGATACTTTACTTTGCAAGAGGTTTGAAGCAAATCCATGGTGGCAGAGGGGAGTTAGGGCCTAGCTGCAGAGCGCACGCGGAGTGATTTGGGAAATTTGCATAAAAATGACTAAGTCCCCATTTTTGTACTTTTGCTCTTTGGCTGTTTGGGGGTCTTCTACTCGTTTTCTCCTGGGTTGACGGCTCTGGGGCCATTGCTGGGAAGCTCTAATACCGGATAAAAGTGGTTTGGACCAAATCCGAGGCGGAAATTTTTGGGTGTTTTTGCTGACTTGCTTGCCTTTGAAGTGCTCTTTGGGGGGGTTCCGGCTGTTTGTGGGTGAGTTTCGGGGTCTGGGAGCACTGCTGGGACACTCTAATCTTGATTGCAATTGCTTTTCAGAAAATCCGTGGTGGTAAACCGGACTTATGGCCTAGCCACACAGCGCGTTTGGACCGAAGGCCGAGAAATATTGTAAGTATGAGATTTTGCTTGTGGCTGTTTGGAGGTGTTATGCTTTTTGGCGGGTGGGTTGGCGGGTCTTGAGGCATTCCTGGGAAGGTCTAATACCCAATAGAAGTGGTTGGGACAAAATCCACGCCAATTTTTTGTTGTTGCTATTTCTGACATTTTGCTCGATGTAGCGTTTTCGGGGGCCTGTTTGGGGGGCTTCCTGGTGTTTGTGGGTGGGTTTTTGGGTCTGGGAGCACTGCTGGGACACTCTAATCTTGATTGCATTTGCTTTTCAGGAAATCCGTGGTGGTAAACCGGACTTATGGCCTAGCTACACAGCGCGTTTGGACCGAAGGCCGAGAAATATTGTAAGTATGAGATTTTGCTTTTGGCCTGTTTGGGGGTGTTATGCTTTTTGGCGGGTGGGTTGGCGGGTTTTGGGGCATTCCTGGGAAGGTCTAATACCGGGTAGAAGTGGTTGGGACAAAATCCACGCCGATTTTTTTTTGGGCTATTTCTAACATTTTGCTCAATGTAGCGTTTTCGGGGGCCTGTTTGGGGGGCTTCCTGGTGTTTGTGGGTGGGTTTCGGGGTCTGGGAGCACTGCTGGCTATGGATACTTTACTTTGCAAGAGGTTTGAAGGAAATCCATGGTGGCAGAGGGGAGTTAGGGCCTAGCTGCAGAGCGCGCGCGGAGTGATTTGGGAAATTTGCAAAAAAATGACAAAGTCCCCATTTTTGTACTTTTGCTCTTTGGCTGTTTGGGGGTCTTCTACTCGTTTTCTCCTGGGTTGACGGCTCTGGGGCCATTGCTGGGAAGCTCTAATACCGGATAAAGGTGGTTTGGACCAAATCCAAGGCGGAAATTTTTTGGTGTTTTTGCTGACTTGCTTGCCTTTGAGGTGCTCTTTGGGGGGGTTCCGGCTGTTTGTGGGGGAGTTTCGGGGTCTTGGAGAACTGCTGGGACACTCTAATCTTGATTGCAATTGCTTTTCAGGAAATCCGTTGTGGTAAACCGGACTTATGGCCTAGCTACACAGCGCGTTTGGACCGAAGGCCGAGAAATATTGTAAGTATGAGATTTTGCTTTTGGCCTGTTTGGGGGTGTTATGCTTTTTGGCGGGTGGGTTGGCGGGTCTTGGGGCATTCCTGGGAAGGTCTAATACCGGATAGAAGTGGTTGAGACAAAATCCACGCCGATTTTTTTGTGCTATTTCTGACATTTTGCTCAATGTAGCGTTTTCGGGGCCCTGTTTGGGGGGCTTCCTGGTGTTTGTGGGTGGGTTTCGGGGTCTGGGAGCACTGCTCGGACACTCTAATCTTGATTGCATTTGCTTTTCAGGAAATCCGTGGTGGTAAACCGGACTTATGGCCTAGCTACACAGCGCGTTTGGACCGAAGGCCGAGAAATATTGTAAGTATGAGATTTTGCTTTTGGCCTGTTTGGGGGTGTTATGCTTTTTGGCGGGTGGGTTGGCGGGTCTTGGGGCATTCCTGGGAAGGTCTAATACCGGGTAGAAGTGGTTGGGACAAAATCCACGCCGAATTTTTTTTTGGGCTATTTCTGACATTTTGCTCAATGTAGCGTTTTCGGGGGCCTGTTTGGGGGGCTTCCTGGTGTTTGTGGGTGGGTTTCGGGATCTGGGAGCACTGCTGGCTATGGATACTTTACTTTGCAAGAGGTTTGAAGGAAATCCATGGTGGCAGAGGGGAGTTAGGGCCTAGCTGCAGAGCGCGCGCGGAGTGATTTGGGAAATTTGCAAAAAAATGACTAAGTCCCCATTTTTGTACTTTTGCTCTTTGCCTGTTTGGGGGTCTTCTACTCGTTTTCTCCTGGGTTGACGGCTCTGGGGCCATTGCTGGGAAGCTCTAATACCGGATAAAGGTGGTTTGGACCAAATCCAAGGCGGAAATTTTTTGGTGTTTTTGCTGACTTGCTTGCCTTTGAGGTGCTCTTTGGGGGGGTTCCGGCTGTTTGTGGGTGAGTTTCGGGGTCTGGGAGCACTGCTGGGACACTCTAATCTTGATTGCAATTGCTTTTCAGGAAATCCGTGGTGGTAAACCGGACTTATGGCCTAGCTACACAGCGCGTTTGGACCGAAGGCCGAGAATTATTGTAAGTATGAGATTTTGCTTTTGGCCTGTTTGGAGGTGTTATGCTTTTTGGCGGGTGGGTTGGCGGGTCTTGAGGCATTCCTGGGAAGGTCTAATACCAGATAGAAGTGGTTGGGACAAAATCCACGCCGATTTTTAGTTGTTGCTATTTCTGACATTTTGCTCAAAGTAGCGTTTTCGGGGGCCTGTTTGGGGGGCTTCCTGGTGTTTGGGGTGGGTTTCGGGGTCTGGGAGCACTGCTGGCTATGGATACTTTACTTTGCAAGAGGTTTGAAGGAAATCCATGGTGGCAGAGGGGAGTTAGGGCCTAGCTGCAGAGTGCGCGCAGAGTGATTTGGGAAATTTGCAAAAAAATGACTAAGTCCCCATTTTTGTACTTTTGCTCTTTGGCTGTTTGGGGGTCTTCTACTCATTTTCTCCTGGGTTGACGGCTCTGGGGCCATTGCTGGGAAGCTCTAATACCCGATAAAAGTGGTTTGGACCAAATCCAAGGCAGAAATTTTTTGGTGTTTTTGCTGACTTGCTTGCCTTTGAGGTGCTCTTTGGGGGGGTTCCGGCTGTTTGTGGGTGAGTTTCGGGGTCTGGGAGCACTGCTGGGACACTCTAATCTTGATTGCAATTGCTTTTCAGGAAATCCGTGGTGGTAAACCGGACTTATGGCCTAGCTACACAGCGCGTTTGGACCGAAGGCCGAGAAATATTGTAAGTATGAGATTTTGCTTTTGGCCTGTTTGGAGGTGTTATGCTTTTTGGCGGGTGGGTTGGCGGGTCTTGAGGCATTCCTGGGAAGGTCTAATACCGGATAGAAGTGGTTGGGACAAAATCCACGCCGATTTTTTGTTGTTGCTATTTCTGACATTTTGCTCAATGTAGCGTTTTTGGGGGCCTGTTTGGGGGCTTCCTGGTGTTTGTGGGAGGGTTTCGGGGTCTGGGAGCACTGCTGGGACACTCTAATCTTGATTGCATTTGCTTTTCAGGAAATCCGTGGTGGTAAACCGGACTTATGGCCTAGCTACACAGCGTGTTTGGACCGAAGGCCGAGAAATATTGTAAGTATGAGATTTTGCTTTTGGCCTGTTTGGGGGTGTTATGCTTTTTGGCGGGTGGGTTGGCGGGTCTTGGGGCATTCCTGGGAAGGTCTAATACCGGGTAGAAGTGGCTGGGACAAAATCCACGCCGATTTTTTCTTGTTGCTATTTCTGACATTTTGCTCAATGTAGCAATTTCGGGGGCCTGTTTGGGGGGCTTCCTGGTGTTTGTGGGTGGGTTTCGGGGTCTGGGAGCACTACTGGCTATGGATACTTTACTTTGCAAGAGGTTTGAAGCAAATCCATGGTGGCAGAGGGGAGTTAGGGCCTAGCTGCAGAGCGCACGCGGAGTGATTTGGGAAATTTGCAAAAAAATGACTAAGTCCCCATTTTTGTACTTTTGCTCTTTAGCTGTTTGGGGGTCTTCTACTCGTTTTCTCCTGGGTTGACGGCTCTGGGGCCATTGCTGGGAAGCTCTAATACCGGATAAAAGTGGTTTGGACCAAATCCGAGGCAGAAATTTTTGGGTGTTTTTGCTGACTTGCTTGCCTTTGAGGAGCTCTTTGGGGGGGTTCCGGCTGTTTGTGGGTGAGTTTCGGGGTCTGGGAGCACTGCTGGGACACTCTAATCTTGATTGCAATTGCTTTTCAGGAAATCCGTGGTGGTAAACCGGACTTATGGCCTAGCTACACAGCGCGTTTGGACCGAAGGCCGAGAAATATTGTAAGTATGAGATTTTGCTTTTGGCCTGTTTGGAGGTGTTATGCTTTTTGGCGGGTGGGTTGGCGGGTCTTGAGGCATTCCTGGGAAGGTCTAATACCGGATAGAAGTGGTTGGGACAAAATCCACGCTGATTTTTTGTTGTTGCTATTTCTGACATTTTCCTCAATGTAGCGTTTTCGGGGGCCTGTTTGGGGGGCTTCCTGGTGTTTGTGGGTGGGTTTTGGGGTCTGGGAGCACTGCTGGGACACTCTAATCTTGATTGCATTTGCTTTTCAGGAAATCCGTGGTGGTAAACCGGACTTATGGCCTAGCTACACAGCGTGTTTGGACCGAAGGCCGAGAAATATTGTAAGTATGAGATTTTGCTTTTGGCCTGTTTGGAGGTGTTATGCTTTTTGGCGGGTGGGTTGGCGGGTCTTGAGGCATTCCTGGGAAGGTCTAATACCGGATAGAAGTGGTTGGGACAAAATCCACGCCGATTTTTTTTGTTGCTATTTCTGACATTTTCCTCAATGTAGCGTTTTCGGGGGCCTGTTTGGGGGGCTTCCTGGTGTTTGTGGGTGGGTTTTGGGGTCTGGGAGCACTGCTGGGACACTCTAATCTTGATTGCATTTGCTTTTCAGGAAATCCGTGGTGGTAAACCGGACTTATGGCCTAGCTACACAGCGTGTTTGGACCGAAGGCCGAGAAATATTGTAAGTATGAGATTTTGCTTTTGGCCTGTTTGGAGGTGTTATGCTTTTTGGCGGGTGGGTTGGCGGGTCTTGAGGCATTCCTGGGAAGGTCTAATACCGGATAGAAGTGGTTGGGACAAAATCCACGCCGATTTTTTTTTGCTATTTCTGACATTTTCCTCAATGTAGCGTTTTCGGGGGCCTGTTTGGGGGGCTTCCTGGTGTTTGTGGGTGGGTTTTGGGGTCTGGGAGCACTGCTGGGACACTCTAATCTTGATTGCATTTGCTTTTCAGGAAATCCGTGGTGGTAAACCGGACTTATGGCCTAGCTACACAGCGCGTTTGGACCGAAGGCCGAGAAATATTGTAAGTATGAGATTTTGCTTTTGGCCTGTTTGGGGGTGTTATGCTTTTTGGCGGGTGGGTTGGCGGGTCTTGGGGCATTCCTGGGAAGGTCTAATACTTTATAGAAGTGGTTAAGACAAAATCCACGCCGATTTTTTTTTTGCTATTTCTGACATTTTGCTCAATGTAGCGTTTTCAGGGGCCTGTTTGGGGGGCTTCCTGGTGTTTGTGGGTGGGTTTCGGGTTCTGGGAGCACTGCTTGGACACTCTAATCTTGATTGCATTTGCTTTTCAGGAAATCCGTGGTGGTAAACCGGACTTATGGCCTAGCTACACAGCGCGTTTGGACCGAAGGCCGAGAAATATTGTAAGTATGAGATTTTGCTTTTGGCCTGTTTGGGGGTGTTATGCTTTTTGGCGGGTGGGTTGGCGGGTCTTGGGGCATTCCTGGGAAGGTCTAATACCGGGTAGAAGTGGTTGGGACAAAATCCACGCCGATTATTTTTTTGGGCTATTTCTGACATTTTGCTCAATGTAGCGTTTTCGGGGGCCTGTTTGGGGGGCTTCCTGGTGTTTGTGGGTGGGTTTCGGGGTCTGGGAGCACTGCTGGCTATGGATACTTTACTTTGCAAGAGGTTTGAAGGAAATCCATGGTGGCAGAGGGGAGTTAGGGCCTAGCTGCAGAGCGCGCGCGGAGTGATTTGGGAAATTTGCAAAAAAATGACTAAGTCCCCATTTTTGTACTTTTGCTCTTTGGCTGTTTGGGGGTCTTCTACTCGTTTTCTCCTGGGTTGACGGCTCTGGGGCCATTGCTGGGAAGCTCTAATACCGGATAAAGGTGGTTTGGACCAAATCCAAGGCGGAAATTTTTTGGTGTTTTTGCTGACTTGCTTGCCTTTGAGGTGCTCTTTGGGGGGGTTCCGGCTGTTTGTGGGTGAGTTTCGGGGTCTGGGAGCACTGCTGGGACACTCTAATCTTGATTGCAATTGCTTTTCAGGAAATCCGTGGTGGTAAACCGGACTTATGGCCTAGCTACACAGCGCGTTTGGACCGAAGGCCGAGAAATATTGTAAGTATGAGATTTTGCTTTTGGCCTGTTTGGAGGTGTTATGCTTTTTGGCGGGTGGGTTGGCAGGTCCTGAGGCATTCCTGGGAAGGTCTAATACCGGATAGAAGTGGTTGGGACAAAATCCACGCCGATTTTTTGTTGTTGCTATTTCTGACATTTTGCTCAAAGTAGCGTTTTCGGGGGCCTGTTTGGGGGGCTTCCTGGTGTTTGTGGGTGGGTTTCGGGGTCTGGGAGCAATGCTGGCTATGGATACTTTACTTTGCAAGAGGTTTGAAGGAAATCCATGGTGGCAGAGGGGAGTTAGGGCCTAGCTGCAGAGTGCGCGCGGAGTGATTTGGGAAATTTGCAAAAAAATGACTAAGTCCCCATTTTTGTACTTTTGCTCTTTGGCTGTTTGGGGGTCTTCAACTCATTTTCTCCTGGGTTGACGGCTCTGGGGCCATTGCTGGGAAGCTCTAATACCCGATAAAAGTGGTTTGGACCAAATCCAAGGCGGAAATTTTTTGGTGTTTTTGCTGACTTGCTTGCCTTTGAGGTGCTCTTTGGGGGGGTTCCGGCTGTTTGTGGGTGAGTTTCGGGGTCTGGGAGCACTGCTGGGACACTCTAATCTTGATTGCAATTGCTTTTCAGGAAATCCGTGGTGGTAAACCGGACTTATGGCCTAGCTACACAGCGCGTTTGGACCGAAGGCCGAGAAATATTGTAAGTATGAGATTTTGCTTTTGGCCTGTTTGGAGGTGTTATGCTTTTTGGCGGGTGGGTTGGCGGGTCTTGAGGCATTCCTGGGAAGGTCTAATACCGGATAGAAGTGGTTGGGACAAAATCCACGCCGATTTTTTGTTGTTGCTATTTCTGACATTTTGCTCAATGTAGCGTTTTCGGGGGCCTGTTTGGGGGGCTTCCTGGTGTTTGTGGGTGGGTTTCGGGGTGTGGGAGCACTGCTGGGACACTCTAATCTTGATTGCATTTGCTTTTCAGGAAATCCGTGGTGGTAAACCGGACTTATGGCCTAGCTACACAGCGCGTTTGGACCGAAGGCCGAGAAATATTGTAAGTATGAGATTTTGCTTTTGGCCTGTTTGGGGGAGTTATGCTTTTTGGCGGGTGGGTTGGCGGGTCTTGGGGCATTCCTGGGAAGGTCTAATACCGGATAGAAGTGGTAGAGACAAAATCCACGCCGATTTTTTTGTTGCTATTTCTGACATTTTGCTCAATGTAGCGTTTTCGGGGGCATGTTTGGGGGGCTTCCTGGTGTTTGTGGGTGGGTTTCGGGGTCTGGGAGCACTGCTCCGACACTCTAATCTTGATTGCATTTGCTTTTCAGGAAATCCATGGTGGTAAACCGGACTTATGGCCTAGCTACACAGCGCGTTTGGACCGAAGGCCGAGAAATATTGTAAGTATGAGATTTTGCTTTTGGCCTGTTTGGGGGTGTTATGCTTTTTGGTGGGTGGGTTGGCGGGTCTTGGGGCATTCCTGGGAAGGTCTAATACCGGGTAGAAGTGGTTGGGACAAAATCCACGCCGATTTTTTTTTGGGCTATTTCTGACATTTTGCTCAATGTAGCGTTTTCGGGGGCCTGTTTGGGGGGCTTCCTGGTGTTTGTGGGTGGGTTTCGGGGTCTGGGAGCACTGCTGGCTATGGATACTTTACTTTGCAAGAGGTTTGAAGGAAATCCATGGTGGCAGAGGGGAGTTAGGGCCTAGCTGCAGAGCGCGCGCGGAGTGATTTGGGAAATTTGCAAAAAAATTGACTAAGTCCCCATTTTTGTACTTTTGCTCTTTGGCTGTTTGGGGGTCTTCTACTCGTTTTCTCCTGGGTTGACGGCTCTGGGGCCATTGCTGGGAAGCTCTAATACCGGATAAAGGTGGTTTGGACCAAATCCAAGGCGGAATTTATTTGGTGTTTTTGCTGACTTGCTTGCCTTTGAGGTGCTCTTTGGGGGGGTTCCGGCTGTTTGTGGGTGAGTTTCGGGGTCTGGGAGCACTGCTGGGACATTCTAATCTTGATTGCATTTGCTTTTCAGGAAATCCGTGGTGGTAAACCGGACTTATGGCCTAGCTACACAGCGCGTTTGGACCGAAGGCTGAGAAATATTGTAAGTATGTGATTTTGCTTTTGGCCTGTTTCGGGTGTTATGCTTTTTGGCGGGTGGGTTGGCGGGTCTTGGGGCATTCCTGGGAAGGTCTAATACCGGATAGAAGTGGTTGGGACAAAATTTACGCCGATTTTGTTTTGCTATTTCTGACATTTTGCTCAATGTAGCGTTTTCGGGGGCCTGTTTGGGGGGCTTCCTGGTGTTTGTGGGTGGGTTTCGGGGTCTGGGAGCACTGCTGGGACACTCTAATCTTGATTGCATTTGCTTTTCAGGAAATCCGTGGTGGTAAACCGGACTTATGGCCTAGCTACACAGCGCATTTGGACCGAAGGGCGAGAAATATTGTAAGTATGAGACTTTGCTTTTGGCCTGTTTAGGGGTGTTATGCTTTTTGGCGGGTGGGTTGGTGGGTCTTGGGGCATTCCTGGGAAGGTCTAATACCGGATAGAAGTGGTTGGGACAAAATCCACGCCGATTTTTTTTGTTGCTATTTCTGACATTTTCCTCAATGTAGCGTTTTTGGGGGCCTGTTTGTGGGGTTCCTGGTGTTTGTGGGAGGGTTTCGGGGTCTGGTGCACTGCTGGGACACTCTAATCTTGATTGCATTTGCTTTTCAGGAAATCCGTGGTGGTAAACCGGACTTATGGCCTAGCTACACAGCGTGTTTGGACCGAAGGCCGAGAAATATTGTAAGTATGAGATTTTGCTTTTGGCCTGTTTGGGGGTGTTATGCTTTTTGGCGGGTGGGTTGGCGGGTCTTGGGGCATTCCTGGGAAGGTCTAATACCGGGTAGAAGTGGCTGGGACAAAATCCACGCCGATTTTTTGTTGTTGCTATTTCTGACATTTTGCTCAATGTAGCGTTTTCGGGGGCCTGTTTGGGGGGCTTCCTGGTGTTTGTGGGTGGGTTTCGGGGTCTAGGAGCACTACTGGCTATGGATACTTTACTTTGCAAGAGGTTTGAAGCAAATCCATGGTGGCAGAGGGGAGTTAGGGCCTAGCTGCAGAGCGCACGCTGAGTGATTTGGGAAATTTGCATAAAAATGACTAAGTCCCCATTTTTGTACTTTTGCTCTTTGGCTGTTTGGGGGTCTTCTACTCGTTTTCTCCTGGGTTGACGGCTCTGGGGCCATTGCTGGGAAGCTCTAATACCGGATAAAAGTGGTTTGGACCAAATCCGAGGCGGAAATTTTTGGGTGTTTTTGCTGACTTGCTTGCCTTTGAAGTGCTCTTTGGGGGGGTTCCGGCTGTTTGTGGGTGAGTTTCGGGGTCTGGGAGCACTGCTGGGACACTCTAATCTTGATTGCAATTGCTTTTCAGAAAATCCGTGGTGGTAAACCGGACTTATGGCCTAGCCACACAGCGCGTTTGGACCGAAGGCCGAGAAATATTGTAAGTATGAGATTTTGCTTGTGGCTGTTTGGAGGTGTTATGCTTTTTGGCGGGTGGGTTGGCGGGTCTTGAGGCATTCCTGGGAAGGTCTAATACCGGATAGAAGTGGTTGGGACAAAATCCACGCCAATTTTTTGTTGTTGCTATTTCTGACATTTTGCTCGATGTAGCGTTTTCGGGGGCCTGTTTGGGGGGCTTCCTGGTGTTTGTGGGTGGGTTTTTGGGTCTGGGAGCACTGCTGGGACACTCTAATCTTGATTGCATTTGCTTTTCAGGAAATCCGTGGTGGTAAACCGGACTTATGGCCTAGCTACACAGCGCGTTTGGACCGAAGGCCGAGAAATATTGTAAGTATGAGATTTTGCTTTTGGCCTGTTTGGGGGTGTTATGCTTTTTGGCGGGTGGGTTGGCGGGTTTTGGGGCATTCCTGGGAAGGTCTAATACCGGGTAGAAGTGGTTGGGACAAAATCCACGCCGATTTTTTTTTGGGCTATTTCTAACATTTTGCTCAATGTAGCGTTTTTGGGGGCCTGTTTGGGGGGCTTCCTGGTGTTTGTGGGTGGGTTTCGGGGTCTGGGAGCACTGCTGGCTATGGATACTTTACTTTGCAAGAGGTTTGAAGGAAATCCATGGTGGCAGAGGGGAGTTAGGGCCTAGCTGCAGAGCGCGCGCGGAGTGATTTGGGAAATTTGCAAAAAAAATGACAAAGTCCCCATTTTTGTACTTTTGCTCTTTGGCTGTTTGGGGGTCTTCTACTCGTTTTCTCCTGGGTTGACGGCTCTGGGGCCATTGCTGGGAAGCTCTAATACCGGATAAAGGTGGTTTGGACCAAATCCAAGGCGGAAATTTTTTGGTGTTTTTGCTGACTTGCTTGCCTTTGAGGTGCTCTTTGGGGGGGTTCCGGCTGTTTGTGGGGGAGTTTCGGGGTCTTGGAGAACTGCTGGGACACTCTAATCTTGATTGCAATTGCTTTTCAGGAAATCCGTTGTGGTAAACCGGACTTATGGCCTAGCTACACAGCGCGTTTGGACCGAAGGCCGAGAAATATTGTAAGTATGAGATTTTGCTTTTGGCCTGTTTGGGGGTGTTATGCTTTTTGGCGGGTGGGTTGGCGGGTCTTGGGGCATTCCTGGGAAGGTCTAATACCGGATAGAAGTGGTTGAGACAAAATCCACGCCGATTTTTTTTTGCTATTTCTGACATTTTGCTCAATGTAGCGTTTTCGGGGGCCTGTTTGGGGGGCTTCCTGGTGTTTGTGGGTGGGTTTCGGGGTCTGGGAGCACTGCTCGGACACTCTAATCTTGATTGCATTTGCTTTTCAGGAAATCCGTGGTGGTAAACCGGACTTATGGCCTAGCTACACAGCGCGTTTGGACCGAAGGCCGAGAAATATTGTAAGTATGAGATTTTGCTTTTGGCCTGTTTGGGGGTGTTATGCTTTTTGGCGGGTGGGTTGGCGGGTCTTGGGGCATTCCTGGGAAGGTCTAATACCGGGTAGAAGTGGTTGGGACAAAATCCACGCCGAATTTTTTTTTGGGCTATTTCTGACATTTTGCTCAATGTAGCGTTTTCGGGGGCCTGTTTGGGGGGCTTCCTGGTGTTTGTGGGTGGGTTTCGGGATCTGGGAGCACTGCTGGCTATGGATACTTTACTTTGCAAGAGGTTTGAAGGAAATCCATGGTGGCAGAGGGGAGTTAGGGCCTAGCTGCAGAGCGCGCGCGGAGTGATTTGGGAAATTTGCAAAAAAATGACTAAGTCCCCATTTTTGTACTTTTGCTCTTTGCCTGTTTGGGGGTCTTCTACTCGTTTTCTCCTGGGTTGACGGCTCTGGGGCCATTGCTGGGAAGCTCTAATACCGGATAAAGGTGGTTTGGACCAAATCCAAGGCGGAAATTTTTTGGTGTTTTTGCTGACTTGCTTGCCTTTGAGGTGCTCTTTGGGGGGGTTCCGGCTGTTTGTGGGTGAGTTTCGGGGTCTGGGAGCACTGCTGGGACACTCTAATCTTGATTGCAATTGCTTTTCAGGAAATCCGTGGTGGTAAACCGGACTTATGGCCTAGCTACACAGCGCGTTTGGACCGAAGGCCGAGAAATATTGTAAGTATGAGATTTTGCTTTTGGCCTGTTTGGAGGTGTTATGCTTTTTGGCGGGTGGGTTGGCGGGTCTTGAGGCATTCCTGGGAAGGTCTAATACCAGATAGAAGTGGTTGGGACAAAATCCACGCCGATTTTTAGTTGTTGCTATTTCTGACATTTTGCTCAAAGTAGCGTTTTCGGGGGCCTGTTTGGGGGGCTTCCTGGTGTTTGGGGTGGGTTTCGGGGTCTGGGAGCACTGCTGGCTATGGATACTTTACTTTGCAAGAGGTTTGAAGGAAATCCATGGTGGCAGAGGGGAGTTAGGGCCTAGCTGCAGAGTGCGCGCAGAGTGATTTGGGAAATTTGCAAAAAAATGACTAAGTCCCCATTTTTGTACTTTTGCTCTTTGGCTGTTTGGGGGTCTTCTACTCATTTTCTCCTGGGTTGACGGCTCTGGGGCCATTGCTGGGAAGCTCTAATACCCGATAAAAGTGGTTTGGACCAAATCCAAGGCAGAAATTTTTTGGTGTTTTTGCTGACTTGCTTGCCTTTGAGGTGCTCTTTGGGGGGGTTCCGGCTGTTTGTGGGTGAGTTTCGGGGTCTGGGAGCACTGCTGGGACACTCTAATCTTGATTGCAATTGCTTTTCAGGAAATCCGTGGTGGTAAACCGGACTTATGGCCTAGCTACACAGCGCGTTTGGACCGAAGGCCGAGAAATATTGTAAGTATGAGATTTTGCTTTTGGCCTGTTTGGAGGTGTTATGCTTTTTGGCGGGTGGGTTGGCGGGTCTTGAGGCATTCCTGGGAAGGTCTAATACCGGATAGAAGTGGTTGGGACAAAATCCACGCCGATTTTTTGTTGTTGCTATTTCTGACATTTTGCTCAATGTAGCGTTTTTGGGGGCCTGTTTGGGGGCTTCCTGGTGTTTGTGGGAGGGTTTCGGGGTCTGGGAGCACTGCTGGGACACTCTAATCTTGATTGCATTTGCTTTTCAGGAAATCCGTGGTGGTAAACCGGACTTATGGCCTAGCTACACAGCGTGTTTGGACCGAAGGCCGAGAAATATTGTAAGTATGAGATTTTGCTTTTGGACTGTTTGGGGGTGTTATGCTTTTTGGCGGGTGGGTTGGCGGGTCTTGGGGCATTCCTGGGAAGGTCTAATACCGGGTAGAAGTGGCTGGGACAAAATCCACGCCGATTTTTTCTTGTTGCTATTTCTGACATTTTGCTCAATGTAGCAATTTCGGGGGCCTGTTTGGGGGGCTTCCTGGTGTTTGTGGGTGGGTTTCGGGGTCTGGGAGCACTACTGGCTATGGATACTTTACTTTGCAAGAGGTTTGAAGCAAATCCATGGTGGCAGAGGGGAGTTAGGGCCTAGCTGCAGAGCGCACGCGGAGTGATTTGGGAAATTTGCAAAAAAATGACTAAGTCCCCATTTTTGTACTTTTGCTCTTTAGCTGTTTGGGGGTCTTCTACTCGTTTTCTCCTGGGTTGACGGCTCTGGGGCCATTGCTGGGAAGCTCTAATACCGGATAAAAGTGGTTTGGACCAAATCCGAGGCAGAAATTTTTGGGTGTTTTTGCTGACTTGCTTGCCTTTGAGGAGCTCTTTGGGGGGGTTCCGGCTGTTTGTGGGTGAGTTTCGGGGTCTGGGAGCACTGCTGGGACACTCTAATCTTGATTGCAATTGCTTTTCAGGAAATCCGTGGTGGTAAACCGGACTTATGGCCTAGCTACACAGCGCGTTTGGACCGAAGGCCGAGAAATATTGTAAGTATGAGATTTTGCTTTTGGCCTGTTTGGAGGTGTTATGCTTTTTGGCGGGTGGGTTGGCGGGTCTTGAGGCATTCCTGGGAAGGTCTAATACCGGATAGAAGTGGTTGGGACAAAATCCACGCTGATTTTTTTTGTTGCTATTTCTGACATTTTCCTCAATGTAGCGTTTTCGGGGGCCTGTTTGGGGGGCTTCCTGGTGTTTGTGGGTGGGTTTTGGGGTCTGGGAGCACTGCTGGGACACTCTAATCTTGATTGCATTTGCTTTTCAGGAAATCCGTGGTGGTAAACCGGACTTATGGCCTAGCTACACAGCGTGTTTGGACCGAAGGCCGAGAAATATTGTAAGTATGAGATTTTGCTTTTGGCCTGTTTGGAGGTGTTATGCTTTTTGGCGGGTGGGTTGGCGGGTCTTGAGGCATTCCTGGGAAGGTCTAATACCGGATAGAAGTGGTTGGGACAAAATCCACGCCGATTTTTTTTGTTGCTATTTCTGACATTTTCCTCAATGTAGCGTTTTCGGGGGCCTGTTTGGGGGGCTTCCTGGTGTTTGTGGGTGGGTTTTGGGGTCTGGGAGCACTGCTGGGACACTCTAATCTTGATTGCATTTGCTTTTCAGGAAATCCGTGGTGGTAAACCGGACTTATGGCCTAGCTACACAGCGTGTTTGGACCGAAGGCCGAGAAATATTGTAAGTATGAGATTTTGCTTTTGGCCTGTTTGGAGGTGTTATGCTTTTTGGCGGGTGGGTTGGCGGGTCTTGAGGCATTCCTGGGAAGGTCTAATACCGGATAGAAGTGGTTGGGACAAAATCCACGCCGATTTTTTTTTGCTATTTCTGACATTTTCCTCAATGTAGCGTTTTCGGGGGCCTGTTTGGGGGGCTTCCTGGTGTTTGTGGGTGGGTTTTGGGGTCTGGGAGCACTGCTGGGACACTCTAATCTTGATTGCATTTGCTTTTCAGGAAATCCGTGGTGGTAAACCGGACTTATGGCCTAGCTACACAGCGCGTTTGGACCGAAGGCCGAGAAATATTGTAAGTATGAGATTTTGCTTTTGGCCTGTTTGGGGGTGTTATGCTTTTTGGCGGGTGGGTTGGCGGGTCTTGGGGCATTCCTGGGAAGGTCTAATACTTTATAGAAGTGGTTAAGACAAAATCCACGCCGATTTTTTTTTGCTATTTCTGACATTTTGCTCAATGTAGCGTTTTCAGGGGCCTGTTTGGGGGGCTTCCTGGTGTTTGTGGGTGGGTTTCGGGTTCTGGGAGCACTGCTTGGACACTCTAATCTTGATTGCATTTGCTTTTCAGGAAATCCGTGGTGGTAAACCGGACTTATGGCCTAGCTACACAGCGCGTTTGGACCGAAGGCCGAGAAATATTGTAAGTATGAGATTTTGCTTTTGGCCTGTTTGGGGGTGTTATGCTTTTTGGCGGGTGGGTTGGCGGGTCTTGGGGCATTCCTGGGAAGGTCTAATACCGGGTAGAAGTGGTTGGGACAAAATCCACGCCGATTATTTTTTTGGGCTATTTCTGACATTTTGCTCAATGTAGCGTTTTCGGGGGCCTGTTTGGGGGGCTTCCTGGTGTTTGTGGGTGGGTTTCGGGGTCTGGGAGCACTGCTGGCTATGGATACTTTACTTTGCAAGAGGTTTGAAGGAAATCCATGGTGGCAGAGGGGAGTTAGGGCCTAGCTGCAGAGCGCGCGCGGAGTGATTTGGGAAATTTGCAAAAAAATGACTAAGTCCCCATTTTTGTACTTTTGCTCTTTGGCTGTTTGGGGGTCTTCTACTCGTTTTCTCCTGGGTTGACGGCTCTGGGGCCATTGCTGGGAAGCTCTAATACCGGATAAAGGTGGTTTGGACCAAATCCAAGGCGGAAATTTTTTGGTGTTTTTGCTGACTTGCTTGCCTTTGAGGTGCTCTTTGGGGGGGTTCCGGCTGTTTGTGGGTGAGTTTCGGGGTCTGGGAGCACTGCTGGGACACTCTAATCTTGATTGCAATTGCTTTTCAGGAAATCCGTGGTGGTAAACCGGACTTATGGCCTAGCTACACAGCGCGTTTGGACCGAAGGCCGAGAAATATTGTAAGTATGAGATTTTGCTTTTGGCCTGTTTGGAGGTGTTATGCTTTTTGGCGGGTGGGTTGGCAGGTCCTGAGGCATTCCTGGGAAGGTCTAATACCGGATAGAAGTGGTTGGGACAAAATCCACGCCGATTTTTTGTTGTTGCTATTTCTGACATTTTGCTCAAAGTAGCGTTTTCGGGGGCCTGTTTGGGGGGCTTCCTGGTGTTTGTGGGTGGGTTTCGGGGTCTGGGAGCAATGCTGGCTATGGATACTTTACTTTGCAAGAGGTTTGAAGGAAATCCATGGTGGCAGAGGGGAGTTAGGGCCTAGCTGCAGAGTGCGCGCGGAGTGATTTGGGAAATTTGCAAAAAAATGACTAAGTCCCCATTTTTGTACTTTTGCTCTTTGGCTGTTTGGGGGTCTTCAACTCATTTTCTCCTGGGTTGACGGCTCTGGGGCCATTGCTGGGAAGCTCTAATACCCGATAAAAGTGGTTTGGACCAAATCCAAGGCGGAAATTTTTTGGTGTTTTTGCTGACTTGCTTGCCTTTGAGGTGCTCTTTGGGGGGGTTCCGGCTGTTTGTGGGTGAGTTTCGGGGTCTGGGAGCACTGCTGGGACACTCTAATCTTGATTGCAATTGCTTTTCAGGAAATCCGTGGTGGTAAACCGGACTTATGGCCTAGCTACACAGCGCGTTTGGACCGAAGGCCGAGAAATATTGTAAGTATGAGATTTTGCTTTTGGCCTGTTTGGAGGTGTTATGCTTTTTGGCGGGTGGGTTGGCGGGTCTTGAGGCATTCCTGGGAAGGTCTAATACCGGATAGAAGTGGTTGGGACAAAATCCACGCCGATTTTTTGTTGTTGCTATTTCTGACATTTTGCTCAATGTAGCGTTTTCGGGGGCCTGTTTGGGGGGCTTCCTGGTGTTTGTGGGTGGGTTTCGGGGTGTGGGAGCACTGCTGGGACACTCTAATCTTGATTGCATTTGCTTTTCAGGAAATCCGTGGTGGTAAACCGGACTTATGGCCTAGCTACACAGCGCGTTTGGACCGAAGGCCGAGAAATATTGTAAGTATGAGATTTTGCTTTTGGCCTGTTTGGGGGAGTTATGCTTTTTGGCGGGTGGGTTGGCGGGTCTTGGGGCATTCCTGGGAAGGTCTAATACCGGATAGAAGTGGTAGAGACAAAATCCACGCCGATTTTTTTGTTGCTATTTCTGACATTTTGCTCAATGTAGCGTTTTCGGGGGCATGTTTGGGGGGCTTCCTGGTGTTTGTGGGTGGGTTTCGGGGTCTGGGAGCACTGCTCCGACACTCTAATCTTGATTGCATTTGCTTTTCAGGAAATCCATGGTGGTAAACCGGACTTATGGCCTAGCTACACAGCGCGTTTGGACCGAAGGCCGAGAAATATTGTAAGTATGAGATTTTGCTTTTGGCCTGTTTGGGGGTGTTATGCTTTTTGGTGGGTGGGTTGGCGGGTCTTGGGGCATTCCTGGGAAGGTCTAATACCGGGTAGAAGTGGTTGGGACAAAATCCACGCCGATTTTTTTTTGGGCTATTTCTGACATTTTGCTCAATGTAGCGTTTTCGGGGGCCTGTTTGGGGGGCTTCCTGGTGTTTGTGGGTGGGTTTCGGGGTCTGGGAGCACTGCTGGCTATGGATACTTTACTTTGCAAGAGGTTTGAAGGAAATCCATGGTGGCAGAGGGGAGTTAGGGCCTAGCTGCAGAGCGCGCGCGGAGTGATTTGGGAAATTTGCAAAAAAATTGACTAAGTCCCCATTTTTGTACTTTTGCTCTTTGGCTGTTTGGGGGTCTTCTACTCGTTTTCTCCTGGGTTGACGGCTCTGGGGCCATTGCTGGGAAGCTCTAATACCGGATAAAGGTGGTTTGGACCAAATCCAAGGCGGAATTTATTTGGTGTTTTTGCTGACTTGCTTGCCTTTGAGGTGCTCTTTGGGGGGGTTCCGGCTGTTTGTGGGTGAGTTTCGGGGTCTGGGAGCACTGCTGGGACATTCTAATCTTGATTGCATTTGCTTTTCAGGAAATCCGTGGTGGTAAACCGGACTTATGGCCTAGCTACACAGCGCGTTTGGACCGAAGGCTGAGAAATATTGTAAGTATGTGATTTTGCTTTTGGCCTGTTTCGGGTGTTATGCTTTTTGGCGGGTGGGTTGGCGGGTCTTGGGGCATTCCTGGGAAGGTCTAATACCGGATAGAAGTGGTTGGGACAAAATTTACGCCGATTTTGTTTTGCTATTTCTGACATTTTGCTCAATGTAGCGTTTTCGGGGGCCTGTTTGGGGGGCTTCCTGGTGTTTGTGGGTGGGTTTCGGGGTCTGGGAGCACTGCTGGGACACTCTAATCTTGATTGCATTTGCTTTTCAGGAAATCCGTGGTGGTAAACCGGACTTATGGCCTAGCTACACAGCGCATTTGGACCGAAGGGCGAGAAATATTGTAAGTATGAGACTTTGCTTTTGGCCTGTTTAGGGGTGTTATGCTTTTTGGCGGGTGGGTTGGTGGGTCTTGGGGCATTCCTGGGAAGGTCTAATACCGGATAGAAGTGGTTGGGACAAAATCCACGCCGATTTTTTTTGTTGCTATTTCTGACATTTTCCTCAATGTAGCGTTTTTGGGGGCCTGTTTGTGGGGTTCCTGGTGTTTGTGGGAGGGTTTCGGGGTCTGGTGCACTGCTGGGACACTATAATCTTGATTGCATTTGCTTTTCAGGAAATCCGTGGTGGTAAACCGGACTTATGGCCTAGCTACACAGCGTGTTTGGACCGAAGGCCGAGAAATATTGTAAGTATGAGATTTTGCTTTTGGCCTGTTTGGGGGTGTTATGCTTTTTGGCGGGTGGGTTGGCGGGTCTTGGGGCATTCCTGGGAAGGTCTAATACCGGGTAGAAGTGGCTGGGACAAAATCCACGCCGATTTTTTGTTGTTGCTATTTCTGACATTTTGCTCAATGTAGCGTTTTCGGGGGCCTGTTTGGGGGGCTTCCTGGTGTTTGTGGGTGGGTTTCGGGGTCTAGGAGCACTACTGGCTATGGATACTTTACTTTGCAAGAGGTTTGAAGCAAATCCATGGTGGCAGAGGGGAGTTAGGGCCTAGCTGCAGAGCGCACGCGGAGTGATTTGGGAAATTTGCATAAAAATGACTAAGTCCCCATTTTTGTACTTTTGCTCTTTGGCTGTTTGGGGGTCTTCTACTCGTTTTCTCCTGGGTTGACGGCTCTGGGGCCATTGCTGGGAAGCTCTAATACCGGATAAAAGTGGTTTGGACCAAATCCGAGGCGGAAATTTTTGGGTGTTTTTGCTGACTTGCTTGCCTTTGAAGTGCTCTTTGGGGGGGTTCCGGCTGTTTGTGGGTGAGTTTCGGGGTCTGGGAGCACTGCTGGGACACTCTAATCTTGATTGCAATTGCTTTTCAGAAAATCCGTGGTGGTAAACCGGACTTATGGCCTAGCCACACAGCGCGTTTGGACCGAAGGCCGAGAAATATTGTAAGTATGAGATTTTGCTTGTGGCTGTTTGGAGGTGTTATGCTTTTTGGCGGGTGGGTTGGCGGGTCTTGAGGCATTCCTGGGAAGGTCTAATACCGGATAGAAGTGGTTGGGACAAAATCCACGCCAATTTTTTGTTGTTGCTATTTCTGACATTTTGCTCGATGTAGCGTTTTCGGGGGCCTGTTTGGGGGGCTTCCTGGTGTTTGTGGGTGGGTTTTTGGGTCTGGGAGCACTGCTGGGACACTCTAATCTTGATTGCATTTGCTTTTCAGGAAATCCGTGGTGGTAAACCGGACTTATGGCCTAGCTACACAGCGCGTTTGGACCGAAGGCCGAGAAATATTGTAAGTATGAGATTTTGCTTTTGGCCTGTTTGGGGGTGTTATGCTTTTTGGCGGGTGGGTTGGCGGGTTTTGGGGCATTCCTGGGAAGGTCTAATACCGGGTAGAAGTGGTTGGGACAAAATCCACGCCGATTTTTTTTTGGGCTATTTCTAACATTTTGCTCAATGTAGCGTTTTCGGGGGCCTGTTTGGGGGGCTTCCTGGTGTTTGTGGGTGGGTTTCGGGGTCTGGGAGCACTGCTGGCTATGGATACTTTACTTTGCAAGAGGTTTGAAGGAAATCCATGGTGGCAGAGGGGAGTTAGGGCCTAGCTGCAGAGCGCGCGCGGAGTGATTTGGGAAATTTGCAAAAAAATGACTAAGTCCCCATTTTTGTACTTTTGCTCTTTGGCTGTTTGGGGGTCTTCTACTCGTTTTCTCCTGGGTTGACGGCTCTGGGGCCATTGCTGGGGAGCTCTAATACCGGATAAAGGTGGTTTGGACCAAATCCAAGGCGGAAATTTTTTGGTGTTTTTGCTGACTTGCTTGCCCTTGAGGTGCTCTTTGGGGGGTTTCCGGCTGTTTGTGGGTGAGTTTCGGGGTCTGGGAGCACTGCTGGGACACTCTAATCTTGATTGCAATTGCTTTTCAGGAAATCCGTGGTGGTAAACCGGACTTATGGCCTAGCTACACAGCGCGTTTGGACCGAAGGTCGAGAAATATTGTAAGTATGAGATTTTGCTTTTGGCCTGTTTGGGGGTGTTATGCTTTTTGGCGGGTGGGTTGGCAGGTCTTGGGGCATTCCTGGGAAGGTCTAATACTGGGTAGAAGTGGTTGGGACAAAATCCACCCGGAAAAGCCTTTTGGCACTTTTTGTAACTTAGGGTTTGTTAGGGTTAGCCCTAGCAGCAGGATTGCATGTGTTTCGGGGTGTTCTAGATTTTTGCAACTGAGTTCTGGGGTCTTAGAGCACTCGTGAGAATGTTTAATTTTGGTTGCAAGTCAATTGAAGAAAATCCATGGTGGGAAAGGGGGGATTTGGCATAGTTAAATAAAGCCTTTGCCACTATTCTTAACTTAGGGTTCGTTAGGGTTAGCAGTATTTCTATTGCATGTGTTTGGGTGGGGGGGTTTTCGAGTCTTGGAACGATGCTGGCTATGGATACTTTTGCTTGGTTGCTTGCAAGTGGTTTGAATACAATCCACGGTGGGTAAGGGAGTATTTGGGCCTACTTTTACTTTCAAAGTACGTTTTGTCACCAGTTTTCTGCTAGGCCTCGTTTTTTGAGATTTGATTGGGGGTCTTCTACATTTTTGCGACTGGCTTTAGTAAGGGTCTGGGTGGGAGCACTGATGGGAAGATCTAATTTTGTTCTAAAACACAGTTTACAGTACACCTAGCTTGAGGGGAAAGATCCGCTACATTAATTTGCCCATACTTAGTTATCCTTCAAAAGGTGACTCAGACAGAGTACGCACTTTCAAAAATATTGTACTGTCTACTAGGAAAATCAAAGTGTGACTTTTTGCACTCCACAGCCTACATACCTTATATTTATTTATCAGTGGTGTTGTAATATTATATCACTTCCTGTTTTTCGTTGAATAATTACAGGCCGGGTTTCAGTCTGTGCAATGGGGAAAAAAGGATGGAGTCAGGCTTCACCTTAGCGAGCCGCAATTCAGCATCCGCCAGGCAGGCAGTGGACAGGGTGTCTTCTGGTCACCAACATTGATGGACGAAGCGTCAGATGGAATGGAGGAGTGCCGCTAATAAGAGGAATTTTTTTCTGCATGCAACTTACTTACCAAATTCAACAGGACAACTACAACAACATACAGATACAGTATCCATTGTTTTTTTCAATGACTGTGACTGCATTTCTTGGATCTCTCTCTGCTTCTAAATTGATCCCTTAACACATCACTTATTCCACTCCACTATCACATCTGCACCACACATAGTCATTTGTAAGTGCTCCTACGTAATTCGCAAGTCGCAGCACGCCCCAGCCCGTAGAGGACTGGGATGGCCCCAATGATGAAGCATGTCACCAAGGGGCAACCCTGGTGAGTGAGGGGACACCTAGAAAAAGAGCAATTTCTCCTTTTCTATCTACTATACCTTCCAGACCAACCCCATTGAGTGTTGTGAATGGATTTATAGTGACCAGCGAGGCTCTCAGGTATCTGGCAACAGAGACCTTATGTTGAATATAGTTATTAATATTTCCACACATGCCCTGTACTGCCGCATTCTTTCTTCCACAGTTGTCGAAAGTACTACTTACTTTTCACTGACATGCATGCAGTAGTGCATGCACTTTCAAAGATTGATGGATAGGTTTGTACCCAAAGATTTGTTTATGTTCACAATTGTTTGTCCATGCTGTGCTATTTTTTCTTGTCTCCCAAAACCTTTCCCAAAAACCCCCGTACCCATCCATTTTTCAAGCCCTAACCCTCTTCCCCCGGGCTGTGTGGTTTTGATTGATGTGTAACTAAATTACAGCAATAAATCCACACACCTGCTGGGGAGGATAAGGTGATAGCAACAGGCTGGTGAAGAAATCCGAGGATATATTCTTACTCTGCTTGACAAAGACCCATGGCTAATGTCAAAGAACTTCAACCGAATTAGTAGTTATACTTTACCATTTGTTAGGCTACAATGTGGTACTGTTCTAGTGTACTGTCACCTGCTATATTCTCTATTGTATGGTTGTATTACTCAGGAGGACAAACCAGATTTCATTTTCTTTTTTTTCATAGGCATGTAACTGCCACTGTGTCACACCACTAGTACCACCGCTATGAGGAAATTTTATCCGCCCAGGATTGCCAACCTTATTCGCTGTTTCCCGTGGAGCCAGCCCTGGGTCTAGCCCTACTTTCAAACACAAATTACAGGTAAGATAAGCGTTTGGTGGGAGGGAGTATAATGGAGTATTAGGAGAGACAAGAGACTGACGGTAGTACTACTAAAGTCCTAGGACTCTTGAATTCACTTCACTTACTCTGTGAGAGGCACTTAGTGTTGAAAACATTTGGGCATTTACACTTAAAGGAAGAAAATGGAACTAAACTTTCAGGAAAACAAAGTTACTGTTAAACCCCCACCCACCAGGCAAGCAGTAAAAAACAGGTATGCTCAGATAAAGTTTGAAAAAGTATATTTATATCCCTAACAAAATAATCTCCTGCAAGACCCTCCCTAACCCCAACGGTTGTCCTTTAAAAGTCCCAAACCCAACTCCCGATTCCCACCCCCCAAAAGTCTCTAAAAAAGGGGCAAGGGACACTATGGGTGGATGCTGTTTACTTTTTGGGCCAGGGCATCATACTCCTGGCGGAGCAAGGCGTGCTCTACGCTGAGCCCCTCCAACACGTTTGTAAAGTGGTGGAGCTCCTGCTGAAGGCGGGACACCCTCAGGGTACTGCGGCGCAGGCGTGCCTTGCAGTTGCAATGGCTGTGAGAGGCAGCTGTTGTCCTTGCTGCTCGACGTCGGCGTCTGGCTTTGGCAGCCCGGCTCAGTGTGGCTGGAGCACTGTGCTGGGTGGCAGCCCGTGGGGGCACGGAGGCCGATGCAGACGACGCTGTTGTCGTGGTCAACTGCACACTTTCGTCGTCCTCCAGGGCCACCAGCCGCCGATATTCTGCAACAATGGCATCGATCCTCCGTTGCCGGGCCGCTCTAGCCAGCTCCTTCCTCCTTGTTGATTTGGAAGGAGCATCTATATGAAGAAAGAAAGACATAGTCTGTAACCAATGCTGTTTAAGATTAACTCAATCATTCAGCAGAAATTTGTGTTGCAGTACAACTAGCAACTTGCAAGCGCATTACATAACTATTGAGGCCAGTATCTATCTAACCTCCCACTTCTTCATCTTTGCTCTAACATTAGTGGGAGTTTAAGGAACAAATTCTACGAGCACTGTGGACTTCCATTGGAGTCGACTATGAAAGTACACCAGTCTTATTCTTCTTCTTGTCTCTTGTTTAGGAAAATTGGTACGTTATCTTCTGCAAGCCATAATGCCAGCGCAGTAAACTTGCACCTGAGAAAAAGCGACGCACGCCATGATGAGTGACCTAGACTTGCGTTACTGTACCAGTTCAGTACATGCAGGTGGTGAAGCTCTTACTTTTCTATTACGGGTGGCACTGAGAATACTTTGTTACAAGGGCTACTGCTTAATTAATTTAACTTTCACCCTACAGTGCAAATGAGTACTAGAAATAGAAAAATGAAGAAGATAAATAATCTGATTATCTATCACTTCACATGGGATGTTTTTGCTTACATATGGGATGACTTTAGGTGCTTTGCTTTTTATTGAGTGACCAGTGATACATCCACACATGAATGACTGAGTACTACTAAACTTATTAAGAGAGGTAGGGAGTGGCCATCGTAATAACCGGATCTATGCTGTGCTTGCAATACAAACTACTGCTACTATTGATGGTAGTATTTGGACAAAATTACAACTTCTTTTCCTTGCCTTTCCTACACTGGAACGGACGTGCGGGTGCAGTGTTACATGCTCTTCAAAGTTACACTTAGTTCATCCACTGACCGTCTACTCTCTCTAGATCATGGGTACTCACAAACTTTCTCTCAGGGGCTAAATTTACAGTGTAGTTTGTGGCCGAGGGCCGCACTGGTGGGGGCGGAGTCAGAGGGGGCGGGGCTAAAGCAAAACGAAAACTTGTGACCATGAGGTTGCACACAGGTCCCTGCAGCAGATGCCTTCATCCACTGAGCCACCAGACCCATCATTTACATACATCTCTCTCCCTCCTGCTCTCCCTCCTGCCCTCCCTCTCCATCTCTCTCTCCCTCCTGCCCTCCCTCTCCCTCTCCCTCCCCCTCTGTCATCTCACTGTGTGTGTGTCTGTCTGTGTCAGCCTTCAGCCCGGGCTGAGACAGCTTCCTCAATGCGCACACATAGACAGCCACACCAAAGTACTTAACAGGTCTTTAAAAGACCATTAACATATTATTGAGGCTTTGTTTGTTGTAGCGCCCCTGCATCTCCACCCTGACAATCACTGCTTGCCCGGCCCCACAGAGCAGAGGCTTTGTTCTATTTCACCTCTTTGTGGCCCTGCATCTCCACTCTGCTCTGTGGGGGCCGGGGGAGCAGTGATTGTCTGCAAGGTCTGCGCACCGCCAAGGAAGGCTTGCCGGGCCGCCACCGGCCCTCGGGCCGTACTACGAGTACCCCTGCTCTAGATACACATATGCTATCTAAGAGTCAGATAGTAGCATGATCCAGGTATATGGACACATACAGTTTCTGTGTCACCCACCCAGGCTGTTGTCCTTCCACCAATCATTGCTTCATCATTCACCCAGCCATGCATCTCATATTCTTTCCTTCCCAGCCACGTCTTCAATCTCAATAAGTAAGGAATATATAAGAGCTTACCTCTGCCCACCACCACCACCGTCTCAACTCTCACAGCCGGCACTGGAGCCGCCGCCTCCTCCCCTGAAGAATTGCCCTCCGCCTCCGTGTCGAGCACCACCACCTCCGCGTTGGCCCCGCCACCAGATGTTCCACCTACAAAGTACATTTAAGAATGTTAGAATAAACCACTCACTAGTATTTGGTCTAGGAATGAAGACATGTGAAAACAATGTAATTTGTGACTGTGTACTCTAAAGTAAAAAAAATGTCCCTTTTTCCAGGGAAGGGTGTTGTCTTGCTGCACTTTTTGGCACAACTGATGAAGGCTGGTTTTTTAACACGCACCATTTTTCTCCACACAGACAGAAGATGGACTTCTAACAACAAGATCAAGTTGAAACAAGGTGAGAGCTCGGCTCGACCACAAGAAATGACTTCAATTAATCGTCAGCACTAACCACTTTTCCATTCTCAGTTAAACGTTTAGTTTTTTTATTATGACTTCATTTTAATAAATGTGTTTACTTTTAATAAAGCTTTTAAACTTAAATAGACTCTGTGTTTTTTGGTCCAGACTAGAGTGACTGAGCGAAAGGTTTTGCAATTTTTGCAAGCATGAGTCCGTGCCTCTGACACTTCTTGACTCTGACTCCGTACTCTTGAGCTACGTTGGATAATCATCATTGGGGATCAATCATCGATGAATTCGGGAGGTAAATGACTGTGCCACACTATGTAGTCAGTCAGTAAGGACATTGGGGGTTCAAAGTCTGTTATCACAGAGGTATGTGGAAACTCTAACAGCGGCTATTATAATTGATAAGCAATGCACTATTTATTGTCCATAGTTGTTTCTGCAGAAGAATTGTCCCCGCAACAGTAGTGGTATGGATTGTCCTCCTATCCAAACCAAAGGGTATTATCTTATTCTTTCTTGGTGGTCATTCACATTTTATAGTTGGAAATTTCCAAAGCAGATAGAACACTTCAAAAGACATTATGGACAATCCCAGAGGACTGCACTAAGTTTATAGTGCTATTGCTGACTAGAATGGGAGTTTCGCCAACCGTGCAATCTTAGTTAGCTACACAGACAGACTAATAAGAATAATCTAGTAATACCACAGGGAGTCATAGTAGAGGCAGAATAAGAATTTAGATACAGTCTACAAGAAGATCAAAGACGATTTTGAAAAAATCAAATGAGGAACGCTAGGAAAAATAGGTACTAGTCTAAAATGAAAACTTACTGGGGCCAGCAAAGGAGCCCTCGCCTGCCCGATCCTGGCCCTGTTCAACAGCATCCGCCGCCGCCTGCTGCTCCTGTGTCCCCTGGCCCCTGGGGGGAGCTGACGTACAACATCAACGAAAGAACAGAAAACATGGATGATTGTTGCTTGTCAATGTCAACCAAATCAAACATTTCAAAACAACAATAGCAAAATATTTCCACGAAATTATATTGATTAGGGTTAGTTTTCATTGATTTGCGGACCTGCGACTTCGAAAGTCACGTAACTCACTAAACAAAATATTGAAAGGTTCACCTAGGACTGGCAGGCAGCAGTCCGCAGGCAAGACGCAAAGTGACAGACAAACTCCATTGTGATTTCAGTCAGATCAGTGACAACACTAACAGTTGCCTGCTACATAACCAGTCATTTAAATAGTCAAACTATCAATCCACCGCCACTATTTTTCTTATTGTCAGGGGTACAAAGGAAGGGGCAGATTTAAGCCCCTTGCGGCTCTTTTGCTCCGTTCTTGCGTGACTTTTGTGACGCAGCAGCTAAACAAAAGAGGCGCCATGGTGCGGCGTATAATATTATAACAACGTGACGCATTTGGGAGATGCATCCTGTTATAAAGCCCTGCGCCATCAGGGGGCGTTCCGGCGCAAGGGAGGGCATTCCTGCGCCGGAACACATCCTAAAAGTGGCTGAGGGAAATCTACAAAATTTCAATCAGTCACCTTTAGGACAATGATGCGTCACACAAACCCTGCACCTGCTTGAAGCAGACGTACGGCTTGACCCAGCATTGGGGAGATAGGGTACCCCAGAGCATTGCTGGAGCTGCGCCATCGTTGCGACACAACTTCAGCAGTAAAGCTTCGGTGACGTTTTGGGCCATTGGTGCGCCGCATTGCAAATACGGTGCACCATGTTTGGTGGTGGTAGCGGGCCGCACAATTACTGGCGTATCCCTGCTACTTTGCAGGGATGCGACGGTAATTGCAATTCTGCCCCTTAGGGGTAACTTACTTACGCGTTCTGGCGCATCTCCAGAGATGCGCCAGATCAAATGCGTCACGCAAAACTACCCTTGCGACACGGCAGATGTGCCTCACTTACAATGCGGCGCGCCCTGGCGCAAGGGTAGGCACTTGCGTGACGCATCTCATCACGTAAGAGCGGCGCATCGCTGGAGTCACGTCGCCAACGCAATGCAACTCCAGTAATGCTCAGGTCCACCCAATACTTAACATGCTGTGTCAGTCCTTACGCCTGCTTCAAGCAGGCATGAGGAATTGAATTGACGTAGCAGCGTCGCAGAAGTGCCTGCGTTAAATCTTGTAGTCAGTCAAAACCACTTTATTCGATTTAGTTAAAAATCATAAAAGCATACTACAATCAATTTAAAAAAGGGCAATTCAACTTCATAAAAGAATTACATATAGCAATGACAATATATATACACAGTTTAAAAACAGCTAAAAAAAGTAATTATTAGCTAAAATTTTACAAATACAAAGAACACATTTCATCCTCCTGTACCGACCCCCATATTACATTTGCAATCGCCTCCTCCTAATCCTGACAGCAGCAACAAGGTAGTTAGCCACGCTAAACATAACCAAAGGTGATTCTAGCATTTGTAAATACAGGAGCGCTGGTTTTGCCTGAAGAAAAGCTTTGCCCTTCAATAATGGCACCAAATACTTCTGTCTAGGGGCCTCATTTATGAAGGTCTTGCGCCACTAGTGCGTCACTTTTTCCCATTTTAAAAGTGACGCAGCGGTGGCGCAAGGCCTTCATAAATAAGGCCTCAGGCGTATTGTAAAAATGGCAGAACAGCATTAGGTGCATATTATCTTGCAGAGAAAAATTGTCACAATTGCACACAGGTGCATCCTCCAGCTTGTACCAACCATGGCTGTCACAAAGAACCGTATAAATCTGATTAAACCGAAATTTAACCAGAAGCCACCTGTGAAAAGGGATGTTTACTATGGCAAGATACGGTTGAATAGCTAGGCAAGTAATCGTCAAAAAATGGGCTCTAACCGTGGGCTTTGTAAGTTGATATTCCTCTCTCTCCAAGGTCTTCAATTTAAAGAAGTTAAGCTTGACCCAATCTAGATCAGCTTTTTTCAAACCCAGAGGGGCGGAAAATATCTCTGGACGGCCAAGTTCCAAAGAGCACTTATAAATGTATGACAGCCAAACAATATCTTTAAATTTGTCCAGTTTTAAACAGTCCATCAGTATTTTATGATTTAAACCTAAGTTGTTATTGGTCCAAATCCTAATCCATAAAAGAATAGGTGCCATTGAAAGGATATCGGTAATGTACCCTAAACCAAGCTCCTGATGAACTGAAAATGTGGCTGTCGACTGGGGGAGCCCTAGTATAGACAGGAGGAACTTATTTTCCTCCCTTTGAATGGTTTCACTGTTCACATAGCCCCACAGACCTGATCCGTACCTGGCTATTGCCAAAGTTTTAGCCCTGTACAAGCTTAATAATGCACCGCTCGGCTTTCCTCCAAGTCTCCTTGAAAAACTTATAATTGCATTTGCCGAGCTCCTCACCGCTTTGGTTTTGGCTGTAATTTGGGGGATCCAGCTACCCTTAGTATCAAGAATTACACCGAGGTAAGTAAAAACTTTGACATTAGTGATCACTTCACCATTACAATAGAACAATTTGGTGTTGTTTTTGACAGCCCCGAATGCCATAACATGGGATTTAGAATTATTTACCACTAAGTCAAGTGAGAACATAAATTCGCTAAATGCATTTAAAAGTCTCTGCAGGCCTAAATGTGTCCGAGCTATTAAAGCAGCGTCATCCGCGTACAGGAGCACAGGGATGCGAGTATCCCCTGCACGCGGTGTATCCAAAGTAGCAGCTAAAAGATTTTTCTCTAATGAATTTATGTATAAAGTGAACAGCATGGGGGCAAGGATGCAGCCTTGCCGTACACCCCTGCTCGATTTAAACCAAGCTGTACGATTTCCTTCTTGGTCCATTCTAATCGATGCCTTTAAGTCTTTGTGAAGTTCAGCCAGAAAGTGGACAAGAGGAGGATCGAGTCCCAATTTTAACAACATGGACCACAGCCGAGCTCTGTTAACTAAATCAAAGGCCGTGGACAGGTCCATAAACGCAACAAAAATTGTCCCCTTTGTTGCCGTTGTATATTTTGAGATTATCAAATTTAGATTTAAACATTGGTCCTCTGTGCCTCTTCCTGAACAGAACCCGTACTGGGCATCTGTTAGAATATCATTTTCCAAAGTCCACTTGTTAATTCTCGCAAGCAATACTTTGCCCAGGACCTTCATCGAAGAATCCAACAAGGATATAGGGCGGTAGAATTTGGGGTCACTTCTTTGTCCTTTTTTAAAAATAGGGACTATGATTGAGCATGCCCAGATTTTTGGAAAACCCCCCACAAGTACACAGTTAAAAACATTGGCTAGTATCTTTGCCCACATCTCTGGGTTTAATTTATAAAGATCCAAAGGGACCCCATCTGGACCGGGGGCTTTATTTTCAGTGGAGCCTTTTATCGCAACCTCCACTTCAGTTATACTGATATTTGGTTTGGGTAGTGAAGTTGAATGACAAGGCATAAAAAATGACTCAACAATTTCATTACTCCCATATATATTAGAGAAATGTTTAAGCCACTCTGCTTCAGGAATATTTACTTCAAGATCTATATTACTTGATTGGGCAAATAGAGGATTATTAATTATAGACCAGAATTTGGAACTTTGTTTGAGGGTAGTAGAATCCATGAAAGAATCCCAGGCTTCTTCTTTAATAACCTTTTTCCTGGTCTTTACCGCCTCAGCATATTTCTTCCTCAGTTGTGCTACCAGTGACTTGTCTCTGGGGGAATGTTTAAGCGCTTTCAACAGAGCGGAGTGTGCTTTGGAATGTATGATCAAACCAACCATAAGCTGGGGCAGGACCCCTCCTTGGTCTAACTGTGAGCTCTTCTTCCACTCTAGCACAGATAGCCTCAAAAGCGGTAACTACCTCTTTCCCCCCCATGTCTAGATCCCTACATGTAACAAGTTCCACTGCCATTTTTTGTTCAATTAGACCTAAAAAGTCCTCAGGACAAACTTTACACCATTTTAGACGCCTTCCCTGGTCTTTGCTCTTTACATCCTTTAAAGAGGTGGCCATCAAGGCCCCTTTGCTTAGACCAATAGAACCGTCCATGACTAGCGACACCGGGTTATGATCACTGAACCCACTTGCATTATAAAACAATACATAGCGGAGAAGACCCGGGGACATAAAAATATAATCAATAATCGATTCACTTCCCCTCGCATTATATGTGACCACACGATCATTTAAGGCAGGGAACCCTGGTTCAAATAAATCATTGGATGATAACAAATCTTCCATTGCTGCATCCTTTGGGCTGTGCTCGAAATGTGGCAGAGTCGTATGATCAGGGCCGGTATCATCCTCAATCTGGTAATGTAGCCCGCACAAATAAACATTAAAATCTCCCATGAGTATGAGTTGAACAAAAGTGGTTTGTTTTGACATATAATTAGTTAAAAAAAGATAAACCTTCTAGAACGAAATTTGGGGGACCCCCCTGCATAGAATTGTAGCAGTTTATTAGAACTATCTTATTTTTATCTGCTTGGTGGATTTCGAACAACTGAAAATAATATGAGGAGCTGGGAATTTCCTTAACACTGCCTGCTAAGTTAACTGAAACTAGAAACAACAGGCCCCCTCTATCCCTTCCCGCCGGGGAACTCTGAGCTTTGACAAAGAACGATGTATAGCCATCCAACCAGAAAACATTTTCTCTTGCCCAAGTTTCCGGTAAGGCCACTATATCATGTTCTTTTAGCTTTTGTAGCCAAATCGGGTCTTCCTGCTTTGCGCGTAAGCCCGCAATGTTCAATGATAGTAGCCTAACATTCCCCCTGCCCAGGTCTATTGGGCCATTATCGGCTGTGGTTGATGTATTACATGATGGGACAATAAAAACATTATTGTTACTAAGGGCATTCATACTTTTGTGATCATGCTCTAGTCAGTCCATATCTGTCTGATTTGCTAAAGCCGAAAATCTATTAGACAGGATTAAATCGTCGGTAGACGTGTTCCTTACAGTATTGGCTGTACCACCAACCCTGGGTTGCTTTGTCACCCATTGGTTAACTTGTAGAGGCGAAATTAGTCTGTCTTCAGCCCATGCATTATTAATGTGCTGTGACCTAGATTTCTCGCCGCCACCTATCCTGTATAATGGGGGATAGAAAAAACCCAGAGGCATAGCGCGAACGCCCTTACCTACTGGGTCCAGTGGGTAACCATCCCAGAAGAGGCGGCTCGAGACATTACGGGATTTGAAATTAACTATTACACAGTCTCCTGCTACACATTTCTTAGTTCTGCCCACCCAGTTGACCCTTCTTCCTGTCAGAATATTGTCTGCAATGTTACTTTCGCCCGTGCAGTTCGCATTGCACCATTTTTTGATATGCTTAAGGAGGGTTTCGTGATGTACTACCTCCCCGTCAGCAAGTTTGGGCACATTTACCAGTATTGCTACAAACGGTGTTGCATCCGGTGGTAAATTTACTGGGGGTACCGTTCCCGCCCGTCCACCCTGTGAACCTCTAGGCCTTACTATTGGAGTTAAACTAGGTACAGCTTCCATAATAGGTGTAGATATACCCTTGTCAACTTTCCCTTTATTTTGCACAGTGTTATCAAAGGCCAAACTTGTAGCTGTGATGGCCGTAGTAGTTGGCGGGCCGCCAACCTTGAGGGCAGGAACCTGTACAACTGTTGGACATGACGACATTTGTATAGATGGAGAAAGGGCCTGGGTATTTAAAAAGTCAATAATGCGCTCGCATTTCGCCAGAAGGTCCTTGACACAATCCTTCAAAGTTTCAGTGATGTCAGTGGCAATCTGGATTAGGGCGGATTCAAATCTGTCCGAGAAAAGTTTTTCTAGTAAAGACGAGATACCCTCCTCAGTGATGTACATAGCACGTTGACCCCCAGGCTGACTGCTTGCTGTTCTCCCTAGGTCACCAGAGGCCGCCGGTGTAGGAGGTATCACTGTTTCAGGCAAAACCGGGATCGGAAGTACAGTAGGGGACTGGGGCATGATGGGTCAACAGGACTCAATAATGACCCTAGGTTCCAGCGGAATACAGTTAATGGTGGAAGTGTTCGGTGTGTCAGCGCCCACTGGGTTGGTTTCAAGACCCAGCTCACGCTCTGACTCAGCAATCTGGGTAGATAGTTTGTCCACTTTTGTAGTCAGATACGTGATTATGCTGGTAGTGTACTTAGGGACCTTAGCTTTTACTTCACCTACCACCGATGTCGCAAGTTTACGCTTACCCATGATGTTAGGGATGTGGCCTGTCCCGTCCCTGTTCGTCCTTGGACGGCCTTAGACGGCCCGCCCTCTGCCCGGGCTCCGCCCGGCGTCGCCCGCGCACGTCCCGCAACGCGGAGGAAGCGTCGCTCTTTGTAGCGCCTCCGGGCGCGAAGAGTGCGGGAGGCAGGAAGTGCCCGCAAAGCTCGCTGGGAGCTGTAGTCTCCAGCCGCGTGGTTGGAGCTGTGGCGGCGAGACTTACAGCGTTCCCCACCCAGGAGCTGGAGCTGCTCTCGGCGTGTTGGCGTGCTGGCCGGTAAGCTCGTTTGCTGGATTGAGCCCCCGCTCCACCGAGGGAGCGTCTGCTCTTTGTAGCGCCTCCGGGCGCGAAGAGTGCGGGAGGCAGGAGGTGCCCGCAAAGCTCGCTGGGAGCTGTAGTCTCCAGCCGCATGGTTGGAGCTGTGGCGGCGAGACTTACAGCGTTCCCCACCCAGGAGCTGGAGCTGCTCTCGGCGTGTTGGCGTGCTGGCCAGTAAGCTCGTTTGCTGGATTGACCCCCCGCTCCACCGAGGGAGCGTCTGCTCTTTGTAGCCCCTCCGGGCACGAAGAGTGTGGGAGGCACGAAGTGCCCGCAAAGCTCGCTGGGAGCTGTAGTCTCCAGCCTCGTGGTTGGAGCTGTGGCGGCGAGACTTACAGCGTTCCCCACCCAGGTGCTGGAGCTGCTCTCAGCGTGTTGGCGTGCTGGCCGGTAAGCTCGTTTGCTGGATTGACCCCCCCCCCATCTTGTAGATTTCACGCAGGGACTTTTGCGAGGCGCACAGCCGCTGGACCGCCCCACCCTGCGTACTAGGAACGCACCCATTGTGGCGCAGGCCCATGGCTTTATAACGTGACGCATCTCCCTAGATGCGTCACGCTGTAAATGACTCGCAGGGATGCACCACGTTTACGCCGCTGTTGCGTCACGCAAGGCAACGTAAACGTGGCGCAAGGGGCTTGTAAATGTAATCTGCCCCCTAGTGTCTAGCATTACGCAGTTCTGTAAAGTACACTCATACATAATAGTTACTCAGGCCAATGAGACCACAAAATAGAAAACAAATAGGCATAGTAGCAACGCCACTGAGAAGGAGAGCAGTGCACCTGAAATGCACAGAAGATTTTGAAATATAATTTAACTACAATGTAATCGTCAGCAGCATTATTGGCTTGCTCCATGTAAAAAACAAATATTTGCAATACAACAAAACAGAGCAGGAGAAAACATAGTAGTGAGTGATGAAATAGCTACTACTACTCACCAAGCCAGGGGATCTCCAAGCCGAGCTGGTCCAGCAGGTCGCGCTCCCGGTCCAGGAGGTCCGTCAAGCGGTGGATGACCTGGCTGTAGGTGCGCTGGACCCCGGAGAGTTGGGACATGGCCCAGCACACCTTCTGCCACCGCTTCCGGCGCTCCCGGATGTTGTAGCCGCCGGCCGCGATCCTGCCGCCTCCCGTGATGGTCCTGGGCAGGCGGCGCTGGACGAAGTAGACCAGTGCACCCACTTCCTCCGGGCTGAAGATCTCCCGTCACGTCACCTGCTCCCCCCTCAATCGCCCACATGCTATCCTGGCACGGGGTCCAGGACTCCTCCTCCCTGCCTCCGCTGTGGCCCTCAAGTGCCTGGGCAGCTTCACGGCGCCTGGCTTCACCATGGTCTGGGCAGGTAAGGTAGGAAGTAGTAAATTAAGAAAGAATAGGATAGGGAAGAAGAAAAGAAAAGAGTTTAAAAAAGTAGTTTAAAAGTAAACAAAAATAGCAGAAAAGACAAAAATATACAGCTAGGAAAAGAGAGGGATAGATAAGAAGCAAAATCGTTAGAAAAAAAACTGAAAACAAGCAAAGGATGGCAAAGATAGCAAGAGGATAAACACCATGCCCAGACACAGGAAATGAATGAAAAACAAGATGGCCGCCCGTTCACGAGCGCGAAAGTAAGTTCGCACGTGATTTTCCTCGCGATCTCGTGCGAACTTGTACTCGCAATGCGCTTACTTCACGAGATTATACATAGCGGCCGGAAACGGAAATACGTCACGCAAACAAAATGGCCGCGCCCATACTCGACCTTAGGGTAAATTCGCGTGTTGCGCTGCAAGCGGCTCGCGAATACTGCAAAAAAACTTGCGAAATAACACGCCACAAAAAAATATAAAGCTCATTCGCACTAATTGGCGGCTTCCGCGGTCGGTTTCGCACGACGCCAAGCCTCGCAAATAGCGCGAAATTACCGAAAAACGATTTTTGCAAAAGCAAAACAAATGAGCAGGTGCAAAAGATCAATCTCATGATTTGTAACGATTCCCTGCTGTGCTTCCTGAGGGGGCCCTCCAGAATTCGGTTGCCTGCTTGCAACTATTGTGTGACCCTGCTCTGACCTTAACTGTATGCCACAAAGGTCCTGATTTACAGCTAAGGGAGCAGACAAGCAGGTGCCAGGCTGGAACTTCAAATTCAGTGACACATTAACTAGCCCCTAATTCCTTATTGTCAGTTGGGGCAGGGCAGGTGTTGTTAATAAACTAACCCCAAATTAATTCATGTCAGTTGAAGCAGGGCAGGTGTGCCTGCTTTTCCCCCCCATCTTCTACAGAGATGATGAACCAGAGGGTGGCATTGATGTAACAGAGGGTGGCATGGGTCAAAGAGAGGGCAGCAGTGGTGAAACAGAGGGTGCTGGGAGGCTGTGATGATGAACCAGACATAGAAACAACATAGTCGCGACCGTTGCGAGCCGACAAGTAAGTTCGCAATTGCGAACTAGTACCAAATCCTCGCGAACTGGCAGAAACACTTGCAAACACAAAAAAAAATCTGCAAATTCGCGAGAATTCGCGGATTTTGCGGATAGCGAGTTCGCAAATTTGCGAACGCCAGATTCGCAAAATTCGCCCATGCTTACATCAAACACAGACCATTCTTAACTATGTATCCAGACAGGAGGATAAGTACCTAAAAGACACTGTTGACTTGGAATCAAGTTCACTAGCCGCGTCAACAATATTGTAGGCTTAATTCGGAAGAGTTATTGACACAGTGTATTTCCAAAATGCGTCTATAGCATCTAGTCCCAATAAGTATTACTGGATGCTGTAATATTGTCAAAATAAATATTTCACTTCCGTTTCTTTATCTGTTCTAGGTGATTCCATTACGTGTTCCGAACTCCTTTTTTAAACATTTTGATTCCGCAATTGGCATCTTTCTATGGTCTACAGCAGACACAAGCTACTACCGCATAAAGGAGGCTGAGCATTTCCAGACTTCAAATCATATTTTTGGGCTGTTATCGGGCAATGCATTGGCAACATCTAACAGGTAGATGGGATATCAACAAATCAACCTACATATTTGACAGCTATTTGGTACAGATGTGAACTACTTTCTTTGTTGCATACAGATCCCTACCACTTCATGTATGTGCATTTTAATGTCATTGAAATTAGGAACATACCGGGGTAAAATGCTGTAAAGAATACCAAATTCCCAACGTCTATTTATATAAACCTCTCTGAGGAACCCTGCTTGTTGTTCCCTTTTCGGGATGCTATATGGCACAGAATGGAGTTAAGAATATTGGGCAATTGTTCAATGGATTTTTCAATACTTTTAATGCTCTGTAGTTGTATTTTAATTTGTCAAAAAAAAAAATCTGTTTGGAAGATTCTGGAATATTACCATTAATGAACTATTTTAAGGATACAATATTATGTACAGACTATGACCCCATCAAGAGCAGATATGGATAGGTGGCATGTCAGTATTGCAAATAAATGTTCTAACAAAAGAGGTCGTAAATTCAGCCAGAAGACATTAAGGAAGCTATTGCTCAAATTAGCTCCCTGGTTGTATCTGTTAACATGAAGCTCCAACAATTTAAAACTATATGTATTCAGTACTACACACTGTAAAGAATATCCCAATAGACCACTAGTAATAATGATGATAATACTAAATGTCCATAATGTAGGCTAATGACAGCTGATACTGGGCATATGCTGACCTGCTGACCCCAGTTGTGTGCTTTGTGGCCAGATATTGCTCGATATCTATCAGATGTCTTACATTCTGATATTGAGCTATCTATAATTAATGTCATGCTGGGAGCAAAACCAAATGTATCCAAACACCACACCCCAATCGTGTTCCTGACTATTGTCGCTCCCCGACTATGCATCACCAGGAATATAGCAATACATTTTTGCATTCCATAAAGGAGTGGTGAACCCTGATGTGCCATTGATGCGAATTGAAATCTGTAATTTGAAGATGAAGAGTAAAATGGGGTTTAAGCGATTAAATGAAATTCGGACATTATCAATTTAAAAGAGGCTTCTATACTTTGTTCTGTTGATAATTTTCTTTTCTTCTATTTTGCAACTGTGTGACAGCAAATAGAACATATGTTTTGATGCACTTTCCCTTTGATAGTATGGCATTACATCTTATGAAATTATCACATTTTAACCAGTCGAAATTTCATGGGGCTGAGCCTTGCATTCACACTATGTTAAGTTGACATGAGCTTATTAGATGTTTAAACGCCATTTTTCCTTTCTGCTGCCCTTTGCACACGAAAAACATTATAATAAATGTTTAGAGTTTAGCAGAGTGTTTTGCTTCACACGAGAATAACATGTTTTTCTATATTAGCAGTCTTGCTTGGTAAGCCTAGACTGAACAGTGAGTGCTGAGGCCATCAAGGTTATTTCAACACAGTGGTTGTTGTTCGGACTGATCAGCGCACTTTCTAGACATAACATATATGCAGCTGTGGCCACCTCTGATTTTGGCGCGTTTAATAATGCACTGCTTAGGCATGAACACACACTCTTAAAGAATATTCGCATGCCGAGAGCTGGTGCAGAATCTGATGTGATCCACTTCTACTAAATACCAGAGGTATGGGGCTGCCTATGTAATCCCAAGAAACCTTCTGTAGATATGATAACCTACTAGCAAGGGAGGGTGAAATATAGGTATATTTTAAACCCGTTTCCATTTAGCATTATAACATGCTTTCTCCCTTTGTATTTTAAGGAATAGTAACTATGCTGATAATCTTGGTTCTGATAATATGTCTGCTTGTATTAGCTTAGATACAGCGCATGAGAACACAGCATTAGAAATAAATATTTCAAACTTGCACTTGTCTTCTTTTTACTCCCTGTTTTGGACTGGTATGAGAGTATAACGAAAGAGTGTTTATGTGTTCCACATTGCATGAGGTAATCTAAGTTCCATGTTCTGGGTTGTCTAATCATTGGTATTTTGGAAGAGCCAATGAGACACTGATGCTAGTCTGGTAGGGGATTTTGGGTACTAAGGTGACTTTTGGCACACCCTAATTCACTGAGGTTCCAAGTCTCTATGCACAGTTCTGTGTCAGAGCAGAAACCCTGCTACAGGATGGCCTAGTAAAAAATGTATTAACATAAATAAAAAAAGAACTCTAGTGCATTGCAAATGCTTTTGTGGCGCTCACTCTAAACCTTTTTTAGTTGTTTGTCTCTTCTAAGCACATTGTTTTCACTTTCTGCTTGTCTTTGACTTTGATACAACTTTATTCGGATTAGATAATATTCTATAAAATCATACAAACAAGACAAACATTGCTTCCACAAGTTGTAAATAAATAAATAAAATAAAACACAATTCATCAAAAACAACAAAAGACACCATCTTTACAATAAGTCATGTTAAGCATTAAAAAGTCTAACAATGTGATACTGAGCCATATAAAGCATCCATCATAAAAGGCTTTCTGAAAACAGATAAATTGTACATTATTACAGTAGCAATGTCCCCAGGCACTCCACCGAATCACCCTTTGTTATGACTCTTATTAGGCACTGCTCCATAAAAAAGAATCCGTCGGTGTGATACACAAGGTTAAAAACTAATGCTGAGCTTAAATTTGACTCGAACCACAAATTAAAACAAATAGGGCATTCCCTCCCTCAAGAGAGCAAGTGTTTTCTTCACAATCTCTGTGCTCCTAGCAAAAAGCAGGCCACAATAATATCAGCTACAGGGTACTGCAACATCTGCAAGTAAATAAAGGCGGGTTTTACCTGTGGAAACCATTTACCTTTGACTAATGGTAAGATGTCGTGCTGCCTCAGAGTGCAATAATGTTTACAGAAAATAGAAAAAGTGGGTTGTGTCTTGTCCTATCCTTTCCACATTATGGTGGGCCAGGGCTCTGCTAAAAGCCAGAGCAGAAGATTTAATCTAAAACATGTTAATAAGAAATGGCGATGGGGTGAGGTAGGGTTCCATACTTGGGACTGCTTTTAAATGGATATACATCCTCAAAGTGAGTTTTTGCAGTTCCTTTTTTTCTCTCTCAAGGTTTTGTTCTTGCCATGAAATATTTTTTAATCCAGGGCAAATCTTTTTTCTTGATTTGTTCAAGTGACCCGAATAGAGCTGCACAACCCAACTTTCTGCTTGTCATTCTGCCTGAGCTCAAAAGTTTTTTTCACCTGTATTTAGATTTTTTTCACCCTCAGAACTGGTTTCCAGTCAGTTCTTATCAGACATTCAAAATCCAGTAATTCTTCAATCTGGATCGGAAACAGTCTTCTCGGTGTGTCAGGCCATTTCTGGGATTCAAGAAGAGATTGTTGGTCCAGCCGTCTGGAAGAACCTGCAAGTGAACATTGGCTTAGATATAACTAAATGGATTATTTTGTATCTCTGACTGAGAAAATAAAAGAACATTGATTAAAAGTTTTTTTTTTGCTAGTGGTCTAACATGGCGACGCACTTTTTGCGAGCTCCTGTAGCCCGACACTATATCCACCAAATGCCCTCCTGAGATGGCTTTGCTAGATACTTTTGTGTCCCCACAGAGAATCCTTAACATGACTGCCACCCACACGAGGAGAAACAATTCTGCGTTGTGGCTGGATGCGTGAGGCGGCTGCAGCTGCCAGAATGCTGCAGCATCACAGCAGTGCCATGACGGTGGCCAGACATGTGCTGGGGTATCCAGCAGGTATCTGCAAGTATTGCCACAGGGCAGTTGTGGGGCAAGAAGGGAAGTTCAGGCAGCCAAAAGAGACCCAGAGCGAGGTGATCGACAGGAGGAGCTGACTCGTTGCCATCCGGGGCCGTGGAGCTGTGCGCCACCGGAAGAGACAGATGAGTGGCAAGGTTGGGTCACCACTATCACTGCGAGGTGCCCTAGGGCCTCCTAGGGAGCAACCCGACAGTGTGGAGACTGAGGGTGGGATATCGCTGACACCGCTGGTGATAGCAAATAAACTAACCCAGGCTTCGGCAGCTTAAGTGTTGGTGTTGGCTGGGGCTGCCCCAGTAAAGCAGCTATGAGAGGGGACCTATTGAGGTCAAAGACAGGCCCAGAGCAACATCGCCCCCCAGTCCAGGCGGGGAGTATGCACTTGTCACGCGCCATGCTCCTCCCGCGGGCCCATGCTGTGGCAGCGTGACAGAAATTGGAGGCAAGGGGAGCTGCGCGGAATCATGCTTCAGAGAAACACACACTGGAGAGTGCAGAGCCTTGATACAGATCCTGACCCCAGAGACACAACTGCGGATCTTGCATTGACCAGTGCTCCACCCTAACATGACATGAGGTGAGACATGAGATGGTCGAGAAAAGGGACGGGGAGCCAGGGCCGAGCTGACCTGGAAGGGTGAAGATCGGCTGGGCCTAGGAACCCTGGAAGCAGATACAACACCCTCAAGTCGACCCAAATCCGATCGACAAACAAGGAATCCAATAGAGGGGTGGGGGGCGCACCCGCTTGCGGGAGTGGTCCGGCCAGGTCCTTGTGCGGCTTGCGGGCGTGGTGCTCCCCCCAGCCTCCATCCATCATGAGGAGGTTTAGGTCTGATCCCCGGGACCCCCCCCCCCACCAAAATAGTTGAGCAGCTCCAACACTAAACAGTGGATATATACCCAGGCCAAGAGTACCTTTCACCTATGGCAATCCACTAGCTGTCCTATCAGTCCCGCTGCTAACATACGATGAGGGGGGATAAACTGCTGGGTGTGACCTCAAAGCAGCGCACAATGGATCGATACACCGGAGCCGTAGCCCAGGCAACAGACCCAGGAGGTTCAAGTAGTGTTATGCCAGATAATACAGCATCAATGGCAGCCATTACACAATTCATTGATATGCTAGATGCCAAATAGGTGCGGGTGATCCAATTTCATACTTATACGCCTACACCTGCGCAATGTGGTAGACAGGAAAACAGAGACCGAAACGAGGATATCAAGTGTGGAAGACACAGTCAGTCACCTCCCTACTGATAAAGGTATCTACTCCGGAGACTTTTGCAAGAGGCCTTGCAACATGGGTTGAGGACGGGCCAGCAGAAACAACCTCTGGTTCATGGGCTTACCCAAGGGCTGCGAGGGAGATAATATGGAGAAATTCCTCACTACATGGCTCATGGACTGGCTCCCCTCTGAGTCCCTGTCTCAATGCTTACTTGTAGGGCGAGCGCATCAGGGATTACTTAAAAAAAACCTCCAGGCACCATGCGGAGACCTATTATAGCGAGGATCCTGAACTATCATGTTAGAGACACTAGCCTAAGACAGGCCAGATTGAAAGACTTGCTATTCTACACCTCTCAATGAATACTGATTTTCCAGATTACACCAAATTAGTTCAGCAGTGTTGATAATCCTTCACGGAGGCGAAGGCCTGCCTGCACAACCTTATAATTTCCTGCGCACTGCTGTTCCCAGCCCATCTCAGAGTGACATATCAATCACGATCGCTCTTCTTCGAAATCCCTGGAGAAGTATTTGCATGAACAGATAAAATAGTGAAGGTAAAACCTAGTACTCTGCCACGTCAGGACTCGGACTCGTATTCCAGTGACCTGGCTCGCAAACAGTCTAAACCAAAAGGAAAACTGAGTCATAGGTCCGGATCACTGTAATGATCCAGAACCAGCATCTGATTCCTGCTCACGAATAGCTAAGACCCAATGCGAATCAACAACTTCGTAGCACACCACAAGGGGGCTAAAGTCTGCAATAAATATACAGCGGATTATGGCGAAAGATCCGGAGGCTATTCCCCTCCAGAGGACATTTTTAAAGACTACGGGTAACCACATGAGTATGGGCCGTTTAATGGGTATTCATTAGCAAGGACTGGCAATCGACTTCCATTGGAGTCGAGACTATACCTCAGCCATGACAGATACTTTAACTGTTTTGAGGTATTGGAGAGGGAAGGTGAGCGCGTTCCTGGGTAGTTTTTTGTTCTCGTTTGTGCTATGTCTTTCTATCTTACATATGGTACTCCCTAAGGCGAGGTCACACACTGGTCCAAACCTCTACATGTGAATCACCTGACCCTATGTCTATCAGGCTTGACAGATGTCCCAGGGAGCGGGCTCTGTATAGTTAGCTGGAATGTAATAGGCATCCTAGATAATATAAAAAGGGGTGCTATACTCCGTCAGGCTAAACTATACCAAGCAGACATTTTATTGCTACAGGAAATTTACCTCTTAGGTACCAAAACATCATGTCTCTTCCGCTTTGGTTATTCCCAGGTCTTACATTCTGGGTTGGCTATAGGTTTCCGGGGGGTGGCTATCCTAATTCATCGTAGGGTTCCTTTTGAGCATGCTAGATCTTGGATAGACACACAAGGCAGATACGTTACTGTAACAGGTACATTATACAGTGAACAAATCATCCTGGGTATGCCCCCCACTCCTCACCTGGACCCTTGTAGAGCGCTTGGTGACCATGTGGACAGAGGTACCTGAAGGACTGACAGTAGTTGGGTGAGACTGGAATGATATGCTACACCCAACCCAAGACAGGTTGCGAGAGACAAGGAGACCGATGATGACTCAACATTCATGATTGCGATCCTTAGATAAGCTGGGTTGGGTAGACTCTTGGAGGAGACCTCAACTGCCAAATACTATACATAGTATTAAGGGGTACATGAGTTTTTATCCCACCTGGATTATATATTCATGTCTTCTAGATGCTCTCACAGAATATCAACTGTGGAGATACTACCCAGAGGCCTGTTCGACCACTACCTGGTGCTACTCGGGATTCGGATAGGTCTAGATCACCCCATCTTTCACTGCCGTCTCTCTATCTGGCATCTGCACGAACAACATAGGACACACTTGCATCAAGCGTTCGCCGAGTACCTTCCCCATAAAGCCCTAGGACAGTTGAGTCCACCGAGACATCGTGGGAGGCTATGAAGCCGACTCTATGAGCAGTAGATATCTTCTTCTGTGCAGCACAATGTAAGCAGCGTTGCAAAACATGAATATATCGAAGCTCATCTCATAGTTTTGGAGCGGTGAGGCAGTTGAAAAAATGGGAATCAGGTGCGTCGTCAATTGCTTCTCACACAACAGCTATATGCGGGTGAGCTACTGGGTGGGACTAGGTTGGCATGGCTGGCATCCGGTAGTAGGATATACCAATAGGGGGATAAATCCAGCACACTACTAAACCGCTTGTGCCAACAGGTGCTATATTTAATTATTAATATTGCACCCTTTCAATATTCCCGGTATTTGGGGCACAGACGGCAAGGTGCTTACCGACCCCTCTCAGATAGCAACTTGCTTTGCGGGTTACTACACCTAGTTGTATGCCCCGAGAGAGACATTGCTGGAAGCTACTCTACAGCTCTTCATAGATGATCTGCCTCCGAAAGCATTGTCGGATGTGGAAAGAACAGAATTGGTTGCCCAGATGACCCCCCGAACATCATACCTCATACCATGCAACTTTCCTATTAAATTTGAAGCCAAATTACTTGATAAAGCTCTCACAAACTGCATCTTGCCATACATAACCGATCTGGTACATCCAGACCAGGTGGGCTTTCATTTTTAACTCAACACTTTATTCTGCACTATCGCTGTTCTCTCAATACCCATAACTATAACTGACATCATGTGGCACTCACTGTCTCCTAATCTTTAGATGTTCAGGCCACTCTATTGGTCTGGTTAAATATATGAGCTTTGTGTGGTCATTTTCAAACTTTGCCATGCACACTACTGGCGTTTCCTTCTCCATTGTTCTTAAATCCTATTTTCCTTTTGTCTTTCTCTCTCTTCCATAACGATTACATAGGACTGAGATCCCTCCCTTGCTTGTGCTTCATGCCAAGGTCAGTTGAGGCATGACACCCAACTATGGTGGGTAAGCCCTCCCACTAGGGTGGTTTTTGAAGTTTCCCTATAATCTATGTGTACTGTGTTGCATTTTAATGTCTATCATTTCTGCCTCTTAATTGGAATGATTGGTAATAGGGGATAGACCACAATATATACACAATTACTATAGGGACCTTAGATGCCTTAGAAAGGACTATTCTATTTGTGAGATTGGTCTACTATCTGCATACATAGTTTGCATTGTCCTGTGTTGTACCCTAGCCACTTAAACCCTTCATGTATATCTTTCTGTTAGGAAAAATTGTTTGAATATGTCTCCCACAGATACCGCCAGTGAATCCTCTGCCCTCTGATGTTCCATGGAATCACTGGATGGTTCCCTATACACTGTCAATATGATTTATGCTTATTTGATTTGAGCACATTGAGAAGCAGCATCAGTAGGTCCTGAAGAAAGGCCCAACACCATTTGGGTCACAGACTGAAACATATCAACTTCTGCGTCGCATAAGCAGGTTTAATTATTCCTGCCGTGCAAAGAAAGTTTTTTGTGAACCCTGGGGTTAGTTTTCGCTGGTCATTTGGCATGGTCTGAAAATGCTCTCTTCAAAAAGGCAGACGCCACCCAATGCAATCCACAAAACAGCAGAATGGTGCACTCTAGATTTTGTACTGGCCTAGCCACCGAGCGACACATCAAATAACGCTCATGAATCAGTTTTGCCTGAGAGTTGTGTTGCTCAAAACCTTAAAAAAGCGGTAACCCAGAGCAGACTGCACGAATTCAGACATGATGGATGCCGCCAAATGGTGATCTGCTAGGTCTCTTCTGATTAAAGGTGAGCCCAAATAATGCCCCCTGTTGGATTCCTTTTTTGCCATCTGAAGTATCTCAGATTACAACACTCTTTAAGTAGCCTGGTCCATCATACTCTTTTTTTAGCAACTAATAGCTCAATAACTGATCAACGAGGCACCCCCTCCCATGTGTCCCTTCACAGTTTTGATAGGGAAAGTCCAAGCCTGCATTGACTTCTATGTTTTTCCACAATAATTGGGTGATTGTTCTTAAAGGTTGTTTTGGAATGAAGCAGACACAGTGCAATTGTTGGCCTGCATAGCCCCAACAACATTTTATAGCTGTAATTACAAAACATGATTAAATACTATATAACAAGAAGAAAGGTTACTATTGTGCAGTTTAAATGTGTTTGTTTCCATTTAGGTGCTAATCCAGGTGGCTGACAATAGCATCAGTTTGGTATCTTGACATAGGTTTCTTTAAAATGTTCACACTTGCAATACTCCTACGGCAGAGAAAAAATGCTAGTGGCAGGTTTGGGGACCTTTTTCCTGAAGAAAGCTGGAGACCCCCTGTGAAGCTTTAAACAGTTGCTGAATTATGTCAACAGAGGTTAATAAATAACTGCCTCCATTATCCAATGCGATTTTTAATCTTACCATTGAATGCTATTTAACATATTGATTCAACATCCTGGTAATCTTAGATGCATTAAGGGTCCCATTCGTTTCTCAGACAACTAACATTGTAATACGATAGCATCAGCATGAAAACAAAGGCAGAGAAAAGCGCCTGTACTGCAGACACAAAGCATAACCATTTTGTGTTGCGGTGAGGAGCACGCTCTGTAGCGAGGGCCTGGCGTCCTTTTCCCAAAAATGTCTGTTGATTTAACCCCAACTTGTGCTAATAATTAAAACATCAATTTTTAGTTCCTCTTAACCATGTTGCTCTATTTTTTTTGCATAATACTGTATTGGTTGGAAGGCTGTATGACTGACTGTAAAAAGTTATTTCACTGTGTTGGTTAAAATGACTTTAGGTATATCACCACTTCAAGGATTTATGTGTAATTTCCATTGAAATGAATGGCCACTCCATGACGAGCTGAGCTCGTCATGAGCATGGAAGGGGTTAACAACAATCAACTACAAAAATTAGTTTAACCAGACAATTGCATTAATGAGCTAAAATCGTAAGCCAGAAAAATCAGTCAGTCTCTCACAATCTAATCAAAGCTCTCGCTCAATTTTTCTTCTCAGTGTGACATGCAAGGTCCTTGAATGTCAATCCCGGAAAGATATATAGAAGTGAAGATTTCAATTTCTATTGTTCCTTTACTAAATAAGCTACAGACTCTTGGAACCAAAAGAGGTCAAAATGTGCGTCGGGAATAGTTATAGAAATTGCTCCCAGCAGATGGACAAGAGTGGTAAACACCATACGGCCAATAGAGATGGCAAGGTAACGTGTGTAAATTTGGTTAATTATCCAACCTGTCACTGCAAATAACTACTCTGTTTCTTATTGCCGTCGACATCCTGTAACATAACATTTTTATTTGTGTAGATATTCAATAAATTTGCCACAATGCTGTCCAACATTTCTTTGATGTGCCTTCATTGATTTGATTTCTTATAGAAACTTTTGTTTAATCCCAAGGTATTGCTGTCCTTCGAACTGCGCTTACAACTGCTGCATTTTTGAGTATATAAAGTAGTACACTTATATATAACTACTTACACATTACAACATTATTTCCCCAAATCTACCAGTGGAGATCTTCACCTGATACTTCTCTACCATCTTTTCTGTGTGGAGATCTCCCCCCTAGAGGTGGAGATCTTCAGACGCATAATATTACAATTTTATAGCTAATGTGGGAGGGACCATGAGGAGTGGTGGAAAAATTGAGAAAAATGACACATAAATGGGTGGAGTTAAGGGAGAATTAAGGAGTTTTATAGGGACACGGTAATGGAAAAACACACCCACAAAAGGTTAAAATCTTTGCAAAATACTAGAAGGACCAATGAACTTTTCAATGTACATTTTACAGCTCCCATGCAAACAAGTGGGTTGATAGGTGTGAAGGGGGAGTGAGGGGGTGGTAGGGAATGCCTCACATCTAGCCTCATACAATTAGAGGTAAATATGGTGGCATTAGGGGAAAGGGGAAACATACCCTAGCTACCAGACAACATGCAATCTCCAGGCATCCATAATTACAACTCTGAAATGTGTAAAATGGATGCTGTCGCTATATCTGTGGTTTACCCTAGCATGTGGTAACTCTCCCATACAGTGGGTCAAGTGTTGAATGGTCGGGAATTATTACCAGTTTCAAGAACAAGTCCCAGATGGTTTCAAACACTGGTAGTTGTTCATCAAGTTCATAGATCACTCGTTCACACTTTGCGGGAAGGCTGTCTCTAATGCCTCTAAATCAATACTTTGGCTGCTGCAGGAACTCTTGCCAGTCATCTCTGACTATGTTTAGTAGGAACTGTACAGTCTGACATGTCACGCAGGAAGGGAAGACATATCAATAATGGATGAACTTGTATTCCTGTACGATCCAGTGCTGCCCTTAGTGCAGACCAATATGAGGTAAGTGAGGGCTGTACCATGGTATTTACGGTAGGCGGCAGCCCTGCTTCAAGCATCTCCAGCGTATGTCATGTGGAAGGAGACCGGATTTGTGGAGACACATGGTGGTCCAGTTATGCTGCACCTTGAAGTAGGTACACTTTTGTTTAGATTTCTGAAACAGCGTGTTATGCATGTACTGATGGTTTTGCTCAGTCTTCAAGGCAATAGGGCCATACATACAAAAAAGTCTTGCTGTGCTGTGCTGTGTGATAGGGAAATGCCCGGAATGCACTGTATTTAAAAGAATATGACAGATTCCTGTCTTTCTCTGTGCGCTATTGGCATTTTAGATCCCTAGCTCCAACGCAGGCAACCTTGCACCATGGTGCATGGGTACCTGCGTTGTCGTCAGAATTGTTTTTGTGCAGAAAAACAATCCTGTGAGGCAAATACCTCTTTCTTCGTGTGATACAGAATGCAGCACACATAGAAAGAGGAAGTAATGAGGAAAAATATATTTCTCCTTGTTGCGCCTACCCTGGGAAGGCATAAGATTTTAGCCAATCCTGAGGTGTACAAGTTTTTGTATAGGAGTTGTGAGGGAACATCCACACAATGCCCATGGAATGCCGGTCCATGGCAGAATAGGGTAATGCAAGGATTTGCGCTGCGCTGCCCTACTCCAGATTTATGAAGCTATTCAGAGCCATGCAAAGTGACTTTGCATGGCTTCATAAATCTGTCTTTGAGGTTTGCGTCACACATGTACCATGTAGCATGGTGCTAACATGATGCAAGGCTCTCGTAGATATGCCGCACTGTCATATAGTTAATGCTTTTCTATATATTGTGTTAAGTTAGCATGAGCTTATTAAATGTTTAAACGACATATTTTCCTTCGGCTTCAGTTTTCACACGGCACATAATTATTATTGTAGCTTTCAACCTAGACGAAAGATGTGATTTATTGAGAATAATATGTTATTGCTCTGATATCAGTCGTGCCTGGTACACTTGGTACACTGTCTGCACACTGAGATCTATAGCCTCTAAGAATAACCTAACACAAGGTTGCTGGGAGGCCTGATCCTCGCACCACATTAGACATAACACAAATAATGTTGCTGCCAACATTGGGCTCTACGCGGGTTTAAGATAGAGTTACTGAGAATGCAAAAACACACTTGATGAGAGTTGGTAGCTGATGATGTGATCTTCTTCTGCTGACATTTAGAGGTATGAGCCCGCCCTGCTAAAACCCCAAATGAGACCTTCTTAAATATAATATAATATACTAAATAGGGTGTGCGAAATATAGGTGATACAAATTTCTATAGATTTTGCATTATAATATGCTATCACCGTTCGCTTACTATGGACTAGTGACTATGCTGATAACTCTGATTTTTATAATATGTATGTTGATATCATATAAGATACTGCGTTTGAGAACCTTGCATTGAAAAATAAATATTTCAAACTTGCACGTGTTTTCTTTTACTCCCCGTTGTGGTTTGAAATGATTATAGAGCGAAAGAGTGTTCATGTGTTCCACGATACCTGAGGTACCCTAAGTTCATGTTCTGGATTGTCTAAGTCATTGGGAGTTTGTTATGACCAATGAGACACTGTAGCTAGCTAGGTAAGGGGATTTCTGATACTAAGGTGAATTTTGGGTCATCCTAATTCACCCAGGTTCTAGATCTCTGTGCACAGTTCTGTGGGAGAACGGAAACCCTGCTACATGGCGCCCAACGGTTGTCGGCCTTATATCATGACACTCGAGTAGTATATCATTCAAACCTTAACCCCTTCATTCCCGTTTCCGGAAAACGGCGGTGTCGGAAAAACCTACCTATTTTTGAAATAGGTCTTTTCAAGCTTGAATCTTTCTAAAAACGGTTTCCTTGAATTACTACCCAGTAGTGCTACAAAGTAATCTTTGTTTTTTCACGTTCCTGTGCAGTCATGGCACAAGCCGTGGACATCCCGCTGCATAGTCGCATTGCGGTGCGGGACCATTTGCGGGCTTATGATGTCCCTTTGGAAGGCTTGGCTGTGGTTCTGGTGGTGAGTGCGGAACATGCTTACCCGTACGAACTGTTTTATTCGTGGGTGACATTTCCGGCAGTGGACGCAAATTCTGGTATAATCCACTCGTACACTCCGTCACCTGTACCTGTTGCATATGCTCCGTACAGAGCACAGGAAGTACCTATTGATGTTTGGCAGCATGGAGTTTGGTTTGGTGGCGCCCTACCACACGCTTTAACCGCTCCGAGGTTAGGTCCTTTGTCCATTCCGGGCACTCCTTGGCCCGCTTTGGCTGGATTTACTCCTCACCCTAATCGCGCCACGTGCAACGTGGGTGACCTGCGACATCTTCACGAGGTCGCGGTTGAAGTGATTAGGGCACTTGTTCATTACACGAGTCGTAATGTTCAAGGCGCAACCCCTAGGGGTGCGCAGCTTCAAGCGGGTCAGGCTGGTTTGAAAATCAGTCCTGTCATGGTGAATTCCGTAATGGGCAAGAAGCCCCAGGATAAGGATGACTTTCCTTTCTGGCTTGCCGAGAAATTCGACCAGCTGGAGGCTGTGTTTCCTAATACTAATCCTGGTGAAAAACACCGGATTCTTACGCTTAGTTTGCCAAAAGATTTGGCCCCTGAGCTTGTTGACTGTGAAACATGGGGTAAGACTTTTGCAGCAGTCTATTCGAGGTGCTTTGGCTCCCCGTTTATGTCCAACCTGTCTGCGGTCCTAAAACGTGTTCAAGATGATCACGGACCGGAGTCAGCGGTTGAGTTGGGCATGCGCCTGTGCGGCTCCTTTGAGGTGGTTTGCGATCTGATCCTTGCGAATGTCAAGGGGGATGCAGTGAACTTCCAGGTGGCTATCGCCTTGGCGTTGATTCCCGACGCGGACAAACCCTGTCAGTTAGCAAGGATAATTGTGGCGGCTTATAAAATGGTTGGCCGCAATGCCAAGGGTCTTAAGACTTTTTCTGATAAGGAGAAAAAGCAGCCCCAGGGACAGTCTTCGGAGGCGAACGCTCAGCCCAAGTCCAAAAAACAAAATTGGCCTAAAAAACAGAATCAGGGTAGGCAACAACAACAACAAACACAGGTTTCGCGCCCTGCGTCTCCGTTGCCTGCGCAGTCGGAACGTGTTTATGATTTGCGCGACAGCGCGATGATTAAGACACCTGAACGTTTTCAGGCTTCTGACCAACGCTCTCCTTGTTCCTTTCAGGACTCATCGGCTCCGTCAACCGGTGGTGGAGGGGGCGGCAGGGGCCGGGGTGGCCAGCAAGGACGTGGTCAGCCCCGCCTGCGCAACGGTGCAGACAAGCAGGAGGGCTCTACGCCTCAGAGACCGCAGTTTGCCAAGAAGAAAGTCGCAGCCTTGACAGCGCATCGATATGCCCCAGATTGTGAGAACGAGGCTTCGGAATCTGACTTGGGCTCTGACCTTGCTGGACAGCGCGGCGGAGATTACCATAGTGAGAGAGGCCCTCCGTCCACTACTGAAGGTGACAGCGACTGACACTTATGCTGTGATTGAAACAGCAGATACAAGAGTTGCTCCCCCTGATAGACTTTTTGAAATTGTCCTGTTAATTGAAGGTGACATACAGCGTACCGTTAAAGGGGTATTTTGGGAAAATCTTTCGTCTACTTTTGACATTTTGCTTTCGGAGGCTGACTGGACCCCACCTTTTGTGCTCGCAGCTCCACAAGGGGAGGAGGTAATCCTCCCCAGTTTCGCGAACACAGTTTCGAGAGTGGAAGCGCTGCACTCTGCAGAAGAGTGGGCTCTGGCGCTTGCACCGGCTGTGTACCGTAATCAGTGTGGCTGGGATAAATTGTCCCCGTACCACGAGATTCCTTTATGGTCTCAGCCACAGCCTCAACCTCAGTATCCCATACGACGTGAAGCCAACGCTTCGGTTGCAGCGATCCTTGAACAATTGGAATATCAAGGTGTAATTGAAACGTGTGTGTCACCGATGAATAACCCCCTTTTTACTGTTAACAAACCGGACGGATCTTACCGTTTGGTTTTGGATTACCGGCATTTAAACTCGCATTGCCGTAACTATGCAGTACAGAATACTCACGGCTCTGCCATTGTAAATAGTCTTGTGCGTAAGCGGTTCAAAACCACGCTTGACATTTCCAATGGTTTTTATGCCCATTCATTGGACAGTCTCAGTTCCCAATGGACTTCTTTCACATGCGGCGGGGTCCAAAAAATGTTTCGCCGTCTTCCAATGGGCTATAAGAATAGTCCTGGCGTATTTTCCGCACGCATTGTCTCTCTGTTGGAGAGGATCGACCCAGATGCTTGTTCCTATGTGGATGATATCTATCTCACAGACGACGAACTTTGGGAGCATCTGTGTCGAGTGAACAGTATTATTTGTAACTTTGCAGACATGGGTTACAAGTTTAATTTTGCAAAATCGCACATTGCAGAATACACAGTGTTGTTTCTAGGCTATGAACTAACTAATGAAGGAAAAGGCTTGGCTCCTCACTTCCTGGAGAAATGCGCTCAGTTGCGCTCTCCGACAACGCTGAAAAAATTACAATCTTTACTGGGCTTTTTGAATTTCGGGAGGACATACATTCCGGAATATGCCCAGCGTATCAAGCCTTTGTATGCTTTGATACAACCATCTTTTTCCAAATCATGCTGGCTGCCTGAGCATTCGGCTATTCTGCAGTCTTTGCAAGCTGACTTGCTCGCTTCTGAATACTTACAGACTCGTGATAACCAGACCAACCTGGTGATAAGAATTGTCCCAGGGACGGTAGGTTTCGCGTACCTAACTTTTAATGAAGGAGATACAGTACCTATGGCTTACAAATCACACTTGTACACTTCGCCTGAATTGCGATTTTCCACTGTGGAGAAAGTTTTGACGGCTGTGCAGATGGCAATTCTTAAGAAACGTGCCCTGTCACAGGGAAAACGCATGTTGGTTGTTACCCCGTGTCCTGCCTTGGAGGCAGTTACGAAAGCCAGTGTACCAAATTCTAAAGCTTTGCACCCTCGGTGGATTCAATGGGCTGCATCCTTGTCATCCCAGGATGTCACGTTTATTTTTGACGCCACTTTACGGTCGCAGGAGTTCTTACAGTATGAATTTGTTCATCCTGCTCCTTTAGCAATGCGGCCGTTGGAGGATTTCCATTGCATCATTTACACTGATGGTTCGGCGCAGGTTGCGTATGGATCTAAACATGCCTACGTTTCCGCTTGCGCCATTGTGGTCGGTGCCATGGTGAACGATGAGTTCAAGTCCAGTGTTGTGCACACGCAGACGCTTGGGGACTGCACCGCACAATTGACAGAACTTCGTGCTCTGAGGCTTGCATTGGAGTACGCAGATCCGAGTGTGACGACTTTGGTCGTAAGTGACTCTTACTACTGTGTCCAGTCTTACAATGAGAACTTGTTCTTTTGGATTCAGAATGAATTTCGTGATTCCAAAGGTAGCACTATAAAACATAAAATGATCTGGGTCCGAGTGACAGAACTCAAAGAGAAGCTGCCACTCGTGTTTGTAATTCATACTCTTGGCCATCAGCGCGTGGGGGTCCACGCTGTCGGAAATTTGCTTGCTGATGAGGCAGCGAAGTCTGCAGTATCAAAATACTTAGTTGCAGCAGTCACGAGGTCCAAAAGTAAAACAGATGATGACATCTTGGCAGCGGTTGCTGCTTCTGAGAAGGGAAGTAAATATCCTGCGGGGTTCCCTTCTAAATACACATACCACTTAAGTCCCGATAAGGTTCCTTATGTAAAAATTCCTGAAGTTGGCGAATGTTTAATTCCCAACTCGGATCGCAGAGCTTCTTTGATTACAGTGGCTCACGAAGGCGTGGCGTCTACACATGCGGGCGTCTCGGCCACTGTAACTCAGCTACAACAGAGGTTCTGGTGGCGGGGACTGTACAAACAGACGCACAATTTTGTCCTTCAATGTGACATTTGCCAGCAGATTAAACCTTCAACTGCTGCGCGTCCGCCTCAGACACAGTTGTACATTTCTAATAAACCACTTGGGTGCGTTTACTTAGATCACTGCGGTCCTTTTTCTTCTTATACTGCATACAAGTATATCTTAGTAGCAGTTGATTCATGCACACGCTTTGTGTGGGTATGGCCACATCGGAGCGCTGATTCACGGACTGTCATTAAGGATTTGCGAGTCTTTGTAGGGATTTTTGCCTGTGGTACCTTCCATTCGGACCAAGGTCCGGCTTTCGCCTCTAAGGCGTATAAGGATGCTATGGTTTCGTTGGGGGTCCAAGTCAAGTTTTCGTCTCCGTACAGACCCGAGGGAAATAGTGTAGTTGAACGAATGAACCGTGACTTAAAGCAATCTTTGACAGCTCGAGTTATAGGCACTGGCAGAAACTGGTTAGCCCACCTCAATGGCGTGCAGTGTGCGCTTAATAATCTCCCTAGAAGATCTCTGGGTGGGCGGACCCCATACAAAATGCTCTTTGGTATCAAGATGTACGTCCCTGACCTCGACGGTCTAGACTGCAAGGCCCAGGCCACGGCCTTTGACGTAGATGAACATTGCAATGTTTTACAGGATCTACAAAAGACCAGAGACAGTCTAGCAAAGGAACATTTGCCCTCCACATCGGATGTTGCGTTGCAGATCCCGGTAGTTGGCTGGCTGCCGCAAGTTGGAGAACTGGTTCGAGAGAAGATCGATAACAAGAAAGAGTTTGGTCCCTCATATCGTGCACCGGTTCAAGTTCTTGGAGTGAAGGGCACGAGAACAGTCATATTACCACCACTTCCAGGTCGTAAGGAAAACAGATTTATTTCTATTGACAATGTCAAGACACACAGGGTGGCCGATTCTTCATAGCATGACACCGGCTGTTTTCTGTCCTACCATGGTGAGGCATTCTGTGCTGGCTATTACTTCTGGTGCAGAACAGGAGGTGTCCCTCGAGATGCCTGCTATATCCAGTCCTTTATTAAATACTATTCCTGTTACTAACATTGATGAGCTGAACTACACCTATCCTGCTGACTTATCTATGCCAGATTTGCAGACTCGTTTGGCCGACCAGTCCAGATTCTCTTTTGACTCTGTTTCGGAACTTTCGAAGAAACCCTCAACTATTGCAAAATATGCCACCTTATTTAAAAAACATTTTTTAATTCCTCCTTGGACATACATTTGGTTGATTCTATTTTCATTTTACCTTTTTATGTCAATTGGTTTTGTGTTTTATTTTTTCTGCCTGATCGATGGTCACTATGTTAAAGAAAGAACAGGAATTCGGTACCTTAATGGAACATTGGCCCCTCTTTCCTCTTCACATTCAGCACACAGACTGAAACGAAACTTGAATACAGTCAACATTACTGCTTGGCCTGTCCTTGATGGGATTGTGTGGGATGCGGATAGATTTCAAATACATGGGCCCACTGAAGTGATTAATGTTCCGAATGTGCTTAGAGTAAACATGGGGGATGTGATTAAACAAAATATACGTTCTGATGATTGGGATATTCAGGCCGTGGAAGCATTATTCTCTGATTTGAAATACTATGCTGCCTTTGATGCTGAGGATCTGTACTTAGATTCTATTAATTATGGTGATTTGTTTTGTTTTCAACACTATGGTAATCATTATTTACATAAGACAAATTCCAGGAGGGTTGCTGTAAATTACACACAGTGGGAACATTGCCCTGCTCCATTGGGAGGCAGCTCCAATACATTTCTGAAAAAATACACTGATTTTACAGATTTTAATCAATCAAATCCTGAGTCATTTTATTTCAAAAATGACACAAAAGTCCATGTCCAAAGTTAGACTTACTGATACAAAATTGCTGTATTCGAAGTCCATTCTAGACAGATTAGCTGTAGATGGCTACGAGTTTTGGAAAGGAACAATTGCCCTTAAATCGGTTTGGGGTACCAAAGATTGGCAGGTACAAGGCACTGAGGCTTTGCACCGTGCATGTCTCATCCCGAATCACATGTTGTTTCTAAATTCATCCATTTTCCAAACAACATGCTTTGGATTGGCTACTTCTAAAAAATTAAATACACCAATTATCCCCGATTTGGAAAAATATTCAGGAGGGGGTAATTATACTGAAGTGTCCATTCATGAGTTGCAAGCTCTATTGCAAAATTCATCCTTTAATATATCCAGTTTGGATTCCAAGGGTTGGCTGATGTGGCATAGGAGTGCTGATTCTTGCCAACGTCGTTTTCTGGGTTTGGCTGAAGGGTTCACAGAAGTCAGACCTGATCCCCGTTTTGAAAATGATTATACTGTCACCACTTATTCTGTGGGGAAACTGTGTCAGAATTGGTTACAACATTCCACTTTAGCTGCAGTTAAACTACATCTGTCTCAGTTAACTGAAAACGTGGATTTGAATGATTTTATAAAAGGCCCAGCTAAGGGTAGATCTAAATGGTGGATTTATGCGGTTTACAATGAAATTTGGAAATTTTCGCAAATTGAGGCTGCTAAACGCCTAAGAGCGATTGACCAAGCAAATTTGGAAAAGGTGCTTGCAGTCGTCGATAACAGTATTAACACGCTTTCTTCCCGAATTTACACGTTGAATAAAATTGTCTCTTCTGTAGTCGACATTGTAAATGATGAAGTATCTGTATTATACCATGGACAAAATCAATTGTGTTCTGTAATGCAGTTTGCATGGACACTACAGACTCTGAAATCTGGTCGCGTTCCTTGGAGTTACATGAACGTGTCGTCCCTATTTGCCCCATTTAATTTGACTGATAAACAACGCATGTTTTCCATGCGAAATGCATCATTTTCTATGTTACACATTGAAAAATTGGAATCTTTGCCCTTTTCTGTGGCTGAAGCAGCTGCTCCTACATGGCTTATCCATGGTGTTATTACTTTACCATTTGCTTTGTATAAATTTACCAATTGTATGAGGTACATTGCTATAGGGCGATATGAACCACTAGGCAGTGCTTTCCTACATGAGGCATGGTCTTTACCGTACACGTACAGATGCCTGAAGGATGGAAAGGAAGTGAATCTGAATGGTGAGGAATGCACACAGTCGCCTGACCGTTCACTGATATGCAGACACATCCAGTTGCATGGTTCTTGTAATCAGGACCGGCCTAATTTGGCCTGTGTTTTAAAAGGCACACCGGTTCCTGCTATTGTTCCCACATTCACATTATTGACAAACGGTAGTTATTTGCTTTTGAATAACGAGGAGTGTTGTGGGTTAATGGTCGGTATCGCCTATGTGGTTACTGTATCAGAACGTGTGGTGTGTTGCAAGAACGTGTTATATCCACCCACGCATGGGAATTCAGCTGTTTCCATCTGGCCGCGCATCCCAACTTCGAAAGCGGAGTTCAATGGTATGAGCCGAATAAGGGCTCTTTTGTCTCAAAAAGAAGTGGCCCTGAGCTCGGCCCGTGAAACTTATGTCCTTCACATAGCTAACACACGCACAGAGGTGCAGGCACTTTTAAATACTGACTTGCCGTTTCATTTCTGTGAATTAGTACATCAGATCTTTAATGCCTCCTCCACGTCTGGCTTAGCTCATTTTTTTAAATTGGTTAGCAGTGGTCTCGTGACTACGTTTGAAAAGATTTTTGGTGTTATCCCAGCTTTTTTCCATTCAATATTTTCGAGCTTGTTTGGCGGATTTCCTGTTTTGCTGGCCTTAGCTGCAGGCGTTTTGGTGTTATATTGCTTCCTAAAACATGGATGTCCATCCTGCGCAAGAAGCCGCTCAGCCCCTTCTGACACTGTTTCGAAACCGGATGCTTGATTACTATGGCACCTTGCCGCTTGCGACCTTAAGCACGGCATTTGGATTATCGTTTCGATTTTCCTATTTCACATGTGTCCAGCCTGTGTTTCATTGCCTGAACTGCGAATTTGACTGGGCCATTGATTTGTGTCTCTGCTTGCCGTTATCTCCTGAGGTCAATTTTAATCACCTAATGGGCCCCGTAGTTGCTCACGAGTTGATTTGTTCTGGCGAAAGGATTATGGCCTTGGCAGCGATGCATGGACTAATGGGTCAGTGGGACATCCCCGCAGCGGCGCATGAGTTTCTGAATGGACATAGCGTTCTTGAGAACCCACCGAGTTGTCCTCTGATGTTGCAAGAGGGTTCGGTGTTGGAGGAGCACGTATGTTCTTTCCCATTGCTTAATTGGATGGCTGAACTGTTTTCGGATGATGACAGTGATTTCATGTTGGAAGCTGTGGCTACCTATTTTGCATATTCTATCCACCCATGAGTGGCTTTGGAGACTTTCACTATACGGGCACGTGACTTTTTAGTAATTCTGAATGGTGCCATTTTTCTTACGAACCATTTACTGCATATGTTCTAGGCCTGTGATTTTATATTAGGCCTCGAGTTCGAGTATTTTTATATTTTTGTTTGGCCACTATGAAATGAAATGAAAAATTCCACTTATATAGCGCATAACTGCCCGGGGGCCTCGCAGCGCATTCATACATATTTTGTATTTTTAATTTTTTGTATACAGATACATACATTTAGCTTGGCTCAATATTATTGAACTCTGCTTTCATGTTATGCCTTTATTATATTATTGGCTTGTTTCTTGACCGTCCTCGGATCATTGGGGGGGTGTCATATAGTTAATGCTTTTCTATATATTGTGTTAAGTTAGCATGAGCTTATTAAATGTTTAAACGACATATTTTCCTTCGGCTTCAGTTTGCACACGGCACATAATTACTATGTAGCTTTCAACCTAGACGAAAGATGTGATTTATTGAGAATAATATGTTATTGCTCTGATATCAGTCGTGCCTGGTGCACTTGGTACACTGTCTGCACACTGAGATCTATAGCCTCTAAGAATAAACTAACACAAGGTTGCTGGGAGGCCTGATCCTCGCACCACATTAGACATAACACAAATAATGTTGCTGCCAACATTGGGCTCTACGCGGATTTAAGATAGAGTTACTGAGAATGCAAAAACACACTTGATGGTGCTTCGCACGAAGAGAGTTGGTAGCTGATGATGAGATCTTCTTCTGCTGACATTTAGAGGTATGGGCCCGCCCTGCTAAAACCCCAAATGAGACCTTCTTAGATATAATATAATATACTAAATAGGGTGTGCGAAATATAGGTGATACAAATTTCTATAGATTTTGCATTATAATATGCTATCACCGTTCGCTTACTATGGACTAGTGACTATGCTGATAACTTTGATTTTTATAATATGTATGTTGATATTATATAAGATACTGCGTTTGAGAACCTTGCATTGAAAAATAAATATTTCAAACTTGCACGTGTTTTCTTTTACTCCCCGTTGTGGTTTGAAATGATTATAGAGCGAAAGAGTGTTCATGTGTTCCACGATACCTGAGGTACCCTAAAATCATGTTCTGGATTGTCTAAGTCATTGGGAGTTTGTTATGACCAATGAGACACTGTAGCTAGGTAGGTAAGGGGATTTCTGATACTAAGGTGAGTTTTGGGTCATCCTAATTCACCCAGGTTCTAGATCTCTGTGCACAGTTCTGTGGGATAACGGAAACCCTGCTACAGCACAGTCTTTATGATGAAGGGAGTGCCATTGGGCTTTGCTTTAGTCTCTAAGGGGGAACAAATACACATAATCAATCAGTACATTGTATGAAACCCTAAAACTACCCCTTTGTGCTTCCCCCATGTCTTTAGCTAGCATCATGTAGGTTGTGGGATAAACATGTCAGAGAAACGTCTGGGCTTCGGGTAGGTCGATAGCCTCTCTGAGCATCAACACGCAGTGACGATATGCATTGGAGCGCTCTCTCTGCCCGGTCAAATTGGGCTGCTACTTAGCGTATTCATGGGACTACCCCCAACAGACGTTTCTCATATCTATGTAAAGTATACAGGACAAACCTTTTAATGTCTTCTTTCTATGCATAATTTCACAGAGCATGATGCACACACACTCTACTTCCCCCATCTATGTGACGAAATGCCATAATCCACTAGGGACTATAATAGGCATGAAACATGACCTCTGACATTTTTTGCAGCGTGATAGATCATTACATTTATTCCACTCTCAAACAACATTTTTATTCTTGACAAAGGGACCCTAGTATTAGAACTTGGCTTTCTGTTCGGATCACTTTAGTAATTTTTAATATACTTAGTGCTAATATCGGCAACACACCCCACCCCCAAAACCAGCAATTCCATAGAACACAAAAGACACATTGGTTGTTGGGGAAATCATTGCTGCAGGTTTATTTTGTATAAGAAATATGCCAACATGGTGGCTCAGCTTACAGGGAATCCAAGGGCAGGCAGCCCCTATGCTGCCCTGCCTTCCTGATGAGCTAACTGTACCGTGACCTGACCAATCAGTGTTAATCATTTAGGATGGGTCTCCCCCTTACATACCGTGGACCACCAGCTACCCATTTACTCACACCCCTTAAGGGGCGAATCGTATCCAGGCTAGCCCCTGGTTCCTCAGGTTTACAACTGCCCGAAGGACTTTGGAGGTGCCATCGTTCCTCTAGGGGCCTTGTGTAAGGACTTCCTGAGGTTGTTTGGCATTTGCACACTTCTTGTGCTCCTGAAGAGGGTACCCCTATGCACCATTCAGCCTCTGGATTGCCCTGTAACTCCGCCTACAACACAAAATAACAAGTCAACAGTCTTCCTACCCTAGCCACCCTTCCTGCCAACATGCCATGTAAGCGGTCGGGAGGGAGATGTTGTGGTTCAAAAAGGATCGCCAGATGGGTGGGGGAGGTAGATGCACCTGTCTCCCCACCCACTTGCGTGCCGGAAATGACGCAGGTAGCGCTGGACCCCGGGGGGGTCCAAACAACAGACCTGTCGGGTTTGTGCCCTTTTGTGGCACTAAGGTGGCCGCCCTCCTATGGGGGCTCCCTGCATGGGCTCCAGGCAGCGCATAGTGCCAATATCGGCAACACACCCCACCCGCAAACAGAGCAATACCAAAATAAAGAACACACAAGTCACATTGGTTGTTGGAGAAAACATTGCTGCAGGTTTATTTTGCATTGGAAATATGCCAACATGGTGGGTCAACTTACATGCGATCCAAGGGAAGGCAGCCCCTATGCTGCCATTCCCACCTGATGAGCCAACTGCACAGTAGCCTGACCAATCAGTGCTAACCATTTGGGGGGGTTTCCCCTTACAAACTGTGGATCACCAATCCCCCATTTTCTCATGCCCCTTGAGGGGGGCGGAGCCTATCCAGGCAAGCTCCCAGTTGCTCAGGTTTACAACTGCCCGAAGGACTTACGGGGCACCGTCGTTCCTCCAGGGTCTGCCGTAAGTACTTCCTGGGGTTGTTTGACATTCGCACCCTTCTTGTGCTCTTAATGAGGGTACCCGTATGTACCATTCAGCCTCTGGATTGCCCTGTAACTCCGCTATAGCTCTGGGTGTGGCACCCGTCACACCCAGGTCCCCCCACCAAGGCAGGCATTCTTACTTTCACCCTGCTGACTTTAGGGCATCACCCAGGTACAACAGAAACAGGTCCATGCCCATGCTAGACATGTGGACCCCATCCTCATCAAAACTCTCCGTGTGACTACCAGTCTTACCCGCCAGCCACTTCCCGTCTACCTCTGAAGGTTTCCAGCCCTTCTAGCTGGACAATTCCCATCCACCTCTGCAGGTGCACCCTGTCCCTATCAGGGAAACCTCGTGGCAATCCACTCAAGAGACCCTGCCTGATATACCAAGCCCTTATTTCATTTGTTTTTGAATACAGGTTGTATTAAGCCCTCCTGCCTGATGGGCTTGTGCATGGCTTGTATATCACATCGAAGGCAAGTCTGCTGGTCTCCACTTAAATTGGGGACTACTGTTCTGTTTTAACCATAGATTTATTTAACCATCCCTAGGTTTGTTCGGTGGCCTGCCTGGAAATGAAACAATTGCTCTCTACTTTGACCGCAGTTCAGGGTGAAAACCCTATAGTGCCTGAGCCCGTACAGGCCTACTTGTTAGGAATTGCCAGGTTGTGCATTAACCAACACCGCCCAGTCACTGATTTCAGAATATGCTGGGAAATCTAATGAAGTTTGCCTCCCAGACCCACCGTGTATTTGTTAACGAGTTATTGTTTGTGACCAACACTACCCCATTCTCTCTGCAAGGTGGCTTCCTCCTGTATAGGAGTACCACACCGGCCAGACTTCTTACCCAGAAGGAGAGGATAAACTACTGCTCTTCGTAATCCAGGAATGTCTGATTTAATCCACTGAGCCCTGCGTACAATATGTGCCTCACATTCAGGTTGACTAAGCCCTTGTTGACCCCCGTACTTGACTCTTCTTAAACATGGTGGGTTCAAAACCGATAAACGTGTACAGCACCAGCAGTGGAAGAATACCTACTCCTACCAGACCTGTATTCCGCTGTGACTAGAACTGACCGTGTGAGTGCACAGCACCTTTCTTTTGCCCCCTCATTGGAGACGTAGCACACACTCTTTGGAATGGTGAGAACACAACCCTTTTCTAAAAACCCACTCTATTTGCGGGTTCCTGGCACTGCCCTCTTCTGCCTGTGTATGGCCAAGCTAAAGGATATAGATTCGAGCCTGCCCCAGTATCCTGCCTCATTACATGACCATATTGCATGCCAGCCCCTCCACTTCTGACTTCACTATTTAGCGGCTGTGACGCCATGCTGATGTCCCCTCCCAGGGTAGTAGGGCGCTTACCAACTTCAGCTAATATGTACCATGAAGCAGACAAGTGGGTGAGGACAGTGGGGGGACCAAATTACTGAAACCTGCCTCTTCTTTATTAATGGACATGATAAATGTTCATAATACACTTTGGCCTCTTGTGCTATAACACCATGTTCTCCCAGATTTTGGGACCACAGCACCCCTATTAGATGACAGCTTCCACAGCCAACCTAGCTACTATGGCTATCCAGGCAGGAATGTTTTGCTTGACTGAAGCAACCTGTAACAAGCCCTTGGTTCCAGAGTGTCTTACTTTGCTGACTAAGACCAGACAATTGCACAGACCTTTTTGATTGCCAAACCAAAGCAAACACCTTAATGGTGCCAAAACTGGTTTGAGGGCATGTATGTAGTGCACACTATTGCAGTCACTGCACCGTTCTTGGAGTGACAACTTATGCAGCCCACCCGGCTTGCTTAACTGCGGTCCAATCACAGATACACAGTACCTGCCAAGCAGCTGTGCCCCTTGGTGCATAATCCAGCAATAGACCTAGTTCGCCTCATTAGCCCCGGAATCGATTGACCTCCACAGAATCGCAGCCGGGATCAGCTCACCTTCAGGTCACCTAGTAATATATGTTGGAACATTTTCCCCGCATAGCCAGGGGATCTTGTGTATTATTAGTCAAAGATAATGAGGAATCTACGGTTCCCAGATTCATGTTTTGCTGCAGCCCATCTTTTCTGGGACCCCTCTGCCTCCCTGCAAGTCACCTTGTTACTTAATACAGCACCCTAGCGCACCTGCTTGCCGCTCAAAGACACCTGCAAAAAAAAATTACGCACTGCTGCTTGTTGAAGAGGGTTTTGAGCCAAACGTACCCCAGGCGTGTTTTCAGCATTTATCATTTGTAAGAAGCACCTGTTCATATGGAGTGTATGGCTATGTCCTGGCACAGCATACACAATAGCCTGACCCTCAGAGGTGACTATGCTACTCTGCCGTGTAAAGGCTCAACCATCCAATGAGCTTAGAGATATGTGTCCTCATGTACTTGCGCTGTATCTCTCCTTTCTTACAGGAATCTTGTCTGTTAAGTTTAATCTGCGGTGTTGGCCCCCAGACTTCCAAGGCTGCTTAACTGCTACCAATGTGAGCAGTTGCTGACAATAATGGGGGAATCTCCCAGTTTGAACTTGCTTTTATACTCCGCCCAGCCTGAGCAGTTGCTGAATTAATGAGGGAGCTTCCCAGTTGCGACTTGAAATTTCTCACTGCCCACCTTCATGTGCTACCTTGTATGTGATTGAAGTACCTGACATATCTTTTCCCCTTGGAAAGATACAACAAACCTCTTTGTTTTTGAGATACTTAAAAGGCGGAACATTTACCATGGACCTACCTCTAAAGAGGTAACAGCCCCTCAGCCTCTGAAAATCCAAATGAGATCAGCTGCCTGAAGCTGCAACTAAAATGCATTACAATTCTTTGTACCAAAGCCTGTTGAAAGTAAATGTTATTCCATTAATATCCTGACAGGCTGAGTGGGCGGCACACTATCTGATGGGATGGCCTTAGTAAATAGCTGGCCCTATGTGATTCCAATATGCCCAACCTTTCTTAAAGGAATGACTAGTATGTAGTTTACTCTCCTGTGTCCTCCCCACAATCTTCCCAGGCTGATTAATTGCTAACAATGTGACTGGCTTAGTGACAGATGCTTGACATCTAATAGTCGAAATTTCAAATCTCCCCCAACCCACCATATTGTGAGTCTTCTTATTATAACTTGGAGGACCGGGTACGTCTGTGGCTGCCTTCACATTTCTGGTTCAGACTTCGGGGTCAGTCAGTCCCCATGTCAATTAGCATGGCCACCAACAATCAAAAGTGTTTTATGACCTGCTGTCATTTGGTGGTATGTGCTAGATCTACGAGTAACCTTTGTGAACGCGGCTTGTGTTGTTACTATTCCATTTTTAACGTGCTTGTTGCCTTAGTGAGCGAAGTCAGTAATGCCATACAGTGAATGCACTTCTGTGTGTGTTGTGGGGATGCACAATGATTTGCTTACTGAAGCTGTTTAAACTGCAGTATCTTAAACCCTTCTTGAAAAATGCTGCCCCCGGAGTCCTGTAAATGTGACACATTTTGGATTTGTCCATCACAATTAAGCTAGTAGCCTCAGATCAATTTGTGTGAGCAGGGCAAGTGCCTCAAACTTCTGACTAGACCATCACCTAATAATTGTTCTGAATTCAGCAAGTCGTGAAGACTGCTTCATTTCACAATAGGAACTCTTCTGACATCGGCACTCGGCAGTCGTTTAGTCTATACGAGACAATAGTCGTTGACTGTGGCACACTTCAATATCGCTTAACCATGATTCTATTTGGAATTAAAATAAGGGCCTGAAAAGCCATCCTTTCACCAGTCCTGATCACCAGTATTAGCCCCAACTGCGAGGAAGGGGCATCCCTTCTCACCGGGCAATCCTTGTCACCGCAGATTAACTTTCTTCTCCCTCTCTACAATTGCAGCATTCACCCATGAAGTAAATAAAGACAAAGTGTGATCACCCATGGTAGCACAATCATCGAAGTGTCCGGTCACCAGGACAAAATAAACCACACTCTTCCTCTCCCAGCAGTATGCCTGCAATTGATGCGGCCTGGAGATTGGCTGTGACAGGGAGAGCATTCAGGGAAATCTTAAGGATTTTGGTGGCTTTGGGCAAAACATATTTTTGGGGCCCTTGTTCAGAACAGCTTAGATTTTATGGTCCAGTTTCAGCTCCTTCATGCCCTCTTTGGCCATGTCACTGGTAGTGCACAGATAAACTCGTCCAAATTCTAGGTGTGTTTGCTTCTGATATTCATTGATAGTGACATGTGTTTTAATTGTAACACAGCAGCAGCGCCCCAATATTACTGCAGATAATCTCTGTGAGCCTAGCTATTTTGCACATGACCTCCTATTTTGATCTACCAAAACTTTTTTGTGGATGCTGCATGAAACAAGCAATGTTTTACAACCGAATCTCTAATCTGCAATAGACTCGCACAAGTCACCCACATTAAACTTAAATGAAAGGAAACAGCGTTTAAAACAATCTGTTTAAGAATTCTTCGAGGTCATTAGTGCAAGACTCCCTGCCGGACAGAGCTGGTCCTATTGGGGCCCCACTGAAATGTAATTCCTTGGAAATGCAGCTGGGACACCTGCACACATGTAAATGTGCTTGTTTCATTCACTCTTCTGGAAGAAACATGATCAAATACCTGTGTGAGCCTTCGAGCTGACGAGCTCAGGTAACGCCCTACGCGCCTGGAGAGGTACCATACATGATAACACTTTGGCAGCCTGCACAGCAACCCCTGACACTCATCCTACACTCTGCTGATGAAGGACAAACATCCAGAAACACTGGTGTCCAGAGTTGGCCTGCAACCATGCATCACACTTCGGAACTTTGTTAAGCGCACCCGCTTTGAGAAAACAACATCTACCGTGATGCTCCTGGGGTACACACGCTGTAATGGTGGAGAAGCGTGCGACCTATGAACTTTGTACCTGTGTGTGCTGTCCAGCTAGGAGGAGTACTGCATTATTGACCAAATAATTATTCTTCCCTACTGCATCGGGCTGGAATAATGGAAATCTCCTACACTCTGGCCTGTCATGGACCCCAGACCTAATTCCAACAGTGCCTGAGCCACCTTCAAGTCACAAATGAGGATGTGCATTGCCAAAAGTAAGATGGATAGTTAATACTGGTGAGTCAAGGAATGGTCGGGCACCCTTTGTTTCGCCACTTGTGACCACCAGTTGCATTACCCAAGGACACATACCTTTTGGAAGCAAAAGGGGATAAATGATTTCCCCTGGTTCACAGGTTGGAGTGTTTGCGCAAAGGGTGGCGTGGGAGATTTAAACCCCTCATCTTTTTGCAGTGGTCCCGCGCACCCCAAAGGTAGCCATGCCTCCCGAGGCGATGTCTACTGAAATGGACTTTTAACATAGGGAGATCCCAGGATGTTAAGCGGACGCTGAGCTATTGGGTCAGACACGATCTTGGGTTCCTGCCTCCTGCTCTCAGCACTGACCTTCGCCGGCCCCTATATCCCACCAGATGTGCAGCCCACATGAGGCCTCCCCAGGGGTGAAATGCATGCATATACACAGTCTTACATTTTCCAGTGCCACCAGGAATTGAAAACAGGTTAAAGTAATGGACTTTCAGGAACCAGGGCGTCTCGTAGTCAACTGCCCGCAACCAAAGCGCTGCAATGTTCCCAAAGGTGTGGGCTTTTGGCTCTGCTTGTAAACCATGGCCCTCAGCAGTGCAACCAACCTTGTTGCCAGAAAGGCGGGCCCGGTCATCTTACAGCCCCCTTGCATCAGCCGTGCGGTCTGGTGCAACACCCTTGCACTTGAGGAGCCACTTTCAACCACTATCAGAAACAGATACCCTATTCCAATGAAAGTTGTTTATAGGCACCACAAATATCTGCACTACAAGTAAAAGGAAAATGTAGACCTTCTATGAGCAATTCCAGAACGTTATGTACTTTTAAGAAAGTTTCTAGATTACTGTGCCCAAAAATCAATACATTCTGATGCTTGTCTGACAGTTTCTACATTACTGCTTAATTCTATTCACTAAAAAGTAGCAGTGTAACATACAAGACACTGACATGTCAAATGAAACCAAATTACAACTAAGCAATGGCAATCTCAGCAGCTATACAGCTACTTGCAGAGACTATACGTGTAGCCACCAATGCAGCAATTGCTCCTTGGTGTTTTGCTAGAGCTGGTGCCAGAAACCAGGTGCTGGTGTGTGGGCCCGCTGGTCTCGGGCCCTTCCCCCGCGACAGCCAAGTCTTATGTGCCTTTTCTATGCTCTGATTGCACCTGAAATGCCGCCCTAGCATGCAATGTGCTGGGGTGGGGACTGCACGAAACAAACAAGATAGCCAGACAGATATGTTTTTTTGTTTTTCTAAAAATACAAAAAATACTAAAATAAAATAGATGACCCTCCAGAATTGATTGACTGAGTGGGATCAAAAAACAAAAAAACATATCTGCCTGGCTATCTTGTTTGTTTCGTACGTTTGAGTGGTCCAGGCCAGCTCAGAGATAGGACCCAAACCTTTTTCTTCGCCCGGAGTGGGAACTGCAGCCTCTACGGCCCTGCTGAGGGGCCCACGTACTCCTGCTGCCACGCTTCCCCGCTTCAGAGTGGACGAGATGAAGATTGGTGCGCTCAGCATGGGGCCCGAACCCACGACCCAGAGATTACGAGTCTCATGCTCTACGGACTGAGCTAGACGGACACTAAGTTTAGTTTCACACAGTTTGTGAAGTGAAAGTGTCTATCTCTCTTATACATCCTCCCACTGTCACCCGCACTGAACTACCCTCATAGGGTCCGCAGCTGAGATAGGAACATGTGCAGCTGAGCTGAAGTGTCCGCCTCAATGCTAGGAGTGTCTGCTATGGCCAGGGACTGCCGGGATCCCCCCCTTTCCTTTAACAAACATTATAAAAATTACATGAGGGGGATTACTTTAGAGACGGGGGTCGTACAACCCTTGGCAGTATTTATTAAAACATGAAAATAAAACAAAATTGAAATAAACAATATTTACACAATTACGCAGAAAACGTTCCATGACTTTTTATTACAATTGATATATACAGATATCAGGTTGCTAACCTTAACATAATTCTAGCACAAGGTATTTCCTATCCGAATCTAACATATGAACCATAATCATACGGTAATTACTTTTCTGAGTATCCTATTTGGGCCTACAGCAAGGTCACTAACTGGTGTCAGATCCTTATCAATTAACCACGCCCTCTAGCCGGAGTGCGCATGTGCAGAGGGTCCGTTTACCGTGAGGGTACTTCCCCCCCGGTTACCCCTGTATGCTCTATTAACTCTATTAAAGGGGGCCCTTGCATCTCTGCGCCGTTAACTAACATCATTGTGCATATGGGCGGTGGCCAACCAGCCTAGAGAAAGCGTGACTCCCCCCTCCCCAGCACCCATCTCGCCAACAGGCTGTAACTGCACTGGAGTTCTAGGAGAGACCACTTGTCCCTCCCTTTGGGCGACCCCATTCAAGAATGGCGTCGCCCTCTAAGGACCCTAAATTTACTGCTCACCAATCATGACCTTACCGCCTGACCAAGGAATAGCAATAAATACGATGATTGATGAAATGTAAACGGGATAAAGTTCTAAGGAACAAAACAGATTAGTACGACACACTTGTCCTCTATATACATTTGGAACAAAACTGTGAAAAAACATTCATAAAACACAATACCAATCATCTGCTTCAGGGGATGGTGGATGGGGGAAAAAGAATTACAGCCTCCTAGAGGCTGGAGGGGTAGGCCGTCGAGCAGGAAGTCAAAGAGGAACACTCCCACGCTTCCCGGCATTTTACCCCCTCACTGGCCAAGACGGTTCTAACCAGCCTGGCCTTTGTTCCCCGGGGACCCGGAAGTGATTCAATCACTTCCGGGTCACTAGGAGACCCGTGGGCCAATCAGTGCTAAGGCGCGCCTGCCACGTCATTGTGACACGACGGGGCATGCCACACCACCGAGAGCGGGTGGGGGCCGGTGCGCCTGCCATACGTACGGCGGAGCCGATGCCGGCCCCACCTTTCTCTATGGCCAAGGACTGCCGGAAACCACGCCCCCTTCCTTTGCAGAGGGCCCGTTTACCATGAGGGTACTTCCCACCCGGTTACCCCCGTACTCTCTATTAACTCCATTAAAGGGGGCCCTTGCATCTCTGCGCTGTTTACTGATGTCATTGTGCACGTGTGGGGTGGCCAACCAGCCTAGACAAAGCGTGACTCCCCCCTCCCCCGCACCCATCTGGCCAACAGGCTGTAAGTGCCCCTGGAGTTCTAGGAGAGACCACTTGTCCCTCCCCTTGTGCGACCACATTCAAGAATGGTGCCGCCCTTTAAGGACCTTAAATTTACTGCTCACCAATCATGAGCTTACCACCACAGGCCAGTGTAGTTAACCGACTATCTGCCCCCCCCTACCCTCCTACACTGAAAGGTAATGCCCGGTCCTCAAATATTTTATATTAATATTAATATTTTCTAACAGAATTTCATTTCCTACCCTAGTCAGGTGGACCCCGTCTTTTAAGAAGCACAGCTCATTTTGGATTTTTTAATGGATATTAGCAAAGTGTCGCCCTGTACTTTTGCATGTTCCAGCTGCAGCCCTCCTTGTACATCCTGTTTATTCTGTGCCACCAACTGCCCTATCCTAAAGACTCGATAGAAGGCCAATGAAAAGGTGGCTCTGAATAGCAACGCCTCCCCCGCTGATCTGAAAATGCCATCAAGCGCTGCTAGTAGAGATGTCAGAAGTTCTATCCCAATTGGGCATCTTGTGTCTGGTACTGACCCCTGGAGGCGTCGCCACCCCTTCAGTGCCTTTCTAACAATGAAACTATTAGTAGGATCTCTGCTGCCCTTGATTTGTGCGAAGAAAGAGATTGCTGCTACATGTCTCCTGGCTGCTGCTGCTGAGGAGCGCCCTTCCTTATTCAAAGTATCTAAATACTGCAGGAATGCCCCTGTCTCATGCCAGCTGTCTACCCAGTCCCGCCCCAAAAAAGTGCAGTAAGCCCAAAACGCCCCTTCATAAGCTTTCCTGGTCTTGGGAGCTAGGCTAGCTGCCACGAGGTTCTGTATCTGGGGGCACCAATCTGCAAAAGTACTTCTGGTAAGAGTGTTGGTGTTGCCTCCGCAGAGGATAGGTGTTCCCTGAAAACCTGCATCTTGAAGCAAGAGAGTGCGTCAGCAGCATTATTCAACACCCCCGGGACATATTTAACCTTAAACTGTATGTTCAATTTCATACATAACAACACTATTTCCTTCAACAGGCGGAGGATCTTTTTACACCGTGCAGCATGTTGGTTGATGCATTCTACCACCGTCATGTTATCTGACCAGAAACCCTCAGATTGATTACACAGATGATGAGGCCAAACAGTGAGTTCCACCCAGATGGGAAAGAGTTCCAGGAAACCAATGATGGCTGTCACACCATTCACCATCCATCATGCCGGCCATAGCTGCGCCACCCATTCATTCCTGAGTATGGCACCAAATCCCACACTGCCCGCAGCGTCAGTCCATAAACCTAACTCCGCAGAGGTAGTGGGAGGACCGGGCCACACCACCCTGCCATTGAAACCCTCCAGAAATGCCATCCAAATACGCATGTCCTGGTGAACCTTAGATGACAGTCTTGTGTTTTGGTGTTTTTCTTGGAGACCCAGCATGGCCTGTGAGATGGAGCGGGAGTATGGTTGAGCCATAAGTATGTCTCTCAGCGCAAAATTCAACTGACCCAATGTCTTTTGTAGCTGATGTAAGGTTACCTTTTCCTTTGCCAGGCATTGTTGTAGTGCTGTTTTAAATGTTGCAATTTTTTCCTTAGGTAACCGGAAACACCCCTGTACTGAGTCTAATTCAATGCCTAAGAATTCTATTGTAGTTTCTGGACCCACCGTCTTCCCCGGCACCAGCGGAACCCAGAAAGCACACATGAGCACCCAAAGTTCCTGCAAAGTTCAAGCACACTCCCGGGAGCCCGCTGACCACAGAAAGAGAAAGTCATCCAGATAATGAATGACCTATTGGTGCCCCGTCGCCTGTGTAAAAAAAACATTCCAAAAATTTACTGAATTTTTCAAAGTAAGTGCAGGAAATGGAGCAACCCATGGGCATGCACATATCAATGTAGAATTTGTCCTGAAATTTAAAACCCAGAAGGTGATAATCAAGAGGATGGACAGGCAGCAAACGGAAGGCAGACTCAATATCTGACTTGGCTAGCAAGGCCCCAGGGCCCAGGCCCCTTAGCATATCCACTGCCTGATCAAAAGAAGCATACTTAATGCTACAGATTTCCTCATTGATAGCTTCATTCAATGAAATGCCTCTAGGGGCTGACAGATTATGAATCAGCCTGAACTCCCCCCTCCTCTTTCTTGGGGACCACTCCAAGGGGTGAGCACACAAAGGGGCACATGCATCAACCTATTTAGGAAGTGCAAACAGTGCGAATCGGTAAATTCGGCCGTTTGCGCTTCCTAAATAAGTTTTTGGGATGCATGAAACAATTTTTCAAAATTAGCTTTTTTTTGCATTTCCTAAAAATGTGAATGCATTTAAGGAATCACATTTGTGCGATGCCTTAAATGCAATGTATCAATTTTTTTAAAAATGCAAATTTTGAAATAGGAAGTGCAAATTAACACGAGGTTGACCCTCGTGTTAATTTGCGAAATTCTTTAAAAAAGCACAAAAATGCATTTTGGAAAGTGTCATGCTACAGACACACATGTCCTTAGGACTTGTGTGTGTGAAACATGCACTTTAAAATACATTTCAGGGGTGCAGGGGTACATTTCAGGGGTGCAGGGGGGGGGTCCTTGTGACGTGACGGGGCGCGCCCCACCACAGAGAGCAGGTGGGGGGCAGTGGACCCGCCATACTTGCGGCGGGCCCGATGTCGGCCTCACCTTTCTCAGCAGAGCAGGGCGTGTCCATGGCTGAGCTGGGAGCACGTGTAGCATAACTGGCGTGTCTGACTTTTTCCTAGGTCTATCTACCGCTGAGCAAGGAATATTGGCAGCAGAGAAAGCCGAGTGACTCTAACCCTGAAAAAGTCTGTGGCGAGCTGAGAGTGTCAGCCAAAGAAAACCGGGATGCCTGCTCACAGCTAGGAGTGTTTGTGGCTGAGCTTGGAGTATGTGCAGCAGCAGAAGGGGTGTCTGTGGCAGAGCTGGAAATGTGCACCCTGCGACCCATGACTTATATCTTGCTGCCCCCGCATGGTGGCAAGCAGTGGAGGAGCCTGGGGATGCCAAGGATTGAAACCGGGGCCTCATGCATGCAAGGCATGCTCTCTCCCACCGCGCTACCTAAAAAATGTAAATGTAAATTGATACTTGTATAGCGCACTACTAACCCGCAAGGGTCTCAAGGCGCTTGTACGAATACCGCTGTGGAACCCATCCTGGCTTTCCCTGTGAGGCGTCCCCTCCTGGGCACCCCCAGGGTGGAGGCCAGGCATCCTTAGCGTTGTGGGGGCCGTTGTGGAGATTAAGCAAGCTATTGCCCAGAGTTGCAGAGTGGGACTCCATGATTGGAATAGGCACCGAGGCGAGAAGTATCAGGTCCGTGGAATTTTGAGCCCAAGGCCCGCTGAGGCGGGGAACTGAACCCTGGTCCCGGGCTAGACCTCTGCATCAGGGTCTGCCGCTCTAACCATTGTCTGTGTCTACTTTGCTGGGCAGTCCACTGAGCAGGGAGATCCTTGAAGGAGGGGAGAGGTGGCCCAGGGCGCCATGCTGGGAGTTGCGACATTACTGCAAGGTGACTGCAGCAATGGCGGGGCCAGACTACCGGCCTTGAACCCGCGTGCATTTGATCTTGCACTGCCGGAGGGGGAGCGATGCTTATCAGGACATGTGCCGGCCATTGAACTGGCATGGAGCCTGTGGTAATCTGAAGGGGCTATGGGCCTAGAGAGGAGACTTAGGTCCATGTGACTCACGGGAGGGTGAGATCCAGCTGGGACACTCTAGCTAGCACTGAATGGCCGTGAGGTGCGGAGTACATGTAAGATGGTGCCCCAAGGTGACTGCAGTCTTCTTTGACCTGTGCCTGCGTGGGGGAGCCACTCTCCCCAGGATCTAGTACACTACCGCAGGCCCCAGAAGAAATCCCCTCGACCTCTTCCCCTGTCATGGCGCCGCACAGTTTGCAAAGTCCCCATCGAGCCTCGGGCGGGCAGCCAAATGAGGCCAGGGAGGGAGGGGGGTTCTGGGTTTGCTTAGAAGAGCCAACCCCATGGATAATGGCCTTTTAGGGTGGGACCCAGAGGGAGACAAGACACTAACCTCCGCTTCCTGCAGCAAAAACTGGACCAGGGCGATCTTAACGACTTGCGGCCATCATGACGGCGTGTTGTCCCAGTGCAAAAAAGGATCACCAGATTGGCGGGGAAGGTAGATATACCTGTCCCCCTGCCCACTAGTGCACCTGAAATTATGCAGGTAGCGCCGGACCCTGAAGGGGGTCCAAACACTAGACCTGTCGGGTTTGTGCTCTCATGTGGCACTAAAGTGTCTGCGTTCTATGAGGGTCCCCTGCGTGGGCCACGGGCTGCCTCATTAGCATCACCCATTCTACTCACACTTCACCCATGCAAAACACATTGGCTAAAAAGGGAAGGTCTCCGGCAAAGAGCCCTCTCAAGGGGCCCGTTGGGCGTTACACCACCGGCCCAACAAGGAGGTGCCCGATGATGAAGCATGACTCCTCTTGGGATGTGTGAGAGTCCATGCTCCTCAAAAAAGCCCTCCCCTCCACCCAGCACCTACCAGACCTAGCTTCCCACTTAGGAGCAGTACACTCTGTGTTTTCATTTAATCCACTACCACATCAGCACAGTTTGAAGGGGACAGGAGGAAATTGATGAGGAACAGTAGTGGAACAAAGGCTTGCAAAATAATATATATTTAGGATATGTTTATGGGATGACAAGTCTGAATGTATATCTTACACAAATATGTATCTTCCATGTTAGTTTATTACTAACGTTAAGGCTCATTTGCTGCTAAAGTAATTAGTCGGCTGTAAAAAGAAACATCTGACTCGTATCAAGCTGAATAATTCATATGTTGGCATATGTTCAGTTCATGTTAAATTAATTTCTTGCAGTTTAGCCCCTGGCTAAACTGTCAGTTAGATGCAATGTCTTACACCTAGGTAGATCTATGGATAACATGGCAACAGTATTTTTGTTGATGTGATAAATGAAGGTGTATATGTTTCTCAATATATTACTTGTTTTAGAGAACATTTCTGTCCCTTTTCCGAGCAAACTCAAATGTCGTATGTTAAAAACCATGCCCAGGCTTTGGTAGATTTGCTCTTCTTTATTGTTAAAATCAATAAAATGTGTTTATCAAAAAAAAATCATGTCTGCGGCTTTACATACTTTTGGAATACTTTGTTTTGAAACTTACTATCCACATGCTGCCAAATGTAGGAAGATGTTAGCTCATCTCTAGGCAAATTCACACCCCACATGACACAAATATTTTCAATTTATCAATATATTTTCTGACAATGTATAGTCTGTTTGACAGCACACTCTTTGGCTATATTAGCAGGCACCTCTGATAATGTTTACACATTTACCCCCAAAGAGCCCTCTGCACCCTCACACTGAAGACATTGCACTGTCCACCCATTAAAGTTATGCTAAAGTGCACTCTGAAATTTGGAGGTGTGGGCGAACTGGGAAGGTGTCCATAAAAGTGGTTCAGTCGCTGACTAAAAACCACAGTCGTAAAACCCTCAGTTTTTATGAACATCTGTGACATGGGGTGGGGCACTGAGAATCCAAACATCGCCCGCCCCAATTGGTCAGCCTGAATTTATGCTTGCGACCTCGTAGTTTCATTTGACAGGGATATGTCCTTTCCCCCCGCAAGAGCCCAGTCAATGCATGCCTCCATCTTTGGGGTGGCCTTAGTTGGTCTGTAGAATAATCCATGCCACCCTCAGAGGTTAGTGTGTGGTTGCAATATGTACGTCACCCACTTAGATGATGGAGGTTCAACACCCACTGTAGAATTCCATTGCTCAGGCGCAGGCTCAGTGGAAAGAAAGAAAAGCCTGAGCAAAATATGTCCCTTTTATTACATGGTGAATTACCCATTCAAAGTAAGGTTTATCGACAATACTGGATCGTTGTAGCACGTTCGGAATTACTAAGTGTGTTGTTCTATCTTACCTTCCGAAGCTAAAAGTAGCACATATTATGCATTTCAGTGTTGTTCTATCACTTGCGCTGAAACATCTCTCATTTCAGCTAAATGCACTTTGAAGAAATAAATACATTTATTTCTTCAACCACGGAAGTGGCATCAGTAGTCATGAGCCTGAGTCATAAAATACTCAAATCACGATTTTGCCTCAATTCGGCGGCACTGTTTGTGATATACTTATAATGTAAGTCCCACTGGAAGCGTGAATTATTCTTCACAGATACTAAGATGGACTTCTTGCTTTCCTGATAGGATGATGGGGAAAGTCAACGTATTCTGGGCAGTTCGTTTAAGGAATAGCAGTAGACTGAATTAAAATAAAAAAATTAAATGGACCGAATGCATAGGAAGTAAATGATAATGCCTGGCAGCAATAATAAGGATAATGTTGTTGGACCAAAACTCCTTGATGAGATACTCTCCACAGAGGTTTCAAAACTCTGTTGGTTCAAAAGAAACACATTAAAGTGACGAGCCTCCAGTACCACATCATGACAAATAGCCAGCCCAGAGCTTTTAGTCAAAGCATCTCACAGTTGCCCCTATCATGCAGTATGCATTGATGCCACCTTAATTCTGGATGGCTGAATGTATTGATGCAACTGTCATACTGGATGCAATGCCACCATTGGGCTGGATGCATTGATGCCACTGTCATGCTTAATGCGTTGTATCTGAAGAAGTACTATGTTATTTTATATTGTTTTGTATAGCGCATTAATCACCGAGAGGGTATCCACGTGCTTGGGCGGGTGTGTAGGTTTGTGATCCTTAAAGTGCTTATACCAAGAGCCAGGTCTTCAGCTCCTTGCGGAACTCAAGAAGTGAGGAGGAGGCTCTAATGTGTTGATGGAGGTCGTTCCTTGTCTTGGTGTGATGTAGGAGAATACGTGACCGCCAATTTTGTTTTTTCGGATGCAGGGAATGAGTGCGAGTGAGAGTGACGTGTCTGCTGGTTTGTTGAAAGTGTATATGTTCCTGTTCAGATTTTCTGGTCCTCAGCTTTGTATGTGTGCGTGAGATGTTTGAATTATCTGCATTGTGAATGCGGAGCCAGTGAAACTGTCTTAGGTATGGTATGATGTGAGTGTGGCATGATGTGGGTGTGGGATGGGAGGTTGAGGATTAAGTCTTGTAACAGTGTTTTGGATGGTCTGGAGTCTGTTTAGGAGTTTTATTTAGAGATTCTGGAGTAGAGAGTGCGTCATAGTCCAGCCTGCTGGTGTTGAGTGCTTGTGTGATTGTCCATCTAGTGTTGTAAGGCAACCACTTGAAGATTTTTTGCAGCATGAATAAAATGTGTAAGCAGGAGGTGCACACTGTGTTGACTTGAGCTGTCATTTTGAGCTTGTCATCTACAGTGATGCCTAGATTTATTGTGTGGTCTGTGGATGTGGGTGCTGGTCCTAGCTCTGACAGCAACCAGGTGGAGTACCATAGGAAGGTCTTGTAGCCTAAGACCGGTTCTTCTGCCTTGTCGAAGTTGATTGCAAGTAGTAGTTTCACATCCCATCTTCTACCATGGCCATGCAATTGGTAATTTGGTTCTGCCCATGGTTGTTTTGTCCATCAGGGTGAGGATGAGTTGTGTGTCATCGCTGTAGGAGATGATGGTGATGTCTTGTGATCAGATGATGTTGACAAGCGGCATCATGTATATGTTTAAAACGGTGGGGCTGAGGGACTATCCCTGTGGGTCTCCACATATCAATTTCTTGCTCTCTGATGTGAAGGGTAGTAGACTGACACTTTGGGCTCTACCCTTTGAGGAAGGACCAGATCCATTTACGAGTGGATCCTTGTGTGTCAATCTAGTGAAGTCTTCTGATGAGCTATAGGAGACATTGTCAAAGGCTGCAGAGAGGCTAGCAGGATGAGTGCTGCTTGTATTCCTCAGTCCAGGATAATTTGAATTTCACAAGTCGCCCCAATGAGTGGTGTTTCAGTTCTGTAGTTCTTTCCACATCCTGATTGAGTGCTGTCTGGAAGATGGTGAAGTTTGAGGTGGGTTGTGAGTTGCTTGTTGATGCCCTTCTCAATTTCTTTGGCTGGACAGGGAAGCAGAGAGATGGGGGGTCGGAAGATGTTCAATTGATTTGGGTCTGCTGTGAGTTTCTTGAGGAGAGCATTGACTTTTACAAGTTTCCATTCATACAGGAAAGGGCAGAACTGATGGAGGTGTTGATGGTGTGGATCAAGGTGGTGCTGATCGGTGATGTTCATGGGTTGTAGATGTGGTGTGAGCATGGGGCAGTTGGTGCCCCTTAGTGGATGGTCCGCATGATTGCTGCTGTGAAGTTTCTCGTGAGAGTTCCCCATTCGGTCAGGCGGCTTTCTTGGTTGGTGGTAGGTAGAGCACTATCATGTAGGATGTGTTGATGGCACTATCATGTTTGATGCCACCAACAGGCTTTATCTGTTCGAGTACTGTCATCCTGGATGTGTTGAAAACTAACAATGTTGCTTTATAACTGTCATTGACATCACTGGAGGATCCATGGCATCAGGTTAGAATGCCATGTCACTGGTATCTTCAAAAGAAAGGAGGTCACAATCTGCTTTTCAAGAGTTTTATCTAATACACATATCTAAGAAAGATCCAGTACAGTAATACCTCATCTAAGCCACGAATAGCCTTACCTACTCCTGGAGAATGCAGGACCCAGAGGTAAGATGAATTCTCCAAGGAGTTCTAGGACAAAGGTAGAACCTTTTCTCCTGTATCCTACTCTGTAGAATTCCCTCACTCTCCCACATCATCCAAAAGGTTTTCCAAATATTAAGAAATTTCCTTGCAACACATGTTTTTGGTTAGGATTTCTTTAAAGTCACTTATTATCTTTTTCAGTACTAGCACCTTAGTTCCAAAGCCTTAGAGCGACCGTTTGTACTGTATGTGACCCATACATTCATCATTACCTATAGCATGGCAAAGAGATTACATCGGCAACCATAGGTGAGTCACTACGTGGCTACCGTTTTTGCACCTCCATGATAAAATTTGGAAGGACCAACAGACACAACAAAAGAGCATTATTTTTCTCTTCTGGACACCATCTGGCAGAAGTTCAACACATAAATGCCCAAGTGGACAAACTAGCTTTGTTACTATAAAAACTCTATGGTGTATCAACCCCCATCTGGAATTACAACACAAGGTCCAGGCTACCATCTGTCTTTTTCTGTCCAAACTCAATAGCCTCTACCTAGGATCACCTTTATCGACTATGAAAAGACTGCAACAGATTCAATTCTTGGCTGCCAGACTACTAGTACATATAAAGCCATAATACAACATCTCCCTTACCTTGATAGCTATGCATTGGTTACCGATTGCCAGAAGATCCACATTGAAGCTGCTTTGTATCACCCACAAAGCGATACATGACATGGGACCGCTCATCATCAAGAATAAAATCACCAAACACATTCAACAAAGAAACCTCCCCTCTAGAGTGGCACCTTACCTCAAAATCCCAACGTACAAGAAAAAAAACATGGGTGGCACATTCATCTCTGTTCAAGCAGCCAAACTATGGAACTCTTTACCCTCCATCATAAGATTCAGCGATAACCACCTTATCTTCAGAAAACTACTCAAGAATTGTCTCTTCCCCACATAACCACCATATGCAAACAGAAATAGACAGCATATTCCTCTGTATATAAGCATTTATTTGGACTATAGATATGTACCTATATATGAGTATTGCTTTGTATAAATGTGTATGTCTTTAAAATGTGTTTAAAAATATAGATATCCGCTTGTTCTGCATAACAAATGTACATATTACTGATAGTTACATTATTTTATGTTTTTAATGTGTATATGAGTGACTGCATACATAAGTAAATCTTTTATCATTACCATTTATCTACAATTGCTTCACTACTGAATTACAAAAATGAATAAATAATAACAATTTAAATTACAACACTTGAAAGTCGAAGTTTATTTAATACATCTTTGACCTACATTTACTACCTCCCTTATGCATATATATATATATATATATATATATATATATATATATATATATATATATATATATATATATATATATATATATATATATCCCTTCCATGCATTTATGTATCTATATATTTAATATTTTTCTTCTAATTCAGCATATCCAAGCACTGGACTATTTTTCACCCAATACCCCTCTAAATATATCCTCTACCTCAATTCTCTGATTCATATCTAACCTCATTCTACTACTCTTTCCAATGCACTACCCTATTTCTCACTCTATACCTCTATTAATATAGCCTCTACCACCACTCTCTCATTCATCCCAAACCCCAATACCACTACTATGAGCCCCAAAATAACACTCTCTAGACTCTTCCCTTCTCTACCCTTCCTTGCATCATATCATACCTCTTTTACTATTCAGTTCTCACAAAACAAGCCTTTCTAAACCCTTCCACCTGACTCCCGTTTACTCATCCCATAGTGGGGAAAGACCAGACCTACCCGGTGGCACGCCATTTTGAGAAGGTTCACAACAGTGATCCGAAGGGCCTCCTTTATTATGCTATAGATTGCGTGCCGCCACTAAAAAGAGGAGGAGACAGGGATGCCAAACTACGCCTTTTGGAGACAAGGTACATTATCGAACTGGACAGTAAGGCCCCTAGGGGCCTGAATGCAGGGGAAGATCTGTACACTTGTCTATAATTAATAAATAACGTAGCCAACAGCCCTTTGTAAATTGGAATAATATCCCAGGATAAAAACATAAAACTATAAGGTGTTCTTAAATTAAAGAATTTAACTGAATGAGTCATAACTTGTGGAATTAGCGGTAAAGTTACATCTCAAAGGTGGTGTGCGTGGTCCACCACATATAAGAAAGAAATAACATCCAATACAAGGTTCAAATGTATTCTTTCACCTCCCACTCCATGATTGTGATAACATAGCAAATGTCACATTTTTTCAATACTTAGAAAAATATAAAATACAGAAAAAAACGAAAAAGGAAAAGAAATAATCACTTTATTATTATTTTGTTCACAGTTGTATATTATTTTGCACTGGGGTCTTCTTTTTCGTGGAGTCTTTAAGAGGTCACAGCAAGGAGGCACAGAATAACCAATAATTTTGTTGAAACCGTTATACAAATGTGGTCTTGTGGAGTTGCTTTTCTAAGTTAATAAGGGTTCATTCCCTTGAACGCACATGCAAATAGTATATTTATGCTCTTAGAAAATACACGATGAATGTGATATCACAGGCAGAAATGTATACAGCACGTTGCACTTTACCTGCCAGTATTTGCACACTTTGATATTTCTACAAATAAGAATTGCATATAGGATTTGTACTGTGGACACTATGTCCTTTATTGTAAATAATATGTATATATCATGAATTTTAATTATTTATGAAACTGTATATATATTTTTATCTTTAATAGATGTAATTCCTTAAGTGTGTAAATATATGAGATATATTTTTCTACGATAATTCCAATAGAAACTTGGAGACCACTAAGAGCATAATTTACATGAATTAATTGAGGCACTATGCCTTTTATAACAACTTCAAGCATAATACCCCTACATATATATGTAGAGGAAGCAATACCACAATGAGTTAATTTGGGCGGTTTTTTCTATGTATAGAACTCCGCCTGTTATTGGTTTGCAAATGCCTTAAATACCCTCTTTTTAGCTCTACTAGCGTATCATGTGATCAAGCCTCTGGCTAGAGGCGAAACGCGTCATGCAGGACTGCTTGGGTTTTACTTTTTTGAAATAAAGAACACTTAACTTTTGCACGAAGCTTTGGGTCCGACTTGTTCGTTTTCCTGAGGAATGGAGGAATGATGCTGTGCGCATTAAACGATATCGGATTTCATATATATATATATATATATATATATATATAAATATATATATATATATATATATATATATATATATATATATATATATATATATATATATATATATATATATATATATATATATATATCCCTTCCACGCATTTATGTATCTATATATTTAATATTTTTCTTCTAATTCAGCATATCCAAGCACTGGACTATTTTTCACCCAATACCCCTCTAAATATATCCTCTACCTCAATTCTCTGATTCATATCTAACCTCATTCTACTACTCTTTCCAATGCACTACCCTATTTCTCACTCTATACCTCTATTAATATAGCCTCTACCACCACTCTCTCATTCATCCCAAACCCCAATACCACTACTATGAGCCCCAAAATAACACTCTCTAGACTCTTCCCTTCTCTACCCTTCCTTGCATCATATCATACCTCTTTTACTATTCAGTTCTCACAAAACAAGCCTTTCTAAACCCTTCCACCTGACTCCCGTTTACTCATCCCAAGCCTCCTCCTGTTGTGTAGTTTCCAAGAATACATAGGATCTGCGCATTTGTTTGACAACATAAACTGAGGGATTGGTGTCTAGACTGATTCCGGAAATCCCCACAGGATATGTCAGCCTGTAGACCAGCTAGATCACAGTCCAACCATAAGCCCCCTAACCTTACCAAGGAGCGAATGGTTTCTGGCAACAGTTGAACCTCATAACCCTTGACCCTTCCGGCATTGTGGAAACAGTACAGTACTTTTTGCTCTGTAAATCGCGCTCACTTAATCTCAGAGAGATACACACAAAAAACATTGGGGGCATTTTCAATAAATATTTATTGAATCAGAGTCATTCTAGTATAAAACATGTTTACTGCGACGATCATTAGACAGAAGCAAATGTAAAAGATTATAGGCACCAACAGAGTAAATAGAAGGTAGATTTCTACCATGGTGCTAAAACAGTGAATATATGCAGGCATATAAACATGACAGTAATCAAGCGTACTCCTACGATGAGGCCCCTACCTAATTGTACCTAAGTGTTCGTAGCATGTATGTGGGTGTAAAGCCAATAATCCCCTAGGTAAGAGCCAACCCCAATACCTGATGGGAGAGAATGAAGGACCCCATCTTGGTCTCTAGTTGAACACCCCACAAGGGATATCAGACCATTGTGTGTCGAAGCTTCAACATGCAGGGACCTCAGTGTCTTGTGTCAGCGTGGAAACGTCTCCTCTGGTTACCTAGTGAAGGTACGGTTCTTTCATGCCACAAAGTTAGCGTCAGGGTTCCTACCACAATCAATATGTTTTGAGTGTGATTATGTAAATGAGCCTAAATCAATTATTGCAATTATGTAAAGTTGTTCTGTCATACTAGGATGAAGATGACCATGACTTTTATAAAGAGTATGTTAATCCTGTTCTGTACATCATGTGCAGGGGATTTTACTAAGAATCCTTGTGCATAATAAATGAGGCTTGTTTCAAGGAAATCAATCAACATTTATTCAGCACTTAACTAGGTAAAAGGCAAGTGCTAGAACCGTTATGTAGAGCAAGGTAGGAAAAATGTGGGTGAAAAGTCAATTTGCTACTTAGGCCTAGGTTGGGGAACATACCACTACTGCTATGCGCTCCAAAAACGTTGCTGTTCCCACCAATATAGCCTGTTAACCATGTGACTTTCCCCCCACTTACACTAGCAACAAGACACTTGCATTGGCGCGCTTTATAAATGTATATCCTATCCTATCCTATCCTATCCTATCCTATAAATTCAATCACAATACAATACAATACAGCACAGTCTTGAGCTTCTTCACTGGCTCCAGGATCAGTGTCATCCAGTCTGCTGAGAATAGCATCAATCTACTGTGTGCCGCAGCATACATTCAATCAGTAGCTGTGGTAAGACGAAAGATAGGAAATAAAATACAATGACATGATATACATTGCAACGCCTGAGCAATAAAATCCAGGTATATTGGACCATGTGTATCAATATTAGAAACAGAGATTACCTAATTGTGATTTTCTGCAAATTCCAATTAGGTAATCACTATTCCTAATTTATGAAACCCCATGAGTTTCATTCAGCGATTCCTAGGTGGTCGCATATTGACCTACCTCATGAATATTAATGAGATAGGTCGCTATTTGTGACCCATTAGGAATCCCTCAAATCACAGAGTTCGTGGCCTGCTGGGGTCAATAGACCACCATGTCCGTGGTTGTTTTTAAATAAAGCAATCACTTTTTAAAAAATGCAGCCATTTTCCTTAAGGGAAAACGGATTGCGTTTAAAAAAAACGTTTTCTGTTCAGTTTTTTGAGAACAGCAGGCAGTGGTCCGCGGGCCACTGCCTGATCTTAAAAATGTTTGTGCTACCATTCACAAAGGGGAAGGAGTCCCTTGGGGACGCCCTTCTCATTTACAAAGGGTTACCACCAACTTGAAGTTGGTGGTAAAATGCAAGTGTTTTGCAACCGCTTTTCAGTCGCAAAGCATTCTTACATATTGTTGTAATTTGTTATTAGGGATGCCCGAAACAAGATCCTTCCTAACACCGAATCACAAACCCTATTTGTGATTGGATAATAGGTTACTGAATCGCAAATAGGGTTTGGAACATAGGAAAAGCCTTTTTTCTAGTCGTAACCGGCCGAATTCAACGAAACTGGTTGTTTGTGACCTTAAAAAGGGTACATACATGTGGTACATACATGTGGCCCATTTAATCTAAGATACATAATGTGCAGACAATAATGTAGCCAGGGATAGAACAGGGAAATGTCTCTCTTTATTGAAGGCCTTTAAGGTAATGCTGGACTGCATGAGTTATACAATTATACACATCATACGTCCTATTGACGTGTTATTGTCCAAATATGTCTGTTGATATCATGTATACCTGAACACGTCTTTAAATAGCCAAAAACCCATAGACCATGTGTCGCTTACTTACTAAGGGGCATATTAACAATAACTGGCGCATCCCTGCATATCAGCAGGGATGCGCCAGCTATTGTGCGCCACAGCTCCGCCACCATGGATGCGCTGCATTTACAATGCGGCGCACCATGGGGCAAAAACGGCACAGATGCGAGACGTATCTGTGCCATAAAAGTGGCGCATTGCTGGAGTTGCGTCGCAAGTGCGACGCTGGTGATGGTGGTGGTGGTGATGGTGGTAGTGGTAATGGTGGTGTGACCTCAACAGGTGACAGGACATCCTCCTCCAGTGTGTTGGCCTCCCTGGTTGCCTCGTCTGTCTCCCCTCCTGCAGCCTGGCGCGATGGATCATCTGTGGATACAGAATGTCCATTTACTCACTTGTGTAGCAGCATTTGCCTTACAATAAATTAATGACTGCTAATCTAACTGTCTATCTAGTGATGTGTATGACATGCATTTGGGGTCAGTGGACTGACTGCTACGCGATTAGTTGATTGGGACTACATCTCCCATGACGCATTGCTGGAGATTGGAAAAGCACGGACTGGAGTGGGATTCTTGCAGGGTAATTGGGGATAATTTAGGGAGCGGGGCACAGCATGCTATGCATGCTTCTTACCTTGCCTGTTGGCTCCTGTGGCTGAACTGTCCACGTCTCCAATGCCACTGACCCTCTCAGGCTGGAGGGTGGACTACACCATTTCTTCCAAGGCAGTCGGTGCAGGCGCTGTTGATGTTCCCCCACCTGTTTTTCTGGCTTGTTTGAGCCTGTCAGCCACCCTCTCCTTGGCACGTTTCAGGAGATCGTACCAGCACTTCTTAAGTTCATCTATCGAGTGCTGGGTCACACCAATGGCCTTTATTTTCTGCTGGATCACAAGCCAGATTTTCCTTTTTGGGGATTTGAAAACGTGCAGTGATTTTTTCCCAAAGAACTGGTCGTGATCCTTCACCACCTCCTCAATCAGTACCTTTAACTCCCTCTCATTGAACTTATGTTTTCTCTTCCTCTCTCTAGCATCCTTTCCCTTCTCCTTTGTGTCCATGGTATCTTTGGTGGGTCAGCGAGGTGGTTGTTGTGCAGCTCCTGGGGTTTTACTTTTACTCCCTGCCTCTCCTACAGCTTCAGGATCAGTGTAACTGCATGGGTGTGGCCACTTCCTGGTTGTGAGGTCATCAGGAAGCACAGGATTGGCTGATTCACAGATTTGGGATTTTTGGAAATTCCAGATTCACTAAATACTGAATTGGGAATAAGGACTAATGCCAAATCGGTAATAAGGATCTGGTATTTATTTTAGCGGATATAACTGAATCGCTATCTTTTAGCAATTTTTTAGTTACATCAGGAATTGCGAGTTCTTAATATCGATTCGGTAAAAATTGCTATTAAGAAGTCACAATTTGGGTTTTACCTACATCTGGTCCCTAGTGCTATATTAGAGAGCTGTGATGCTTATTTGAAGGCCTACTTCTCCTCAAAGAGAGAACTTCCTGTCAGTACTCTCAATGCACAAACTGCATGTGACAACCTGGACTAGTTCCCCTCACCGCCCTAGACATACACAGTTTGTTTATGTTTTTTGCCCTGTCAGCATGTTGAAGTCTGGAGTTGTGATGTACAGCTTTAACCTCCCAGACTAACGTAGGAAGAAAGTTGGAGGAATGCTCTAGTTGACAAACCCCAGTACACAAATGTTCAACTGCAACATGTAGCCATGGCCTTGCATACCATGTTGTGTTTTTACATAGTATTTCAATGTCCATAAACACGAGTACACCTTTTAAAGAGGTTGACCTAAAAAAAAATATATAGAATAAAAGGGGGCCCACAGTTCAAAATAATTTTGCCACCTGACTTGACTTGCAATGTACCAGCTTGGCAGATATTTTATATAAAAAGCCACTTAAAAAAAATTGTGATAATTTGTGAAATTTGGTATTTTCTTGACCTGGGTGAAACTTTTATTATGCTGAAGTAATTGGAGTAATTTCTGTAACATCGTGTTACTCTTTTGATGGAAAATTACCGAAAATTATAAGATTACACCTGTTTACAAAATCATGAGTAATTTGTCACAGAAATCCTATTGCAGAGAGCCTGAACACCGAACTTAGCGAGCAGGGGCTGCTTTTCATATTCTTTTGCATTGTGTTTTTTTCTTGGAGTAAAATGCATCCTTGAGTCAATTTTGGACTGAGGGTGTACTTTGCATTAAGAAAATGGTACTATGGGGGTGCGTACAGCACCTTAATCAGGCCGAGTGTGAGGGTTGCACATCACTGGCCATAGAGTGGAGCAAATGAGCTGCTCACGTTCCCCAAGGGATGAGCCAGATGATCTTGGAGATGCGGGGTAAAGAGGCAGAACCTTTCTGAGGAATAGCCAGACTGGGAGGCAATTTGTAGGGGTGGCCTGCTTTAACTCCCCCTCTCTTTCTCTTCAAATTTGATGGATTGACTTGCCCCAAGGGGGAGCACAAGCATTCAAACCCAAGGAGGCACATCTTAGAGTGCCCTGGAAAAAGGAGGATGGCCTGGGTGCAGATCCACAAGGCAGCCTTGCCAACAGACCGCAGGTGGGGGCCTGGTTGGTGGGGAAGCTTGGCAGTGGGCCCCTTTTCTCGTTCCCCACCGTTGCAGGTGGCCGCATGTGGTGTTGCGATGTGGAGATAGACCCTTGCAGGCAGTGGGGCTGTGCTTGGGAAGTGACCTTCAAATATGGCTGGGGCAAGGATATTAAAAAGTTGCAGCAATACAAAATGGATCGCTATGCAGTCTCTGCACATACACAGAGAGACAACAATTCCACTCTTGGCGAGAAGCGGCCAGATCAGGGAGGAGATGTTCCAGAACCATCTCTCCAAGAAATTATGGCCACCATTCAAAGCATAACGGTCATTCTCAAACCAAAGCTCGACTCAGTTGTGGTAGAAATGTTGCTAATGAGAGCCAAGCTCAATAAAGAAACGGACCATCTCCCCAATACAGTGCAGACCGTTATGAGCATTACTGAGGCCACAGCTCAGGAACAGAAGCAGGCCACCTCCTTACCAAAGAACAGCGCAATTATGCATGCGCGTCTGGAGGATAGGGAAGGAATATCTAGATGCAAAGATGCAAGAGCATCCTCCTAGTGGGTGTCCCAGAGCATGAGGAGGAACCCTGTACAAACCTCTTTGTGAAAAACTTTATAATCAATGTTCTACAGCCCAAAGGCCTCACAAAACATTTCTCTGTCAAACTGGTCCATAGGGTCCCTATTACCGCTCCCAGACCTTTGGCTCGCCTCCTCGCACAATCAGTGCATTAATATTTAACCACAAAGGCAGAGACATGCAGCGAGAGCATGCTCCAGACTTGAAAATTGAGGGTGCAATGACCAGATTCTACCTAGGGGTGGGCGGAGTTGGCGGAATGCCACTAAAAACTCAGTGGAATTCTGCTCCTCCCTATATGCAGGCAGCAGACTTGGAGGGTTCCTGAACCTCAGACTGCCACCTGCATTACAGCAGTTACCTGGGTCTGGAATTCTCTGCCATACCTGGGCTGTCCTCCTCTTGGTCTCCTCTGTGCAAAAGCAAAACCCCTATGCTGTACGAGTGTGAGGACTGCGCATGCGTGCCCACATGCTCAGTCCTCCCAAGATGTACAGCGCACGGGTTTGGTTTTGAACAGAGAAGACCAGGAGGAGGGCAGTCCTGGCACGGCAGAGAACTACAGACCCAGGTAAGACCTGGTCCTCCTCATCCCTTAACTCTCTTCAAGGGGTGGGGGCCAGGGGTAAACTCCACCATGCCGCAAAATCAGAGCTTTTTTCAAACTCTGCGTTCCAAGCCGAGCGTGGAGTTGCAAAACTCCGCAAACTCTGCTGGCGCACCGGAGTTCGCATCACACCTCTACTTATACCCTGATTTTACCCTAAAGGTCCAACAACTATGCAAGGATTTTTGGTGGTCAAGAAAGAGCTTAGGAATCCAGACATTAAATACATGATGTAATTCCCAGCAAAACTTGATTTTTCGACTCTCCGGAGATAGCCTGAGAGTGGCTGGAATGGTGGTGCCCTGCAATGACCGGCAAGAGAAAGATAACCTTGCGATCCCAACATTGGGATAAAGCGGAAGAAACAATCAGTGACCAGTCAACAACAAGCGACAGGGAGGGCTCACGTAGAGCGATCCTTCAGACAGACCTTGCCACACCCACGGCACGGACCTTGATATGTGCTGGGCCTGATGAGTCTGTAGTGATGCTCATGGACCTGGCCCGCTGTACAAGAAATGTGAGCAAGCATATCCTGAGAAGTTATGGGAGGGGGGTGGTCCACACAGGCATATCCTTGGGAGTTAGTTAAGCGCAGGGTTGCAACAGCTACATATTTTCCCCAGTTATAAGTTAACTGCAATGTTTTCAGAGGCGACAGGCTTCTTGCTAGATGGGGATGGGTGGGCAGTTCGAAACTCACCATGAAGGGTAACAGGGAGAGGGCAGTTACATTTGAACAAGGGAATTTATAGTATAGGTTACAGAGCAGCAACTATCACACTATTGTCTAGGGCTCCCCTGAGGCATTGTGTAATCACATTGTGATCCACCTCATACAGTATAACCATGACCTATAGCGCCTGAACACATCTGAAAATTCTCTCAGGGAACGTGAAGGAACTTGGGAACAAGGTTAAATGGGGAGTGGTCCATCAATACCTCAAACAGCACAGCCCAGAAAGAGTTCTTCTGCAAGAAACTCATCTGTTGGGCTACTCCTGCAGGACTATGTCCAAAGGGGGTACACTATGACAGCTCATGAAGGATACCCCACCGACTCATGGGGGTGAGACTTCTCATCAAGAACTCCATCCCATTTATTCCACACAAAAGCTGGACCGACCCCCAGGGGAAACAGGTGGCCCAGTCGGGTACTTGGTCGAGAGTCTCTATCAATCTGTGTTTAGTCTATGTCCTGCCCCGCCACCACTGTCTCACACTATCGGAATTGGGGGAGCTAGTACTCCAGGACTACTGTATCATATTTTGAACTTAACAAGGGGTCGGTTGACTCACACCTGACTTTCTGGGAAGCATGCAAGATGGTAATCTGTGGTCAGGCATACTCCTTGATTGTGGGTGGAGGAGATATGGAAGCACAATTTTAGTGCTGGAATTGAAGAGACTTGCTCTGGAGATGCAGGGAGCAATAAGGGGTTATGTAAAGAGGAACTACACACCCTTTGTCTTAAGCAATATAAATACAGGGATCTCATGGAGGAAAGAGCAAAAACATCCCACATACTGTCCCAATGGTGCTTGTTTGAAATGGGTAAAAAGGCGGGGAAAATGCTTGCTTGGTTAGAGAAATGTGATCAAACCAGGATATGGGTCTTTCAGATCACCAATGATTCAGGGGACACCATTTCCGACCCAGAGGGTATAGCTGAGGCATTTATAGTTTATTAGGAGCACCTCTGCACATCCAAAATGCTCTGTGCTCACTAAGATATTACAGACTTCTTAAAAAAGATAACATTCCCCCAACTCACACAGGAACATAAACAGTTTCTAGACGCAGACATATACCTGCACAAAATGGGCCAGTCGTTGAGCTCACTAAGTTCAGATAAGGTGATGGGGCACAACGGCCTACCCATTGAACTTTATAAACTCTTGGCCTCCAAGGTTGAACCCCAGATTTAAATAATGTGGAATGAGGTGAGAGGGGTGGAACAGCTCCCAGAGGACCAACGATTTGCAATAATATTGGTACTACATAAGGCCAGGAAGCCCCCTGACCAATGTTGTTCCTACTGGCCTATTTCACTTCTCAATGTAGAGATATAGAGATAAAACTTCTTGAAAAACTGTTGGCAAACTGGCGCTGTCAGGTGATAACTAGCCTGGTCCACCCGGACCAATCCGGCTTCATGCCATAAAAAGAGACACTGCTGAATCTTTGGAGACTTTTCGGGGTCATGGCGGGTTCTAAGGATGAAACAGCGACCACAATGGTATTATCAATGGACGCCTCTATGGTCTTCAACACATTGCAATGTGTTCAGGGTACTGGAGTGGATAGGTTATGGTTCCAATTTTATAGCCTTGATGTGCCTACTCTTTAAGGACCCCAATGCCCACTTTAAGGTTAACGGCACAATATCCTGCAATTTCACTCTTTGCCAGGGGACAAGGCAGGGGTCCCCACTTTCCCCGCTGATCTTTCGACTCACTCTGGAGCCCCTGACAGCGTGGGTCCGATAGGATCCAATAATTCAGGGTATGCATTAGGGGAATCTTGGGAAGAGGGTATCTCTTTATATGCAGATGATATCCTCTTTTATGTCACAAACCCCCCATGACGATCACTAGGCTCACACAAGTTCTTCGAATCTTTGACAGACATTCTGGGTATAGCATTAACTGGGACAAATCCCTCATGCCCTTGATTACAGGCCCAATGCTATTTCTGCCCAGGAGCGTCCCCTTACCCATTTCTCCTGGTTGTTTCAAATACCTAGGGATTCATGTCACTGTGGACCCCCATCTTTTTCACTGGTCCAATCTAGTTCCTATCCTGGAACGTTTTGCTGTGGAGGTACAACACTGGGGGGCTTTGCCGCTGTCCCTACTGGGTAGGGCAGCACTGTTCAAGATGATGATGCTGCGCCAAATGCTTTAAGCGCTACAATAAACCTGTATCACATTCCTGGAGAATTATTTCGTAAAATGTACGACCATAGCATTTTGCGACTTGCATATTGCGCTCAATTGTGAGTCACAATTTGCGAGTCGCAAAATGCTATGTACAACAGTGTCAGAGACACTGTTTGCGATTCCCAATGGGGTCACAAATTTCATGCCTCATCAATATTCATGAGGTACTCGCAATTTGCGACCCCATTGGGAATGGCTGGGCCTCCCAGGTATGGTGGGATGCTGGGCTCAACAGACCTCCATGTCGGAAACTGGTTTTAAATGAAGCATTTTTTTTAATGCAGCCCGTTTTCCCTAAAGGAAAATAGGATTCATTTAAAAAAGAAAAATTAAACATTTTCATTTCATTTTTTAAGGGCAGGTAGTGGTCCCTGGGACCACTGCATGCCCCTAAAAAATATTTTCCGCTGTGTCCACAAAGGGGAAGGGGTCCCCTGGAGATACCTTCCCTTTTGCGAGTGCTTTACCACCCAATTGTGAGTGTTTTGCGACCGCATTTGAGGTTGCAAAACATTCTTACATAGGGTAGCGAGTCGCTATTAGGAAGGGACGCCCTTGGAACGCCCCTTCCTAATAGTGAGTCACAAATCCTATTTGGCGAGTCCCAAAGAAATTGTGACTCGCTAAATAGGGTTTGTACATGGCCCAATAGTATTTTGCTTGTGCTAACAGGTCGCAAACCCTATTGCACATGCAAAATAGGGTCGTACATCTGGCCCGGAGTCCCTTCTTCGTCTACTTTTATGGAACACGAGCCCGCCACCCATAGCCCTCCGCAAACTGATGCGAGGGATGTATGATGGAGGGATTGGCCTCCCAGATATTAGAAAATACTACCGGGCTACACAACTAACGTTTGGCAATGATTGGGCATTTGCAGCCTGGGAAGACCACGCTTTTAGACTTGAGGGTTTTTTCGAAGGGAGACTCCAGCTACCCCAGGGTACTCTATACCTCGATCAACACCAATAGGCTTCTGCCCCAGACACTCAGTGTCCCAAGTCTGGAGGATTGCAACTGCATTTCTGGGTTGGAGGGGGAGGTCTACTGAAATGACCTAAGTGGGAAGGCTACAGGGCTTCAAGAAGTGGCACCTCATAGGCATATCCACAGTGTATGATGTGTGGAAGGGAGACAATATGCTCAACTAGTCTGATCTTCAAGCCCAATATGATCTGGCACCCATGGAATCCTTTAGATATCTACAACATAAACATGCACTCATAACGCGCATCCCCAGGCACACTCTGTCCTCATGATTGGAGGACAGATTCCTATCTGAAGCTCTGCCCCCCAAAACACGGTCTCACTCATTTATAAGAAACTAATTAATAATTCACTTGACATCCTAGCCACTTTGAGTGCCATGTGGGAGGACGGATGTCAGGGAAAGTGAGGATGTGGAGTGGGAGGAAGCTTTAAGGGCTTTCCGGGAAGTGGCAATCAATGCTTGATTCCACTTGATCCAATTACGCATCTTGCACCATTCATACTACTCCAGCACTGCCATCCGGGCAATAACTTGATGCCCTAAAGACCTATGCCTTCGGGGTTGCAGTGAGAAGGGCACATTCTTTCACATCCTGTGGTCCTGCCCTGTCACATGGTCCTACTAGTTGGCACTACAGAAACGTACTGGCGAGGTCATGGGAATGAAAATCCCGGACTCAGAAAAAAAATGTCATCTGCACATATGGGTGAGGATCCAGCACAGAGATATGGGAACATATGGCTATCTTTGGGGCTTGCAGTGGCCAACTGCAACATAGTATATTTGAGGCTCCAACTGTGGTAGGATAGGAACAGGACATGGACTGGTGTATGTTAAATAAAAAAACAATCTATTGTTCATGGGATGTCCACACAAATGGAAAAAAATATGGTTGGGATGGCGCTGCTATAGAGGAATGGGAGAGGAGTCCAGTGAAGGTCCCTATGTTCACGAGGAGAGTTCCCTCTGATATTGTGATAACTTTCTTTTGTGTTGTTCATGTATTAATCATCAGGGCTCCACCCAGCAATGACACCCGAAAATATTCCACAATGTCTATGCTGCTGTTATTCATAAAATTCAATAAAATATATTTTTAAACAAGAAATAGTGCTAAAATTCTTCTTCAAGCTGTCAGAAATGAAGTTAAGCCTTTTAGAAATATACAAATGTACTGCTCTGAATAAAATTAGCAAACATAATTGAGGCTTAAGAAAACTTCAGATCCATTCAAAACAACTTCAGTATTGGTACATACAGTGATATGTAGGTATATAAAACAATAGCATTGAAGTAACGAGGAATACATGATTATGTTTTCACACTAGAAAAACTTCCGGGTGCCAGTTTCCCAGAATTATTATTTGGTGTTGCATATCAGTATTACAGTTTAGTTTCACTGTTCCTATTTCTTTTTTTTTTTTTTAAGGAGTTTTATATAGCGCTGGCCGGACCCAGGGGTATTGGAGCGCTTTACAGCAGTTTTACGCAAGAGTCATATAATAGAGCCTGTTATCTTGTATACATATTGGTTTGGAAGTCCAAGTGTGCTGTGCAGTATTGAGGTAGTATGTGAGTCCTGAGATAGCCTCGATTAGTGCTCGTTGTCTTGGGTTGAACCACAGCAGTTTTTCGTAAGAGTCATATAGTGGAGCAGTGTTATACATATAGGTTCGGAGGTCCAAGAGTGCTGTGCAGTATTGAGGAAGTACGAGAGTCCTGAGATAACCTTTATTGGTGCATTTAGTCTTGGGATGACCCTTTAAGGGGGAGGGGGAGGAACAGGAGGAGGTTGGAAAGCAGTGTTATACATATAGGATAGGGAAGTCCAAATTGGCCTGCAGTATTGAGGTAGTACATGTGACCTTAGATAGCCTTGATTAGTGCACTTTGTCTTGGGATGGACCCTTAAGGGGGGGAGGATCAGGAGGTGGTCAGTAAGTAGGTCGGAGGTAGGGCTTTGTGATACAATGTCAGGGAGCAACGATGAGTAGAGATTTGCTTTGAGGTGTCGGCTATCCTTTTGGGGGGAGCGGTTGAGGAAAGGGACTTTTAGGTGTTTTTTTTAATTTTGTGAAGGACGAGATAGTTCTTACATCTGTTGGGATTGAGTACAATACAATACATGTTAGTATTAGTGCACCAGTTTCAGTAGCCACTGCACCAGTGACCTAGTATGTCAGTGTTGGATTGTTCTTGTAACTAATCTGATGACAGGCCTTTTGGCAATGCCATTGTGTTATACTGTCCCCATGTTAGTCTCTTAGTGTTAAAACCTCATTGTTATTGTAACCAAGTCAATGTTTCCATGGCACTGTTGTTGTTGTTTGTAGGAAATTGGGATATTAATCAGTGAGGCTGGTTAGGTTAACGTGTAATACGTTCACGTTACTCCAAATAGTTCCTTTGAATTCACACTAATAAATCCCTAGCACAGTCCTGGTAGTGTAATATAGAGCAGTCAGGCTTCACTAAAGGAACACGTGTTAAGCTTTCAGAGAACTAACATGGACAATAAGTAATTGACATTACTCAAAAGAAATACTACACCAATTTATAAACACAAAGCAGATTTTTATATCATTTTAGACACCAAAATGAAAAAAATCAAATGAACATAACTGAAGTTATGGATTTTTAAAGGGAAAATAAAACTGTGCATTTAATTGCAAAATGATAATATTGCGGTCATTGGGAAAACACACTAGTGACACTTGGTCATTTGCGGGCCAAGTCCAGTCGAGACCACGGGGGGGGGGGGGATTAATGAGATGCGGTTTCCCAGGGTCAGGCTCAGACATTTAGTTTAATTTTACATGCCTAGTAGGGCCCGGGTGCAGAGCTGTTCTGGCTGTTCCTGGTGCTGAACACAGGAGCTGCAGGTACTGTCTTTGCTGCTCTGACGGTGCTGGTGAGGAAAGGGATGCAAAAACTGAACAATGAGGTGACTGAGGTAGAGTTAAAGGTTCTGCAGGATTCGCTTGAGGGAGAGTGTAGAATTAAGGCAGTGGTAGCCACCAACAAGCCTTGGTAGTATCAAACACAGATTTCGGTTACTTTGGCGTCCTGGAGTCTGGGGTATAACAGAAGCCGCCTGAAACTTGCTGGCGGTCACAACTATGTTTTCCATAATACACTAGACCATTTAATTTTTGGGCAATCGCTCAGCGGGCCTGATGGCTAATGATTCTTTGATTTGAGGAGTGCTATGTGCCTTCGGGCTGCAGGGGACTAGTATCACTAGTCCAAGGGAGTTCTTAAGTTGCATTTGGCTTGGCTTTCGTTTCTCGATCCTTTGAAGCCGATTTTGCAGTCACAGGTCTCTTCTTTGTCCTTGGCAACAATTCAAGCAGATCTGAGGTTCTGGTGCAAAGGGTGCCCCTTAAATCCCAGAATAAATGGTGTTATAAGTTTGGGTGCAAGTAGCCAATGGGCTACTAACCCCAGTGGCTAATCCGCTCCTGAGGTAACCAAATCCAGGGGTGTGTGCCACCTTTTCTACACAGAACCCTAGATTTTGCTACTTTTAGAAATTACATAACCCATCCACGGCTGTACAAACCAGGTAGCCCACCATGGGGATGAAGCAAGCTTTCTGATGGAGTACGCTTCCTGGTTACCTAATTTTCCCGCCTGGCCGGGTACAAACATAACTGTTTTTCCCCTTGGGAAGCAGCCTTATTGCATATCAGCAGAAGTGGAAACTATAAAGTTCACATCCTTGATGTGCCACTTCACTAGCCATCTTGTCAGGAAGGGAGGTGACACCTCCTTCCGAAGCAGACCTTTTTTTCTGACTCCTGGGGTTGTTCACACCTCCTGGCAGGTGTCAGATTTCTGGTTTGGCAGCTGCAGGCTGTCAGCCAGGGCACAGGAAAGGCTGAGGCAACCCAGTGGGCAACCTCTAAGGTAGACACCTGAGTGTCTGCCACATCAAACCCGACATGGGAATCATGTTAGGTTTGACAAGGCAAGATGTTTGATACCAAACATGACACTTTTCAGTTGGACCATAATGTAGCTGGCCACCTCAGATTGCCTGGGTGCCATCCTATGTTATCCTGTGGCCTACTTAACACTTATAGTAGCCCTTAAGTAAGAAGGCTACTATGGGCCAGATGTAGGTAATCCCCGATTACCGATTCTTAAATACCGAATCATACTGATTCGGTATTTAAGAACTGGCAATCAGGATGTAGGTATATTTACCGAATCAATTACCGAATCGGTAAGATTCGGTAATTACCGAATCGGTATTTACCGATTCGGTAATTGCCATTGATTCCTATGGGCCTTGAGGCCCATAGGAATCAATGTCAATTACCGAATCGGTAAATACCGATTCGGTAAAATTACCGAATTTACAAGGGGGACAGGGTGTCACTTTGACACCCTGTTGCACCCCTGATTCTGGCTTGTGTGCAATGTGACACACATACATGCCCTTAGGAATGTGCATGTACACAGGAATTCGTTATTTACCATGAGATAGTATTTCATGGTAAATAACGAATTCTTAAGGACCTGTGGCACTATTTTAAGTGCCACCTACATCTGGAATTACCGATTCGATAAATATACCGAGTTGGTATTTTACCCAATCTGCAAATTTACTGAATCAGTAAATTTACAGATTCAGTCAAATTCGGGCCCCCTACATCTCAAAAGCCAAATACCGGTCGGTAATTGGCGACCTAAATCTGGCCCTATATGTCCACACCTTTACTATAATGCATTCTATCTCCTGTACTCAGGAGTCCTACCTAAGGGGCGATTGGCATATTTAAAAAAAGGTGCTTTCAGCTTGTCACTCATAGTCAGGGCAATGTTGAGTTTGACAAGTTTGCACTGCTCATGCAGTCTGCAATGTCAGGACTTATGTCTTCTGTTTACTATAGACTCTCAGGGTGGCACAGTCAGTGCTTCAAGCCCTGGTGCCCCTTTTAGCTCCCATGCCCTCGGTCCAGCTGGTACCACTTACTAGGGACTGATAAGATAAGCGGGGTTAAAGTCCTTGCCAATTAGGGTTACCAATTCACATGCTTCATATTTTATTGACACGCCACTGGAGCTTGGCTAGCAGGCCCCAGTGCACTGTCAGAGTCAAAACCATCAGCATTGGGGAAAGAATGTGGAAGTGACCATAGCAAAAAGGTGCTTTGATTTTATAGAGACACACTTCAAAAGAAATAGAATGTTCACAAGCAAAACATATAGGACAAGATTTACTTATCTAAATTTACTAAGTTTACTCTGCCAAATTGCAAGGGGGGACAGCACAGAGCAATATTTGCTGAAGTTGGCCTACTGTCATCCTCTGTGCGACATTTCAACAAACTGCAATGCACAACACACAGTCTCAAACTGTGGTGTAGAGGTGAGTGATTGCTGTTTAGTTTAGGATTTGTATTGGAAGCATACCCTTCCAGATTAACTCGGAAGGCTGTCTCTGGATGTGTGCTGTATATTCCAGCACACATTCAAGGTATTGTTTTGTGGATAGATAAATAAATACATTTACCCTTGTTATGCCAGCTTCAAATAGGTGTCTGTCATCTTAATAGGTCAGGCTTTGCATCAAAAGCTAAGGTGTTTGTTCTGATCTGCCCCAGTAATGTATCCTTGATACAACATAAGACAACACAGTGAAAACAGTTTTTGTACTGAGAAAAGGGCAGCTTTCCAGTGCAAAACATATTTTGAGATAGAGAGTAAATACCATGCACCACTCTGCATTGTTTTATGCTGGTGTGAAGCCATAATAAGTCTGAGCTGAATGTCATTCATGCACACGTTTACAGTGGCACATGCAAAATGATAATTATCCCCCATATCACATTAATTCCTATGGGCCTTTAGGCCCATATGCCCATAGGAATGAATGGGGAGTTATTGCTTATTTGCGATTAGCAAATTGCTAATCGCAAATAAGATAACGATTTCAAGGGTGCCAGGGGTGTCCAAAGGACACCCTGTAGCACCCCTGAAATGCAAATTTACACAGGTGTTGCGCACACACATGTCCAAAGGACATGTGTGTGTGTAACATGCAACAGAGAAAAATGCACTGAAGTGCATTTTTCTATTTTTTCGCTATTTACCACGAAGTCAGACTTTGTGGTAAATAGCGGCCAAATATTGCGAATTCGCAATTTAAAATTGGTTAATGAATTGCATTTAAGGAATCTCTAATAGAGATTCCTTAAATGCAATTCCAATCAAATATGCGATTTCGCAAATAGCGATTTTTGCATTTGGGATGATGAATCCCAAATGCAAATATTGCGCTCGCAAAGGGCCAGATTCTCAGAATCTGGCCCTTTGCGAGCCCAATTTCCTTTCATGAATCTAGCTGAATATTTCTACATCTGACCATCTTTGTAGCTAAACCCACTCCTAACAGACATACGATAGGACGCCACTCTCCTCCCTATGCTATGATGTACCATGTTTCACTCCAGCTGGAACTGGAGGAACAGCCTTCCAAGTGGTAGTGCTTGGACACATTTTAGAGTGGGGTGTGGACCAGAGACATCACTGAGCTTAAATGCCCGGATTGTTCTTTTCATGCTGCCTTTAGGCCCATAGGAATGAATGGGGAGTTATTCCTTTTTTCTATTTTTTTGCTATTTACCACGAAGTCAGACTTCGTGGTAAATAGCGGCCAAATATTGCGAATTCGCAATTTAAAATTGGTTAATGAATTGCATTTAAGGAATCTCTAATAGAGATTCCTTAAATGCAATTCCTCGCAAATAGCGATTTTTGCATTTGGGATAATGAATCCCAAATGCAAATATTGCGCTTGCAAATGGCCAGATTCTCAGAATCTGGCCCTTTGCGAGCCCAATTTCCTTTCATGAATCTAGCTGAATATTTCTACATCTGACCATCTTTGTAGCTAAACCCACTCCTAACAGACATACGATAGGACGCCACTCTCCTCCCTATGCTATGATGTACCATGTTTCACTCCTGCTGGAACTGGAGGAACAGCCTTTCAAGCGGTAGTGCTTGGACACATTTTAGAGTGGGGTGTGGACCAGAGACATCACTGAGCTTAAATGCCCGGATTGTTCTTTTCATGCTGCCTTTAGGCCCATAGGAATGAATGGGGAGTTATTCCTTATTTGCGATTAGCAATTTGCTAATCGCAAATAAGGAATGTGTAGGAATCGCAATTTATTTAGCGATTCCTACATGAATCCCGTTTTGCAAGTCCTTAGTAGCGATTCCTTAATAATCGCTATTAAGGACTCGCAAAACGGCTCTTTGATGAATCTAGCTGATTGACTCTTCTGGGAATGTTGTTGCTCTGCGCTGTGCTGGTGTACAGATGGAGCATCAGCCTGGTGAGAAGGCATTAGCAGCCAAAATCTCAGGGGTTATTCTGGATCAACCTAAACAGGTTTTAGGTGGGTTTGTTGTGGGTAGTGGAATCTTCCCTATCTTCATTGTGTGCACATGCATGCTGTGGAGCTGGCTTGCTATGCAGACTTGTTTCTTGAGGTGCATAGTACATAAGGGGTGAGTTACGTATGTGTCATGAAATCATACATTGAATTCTGGCATTGATGGCAATCAGGGATAACCTGGTGTAGCATCTACTACCCTTGGCTTGACCTTCGGAACCATTGCTTTAATCTTATTGCCCTGGTCACAGGAGTCATGAAGGCAGCATCGCGTGCATAGAAGTAAATAGAGCTCTAAGAGCCCCCTATACCTTCAGAAATCTCCACTCCCTGCCCCAGCATTGCCCCTTAAAATGAATCAGAGGCTGATGAGGGCTCAGTGTGGGTCAAGGGTTCAACCCTACATTGTCATTCAGAATAAAAGGAGGTGTGATATCACTCCTGCTACACATGGGCCTTCAGTGAGTCAACGTCCATCGAATCTGGAGCTGAGAGTTTGCAATAACAGATTGGAATTACGAATTGCATTGACATGGATGGTTTACCCCACCTTTTCGTTTCTATTATTATGTCCCCCTGCTTTTACTACCCTCACATGCCTTCAGTGATGTCTCACAGTTTTATGTGTGTGTTGATTCTCTGCAAGCTGTTGAGATCACTGCCTTTTCCATGTGTCGTGATACATAAGCATGGGCGAATTTTGTGAATTTGTGATCCGCGAATTTGCGCATTTGCGAATTCGCGATCCACAAAATTCGCGAATTTGTGCGAATTTGCGGATTTTTGTTTTTTTGCGTGTTCGCGGGGTTTTTTGCGTGTTCGCTGGGTTTTTTGTGTGTTCACGGGGCTTTTTGCGTCTTCGCGAGCCGCTTGCATAGCGAAGTTGCCCATGCAGTCGTTTATGGGAGAGGGAGAGAGAGATAGATAGATAGATAGATAGATAGATAGATAGATAGATAGATAGATAGATAGATAGATAGATAGATAGATAGATAGATAGATAGATAGATAGAGAGAGAAAGAGAGAGGGAGAGAGAGAACGAGAGAAAGAAAGAGAGGCCGGATCTCTGAAGGGCCAGATTCCTGAGTTGCCCCTACAGAACATACAGCTTTTTATTTTTATCAAAATGCATATGAAAATTGTGCTGTAAAGGTCTCTTTTAGTTTAACCCCTCCTGACAACTCAAAATGGGTGTATTTGCCATCCTCTCCCTTCTTCCTGTTTCTTATATCTGTAAGTGCTTCCTGATGAGGTTTAATTCCTTGGACAGGTGCCTCGTTGCCTACTTGTAACTATTCTCTGACCCTGCTTCAAGGGTCAGAGCAGGGTCAGAGAATAGTTGCAAGTAGGCAACGAGGCGCCAGGAAGCAATTAGAAGCAGGTGTCCAAGTTGAAGTTAATTTGTTTGTAACCCTTTTGTAAAAGGTTACAAAGAAATTAGGTTCAACTTTTGCACCTGCTGCTGTAACCCTTGCTTAGCTGAAAATTCGTCCCCGCTGATTTGCGGATTTTACAGCGATTTCTCGAGATTCGCGGATCGCGAAATCGCGGAAAATCCGCAAATTCGCCCGCAAAATGAATTTTACGCTCACCCTTAGTGGTACACCTCAATAGAAAGATAGGTTTAAACCAGAGCTCTTGACTTGGGTGATTGTTTGATTTGTTCCACAATCCGTCCATCATTTGTGTGTTTTTTGCTTTCTCACTCCAAGTGTGCCGAGTAGGCCCGGACATGGGTCACAGAACAGGGGACCCTAGTAAATGAGGATCGCACAAATAATAGACATATACTAAATAGTATACATGACCTCAGTCCAGCCGGACGGGTGTTTATTTTTTAGTTATTGTACCGATTTTTTTATATAAAACATTTATACAAATCGATCACGGCCAGAACCCCATTGTCCAGCTACCATGCTGCACTAACCAAATATCTATGATGCAATTTCGGAACGGCCACGAGCAAACGCTTTAAGAAACAGTACTAACTTCCTCCTCTCAACTACGGAGCTGATATGCGTTGCCACGCCGGATTCCCTAAACATGGCAAAGAGCATCAAACTAGCTCGTAACAAGAGGCACTGTGATTGAAACAGGCTCTGTAGACAAACATGACAATTTATTTCCTTGTCCTGATGATGATGCATGTATTAATCAGTTGCATCGAAACGTCGTCGACTTAAATGCTCCATATGTTGTTTTGACCTCATGAATTTTGATCAACAATGGGTTGCTATGAATGAATTTCAGTCTGTAAAACCAAATAATAAGTACAGACCGCTTTTGTGCGTTTTCACATATTTGTTTTTGTCACTTGTTCTGTCTTGTTGTCTGTGGGTCACAGGCTGTGCCCACTTTTGTATAAATGTTTTATATAAAAAAATCGGTACAATAACTAAAAAATAAACACCCGTCCGGCTGGACGGAGGTCATGTATACTATTTAGTATATGTCTAATATTTGTGCGATCCTCATTTACTAGGGTCCCCTGTTCTGTACAATAGATTACTGCCCAAGGACCCTAGTCGTATTCCTTTTGGGTTTCCCTTGTCTTGTTAAACGGACATGGGTCACAGGCTCACCAGGCTACTGGATTCAAGCTAGCCTGGCTGATGAGGGATGATACCCCAAAACCGGTCCCAGGACGCTTGTTACTGGTCCAGAGAGGACCTGGCTTGGCAGTTCCAGCTGGACTGTTCCCATGAGGAGCAGGGTAAAGACTGATTTGCATATGGCTGGGTATGTTTCGCAATCTGTCCATCATTTGTGTGTCTTTTGCCTCCTCAATACCCAAAGGTACCTGTTGGGAACTTGGGATTTGCAGTTCAACCTTCTACAGGGCCTAAATTAACCATGATGCACAGGAAGCCAGAAATTCCAACATCATCCATGATGAGAGTGCGGTAGGTGTATGCATGTCTGAATCTCGGCTTCCATGGATGCCGTTAAAATCCAGGATGGTTTCCAAGTCTAATCAGTGCAAATATGCCTTGCACTGCTGACACATCTAGTACACTTAACCTGGGACCATATATCGTTACCTTATATTGTACAGTTTTTTCTCTACTTCTCTGAATGTATGTGTTGGACTTGGCCTATTTTTCCCCCAAAATTTTTCGCTTTTGACCCCCTTACCTGGATTGTCTCCCCCATGGGATTAAACCTGTATAGGCCATGAGTGGTGTGAGACCCCTTTTGAAAAGTGTAATTACCTGACATAATGTGAGCACTTGTAAAAACCCCCATTTTAAAACTGCACCTGACTGAAATGTATTGCTTTTAAAATGGATGCCATGGCCATGGGTTTTGCCACTGGACTGACATAGGTCAGCGGTCTAGATAACATTACCCAGCAACCCCTAGCTTTTGGAGGGAAAGCCTGGCACCCAGGGTGCTCACCCCCTCCCCTAGAACCAGTTTAGGCTAGATGTGCCAACATTCTAGAAGGTCCTGGCACTGCCTGGGAGGAGGGTATAAATAGGGGGAAGTGTCACCAGAGAGTCAGTCAGCGCTGGGACAAGGAAGGGAGGGGGACCTGCTGTGAGGTGCTACCGCCACATGGGCCTGTGAGCTGGGCCCTGCACCCCTATAAACCCCCCCTCTGCTGTCCCCATGGGCCCCTGACAAGGGAGGACTCGTCATAGGTCCCTGACGCCGTGGGACCTTGAACTACGCCAGCGCTGAGGGAAAAAGGTGCCCAGAAGAGGAGGAATGCTGTGGGCTTGAACCCCCCAGGAGGTGAGGAGTGTGCCCCTGGGGCTGGCTGTGGAACTGTTCGCCCCCCTCCGTGAGGAGCCTACTTGGAAACCCTAGTTCGCCTACCTAAGCGCTGAAAATTCCAAGACTGTTGCTGCCCTGACCTGAACTGTCCTGCCTGGGAAGCGCTATAATTTGGAAGCGCTAGACAAGAACTGGGAGGAGCTGCGTGTCCCTAGAAGCCCTGAACTACCTCTATTCTGCCTGCTGAGAGGGAGGAGCAGTGCGCTGTAAATAGCGTCATCTGCTGAAGGGAATCGCGCTGTGGGGCCTTTTAGAAGCGCTGGGCTGCGAGGAGCCTACTGTGAAGCGCTGTGAACTGCCTGATCCCCTTTGCAGTTCTGCCTGGTTTCAACTGCTGACTAAGCTGCCTGATCTGCCAGGCGCTCATCCTTTGCAGCGCTAGCATCCTGAACTGAATAACTACTGAGGCGGCTGGACTTACCCCCACATCGTGAGCCACCCAAGCGCTGTTCTCTGAGGACCTGCTGTGCTCCACCTAAGAGGCGCTGTGGACCGCTGACTGACTGGGGTTTTGGAGACTGATGTGCCCCTGAGAAGCGCCGTCCTCTTTCTCCCTTGAGCGCTGTAACGCCCAGCGCTGCGTGTGTGCCTGGGAGCGCTGCCTCCTCGAAGCGCTGGCTGACCCCCAATCACCACCGCGGCCCGGGATGTCCGCGCAGCTGATTCTGCCCTGTCAGGCGCGGTGACCTGTTGCGGCGGCCCCCGGTGTGAGGAGAGGGCCGCCGGAGTTTGAAGTGGGCCGCGCTAGGCCCGGGGAAGCCGTTCCGCCAGCCTCACGTGACGGGGGTGCGTCAAGTCACGCCCCCGCCGCGCAGTGATTGGCCGCGTGGCCGAGCCCCTGGCAAGCTAGCTTCGGATTGGACCTGGGGCTCGGTACACGCCATTGGCTGCCATCCACGCGCCTCCCTCCTGATTGGTCCCCGGGCCCGGCAAGCACCAGGGAGGGCCCGGGACGGCAGAGATATCCACGCGGGGGCTCGAGAAGTGCATCGGAGCCCCTGCCCGCCACTGATGTCGCCGGAGGGCTTAGCAAGAGGCCCACCTGCCGGCGCAAATCAGAGGAAGGCCCTGACCCGCCAGCGCAGGCCCCCGGAAGGCCGGATCAACGTTGAAGCTGAAGGGAGGCCCCGAGGGAAGCGCCGGAGTAGCGCGGGGCCCCCCCTGACTGATCCACAACACCAGAGCGAGGAGGTGACGCTGCAGGGCCCTGGAGTGCCGGTGGAGCTCTGCCATTTCGTAGAGGAGCCCGGTGAGTGGGGCCTTGGGCAAACTGTGTGGGAGTGGGGTGAAGAGGGCAACGGGGCACAGGGTCGGTGCTCGCCCCCCCTCCCCTTAGTTTGGACAGTTGTAGTTGGGCCCCGTTGGCCCCAGACGCCACGGTGGTGGCCCGGACTAACCCTGTGGTGGGACTAAGCGAAACTGTAAGGGCCTGGAGAGAAGGAACTGCCCCCCCCCCTCCCCTTTGAACTGGGACGGAAGGGGCATGTCTTCAGATTAGATGCTCTGAGTTAGGCTTCGTGGTCATACGCCCGGGTTCATCTTCTATCCACCCATGAGTCAGTGCCCAAGGAAATGTTCTTCTTGATTAAGGGAAGGGGTAACCTGTCATGAGGAAGTGGATGTCCTGGATTAAAGAAAGGTTGCCCGAAGCCTGGTACTCACAAATACTAAAGGTGTGGTGCACTACTGTGCCTAGTTGTATTGTAGGCTGATTACCCTGCTAATGTGAAGATGCTAATGATAGGCCTACACTAAAGTTATTGAGGTCCAGGTATTCTGTTGTTTATACATGCTGGGAGTTTGTATGCTTTGGTACCCCTGGGTTTATGATAGAGGAAACCTTGCTGTGTTCCATTACAGGTGTTCCTGTCTATTATTATATGATGTTTTTCCCTTACAGGGGTTGGGTTGGCGTTGTCACGCATGAGGTGTAATTACGCTAATATGCATCTTACAATTTCAGCCAACCTCCCAAGGATTAAGGCCTGAGTAGGCCCTGCCTGATGTGTAGTTCCCTAGGTGGAGGGGGGAAGAAATCTAGTGTTTTATTACAGGTGATCCTGCCTGATGTTGATGCCGGGTGATTCCTATTCTTTTTACAGGAGTCGCCAATGCCAGCTATTTTGGGTTCTTACCCCTAATGTTTGGTTGCATGTTTAATGGGCGAATACGCCAAGTGCATTTTTCCCTGATATAGGTGTCATTGATGTTACGTGCCAAATGCTAACATTTTGATATTTCAGCCATGGACTTTGGACTCAACCCTTTTTGGTCCCATGTAAATAATCCCCCTCTGAAGTACTTGGCTCTGGTGCCAGTTGGCGCCGTGTTATGATGACACTGTTAATGCATTTTTGCCTTGCAGGTTGGAGATACTAAACTGCTTAATTTTCCAACTCAAATTGGTGTCCTGCCTCTTTTGTAGTGTGCCTGGTGTGTTGACTGAGGGTACTGCGTGAATGCTTCACATGTCCTCGAAGTTTGGCCTGCCCGCTTGATGCCATGCTACCCCCTGTGAGATTTGGGCAACCCCCATTTCCAACATTTGGTGGCAAAGCGGTGGGATAGGACTTGTGTTTGCGCAGTACCACAGCGGCCACAGGTTACACTGCAAATAGAGCTTTGGATATAATCCGAGCCTTGTTGTGGGGATTATTGTGTTTTTTTGATTGCCTCCTCCTGAAAAGTGTTGTAGCAGAATTGTGTCCCCTTGTTCCACTGGGAGGGTGTGTCCCGGGTGTACCTCGCCACGATGGGGTTGATCTACCAGGAAGTGGAACTGATGGAATACACCGAACAGGAGGTGATAGACTTCCTCCTGGAGAGAGGGATACCCCCAGTAGGGAACATTAGGAGGAACCTGTTTCTCTATGAGGCCCTCAAGAGGGGAGAGCCCTTAGAGATTGATGGGGACTTATCTGACTACCCCCCGAGGTGTTGAAGGGTCAGTGGGTTAGAGACCAGAAAGAGGGCTCCCCATCCAGAACCCTGGGAGGTAGTTATTCCGGGGAGGAGGAAGAGTTTGAGAGGGCGGAGACGCCAGTAGCTGTGGAGGACACCGAAGATAGGGAGTCTCGCACTGGGTCCAGTCCCGGGGGCACTGCCCCATCCCTTTCCCTGTCCCCAGAAGAGTGGGTAGATAGGAGGGAAGAGAGGGAGTATCAGCTGGCGCTGGCAAAGCTCAGGCATGCCGAGGGCTTAGCGCAGCTGAGGGTAGAAGAGCAGCGCCTAGAGACTGAAAGAGTCCTAGCGCTGGAGAGGATGGCGGAGGCGGAGAGGGCCTTCGCCAGAGAGAGATCAGCTCAGGTGGGTAGGTTGTCCCCTGAGAGTGGTTTCAGGAGTCTGGATTCACCAAGGAGGGTGGGATCCAGTGGTGGCAGCGAGTGTAGGTCCAGTGCAAGGTGTCCCACTCCCGAAGCCCAGGAGACTGTGCCTGATTCTCCGGAGGAGGAGGACGGGTTAGTGTTGAGGGGCAGGGGAAAGCTGTCCCATCAGTCCTGGGGAGAGTTTGAGGAGGAGTGTTGGACTGTACTGGAGGATTGGGTGGTGAGGAGAGCAGTGGAGGATTGGGAAGGGCTGTGCCATGCCGTTATCCGGGAGCACATGCTAAGGAGTTGTTTTCCAACACTGCGTCACCATCTGTTGCAGTGCGGGTTCTCAGACCCCAGGGAACTTGCACGGGAGGCAGACCTCTGGGTAAGTGCCAGAGCGTCTGGGAAGGCTGAGGGGAGTGATCCTGAAGGGAGTGAGACGGGGAGGTGTCCCAAGGTACCCCAGCTGCGGCCACCAGGCCTGGAGTGTTCTTTAAGAGAACCCCAGCTTGGGAGGCTAGGCTGCCCCGATGTGTCATCCAGAGGGAGGGATCCCCTTATGTCAGGAGAACCCGGAGCATCATTAATCAGAGCTTCGGTGGTTCGGGGGTCTGACCAGTCACAGGGTCTAGATCTTGGACTGGGGTTCCAGGTTCAGGAGTTGCCTGGCCTGGAGGGTGGGGTTCCTGTAAGGCAGGTCCCTACCAAGTTGACTCCCAGGGGTACCACTTCCAGTGGGAGGGTGCGGAACTCTGGGAGGGGGTGCAGAGGGAGGAAGGTCTCTTCTCTGTCACCAGCTCAGCCACAGGGCGCAGATCCCGGGTTGGGTGGCCAGGGACAGGAGTTGCCTGCCCTGGTGGGAGGGACATCTGTAATCAGAGTCCCCCCAGAAGTGACTCCCAGGGGTACTTCTCCGGGTAGGAGGGTGCAGAATTCTGGGAGGGGGTGCAGGGAGAGGGAGGACTCGCCCCTGTCACCGGTTCAGCCTGTGAGTTTCGACTCCAGGTTGGGGAGAGAGTTGTGTGAGGGTGTCCCCAGGCGTAGGAGATGGAGGAACCCAAGGAGGAGAAGTAGGGGGAGGGGAGCCTCGCCCCTAAGGGCTGGTCATTCTGAGGGTGTAGACCCCAGGTGGGTGGACCAGTGGAAATTTGGAGAGAAGAGAGTGGTTCCAGAGTATCACAAGCCTGAGGCTAGAGCCTCCCACTCTAAGAAGGAGAAACATCCCACTAGGGAACACCAGTGGGGTGGTTCTGTTGGTGAAGGGAGGGTTGCGAAAGAGAACCATTGGGTTCCAGAGTGGAGGAGAGACTGCAGGTGCTCCTGTAGTTGCAGGCCTGCGTCCACCTTTTTCCGCCCCAAGCAGGGAAGCCCATCAAGGCATTGATGTGTCTACCCTGGCTTTTGGCTGGGGGGGAGTCGTGTTGGACTTGGCCTTTTTTTCCCCCAAAATTTTTCGCTTTTGACCCCCTTACCTGGATTGTCTCCCCCATGGGATTAAACCTGTATAGGCCATGAGTGGTGTGAGACCCCTTTTGAAAAGTGTAATTACCTGACATAATGTGAGCACTTGTAAAACCCCCCATTTTAAAACTGCACCTGACTGAAATGTATTGCTTTTAAAATGGATGCCATGGCCATTGGTTTTGCCACTGGACTGACATAGGTCAGCGGTCTAGATAACATTACCCAGCAACCCCTAGCTTTTGGAGGGAAAGCCTGGCACCCAGGGTGCTCACCCCCTCCCCTAGAACCAGTTTAGGCTAGATGTGCCAACATTCTAGAAGGTCCTGGCACTGCCTGGGAGGAGGGTATAAATAGGGGGAAGTGTCACCAGAGAGTCAGTCAGCGCTGGGACAAGGAAGGGAGGGGGACCTGCTGTGAGGTGCTACCGCCACATGGGCCTGTGAGCTGGGCCCTGCACCCCTATAAACCCCCCCTCTGCTGTCCCCATGGGCCCCTGACAAGGGAGGACTCGTCATAGGTCCCTGACGCCGTGGGACCTTGAACTACGCCAGCGCTGAGGGAAAAAGGTGCCCAGAAGAGGAGGAATGCTGTGGGCTTGAACCCCCCAGGAGGTGAGGAGTGTGCCCCTGGGGCTAGCTGTGGAACTGTTCGCCCCCCTCCGTGAGGAGCCTACTTGGAAACCCTAGTTCGCCTACCTAAGCGCTGAAAATTCCAAGACTGTTGCTGCCCTGACCTGAACTGTCCTGCCTGGGAAGCGCTATAATTTGGAAGCGCTAGACAAGAACTGGGAGGAGCTGCGTGTCCCTAGAAGCCCTGAACTACCTCTATTCTGCCTGCTGAGAGGGAGGAGCAGTGCGCTGTAAATAGCGTCATCTGCTGAAGGGAATCGCGCTGTGGGGCCTTTTAGAAGCGCTGGGCTGCGAGGAGCCTACTGTGAAGCGCTGTGAACTGCCTGATCCCCTTTGCAGTTCTGCCTGGTTTCAACTGCTGACTAAGCTGCCTGATCTGCCAGGCGCTCATCCTTCGCAGCGCTAAGCATGAGCGAATTTTGCGGATCTCGCGTTCGCGAATTTTGCGGATTTGCGGATTCGCAATCCGCAAAATCCGCGAATTCCCGCGAATTTGCAGATTTTTTTTTTTTTGGTGTTCGCCCGTGTTTCTGCCAGTTCGCGAGGGTTTTGTACACTTTCGCAAATTGCGAACTTACCTGTCGGGTCGCAAGTTTCGCGAACTCTTTGTTTCTACGTGTCCAGCCTGTTTGGGACACTCTTCTTCATCACTGCCACTCTCTGTCACCACTGCCACTCTCTGACTACTCATGCCACCCTCTGGCCCACCCATGCCACCCTCTGTTTCATCACCACACCCTCTGGTTGTCCAGTGTACATTATTTTCGGCAAAGCAAAGCACACCTTCCCTGCCTCAAGTGACCTGAATTAATTTGGGGCTGATTCATGTGTCACAGAATATTTTTTTAGCTGGCACCTGCTTCCTTAGTGCGCCCTGATTAGTGATCTTTTGCACTTGCTAAGTGCTTTCATTGTTGCAAAATTAGTTACAACACCTGCCCTGCCCCAACTGACAATAATGAATTAGGGGCTGATTAATGGATTTTAACTTCCAGCCTGGCTCCTGCTTGTCTCCCTTAGCTGTAATTCAGGACCTTTGTGGCATATGTGTAACTATTCTGAGGTTCAGAGCAGGGTCACATACTAGTTTCAACTGGCAACTGAACTCTGGAGGGGCCCCTCAGGAAGCACTCCAGGAATAGGCTACTAATGATGAGCCTGAACTTTTGAACCTGGTAAGTAGTTACTTTCAGTTTTGCTAAGATCGTATTTCTGCAATTTTGCACTTATTCGCGGGGCGCGAACTCACGCGAACAGTGCGAGCAGTGCGAGCAAAATCCGCTGCTCGCGGATTTGCGGATTTTGCGGGAAATTCGCAAATCTCGCGGATTGCGGATTTCCCGAAAATCCGCAAAATCCGCGAGCGGAACGGATTTTCCGCCCACGCCTACGCAGCGCTAGCATCCTGAACTGAATAACTACTGAGGCGGCTGGACTTACCCCCACATCGTGAGCCACCCAAGCGCTGTTCTCTGAGGACCTGCTGTGCTCCACCTAAGAGGCGCTGTGGACCGCTGACTGACTGGGGTTTTGGAGACTGATGTGCCCCTGAGAAGCGCCGTCCTCTTTCTCCCTTGAGCGCTGTAACGCCCAGCGCTGCGTGTGTGCCTGGGAGCGCTGCCTCCTCGAAGCGCTGGCTGACCCCCAATCACCACCGTGGCCCGGGATGTCCGCGCAGCTGATTCTGCCCTGTCAGGCGCGGTGACCTGTTGCGGCGGCCCCCGGTGTGAGGAGAGGGCCGCCGGAGTTTGAAGTGGGCCGCGCTAGGCCCGAGGAAGCCGTTCCGCCAGCCTCACATGACGGGGGTGCGTCAAGTCACGCCCCCGCCGCGCAGTGATTGGCCGCGTGGCCGAGCCCCTGGCAAGCTAGCTTCGGATTGGACCTGGGGCTCGGTACACGCCATTGGCTGCCATCCACGCGCCTCCCTCCTGATTGGTCCCCGGGCCCGGCAAGCACCAGGGAGGGCCCGGGACGGCAGAGATATCCACGCGGGGGCTCGAGAAGTGCATCGGAGCCCCTGCCCGCCACTGACGTCGCCGGAGGGCTTAGCAAGAGGCCCACCTGCCGGCGCAAATCAGAGGAAGGCCCTGACCCGCCAGCGCAGGCCCCCGGAAGGCCGGGGCAACGTTGAAGCTGAAGGGAGGCCCCGAGGGAAGCGCCGGAGTAGCGCGGGCCCCCCCATGACTGATCCACAACACCAGAGCGAGGAGGTGACGCTGCAGGGCCCTGGAGTGCCGGTGGAGCTCTGCCATTTCGTAGAGGAGCCCGGTGAGTGGGGCCTTGGGCAAACTGTGTGGGAGTGGGGTGAAGAGGGCAACGGGGCACAGGGTCGGTGCTCGCCCCCCCTCCCCTTAGTTTGGACAGTTGTAGTTGGGCCCCGTTGGCCCCAGACGCCACGGTGGTGGCCCGGACTAACCCTGTGGTGGGACTAAGCGAAACTGTAAGGGCCTGGAGAGAAGGAACTGGCCCCCCCCTCCCCTTTGAACTGGGACGGAAGGGGCATGTCTTCAGATTAGATGCTCTGAGTTAGGCTTCGTGGTCATACGCCCGGGTTAATCTTCTATCCACCCATGAGTCAGTGCCCAAGGAAATGTTCTTCTTGATTAAGGGAAGGGGTAACCTGTCATGAGGAAGTGGATGTCCTGGATTAAAGAAAGGTTGCCCGAAGCCTGGTACTCACAAATACTAAAGGTGTGGTGCACTACTGTGCCTAGTTGTATTGTAGGCTGATTACCCTGCTAATGTGAAGATGCTAATGATAGGCCTACACTAAAGTTATTGAGGTCCAGGTATTCTGTTGTTTATACATGCTGGGAGTTTGTATGCTTTGGTACCCCTGGGTTTATGATAGAGGAAACCTTGCTGTGTTCCATTACAGGTGTTCCTGTCTATTATTATATGATGTTTTTCCCTTACAGGGGTTGGGTTGGCGTTGTCACGCATGAGGTGTAATTACGCTAATATGCATCTTACAATTTCAGCCAACCTCCCAAGGATTAAGGCCTGAGTAGGCCCTGCCTGATGTGTAGTTCCCTAGGTGGAGGGGGGAAGAAATCTAGTGTTTTATTACAGGTGATCCTGCCTGATGTTGATGCCGGGTGATTCCTATTCTTTTTACAGGAGTCGCCAATGCCAGCTATTTTGGGTTCTTACCCCTAATGTTTGGTTGCATGTTTAATGGGCGAATACGCCAAGTGCATTTTTCCCTGCTATAGGTGTCATTGATGTTACGTGCCAAATGCTAACATTTTGATATTTCAGCCATGGACTTTGGACTCAACCCTTTTTGGTCCCATGTAAATAATCCCCCTCTGAAGTACTTGGCTCTGGTGCCAGTTGGCGCCGTGTTATGATGACACTGTTAATGCATTTTTGCCTTGCAGGTTGGAGATACTAAACTGCTTAATTTTCCAACTCAAATTGGTGTCCTGCCTCTTTTGTAGTGTGCCTGGTGTGTTGACTGAGGGTACTGCGTGAATGCTTCACATGTCCTCGAAGTTTGGCCTGCCCGCTTGATGCCATGCTACCCCCTGTGAGATTTGGGCAACCCCCATTTCCAACAGTATGTTTCTTATGTGCTGACTGAATATACCTGCAGCTTTAACCTTTCCTCCTAAAGCTAACGTTGTTGCTTCTTTCGATTGCTGAAACTCTTTTATAGCATTTCTTTGCTATTTAGCAAGGTTTGCACATGGGCAGTTATATGATTGCTATATCTTTTCAAAGCAGTTTAGTTTTATTTGGTGCTAATTGCACAGTGCACTAATGTGTGCTGTTGCCCTTTGAACCTCCTTTGTCACTGCCACTATTTGCACTTGTTCATGCCACCTTCACAGTGACAAAGCCTATAACATTCAACGCATGTTTGCTAATTGAAGATGCATCTCTATAGAGTGCAGGGCCTCATGTAAAAATAAAGATCCTGGTTCTGCGAAGGGTGATAAATGAAAGTCTGACAAAAACGACTGGTTGACCACTTGCTGCTCAGAAGGGAAGAATGTGCAGTTTCAAGTAGTGTAGATAACTTTTTTTCTGCCAGCGAAGGCTCCTCCATCTACACTTGTGAGGCTTCTTTAAGATCCAGACGTAGCTTTAGTCCTTATGTAGAGTTAGGCGGGCAGGATACTCTGTCACAAACATGCTGGAGGTCATGTTCATCAGTGTTGAAGTGCATTATAGTCCATGGACGATGGGATATCGGTCAAGTTTTGAAAGAGTATCCCATTCGCTAAACTCTAAATAAGGCCGTTTGTCCCAATCGATGAGGATAATCAGTACAATCTAAAGGGGCTGATCCGCCATGGTGCCTGATGGAGATACTTTCACGTAAGACTGTAGAGGATGGTGAACCATCACATGAAGATTTCTTTCATATCCCTAACTTTCTGGGTGAACCCCAGCATGTTAAGATGATTTCATACGTCAAGTCAAGTCAAGTCAGAGAATTTATATAGCGCACTACATACCCAGAGGGTCTCAAGGCGCTTAGAGAGGGGAGGAGGATTACTTGTCAAATATCCACGTTTTAAGTTGCTTTCTGAATGCTAGGTGGTTCTGGGTAAGGCAAAGGTAAGCGGGGAGTGAGTTCCATGTTTTAGCAGCCAGGTATGAGAAGGATCTGCCTCCCATGGTGGTCTTGTTGATGCGAGGTACAGTGGCGAGGGCTTGGCTGGAAGAACGCAGTTGGCGGGAGGGGGTGTAGAAGGACAGTCGTGAGTTGAGGCATTCTGGTCCGATGTCGTAGAGTGACTTGTGTGCGTGGGTTAGCAGTCGGAAAGTGATTCTCTTATTGACGGGTAGCCAGTGGAGGTCTTTCAGGTGACTAGAGATGTGTTTGTTGCGCGGGATGTCCAATATGATCCTGGCTGAGGCGTTTTGAATTCGTTGGAGTTTCTTCTGGAGTTTAGCGGTAGTACCTGCGTAGAGGGTGTTTCCGTAGTCCAGTCGGCTCGTGACCAGAGCATGGGTGACTGTTTTCCTTGTTTCGGTGGGGATCCAGCGAAATGTTTTTTTGAGCATGCGAAGAATGTTGAAGCAGGATGAGGATACGGCGCTGACTTGTCTGTTCATAGAGAGTGAAGAATCCAGGATGACGCCTAGGTTCCGTGCGTGGTCTGTCGGGTTGGGTGCTTTTCCAAGGGCTTCCGGCCACCAAGAGTCGTCCCATGCAGAGGGGGATGTACCTAGGATGAGGACTTCTGTTTTGTCTGAGTTCAGTTTCAGACGGCTTTGTTTCATCCATTCGGCAACTTCTTTCATTCCTTTGTGTAGGTTAGTTTTGGCGGTGCTGGGGTCATTGGTGAGAGAAAGGATTAGTTGAGTGTCATCCGCGTAAGAGATGATGTTGAGGTTGTGTTGGCGGGCGATGGCCGCGAGAGGGCTCATGTATACGTTGAATAGGGTGGGGCTGAGTGAGGATCCTTGTGGTACACCACAGATGACTTCAGTAGCCTCAGACTTGAATGGTGGAAGGCGGACTCTCTGGGTTCTTCCGATGAGGAACGAGGTGATCCATTCAAGTGCTTTTCCTTGTATTCCGGTGTTGTTGAGGCGTTGTAGAAGGGTGCTGTGGCAGACTGTGTCGAAGGCTGCGGAGAGGTCGAGGAGGATGAGGGCGACTGTGTCTCCATTGTCCAGTAGAGTTCGAATGTCGTCTGTTGCTGCGATGAGGGCGGTCTCAGTGCTGTGTTTTGCTCGGAAGCCAGATTGTGAGGAGTCGAGGGAATTGTTGGCTTCGAGGAAAGCGGCGAGCTGGTTGTTGACAGCTTTCTCGATGACTTTGGCCGGGAATGGAAGGAGCGAAATGGGGCGGTAATTTTTTAGTTCGGTGGGGTCCGCTGTGGGTTTTTTCAGCAGGGCGGTGAGTTCAGCGTGTTTCCAGTCTTCCGGGAAGGTGGCGGAGTTGAAGGAGCAGTTGATGACGTCTCGGAGGTGCGGTGCTATGACGGAGTCTGCTTTGTTGAAGATGTGGTGAGGGCAAGGGTCTGTGGGGGATCCTGAGTGGATGGAGTTCATCAGGCGGATTGTGTCCTCAGTGGAGATTGGGTTCCAGACGTTAAGGGTGTTCACGGGGGGAGAATGTTCAGCAGATGGTTGGGTGGGTTGGTCTCCGGGTTGGTTGTCGAAGCTGTTGTGGATGTCTGCAATCTTGTTGTGGAAGAATGAGGCTAGGGAGTCGCAGAGGGCTTGAGAGGGGGTGATGTCGTTGGAGTTGGCCGAGGGATTGGAAAATTCCTTGACGATGTTGAAAAGTTCTTTGCTGTTGTGGGCGTTGTTGTCAAGTCGATCCTTGAATGCTGTTTTCTTGGCCTTTCGGATTAGTTGGTGGTGAGTGCGGGTGGCGTTTTTGAAGGCGTCCTTGGTGCTAGTGGTTGGGTCTTTTTTCCAGGCCTTTTCAAGGGAGCGGCAGAGTTTCTTGGACTTCTTAAGGTCATCGTTGAACCATGAGGCCTTCTTGCTGCCAGGTTTGCTTTGACGTTTTTTCAGTGGTGCTAGGGTGTCGGCGGGTTGGATAGCCATAGGGTGAGGTTGGCGGCGGCTTGGTTTGGGTTAGAGGAGTGGGCTGGGGTGTTAAGAAGAAGTGATGTGGAGATTTGGTCGGTGGTGATTTTGTTCCAGTTTCTTTGCAGAGTTGGTTGGAGGTGGTTGGTGGGTTTCGGCTTGTTGTAGGTGAAGTGAACGCAGCTGTGGTCAGTCCAGAGGAGCTCCGTAGTGTGGCTGAAGGAGACATGCTTGCTGGAGGTGAAGATGGGGTCGAGTGTGTGACCAGCGATGTGGGTGGGGTAAGTGACCAGTTGTTTAAGTCCGAGGTTGGCGAGGTTGTCCAAGAGGGTGGTGGTGTTGCGGTCGTTGAGCTTTTCAAGGTGAAAGTTGAGGTCTCCCAGAAGGATGTAGTCTTTGGAGGGGAGCGCGAGTGGGGTGATGAAGTCCGTGATGTCTTCACTGAATTTTGCGCGGGGTCCTGGTGGTCTGTAGAGGAGGGTGCCTCTGAGTGTGGTCTTGGGGTCGGTATGGATTTGGAAGTGAAGGTGTTCGAAGTTGGCGAGGTTAGCGTCAGAGCTGGTTGAGATGCGGATTGATTTCTTATGGACGATAGCGATTCCTCCTCCTGTGTGGCCGGTACGGTCCTTGCGTGTGATCTTATAGTCTTCAGGGATGGCAATGGTGATGTCTGGGGCGGAGGAAGCGTTCATCCATGTTTCTGTTAGGAAGGCGACGTCTGGAGAGATGGTGTCTAGTAGATTCCAGAGGTCGATGGCGTGTCTGTGGACCGAGCGGGTGTTGAGAAGGATGCATTGTAGGTGGTTGGGGTCGAGAGTCTGTGATGTGGTCGTAGCGGAGTGGTTGATGGTGCCGCAGAATTTGCAGGAGTAGCAAGAGAATGGTCCATGAGTGTGTCCGGGAGCTGCTTGGACGCAGTTGGGGGCGCGACCGGGGTTAAGGGCTAGGAGGGTAGCGGCATCGTAGGTGATGCGGGAGGGCTGGGCCGCGCGAGGGGCAGGGGGTCTGGCGCTGGGCGCGGTCCAGGCGCGGACGGGCGTAGACGGGCTTACCTTTGGCGCACCTTCGGCGCGGATTGGGCGCGATCGCTGCGCGTGAACGCTGCGCGCGGGAGCTACTGTCATATATGGATAGTGGAGGGGGAGGGGCGAGGGCGGCTGAGCTGGGAGGCGGGGCGGGTTAAGTCCGACCACAACAACAAACAAAATGGCAGCGGGGCGCTGGGGGATAACGCGCAGCACAGCCAAAGTTACACAGGCATTCACAATGCAAAAAACAGAGCAAAAGCGGCAGTCTACCAAGTATACAGAGCGCAAATGCGTCAAGCAGGCAGATAGCTGGAAATCTCTATGAGGCGCTGCACAACAATACCACGTGTCGTCAAAGACACTGGGGAGCGACCACTCGCCTCGGGGGAGAAGAGCGAGTCACAGCGCTACGATGGAGATGAGCGCTGGAAGTAGTCAGTGGGAGGGCGGCTGAGCTGGGAGGCGGGGCGGGTTAAGTCCGACCACAACAACAAACAAAATGGCAGCGGGGCGCTGGGGGATAACGCGCAGCACAGCCAAAGTTACACAGGCAATCACAATGCAAAAAACAGAGCAAAAGCGGCAGTCTACCAAGTATACAGAGCGCAAATGCGTCAAGCAGGCAGATAGCTGGAAATCTCTATGAGGCGCTGCACAACAATACCACGTGTCGTCAAAGACACTGGGGAGCGACCACTCGCCTCGGGGGAGAAGAGCGAGTCACAGCGCTACGATGGAGCTGAGCGCTGGAAGTAGTCAGTGGGAGGGCGGCTGAGCTGGGAGGCGGGGCGGGTTAAGTCCGACCACAACAACAAACAAAATGGCAGCGGGGCGCTGGGGGATAACGCGCAGCACAGCCAAAGTTACACAGGCAATCACAATGCAAAAAACAGAGCAAAAGCGGCAGTCTACAAGTATACAGAGCGCAAATGCGTCAAGCAGGCAGATAGCTGGAAATCTCTATGAGGCGCTGCACAACAATACCACGTGTCGTCAAAGACACTGTCTTTGCTTACGGTGGTGAAAATCCACCATTCAACAGGCATTGGCCAATTTTTCTACAGAAGCTACTGAAAAGTATATTTCTCAGTGGTGGATACAGCCATTTGAGCAGAGAAACCTCAGTTAATAAGATATATTTTCCTCCTTTGCTTGGCGGGGAGGAAAATCTACTAAATTGGCGGAAGGAATTTCCTCCTGCCAAACTCTAAATTTGACTACCTTTGATCTTATGTCTAACACTGCCAGGTGGTATACTGGCATGAGTTGCAAATTTACATGCACACAGCGAGCTTGTGGAGAAGTTAATTATGATGGATATATGCTTATTTCTTTTCAATAGTAAGAGTGTTAAGAATTAATATTAGCCTGTTTATATAGTTCTTCACACTTGGTGCCATCTTGATGCTCAAGATGGCCGACAGATGAGGAGCTCCGGCCGGAAGCTCCATGTCCGGGGATTGCCTTTTTGGCTCTAATCCCCTGGAATCTACTTCCTCTTTGGACCTTTTTACACACCTGGGCTTCTATGGAGTGTTCTGCTGACGTGGAGACCTAGCGTCGTGGCCGATGCCAGATGGAGCCACCTAGGTAGCTATAGGGGAGAATGGCTGTGGATCACCCCCTCGGCCATCACCTACCCAGCCGGACATTGGGTACGCTTTCCTTTGTCTCTCCGCTGTGTCTCCTTCCTTCCTCACCTTCCGACGACACACAGAGGATCTGCTGATGGCAGAACCAATTTCAGCGTGGCCAATGCCCGATGGAGATTCCTGGGTGGCTGTGGAGGGGATGGCCTGGAAATCAACCCTCAGACCGTCTCCTGTCTTCCGGGCATGACAGCTCTTGCTGGTTATGAAACAAATACAAGGTACACTGCTCCCCAAAGGTGGAAGAATATGAGTGAGCAGCGTAATGAAAAAGGCCCCAGCAAGAGGAGAAAGGGAGGGGAATCTCCGGCTTCTCTCACTTCGCGTGACGTGTTGGGTAGGTAAACATCCGTCGTCTGCCTGTGCAGTAAGAGTACCTACTTTTGGGGTGCTCCACACATGAGACGACCGTTGAAGCTACACTCCTTTACATAGTAGGGTCCCACTAAGAAGCGACAGTACCCCTGGCCTGTCTTTCAGTCTCCCATGATGTAGGTATTTTCACCTACCATGACGTGTAGATAGCACAACATTTTTTAGATCCTGATAAATTGCACTGAATCTTTATGATCATTAAGCATGAAACATGTCGACCATTAAGTAGAGAGTACTAGCCTGGATCATTATATCAGGTAGTAGCCTCCACACACTGCTTTTAATAAGGTAGCTAGCCACACCATTAAAGTATTGCTGTGGACTAACTAACCTTTCTTAATTATCACCACTCCCCGACATCTACACTTCCCTTAGGGCCCTCACACCCACAGCACCAATTGGCAGGGACAAAAAAACTCTGACAAAGAGCCCCTTTAAGGGTGCCCGTCAGACATTGCACCACAAGTTTGACGAGGAGCAAAACCCAAATGATGAAGCATGACACCTAGCTTGCTGGGTGTGTGAGGGTTTTAGTCCAAAAAGGGAGGATTCCCCTCCCTTTCTCCTCTTGCTGGGGCCTTTTTCATTACGCGGTTCACTCATATTCTTCCACCTTTGGGGAACAGTGTACCTTGTATTGGTTTCATAGTCTCTGGGCATGTACACTGGACCCCGTTAAATATAGGCCGACCTGTCCCTCTCCTTTGTTTTATTAGCTCTTACTGGTTCCCTTGCTTCGCCTTCCAAAAATGCCACTGGGACGCGCAAGTGTTGTTTCCACTGGCAGGGGTGCAGAGGAGGGAGTTCCGCGGCACTGTGGACCAATGCCCCCGTGCTTGTTTTCACTTCACGAGTCAGGGTAGGTGTGGCCTCCTGATCCCCGCTGCTGCCTCCCTTTTCTGGGGCTACTGCCTGGACGCACGATCTGCATGCCGAACAATGACTCTGCTACCACTGCAGCCCAAAGCGTGAGCTCATTTAACAACCCAATTGTATTTGGCGATCTTCAGCCCCCCTCCCTCCTTGTTCCAGTGACTGCCCCCCCCACCTCAGACCTGCTTCGTGGAGTCAGCTCCCTCGTGGTTTTGTTGAGTGGATTTTATGCGTTTCCCGCCATTTTGTGACTATGCAAACAGTGCCTGTGACCCGTGCCCTCCATCTTGGCGGCTTCAGCGGATTCACATTCAGCAGGACTACGCCCCTCGTCGCATGACTGACCTTTACTCCGATTTGACCCCATCCCCCCTGTCCACTACTCCACTCTCTTCTTGTACAGTCACCATGACTCTGGATGTTATGATTACTGATCCCCAGGCGGATTGTTTGACTTTCACATTGTCTTTTGGTTCCTCTGAAGTACTTCCTTACTGCTGGTTCTGCCTGGCGGATCTTCTTTCCTCCCCTTTTTCCTTTTCTCCCTCTACCTTCTATATCCCACAGGACATGTGTTTATGTTTTGCTATGCTATAGTAACTCTTGTTATTGTGCAACACTGTTTTTTTGTCCTTGTTAGACTAGGGTCCTGTAACTGATGCAATTTTGTAACTCACTGCTCCTCATGTAAAGTGCGCTGATACCTCCGGGTCTAGCCAGTGCTATATAAAGCTCTGTAAATAAACAAATAAATAAATAAATGAATAATCCTTTAATAACAGGTGTTACTATTACCTAATTTACTGGTACTCATTGATATAAGTAGCATAAGTACATTCCATCTTATACAGCACACAATGGTCCAGCACACTAATTGCAATTATATCCTAATATTTCATCAGTAATGAAAGTTATGTACAATGCTTATTCCAAATGGACGATAACAATTCAGTGGAGTTGTTTGCAGTAAATTCTTTATTTCTTTATTTTTTCTTCAAATAAAAGACTGTAACCATAGCCAACGCGTTTCGTCCTTCACAGACTTCTTCAGGGAAGAAAATATAGTTGTTTTTAATCTTTGTCAAGTATTTAAGTATCTCCCCAATGGCATCCAACTCAACTACGAAGGACGCCACGCCATGGAGCCGGCCAAAACCTGCTTTCAAATGTATTTTGGATTTAAAACGCTCACTCAGGACTGAGTATCCTGTGTAACAGTATTTTATCGTAACTGTCTTGGGTATAAAAGACAGAGAACGCTTGTAAGGGAATCTAAAATCAAGTTGGATGCCATTGGGGAGATACCTAAATACTTGACAAAGATTAAAAACAACTATATTTTCTGCCCTGAAGAAGTCCGTGAAGGACGAAACGCGTTGGTTACGGCTACAGTCTTTTATTTGAAGAAAAAAAAAAAAGAAAGAAAGATTTTACTGCAAACAACTCCACTGAATTGTTATCGTCGATTTGAATAAGCATTGTACATAACGGTCATTACTGATGAAATAGTATATAATTGCATTTAGTGTGCTGGACCATTGTGTGCTGTATTTTGAGAGAAAGTCAATTATTGTCGTAGGCGATTTAGGGGCTTTTGAATCTCCGGTCTGTGGCACCTAAAATCTATACAAAGTCGCCTTAAAGATAGGTGCAATTGTGCTTGACCCCATTCCCCGTTCTTCTCTGCAATTGTACATTCCATCATATATTCAAGGTTCAGTTTATGGCGATACAAATCTCTAATAATATGAACTGTTACCCTAAAAACGAGGACTGTGCTCGACTTTGTTTTCCTGGCAGTGTAGATAGTATGACTGGTCTTTTTTTAAAATCATGCATTAGTTATTGGATTAAGACTAATTCTTCTGCAATACGGAAATGAACGCTTTTGGTAAGACCCAGTGCAGTTTGACATAGGTGAATAAGTTAATATTGCTTGAAATGGTTGCTTCTAGGTGGTTAATGGCTGTCGCGCCAGGTCAGTGGCCTCGGGCATATAAAGTGGAGCTGACCGGGCCTGGCACTTGCAGCAAGCATGAGATGCACAGATTATTAAATAAGATGTGCCCTGTGGGATCCGTATGCAGTTATAATAAAGAACCCATGAATTTTACATGCACTGGTGCCTTATGGTAATTTATCTTCCCATTAAATTGAACCTGTGGGGATGGCTAGATGGTTTCATGATAGCAGGCTTCAGCAGCACAAGTGAAGCAGAGGCTCCGACCACTATCTCCCTCGGTCCTTGGGGTTTTGCAAAGCTTAATGGGGCTGCCTTGAAGGGGGCGGGCAGATAGTACTCGGTTGCCATGACAGAGTGCTGCCGGACGGCGGAACGTGACATGACTCGCACTGCGTTATGGGGACGTGTCAGTCCCTGAGAGGCGTGAATTAGAATGCGGTGCGTTTCACAGTGCTGACAGGGCGACTGTTATGGCGGACAATACGTGCCGCATGCTGACAATAAATGACTTTTAGTAGGATAATTCACGACTGCTTATGCTAAACATGACAGTGATACAATTCGTCTGTGCACAAAAAATAACAACGGTAAAACGAATAAGCAGCGGCTGTTAAACATGCGGATGCCTGCGTGTCTGCTCGTTCTTCAAGAGGTTGAGTTCGATTTGAAATGTAATGCATACACTCCGGGATTCTGTTCCCGGTTCACGAACTGCCAGACCACGGATGCTTTTTATTTTGTTTTCAGTTATTGTGTTTTTGGGGGGGATTTGTCACTCACAGCGTCCGCTGTAGTGTCATGATTCTGGCAGACCGTTGCAATATATTTTCATAAGTGATGTTTTCAATGTTTGTTTTCAGTTCTGGGTCATTTTGTTTCATGATGGTGGGGGTACGTGCTTGCTCTTTCTTACTTTTCAGGATGTGTATTTTGAAAATGAGCAAAAAAGAATACAACTAAGCCATATTCCAAAAACGTTGAAGTTCATTTATGCTGCACATGTTTAAGTAGCACACAATTTACCATTGCCCTGACCTCCAGCGAAGGTTTCAGCCCCAGTTTCCAGGTTTCCAATATCTATTATAGTTTGACTTTCATTATAAGGTGTAACTTGTGTGCATTTGTCTGTTTGTCATTTTGTTAGTTTGGGTTTGATTTTATGTTGGAATCGTCCTATAGGTTTTTTGGGTGTGACCGTGTTAAGATGATTACTGCTATATCGATTATTGGACATTCTTCTGCAAATTGGCATAAGTGGTGTTAACTGGATCCAATGGGTGGTTTTGGTAAGCCATGATGCATATCGGCTTGCCTAGCTATGTGCAATGATGACGTCTGAGTTCTGTTTAAACGTGTTCTCTTACATGTTTCTGCAGGTAAATGTGTTGTCAGCACATTGATACCCTCCTCAGTGGCATATCATTTCAGAGCAGGGGATTGTGTGCTGCATTTACCTATGAGCTCTCTGCCCACATCTGGGAACCCCCTCAAGCTCCCATCAAGTCTAGTCACTTAGGAGGCCAAAAAGTGATGGAGTGGATGCTTGGTTAATCTAAGCCACTGAGAATGACTATAAAGCAGAATTCTATTCCATTATTTTGGCTTTTTTGTGCAATCACAGCCTTATGAAAAGCAGCATGTGTCCTGCTGCAATAGGGATAGGCCAGCCTGACTGCTGCCTGAAGCTGGGAACCCAGTTCGGTTTTGGCTGGTTGCAAGCAGCATCTTGAGTCTTATGGTACAAAAAGCACAGGATCCATGTCAGGGTAGACCTCTCCCACTTACAGAAACTCACTTAGGGGCATATGTATAAGCCCCAGTCACCACTGGAACATTACTTTTTACGACATTCTTGTGCTAGAGGCTTCACCTTATTTACAAGGCAGCGTTAAGCCACTTAACATGCCTTAACGCCGTCCTATAAATAAGGCAACTTTTTATTGAAAGGGGCGTGCATTGGGTGTTGTGGTGGGCGTTCCACCGCAACACCCATTGATTTCGATGCTGCACCCTATTTACAAGAATGACATAAACAGGAGTCAGCGGCAAAATTAAGAACAGGAAAACCTGGTCTTAACATGGAGAAACAAGAAGAAATGCTTCATTTCTCCTTGTTTTTGCAGTTTCTATCTAAAACAGCAAATGCAATGATTGATTGTTTATAATATATAAATCAATAGAACAACTTTAGCTACTCTACAGAGTTTGCTAAACTGTCTCATTTCTTCATCAATATTATAAGAGTAATAACCTATATTTCACAAATCACACACAAACCCAAAGTGTGGTGTAAACAGTATTGCCCTCCCAGAAACCCCTAATGCTCAACTTGGGTAGGCGAGTGTTAGTTAGTAAAGTTTGACTGTACCCACTATTATTTTGGAGAAGGCTATGGTCTACACCAAAATTAACCGATGACGTCATGGCCCTAAGAGGTGTTATAGATGCAGACTGATACCATAAAATCAAGTGGCTAAAGCAAATTAAAACATTGTTAATCAATGTAGGTATGAGGGAACTTTGGGAAAACACATCCCGCAAACCCACTCCATTACCAGAATTAGTGAAGAACCAATATTGGCTATGGATCTCACAATATGAAGCAGATGAGGAGGAGAGCTCCTCTTTGATGGGTTGGTTCCTAGACTTAAAATGCCACCGCTTTTTGGAACCTTACTGGGACACTATGATGTTGCCATTAGATAGAAAGCACTACTTTCAATTCAGGGTTGGCACTTTGCCTTTTAAAACCTTTACCAACACATGGGCTACATGTGCAGGTATGTTGTGCCTGCTTTCAACGGCTCTTCAGAAAGAGTTGCTCATGTTTTATTTGCCTGCCCTGGCTATGTGGGCGTTCAATTGTAATGGATCAAACCTTTTTGTAAGATGCTGGGGACCAGAAGTAGCACAACAGCACTCAGAATCTTAGGATCTGATCCTCAGCTATTGTTTGCATGCTCTGTCACTAGGTTTTTGGATCAGATTTGGGTGTTAAGATCGAGGCCCACACGAAGTTTATGATTGTCTGCTCTGATGTGCCTTACCCTGTCTGGGGGCCCACCTATAGTCTTGTGGAATGACTGACATCTAAAAATATCACCTGTGGTGACCAGTTGTGATGTTAGAACCTGCTCTAGCAAAGGATTTGGCCCATGTTGCATGATGTGCTGCTCAAACCCCCCATCTCTAAGAAAGTTGTGCAAGCATTGATCAGAATTCTCTTTCTGTTTTCTATGATATTCAAATGTATGCACTAGCTCCATTTTAAGCAATTTAGTACTTTGTTATTTTTAATGATGATATTGTGTATCCTTTGTGGAAATTGAATGATGGATTGTGCCCTGCTAATCATCTAACTTATTTGTATGTTGCGATGCCTCGACCCTCATTCAAGGAAGAATTAGTATGTACTTTATTGAATGTTTTATAATTTAACTATCTTGGATGTAGTTATTGTAAAATTTGATTTGATGACACAAGTTGTTGAAATAAAGCTTATTGGTTGTTTGTAAACAATATTGCACCCTTTTCATTTTGCAAGGGTTGTTATTAATCAATCACATTATGTTTCATCATTGACAGGTACCACAGTATACTGCAAAAGTACAGCGGTATACTAAAGCCCAATATATCACCACGTTTTTGTCCCTTATTACATAAAAACTACTGAACCAATTTACATCTATTAACACCTTGGCTGCTAGAGATATTTTCCTCCTGTGCTGATAATCTATGAATCCCATTGTTCATTACGAGCTCAGCTCGTCATGAGCACAGCTCAACCGTGCCTCGTGACGAGCTGAGCTCATCATGAGCATCGAAGGGGTTAACAAAAGGGACCCTTTCCACACCATAAACTATATTCCTGCCAACATTTGATCAAAATGCGTTCAGCCATTTTGCCACTATGTCTGTTCAATAGGTCTATGGAAAATGCATTGCTGGAAAAACTTGTTTTGGAACCTCCCTTTTTCCTTTATAACCCCTCAACCAATCACCAGCAAACTTGGCATCATTGGCCAATGTAGAAAAAGAAATAGGTCTGCAACTTTTTGTGGCAATTCATCAAATGGTGGTAAAGTTATTAAGGAGACCCCCCCAGGGTATTGCGGCATAAATTACTACATTTAGTTGCACAAAAATGGGAATTTAGTGGCGGATAAATTAAAATGTTGTGGTATTTTAGTGGCAAATTATTTTAGTTTCTTTTCAAAAACAAAACAAAAAATTAAGCCAGCGGGTCCCACCATTGGCCGACGGGCGGCCGGCCCAATTTCTTCCTCATGTGCTTTTTTAAATATTGCCCCAGCTGGTCCAGCCTCATGCCCCATAACGGAATTCTTTCTTTAAAAAAAAAAAAAATAGTGTCCCAGCGGGTCCCGCCACATGCCCACTGGTGGCGAGTCTCAATTCTGTCTTTTAAAAAAAAATATGGTGACCAAGCAGGTCCCGCTGCATGCCCATAGGCGGAAGGCCCAAATTCTTACTTTAAAAACAAAATATTATTGCCCCAGCAGGTCCGGCATATGCCTACGGGCATCAGGCCCAAATTCTGTCTTTTTAAAAAAAAGAAATAGTGCCACATGCCCATGTGTGACGGGCCGAATTCTAACTTTAAAAAAGAAAAGAGTGCCCCAGCTGGTCCCATCACATGCAAATGGGCAGGGGCCTGAATTCTGTCTATTTGAAAAAGAAAAAGAATAGTGCCCAATCGGGTCCTGCTGCATGCCCAAGGACGGCAGGTCTGAATTCTCACCTAAAATAAAAGTGCCCCAGCGGGTCCCACAGCATGCCGACGGGCGGTGGGCCCGAAGTCTATCTTTTTAAAAATAAAAATAGTGCCCAAGACGGTCCCGCCACATGCCCATGGGCAGCGGGCCCCAAATCTTATTTAAAAAAAAAAGAGTGCCACAGCGGGTCCCATCACATGCAAATGGGCAGTGGGCCCAAATTCCGTCTTTTTGAAAAATTCCACAAGAAAGAAGAAAACAGAACAAATACAGATGATAACGAACTATGCCCAAGAAAGTAATCAAATAGTAAAATCTTAAGAAAGAATTTGTAAATTCGTCAATTGGATGCAACTGTGAAGGAAATAGTGGGAAATCATCCCACAGTAACTTACAGAAGAGCAAAGAATCTTAAGGATCACATGATTCACAGTCACTTCCAGTGAAAGAAGAAAAATGAAACATGGCTAAAAACCAAAAGATTTGTAAAATGTCATGCTTGCAAAATGTGCCAAATTGCAAAACCAACTTCAGAAGTAAAATTGGCAAACAACAAAGTGTGGGAAATACGCCAATTAATCACTTGTAAAACACAATACACAGAGTAGGTAGTGGAATGTCCGTGCCCAGAGAGGTATGTCCGAAGCCCTATTTGTGAGCTGAAAAAAAGAATAATGGAGCACCTGAGGACAACAATACATAAAGATCAAACTAATGCAATATCAAAACATATGGAACAATTCCATCAGGGAGACTGGAAAAAACTAAAATTCTATGGAATAGAGACAATTCCGAAAAGAGACCGTGGCGTGGATCGAGAGAAGACTCTGCGACAGAAGGAATCGCGCTACATTTTAAACTTAAAAACACTGAATCCACATGGCCTGAATCAATCGGAGGAAATGTATATTCATCTGTGAAAAAGATCTGTCCTGACCTTCTTGGTAGGCAATCAGGTACTGACCACAAACATGCGTTTTAGAAAGTATTCAGTGCTTTATTTTCCCAACTCCAATGTCAGCATGATGCATTTCGACTGCATCGCAGCAGCCTTGATCACATATATATAGATATATAGATATATATTACCTAGTTGTAGTTAGGACCTAGTTACCATAGGAAAATGGAAACATTCTATTCCCAATAACTCTGGCGCCGGTTGACGAATCTTCGTGAAATTTTCAAAACAAATTCTTTGTTAATATCAGCTCCCATGTTTAAAGTTTGGAGGTGATTTGTCAAGGGGGGCAAGAAAAAAGGGGGGGTCCCAAAACATGTTTTTTCCATGGTAATTTCCATTGGAATCTTTAGACAAGGCTACAGGTCGAACGGGGTTTACCCCATATTTGACAGGGAGAAGGGTCTTGGTCTAGAAAGCATGCTTTTGTGTATTTGGTGTAAATCCATTCAGTAGTTTTTGAGAAATATCGAAATTTATAAATATCAATATTTGGGCATTCTGCCATCTGATTGGCTGAAAATATTTACAACAAGGGGTGGTGAGGGACAGAGTCTCTGAATTAAACAGAATACTCTCACCCAGTCAAGAGATCAGGGCTAGATCCAACACCGTTTTTTAGCTCACTGCACCATCCCAGTTTCAGAACCTGGCTGTATGCAAATTAGTCTGTTCCTGTCCCAGTGCATGATGGGAACAGGGCAAACCAAACTACAAAAGCCAATTCTTACACTGGGAAGGAAACAAGCTACCGGGGACCGGTTTCTGGCATTTCAGCCTCTTCGGCCCGGCTTGCTTGAATCCTGATGGTGCAATGAGCAAGGGACTCACATCTGAGTATACCCTTCCACGCTTAGGGTGGACAAAAATATTTACAACAAGGGGTGGTGAGGGACAGAGTCTCTGAATTAAACAGAATACTCTCACCCAGTCAAGAGATCAGGGCTAGATCCAACACCGTTTTTTAGCTCACTGCACCATCCCAGTTTCAGAACCTGGCTGTATGCAAATTAGTCTGTTCCTGTCCCAGTGCATGATGGGAACAGGGCAAACCAAACTACAAAAGCCAATTCTTACACTGGGAAGGAAACAAGCTACCGGGGACCGGTTTCTGGCATTTCAGCCTCTTCGGCCCGGCTTGCTTGAATCCTGATGGTGCAATGAGCAAGGGACTCACATCTGAGTATACCCTTCCACGCTTAGGGTGGACAAAAATATTTACAACAAGGGGTGGTGAGGGACAGAGTCTCTGAATTAAACAGAATACTCTCACCCAGTCAAGAGATCAGGGCTAGATCCAACACCGTTTTTTAGCTCACTGCACCATCCCAGTTTCAGAACCTGGCTGTATGCAAATTAGTCTGTTCCTGTCCCAGTGCATGATGGGAACAGGGCAAACCAAACTACAAAAGCCAATTCTTACACTGGGAAGGAAACAAGCTACCGGGGACCGGTTTCTGGCATTTCAGCCTCTTCGGCCCGGCTTGCTTGAATCCTGATAGTGCAATGAGCAAGGGACTCACATCTGAGTATACCCTTCCACGCTTAGGGTGGACAAAAATATTTACAACAAGGGGTGGTGAGGGACAGAGTCTCTGAATTAAACAGAATACTCTCACCCAGTCAAAAGATCAGGGCTAGATCCAACACCGTTTTTTAGCTCACTGCACCATCCCAGTTTCAGAACCTGGCTGTATGCAAATTAGTCTGCCCTGTTCCCATGATGCACTGGGCCAGGGACAGACTGATTTGCATATAGCCAGGTTCTGAGCTGTGATGGGGCAGTGAGATAAATAACGGTGATGGATCAAGCCCTGATCTTTGGACTGGGTAAGAGTGGTCTGTTTAACTCAGACACTCTGTTCATCACCACCCCCTTTTCTAAATCGTTTTTGGCCACTATAGGTGTGGCAGGGTATACTCAGACATGAGTCCCTTTCTCACTGCTCCATCAGGATTCAAGCAAGCCGGGCCGAAGAAGGCTGAAATGCCAGAAACCGGTCCCCGGTAGCTTGTCTCCTTTCTGGTGAAGAATTGGCTTGTTAGTTCAGTCTGCCCTGTTCCCATGATGCACTGGGCCAGGGACAGACTGATTTGCATATAGCCAGGTTCTGAGCTGGGATGGGGCAGTGAGATAAATAACGGTGATGGATCAAGCACTGATCTTTGGACTGGGTAAGAGTGGTCTGTTTAACTCAGACACTCTGTTCATCACCACCCCCTTTTCTAAATCGTTTTTGGCCACTATAGGTGTGGCAGGGTATACTCAGACATGAGTCCCTTTCTCACTGCTCCATCAGGATTCAAGCAAGCCGGGCCGAAGAAGGCTGAAATGCCAGAAACCGGTCCCCGGTAGCTTGTCTCCTTTCTGGTGAAGAATTGGCTTGGTAGTTTAGTCTGCCCTGTTCCCATGATGCACTGGGCCAGGGACAGACTGATTTGCATATAGCCAGGTTCTGAGCTGGGATGGGGCAGTGAGATAAATAACGGTGATGGATCAAGCCCTGATCTTTGGACTGGGTAAGAGTGGTCTGTTTAACTCAGACACTCTGTTCATCACCACCCCCTTTTCTAAATCGTTTTTGGCCACTATAGGTGTGGCAGGGTATACTCAGACATGAGTCCCTTTCTCACTGCTCCATCAGGATTCAAGCAAGCCGGGCCGAAGAAGGCTGAAATGCCAGAAACCGGTCCCCGGTAGCTTGTCTCCTTTCTGGTGAAGAATTGGCTTGGTAGTTTAGTCTGCCCTGTTCCCATGATGCACTGGGCCAGGGACAGACTGATTTGCATATAGCCAGGTTCTGAGCTGGGATGGGGCAGTGAGATAAATAACGGTGATGGATCAAGCCCTGATCTTTGGACTGGGTAAGAGTGGTCTGTTTAACTCAGACACTCTGTTCATCACCACCCCCTTTTCTAAATCGTTTTTGGCCACTATAGGTGTGGCAGGGTATACTCAGACATGAGTCCCTTTCTCACTGTTCCATCAGGATTCAAGCAAGCCGGGCCGAAGAAGGCTGAAATGCCAGAAACCGGTCCCCGGTAGCTTGTCTCCTTTCTGGTGAAGAATTGGCTTGGTAGTTTAGTCTGCCCTGTTCCCATGATGCACTGGGCCAGGGACAGACTGATTTGCATATAGCCAGGTTCTGAGCTGGGATGGGGCAGTGAGATAAATAACTGTGATGGATCAAGCCCTGATCTTTGGACTGGGTAAGAGTGGTCTGTTTAACTCAGACACTCTGTTCATCACCACCCCCTTTTCTAAATCGTTTTTGGCCACTATAGGTGTGGCAGGGTATACTCAGACATGAGTCCCTTTCTCACTGCTCCATCAGGATTCAAGCAAGCCGGGCCGAAGAAGGCTGAAATGCCAGAAACCGGTCCCCGGTAGCTTGTCTCCTTTCTGGTGAAGAATTGGCTTGGTAGTTTAGTCTGCCCTGTTCCCATGATGCACTGGGCCAGGGACAGACTGATTTGCATATAGCCAGGCTCTGAGCTGGGATGGGGCAGTGAGATAAATAACGGTGATGGATCAAGCCCTGATCTTTGGACTGGGTAAGAGTGGTCTGTTTAACTCAGACACTCTGTTCATCACCACCCCCTTTTCTAAATCATCTGATTGGCTGAGGCGTTACGAGCACGAAGTTGCTGCTGATTGGCTGCGAACGCTGCGAGAGGTTGCAACTAGGAAGTATTGGCCACCATTTTGTGATTCAGTTGAAGCGAGGAAGGGGAAAAAAGGGCAAAAAAAGTGGGAAAGAGGAGGGCAGGAGCACTGTAACCTTTGTGGGGTGTTTAGGGTGTGCTATAGAGGGGGTGTGAAGCGAAGTATTCACCCCTACCGGTGTGAAAGTTGTGGGCTTCGGAAATTAAGTGAGATAATGGCTAGAGTCTGATGCTGCTAAGGTGAGCTGGTGTGGGACTCAGGGATTAAATGAGTCTAAATTGTGTGTCTTATGCTGTGAAGTCATGTGCCCTGGCCGCTGCAGTACAGTTGTGGAAGTAGTGTCAGCATGTGTTTATACCTCCTAGGATGAACTACTGACCCGTACTGGTGTGAAAGTCTTGTGGTACGGAAAATATATGAGATATTGTCTAGAGTCTCATGGACCTAGGAAGTGTTGACAGCCATTGTGTGATTCTGTTGAAGCGAGTAAGGGGAAAAAAAGGTGAAAAATGTAGGAAAATGGAGAGTAAGAGCAGTGTAAACTCTGTGGGGTGTTTAGGGTGTGGCATTCAGGGGGTGCGAAGCAAACTACTCATCTCTAACTGTCTGAAAGTGCTGGGCTACGGAAATTAAGTGAGGTATTGCGTAGAGTCTGATGCTGCTAAGGTGAGCTGGTGCGGGACTCGGGATGAAAGCGTGAGCTCAAATTGTGTGTTATGCTGTGAAGACATGTACACTGGCCGCTGCAGTACACCTGTGGAAGTAGTGTTAGCATGTCTTTATATCTAGTAGGATGAACTACTGGCTCGTACTGCTCTGAAAGTCCTGGGGTACGGAATATATGTGAAGTAATGTCTAGAGTCTCATGCTGCTAAGCTGAGCTGCTGCCAGACTCGGGGATGAAAGTGTGAGCCCAAACTGTGTGTCATATGCTGTGAAGTCATGTGCTCTAGGTGCTGTGCCATACCTGTCCAAATAGTGTGAGCATGTAGTTATAGCTACTTAGATGAACTTTTGTTTCGAACATTGTAGCTTGTGTATGGTGCTTAGGGGATGTTATAGAGGGAGTGAGAAGGTACATTTGCTTGTATCAAATCAATTTGGTATTTGTGAAGTGCTAAGTACTTACTCCTATTGGTCTGATGGCGATGGGGGAGTAAACTGAGTTGCTGACGGACTCGGGATGAAGCTGTTGAACTACAGACCCCTACCGGTCTGAAAGTGTGTGGTACAGAAATTAAGTGAGGTATTGCGTAGAGTGTGATGCTGTTAAATTGAGCTGCTGCTGGAGTCGGGGATGAAACCGTGAGCCTAAACTGTGTGTGCTATGCTGTGAAGTCATGTGGTCTGGGCGCTGTGTCACACCTGTCCAACTTGTATTTGGTGCTTAGGTGGTGTTGTATAGGGAGTGCAAAGGAAAATCAATACGGTATTTGTAAAGCGCAAACTACTAACCCCTATGGGTGAGTAGAGCCGGGGGATCAAAGCGAGAGCTCTGTGCTGCAAAGTGAAATAGTCTGGCCACTGCACCGCAGATGTGTGGAGAATACATTTTGGCGAGGGTCCGGGAGTTGCCGTTATGTGGCCCTAAAATAGCAGGCCTAAGTTGTAAGTTATAGGGTGGCTCTAAAAAGAGACCTTGTGTTCATTAGTTGGAGCTACATATAAGTGCGGATGCACAGCTTCAAGTTATTCAGGAAAACTCGGTTTCCCTGATCTGTGAAGTTTCCATTACTTCTGTAGATATCCGCCATATCAAAACGTCTGTTGTTGTTGTAGATGGACCCCCATTTTGTGGTCTCTGAGGTATGCAGACACAGCTTTGTTGACTTTCTTCCGAGATTTTTCAATCTGAGGACAAAATTGTTTGGAGCATTTCCACTTTTGTCGTTTGTATATATTGGAATATACAAAGACATTTTGAGGCAAAAGTAACATCAATAGTCCAAAGATGTCCTTCATAAGCATTTCAAAACCAACCCCAGTCAATGTGTCTAGGTAGTTTCCATCACAGTGCACAATGACGAGGTCAGGGTGTTGTAGATGCAAATAGGTTTTAACCAAAGGCAACAATTGGTGCCCCGCTAATCCTCTCTGTAAAAACAATTTATTATCCACATTTTGTAAACCGAGGTCTGAGTCAATACGTCTCTGTTCTGCATACCTCTTGCACCAGAGAACATAGCTATGTCCTATGATCCACACTAGCATTTTGAAGGTATGGCTGGAAGGTATGGAACTCCCTCCCTATGACACTTAAATCCTCAACCTCCTATTTGGAGTTCCGGAAGAACCTAAAAACCTTCCTTTTTTCCAGAGCTTTTGCCGCCTAGCCTGTCTTTTTTGTTGCTGCTGCTGGTCGCAGTCCTCAAAGCGCCATGAAACCGCTGGGTATAAGCACGCTCAATAAATGTTTTTTAAATTCAAATTCAAAGATGTCTGTAGCTCATGGAGTTTCTTCGTAGAATAAGAGATATTTTTAAAGATGCAGAACTCGTTTTTTTCACACACAAAAAGGTACTTGATTGGGAGATGAAAAGGATTGTTTTTTAAAAGTAGGGTGCACATTCGTTTTGTGCAAAAGCATCTTTGTGATTTGTTCAGGAAAAGCAGTTTTAACTTGGAGTACATATTATAGGATAAAATATGCTCAACTCAATCACACCTGCTACTTCCATTTGGAATGCAGTGTTCGAACGTAAAACAATAGTGAACTTTTAACCTGCAGGTGGCGTTAAATGTTCGAGAAAATTATGCAAACAAATATCGTTAGGTTTATAAAAATTGATGAACTTTTAACCTTGATGTGTTGTAGAATGTTCTAGAAAGTGTGTTGATAGGATACGTTGCATTTCTGACTTCTATGTGTACTTGAACTTTAAAAAAACTGTTTATATGGCAAATTTGTAAGGCAGTAATAGAGATAAGTTTTGAAACCTAAAATAATCAAGGAACTATTCTAATTTGTTCTTTATATTTATTTATGTGTGGAGGAGCAAAATTATCGAAAGAAGAGCACCAGGAAGAGGAAGAAGCAGAGAGTGGGGGGACGGGGGGAAATGGGCCCAATGGCATACATGTTCAGTGAAGTACAGTACAAGTATAGACAAACAATGGCAAAAATGAAACACACCAACAAGGAGCATAAGTCACACAACCCGGCAACATCACAAAGCTGAAGGAGCATAGAAGTGAAAAACATGCTGCATTCATATAGGATATCCACAAAGACCGGTTGTGGGTGTTGTGGGATGTGTGTGACTGTGGTCATCAAGGATGAGATGTCCAGCATGTGGCACAATGGCAGGTTTGTTGTGTGTTACATTGCCAAACATCTGCTCCTCCTTCCCTCAAGCCCCCATACTTTTGTACGGTGCGCTATAGTATCCCGTGCACTCGTACGGCACTGCATTGTAATGCGTATTTTGGCATGTTGTGCGGCATGAGCGTGCCGTTTGGTGGAGGTGAATGCCACTTTAGAACATTGTCTGCTGCAGGCCTTGTGGCAGGCTGTATCAGAACACAGAGACACAGTTACCCTACTTCCTGCACACAGACATGTGGGAGACACCCAGTTTTCCTTGCCAGATAGGCACATGCCTGCGCTGACTTGTGAAGACAGGACCAGCACACGTGTGTTGTGCTTGCAGAAGGATGCGTGTGTAGCTACATGTCCTGAGGCACTGCAAACGCTGTGTTTCCTTTCAGGCTGCAGGTAGTTGGTCTGCTTAACATTAGTGGAAAGCAGGTGTAAAGTTCTGGGTGGTAACGTGGGTTATCATCGGAATTGATTTTGCATTGTAGTTGTGATGTAATTTGTTTGTGTGCAGAACAATATATGGACTGGATAGTGTATCCCGTCAAGATCCAGCATCTGATGCACTATTCCTAATCAATATAAATGCAATGAGATTTCTTTCATTGATTTTGTGAGTACACTGTAATCGCAGGGACCACCTCAGTGCAATTGAATACAGGATTTTAGTATTTTGAACAAATCGCAAAGGTGCACCTCATGTCTTTTTGCACGGGAATGGCTACTCTGCATTTCATTATTAGCACTTTAATGCAACTAAAGGTGAGATAAATCTAATGCAGTATTTAGAAGTTGGTTAAAACCATGGAGGATACCAGCAAATAACAGTAAAAGGAACAATAAAGAGTCACACAGCAGTTAAGAAAAAAATCGAAAAGGTTTATAATTTTTTTTGTCAAACTTTACTTTTTTATAAATTTATATAAACCATAAACTATTCCCAAATTGTATTCTTTTATTAATATATAAATAAAAAATAAAACAATAAATACAATTTAACAAATATAATAGAAAACAACAAGGTGGAAGATTCCTGTGGGGACCATGGATGTCAACGACAGAGATTGGAAAATAAAGCACAAAATAAGGACGTGTGTAATGTGCATATGAAAGGACTGAGAGAGAGAAACAGAGAAGGAAAAAAAAGCCAGAGAGAAAAAGAGAGGGAAGGAAAGAAAGGAAGTGAGTAAGGGAGAGAAAGAGAGAGATAGAAGTAAAGGTATGAAGAGAGTGAGAGAGAGAGAAGAGAGAGAAGTGAGAGAGAGAGAGAGAGAGAGGGAGAGAGAAAGAGAGAGAGAGAGAGAGAGAGAGAGAAAGAGAGAGACAGTCACCTCTGCGCATCGATTAGCTAATAATTACTTGGTGCTATCGGAGTGTGCAGCAGTTGGCGGACTGCACATGCCTGTCAAAACCTCGCCGATCTCAGATGTGTTGCAGAGTCCTGAGTCCTGAATAGCAGACACCACATCACATTGTGCGCGCATCTTACAGGTGTCGTTGAGTCTTGAATGGCGGCGACTACATCAGCTTCTTCGTGGATCTGACAGATGTCGCAGAGTCATGTATGTCATGTATGGTGGAAATCACTTGAAATTCTGTGGGGCCTGGTATATCTCACACATGGCCCTGAGTTATCAGTCGTCAATGAACACCTTAGAGTTTGGTGCCGTTAAGCTTGTGGAACTCAAGTTCGTGGCACGTGGTGGTAGGCTCCTGATGGCCACATGAATTTGGAGTGGCAGTAACTCTATGCATATGAAGTCCACGCCAAGGGGATGGTAGGCTGCTGACAGCCATATAGTTGAGTGTAAGACTAACGTTATGTGCAAGTTTTCGTGGATTCTTTATGGTTCAGACCCGTGGACTGTTCGCCAGCTAGTAAGCACTAAAAGATGTGACATTGTCGATCTATTATTTTTACCTGGTGACATGACTTGTGCCACATGTGCCGGATAAGTGTGGTGTGTGTGCAAACTTGCTCTCAGGAAGTGGCCATGAGATGTTGAGAACTAGAGCCCTGGCCTGCACACCAACAGCGAGGGCCAACGTTGGAAAGTAATCGGAGTGGCGTGGCGTGGCATACGATGGAACCAGGCATGGATAGACACAATGACATGGACGGTTCGTAGTACTGCGTCTGGGAGTCGAGCGGACGGGCCGCAGCTGTTGCTTTGCGAGCCTGGGTGCAAACTATTCATAGCTCACACTACATAAATATTGAAAAATCATTTTGTGATTCAGTCCATCAGGTGGTATCTGTCCGAGGCATTTGTGAAAACATATCAGAGTTTTTTGTGTGAGTGATACCCCTTTGAGGCTCCCTCTCCCCATATTAGCAGGTGTATTTCAACATTACCAACAAACCCGCAACACCTTCTAAGGCCCAGAAGTATCCCTGTGCCGTTGGATAAAGAAGAATCTTACTCATGTATATATTTACATATAAAATATAGTTTTTAAAGAAAAAAACAACAAGTAAGACTGAAGGGAGTTTGGTGCTGCAGTCGCTGCCACGAAGTTGGGGTCACTGCTGTCCAGGACTCAGGAAAAAGTTAGACATGTGGGATTTGTTTGTGTTAAATATGGTTAGTGGTACCAGAAGCATTAAGAGTGTATGAGCCTGTGATGATGCTTGATTTGGACGGGTCGCACTGGGAGCAATGTGTCTTGCCTACTGGAACTGTGTCATGTGCAATCGGGACTGTATCTGATTTGTGAGGACTGCTGACCGTAGTGTAGGTCAGAGGGAGCGATGAGGAAAGGTCGAAAGCCACGTGCATTCATTGGTGGCGTCACCTGCCTGCGTAGTGCAGGTTCAGTGTCACCACTTGTCAGCAGACTTCAATCTGTAAATACTACTTACTATTTGAAGGGTGTGAGGTGCAGAGGTCACTGCCACGAAGTTGCGGTCGCTGTCATTTAGGACTCAGTTACACATGTGGGATCGCCTTGTGTTGCATAGAGTTAGTGGCACCATGTGTAGCTGTTCTTGCATATGGCAATATGTCTCAGTGATCTAAGGTAGTCTGGTGCTATAGTTGACTTATGGACTTGTGGTCACTGCTATTTAGTACTCAGGACACAGTTGGACATGTACGCTTGTGTTGAAGACGGCTAGTGGCTCTATGTGTCGACGGTCTTCTACAGTGTAGGTTAGAGGTAGCGGTGAGGAAGGGCCCACAGCCATGTGCACATGTTGGTGGCCCCTCCAGCCTGCGTAGTACAGGTTCAGTGGCACCACGTTTCTCTGGCTTTCCATATGCAAATATCATTCACTGATTGAAGGGAGTTTGGTGGTGTGGTCAGTGCCACAAAGTTGCTGTCGAACCATTTAGGATTCAGGAACCAGTTACACACAGGGAATCGGCTTGTGATGAACAGGGTTAGTTGGCAGCATGTGTCGCCGGTCTTCTATAGTTTAGGCCAGAGGCAGCGGTCAGCAAAGGCCCACAGGCAGGTGACATTGACTTGAGCTACAGAGATTGGGAACATTTGGTCTTCTTCACAAATTAGAGTATCTTACACAATTTACTTTTCTACTAATCTAGAATTGTGAACCGTTTAACCCCAGTGTAGTGTGCAGGCAGTGGTCAGGATGGGTGCACAGCCATGTGGCGTTGAGTTGAGCTGCACAGTTAGTGGAACATGGAGTACTCGGCATGTGCGCACATTGCGTTCAAACATGGTCTCGGCGGTGCACAGCGGGAGCACTGTCTTGACTTGATAAGGCCACGTGGTGATGATTTATGGTGCAGTGAGTTAGTAGCACCTGAAGCGCACAGTGTGTGCACATCCTGCGATGAGTCGGGGTCTCTGTGAGCAGCAGTGGGTGAAACATGTCTTGCAAACTGGACTGCGTCATCTGCAATCGCCACTGCATCTGAATTGTAAGCCATGCTATCTGCAGTGTAGATCGAAGGCAGTAGCTAGAATAGGCATCGAGGAATGCTTTTTGTCACTTCTTCTTAATAAAATTTGGAGGACATAGAGTACAATTCTCTGTGCAATTAATAAATCAAGGCTGAATTCACTTCTGACTGCAGTGTAGATCCAAAGCTGAATTCAAGTTGTGAACCCTGCTGTCCGCAGGGCAGATCGAAGGCAGTAGTTAGCATAGACATCGAGGAATGTTTTTTGTCACTTCTTTTTGATAACATTCCAGGACATAGAGTACAATTCTTTCTGCAATTAATAAATCAAGGCTGAATTCAATGCTGTCTGCAGTGTAGATCCAAAGCTGAATTCAAGTTGTGAACCCTGCTGTCCGCAGTGTAGATCGAAGGCAGTAGTTAGCATAGACATCGAGGAATGCTTTTTGTCACTTCTTGACAAAATCCGAGGACATAGAGTAAAAGTCTCTCTGCAATTAATAAATGAAGGCTGAATTCAATGCTGTCGCAGGGTAGATCGAAGGCAGTAGTTAGCATAGACATCGAGGAATGCTTTTTGTCACTTGTTCTTGACAAAATCCGAGGACATAGAGTACAGTTCTCTGTGCAATTAATAAATCAAGGCTGAATTCAAGTTGTGAACCCTGCTGTCCGCAGTGAAGATCAAAGGCAGTAGTTAGCATAGACATCGAGGAATGCTTTTTGTGACTTCTTCTTGACAAAATCTGAGGACATAGAGTACAGTGCTCTGTGTAATTAATACATGAAGGCTGAATTCAAGTTGTGAACCCTGCTGTCCGCAGTGTAGATCGGATTCAGTAGTCGGTATAGACATAAGTCTGTGGTGTTATGGCGCTGGGTTCGCAGGAGGCTTGTGTGGAGGAGGCCTGCGGTCATGGCGGCAGCCAGGTGCCAGGGTGAGGCCTCCACTCTGGCAGACCCGTCGGTCATCGCACAAGTGAACCACGCCCAGGGCGTGGCCTATTTATTCATACTCCTACGCTGGAGTTGCGTACATTGGACCAGCCCACTTTGCTTCCGCTTCAAGGGGGGACAACACAGCTACATAACCAAGATCTTCCCCACTGTCTGAGGTAATATGGTTGTGTCCACTGGGCAGTACACCACCCGTATCAATACTATATCTCCACATGGAGAGGCTTGTGCTTTGCATTGTGAGGTCTGTGCACATCACCGATACACTTGGGATTGTGTGAATTATTGTTGATGGGCAACTTGCCTCCTTCACACATAGTTGGTTACACATCTCCGAACATTCCGCTATTGTGCGGTTGAGGGGATATGGTATTTTGAGAAGGTCCGTTGTCCTGTTTTGTGCTGCCTTGGTGGTAGTAGCGGGGAGTGGTCCGGGGAAGGTTCTGGTGATGGTGGCACTGGGTGTTGTGGCCTTGTTGGGTGTCAGAGCTGCATGAGTAATACCTCTATCACGTGTTGTTGTTTAGATGTGGGTGTAAGTTGGGTGTAATTCACGCAGTAGATAGTTGAAGTCCTTACATCAGTTAAAGGTTGATGTTAATTTGTTACTGGTAAGTTGGGCTATCGCCTGTTTTTAGGTTGAATTGCAGATTTGGCTGGTTGTTGAAAATATGGGGAAGTGGTGTTTCATTTTTTTGTTGCACAGGAACGCCTAGTTTATTTATCATTAGCATCAGTTGTGGCTCTGGTTTGTGGCAATTTTGTTGGCGGAAGGTATTGATGGAAGAGTGGTGAGATTTGCAGTTTTTTTACCAAGTTTAGAATGGGATGGTAATTAAAAAAAGACAGAAAAAAGATATGCTTAATGAACATTATAATTAGAAACTAGTGTAGTAACGCTTATTATAGGAAGATACCATAACTAGCATTTACAAAACCTTTGAAATTCACTGAAAAAAACAGGTTTTTCAGACGTTATAGTTAGGAATTAGCATTTAAAAATCCTTCGAAATTCACAGAACAAAATCATAAGTTTTAGGAAAGTTATAGTTAGTTGGACATTTCACTCATACAAAACGTTGGAAATTCCGCTGTTATAGTTAGTTGAGCTAACTATAACTCGCGTCCCCGCAATGCCCTGCTGATGACGTCACATATTACTTGGCATACTGATTAGTGCCATTAATTTCTATTTCCATATGCTTAATGTGGTCACTATGTGGGTTAGCTTGCTTCATTGTATGACCATCAAATTTGAATCCTCCCTGAGCACCAGGTATTATTGGATTAAGAATCAGAAATATGTCATTGATAAACAGTACTCAAAAATTCCAAATAGGTACAGGCATCTAAGAAAATTTTCCTCTTGTGATCATAATCTGCAAAACATTCATTAGAATAACAATATATCCACAAGCCATCAGTTTAATGCAAAAAGTCCATTCTCCATATCCATATATTTCGCAATCAATATCCCAAAGTCAAGGTAAATCTTCTTAAGTTCTGAAAAAAACAATGCGCAGTCAGTGTTCCAAATTCAAAGTAGATCTTCTTTAATTCCAAAAGAAACAAAGTGCAGCCAACACGTGTTTCGTCATGCACTTGTATGTGCTCAATGACTTCCTCAGGGCTGCAACCCAAAGAGAATTTCAAAAGATATATGTCAGTGGAAGCTTTACAAAGACATATTCCTATCTATTATAAACATCTCCATGAAAGATATTGAAAACAAGAAAGATGTAAAAAGGAACAATAAAGGACGTAATAGAAAACACCCATAAAACATGATTAAGGTGTCAAAGAGAAAAATGGACCAAGAGATACACAGTACTACCAAGGAGCTAAAGTCACCACTGTGCACAACACCACCAAAAGAAGGAAAGTTTCTAAATAAAGTTGCTATGTTCACCTGTTAGTGCAATAACTGTATTCCGTAGGTCAACAATATAGCTAATCACTGTATGTGTCTCTATAGAAACATAAGAGATATAGAAATGATCATTAGAACAAAGTATAATAACTGTACACAACATCATAGATGATTAAACTTCTAATGCGGTCTAACAGCTCAATCTATCCATGGCCAAGTCTGTTCCACTATCAATCAAAGATGGGGTAATAATATTGGATAACTTAAGTACCCAGGGACCTCCTTAACTAATCATTAACCTGAATAATACATCACTATAACTGTTTCATAATACCTATACTCTCATTAATCAACTATTGCATTCTGTCATTATTCAAATGCTTAAGCGATATCTAACATCATTATACTCACAATATGGAGATCAAAATAAATTAGCGTCTATCCACTCACCCCTATTTAAATACTAGATGGTCTCAAATGTGCGAGCTTGTGTTCTTCAAAGTGCACGTAAATTCGTAAATTTGGCAACTGTAAATAATATCTACATTTAGATAAAGGTACCATCAATATATAGCTATATAGTTCACAATCTGAAGTGATCCTCAAGCTTCAGAATCTAAGTTTCTCACCTCGAGTATAATATGTACAAAGTATCTTGACGTCCCATATTATAGTCTCCAAATCCAAATGTGGCTCGAGTAATGCCCCCACAAAGTTCTGTGCCACGTAAAGAACATTTTTGACATGTAACCTAGATTCATTATCATTATTGTGTTACCAACAAACACTAATCCAGTAAGGTAGTCACCAATCTCACCTCATATTTCTCGATCTTTACATATCATCGTGTACGTGATCTAAAGAACTATAAACCAGAGGTTCATATTAAAGTAGATTATCCTAAAACCTAACTACAACAAAAGGTGAATATTGCATTCGTCCTCACCTGGTTACAGTAAGTTGCACCTCCCGAATCTGAAGTTCGCGTACTCCGCGGTCGCCATTTTGATATGTTTAAGTAGTTCAATCTAACAAGCTCCATCTTGGAGTGGTAACTAACCTTAAATAAGTGTATTTATCACAGGAAATCAATAAGTCCTCCATCTCAAGTAAGGTCCGGTAGATAGAAAACTATGTTAGTAATCTAATATTAACGAAGTATTATTATCAGTTGAATCCAAAAACCACATCGAGTCAAAGTCGAGGTCCCCTATCTATATCCATGAATCCGATAATGTGTATTACGTAACCCATTTAGTTAACACAGGGATACGTAAAGTCAGCAACCACTTATACAAAAGCTAATAATTATATTTAATCTACAAGCACCGTTTGAAAGGCTAAATCTTAATTGTCAAAAAGTACAAAAAATATTAAAAAAAATATATATGAGTAAGCTAAATTCCAAGCCTGCTTCTCGAACCCGTATTGGGTCTCGAACTCGCAACCTTCAGCGCCCCGAGTCAGCGCTATTACTGTGAGCTATAGTTCAGCCAAGTACAGCCAACCTAGCCTAAACTACGGTCAGCAGGGCTCACAATAAAATTTGAGTCTTGATTTATTAAAAACAGAGTCCAGTAGGAAACTAACTACAACGTCCCTAAAACCTACATAATATCCTTTTAGTATCCTTGCTTCAAGAACTTTTTTGATATCAATTATAGCTTTAGTACAATGACCAAATTCATCTTGCAAGTCCAAAGGAACACTAAATGTCAGTTTACACTGCGGACAGCAGAGCTCACACTTAAAATTCAGTTTTGATTTATTTATTGCAGAATGAACTGAACTCTTTGTCGTTGGAATTTCTCAAGAGGAAGTCACAAAAAGCATTCCTTGATGTCTGTGGTGACTACTGTCTTCGAGCTACACTGCGGACAGCAGGGCTCACAATTAAGATGGAGTCGCGATTGCAGATGATGCAGTCCAGTAGGTAAGAGACATTGCTCCCAGTGAGGCCAGCCCACACCACGCATCATCGCTGGCTGCTCACACGCTGAGTGCCACACCTACCACTAACTCTATACAGCTCAAGTCAATGTCACGTGGCTGTGGGCCCTTCCAGTCCTGTCTACACTGTGGTCAGCAGGGCTCACAATTCAAGATTAGTACAGATGCAAATTGTGTAAGAGACTATAATCGGTTAAGAAAACCAAATGCTCCCAATCTGTGAAGCTCAAATGAACGCCACATGGCCGTGGCCCTTTGCTGACCGCTGCCTCTGGCCTACATAGTGCTCAGCAGGGCTCACAATTCAAATCCAGTCTTCCTTCATTAATTTCACAGTCCAGTAGGCAACTAACTATAACATCCCTGAAACCTACATATTTCGACAGTGTATTCCATAAATGTTTCATCTTTTGTTCCATACGCCGACACTGCGGTCAGCAGAGCTCACACTTTGAATTCAGTCTTGATTTATTAATTGCAGACAGCATTGTACTCTATGTCCTTGGATTTTGTTAAGAGGAAGTGACAAAAAGCATTCCTTGATGTCTGTGCTGACTACTGCCTTCGATCTACACTGTGGATAGCAGGGCTCACAATTCTGATTGAGTTGCGATTGCAGATGACGCAGTCCAGTAGGCAACAGACATCGATACCTGTGCGGCCCTCCCGGACCACGCATCATCGCTTCCTGTGCACACGCTAAATGCTTCTGATGCCCCTATCTCAGTGAACCACAACTCATGGACCCTTTATAATACAATTTTTTGTGTATAATTTCAGATCTGCTGTCCCTACCTCAGTGTAGCACAAGTCATGGACCCTTTAGGATAGAATCTTTTTAGTATATTTCACATCTGGTACCCCTACCTTAGTGGAGCACAAATCATTGACACTTTATGATTGAATCTCTGTGTGTGATCTGATGATTACTGTTGTACTTGTTGCCAGCACCAACCATTCCCTGACGGCTGGCTTACACTCACCCAAGGTGCACCCAGCACAGACGTCACTGGACATGTGATCCTGGTAATAAAAAGGGGCCAAGCGCATGTGCCCGTACCCAGTTGCACTATCTATCTAACTGTGTCTGTGTGTTCATTATGTATGCATGATGCTGCCCCCGGGCCCTACCACATTGCATTGTGCTGTGGACAGCGTATGCAACCATGTTACCTCTGGCAGTATGTAAATCTTTGGTCATTTAACTTTTTCTCGGTCATTGTATAAGTACGTAGGTAGAGGCTTGATCTTTAGAGTTTTGCAAGGAGAGTGTATAGTGAATTTATAAGTGCTTGCGGATTGGCGGAGTGATTGTATAACAACACATGTTGGCGCAACCTAAACCCCAAGCATGAGCTTGGCTCTAATTGCGTGTCCTCCATTTGTCAAAAACTGAAATTTCAACTCCACTGAATTTGCAAGAACCATTCATATCCACACAGATGTGTCATGTCGACCATCTTTCATGTGTGGAAGTATGGATGAATGTAGGGTAATTGATTCCCCATACCTTCCATGTTGGCCACGTTGTGGGACTTGGGTCACAGAGTGACACATTGGCACTTGCAACCCAGGTGACCAGGGCTGGACTGGTAATTCCGGGCACTGGGCAATCCCCCGGTAGGTGACTATGGGCTGAAAATCTGTTCCGTTAGCGGAATTTGCAAATTTTTGACAATTTCGCGTTCTGCGAATTGCGCAAAATTGTCAAAGAATTCGCAATTCGCGAGTTGGCGGATTTTTTTTGCTTGGCCACGCTTCAAAAATAAAATTTCTCACGCGCAGCGTTAACTTACCGTGATTCTGAATTCACCAAGTTTTTTTCCTCCCGGTTTGCAAGCGTTGCGCCATTTTGGATCTTGCTGCGTGATCTCGCAAGACTTTTTGACCGCGACTACGTCATAGCGTCCCGCCATCTTGCACTGTGAGACTTGTTGAACGCGAATACGTCATAAGGGCCCCAGATCACGCACCGCGAGAGAAAACAATTGCAAAGACGTAGATGCGACGCGCAGCTGACATCCGGCGGAAGATTTGAACAGCTTGCTTTCCAGAAATTGCACAAATTGCAATTCTGTACAAGAAATCTATCGCTGGCAGCATAAACCTCCTGAAAATGATTATTTGGATCAGAATAACTCCTCAGATTGACATTTGGCTGCATTTATTTGTGCAAGGAGTTCATTTTTTGGGGGGGTGGGAGGGAGGAAGTGCCCCACAGTCTCCAACTTCCTGTTCCTGTCCAGCAGGCTCCTCCCAGTGCTTTGTCCATGTTCTGGTCACTTTTCATTTGGATGTGGAGCTGGAAGGATTACTCTTTGTGGCTGCTGCTGGATATTTGTATTTGAGGACTTTTTGGGGGGCTCACTTTTGGATTTGAGATTATACAAGTAAGTTGGTGTTGTTTGTTTGGGGCATTGCAGTTGCTGCAACTACAATTTATAAACTTTTTCACAACTTTAAAGAAATATATTGTGGGTACCCACAGTATCCAGTAGGCCCAGGATTAGTCATGGGTGCATGATAAACTGTTTCTGTGAGTTTTGTTGAACTTAAATATCAATTATGGCATGTTATTGAGTAGCTCACTGTTATATGTGGAAGTTTTTTTTATTTTGGGGTGCCAGTAGGCCCCAGGGGTACTCAGTGGTGCATGGACCAAGTCTTTCTTTGGGGTCTCTTGAATGTAAACATCATTTAGGGCATGGATGGCATTGGATTGGGGTGATTTATGTGTGTATTTCGATTTTTGTGGGTGTTGTTGGGGCCTGGTCCAGGGCCTGGCCATGTGGGTGGGGGCCATTTTGTTGCCTGGTCCAGGGCCTGGCCATGTGGGTGGGGATCTAGGGATCCATTTTGAAACCAGGCTGTGTGCTTTGTGCCATAGGCCTGCACCCAGTCTGCCTTGCTTTCATCCATTATGCCCAGGGGTACTCAGTGGTGCATGGACCAAGTCTTTCTGTGGGGTCTCTTGAATGTAAACATCATTTAGGGCATGGGTGGCATTGGATTGGGGTGATTTTTGTGTGTATTTCGATTTTTGGGGGTGTTGTTGGGGCCTGGTCCAGGGCCTGGCCATGTGGATGGGGGGCATTTTGAGGCCTGGTCCAGGGCCTGGCCATGTGGGTGGGGGTCTCGGGGCCATTTTGAAGCCAGGCAGTGTGCTTTGTGCCATAGGCCTGCACCCAGTCTGCCTTGCTTTAATCCATTATGCCCAGGGGTACTCAGTGGTGCATGGACTAAGTCTTTCTGTGGGGTCTCTTGAATTTGAACGTCATTTGGGGCATGAAAGGCATTGGATTGGGGTGATTTTTGTGTGTATTTTGATTTTTGGGGGTGTTGTTGGGGCCTGGTCCAGGGCCTGGCCATGTGGGTGGGGGCCATTTTGCTGCCTGGTCCAGGGCCTGGCCATATGGGTGGGGGTCTAGGGGCCATTTTGATGCCAGGCAGTGTGCTTTGTGCCATAGGCCTGCACCCAGTCTGCCTTGCTTTAATCCATTATGCCCAGGGGTACTCAGTGGTGCATGGACTAAGTCTTTCTGTGGGGTCTCTTGAATTTGAACGTCATTTAGGGCATGGAAGGCATTGGATTGGGGTGATTTTTGTGTGTATTTTGATTTTTGAGGGTGTTGTTGGGGCCTGGTCCAGGGCCTGGCCATGTGGGTGGGGGAGGGAATATTGAGTCCAGGCAGTTTTGCCGTAGGCCGGCAAGCTTGTGGGGCCACTAGGCCTAGGGTTATGATGAATGGGTGCTTGAAATAACTCTCTCTGTGTGGTCTCTCTTATTAATTTAAACATCCATTTTTGATTAGAATTGGAATTTTCATTTTGGGTCTTTCTGTGTTTTTGGGTGTGTTGTGCTAATAATAATAATAAATGCCTAGTTGCAATAGTATTAATTGAAGCACGACATATACAACATTTATTTAACTGATGTTCCTCTGGCTTCCTTTGCTTTTAGGTGCACAAAGACTGAGAAGAACCAGGAATCATCCTCATCATCATTACTTGTTGTAGTTCAATTCAATTCAAAGATAGCTTTATTCGATTTTTGAAGGTAAAAACCATAAAAGCGCATTTAAATACAATTTTTTTTAAAAAAAAGGCATTTCTATACATGTAATACATTATGCAAGTGGTTAAAAATGTATACAATTAATAAGAACCTACTATGAGGTATTCACAGAAAATAATACAAATAAAATATGGTTATATAAAAAGTGTTCAGTCCATCGACGCTCTACATTTTACAACGTACTTCAGAAACTTGGCTACTGCTGCCACAGTAACTTCATCCTGTAACATGTATATTTTAATCAAGGCTGGTCTGCATTGCCTAAGGCCCCACACTTTTAACAACGGAACCAGATGTCTCTTTCTTCCCCACTCATAATATTTACAGAATAAAATGCAATGGATGTTTGATTGGTTTGAAACATCGTCACACGGGCAGTTAGTCAATTTGGTAGACCAATCATTTACAGTAGGGAATGTTATCAGCCTGAAGAAACATTCTGTCCTCATCCTTGTTAATAACAATCTTGTGTAGGCGGAGTATAATGGTGATAGGTATAATTGTATACCTGCTCCGCACAATAAAAGGTGATGGTGGGAAATGCTTGGCTTATTTCCTTCTGTATGGGAGCGCCTATCATCCAGCAAACCAAGACAACATTCTTTTAACGCCTTTTTTGAAATTAAAGAACATGAAGTAGGATTTTCAAACAATTCTGAATGGCCTATAGAATTTAGAAATTTACTAACGTAGGAAAGCCACAATATGTTTTTTGAGGCAGCTAGATCCATACAGTCTCTAATAACATCCTTGCAAAAATCGGTTTCACTAGAGGTCCATATCTTGTGCCAAAGGATTATTGGACTTATCTTGATTATGTCATTGATATGGACCCGAGCAAGTTCATTGTGGCAGATGGTAGTAGAGATAGATCTGGGCACAGCCAATAAGTATCTCAAAAAAGCATACTTGTTGTAGTTGCAGGAAGAAGTCCTGCTGCGGTGTGTGCACAACATCACGTGAAGCCACGTGTGACCACAGACAACTCTGCAACTTGTGCAACTGCGTCCTGCTGTTCTGACATCTGAAGAAGATGGGCCCAAAGAAAGGTGGCCGTAGCTCCTCTACCAAGAAAGTTGTCAGTGCCACTGCCAGTAAGAAGGAACCGAAGAAGCAAGTGGCGCCACTTACCAAGGAGACTGGTGTGCCGACAGACACTTTTTTTGGGGGAAAAAAAACTACGCCTGCAGCAGCGGTGTCCACCGGGGACCAAGCTGGGAGCAGCACCTCCGCTTCATTGGTCTCAGTGCCACCACGCCAAGTTAAACCCAAGCCCATGAGTGCCGCAGAGGCAGCCACTTTAATTGCTCTTTCACCATTGACCAGTGATGTTGGCGTTGACTCATCGCAAAGTAGCATCCAATCAACGCAGGGTATAACTCATCTGACGAGTGTTCAACCAGAGCCGCAACAACTACCACAGTGGCAACAAGGAGAGGCGCAATAAGAGGTGCAAGTAGAGGTGCAAGGAGAGGCGCAAGTAGAGGTGCAAGAAGAGGCGCAAGTAGGGGTGCAAGGAGAGGCACAAGTAGAGGTGCAAGGAAAGGTGAAAGTAGAGGTGCAAGTAGAGGTGCAAGTAGAGGTGCATGGAGAGGCGCATGGAGAGGCGCAAGGAGCGGCACAAGGAGAGCCACAACTGCCCACAATACTTGTTCATCCAGAAGTAGCGGCACATCAGGAAATCGAGATTCATGCAGAGGTTTCAGCCGAGCAAGCCACTCCATTGTCTTCCAGATCCCCAGGAAGGAAAAGGAGGGCTAGTACATCTTCTTCTTCAAGCCCCCTTCCTTCCTTCTGATGATCTAGATCTTGATTGGCACCCACCAACAATTCAGTCTGAGAGGGAGGCACGCCATGATCCGACAAAGCTAGGTAAAAGGAAGGTTCCCGCAAGGTTTTCAGTTATGGGTGATGAAGAAGTAGAAGTGGTGTCTTCTGCTGCTGATGAGGTGTGGTCCAATGATGAGACCGGCCTTAACAGAGATATAATCAAGGATTGCCTCAATTTAGAGGGGGTTACCAGGCTCTCCTGGATTAAGTATGTAAAGAAACTATTTTATGACATTGGTTATCCAGAATATTTTGACTCCCCAAACTGTCTAGAAACTGTATCAAGGAAGAGCTTGAAAGAAACCTGTTTAAACTTCCTAGAGAGTAAGTGCTGGCTTATAGAGAAATCTAAGATCTCAGTTATGGAGAACCACTTGATGCTCCAAGGCCACGGAATTCAACCTTCTAATACAGATCCAAAGCTGCTATTCACGCATGCTACTTACACGTTTTCGAGGGGGGAATTTTTTTAGACTGGTTGCATTCCCAGAGGCAAACTCTTGGTCTAAAAATTTGTTACCGTGTCCATGCAACGATACTTCTGTTCAAACAATGTTGCATTGCATACTTTTCTGTAAATTATATGACTTGCCAAGGAGATGATTTCTAATATTTATTCTGAAAAAGTGGGGATTTAGACAATGTAGAGTAGCACTTTTGAGGCTTTAAATGCTGGAGGATGAACTGATCATGTTGCTTATGTCGTCCTTTTTAAAAGCTGTTATCAGACATAGGATTACAATGAATTAATTTATAATTATCTGTCTGAGTCAGCCTAAAATGTTGATGTATTTAATACGAGCTGCTGTTTCTATTGTATTATAATGATTTATAGTAATGTTCATGCAATTTTATGGTAAATTTTTTATAACATAAATTGTTTTTTACTATGCTTTTATGGTTTTTAATCAAAATCGAATAAAGCAGTCTTTGACTTGACATTTAATATTTTTAGATGCCATATACACCACTCCCTATTTTGTCTAGGAATGAAAAAATATGTTACTAGTACTACATAAACAAATGTAATAATTTGTGACTCTCTAGTCTAAACTAAAAATGTCCCTTTCTTCAGGGAAGGGTGTTTTTTATTTATACTTAGCCATAACATGTGATGTTATACTTTTTGGCACAACTGATGAATGCTTGCTTTTTAACACGCACCATTTTTCTCATAACAGACAGAATCTTCCCTTCTATGAACAAGAGCAAGATCATATGCATGTTAGTCGGAGTTGTCATCATCACCAACAAGACTTTAAGTTCCAACCAGGTGGGAGGTCTCCCACAATTACTGTGTAAATCAACCACTGTTAAGTTTTCTTGATTTCCCCGTTTATCTTCTATTAAGTTCATTTTAATAAATGTTTTTTAATGCACAATTGAAAATTAATACAGAGTACACACAGAGATAGTTGTTTTACTTTTAATAAAGCTTTAAAACTTACATAGACACTGAGGTTTTTGGTCATGAGTGAGTGAGCGAAAGGGTTTGCAATTTGCAAGCATGAGTCCGTGACTCTGAGAGGTCGAGACTCTGACTCCGTAGTATTATGTTCTGGGTTGTATAATCATTGGGGATCATCGCTGCATTCGGGTGCGAAATAATGACTCTGACATACTAGCTAGTCAGTAAGGAGATTGGGGGTTCAACTTCTGTTATGACTGAGGTATGTGGAAAGTCTAACTGCGCCTATTATCACCAATACCCTATTTCTTGTCCATAGTTCTGTATGTGCAGAATAGTCCCTGCAACAGTAGTAGTATGTCCTCCTATCCAATCAAAAAGTAAACAAGCATCTTCTATTTGGTGGCCATTGACATTTTATTGTTGGGAATTGTCAAAGCATAAACATTTAGAAGACTTCGATGGACATTATGGACAACCCAGAGGACTGCACTCAGTGCCTAGAGCTATTGCTTAATGGAAGTTTTGTTTAACACCTTTTGCCAACTGTGCAAGCTTAGCTAGCTACACAGACAGACTAATAATAATCTAGTAGTAGCACAGAGAGTCATAGTAAAGGCAGGATAAGAATTTAGAAACAGTCTACAAGAAGATCAAACACGATATAATAAAAAATAGAATTATGAGTAATATTTGGAATAAATAGTTGCTGTAAAAGAAAGGGAAGTATAATTGATAATATTAACAGGAAAACTTACTGGGGCCAGCAGAGGAGCCCTCGGTGGACCTATCCTGGCCTTTCTGCTCCGCCGGCGCCGCTACCTCCTCCTCTGTCCTCTTGCCCCTCGGGGAGCTGATGTACAACATGAAAGAAAGACACAAACGTGGACGACTGTTGTCAACCAAATGAAACATTTAAAAAAACAAACAATAACAAAATATTTCGGGGAAATAGACAACAATTGCACTAAATTTATTGACCTATCTGATGTGGTCTACTAGGATATTAGTATTGCTGGATACGCGGATCGTCTCCTTGGAAAGTTATGTAACTCACTATACCAACTAAAAAAAAGGTTCTACTAGGACTGGCAGGCAGCATGCGAAGTGACAGACACAGTCCGTCATGATTGCAGACCACTAAAAAGTTTCCTACTAAATAACCAGTCATTATATACTCAAACTATCAATCCACCACCACTATCTCTTCTTAGTGGCAGGAGTACAAAGGAAGGACTGGACTTGAGTCTCTAGTGTCTAGCATTACACAGTTCTGTAACATACACTCATACATATTCACTCAGGCCAAATGAGCACAAAATTGAAAACAAGTAACCATCGTAGCACCGCCAGTGAGCAGGCGAGCACCTGCAATCACAGAAGCTTTTGAAACATAATTTACCTGCAATGTAATCTCTAGTGTCTAGCATTACGCAGTTCTGTAAAGTACACTCATACATAATCACCCAGGCTAAATAAGCACAAATTTTAAAACAAGTAAGCATAGTAGCACTGCCAGTGAGGAGGCGAGCACCTGCCATCACAGAAGCTTTTGAAACATAATTTATCTGCAATGTAATCTCTAGTGTTTAGCATTACGCAGTTCTGTAAAGTACACTCATATATATTCACCCAGGCCAAATGAGCACAAAATTGAAAACAAGTAAGCATAGTAGCACCGCCAGTGAGCAGGCGAGCACCTGCAATCACAGAAGCTTTTGAAACATAATTTACCTGCAATGTAATCGGCAGCATTCTTGCTCTTCGGAAAAAACAAATATTTGCAATATCATAACACAGAGCAGGAGAAAACAAAGTAGTGATTAAATAGCTACTAGTACTCACCAAGCCCAGGGATCTCGACGCCAAGCAGGTCGAGCAGGTCTTGTTCCCCTTTCAGGATGTCGGACCACCGGTGCATGGCGTGGTTGTAGGTGCGCCAAACCCCAGACTCCCGATACATGGCCCGGCACACCTTACCTCATAGCTGGCGACGCTCCCGGAGCCCGTACCCGGTACCGGCCCTGCCGCGACGGTCTTGGGGAGGTGGCGCTGGACATAGAAAAACAGTGCGGCCACCTCCACCGCGCTAAAGATCTCCTGGGCAGTTACTGCCTCCCCCCTTGTGCACCCGCAAGGGAGCCAGCTACGGGGTGCGGGACCCTTCCCCTTTAGGTTTTTGCCGGCTCCCTTTATCATGGTCATGGGTCACAGAAAGGAAAGAATAGGGGAAAAAAAGTAAATAAAAGAAAAGAGAGAGCTAAACAAAAAACTAAAAAACGTAGTTATTAAAGTAACAACAATTAAAAAAAAGCACAAAATATAGATGCAGAAAAATAAAGAGATAGATAATGAGTAAAAAAGATCAAATAAAAGTTCAAACAAACAAAGGATTACAAAGATTGAAGGAGGATAGAAAAAGCATGCCCAGAACCATAACAATGAATGAAAAACAAGATGGCCGCGCCCATTGCTACCAAGTGGGTAAGTTCACGCAATATTTCCCCCGCGAGAATGCAAAAACGGACGCGAACACGCAATTGCGCCCCGCACGTAGGAAAGGCACAACGCGAGCATGCAACTAGCACCCGTAAACGGAAATACGTAACACGAACACTGCAAACAAGATAGCCGCGTCCATGTACGACCGCATGGGTAACTTTGCAGTAGCCGCGCTGAAAAAAAAAAACAGCGAACACGCAAAAATAAAAAAATCTGCATATTCGCGGATTTTGGGGACCACGAATTTGCGCGAGTTCGCGAACCCCGAATTTGCAAATTTCACCCATACTTACCAGTAGGCTGGATGGGGTGCGGCCCGGTTTTTGGGATGGGGGCTGGTTTTTTGACAGGGGTCCGTTTTGTCTGCCCTCCGCTCTGTCTACTGTCTGACCTCTGCTGCTACTACTCCACTTGACCGCTCCGTGCGGGGAAAACTATCTGCATAATAATGCATTCAGGGAGACTGGTGCTGCACCGTCCATGGTGGCTTTAATAATTTAATAATCAGGAGCTGAGGTGCCGCAGACAGCGTGCAGATGTCACTGCCGCCGCGTCTGCGCTGTCTACTCTCCACCCTTAGGGTGGGGCTGGTGTCTGGAGGTGATTATGCGCATTGGGCTTTTATTCCGCGTGACTGGTGACAGAGGTGAGGTAGAGGAGACATCCCTTAGAGATGAGAGAGGCATGGTAGGCACCGTCACCCTGTTTAAAGTTAGTATACTATATAATGCATGAATATCAGCCATGCCACGATCGAGATACATCGAGAATATCGTTTGAGACGAACCGGCAGTGGCACTCTGATACCATCAGTAAGCAGTAATATACACTAAATGAGATTTAACTTCACGCATTTTTTAACTGCAGCCACTTACATAAAACAGTAAACTCTGCAGCACCATAGAGCCCCACTAGACCACATAGTTAGCAGTAAAACACACTAAATGCACTCTCCTTTCACATGGTTTTAAACTCACGTCACTTGTGAATCGTTAAACTCTGTAGCAGTGTAGAACCCTACTATGCAACGATCTTCATACTTAAGGAACACCGGCGATCGAACGAGCATTGTGTGTTTTTAAACTGACAGCACTTGCTCACATTGCATGAAACCATCTGTTTACTCACGGAGTATCTGTGAACTTGATGTTAAATCTCTCGATCAGGAAAACACTCTAAACAGAGAGTTTGTTTAGGTTTATTCACGGGCCCTTAGATTGTCACAGACATTTCTCTTGAGTTTTGTTCTTATTAGTTTGATATATATGTGCTTATCTAGAATTAGTGGTATTTCTTCTTTATTAATTGAATCCATGTACATTTAAATCTATAGATTGTCCCCAGATGAAGGGCAGCCAGCCGAATGCATTTGGACTAACAATGATATACAAAAATCAGTAGTTATGCATTCTGGGAATTGTAGCCCAAGCATTGGATTAAGTAGACTTTGTGTTGTGATGACACAATACAAATGAATATTGACGCCAACAACTGAAGTATTGCGTTTTATTTAACATATGATAAACTGATGAAACCTCATTGAAGGACTATTTAACCTGTGCCTGGGGGACATACCCCACATGATTGGGGATGCAACGAGGCACTCCATAGGGCCCATAATTTACTTTTTTTAGCCCCCATTTCTGCAGTGTCCGTCCAGTCATTCACTTTGCAATCAATCATCGACATGGTACTGGGCGGGCGTTGCGAGACTCGTGACCGCCGGGCTGGGAACAGGTACTGGTAGGCCCCGGCCCGGAGGTTCTGCGCGGTGGATCTGTGAGCAGGGGCTGGACGGAGCAAGGTGGGGGTTTGAGTTGCGCTGCGCACCATTGTGGGTCGTGGTGGACGGTGGTTGGCTGCAGCTTACAGGCAATACATTTAAAATTTATAATCATGATGATTGTCACCGTCAGGGACCGTGAGAATCATCATAATTAAAATTTTTGATTTGGTGAGCGCAGGCACAGTGTAACTGACATGGGGCGGGCAGCCGCCACCGCGGAACGGGTGCCATGAAGGAATGGGTGCCGGCTGGGCTGTCCCAGTTTACGTAGTTCGCCCCAGTTTCTGAGGCTCTTGTGAGTACCAAATAACCCTCCTCACGTTGAATGACGCACCTTTTGTCAACCAAACAGTTATTCAAGGTGTGATGGCTGCTCGAAAAAAGCGGGGGCGGGGGGGCCACGGATTGGCTGCTGATCTCTGCTCTACCACTGTTCCTTTCTTTGAGATTCCGGCACCCGGGCCTGCGTGGCAGTCCTTCAGTGTTTACTTAGCTATATTTCTGATCACAACATTAGCTGAGTAGTGTCAGCAGCATGCAAATAAAGGTGGCAGTGTGTTGATCTGCCAACAGCACAGTGCTGTGTGTGAACTTCTTGGTGCCTGATCAGGAATGCTGCTTATGAGGCCAGAGGAACAGACCCTGAAGATGCTCTATTACAGGCAGAATGATGGGCATCTGTGTCAGTGATGTAGAATGCCAAACTGAAGTTTTGGGCCTAGAGAGTTAGCCCCATTTCTCACAGTGGGAATACGTTTGCTAATCAGGAGTGGCACAGAACAAGTGCACAGCCTGGCTTTGTATGTGTACTAAGGAAGGCGCTGAGTTGGCTGTGCACCACGTACTGCACTGGAAAGAAAAAAATGCCATGCACAGAGCTCACCCCCCTTTCCCATTAGCATCAGACCAGGGCAAAAGGAGGTGAATCTACAGGAACCTCCATGGTCGGACTGGCCTGTTTGGCCTTCTGAAGCAGCAGAAGGCAGGCCCCCTGACAGGTCGTTGTGGGAGCCATGTTTTGGTTCTTTGTGGTTATGTTTTAGGATCTGGTTGCCCGTTTTTTGTTTTAATTTTCCTCATATTACCTCCACAAACATTACTAACAGCAAGCACAAATGCATGCATTCTCCCGTAACTTGCAAAGCACCTGCACAGCATGTCTTTACAAGTTCAAAACTGTTCCAAATAGCAAATGTGGGCCACAGTTTTAGGTCTTTGATTCACTAACGAGGGATAATTTTATTTTGGTGCCCAGGAATATTTTCTGTCCCAGTCCGACTCTGCAACCTTTCAAAGACCCGGCCATGAAAATTAATTCTGGAATGGGGCAGAATCTTCCACCTGGAAAGTCTTGTATATGTCATGATGTGACTGACCCATTCATATGCATTGAGGATATTTGACTTTCCAGATAATGTATTTGGAGGTTTTCTGTTGTATGGCTCAAATGGGATTAACTGCAGCACTGATTGGGACACCTTTGTATGATGTAAAAAGGTATCTTTCACTCTCCACTCACTCCTAGTCACCAAGGGTACAGAGCTGCTTTCCTGATGTTTAGTTTTTTGCGTTTTTTTAACAGTTTTATATAGGTCAAACTAAACCCAAGACATCGGGTATGAGAGTGCTTTACATGCGCACCTGTTTCGTTACATAAGGACACATTCATTTATGTTAGGCACAGGGAGATTAAGTGATTTGCCCAGAATCACAGGATGTTGAGCATCGTTGCCAAGACTCGAACCTATTGCATTCTGAGACTTGTAATCCTCTTTCAGTTTGGATATTCAGTTGAATTAACAACCCTAACTTGTGAAAGAACAGCCCAGAACTATAGCATTTCATCAATGATGACATGACGCCATCTAGTATGGTAATATGATGTCAAACTAAGCATTGTCAATTTGCACAGTGTTTTCAGGGTGCACTTCAGCTAGTAGTGGCTTTTTCAGCCAACAGTGCCATGCTTGTTGGGATCTGCGGCTTCATTGCTCATTTTTAGTGTTCTCTGTAGGAATGTCTGTGATTTATGACTGGCTATCCTGGTGCTCCATAAGGTAATCATTTACTGTGCTTTAAAACGTAATACAATCTAATATGTAATGAAAAATGTGTTGAAAAATGCTTTGTTTTGGCCTTTCTGTCTCTCTAAAATGTTCTTGGGGGGTGGACCCCCCAAACTCCCCCTAGTAGTGGTTGCTCACTGCGCTTGCTCGCTACGCACCATATGAGGGCGGATCTCGCTTTTACTTTGTTCTCTCTGATTCACCACTCATATCTGTTTTTGGTGCTCTCTGAAAGAAAGTCTATGGGTACATATGACTTGGTGGGTAACCTGGTGCTCTTTAAGGTCATCATCTACTATTTACTGTGCTTTGAAAGATGATACAATTGAATATGTAATGAAAAATGTGCTGTAAAATTCACCATTTTGGTCTGTCTTTTTCCAAAATTTTCAGGGGTTTGAGAACCTCCCCCCCTAGTAGTGATTGGGCTCGCTTGCAGCGCTCGCTCACTACGCACAGGACGAGGGGTGGTCTGGCAACACTTGCCAGGGCTGCTTTCAGTTCCCAGTCCAGCCCTGCGGGTGACGGCAGCACTACAACAGGGACACCCGCATCAGTTGATTCCTCATACAACCCAGGATGGAACCACGCCCATAGCTCTGGAGTCATTCTTCACAGCCTCACACAGCACTGGCATAAACCAGGCCAGCCCACTCCGCTCACGCTTACAGGGCGGGACGACAATGCTACATGGCCCACGTTTTCATTGCAGTGATCTGCTTGTCACAGGCCTACTTGTCAGTACTTTTTTAGAAGAACAAATAATAGTGAGCTTAATAACTAAGTCAAAAAACCCAAGAAAACAAAGAAGCTAATTGGATAATTAAAGTGACATGTCGACAAAATTGATAGAAACAAACCAAATAATTATATTCAAAATTAGTTTGTGATTTATTTAAATATTTTCTTCATTTTTTTGTTTAGAATTTCATTTATAAAAGATACATATAAATCTTTAAAACGTCAATGACATACATTTTGTGATTTCGGACATATTCAAAAACACAAGAAAAAAGAGACAGGGGAAAAAAACGAAAAACAGCACAAATGACTCTGATGATAAATAGGGCTAGTGGAGTAAGCAAAGCGGTGGGTGAAGACTCTACGCGCGTTTCGCTATTGCCTTCTTCAGGAGTCCGTCATTTGCTTTAGGACAGAAACATAACACTGCAAAACATATAAAGATCATGTCACATAAACACATACATAAATGATTTTATATTGTCGATATACATATCTTATGGGAGCCTTGGGTCTAGGTCTAATTCATATACAAATACACACTATGCAGACATTTTTTGAACAATGAAGCCGTTAATGTCTATTGACATTATATCTCTGAGCAGTTACATCTTAAGGAAAACAATTTGATATATATACATAGAATGGTTATTTGTCTGATATGCAAATAAACCTGACATTTTCAATTTGAGATAGTTACAACCAAGATCTGTAATACTACATTTCTCACCGAACATCTATAGATCTGGATACCTTAAACAGATGACTGTAGGCATACCTTCAGAGGAATGTATATAGTATACGAAAAGAGGCTAGCAGGAAATAATAGTGAAAATGAAAAAAGAATGAGAAAGAGGAAGGAGTTTAGATAATTGCTGTCTTGGTATATCTAAAAGTGGGTTGTAATTATGGTTTATCAGTTTAGTTTACCATATTGGATACAAATGAACTAATTGAATTTACTTACATACGAAGAGGGTATACACTTATTAAGGAAAATCTCTTGACGGTCAGTCATCTGGGTAAGGTCGTACTCTGTACCTCTCTAAATATAAAAAACAACAACTCTTATGTAGCAGGATATGGTAGAGAGTTAAGCTGGTAGTACCAGGCAGCTAAATGATAGCGAATAGAATAGAATACTTCCCATATCTAAGCATTATTACGGTTTGTAAAAACATATGTAGTCGTCAAATGCGCTCACGTAATAGGGTAGTGTTTTGTATTTATACACTTATTCTTTACCTAAATATCCTATTTATTAACCATAGCAGCATTTGTATATTTTGGCATTGTTAATGGTCAAATCTCTTTGTCTCAATTGACAGCAAGTATCGCTCATAGAATAGATATACTGTGTTAGAGTTAAGAAAAGAATGACACCTATATGAGGAACCATATTAGTATCGTTACCGTTATCTTTACCTTACTAATCTTATTGTTATTTTTATTCATATGATACTTGTTCCGCTTGCAGGGGTATTGAAATCATGCCCATAGATGTACAACACTGCGACCAAAGGAGAGAGATAATATAGGATGTTTACCGATCGAGGGAAGAAGATATATATCAAGATGGTAATTAGCCTGACATATTCGTCTAAATACCTTGTGGGTTATTCTCTTTCCCTTCGTGTAAAATTGGTTAGGAGACGCGATGACATTCCAGGGTTAAAGTTACTATAAGCACATAGCTTGTTTGTTTGTGATGTCTTAGGCGATTTCTGACTGAAGTAGTTTGGGAAATGAAAATCGAAGGAGAGAAGTCGGGAAAAGGTACGATTAAAACAAGCTACAATAGACGTCTGGTTATAATAAGAAATCTGCACCTTTAATCACTGAATACAGTGGCGCTACGTACCTGATTAATATTAGACATTCGAGCAATGTTGCAGGTATTTAGTTATATGTAGCTCCCTGTTGTTGAAACGCCTCGAGCCAAGTAACTACCTAAGAAAGGATATGAGTCTGATTAGAGCCTGGCTGTTGTTAATTTCTAGGGAAAAAGGCTTGGTGAGCTCAGTCGAATTACATACCGAAGTAAAGCCGGGCGTTTTGGTTCATCGGGGTTCTGGATGTCCTACGTCATCACACTGAAGGAAACGAATGCCGAAGTGCCTGATCCTATATATAGCTCTCTGTATCCTCCGATATTAAGTGGGATCCGGTGTGTCTGGTTAACATAAGGCGTGGTAACAGGCAGAGATGTATTACTACCTGGGAGGTATACTCGTAAATGATCACGTGTACCAATGAACATGCGTTCGTAGTTCGAACTAAGGCACAAGATAGTTACTATCTATGTGATATGCTGATGAGTGATCTCGTGTACCAATGAGCTTGCGTTCGTAGTTCATAAGGTGGGACTACGCGAATTGGTAAACGTAGCTAGCGCCTAGTGGTGTACTGATGAATAAAATCATGTCACTATTCGCCTGCGCTCGTAGTACAAAGTATGGAACTACACGTGTATGGTGGCGCAACCGGCACATAATAAATGCGTCTGTGTGATATGCTAATCAATGATCACGTGTAACAATGAGCATATATTCTTAGTTCAAAAAATGGAACTACGCGAGTTGGTAAACGTAGCTGACACCAAGTGATATACTGATAAATGAATTAGTGTTGCTATGCTCATCCGCTCGTAGTGCAAAATTATAGAACTACACGTGTAAAATGGCGTAACGGGCACATGGTAATTGCGCCTATAATGGTGACATATATACTGGCTTTGAATGCCCGTAGGCACCCCCTGGTAGTTCTAAAAAGGAACTACATATCTGGAGTAACATCGTAATTAAAACGGATACATATGAGATACTTACATATACTGAGTCAAGCACATAATTGCATGTAAAGAGTAATACGTGCTGACCATAATAGGCTGACCATATTTTTCAGACGTAATGTTATCAAGAAAGTTAACACTTCTTAAGAGTTTATTACCAGATACTGCAGAACTCTATACGAAGTAACAGTCTATAGGCTGTCTGTCAATGTTGTAATACAAAAGATGTCAATAGCGACTCAAGGGGTAGTGTATCAAATAATCGCTTGCTCCCATGGGATTTCAGAATTAAGCCCCATGTTTGCTGTGTTAAGAGAAAAGATCCAGTATACCTCTCGCTTTTTTCGAATCTTGTCAGGGCATAATCCAGGTCTGGGTTGCATATTTTCGAGAATAAACCACCTTAAATCCTCAGGTGAGTGCTCAAATTCTGGGAAATGCGCAACCAATGGGGCATTAATTTTCTTAGTACGGACTGCAGATTTGTGTTCTGTTATTCTTTTGTTGATGGCTCTGGAAGTTTCACCCACATAGCCTTTCTGACAAGGGCATAGTATTTACTATACTACGTTTTGGGTTTTACAATTTGTCATTGTTTTACAGACAATTGTAATATTGTTGAATGTAAGGCCCTTTCTTTCAATTGCTTGTGGACAAGTCTTACAGCTACAACATTTGTAGTTGCCTACGACAGGGTTATCACTGGTTATACTTCTTTGTATGAAGTTAGGTTTCATTGGCATTCTTGACCTAACGACTAAATCTTTTATGTTTTTATTTCTTTTGTAGGCAATAACCGGTTTGGGTATGCGGTCATTGAATCACAGCAGGTGCTACTTGTCAGTACGCCACAGCCACTCCCTCACAGCTTTTATACACTCACACCACACCCATCCAGCACAGGCATCACAGGACACATGACCCTGCCAATAAAAAAGACCGGGCGCACGTGCTCTATGCCATTTGAGACTTGCTGGCACTGGCACTGCAGCCAGCAGACGCACACCGCCACAGGACTGTGACTTTCGCTCCACTGAGGTAGGGGCACTGTAAGTGCTGAGCAGCCTGTGATGATGCCCTGTCCTGGCGGACCAGACAGGTCAGCTTTTGCGTGCCCTGCTGGACGACAGTGTAGGCATAAGCCATCAAACAACAGAGCCTACCGCCACGTGGCGTGGCCTCACTGGTCACAGAGTGCCACCAGATCTCAGCGGGTGTTCAGGCTGTGATCATGCGTGGCCTCGATACATCATCCTAGCAATCAAGACCCAATCTGAATTGTGAGTTCAGCTAGACGGCGTGTACGCCACAGCTGAGGAGGTTGCTTCCGCACATGGTGGACCCTCTTCGACATACGGCAGTGACAAAAGGTGAGCAGTGAGGCCTGGGTGCGCAGAGGCAGGCATTCACCTCTGGGCGGTGGGAGTGGATGGTGTGCAGCAGCCTGTGTGAGCAGGGGCACGACAGCAATAAAAGTGTGTGCAGTCATATGTACTCTGCCATTACTGATTCTATACTATGTTTCAGATCAGTGAGCTGGAGTGCAGCATTATGTCCTGGCACATGGTTGGAGACACACCGGTGGTGGAAAGGTGAGCTGTGAGGATTTTGTCAGCAGTGTTGGTACTTACTCTCCCTCTCTTCCTTTTTCTCTCTCACACTCTTTCTCTCTTTCTCTCTCTTACCCTCTCTCTCACTCTTTCTCTCTTTCTCTCTCTCTTCCTCTGTCTCTCTTTCTCTCTTTCTCCTTTCCTCTCTCTCTTACTCTTTCTCTCTTTCTCTCTCTCTTCCTCTTTCTCTCTTTTTCTCTCTCTTCCTCTCTCTCACTCTTCCTCTCTTTCTCTCTCTCTTCCTCTCTTTCTCACCCTTTCTCTCTCTCTTTCTCTCACACTCTTTCTCTCTCTCTTCCTCTGTCTCCCTTTCTCTCTTTTTCTCTCTCTTTCTCTCTATTTTCTCTCTCTCTCTTTGATGGGCGCATAACATGCAATCTTATCTTACTTTTTGTCTTGCACGTTCTGATTTACAGATTGGCAAAGGATGATGACACGACATGGCTGTACCTCCTTTTATTATGTTATTTTGTGTAAATAAAATGTTTACATGTAAATCCATAGATGACTATGATTCTCATTTGTCCAACCTCACATTCACACATCCGATTTGCTACCTTACACATTACACATTACACATTTTGAAAGCTTGCTATCACATTTGTTTGTGGGGGGTGACCGGGGGTGGGGGTCACCACTCCTAACTTTTTAATTAAAGGTTAATTTTCATTAATTTTCATTAATATATTTTTAAAACGGGGAAGGGGGCCCTCCTCCCATGTCACTTCTGGCCCTCGGGACCCCATCCCCAGGTCATGACTTCTCTGTTGGGGACCGTGGGGGCATCCCCAATGCCCCCACGGTCCCACCGGCTCTACGACTCCTACAGAAACCGGCATTGCTTTTGGGCAACGGGAGCTGCTAACATTCAGCGTCCCTTGCCCAAAAGCAATTCTCCTTCCTTTATTGAAGCAAGACAAGGTTTTCCTCCTCTCGCTTCAATGAAGCAAACCAGGGTTTGCTATCAGAAGGTGGAAGCCATACTCCTGCCCTGTCATAGCAAACGAAAATGTCCAGGGGTTGCACACACCGGGACATTGCAGGGGCCGGCCCTGAGGGGTGGCGGTCCCTAGGGCGATCAAGCACTCCAGGAAGGGGACTTCTGACTCAGGCACCCCTTTACGTCATGTAGATGTTTGAAGGCACCCCTCGTCAGCCACCAGGTTTCGTAACAGTCCAACAGAAAATAAAGGATTAATCCACCCAGCGAGCACATGGTGTTTCACGACACCCGAGCCAAATATTTTAGAGTAGACACACCTCCACTTTACCTTGCACCCCTCAGAAGAGTGCTGTGTACGCCAAGGTGGAGTTTGGAGCAAGGTAAATACAGCGTCTTGCACCGCCACTGGGCGTAGAAATATCAGCTTCGTGACAAAGGGCCAGCCATTCAGACTGGAGGAGTATCGGAAATATGCCTACCACTGCGCTGATTGTTATGAAACCTGGTGGCTGACGAGGGGTGCTTTCAAACATCTACATGATATGGAGGGGTACCTGAGTCAGCGGTAACAGGAGATGAACAAACCAGAAGGGCCCACAACATTGGACAGTGATCAACCTATCCCTCTCTCCCTACCAGCTACCGCGTCCAATGAGCATCTAGCTCTAAAATCTTAAAGAACTGACCCACCCACGTTCGACATAGTGCACGCAAGTTGGAAGAAGGCAGAAACGCTGAAACGCGTCCTCGCAATGTATGCTCTGAAAATAAAGGATTAATCCACCCTGCAGGTGCATTGTGTTTCACGACACCCGAGCCAAATATTTTAGGGTAGACCCACCTCCACTTTACCTTGCACCCATCAGAAGAGTGCTGTGTATGCCAAAGTGGACTTTGGAGCAAGGTAAATACAGCGTCTTGCTCCGCCACTGGGCGTAGAAATATCCTCGTCATGACAAAGCGCCAGCCATTCAGACTGGAGGAGTATCGGAAATGTGCCGACCCCTGCGCTGACTGTTACGAAACCTGGTGGCTGATGAGGGGTGTGTTGTAAATATGTTATACCTTTTTTGTGTCTATTGCTTAAGAATGCTTGCATGCATTCTGTATTCTTTGCTGAGTGCTCTGCAAATGCCACAGAAGAATTTCAAAAGGGTTGTCTAAGTTCAAAGGTCCATTTTGTGTTAAAGAAGTTTTTCCTCATTACATAGTCTTAACCAATGGTGAAAAGTGGAACCTTCGTCGTGTGGCTAAATAGCAAAAGAATTCTGTTGTTTCCACTGATGTCACTCATTCTTTTTCTTCTAACAGTGGGAATAGTGGCTACATGTATACCACTCCTGAAGAACCAAATTCTTCTTCGAATTCATTCAGTAGACAAAGGGTTGGTGGTGGTGATGCTTCTGATTCTGTCCAGGTGCAAGACAGTCATATTGTCCTGTGTCCATTGAATCTAAGATCCAGAGGTCTGGCAGACCACCAGCTTATTTGAATGATTATTGCTGTTAATTATATTTTTTTCTTTCAATGTAACTTTAAGTTTCCACTGTCTAACTTTTTGTATAATGAATTGTTTCTTTTCCCTTAAGGAGGAAGGTATGTTGTAAATATGTTATACCTTTTCTGTGTCTATTGCTTAAGAATGCTTGCATGCATTCTGTGTTCTTCAGAAAGATAAATTAGGGCACATTTTGAGTGACTTCTCAAATCCTCTTCTATTTCATTAACAAATTCTGACATGCAGACTGAAACATGCACTTTCAATACCAGCAACAGACTTCTGTGGTGAGCAGTAGCTTCACTACAGTGATCTAATGAGCAACTAGAGTGCTAAAATTCAGAATTTATGGCAAATGTGTGACATATCTGAATAAAAATAATACAACAACTAAAGAGTGACTGTCAATTACATGTGATCTACACAGTGTGAAAAAAGGGAGATAAAGAATTAAAAAAAGTAAAAAAGTAAAGAGAACGGAAATGAACAACTCTATTTGTTAAAAGAACCCTCACTCACCCTAGTGGTGACATGCTTCATCATGGGGTTCCCACAGGGGAGATCGAGTGTCCCCCCATGTGCTACAATGCCTGCAATTGCAGCGGAGCTGGTTTTTTAAAATCAGGTTGTGTGTGCTCAAGTGTGGTGAGTGCAAAGTTAAAAAGATGCCCGCTGTACCTAAAAAAACGTTATTAATGGGCCAGCTGGTCACATTAAAAACAAGTGTGGACTATGTGGTGAATTTATTAGAAATCACTATGTCCTAGTAACAAGAGGTTGACATGTTTCTGCTGTTTAGTGCATCATTTGGCTCAGCTTTCATCAGGACTATAAGGTGAAATCCCCCGGGGGAGTCCATGCACGCTAAGGCGCGTCCACTCCGTGAGGATATATATGTGAAAAAGTAAAAATATTTTTTTCAAAACTCACGGTTTTACCCGTATAGAGCACTCCCAGAAATCACCAGGAGCCATTTCTGTAAATGAACAGATTAAACAGGACAGACATTAAGTATGCGCAATATGTCATGCATTCATTTCATCATCGTCTGCCAATTCCTTATGACATTAGGTTCAGAATTGTTCTCTTATACTGTGGTTTGCTTCTAAACCCGTTCTCAATACCCCCACAGAGTTCTATACTGTTTGGGCAAAACCCTTATTCACCCTTGCAAATTATCAGGGAGGGTTTCCTTTGGACCAAACTCAGTCCCACTGGGCGCTAAGTTAAAACTCAGGTCGATATTCGCCTGCATCTTACTCAAGTCGCCATGCGTACAAATGTGATAATAAAAATTAATGCAACACCCCTTGTTAAAACAAAAGTCCCTCCGTAGTAGGACGATGGATTCACATGCTCAAACTTAAGGAAGCTTCATGTTGTGGTATACAATATCATAGAATTGCCAAACACTTACAATACACGTAGGTCAGGTGTGCCGCATGGACTAGCAGCGGGGCGCAATCTTCACGTCGCGCTTCATCTGCAAATTAAGACAAAAACCGGCATGGATAATAGAGCCGATACAACTAAGCCCCGGCATACCATAATCACGCGAAGGGCAGAAACGGAACGCTGGTAGACTTACTTAGTGCACAACGACTCACCGCCGTGAACCTATTTAGTTCTTAGCTGCAGCCCGGAAGAGCACAAACATTCAGTCACGTGACTGACGTTCTACGCCCACTTCAGGTGATTGGCATAACGTGCTCCGCGTTCCCGTTTATAAACAAACACTAAAGTGCTGACCCTCTAAGCGATGCCTGGTAATTATCCTCGGCGCATTCACGGTTTCAGTAAAAATGAAATAACTTTATTGTTCACCAGACTTTTGGCAAAGTCACAAGTCTGCTCTCTAAGGCAAATGAATTTACGATGTCACTACTCGTTGTGATTTATTTCTAAATAGTGACATAAGTCACTATTTACTGACTATGCCCATTTAGTCCATTGTGCTCACTCGTATCGATGGACAGCAAAGGGAACACTTTTGGAGTGTAAAGGGTTGATATGTGTTATTCACTTTACTATACATCGGGCACAGGTGCAATTGCTCCCACATCCCACCCAAGTGCCAGCCGGCACGAAGGTGCATGAATGCGCATGCTCTTGCATCATAAATAGTGGTGCTACTGGAATAGTCATGGGCAGATTATCGTCTTAAAACAGACCCCCAAGGAATTTCATCATTAAGGCCTGTCACATGGGTAGAGAGGCGATGAACCCACCTCTGCTCTTTCTCAAAAAGACTTGTTTCAGTACCATGCTCGAGCTGTTCAATCACAGTCCAATAAATATCATCTGGGGAGTGTGTTTGTTCCATGAAGTGTGTGGTAAGTTTGGTGTTACTCTTACCACAATTTATACTACTCCGATGTTCACAAATTCGAAGTTTAATCATCCTCTTCGTCATCTCTATATACCTTAAGCCACAGGGACAGGTTATCAAATAAAGGACATTGCATGTATTGCAATTCGTATGTTTTCGTTGCTGCCATATCTTCCCTGGCACAAGGTTGAGTGTTTTTGAGTTTGAAGTAAAGGGGCACACACTGCACCCCCCTCAGGGATAGTGACCAATAATGGGTGGCAAACCCCAGGCATTCAGTACACTCCTTGTCATCTCCTGCTGTTGTCTCGGACGTGTATGGACAAGGGAGTCCTTAAGGCTCCTGGCTCTTTTATAAGAAAACAAGGTTTTTCCCATGCACAATTTTTGGATGTCAAACTCCTCCAATGTTTTTTAATGCTGTGACTCACTATGTTAGATGCTGAGTTGTAGGTCGTAACACATGTTAGAGGTACCTCCATCCCTGTCTCCTTAGGATGTTCCTCCAAAAGAGCCTCTCGATTTTGTTGCGTGCCCTCTTGCAACTCTTAGACAGAAGGTGTTTGGGGTATCCTCTCTTGTGCAATTTCTTAGTAAGGTTCTTAGCCTGTTCCCTGTAGTCAGAGACCTCACTACAATTCCTCCTTATTCTGAGGGATTGACCAAATGGATGGTTTTCTCTCAATGGCTGGGGATGAAAACTTGAGTAGTGCAAGAGGTTGTTCTTCGCTGTGGGTTTGTGGTAGGTCTTCGATCTTAATTGATTGCCTACTCGTGTGATTGTTACATCCAAGAACACTATCTTGGTTCTGTCAAATTCATAGGTGAACTTAAGGTGAGGATCTTGGTTATTCACCCAGACAAAGAAAGAGCGTAATGACTCCTCATCACCCTTCCAGATCAACAACACATCATCTATGTATCGTTGCCATAGAATGATGTTTGAAAAGTAGGGGTTGGTGGTTGGTAAGATGTTATTGCATTCAAAATTATACACATACAACCCGCCACACTAGGGGCAAATGTAATCCCCATTGATGTTCCGGTGGCTTGCAAATATATTTTATCCTTATATTGAAAAAAAATTTGTTTCAGTGCCAAAGTAGCACAGTCTACTACAAAAGTACGTGATGTCTTATATTCCCAGTTGGTTTGTTCCAAAGTATCTGCGAGCACCTCAATTGTGGCATCTCGGGGAATACAAGTATAAAGACTTTCAATGTCTAACGTTGCTAAGAAACACGGTTCTTCAGGCATTACAATGGTCTGTAACATTGCAAGTAGACTTTTGGTATCTTTGATATATGTGCTAGTCAATTCAATGAGGGGCCTTAAAAAGAAATCGCAGTACTTAGACAGGGGTTCTAACAAAGAACCTAAACCCAAAACAATCGGCCTCCCAGGTGGTGGATGGATGCCCTTGTGAGTTTTGGGGAGGGTGTAAAAATATGGTATTTTACCCTCTGTGATGGTTAAAAAGTCTGCCTCTTGTTTGGTTATCTGACCCTCATGTTCAGCTGTCATCACCAGTTCAATTATTTCTGATTTCAGACTAGTAGATGGATCCTCTCTCAACAACACATAGTTAGTTTGGTTATCTAAGAGGCGTCGGCATTCTCGGTCATAGTCATTTCTGTCTTGGATCACTATACCACCCCCTTTGTCTGCACTCTTAATCACAATACTGGTGTTGTTCTGCAGTGACTGTATCACCCGGAACTCGCCAGCTGTTAAGTTCTTGAAAGGTGTTGGTGTCACTAAGGACTCAACATCATTAACAACGGCTTGCTCAATGGCCAATATCTCAGGTGGAGTTGTGTGCGGGGGACTGGTGTTGAGATGGAGAACTGAAGTGAGGCTCCACTAATTTAGGGCTCAGCTTCCTCCAATTATCTTCTACCACGTGTGCCTTTCTTTCATCAACTGAGTTGCACTGTGCTCTCAGGGTCAACCTCTGGCTACCTAAAGCTGGAGGCTGGGTCCCTTTTGTTGGCTTACTGGAGGGACAGTTTAGGTTTGGGCCCTTTGGGTCCCAGGTTTGGCTGTGTCCAACAGATTCCATCTGTGGGAGGTTCCTAACTAATTTTAAGGGGGATCCCTCAGGAGTTCTTAAAGTTTTCACCTGGCTAGGGCTGCTAGCTTTGGTGTCCCTAATCTGCTGATGGGGGTGCTTTATTTGACAGGGGGCCCTTTGAGGCTCACTGTCCTTCTTGTCCTCTGCATCTCTGGGCTGACTAAGGCAAGGTAGAGAAGGGCAGGTTACCTGCTCCAGACTGGATCCCACCTGAGAAGGGTCCACTGCCATCAGGGGCTCTGTCAGGCCAGGCCTAACAACCTCTGGGACAGTTCCTTCATCAGGGGTAAGATCAGTTCCCTGAGGAGGCTGATCCTGTCCTAATGTCTGGTGGGAGGGAGATTTCTCTTCCTCCTCAATGCTCTCTGTTTGTGTGGAGTGATCCATCATTTCAGGCTTCACAACACATGAATCAGTTTGAGTTTGGGCTGTGGCCATCACAGCCCCACCAACCTTTTCAGGAGGAGACTCAGTTTGGGTATGGGCTGTTATCATAACAGCTCTGCTAACTTGTTCAGGAAGGGCTTCTGCTAAAGATGGGGCTGAGCTTTGTACAGCCCTACCAACCTTTTCAGGAAGGACATCTTGGATTGGGGCTGTAGCTATCACAGCCCCACTAACCTTTCCATGGGCATTTAGCATTCTAGAATGGATTTTCTGTTCAACCTCAGCCCAGGCTGCGATTTTCAAATCATTTCCAAGTAGGCAGTCTACAGGCAAGTTTGCTGACACTGCCACTCTCTTTGGGCCAGTGACACCTCCCCAGCTGAGACTTACTACTGCTATGGGATGATTGGTTTGTATTCCATCAATGTTTGTCACCTGGTATGTGAACACCAGGTAAATGTTGCCTTGAGGGGACTAGACACTCAGCCACCATGGTGATGCTAGCCCCTGTGTCTCTGAAGGCCTCAACATTCAAACCATTGATGAGGGGCTCCTGTCTATACTTGCTCAAAGTGTTTGGGCAATCAGAGAAGTTGGCAAACCCCATGCCATTTTCACAGACAAGAGTGGTTGGGGATCTGGGTAGGCCAGAGTCCACCTGTGCTCCAAAAGTAAACCCGCCCAGATTCCTGGGGGTGCTCCTACTTCCTGGGGGATTACTACTAATAGTAACAGGAGGTGTTGGAGCTGTTTTTGGAGGAATATTTTCTTTATTGCCATTCTTTGGACAACAGCTGTCTGATTTCCAATGGCCAGTCTGTTTACAGGCATGGCAGTATGGCTTTTTCACTGTAGAGGAAGTGTCTTGGGACCCACCCCTATCCTTGGAGTTTTGGGGCCCTGGGGAAGTCTTCTCTTTTGATTTATCACCATCCTTTTCTTGAGGCTTGGTAGACTCCTTCTTCTGGTCATTACCCTGATTTCTAGGCCTAATCCTGGTTCTGACCCATTTATCTGCCCTCTTTCCCAATTCTTGGAGAGAGGTCAAATCTGAGTCCACCAAGTGCTGGTGTAAAAGCTGGTTCTGACAATTACTTAGGATCTGCTCCCTCATAATCAAATTATAAAATCCTGTATAGTCATGTACTTTGCTGCCATGTAGCCAACCTTCCAGAGCCTTAGTAGCACAATCTACAAAATCAGTCCAGTCCTGTGTCTGTGTCTTCTGGGTGTCTCTGAACCTTAACCTGTATTGTTCAGTGGTTAAGCCAAACCCATCTATTAAAGTACTCTTCAGGACATTGTAGATTTTAACATCCTCATGTCTGACAGTGAGGAGCTTATCTCTCCCTTTCTCAGAAAAGGAGAGCCATAAAATTGCAGCCCACTGATCCTGAGGAACCTGCTGTACCATGCAGGCTCTCTCAAAAGCAGTCATCCATTTGTGGATGTCATCCCCTTCCTTGTAGGGGGGCACAATTTTGCTCTGGTTTCTACTGTCATAGGACCTGTCTTTCTCTCTAGGAATTATGTTTCTTGCCACCAGTGGAATCTAATCCACTCAATTTGTGTTCCCTTGCCAAAGCAAGTTTAGCTTGGGTCAAGGCTACCTCTTCCCTCTCTATCTGGAGTTGGACAGCCCTCATTCTGGCCTTATGCTCTCTTCTCTGGGGGAAGTCATTACCCTTTGAGATTCCCTTGAGGCACTAGAAATGTGAGAATCCCTGGAGGGAGATCTCAATCTTCTATTGCCTGGAATAATTCTAGTATGTACTCTGGGGAGGTGCTGGCCCTCTCCATTTCCAAGTAGGTCCAAGTTGGTTTGGCTAAGCCTCCCCACTAGTACCTGGTTGGTCCCTTGATCCTGATCTGAATCTTCATTAATATCTGATTCAGGTTCCTCCTCTATCTCTGGGGGATTCTCAGTCTCAGGGGGGTTCACTCCATCTCCTACATCTAAGGGAACTGCACTTGCCTTATCTAGATCATCCTTCTCCAGGATGGCTATCAGGATGGGAATGGTAGGGTTGTGACCCTTTCTCAGCCCCCTTGAAGTGCACAAGGCACTCAAATCTCTGTGGCTGAGGTTGTCATAGCTGGAAGGTGCCTTGGTAAGGTCAACCTTCACAGGTAGAGAGCTGGAAGCTTCACCTGTGCCAGACATGACTGCTAGTGAGGTGTAAGTGGTGCACTTACCTACACTAAGTGCTTTCCTACTGTACCTTGCTAGTGAGTTGTAGGCAGGGTGTGCTAAGCCCTTTGATCTACAACTACTAAGTTCAGTAGAACTTAAATATGCTAAGCTTTGTTTATATGTACCTAAGGTACTTGATGTGATCTTTCAATTTGATAAAAAGATTGCAATGGTAAAACAACAGCAAGCTCAAATCCGCACCGCTCCGCACCAATGTGAGAAGTTGGCCTGATATATGATGTCTCAAATTCTGGGGGCACCTTGTATCAGTCCAAACAATCCCTTATGGTGTCTGGTTGTAAGTCAACCTTATAGACAAGCTATCCTAAGGGTAGCATGGACTAAGCAGCCTTAAAGGCTTAACTCAAGTGGTCGTGTTAAGCAAGCTGTTTTACCAATCACAATCCTGTAATATCAAATGAAAGGACACCACACAAGTTATTTATCATAAAAATATATGTATTTATTACTAGAATAATCCTCTGTACTCTTTATGAGTGCAGAGGCACAAGTGTTTAAACAAAAGCACAGTTAAACATATAAAAGTTGCACAACTATGGATGAGGCCGGGGGGCCACGCAAACCATATATTAAAAAAGTGGTATAAATATCACTAATCGAACAGTGGTCAGGCCTAGGGCCTGCGGAATCGCTGGGAGCAGTCGGGACTAGCAATGCTGAAGTCAGTAAAAGCCCGCAGGATTCGGGTGCAGCGCTTAAAGTACACACATGCACCAATGCAAAGTCAATGGTGCGTAAAAAGTTACAAAGTTACTGTTAAAGTAACGTTCCGACTGACCTAGAACGACAAAACTTTAGACATATACACTAGAGGTGTGTACCAGTGCAGGAGCACCGGCGTTGCTGAGTTACCTCACCCACAGGAAGCTGGTGCACGGGTGCAAAGTAGTGTCGGGTTTCGTCACGCAGGTCGATGGTGCCTGAAGTTGAAGATGCTGCAGGCGTCGAGAAGAGAAGTGTTCGGTGTGATCCACGGGTGGATCGAAGATGTAGATGACCTGAAAGCAGAGGGGACAGAGTCTGGGTCACTCAGCAGTGACCAGGGTGGAACCAGGAAGGAACCAGGCAATGTCGGGCGCAGTCAGGTCGATGTCGTGAAGCTTGTCTCCGCTGCCACTTGGACTCTGGGGCACCGAGGATGTCCAGGAGTGGATCACGAGCTGTCCCACGAAGGCTCTCGCTGTTAGCGGTGTCGGCTTCTGGATTGGAGCAAACAACCCTTGGCAAGCGCAACCCACACAGGATTCGAAGATCGCTTAATACTCAGACCAGCAGGGTCAGAGCGGGTGCTCCTTCTCAGGGGAGCAAGGGCAAGTCTGGAGCAACCAGACTCACAAGTCAGATTCAAAGGTTCGTCGGTACTGGGGCGGCTAGCCAACGGGCAAGCGACCGGATCAACGCGTTGAGCCAAAAGATGCAGAAGGGCCCCATGCAGCACTCGGTGAGTGTAGGTGAACTTCAGTGCAAGAGTGGCTCAGGGCTGGGGCTTCTCAAACCCCAGTGCACAGCTTCGAGGGTGCCTTGGATGCTGCACGGTCAGCGCCTCGTGGTCTTTCCAAGATGGCCGGCCCCCCGCTTCAGGTCCCCCTCCACGGGTCTCAGCTCTGCAGGGACTGTGGATCGGGCTGTTAGAAGGTAGACACGCTGGGTCTTGTCGATCTCTGTCGCTCGAGTTCCGGCGGGAACTGCAACAAAGCAAACGTTGAGGTGATGGATGGTGCCTGTTTGCACAGGGTGGTCACTCCTTGACCACAAGGGAGATTCTTCAGTCTTCTACGTCGAGTAGGATGTCGAAGGGTCCAGAGTTTCGTTTCATAAGTTTCAGTCAGGCTAATCTGAGTGCGTTGGCACTGCTCCCATTCTTATACCAATCTAGGAGGCTGGATTACCTGCTAGGTCCCTCCTATGGGTGGGACCCAGGAAGGGGGTGGTTACACCCCTTTCCCTTTGTCCAGGGTCATGCTGGTACTGGGGCTGGTGTGCCCCAGAACCGGTTTGACCGGATTATGCAAGGGGAAGCCTTGTGCGCCGAAGGCACTGTCTAGTTTCTTTCAGCCCTCCCTGCCCCAATACACTATCTCCTGTCTGAGGAGGTGTGGCACCTCCCTGCGATGGGAAACCCTTTGTCCAGGCCTCCTCTGCCAAGTTTCGGTCAGCAGCAGGAGGTCAGACTTGTGTCGATGGCAGCAGCATCCATTTTGTGATGCTGAGGCTCTGGTTAGGATTAACCGCGCTTTAGTAAAGTAGCATGTCTTCTCCCTCTAGAGGGGTGGAATGCTATCCCCGTCGACAGGACTGTCGAGGGGATAGTATTCCAAATCGTATGACACCTTACACGACATGTTTTGATAAAGCCAAACCAAAGTTAGCACATAACCGCGATGGATTATAATGCACTTAAGAGTATATGGTATGGCATTATCCCGGAACAGCTAAGGGAGTTGTTCCCGACAGCTGCAGACAGGCTCAGCTCATGCTAGAGCACCATCTCACGTAAAACCAAGCACTCTGCCTCCAGGATTGATAAGGCCTGCCATAGGAGTGACTTATAGGTTTATATGTGTCCAGATATAGGTTTAGATATAGGTATACTATATCTAAGCAAGGGGTGATTACACCACCTTGCCCCAGCTGAGTGATCAGCCAGTTGTGTCAATTTAGGAACCAGCCAGGGGTGGCAAAAGATTTGCTGCAGCCCCTGGTAGGCCTTGGATGCACCTATGCCCTTGGCACTTATAGTGCACTATATAGGGGCTGACAAGGAGTCCAGTACCAATTTGGTTATGCACCTAGGGTGCATGGAGTCCATGTTAAGGAGAGAGCAGATAGCCTGGGGCCCTGATTAGCAGGGAACCAGGCCAACTAAGTCGAAAACCAGCTAAACACAAGGCAAAAAATCTGGGGTAAACATAGTCTGGTGTCCACCTTCCTACAATTCCCAACTCTGCTTCTACATTTTGGATTATTGTCATTTTGGAGTCATTTTGTTCATTAAAGTTTACTCTCTCTATATAAATTAGTTTGGGACTTTTCTTGTGTTGTGTTTCACTTTATTTCTGGTTGAGTGCTGGATAAATACTTTACTCATTGCCTCTAAGTTAAAACTGACGGTTTTTGTGCAAAGGTACCAGAAGTTTCAGCACAGGTTTATTTAGTGACCTTTGTGGTTCACCTTGACAAGTACTGTGTTTATTACGTGAATTGAGCTCTTACCCACCTCAACTAATAAATTAATATTGGAAGCGAAGGGGGCCCTTTGCTCTCTATTGCTCACTGATTTCCTGCATGATTGACCCTGGCGAGAGCACAAGCCCAGGGCCCTACATCTTTCCCCCAAAAAACTTACCCCACAACAGCTACTGTGTTCATCATTCACAATGGTGGGACTACAAGTCCCAGGGTGCAATGCTCGGAAAACCAGCCTCGCTCCCACTGCCACAGGTGCTACAGGTGAGGTAGAGGAGTTCTGACCACTTTACAAAGAGCAGCCTCTCCCTCCACGGTGCGGAACGCGCACGGGCCACGCTTGGGTGAAGCCCGTGCCAAGGGTGGGCTCGTCCTTGCCAGTCATTACCAGGAGGAGGCAGGACAGGGCCACCTCTCTTGGTTCTGCTGTTAGGGATCGTTTTGAGTAAGACATTGCTGACTTTTCACAAGTCTTCGGCTTAATGGTGTTTTCTGACCTGCATTTCATGGCATCTGTGGTCTATTGTTCACCTTAAAGACATTCAGAGCAAGCTCAATAAACGAGGACCCCAGGTTCGCCACGCCTGCACATGGGAAGAATTTTCCTCATTACTCTCTGTATAAAATTTTGACTGGGTTGATTGACTCTTGCACATTAGACTACCTTTGTTTAGACTTCTGCACCACCAAAGTCCGCAGTTACTCATTCCATTTTCTCACCCTTTTCTCTTAATTGGCAAATTCTATTCCGCCCGCTCCAATATTTCTGTGAGCAACTGCCCTGTATCAAGAGTGGGGTGGGCTTGGTAAAATGGATAACAAGCATAATGGGGAAAGGTACCTGTGTTATAAAACAGTCCGACCAAAAAACGACTTCCACTCCCAGGTTACCACCGATCTTGATTGACAGAATACTCCAAAGAGCGATAGGGGCGGTAACAACAGAAATTTAACTAACTGAGAGACACTGGGGAACAACAGGGTAGTAAACATTAGTAATGACCCTGTCCAGTCTGCAGTGAGGTGGACAGATTTTAGCAGCCAGGCAGCGATGACAAGCTCGACATCGGTGGAAAGAGAAGGGATACTTAGGAGCCACAACTCTACTATTCCATGTGCGGCCAGCCGATCTAACAACCAAGCTAGCAAAGGAGCTAAATCAGTCAAGCCAACACCATCTAGACCAGATCAACAGCAGGCACAAACCCATACCGATTGTCTATAACCCATGAACCCTAAGGCCGATATCAGGGGTAACAGCTTAGCTAACACCCCTCAGGCTGGAAACAAAAATGCTATAACCCCAACAGGGACCAGTTAGCACAGTGAATTGTGTAGAGGAGCAGAGACCATAGTGGGCAGCTTAGAAGCAATGATTCAACCAACTATTAATTTGCAACCCCAAATGTGGTAGTGTTGACGGGAGTACTTGTGCTTAAAAATGGCCAGAGCGCAACCTATTTGGAACTTAGGAACAAAAACCTGTTCTGGCTAGCATGGCACAGGCAGCTACCCTATGAAAGAGCGGGAGAAATCATTATGGTCAGCGGGATGGGTTGGAACCAGCCTCAAGCTGAACCAGTGAGAATATGTAATTATAAATTTTAGAAATCCCCAGACTGTACGCTGGTTACTGACATAAGAGCTGAGACCCCAGGAGCCACGTACTGAGATACAATCTGTACCACTAGACTATTTTTTACCTACGTGCTCACCAATCAGCCAGGGCCATTACCTCCACAGATCACTCTAGACGCCCATTGAATTTTCAGGACTATAGCCACAGGCACCCCCCTCCGAGACCCCTACTGTTTAATGTACCAGTATGGAACAGATTTGAGGGCCTTGAAGAACTGGATTGACAAGTAGAAGGGGAGGATAAAGTCTACAGAGGGACAACTATAGGGCAATACGCTGAGGCCGAGGTGCCTAGCGCACACCAACACATTATGCATAATACTCCTAAGGTAAAGGCAGACATGTGGGGTAAGGAAATCTTAAAGCAGTGGGGTGTCGGTGATCATGCAATATTACTGGAACGGTCCCCGGATCCACCATTATACCCAGTGTCCAATTCTTTAAAATGCATAAAAAGATGGGGGCACAATTATGTACTGGGTAACACCTCTGAGGATGCATTAGGATGCACATATACTAAAGGAAGCCAGGCATTCAATGATGCCAAGGCCCCACAGAACTTAGGGAGGAAGTTTAAAGTTTTATCATGGAATGTTGCAGGCCTGAAAAATAAATTATCTTGTTCGGATTGGGGACTATTTGTGGACCCATTTGATATTTATTTTTTTCAGTAGACCTGGGCACGTCAAGATTCGCACAGGGTGGGGTTTGCGTCATTCCACATCCCAGACACCTCAGGAGGAAGGGGCAGACCATCTGGGGGCCTCTGCATTTGGGTGGGTTCCCATCTTGGCTGTATAGCCAAACAGCTGGATACTTTTTCCAGTGACATCCAAAGTGTATCACTTAGCTTCCCAAACAACTTGGTACTGGCTCTCATTATTGTCTATTCCTGCCCTGTTAGTGTGACCAAGGAATCACCAACATTTGACCACCTAACTTCTTTTATCCCCGTGGTTCCCCCTAAGGCTTGGGTAATAGTGGGGGAGATTTTAATTGACAACTCGAGCCACTTCCCAACATGACCAACTCAACTCTTAATGAGGAGGATGCACACTGGTTCATTCCTGAACCACAAATTTCACCAATAAAGGCCTGGTCTCCAGTGGCAATCCAGATACATTTATTTACGCTGACCTATTATCTGAGAGCATGCAATGGCCGGACACCTTCAGATACACCAGGGAACTTCACTTTTAATGGAACTGGCCAAGCTTCCCTTCTTGATTACATCTTAGTGGAAACAAAGCATTGGCACAGAGTTGTTGCTTTTGTAGTATCTTCTAGCCATGATAGCGACCATAATGGTTTATCACTTGTATTGGACTTACCAGACCGGGGAACTGCCCTAACCACAACCTCCGCCGTAGATAGCGGGCTAACTTTGGCCAACAACAGGAAAATATAAAACGGGAGGCAATACATCAGTTACCAGGGAAGCTGTCTGTGTTATACGCAGCTGTAGTCCTGGTCTTAACAAAATTAAGTGAACTGGTCTCCGGGACACCCACTCCTAACTTATTTAAAGAAATTGCAGTATTGCACGCAGGGATGACATCTAAATTAGCGGATGTTTTCCATCCAGAGATGCATACTAAGAGGAACAAAGTAGCCATCCACTCCTGGTCCAAACAGGATCTATTGGTGTCTATGAAAGCCAACAACAAACTACTCATCAGGCTAAAGAGGGTGTCGTATAAAGAGATCACACGTCTAGCAAAAGAGGAGTGGGAACTGAATAGATAGGATGATTTAAAAACTGCATTAAGCTCTAAAGACTTGAAGAGGTTCTGGTCAATAGTCAGCACGGGCAGTAGTGAGGGCAAACTAGCAGTTGAACCTAACATAGCTGTGGAAGTGTGGGAAATGCACTTTTCAGGCTCTGTACACCTCCAAGGAAATTCTGTGTTCCTATTTCCCCCAGCATCATCCCTGTACAAGGATAAGTGCGAAGAAGCATCGCAGTTCACTCTGTCAGAGGTGGTAAAAGCAATAAACAAACTCTCGCCCGGCAAAATTCCTGGACTGGATAAGATTCTGGGAGATCTTTTCCGGCACGAGCCAAGAATTTGGAGACCTTATTTAGTGACCCTATTCAATGCCATCCTGAAGGGTATGCCAATTCCTGAAACCTGGCAGGAGCAGAAATAGTCCCAAGTTTCAAAAAAGGTTCCCCGCTCCCACCAACTAATTACAGACCGATTAATCTGATTGATGTGGCACAAAAGCTCTTCGCGAGACTAATTCTTGACCATTTACAAGGTAGGATGGAGGACCACTCGATCCTAATCCTGTATCAGGCTGGGTTTAGGAAGAATACTTCCAGAATTGACCAAATGTATAGGTTACAACTAATTCTGTGGAAAACTGTGAGAATGGAAGGTGGAAGCTTACATGCAATTTTTGTGGATTTAAAGTCGGCCTTTGACTTAGTGGCCAGAGGAAAACTGTGGGAGGTACTTATAGACATGGGGATTCCCCCTTATCTCCTGACTATATTTGTTAGATTACATGATGCAAATTTTGCCCAGGTAAGATGTGGGAAAGGAGGAGAAATTAGCGTGGTTCCCAGTCGACAGAGGTGTAAGGCAGGGCTGTGTGCTCACACCGACCCTGTTTTGCCTCTTTGTCAACGCACTACTGGCCCAAATTACTGAGGGGAGGGAAACGATGCACCCAGATTGGCAGGCACCAAGGTCCCCGCAATCATGTTTGCCGATGACACCCTCTTAATGTCCAAATCCCCAATGGGTATACAAATGATTTTGGAATGTTTTGCCATTTTTTGCAATAAACCGGGATTAGAGATAAATACTCAAAAAACCAAGTTCATGGTTTTTAATACACCTAAAACACTTGTCCCAACCCCAATTTAGATGGCACTAGACTGGATAGGGTGAAGTTATTCGAATAGTTAGGGGTTACACTAACAGAAAATGTGGAGTAGGGCCCACAAATTGCAAAATCCAAACTCAAGTTAGCGCAGACATCTGGAGGAATCATTAAACTATTAAGAACCTCCCTCTAGAAACCTGCAGGGGCTTTGCAGAGATTTACAAGATCTCCATGTGGAGGTAAAAAAGACCAAACAGCAATAAAATCAACTTAGCAATCTAAAAACAGAGGTTTCTTAAAGAATCCTAATTCTTCTACAGTTTAAATTTCTAAAAAGGAAAAACAAAAACAAAAACAACACTTAAGCCTGCATGCTTTTAGAAGTATAAGTCACTGTCTGGTTTTATTCTAGTCATAACGTGATATAAGGAGCTGACACTGCATGGCTATTTTACATTTTTAGACTAATTTATACTGTCTGCACCATCACTGTCAATATTCATGGGTTTTTGTCAGGGCCTTGCTTTACTAAGCCAGTGCCTCTGTCTTTGTAATTATTCAACCTACACAAGCTTAGAAATTGTTGTATATAGGTCATGCGCCATGGTAAACTTGCTTTTATTGATCGAACTATAGAGGTGCTGTAAGTAGATCCATGTAAATAACCATGGTAACTAATGTATAATGCTATCCGCCATGAATTTTAATGTACTGTTTTCTTGCAAGCTTTTATGGTCATTCGACCGAAATAAAGTTTTTATGATGATGAATATGCTATAGATTGTATCTCTTAGTACAGTTTTCAATGAAAGTGGGAGTCTTTAAAGATTATGCACAATGCTCAATACATTGAGTGAAACCCACTAAAGAATAAAAGAGAAGGAGGAGGCAGAAGGAAAATCTTGGTCCTCTCAGGACAAGGGCTTATAGACTTTGGAATGACTGAAAGGACGCTAACTTACTAAGAATAAAAGGTTGGAAATATGAGCTACAGGGAGTTCAGTTGCGATCCTATTATTGCAGCAACTGCAAGTCATTTGTCATCCTCTTTTATGAAAGAAAGTGGTTTCTAAGAATCTTTAAATAGAAGATACGCATGTAGACTAAAGAAGATATCTGATTCATCAGTGATAGTTGATTGTTTGTTTTGACTCTTAAGCTTTTCACCGAAGAGCATGGCATGGTAAGGTGGCCCATCTCAGCGGGCCAATAAGTGTCAAGACTCGGGTCTGTTTTGCTGTAACCATCAAGAGAAAACTTTTCTCTGTATTTAATTTTAGACAATTGCTGCCCATCCAGTTCTAAATAAATGTCATTTTCTGCTGGAATATTCAGAGCATGGAAGGGTTCTAATCAAGTATCTCTTTGCATAGCTCTAATTTCTCTATGTGCTAAAGATGTTGCTAGAGGTTGCATGTGCATTTTAAAAGATAAGAAGACACTGAGGATGCTGCTGTATCTCACACCCCATAGTGAGTTTTGTGGCACCTAATGGTGGAAGCATTATTCTCTCTGTGCATTTAGGGGCAGATTAACTAAGGAGTTGCATTGTCCTTGTGTGACACAAATTGCCACGTGGCAACACAGGTTCTTAACTGAGGTTTACAAACCCACACAAAGCCACTTTGCTTGGCTTTGGGCAGTTTACTAAATACAAAGTAACACAAAGCAGCTGATAGAACTGCCTTGCCTTCTTATCCATCAGGTTACAAGGGTGGAGCATGGGCATACCCATAAATCCACCAATGTATTTTAACACAAACCCAGACTTACAAAGACTTGTGAAGCCAGCTTTGCACAAAATGGACCAGTAACAAGGAGAAATATTAGTTTCTCCTCGTTAATTCCTATTTCCACATGTACTGCATTCTGCAGCACACATAAAAATTGAAATATGCCTCTCAGGATTGCTTTTGTGCAGTAAGGTATTCCTTTAATTCACAAGAATAATCCTGCCAGTAATGCAGACACCCTTGCACTATGGTGCAAGGAGGCCTGGGTTAATGCTAGACAACACATAGTGCTCCAGCACAAGGAGAGATCAGAAATGCTTCATATCTTGGCTAATATATAGAGCATTTCTGCCCATTCACGCAGCTCGGCACAGAACATTACCTTGAAGCGTTGTGTTGCTGTGCTTTGCATGAATGAATGGTAAATCTGCCCCTTAGTGAGGTAGGACCTGAGCCACTTCAGAGTGGGACCTTCAATCTCAAGTGCTATAAAGCACTTAATAACTATACTGTGCTTTATTGCATGAAATGCCTCTGACATGACCAAAAAGAGTCAAGACATTGATATGTCTTCGGTCCAGATCTGTCCTCAAATCATGGTTAGTGGGTAGAAGGATGGATTTTGTTGTTGTGTAGAGGGGTGGGCAAAGCGCATGGAGTTTCACTCTGTGGAATTCTGCAGAGTTACAAATAAACTCTGTGAGATTTCATAGAATTCCGCCAATGGACAGCAAATATGTAGCTCATGCTGCTCGGGCTGCAATTTAGCATTGGCAGCACAACACGAACTACACCATAGGTTGCGCAAGAGCATGCTGCCATTCAAGTCGATTTTGCTATTGCTCGAGTATAAAATCTACTCGAGTCTCAGCAAATCTATTCAAATGACAGCCCTCTGACTTTGACCACCCACAACTGCCCTCGTTAGAAAATCACTCTAGGGGACTCCATATCTCACTCACTAGCTCGTATTTTCTGGAGCTTTGAGGAGAAAAATGCCACCACGCAGCAATGGTCAGAATTGTGCCGAAACTCCACTTTAAAGAGTAACAAGGAGTGAAAAAATTCCACCAATTCTGCGGGTGAAACAAAACATTCAGCCCACCCCTTAGTAGTATGTCGTTTGGAAGTCTTTTTGAAAGTTTTGTAGGAGGTTGCTTTCCTATAGATGGTTACATATTTTGTCTAGCAGTGTGATCTTCTGCTATTCTGAAAAATATTTTCAGTATAGAGGGGTTGGTTCCCTTTTTCTCAAGCATTGGTGTCAAAGAAGCCTTTCTTAATTATTGAGGAAGTAGCACTTTTTCTAATGCTGAAGTTAGGGGGAAAAGAAGAGGTTTCCTGATTGTGTTATGAGGTTGTTTTAAGATTTCATGCAGGCATTCTGATTTTAGTTTATCAATTCCAAGGGAAGGCTGTCAAGGGAGAACATTGGAAAATATGTTACTTTCGGGATATTAGAGTTGAAATCAATAGCGGCTTAAGATAAATGTTGCTCCTTGATCTCTGCAAAGTATTTTGTCACAAAAGTCACAAAAGAGGTTGTTCCACTTGTCAGTGTGTTAACGAACAAAGAATCTCCTGAGTTTTCTAGATGTATCAGGTATTTCATTTACTCTTTGAAATATTGCTTTTTGTGAGTTGGTGACAATATAGATTTTATTAGTGTGTAAAATATATATAATGCTAGAAACTAGCTGTTTAATTTAGAGGTATGATCTCTCGTGTACCCAGGTTTATCCCTTCATCATAATTTCTTTTTTTATTAACATTCTAGTTTCTGTAAGTAAGTTTTAACAGCTGTTCATTCATTAAAATACCATGGAACTGCCTTTTTGCAATTAATCACTCATTTGGAGACTAAAGGTGATGTTTATCAACTGCACTGCTTTGTTTTAAAAGGCATTGCTTTGTGATTGCTGGGAATGGCATATGATTTATCCTCTTAGGTTTGGATTGTGCCTGCCACACAAATTTTGTTCCTAAACTAGAGGACTTCATTGTCTTATTTATAATTGACCTGATGATATGAAGGGAAAATGATTGATGCAATGATCAGACCAGATAGAAACAGAAATAACTATGTTGGCTAACGCAATGTTACGAGTCCAGATATTGTCGAGAATATGGCAGTTAACACAGGCTGTTGATGTATATTTTGAACTAAGAGACGTTAATAGCGCTAAGAAATTTTTATCTTTTAGAGTTGCAAGATTATTGTTTTCCCAGTAATCAGAATCCCCAATGACAATTGAAGGGAGCTGGCTCCCTAAATAATGTACTAAAAACAAGTAGACTGTGGAGAGAGTCCAATGAGATCCCAATTGATTCACAGAGGCTAAAGTAGGCACAACGAATGCTCTCTTTTGTGTTATTGTGAGCGAGCAGTTAGGCTTATCAAAGGGTCGTGCTAAGCATTTGTTGTACTCACATGGGCAATACATGAGACATACACTCAAAGAATAAATCTGAGACCAATTTAGAAAAATTACACTTCTTTTGATATATATATATTTTGAACTCAAGAACTACATTTCAAGGCAAGTACAGTTCTCAATAGAAATATTAACAGGTAAGTAAAATGTTCGGACTTGTGCGCTTTTACGCACAATGCAATCCGATGGGACGAAAAGTCAAAGATGCATAAATGACTCAGCTGCTCCTACCCTGAACCTTTTAATGCCTCCCAACTATGATATCACTAGGTTGGAAATAACTAGTGGTCAAGGTGGGGGCAGCGCATGTTTACACCACATCAATCTAATAGTGAAAGTACTTTATGCCAACCTCATGTTGTCCTGTGAATACCTTTGCATTGAAGTGACTGGGAGCAACAATCTCTCATGCAAACTGCACACATTCTACCACCCCCTCGCGAAAACCTCCCCTTCACAGAACTGATCACGGACATTATCTCTGCTAACGCTGATTTCGGTGGTACTCAGATTTTCCTGGGAGATTTCAACCTCCACTGGAATGATGCAAATGATATGGTGGTTAATAGCCTTAAATCCTTCCTACTTGGCCTCCACCTAACCCAATTTTGTGACAGCCCGACTCATATCAAAGGAGCTGTCTTAGATCTTGTCATTGGTAAGTCCAACTCCATCCACCTGAAGTCAATCCTCCCATCTGATTGGACAGACCACTACTGCATCACCTTCCTCATCTTGGGCTGGGTAAGAGCAAATAGATCCCAGCCTGAGAACCCAAATTGGATGAAGAGATATCTACGGAACATTAACCCCCAAGATCACTCTGCTCTCTGTGATGACATACTGAATTTGAATTTTGAATTTAAAAAGACTTATAAAGCGCACGTACACTGAATCAGTTTCATGGCGCTGGCGAGGTCACTGAGTGAGAGCAAGAAGAGAGCTAGGAGCCGAAAGCCTGCTGGAATAGGAACGATTTTAGTGACCTCCCGAACTCCATATAGGAAGAGGAAAGTCTTAAAGATACTGCCCCCTCCCTTTCACATGTCGGACGTCCACCACCTCACGGCCCACTATAACCGCTGAATGCTCAATGTACTAAACTCAGATGCTCCCCTACAGCTTAGGAGAAGCTCCTCTAAACTCTCCAAACCATGCTTCAATGAGAGTCTTAATGCCTATAGAAGAAATCTAAGGCTTGCAAAAAGGTTGTGGCCATCCCACCCCACCCTTAAACATCTCCACCTGTGAAGCCTATACAATAAATGCATCAGATGCTCGAAGGCCACCTTTTTCAGATCTCAACTAGACCAAGCAAAAAAACGCCCAAAACAAAAAACAGCTTGAACTCATAAAGTTCCAAGTTAACGACCATCCTAAGCTTTTGTCACCGGATCAAGGATCTTTGCCGAACTGTGAGGAATTTGCGGACTTCTTCACAGATAAGACTATCAAGGCCAGAGCGCAACCTATTTGGAACTTAGGAACAAAAGCCTGTTCTGGCTAGCAAGGCACAGGCAGCTACCCTATGAAAGAGCGGGAGAAATCATTATGGTCAGCGGGATGGAACCAGCCCCAAGCTGAACCAGTGAGATTGTGTAATCATAGATTTTAGAAATCCCCAGACTGTACGCTGGTTACTGACATAAAAGCTGAGACCCCAGGACCCACGAACTGAGACACAATCTGTACCACTATACTATGTTTTACCTACATGCTCACCAACTAGCCAGGGCCATTACCTCCACAGATCACTCTAGACGCCCATTGAATTTTCAGGACTACAGCTACAGGCAGCCCCCTCCGAGACCCCTATTGTTTAATGTACCAGTATGGAACTGATTTGAGGGCCTTGAAGAACTGGATTGACAAGTAGAGGGGGAGGGTAAAGTCTACAGAGGGACAACTATAGGGCATTACGCTGAGGCCGAGGTGCCTAGCGCACACCAACACATTGTGCATAATACTCCTAAGGTAAAGGCAGACATGTGGGGTAAGGAAATCCTAAAGCAGTGGGAAGTCAGTGATCATGCAATATTACTGGAACGGTCCCCGGATCCACCATTATCCCCAGTGTCCAATTCTTTAAAATACATAAAAAGATGGGGCAAAATTATCTACTGGGACCCTGGGTAACACCTCTGAGGATGCATTAGGATGCACATATATTAAAGGAAGCCATGCATTCAATGATGCCAAGGCCCCACAGAACTTAGGGAGGAAGTTTAAAGTTTTATCATGGAACGTTGCAGGCCTGAAAAAAAAATGATCTTGTTCGGATTGGGGACTATTTGTGGACCCATTTGATATTTGTTTTTTTCAGTAAACCTCAGCACGTTTAGATTCACACTGGGTGGGGTTTGCATCATTCCACATCCCAGACACCTCAGGAGGACGGGGCAGACCATCTGGGGGCCTCTGCATTTGGGTGGGTTCCCATCTTGGCTGTATAGCCAAACAGCTGGATACTTTTTCCAGTGACCTCCAATGTGTATCACTTAGCTTCCCAAACAACTTGGTACTGGCTCTCATTATTGTCTATTCCCGCCCTCTTAGTGTGACCAAGGAATCACCAACATTTGACCACCTGACTTCTTTTATCCCCGTGGTTCCCCCTAATGCTTGGGTAATAGTGGGGGAGATTTTAATTGACAACTCGAGCCACTTCCCCACATGTCCGACTCAACTCTTAATGAGGAGGATGCACACTGGTCCATTCCTGAACCACAAATTTCACCAATAAAGGCCTGGTCTCCACAGGCAATCTAGATACATTTATTTACGCTGACCTATTCTCTGAGAGCATGCAATGGCCGGACACCCTCAGACACACCATGGAACTTCACTTTTAAGGGAACCGGCTAAGCTTCCCTTCTTGATTACATCTTAGTGGAAACAAAGCATTGGCAAAGAGTTGTTGCTTTTGTAGTATATTCTAGCCATGACAGCGACCATAATGGTTTATCACTTGTATTGGACTTACCAGACCGGGGAACTGCCCCAACTACAACCTCCACCATAGATAGCTGGCTAACTTTGGCCAACAACAGGAAAATATAAAATGGGAGGCAATACATCAGTAACTAGGGAAGCTGTCTGTGTTATACGCAGCTGTAGTCCTGGTCTTAACAAAATTAAGTGAACTGGTCTCAGGGACACCCACTCCTAACTTATTTAAAGAAATTGCAGCATTGCACGCAGGGATGACATCTAAATTAGCGGATGTTTTCCATCCAGAGATGCATACTAAGAGGAACAAAGAAGCCATCCACTCCTGGTCCAAACAGGATCTATTGGTGTCTATAAAAGCCAACAACAAATTACTCATCAGGCTAAAGAGGGTGTTGTATAAAGAGATCACACGTCTAGCAAAAGAGGAGTGGGAATTGATAGATTGGATGATTTAAAAACTGCACTAAGTTCTAAAGACTTGAAGAGGTTCTGGTCAATAGTCAGCACAGGCAGTAGTGAGTGCAAACTAGCAGTGGAACCTAACATAGCTGTGGAAGTGTGGGAAATGCACTTTCAGGTTCTGTACACCTCCAAGGAAATTCTGTGTTCCTATTTCCCCAGCACCATCACTGTACAGGGATAACTGCGAAGAAGCATAAGCATTGCAGTTCACTCTGTCAAAGGTGCTAAAAGCAATAAACAAACTCTCGCCTCGCAAAGCTCCTGGACTGGATAAGATTCTGGGAGATCTTTTCCGGCATGAGCCAAGAATTTGGAGACCTTATTTAGTGACCCTATTCAATGCCATCCTGAAGAGTATGCCAATCCCCGAAACCTATTTACAACAAGGGGTGGTGAGGGACAGAGTCTCTGAATTAAACAGAATACTCTCACCCAGTCAAGAGATCAGGGCTAGATCCAACACCGTTTTTTAGCTCACTGCACCATCCCAGTTTCAGAACCTGGCTGTATGCAAATTAGTCTGTTCCTGTCCCAGTGCATGATGGGAACAGGGCAAACCAAACTACAAAAGCCAATTCTTACACTGGGAAGGAAACAAGCTACCGGGGACCGGTTTCTGGCATTTCAGCCGTCTTCGGCCCGGCTTGCTTGAATCCTGATGGTGCAATGAGCAAGGGACTCACATCTGAGTATACCCTTCCACGCTTAGGGTGGACAAAAATATTTACAACAAGGGGTGGTGAGGGACAGAGTCTCTGAATTAAACAGAATACTCTCACCCAGTCACGAGATCAGGGCTAGATCCAACACCGTTTTTTAGCTCACTGCACCATCCCAGTTTCAGAACCTGGCTGTATGCAAATTAGTCTGTTCCTGTCCCAGTGCATGATGGGAACAGGGCAAACCAAACTACAAAAGCCAATTCTTACACTGGGAAGGAAACAAGCTACCGGGGACCGGTTTCTGGCATTTCAGCCGTCTTCGGCCCGGCTTGCTTGAATCCTGATGGTGCAATGAGCAAGGGACTCACATCTGAGTATACCCTTCCACGCTTAGGGTGGACAAAAATATTTACAACAAGGGGTGGTGAGGGACAGAGTCTCTGAATTAAACAGAATACTCTCACCCAGTCAAGAGATCAGGGCTAGATCCAACACCGTTTTTTAGCTCACTGCACCATCCCAGTTTCAGAACCTGGCTGTATGCAAATTAGTCTTTTCATGTCCCAGTGCATGATGGGAACAGGGCAAACCAAACTACAAAAGCCAATTCTTACACTGGGAAGGAAACAAGCTACCGGGGACCGGTTTCTGGCATTTCAGCCGTCTTCGGCCCGGCTTGCTTGAATCCTGATGGTGCAATGAGCAAGGGACTCACATCTGAGTATACCCTTCCACGCTTAGGGTGGACAAAAATATTTACAACAAGGGGTGGTGAGGGACAGAGTCTCTGAATTAAACAGAATACTCCCACCCAGTCAAGAGATCAGGGCTAGATCCAACACCGTTTTTTAGCTCACTGCACCATCCCAGTTTCAGAACCTGGCTGTATGCAAATTAGTCTGTTCCTGTCCCAGTGCATGATGGGAACAGGGCAAACCAAACTACAAAAGCCAATTCTTACACTGGGTTGGAAACAAGCTACCGGGGACCGGTTTCTGGCATTTCAGCCGTCTTCGGCCCGGCTTGCTTGAATCCTGATGGTGCAATGAGCAAGGGACTCACATCTGAGTATACCCTTCCACGCTTAGGGTGGACAAAAATATTTACAACAAGGGGTGGTGAGGGACAGAGTCTCTGAATTAAACAGAATACTCTCACCCAGTCAAGAGATCAGGGCTAGATTCAACACCGTTTTTTAGCTCACTGCACCATCCCAGTTTCAGAACCTGGCTGTATGCAAATTAGTCTGTTCATGTCCCAGTGCATGATGGGAACAGGGCAAACCAAACTACAAAAGCCAATTCTTACACTGGGAAGGAAACAAGCTACCGGGGACCGGTTTCTGGCATTTCAGCCGTCTTCGGCCCGGCTTGCTTGAATCCTGATGGTGCAATGAGCAAGGGACTCACATCTGAGTATACCCTTCCACGCTTAGGGTGGAGAAAAATATTTACAACAAGGGGTGGTGAGGGACAGAGTCTCTGAATTAAACAGAATACTCTCACCCAGTCAAGAGATCAGGGCTAGATCCAACACCGTTTTTTAGCTCACTGCACCATCCCAGTTTCAGAACCTGGCTGTATGCAAATTAGTCTGTTCCTGTCCCAGTGCATGATGGGAACAGGGCAAACCAAACTACAAAAGCCAATTCTTACACTGGGAAGGAAACAAGCTACCGGGGACCGGTTTCTGGCATTTCAGCCGTCTTCGGCCCGGCTTGCTTGAATCCTGATGGTGCAATGAGCAAGGGACTCACATCTGAGTATACCCTTCCATGCTTAGGGTGGACAAAAATATTTACAACAAGGGGTGGTGAGGGACAGAGTCTCTGAATTAAACAGAATACTCTCACCCAGTCAAGAGATCAGGGCTAGATCCAACTAGGCATGGGCGGAAAATCCGTTCCGCTCGCGGATTTTGCGGATTTTCGGGAAATCCGCAATCCGCGAGATTTGCGAATTTCCTGAAAAATCCGCAAATCCGCGAGCAGCGGATTTTGCTCGCACTGCTCGCACTGTTCGCGTGAGTTCGCGCCCCGCGAATAAGTGCGAAATTGCAGAAATACGATTTTAGCAAAACTGAAAGTAACTACTTACCAGGTTCAAAAGTTCAGGCTCATCATTAGTAGCCATTTCCTGTAGTGCTTCCTGAGGGGCCCCTCCAGAGTTCAGTTGCCAGTTGCAACTATTATGTGACCCTGCTCTGAACCTCAGAATAGTTACACATATGCCACAAAGGTCCTGAATTACAGCTAAGGGAGACAAGCAGGAGCCAGGCTGGAAGTTAAAATCCATTAATCAGCCCCTAATTCATTATTGTCAGTTGGGGCAGGGCAGGTGTTGTAACTAATTTTGCAACAATGAAAGCACTTAGCAAGTGCAAAAGATCACTAATCAGGGCGCACTAAGGAAGCAGGTGCCAGCTAAAAAAATATTCTGTGACACATTAATCAGCCCCAAATTAATTCAGGTCACTTGAGGCAGGGAAGGTGTGCTTTGCTTTGCCAAAAATAATGTACACTGGACAACCAGAGGGTGTGGTGATGAAACAGAGGGTGGCATGGGTGGGCCAGAGGGTGGCATGAGTAGTCAGAGAGTGGCAGTGGTGACAGAGAGTGGCAGTGATGAAGAAGAGTGTCCCAAACAGGTTGGACACGTAGAAACAACAAGTTCGCAAAACTTGCAACCCGACAGGTAAGTTCGCAAATTGCGAAATTGTAAAAACCCTCGCGAACTGGCAGAAACACGGGCGAACACAAAAAAAAAAAAAATCCGCAAATTCGCGGGAATTCGCGGATTTTGCGGATTGCGAGTTTGCAAATCCGCAAATTCGCGGATTGCCAATCCGCAAAATCCGCTCATGCCTAGATCCAACACCGTTTTTTAGCTCACTGCACCATCCCAGTTTCAGAACCTGGCTGTATGCAAATTAGTCTGTTCCTGTCCCAGTGCATGATGGGAACAGGGCAAACCAAACTACAAAAGCCAATTCTTACACTGGGAAGGAAACAAGCTACCGGGGACCGGTTTCTGGCATTTCAGCCGTCTTCGGCCCGGCTTGCTTGAATCCTGATGGTGCAATGAGCAAGGGACTCACATCTGAGTATACCCTTCCACGCTTAGGGTGGACAAAAATATTTACAACAAGGGGTGGTGAGGGACAGAGTCTCTGAATTAAACAGAATACTCTCACCCAGTCAAGAGATCAGGGCTAGATCCAACACCGTTTTTTAGCTCACTGCACCATCCCAGTTTCAGAACCTGGCTGTATGCAAATTAGTCTGTTCCTGTCCCAGTGCATGATGGGAACAGGGCAAACCAAACTACAAAAGCCAATTCTTACACTGGGTTGGAAACAAGCTACCGGGGACCGGTTTCTGGCATTTCAGCCGTCTTCGGCCCGGCTTGCTTGAATCCTGATGGTGCAATGAGCAAGGGACTCACATCTGAGTATACCCTTCCACGCTTAGGGTGGACAAAAATATTTACAACAAGGGGTGGTGAGGGACAGAGTCTCTGAATTAAACAGAATACTCTCACCCAGTCAAGAGATCAGGGCTAGATCCAACACCGTTTTTTAGCTCACTGCACCATCCCAGTTTCAGAACCTGGCTGTATGCAAATTAGTCTGTTCCTGTCCCAGTGCATGATGGGAACAGGGCAAACCAAACTACAAAAGCCAATTCTTACACTGGGAAGGAAACAAGCTACCGGGGACCGGTTTCTGGCATTTCAGCCGTCTTCGGCCCGGCTTGCTTGAATCCTGATGGTGCAATGAGCAAGGGACTCACATCTGAGTATACCCTTCCACGCTTAGGGTGGACAAAAATATTTACAACAAGGGGTGGTGAGGGACAGAGTCTCTGAATTAAACAGAATACTCTCACCCAGTCAAGAGATCAGGGCTAGATCCAACACCGTTTTTTAGCTCACTGCACCATCCCAGTTTCAGAACCTGGCTGTATGCAAATTAGTCTGTTCCTGTCCCAGTGCGTGATGGGAACAGGGCAAACCAAACTAACCTGGCAAGAGCAGAAATAGTCCCAAGTTTCAAAAAAGTTTCCCCTCTCCCACCAACTAATTCCAGACCGATTAATCTGATTGATGTGGCACAAAAGCTCTTCGCGAGACTAATTCTTGACCATTTACAAGGTTGGATGGAGGACCACTCGATCCTAATCCCTTATAAGGCTGGCTTTAGGAAGAACACTTCCACAATTGCCCAAATGTATAGGTTACAAGTAATTCTGTGGAAAACGGTGAGAATGGAAGGTGGAAGCTTACAATTAATTTGTGTGGATTTAAAGTAGGCCTTTGACTTAGTGGCCAGAGGAAAACTGTGGGAGTTACTTATAGACATGGTGATTCCTCCTTATCTCCTGACTATACTTGTTAGATTACATGATGCAAATTTTGCCCAGGTAAGCTGTGGGAAAGGAGGAGAAATTAGCGCGGTTCCCAGTCGACAGAGGTGTAAGGCAGGGCTGTGTGCTCACACCAACCTTGTTTTGCCTCTTTGTCAACAAACTACTGACCCAACTTACTGAGGGGAGGGAAAACGATGCACCCAAATTGGCAGGCACCAAGGTCCCCGCAATCATGTTTGCCGATGACACCCTCTTAATGTCCAAATCCCCAATGGGTATACAAATGATTTTGGAGTGTTTTGCCATTTTTTGCAATAAACGGGGATTAGAGATAAATACTCAAAAAACCAAGTTTATGGTTTTTAATCCACCTAAAACACTTGTCCCAACCCCAATTTAGATGTCCATAGACTGGATAGGGTGAAGTTATTCGAATAGTTAGAGGTCACACTAACAGAAAATATGGATTAGGGCCCACAAATTGCACAATCCAAACTAAAGTTAGCGCAGACATCTGAAGGAATCATTAAACTATTAAGAAACTCCTCCTAGAAACCTGCAGGGCCTTAGCAGAGATTTACAAGATGCAAGCCAGAGGTGCGACACTATACGGAGTAGAACTATGGGGGGATTGCTGCTGTCAAGATCTGAGTAATGTAGAAAACAGCTTCATGAGGCAAATTTTGGGTCATCCCCTCTAGCACTTCTCTTATCCCACTTCGTCTGGACTTGGGAATCAGACCAATTGGGGAGGAAAGAGGACTGATACTCCTCACGTTCTCGCGCAGATTATGGGTGACACCTGAGTTGAATGACCTGAAGGAGATACAGAGTATTACTGGTGTGCCAAAAATCCCCTGGTTTATTCATGTAAAAAAAGAATGCACCAGGCTGGGCAAACCAAGCCTGTAGAGTAACCCAGAGGAAGCTTACATTCAATCTCCCATTGGGAACTAGTGAATACCTATCGACTGAGCAAGCTAGCATAGGTGCAAGGGAACCCGTCCACTGGACAACTGTCAGCTAAGTTCCTATCCTCGAAACAAGAATATTTATTTGAGCCTTTTTTAGATGATATCTATCCACGCCTGGCAAGAAAACTATATGTTTAGTTCAGACTGGGTACCCTCCCGGTCCGCGCCTTTTCCAGTCCGTGGACGGGCGTGGTTCCGAGGGAGGGCCCAGCCTGTACCTGGGAGGAAGAGTCAGAGATCCATGTCGTCTTTTACTGCCCTTCATATAAACCAGCAAGGAAGTCTTGGCTCGTTCCTCTATGTAGGAATTTAGGGTTCACACACGGTGTAGAAGCATTCAGAGTTTTAAAATACGACACTTGTAGACCCATTGTATTTGCCGTATCGCACCTTTTTTACTCCATGTGGTGTAGGCGCTGGAAGATTGTAGACAAGACCAAACAGCAATAAAATCAACTTAGCAATCTTAAAACAGAGGTTTTTAAAAGAATCCTAATTCTTCTACAGTTTAAATTTCTAAAAAGGAAAAACAAAAACAAAAACAACACTTCAGCCTGCATGCTTTTAGAAGTATAAGTCACTGTCTGGTTTTATTCTAGTCATAACGTGATATAAGGAACTGACACTGTATGGTTATTTTACATTTTTAGACTAATTTATACTGTCTGCACCATCACTGTCAATATTCATGGGTTTTTGTCAGGGCCTTGCTTTACTAAGCCAGTGCCTCTGTCCTTGTAAATATTCAACCTCCACAAGCTTAGAAATTGTTGTATATAGGTCATGCGCCATGGTAAACTTGCTTTTATTGATCGAACTATAAAGGTGCTGTAAGTAGATCCATGTAAATAACCATGGTAACTAATGTATAATTCTATCCGCCATGAATTTTAATGTACTTTTTTTTCTTGCTAGCTTTTATGGTCATTCGACCGAAATAAAGTTTATATGATGATGATGAATATTCTATAGATTGTATCTCTTAGTACAGTTTTCAATGAAAGTGGGAGTCTTTAAAGATGATGCACAATGACTTAAATACATTGAGTGAAAGCCACTAAAGAATAAAAGATAAGGAGGAGGCAGAAGGAAAATCTTGGTACTCTCAGGACAAGGGCTTATAGAGTTTGGAAGGACTGAAAGGACGCTAACTTACTAAGAATAAAAGGTTGGAAATATGAGCTACAGGGAGCTCATTTGCGATCCTATTATTGCAGCAACTGCAAGTCATTTGCCATCCTCTTTCATGAAAGAAAGCCGTTTCTAAGAATCTTTAACTAGAAGATACACATGTAGACTAAAGAAGATATCTGATTCATCAGTGATAGTTGATTGTTTGTTTTGACTTTTAAGCTTTTCACCGAAGAGCATGGCATGGTAAGGTGGCCCATCTCAGCGGGCCAATAAGTGTCAAGACTCGGGTCTGTTTTGCTGTAACCATCAAGAGAAAACTTTTCTCTGTATTTAATTTTAGACAATTGCTGCCCATCCAGTTCTAAATAAATGTCATTTTCTGTTGGAATATTCAGAGCATGGAAGGGTCCTAATCAACTATCTCTTTGCATAGCTCTAATTTCTCTATGTGCTAAAGATGTTGCTAGAGGTTGCATGTGCATTTTAAAAAGATAAGAAGACACTGAGGATGCTGCTGTATCTCACACCTCATAGTGAGTTTTGTGGCACCTAATGGTGGAAGCATTGTTCTCTCTGTGCATTTAGGGGCAGATTAACTAAGGAGTTGCATTGTCCTTGTGTGACACAAATTGACACGAGGCAACACAGGTTCTTAACTGAGGTTTACAAACCCACACAATGCCACTTTGCATGGCTTTGGGTAGTTTACTAAATACAAAGTAACACAAAGCAGCTGATAGAACTGCCTTGCCTTCTTATCCATCAGGTTACAAGGGTGGAGCATGGGCATACCCATAAATCCACCAATGTATTTTAACACAAACCCAGACTTACAAAGACTTGTGAAGCCAACTTTGCACAAAAATGGACAAGTAACAAGGAGAAATATTAGTTTCTCCTCGTTAATTCCTATTTCCACATGTACTGCATTCTGCAGCACACATAAAAATTGAAATATGCCTCTCAGGATTGCTTTTGTGCAATAAGGCATTCCTTTAATTCACAAGAACAATCCTGTCAGTAATGCAGACACCTTTGCACTATGGTGCATGGAGGCCTGGGTTAATGCTAGACAACACACAGTGCACCAGCACAAGGAGAGACGAGAAATGCTTCATATCTTGGCTAATATAGAGCATTTCTGCCCGTTCACGCAGAGCAGCAAGGAACATTACCTTGAAGCGTTGTGTTGCTGTGCTTTGCATGAATGAATGGTAAATCTGCCCCTTAGTGAGGTAGGACCTGAGCCACTTCAGAGTGGGACCTTCAATCTCAAGTGCTATAAAGCACTTAATAACTATACTGTGCTTTATTGCATGAAATGCCTCTGACAAGACCAAAAAGAGTCAAGACATTGAAATGTCTTCGGTCCAGATTTGACCTCAAATCATGTTTAGTGGGTAGAAGGATGGATTTTGTTGTTGTGTAGAGGGCTGGGCAAAGCGCATGGAGTTTCACTCTGTGGAATTCTGCAGAGTTACAAATAAACTCTGTGAGATTTCATAGAATTCCGCCAATGAACAGCAAATATGTAGCTCATGCTGCTCGGGCTGCAATTTAGCATTGGTAGCACAACACAAAGTACACCATAGGTTGCGCAAGAGCATGCTGCCATTCAAGTCGATTTTGCTATTGCTCGAGTATAAAATATACTCGAGTCTCAGCAAATCTATTCAAATGACAGCCCTCTGACTTTGACCACCCACAACTGCCCTCGTTAGAAAATCACTCTAGGGGACTCCATATCTCACTCACTAGCTCGCATTTTCTGGAGCTTTGAGGAGAAAAATGCCACCACGCAGCAATGGTCAGAATTGTGCCGAAACTCCACTTTAAAGAGTAACAAGGAGTGAAAAAATTCCACCAATTCTGCGGGTGGAACAAAAAATTCAGCCCACCCCTTAGTAGTATGTTGTTTGGAAGTTTTTTTGAAAGTTTCGTACAGGTTGCTTTCCTATAGATGGTTACATATTTTGTCTAGCAGTGTGATCATCTGATATTCTGAAAAATATTTTCAGTATAGAAGGGTTGGTTCCCTTTCTCTCAAGTAATGGTGTCACAGAAGCCTTTCTTAATTATTGAGGAAGTAGCACTTTTTCTAAGGCTGAAGTTAGGGGAGAAAGAAGAGGTTTCCTGATTGTGTTATGAGGTTGTTTTAAGATTTCATGCAGGCATTCTGATTTTAGTTTATCAATTCCAAGGGAGAACATTGGAAAATATGTTACTTTCGGGATATCAGAGGTGAAATCAATAGCGGCTTGAGATAAATGTTGCTTCTTGATCTCTGCGAAGTATTTTGTCACAAAAGTCACAAAAGAGGTTGTTCCACTTGTCAGTGTGTTAACGAACAAAGAATCTCCTGAGTTTTCTAGATGTATCAGGTATTTTATTAACTCTTTGAAATATTGCTTTTTGTGAGTTGGTGACAATATAGATTTTATTAGTGTGTAAAATATATTTAATGCTAGAAACTAGCTGTTTAATTTAGAAGTATGATCTTTCTTGAACCCAGTTTTATCTCTTCATCATAATTTCTTCTTTATTAACATTCTAGTTTCTGTAACTAAGTTTTGACAGCTGTTCATTCATTAGAATACCATGGAACTGCCTTTTTGCAATTAATCACTCATTTGGAGACTAAAGGTGCATGTATATCAACTGCCCTGCTTTGTTGTAAAAGGCATTGCTTTGTGATTACTGGGAATGGCATATGATTTATCCTCTTAGGTTTGGATCGTGCCTGCCACACACATTTTGTTCCTAAACTAGAGGACTTCATTATCTTATTTATAATTGTCCTGATGATATGAAGGGGGAAATTTTGATGCAATGATCAGACCAGATAGAAACAGAAATAACTATGTTGGCTAACTCAATGTTACGAGTCCAGATATTGTCGAGAATATGGCAGTTAACACAGGCTGTTGATGTATATTTTGAACTAAGAGACGTTAATAGCGCTGAGACATTTTTATCTTTTAGAGCTGCGACATTATTGTTTTCCCAGTAATTAGAATCCCCAATGACAATTGACGGAAGCTGGCTCCCTATTAACGTACTAAAAAGAAGTAGACTGTGGAGAGAGTCCAATGGGATCCCAATTGATTTACAGAGGCTAAAGTAGACACAACGAATGCTCTCTTTTGTGTTATTGTGGGGGAGCAGTTAGGCTTATCAAAGGGTAGTGCTAAGCATTTGTTGTACTCACATGGGCAATAAATGAGTCATACACTCAAAGAATAAATCTGAGACCAATTTAGAAAAATGACACTTGTTTTGCTATATATATTTTGAACTCAGAACTACGTTTCAAGATAAGTACAGTTCTCAATAGAAATATTACCAGGTAAGTAAAATGTTTCGACTTGTGCGCTTTTACACACAATGCAATCCGATTGGAGGAAAAGTCAAAGATGAACCTTTTAATGCCTCCCAACTATGATATTGTTAGGTTGGAAAGAACTAGTGGTCAAGGTGGGGGCATAGCATGTTTACACTGCAGCAATCTAATAGTGAAAGTACTTCATGCCAACCTCATGCCGTCTTGTGAATACCTTTGCATTGAAGAGATTGGGGCAACAATCTCTCATGCAAACTGCACACATTATACTACCCCGCTGGCGAAAACCTCCCCTTCACAGAACAGATCATGGACATTATCTCTGCCAACGCTGATTTCCGTGGTACTCAGATCTTCCTGGGAGATTTCAACCTCCACTGGAATGATGCAAATGATATGGTGGTTAATAGCCTTAAATCCTTCCTACTTGACCTCAGCCTAATCCAATTTAGTGACAGCCCGACTCATATCAAAGGAGCTGTCTTAGATCTTGTCATTGGTAAGTCCAACTCCATCCACCTGAAGTCAATCCTCCCATCTGATTCGACAGACCACTATTTTATCATCTTCCTCATCTTGGGCGGGGTAAGAGCAAATAGATCCCAGCCTGAGAACCCAAAATAGCTGAAGAGATATCTACGGAACATTAACCCGCAAGATCACTCTGCTCTCTGTGATGACATACTGCCCCCTCCCTTCCACATGTCGGACGTCCACGACCTCACGGCCCGCTATAACAGCTGAATGCTCAATGTACTAAACTCAGATGCTCCCCTACAGCTTAACCCCTTCGATGCTTGAGACAAGGTCAACTCGTCATGGGTTTTACCTGCCCTGTGCTTATGACGAGTTGACCTTGTCACAAACAATGGGATTTTAAAAATTGCAGCACACAGCGGGAATATGCGATAGCAATGATGTGGTTAAGAGAATGTCCTCTAAACTCTCCAAACCATGCTTCAATGAGAGTTTTAATGCCTATAGAAGAAATCTAAGGCTTGCAAAAAGGTTGTGGCGACCCCACCCCTCCCTTAAACATCTCGACCATTTGAGATACCTGTGATGCCTATACAATAAATGCATCAGATGCTCAAAGGCCACCTTTTTTAGTTCTCAACTAGACCAAGCAAAAAAACATCCAAAAAAAAGCTCGAACTCATCAAGTCCCAAGCTAACAGCCATTCTAAGCTCTTGTCACCGGATCAAGGGTATTTGCCGAACTGTGAGGAATTTGCAGACTTCTTCAATGATAAGACTATCAAGATTAAGACTGAATTAGGTTCTACCCTCGACCACCTTTCGATTAGTCCACTGATCACCCTCCGTCCCCCAGGTTTTGATTTTACTGACCCTGCGCAGCCCTACCTTCCCAAAAACAACGCATCTTGGAGCTTGTTCCAAACCTTGGATGAAGGCACTATTTGCAAAATGCTGGATATGTTGAAACTGTCCAATCACTACAATGACCCTCTGCCATCGAACCTTTTCCCGGAGGTTAGATCCGCCTTAATAACACTTTGGGCTACAATCTTCAATGCTTCACGTAGGCAAGGTGCTATTCCCGATTGCCTAAAATCGGAACAAGTTACCCTGATTTTAAAGAAACCATCCGCGGATCCCATGGACCTTCATAACTTTCGCCCAATCTCTAATATCTCCACCCTGGGTAAGCTCCTGGAGAAATGTGTACTCGCCCACAAACTCTATTACCATATTGAACATTTCCTAGACCAATGCCAATCTGGTTTCTGCCCGGGACATAGTAAAGAGTCTGCACTAACGCACATCGTTGATGATGAGCTAAGAATATTGGACCATAATGAGTCATGCCTACTGATCCTTCTTGACCTCTCGTCAGCATTCGATACTGTCAAACACGATAACCTAATTGACCTCCTTAAACACAGGATGGGGCTGTCTGGGCCTGTATTTAACTGGTTCTCTTTGTTCCTTCAGAATAGAGCCCAAAGCTTCAAGGTGAACCAATCCCTTTCCCATCCTTCACCGGTCACACTGGGGGATCCACAAGGTTCAGCACTGTCTCCCACACTGTTTAACCTGTTCATGGAGACTCAGACAGAAATTCTGAATTCATCCAGCATGCACAATCACATGTAGGCTGATGATACCCAACCATACCTGAAGATTGCCTCCCCTGAAGACATTCAATCCTTCAACTCAATCCTGCTGGAAACTCAAAGCTGGCTGACATGTAACCACCTGAAACTAAATGCTTTAAAAATGGAATTCCTCCTAATCTCACCCAAGCACTCCCTGGTCATGGAACAATGTTTGAATCAACTTACTACTCTAAACTGCAGACCTCTGCTTTTGGATTTGGCATCCTCTCTGGGTATCACTCTAGACAAAAGTCGGAACATGCAGGAGCACATCAGCTCCCTTTCCAAAGGAGCTTGTTATCAACTCAGCATCCTGAGGAAACGCAAACCCTATCTCCCTGCTCAAGACCTAAAGGTGGCTGTGTAAGTACTAGTGATCTCAAAGCTGGACTATGGTAGCGCAATGCTTTGTGGATTGCCCAGAGGAAATACAGCTCCTCTTAGGGTTGCCCTCAATTCTGCTGCAAGGCTCATAACTGGCACTAAAAGATTCAACCATATTTCTCCGGATTTGCGGGCCCTAAACTGGCTTCCATATAAAGCTCGGACACAGTTAAAAATTGCATGCATGGCACACAAAGCCATACACTTCAAGACCCTGCTGTACCTCGCACTGAAACTGGAGCTCTCATGTAGTTCCAGAGCTTCCAGAAACACCAGAACCCTTTTGCTCAAACCACAAAAGTTCAACACAAAAGGACCTACAATCGAGCCTTCTCAGGTATGGCCCCAAGTATCTGGAACTCCCTTCCCCCTGAAGTCAGGGTGAACTCCTCCACGGCCCTCTTAAAAAAAGAAGTTAAAGGGCTCCTGATGAAGACATTTCTGTCTCATTCTGGCCTCTCCATCTGATTCGGGGGGTAGAGACATTGATTTGTGGCCCAGTTGCTGGGCTCACGAGAATGCTCAGACAATTTTTAGACTCTTAATCTGTGGTTTCTTGCTGATGATGTTTTTGTTTGCTTGAACTCTTCTTGATCTATAAACTGTAAAGTGCTCTGATACCCTCGGTGGTCATGTTTGCGCTATTTAAAACTTTCTAAATAAAGAAATAAATAAAGGTAGGTATAGCCAGTTTCAGGGGATCACCTGCTGGGATTGGAGTAGTAGTGGGCCAAAGTTCAAAGTACTACCAGCAGTTCATCAGGAATTGCCAGGTTCTACCAGAAGGGGGGTGCTGGTGAGGCTGGTAGCTGCCACGCTATGGAGAAGGGGGCCACCTGAAAAGAGGCAGCACGGGGGACTTGCAGGCAAGTCTTTGAGCTCCCAAGTGGGGTCTTAGGTCACAATGGGTCTTGGGGAATGGGGACCCAGCCGGTTCATCAGTATCTGGGGCAGGCGGATTGGGTGCAGAGTGCTTAGGTCGACTGGGCTCGGTGTGGAAAGATGCACCACATGGTCAGGGACAAACTGCTGGCAGGGGCAAACTCAGAGCATTTGAGCTACTTTCAAAGTGGGTCTCAGTGGTGCTGCCGTCCCTTGACAGCTGATTGGTCCTGTTGCAGTGAGAATCAGGACTAGACTCTCGCTGTTGGTGTTTGGTGCAGGGCGTACACCAGGGGGTGGTGCTGCATGGCTCTGCTTGGTCCTGGTGTCTTCACACTCGGTGAGGAGACAGATCTGACCTTCCAGAAATGGAGTGTCTTCTCCTGGTTGCCTGCTGTGCTGGTCGGGCTGGGATGCTGCAACGCTGTGGACGGGACTCTGGTTGTAGGTGCCTGTGGACTGCGGGGGAGTAGCTCCTCAAATCTAAGGAAGACTGTCTGTGTTTATTGAAGTGATGGCAAACTACCCAAGACTTTGGTAGTTCTCCACCTCACAGGACAAGTCACTCTGTCATGATTGTCGAGAAAGAGCTGAAGATGGCAGGGTTTTGCACCAAAGTTCTGCTACAGTCCTCGCCAGGCAGTGGCTTTTTTTCATCCTCCTTCAGTTGATCTATCAAATCTGAGTTCTTGGGTTCAGGGGTGCCCCCTACATACCCAATTTAGAGGCATTATGGGGAATGAAAGGCAGCTATGGGCTACCTACCCTTAGGGTGTTGTAGTGTGGTTCCTATTTCCCTTTAGAATAGGAACACTCTCAGAATAGTGGAAACAATAGATAACAGTTTCACATAGCTAATCGTGCATGCTTAGTTTCTGCAGAGTTACACAGAAAGAGTAGGCGGGCGTGTCAATAAAAAGGATAATCTGGCATTTATCCTTCTAATTGGCACCCCGGGGGCATTTGCCTGTAGCATTGGCTCGGTGTGCCCTTCCAGCGCCTGCCTACCAAAAAATCCACCTGATCGACAGCGGACTGCGTCCGTGGCCCGCTTGTGAAACTTCGGCGCGACACGCCTGCGGAGCTCGCACTACTGAGATGCCAGATGGGGCGCTTACGCCGGACCGCGGCTCCACAAGACGACGCAGGCCTCAGGAGGGGAAGGCCTCTGCGCCCGAGATCGACGCCGCTAGACGCGACTAGACCAGCACAGACATCGGCGGCGGAACCCCCCTGGGCTCTCGGGGGGTCAGAGGTGATCGGAGACAGGCATTGGGGGCCGGCAGTAAACGGGGGGGCCCAGCCACCTCACGAGCTTTGTAGGCCGGCAGCCCTGCAGTGGGCCCGAGCCTTTGAGCGCTCGCCGGCTGCCCCCCTCCCACCCCTCCTCTCCCCAGGGGTCTATCACACCTGTCAGATTCTGGGGGGCCCACAGTGGACTGTGTGATTAAATTACCTGTAGGGCGGCCGAGGGACACAGATACTGGCCTGGTCTGCTGCCTAAATACAAGGCCGATTGCGGAGCGGCTTGCTGAGGCCTGCTGAACTGCTCTGCCTGACTAACGGCACACACCCAGCAGTATACGGCTCGCTTGCCGGTTTGAATTGGGAAGGGCCCCCATATGCGTGGACACTGCTGAGTCTTGCAAATTAGACTCCAGCGTGCCCGCTTTGATCCTGGAAGCTATGAGGGCCCTCTGTGCGAGAGTGCCTGGACCCAACTGAGTCTACCGCCACTTATCATTGCTACCCCCCATCCTGAGACTGCACCACTAGGAAACCACATCCTGACGGAGTAGGGTGGCAGCTCTACAAGGTGTTGACCGACATCGTGCCCCATCCCCTTATCACAGGTGCCACCTTCATCCCCATTAACGGATCCTACCTAATCCTCTGCAGGCAACTAACGAAGCGAGTTGCAGCTGCGCCAGCTGAACGGCCCCCACCATTGGCAAGACCGATGCGCGCCAAACTGAACTCACTTTTGACACCCCCAGGAGACAAACCCGTACGGGGCACAAGCCATCAGAACAAGCTGGGGGCAATGGTCTACTTGGTGCCCCATCAGAACAACCTGCAGAGGTACAGGACATTCTGCGAGAGGTGCGCCAGGGCTTTGCCACGATTGCGAACAAGGTGGACAGGATGTCATTGCGAATGGATGCCATAGTCCACAAAATGGACGTACACGAAGAGCGGATTACAGAGGCGGAGCGGCGCATATCAGACTCGGACGACGCGGCGGCCAGGCATACCTCACAGCTCTCTAGAATGGATAACTTGCTGAGAGTCATAGCCTCCAAGAACGAGGATTTGGAAGCGAGGAGCAGGCGTAACAATATACACATTTTAGGAATTCTGGAGTCGACCAATACTGTCCGCATGGAGGAGTATGTTGAAAAAATGTTGATGGCGGCGATAGGGTCAGAGGTCTTCTCTCCCCAATTTATTGTTGAGCGGGTGCACAGATCACTGGGCCCTAGGCCCAAGCCGGAAGACACTCCGAGGCCCATAATTGCTAGACTCTTGAACTACAGGGACCGAGATGTGGCGCTGAGGGCGGCCCGTAGCAAACAGTCACTGTCATATGACGGCAACTCCTTTACTGTGTATCCTGACTTCACGCCCATGGTTAAAGAGGAGCGGCGGAAGTTCCTTGTGGTCAAAGCGAAGTTGCGCAAAGCACAAATTGACTATGCTCTCCATTACCCGGCACGGCTGTGCATCACTCATCAGTGGAAGCAACGGTTCTTCACTAAGCCACAGCAAGTGGATGAATTCCTTAAGCATCTTAAATGTTCAGCCAGAGCTGGCGATGAAGAGGAAGAAAATCGGCGGTGGCCTTTGCCAGGAGCGGATGGAAGCGACCAGTAGCTGTGCCCTGAACTGTTGTAGACCTTAAAATGGACCTTGGTAACTGTGAGTAGGATCATGCATGCTGAGGATCACTGCTGTTGGAATATGTGAAAACATTAACAGGTGTACCCCGGGTCGCTAATAACTAGCTCGCCGGGCCCTCTTTATGCTCGCTGGAGCTGCGGCATCTGCTGCGCTTGCTCCGAGGGCAAGGGGTAGTTGTGTTGCCACCTAGATAGTGCCCCAACTGGGAATTCCCCCCAGATGCCTCACCACATAGATATGGCGGGAGATGATCTTCGTGTTTGGTTGGGTGAAAGGACAGGGAGGGTAGGGAGGGTGCGTTATGCTGGCATGTTGGGGTTGCTTCAGTGGGAGGGATGGGAGGGTTGGAGGGGGAATTGGGCGTTGATAGTTTTGAGAATGATTAGTACACATCACTTAAGGATGGGAAAGTGCACAATGCTTTTGCAGGTAATTGGAGCACAGAGTACGCCGCAACTGTTATTGGATATTGCATGGAGCGCATTGACATGGCACTACACTGCAACATTAGTATTTTTGTTATTATATATTTATGGATAATAACCAGGGAATGCAATTAAACATCCTTACGTGGAATGTCAGGGGGCTGGGAGATCCTAGAAAGAAACAGCAAGTTTTGGCATAACTAGACAGGTATCACATGCATATAGTGATGTTGCAAGAAACGCATTTTTCACCCCAAAAATATATCACATTTGCGTCCAGATCGGCCATGCATCAACTTTTCTCCTCATATTACACCTATGCTAGGGGTACAGCCATACTGATCAAGAAACAAGTGCCATTTCACCTGGCTGGGTTGTTCAGTGATGATCAGGGAGGATACTGCATGATTTGGGGATGCCCGGACGGGGATACACAGGAGAAATTCAGGACTAAGCTTAATGAATACATGGAGGAGGCACAGAGAGAAACACACTTTAGGGGTAAGCATTGGCGGGCTCGCCGCTATGGGGAGGGTGAGCGTCCTGGTAAAGCACTGGCAGACACAATCCGGAGACCGCGACATTCTAACTACGTAATAGAAATGGAAAGACCGGACGGAACGCGTTGCTGCGACACCGCGAGCATACTTGAAGGCTTCACCAACCACTATGAGACCCTATATACCACCTCTGGCTCCCGGGACATAAATCTAGATACCTGCCTGGGGGATATAGACCTTGGCTGGCTGAGTGACGTGCATCGTTAATTTCTATGTGCACCGTTCGAGCTGGATGAAGTTCAGGAGGCCATAATGAGCCTCCAATCCGGGAAAGCCACAGGAATGGTTGGCATACCTGTGGAATTCTTCAAAACTTATGTAGATCTATTAGCCCCAATTCTTTGCGAAGTCTACGAGGAGTCCTTGGAGTTCGTCTCTCTTCCCCCATCAATGAGAGAAGCACTCATAATTTCACTATTGAAACCGGACAAACCAGCCCATTTGTTGCGACTCGTATCGGCCCCTCTCCCTCCTTAACTGCGATGCCAAAATCTTGGCGAAGCTCGTTGCTAATCGGCTGAGTCTTCTGTTGGAACATCTGGTACTCCTGGACCAGTCTGGGTTTGTCCCTGGCAGGGCCACCTCCCATAATTTGAGGACTCTCTTTACGTTGTTACATAACGTTGCCCCTGAGTTACCCTTAGCAGCAATTTTTCTAGACGCCACGAAGGCCATTGACTCTATTGAATGGAGATACATTTTTGGGATAATGACCCGCATGGGCTTCCCGCCCCTTTTTTTGTCATGGATACGCCTTTTGTATCACCAACCGGGAGCAAAGGTGTTTATTAAAGGACAAATATCCCAGAGGTTCTCAATTACCAGGGGTACACGGTGGGGGTGCCCACTGTCCCCATTGTTATTTGTCTTGGCAACAGAGCTGTTGGCGGTGCGATTGCGCCAATGCCACAACGACATGGCCCTACAATGCAACATGCGACAGATATAAATCTCCATGTATGCTGATGATATTACCCTTTACGTGTGAGACCCACTATGTAACCTGAACACCCTTTTGAGAGGATTCATTGTCTTCGGTCGACTATCCGGAGTCCAGATAAACTGGGGGAAATCTTGTCTCTTCCCACTGACGGACTCGGTTGTGCGCTTTCCTCTAGATTATCCTTTGGAGTGGTGTGAGGATGAGCTACGGTATTTGGGTATTGGAATTACCAGAAATAAGGAAGAGCTTATGAGACTTAACTATGGGGTGGCGCTGGCCCGTATGACTGACAAGGTAAATCGCTGGATAACGCTCCCGCTCTCCATGGCAGGAAGAGCATCGATGATAAAGATGGTGATCTTGCCCCAGCTGCTCTATTTGTTTTTAAATATTCCATACTTTCCAGGGCGGCATTTTTTTAAATCCCTTCAATCTGAAATGATTCGATTAGTGTGGGGAGGAAAACAGGCCAGATTGAAATGGTCTGTCCTGACTAGGCCTTATGCGTCGGGCGGATTTGGCATCCCAGATTTTGAGCTCTATTACATCAGCGTCCCGGCTCACTATTTATATTTTTGGATCACAAAACCCAAGTATATGCCGCAAGTGGCAGCTGAAAATTTGCTGTTACAACCCATACCGATAGAGGGCGCCCTATATATGGTCTTGAACGCCCGAGGGCGCACATCAACCACTGTAAATGCCACGATCACGGCATGGCAAAGGATTGCGCAACTCTTTGACTCTCCTGTACTCTATTCCCCGTTACTTCCGTTGGTATATCACCAAGACATGCCCATTCTACAGGAAACCATCTTTCACAAACTACAGGTGCGCACATCCATCAACACATGGGGGGACCTATATGAGAATGGTCTATTCCGAGACTCCGATAATATGTTTCAGGGAACACAACGCACTTCATTAAACACCTTTTTGTATATACGCCTTAAACAGGGAATGAGAGCATTCCATGTTGACTTTCCTGCCGAACCTCTGGTGCTTCTGCTGTTACAGGGCCTGTTGCAGCATCCTGCACCCTGTCAGCTGGTTTCTCTGTTTTATCGAGTGATACACACTCAGCACCCTGTAGATGATTCACCATCGCGCTCTAAATGGGAAGCGGAACTAGGGGTTGAACTAACGGAGGAGCAATGGGAATATTGCTGTTCACAAACTGAACGAATATCGGCCAGCAGCCGGCTCAGAATCATACATTATAAATATTTACACAGATTGTACTACCCTCCGGTCCGTATGCATAGACACCATCTTTGCGATACAGACAGGTGCGATAGGTGTCACGCGCCTCGAGCTGATTTCTTACATTTGTCCTGGGATTGCCCGGCAATACACGACTATTGGAGAAATGTCTTTACGGCACTCAATCAGATGACCAACACGCTTATGGAAGCTACGCCACTGATTGCTCTATTGAGCTATAACAACAGGTCCCAGTGGCATACCGTCGCTGTACGGCCTTGGCATTACTGATGGCCAAGAGACGCATAGACTGTAAATGGGGCAGGGGAAGGGCGCCCAAATTTAAGGATTGGCTTAATGATTTGGTTTATTGCCAAGAACAATCTGTTCTTTATGCTTAGCTTCTGCCCAGAGACATATGGTCCCCACTAACATCCTATTTGCTGTTCAGACCCGCAGAGGAGTCTCCCTCCCATGCTCCTATGTAAACACTTATGTTTTCTTCTTATACATACCTGCCCATAGGGCGACTGACGCTGGGGACAATGACTACATGAAACTATTTTCAGAACCTATGAACACGCTAGTGGGGTGCTGTGTCCTGTAGGAGCTCCCTGATGTTCCTTTACTCCTTTCCTTATTTTTTTCTTTGTTTACGTTTATTGCGCAGGCTCACTTGTGGTTCTACATGCCATGTAATGTTATTGAACGATGGGTGAGGTACCGAGGAATGGGCGGTAACTACATGCTCCGGGCTCATGTCTTATTGTGCACTTTCTTGTTTTCCTTTTTCAGAGTTTTTGTGCCTTTTTACCAATGCCGACAGCTGTTACATTGCTATTTCTTTGAACGCGGTCGGCCCGGTGGGGTTGTAGGCGGCTTGCTGTGTTAATGTGCATTGACTTGTGGTTTATTGATTGATGCCTGATGATCACTCTAAAGCGCTGCCGGCCATACCATGGGAATAGGCACTGAGCTGTGTTCACACTCTCAACTATTAATAAAGGTTTTTGAAAACTTAAAAAAAAGTATATTTTGTACAGATTTTACAGATTTTTAGCAAATTGTTTTATACTATGTTTTTAAAATTGTAACTTATGAACGATTGTCATGAGATACTTTGTAGCAATGGCTTTTAAGTAACTATGTTAAATAAAATACTTACTGTTACTGACCCTAGAATCCTATTTCCATCCAAAACAGCATGGAGGAATCTGTAAAGTGGGGTCCACATAAGCTGGCCCGCCTTAGGGGTGGTGCATGTTAAATGTGGGCACACTTCTTAATCTTGCTAATTTTCCAGCCTGTCTTGCTGCCAAAAAGTTGTGTCAGGACAGGGGGAGGGCATCTCCATTATCTGGAGAGGCCAGGGATCGCAAAACAAAGGTGACAGGGCCGTTTAAGCTTCCCGCTCTGGAAGCCCATCCTGCTTGGAGGAGGTGTGAACACCTCCCCCCAGAGAAGGCTTTGTTCTTGAACTCCGAGCGCAAAGGTTCTCACCCCAGGAGGTCAGAAATCTGTCCATGATGGTCGAAACTAGTAGTTGGTAGGGTTTCAGGGGGCACCTCTAAGGTGCCCTCTGGATGTATTAATTATTAAATCCAGCATTGGCATCAGTGTCGGTGTATTAAGTCGAGGTGTTTGGTACCAAACACCTTAGGGTACAGGGAAGCCATCATGTAGCTGAGGAACTCGTAATGACAAGGGTCCAGCCCATGTACTTGTTATGGCTACCCTGTGCACTAGCAATATCTAAAGATGAACTTTGATATCACCAGGACATATCCAATATTGCTGAATGAAACAACCGCAAAGGTGCACCACAAGAGACAAGAAATAAGTGCAAATGATATTAGCACAAGAAATAATTTTTTTCTCAAAAAGATGTTGGTAATCTTCTGGTAATCTTTATTTTCAATTTTCAGTACAACATACAGCCGACGCGTTTCGTCCCAAGCTGGGACTTCTTCAGGGCTTTTGCAATTGTGGTTCGTCACTTTTGGAGCGAATGTACAGGAAAGAGTCCGGAGAGCGCCTTCCCAGACTCAGTATCCCGATATGCAGGCTGGAATATATATTTCCATCCAGTTTGAAACAGTCAGAGTTGAACTGTGAAATTTTGAATAATGAGGACAAAGCTTTGCAGGATTCCTAAATATTAGAAGGGGTCGGTCTCGCAACCTTAATATGTATATAACTCATTTCATGTTCTGAAATATTTTACGGAATTCCAAAGGACAAGAGGTCTTATATGTCCCTGGGAAGAGGATGTGGGCACTGTGTTCCAGTAGGCCGTTCGTGTTAAAACAGCCGGCGCCCATCCACAAAGCCTTCGTCCCGCCGAAACACCCGCAAAGTCGCTGTGTTCAATATTGCATACATGCCTAAACATGGGTATAGTGCACCCTGCCATATAGCTGTAAGGCCCACCGTAGTGGTGACTTACCTATACCACATACAGTGCTGGCAACAATGGCACACGGGTGTGTGCCATGTCGACTCTTCAGTTTTCTCTTCACCAAGACACGCAAGCTGCAATGGCAGTTTGCATGAGCTTGATGAGGGGTCCCTTAGGGTGACACACTTCGTACTGCAGCCCTTAGGAACCCTCTTTCGTTCAAAGGGCCTAGGTACAAGGGGTTCTACTTAAAAGGGACTTACAGGGACTCTAAAGGGGTGCCAATTGTGGAACACATATACAGTTTAGGGAAAGAACACTGGTACTGGGTACTGGGTTTGCAGGAACCCAGTACACTCTCAGTCAAATTTGCACCAAATGCCAGGTAAAAAGTGGGGGATTACTGCAACATAAACCCAGTTTCCTACAACTATCAATTCAGAGTGAGCCGTAATTAGGGAGCAGCTTTAGCCATAATAGAGAAATGTAGGTCATAGTCTTTTTGTCAAGAGTCCTATTAAATCAGTTGTTTTTAAATTCAGCCCAGCAAGAAGCTTTTAAGTTTATTTAATCCGACATTTTTTTCTTTGTGAATATCATTGTATCATTGTATTCTTTGATGGAGTATATGGTAGCCTGCTGCAACTGTCACAAGTACTTATAGAAATGGTGTGTCAGATAACCACGTTTCCATGAGTAGTAGAACATCTATCTACATTGCCTTTAATTAACAACTCTCTAATTTCGGATGCATTTTTCGGTAAGGAACAGTGTTTAGACAAACTGCCTTTAATTCCTCAGGGTGGAGCTTTATGAGTTGTGCCACAAGTGTGCCAATCATCTTGAGCAGTTAAGAGTGCCAACACTGACATACTTCTAAATCATGAGCCACGAATCTTTTGAGATGGAAGTATTATGGAGGTATTTAAGATCTTGGGGAGAGTAAGCAATCAAACTAGCATGGTGACTGTCCCTTGGTCCTGTCCAGTCACTGACAGTTGCACACAGGCTTGCCTTTGGCATGCCCGCTGCGCGCAGTCACCTCGTGGTCACACAGCTGCGTAATTTAAATAGAGTTCCCCCTCCTCACCTGCTTAGAGATGAATGGATCATTGACCCCCACCAACACCAAGAACTCTCCCTAAAATAGTGTCCATCTTTGACCCAACACACTGCTAGCATGGTATGAATGGCAGGTGCAGTCTTCGTAGTAAAAAAATAATATATATTTATGTCGACTTTAATTTAAAAAAAGGTTAATTTTCCCATATGTAATAAGACTCAGAGAAAACAGTGCAGCACAAACGCCATTTAAAATCATTCTGTTTTCCTATTACGCCTTAAAATTAGCCAAACATGTTTATATTACCGTGATAAATAATCTAAAACAAGCATGCAAATCTATAGAGACACTAGTGAAATACAGAAAAAGGAGACGGCGCTCGCTTTTGTCTTTCATGCAGGTTGTGAAAGAGGGGAGAGTGATAGCTGGAGTCGTTGATGAGGGCAGACCATGTGCTCGGTGGAATCGGCTATCTGCCACCAGAGCCGAGCCTGCTGATCTGAGGACACGCCCTTGCAATGAGAACCTGTGAGAACGGACCTGACTGAAGCAGTCTGCGCTCTTCACAATCCCAGATCTGAAGTCAACATCATCAGCCGATCTCTTCGAACCTCTCATGTGTGTTTTGCAGGCATCTGACTTAACAGCACGAAGAGAAATGCTTTCCTACCTTCTGATTGGTAAAAACGTGACTTTCAATCATTGAAGCAGAGGCTTTGGCCGGAAAAAAATCAAGAGACCTTCTTTAAAAATCCATGTCCTTCCTTTACTGGCAGGCAAAGATTTTTCTAAAGACCTTGAACAATCTTTTTTTAAATTGTAGACCCAGAAACAAACTGGCTTTATTTGGCTTTGTAATTAACCGCCTGGGAACCTATATTATTATATTCAAGTGGACTTAATTCATTGAGCACATGGAGGGGATACCGAAATGGCCTGTGGAACTTTGTCAGATTTGAGCAATACATCTCTTTTTGTACAAACGTTTTTTTCAAAAGATTTTATTTGATTTTATGCGATGAAGATTCACTCTCGTATCAAGTAGACTACATAATCCTTGTACATGCTTTTTGTTGCAGGACTTAACAACACACAGGTAAGAACATGTTTATGTCATAGTCATGTTGGAAACATTGTTGATGGGTATGTCAACAATGAAAGAAAGAGGAAGAGATAGTAGAAAAGAGCAGGGAGAGGGCTACGCCAATTCTGGTGTTAGGTAGGTCTCCATTCTGAGGCAGCAGTTTGAGTAATGGGGTCTGATCAATGTGGTTCCCACGGTGAAGGTGCTCCTTGTGTGTTTGCCCTTTCTTTGCTGCTATTTGTCTTTTTCATGGAGCTCTTTGTATTGAAGGTGCAAGTGAAGGAATATCCTATGTGCATGCTAGGAGGAAAAAGAATCCATAAACCTTTTCTATTATAGCCCTAAACCCCGACGTAGCGGGTTCTACCAGCTATTAAAGGCAATCTTCAGTGTTAAAGGCCAGTGCCAAAGGTGAGGGCCTTTAACACGCGAGCAGGCCTTTAATGGCTGGTACAGCCTGCTGCGGAGGGCTCTAAGGCTATTAGAACTTTACAGCTCTAGAGGGAAGAATGTTCTAATTAGTAAAAACAATCACCTTTTAATCTGAGGGGGTTTAAATCCCCTTGGGCTCCAAGAGGCCTTTGTTCACAGTAGAAGCTGTGGATACAGTCAAGCATTGGAATGTTGGAGCCCCTGGCTTCTACCAGCCATTAGAAGCCCAGATCACTCCAATGTTTTTAGGTCGAGCCTTGGCAGCGCGTTCGCTGCAGTGAGGCATGCAGTAGTGGAGTATGGATTTGACGCCCGCCCACTGTCCGCTGATATTTTTAATTGTGTCATTGTCTTTCCTAAACACTGTCTTGCGATGAATTATTAGGCTTGTTAGTCCCTCCTTGGTACCGCCTTGTCTACATGTGTTACCAACCATAACGATTGGACCTTTTACTTCTGTCGTTAAACCGTCTGCTTTAGCTTGGGTGTAAGCACTATTTTGTTAAATAATTTGGCCCTATTCGACCCCCTAACTCACAGAATGCCGCCTTCTTTTATTTTATTTGCCATTGGAGGGCATGCGTGTAATTTTTAATTTTTTTTATTTTAGTAGCGCGGTCTGCTTTAAGTATAGCAGCCACGCTTTCTTATTTATTAATTTATTAACTTTTATATTATTTACTAGCACCTATGCACGCTTTTTCATTCATGAAGGCCGCACGCCTTTGTTTAGATAAGCCGCGTCTAAAGAAAGGTGCGTGGCCAACATTAAAGTGAAAGCACGGCATGGGCTCTTCTACCAAAAAAAAAACCTTCTGTTTGTCAACTTGACAAACAGATGCTTTTTTTTGTCAAATCCCTCATGCTGCGGTTTCACTTTAATGTCAGCCACGCCCCTTTCTTTAGATGCGGCTTGTCTAAATAAAGGGCCGTGTCCTTCATGAATGTGAAAGCACTGCATTGGCACTAGTGATGTAATAGGTCTCGCATTTGCGAGAGTTTAAACAATTGCATCGCCAATAGCTTAACACCTTGGCTGCTAGCAGTTTTCCCGTCCTGTGCTGGAAATGGATATTTTACATTATTCATGACGAGCTCAGCTCGTCATCAGCACAGCTCAACCGTGCATCATGACGAGCTGAGCTCGTCATCAGCATCGAAAGGGTTAAACTCTTCTTTATGCGAGAGCTATTGCATTGCGAATGCTTGCTAAAGGAGCTCCCAACATTCCATTGTTCTAAAATGCAGATAATATATTCTTAGAAGTTACCTCCTCTGATCTTAGGGCTCTAATAGGTCATACTATTATATCTTCCTTTCAGGATTCAAAGGCAGTACGTCCAGTGTATGGTTTGCCACCATTTCGATGACGTAAGTGGTCAGAATTACAGTTTAAATTGGATTAAATTCTCATTTGCATATTTAGAATTACTAACCCTCCTGGATTGATGACCTTTCTGCTATTATTATTCATTCCTTGCTCACTAAAGTAACACATGAAAGTTAGCGGTTGTAGACAATATGGTGACGTGGGTAAAGTTCTTAGGTGAAGACAGGGTGCTCTTCTCCTCTTTGTTCTCTGACGCTTTTTTCACCGTTCCAGAAGTTTTTTTGCTAACTTTATTTTGCAGGTAAATGTGTTAGTTTTGCCTGCTAAGCACTATAGGAGATCGAGTAAAGTTCCACATCTTCCAAGAAGACTCTAGTGATCCTTCAAGGATAGCTACACTTTATTTTATTAAATATATGCTGACAGACACGGGCAGTTGCTAACTTTCAGTGGCATGAAAAGTCGTAAACGCATTTGTAGGTTTCCTTGCAAATTGCGAGGAAATAGGGATCCCCTTTCCTTCTTCCCCTTCTGCAAGGGATTGCATTTTTGACGTGGTATTTATTCGACTTGCAATGTCACTTTCATGCATTGTGTTGCTGGTTTTCACCCTTATAAAGCTGGACACTGGCAGAGGAGGTTTTGCGAGGGTTAAAAAGATTAGGGGCCATATGTATCAAGCCTTTTGCGATTCGTTAAGGCCAAAATTCGCAGAATTTCGGCCTTAGCGAATCGCAAACTGCCTTTTTTCCGATTTTGAAATGTACGAAAAATTTGCAAAGTAAGGAATCGCAAAAAAGTGTGACTCCTTATTTTTCTTAAGCATTTAAGCAATTTTCCGATTCCTTAAATGCTATGTATGAAGCTTTTCAAAATTGCGAATTCAGGTTTAGAAATCGCAAATTACCACCAACTTGTAGTTGGTGGTAATTTGCGATTTCTCGTAAATATGCACAATTGTGCATTTGTGAGGGTGGCATATGACGCACATACATGCCCATTGGGCATGTATGTGCACCATATGCACACACCCCTGCACCCTTGAAATAATTCTCAAATTGCGATTAGCAAATTGCGAATTCGCAAATTGAGAATTATTTCACAGTCATTTCTATGGGCCTCCTGGCCCATAGAAATGAATGGGAAATTATTCCTTATTTGCGAATTCGCAAATTGCAAATTCGCAAATAAGGAATAATTGGAAATCGCTAACAAATTGCGATTTTCTACATACATACCATTTTGCGATTTCTAAATAGCGATTCCTTAAAAATCGCTATTTAGAAATCGCAAATGGTGATGATGATACATATGGCCCTTGATGCATCTGGCACCTTATGTTTGTAAACAAAATGAGGCGAACTGCAGAATCAGGCAGATTGGAAACGAGGGGAGGGATCAGGGATGTGAGAAGGCATATTGGTTGCAGGTTGTCAGTGGCATTTTTTGCCAGTATTTACAGTTTAAACTATTTACAGTAATTACCTCGGCGCCTTGTCTCCGTTGCGTTTGTTCGTGATTCCACGCGTTGTTTTCCCAAGATCTAAAATCTATTTCTACATCTCTCTGTACAACAGTACCACTGCCTGGTGGTGCTTTGTAGTTGTGCACAATGCAGGATTTTTTTCGATTGGTCTAGTACAAAGTATGAATATTTATTTTTATTTTCAAACATGATGTTGGCCTAATTTAAAGAAAAACCTTACGTCATTTTATAATTAATGTACCCTTCTTGTTATGTGAAGATCAGGTCTTCTCAAGCACCGAAGCCCCGTATTTACGCACATAACAACCATACCCCTACAGCCTATTGAAATGCAAGTTTAAACCCAAATATCTTGCAGACTAACTTGTTTCTGCCTCTGGGTAAAATTACATGGATCTTAATCAGTAAAAAAAAGAATCAGTCACTAGCTTTGCTGATATGATCTGTCAGAGGCCTTTTAATAATATTCACCAGTTTCCCCATCTGACAATCTGACATCTCTGACTGGTAGAGGCTGATACAAACACCTCATCAAATCCAGGATGCAAGGAGCCGGGCCTGCTCAGCAGACTGCATCTGATGGACATCAGACCCATCCAGCCATCGAAAATGCACCTCAATATATTCATATTCCATATGCATGACTTGTATACGAGACGGTTTGTGTATACATTTTAGAAGCCCAATTTGATTTCTCCACGACTATCTCTAAAAAATAAGCTTAACCCTCAACTGGAAAATCTTGCTAAGATGGGGACGTTAACTGACTTTTCTTGGATGACTGATGCTTATTGTCACAATTTTTACTCAATATATTTTGATTTATTCCTCCCCCAAAAGCTCAATTCCAGCAATAGCGAAACGATCGTCATTTAGAAATGTATGTTCGCTTCCTCTCTTTACCTCACTCCGATAGCATCTGTTGGGAATCCTAAGCTGTGAAATGAAATACGTCTTATTTTATTTCCCACAAGCTGCTCACACTGTACTTTAGAAGTCAGGGGTCTCTTCATTGAAACTTGTAAAGAATAGAGGCATCTATTGATAGTGATGTTGTCTTACCAGCATTTGTGTAGCATGCTTGAGGCTTTTGTGTGCCCTTAGGGCACTACTAAAGTCTGTGCGCTTTTTCCTGAAGGGCTTTGAGATTTCAAGCTGGTCAGAATCATGGTGATCTCGTGTCAATTGTCTGTTTCCGAAAGTCATCTATTAAACATGTACTCACACATGGCTGCTTATTTACAAAGTTTGGGAGTGTTTGGAATTCACATCTGTTTCCCAGAGCAGGTTTATGAACCTGCAACAATCACAGATTTCCATGGTGTTCCAACTATACCAGGATGTAAATAGATCAGAAAAATAAATTGTGAACATGTGTTTGCAGCCTTTCCAGGGCACCCCTGACCCACAGTGCCCACTCCTGCACCTGGAGTAGGTTTTACTCAGAGGCAATATTACAGCAATGTGGGTTCATTATTATGCACATATAAAAAGTACCTTGATTTACCAGTGCAAAAATTACCTTTTGTGAATCCCTACTCCCCCAGTTCTCAAAATTAGTCAGGAACCTGAGAGGTAATTTTGACAACAAACTCTCTGTTTCAATTCACATCAATTCAGTTGTCAGAAGTGTGTTCTTCCGTCACACTCACAGGGGATTCCCTCCCTTCCACAAACTGAAAACCAAACATCTCTTACCAGAGCAACTGTCCTCTCGTGGATGGAATACTTCAGTGGAGTCTATGTGGGCCTACCAACCAAAACTTTAAAGGAAATGGAAGGTGCTCAAGACTGTGCTTCTCTTCTCATCTTTAATCTGAAGAGTTTAGATTAAATCACTCCAGCTCTAAAATCACTGCATTGGCTGTCCATCAAACAAAGCATTGAAAGTAAAATCGTCTGGCCTAGTCCCCAAGCTCAGTATGGGTTAGCCCCAAAATATATTTCCAAACTTCTTACTCTATATTACCTGATCAGAAGACTAGAACTGGCCGCCCAATGCCGTATTTCAATAACTCCTTCATAATTAAAAAATTCGGGGAGCAGGTCTCTTCCCCAAATTAGCTTCTCTCTTTAATATTTTCTCCCACACATCTCTAAAATAAACCAATATCGTATCTTTTCACAAATAACTGCAGACCCACCCTAATAGACTGGCGCTCAGCCAGATAGATGACTTTCATATAATGGGGGGTCGATGTTTTGCCCTGTCCAGGTTTTGTCGGAGGAGAAGCAGCTTTATCAGGACAGGATTGGCCCCACACAGCACCTCTCGGATCTCAGCATCTCTCTGTCCATATATCATCCGCCGGGGCATGGAACAGTGACCTATAGATCATTAATGGAGTAGCCACTGAAAACCTGCATATCACTGCAAGTAAAAATGGCAGGACAATTAAGCTACCAAACCCCGAGATCAAAGAGGCCAAGATGGTCTGCAAAGATTGGTCATGAATAGCAGCAGATCTGACAACTTACCCCAGAGAGTCCACCAGATGAGAGTCCGATTGAAGAAGGAAACCTGCCCCCCTGTGCTTGCTGACATGACTCCAATGGGGGACACATGACCAGTGTAAGACAGGACTGGTAATGATGATTATTTTTAAGTTTTATCCTGGAATTTTGCAGAGTTGGCCATCAAAATGGAGGGTGAGGACTGGCTGAACTTCCTAGAACAATATACTATATGTTGCTTCCAAGAAACATGGGCCCTCGAAGGAATCAGTGTAAATGAGTTCCTTGATATTAGTCCTCAGGCTGTTCGCCCCAGGAAGGGGTGCCCAGCCGAAGGACTCACGGTGCGGGTGTCTTGTAAACTGAAATGCAGGATAGAGTAACCGGGGGTAGCAAATCTGTCGTCCATTGTACAACACATGAGTATTAGGTTTATAGGCCTGAAGTATCTGTATTCGATATCCTGAATGCATACATCTCACTGGGGTGTTTCCCAGAGGTCCAGACAATAGGGGTGAACTTTGTTTCTTACATCAGCAGTGTCACGGAGGACGTGGTCAACTGTAAATCGATAAAGGAGGGTAAAGGGGGGAAGTACTTGCTACTGATTTGTGCAGATTTCAACACACAACCATCTGATGCTATCATTAACAGCGGGGTTTTATTAGAAGACCATTGCCTAGGTTTTCCCAAAACAGCCATGAGTAATTGTAAATCTCCCAATAGGGTGATGCATTTTCTAACTCTCTGACAAATTACCAGTACTTACTTTATCATCTTTATTTCGACAACATTGTCATAAAAGGGGTCACATCACATTCCACAATATAAATTAGCACAATTCAATTCAGTACATCGGATTAAAAACATCAATCAGTGGATATACATTAAGCTAAATCATCACTGTGAAATACAAAATCCATAAAAGAAACATTTAAAAACATGATCGTCACTTCGCTCCGCCATTGCTTTGGGAATTAATTAAACTCTCAGAGGCTATGTGCTTGTATCTACCTTCTCCCACTGGACTAAACCTTTAGATAGTTCCGTCTCTTATTCCACATTGCTGCTAAAAATTTTATTACAGCAAAAACGATTAATGGAGAGAGATCAGTTTTTAGTATCCGGAATGATTCAGAGCACTGTCTGATCCCCAAATTTTTGCAAATTGGAACTATCCACTTTTTCCTTGGGATCTGGTATCCAGGGCAGAAAAAGACTACATGCAATTCATTTTCTGCATCCGCAGAACAGCCTGGACAATTCTTTGGGGAAGGTGGGCACCATTTACTTGTAAGGGATCTGATTGGCAGAGAGCCGTATCTCCACTGGAGATAGAGCTTCCTATAGCCTGGGCGGCTGATATCATTCAGAACAGTCTCCAGTTTATAGTAGTCTTTCATAATTAGGAATGTGTTAGTTAAGGTTCCTGTTTGGGCACTCGCTAAACGGGCAGTTAAATTATATTCAAAATACAGATTAGCCAACTGCTTGCGTGATATACTTGTGCATGCTTGCTCTGGGTTACTCCACATAAGAGGGAGGCTCAGCCTCTCAAATTCCTGTCTTATGTATTTTAACCAGGGGAGCTTCCACGCATTAGGCAATTTTAAAACCTCCATTAGCTCTTGCCTATAATTATTGAGTTCTGGAGTGACCCAGAGTCACCTCCAAAAGGTTAGGGGTTTTAGGCCCAATTCCTCATTTAGAGGTCTGAGGCCCAAATCAAGCCTTAAGGGCAGCAGTGGCGTACTTGGTGGCAGTGATACCAACTGCCTAAGGAACTGATTTTCCGCGATAACCATCGCAGGTGCACAATTGTGGCCCCACAATTCGCCGCCATAGATTACCGCCCTTCGTGCCTGCAGTTTATAGATCTCTAGCGTGGTCCGATTGGCTTAACTGTAGCTTTACTCAAAAGTTTGAGGATGCCCCCTGCCTTTTGAGTGAGCTTTAACTGAGATTTTATTTGATGTTGAGCCCAGGTCATGCTTTCATTGAGAGTAAGACCCAAGTACTCAAACGTCTGCACCCTTTCGAGCCTAACACCTCCGATCACAGGACTTGGGCGCGTTGTTTTCGGCGGATTAAAAATCATGAATTTCGTTTTGGAAATGTTTATTTCCAGCCCCCGATCATAGCAGAAATTAATAAAACCATCCAGGACTTGCTGGATACCCATAGGAGTCTTTGAGAGGAGGAGGGTATCATCCGCGAACATGATCGCGGAGACCCCAACCCCTGCAAGCCCTTGAGCGTCTCTGTTGGGAACCGCATTCAGGTGGGCAATTACCCAATTGACGTAGAGGCAAAACAGGGTGGGCGCCAAAACGCACACCTGCCTCACCCCTCTGCCAACGGGGAAGCTAGATGACAATTTGCCGTCTCTCCCACACCTGACCTGCACGAAATTGTCTGTGTGGAGTCGGATTATGTTGTGCAAAAGAGGGGCAGGAATGCCCATATCTGAAAGCACGCTCCACAGTTTCCTGCGTGGGACCAAATCGAAGGCCGCGCGAAGGTCCACAAAGACAGTGTATAGTGATCCACCCTTAATTTTAACAGTTTTCCAAAAATGCATGGTTAGTCGGAAAATCTGGTCCGTGGTCGAGACGATCTTTCTAAAACGAGCCTGGTATGGGCTTAGAATTTCAAACTTCTCGATCCAGCCCTCCAGGCGGTCTAAGATCAGCCTCGCAAAAAGTTTCTGTGAGACATCTATTAGGCTGATCGGCCTGCAGTTGACCGGGAGCAGAGGAGATCCCTTCTTAGAGATAGGGACTATCTCTGCTCCCAGCCAAGTACTTGGGACCGCCATACCTCCTAAAATAGCATTAAAAACCAGTGTCAGATAAGGTGCCCATATCCCAGGTTCATGTTTAAAAAGATCCCCAGGGACCTTATCCAACCCCGGGGCTTTATCAGCAGAGAGTCTAGCGATAGCATTCATGACCTCCCCCTCAGTGAACTCTTGCTCAGGTGTGACGGGATGGGAGTAAGCTCTATGTCACATATGGGTAAATTCCCAGTTGAGTTATCCCCTCGGTATAGGGTATGAAAGTGGTCTTCCCGCACCTCAGGAGCGATGTTGGGTGCTACTGCCAGCTCGGGTTCGGCTGAGCCTGTACTTATAATTTGCCAGAACTTGCGAGCATCCTTCACTGCTAGGGCAGATGTTAGGTTTGCCCAGTTATTTTTCCCCCACTCAATCTTAGCATGATGGATTAGTTGGCGATATGTTGTCCTCTTGAGTTTTATGCGTGCCCTATCACTGTTTTGCTTCAGTGCCTCAACGAGTTCTCTTTTCGCCATTCTGCAGGCCCTGTTGTACCATCTGGGCTTACTACCTGCCCTACTCCCTCTGTGATCAGGAGGATTTAGAATTTCAGCCAGGCTAGCAAGTAGTTCCCTATTTAATTCTGCCAGCCTTAGGTAAGTTTCGTACGAGGGGTGTAGGGCCTTTAGGGCGGCGGCAACCTCAAGTGCTGGGACAAGCCGAGAATATAGCTCCGCCACCTGAAGTGGATAAGTGACCAACTTGTCCCATCTAACCCTACGTCTGTTGTTTGAGAGTAAGGCCCGGTTGGCTGGATCAACCTCAGATGTAGAGCTGCGGTTCGGTACAGTGGGAAGGGCAAAGTCAAGGATCTGTGCATTATGGTCTCTCTCTGCCCTGTAAACCACTTTAAAATCTAGAACCCTGTGCCAGGCACTTCATTCGACTAAAATATATTCGAGGCACGCCTCCCTCCCTGGTTTATTAAAAGTATTCATTGGGGGGATGTCTGATTTCACCCTGCCATTGGAAGCCCTAATTGAATAATTCAACGTCAGGGTAGTTATTTGTATTGCCAAGGGCGCCCATGACATTACCGGCTGCCCCGCCACTTGAGGAATTTTCCACACAACATCCTCCTCCTGATTTACACCATCCATCAGACCCGCGAGTGGCTCAAAGTGAGAATTTAAATCACCCCCTATCACAAGTGTCACTCCCTCCGGAATCTCCCCTAAAAAGGAGGCAAGCTCCTCAATGGCTCTGGATTCAGAGGTAACACTCACGGGTCTGGAATAAATATTAACCAGGGCAAGTCTGGCGCGATTTCGCCACTCCAGGATCACGCATTGCACATCCTCTGATGCTGTGTTCATGACCCTGACGGTACAGCCTAAATAAGCTCTAATCCATATCATTAACCCTCCCGATGGTCTGCCCTTTCCCCCCCACCTTGCGGGGACTGAGTATGAGGCAAACCCTATTCGGAATTGTTCTTCCCGTGCCCACGTTTCCTGGAATAGACAGACATCGGTCATATCTGTAAAAGAGCCCCAATCAGGACAAGCCAGTTTATTATTAAGACCTGCCACATTCCAGGAGAGTATTTGGACTAGGAGAACAGGCCTGAGGTTGCGTTGAGGGTTCCTTAATTCTAAGATTTGCTGGGTCAAGATTCGTGGTTACTTGCTGCGGGACCCGGATAGCTGTGGCGTCTGCCCCCGCTCCCAGCTGAATACCACTCTCAGACACTATTTCCCCGATGTTATTAGGGTTATTGGGACTGATACACCAGTACTACCCCGTGAGCCTATTTCCCAGTGGAGTCAGTCTACCTGATCGAGGCAGCTTTACCTATTAGTGTTAAAGTAATCAGTCGGCCTCGAAGTTTCATAGGGATTTGGCCTAAACCCTCTGGTATGACGCCTTGGACCCACCCTGGTCCACCCATCATCAGACCCTGGGTCCCGTGGGGAATTTAGGGGTGGATAAAAAAAGGACAAGGGGAGTGGCTGAATTACTGTATCCCCCGTACTGCCTAGCCAGTTGCAGATGTGTGAAACAATCACTGGGTTCCTACAATTTACCAAGATGCAGTCCCCCTTAATTTTCTTTGGGGTAAATCCCACCCACGGGACTCTTCGGACCATCATCAGTTCAGTTTTAATATAAGGGGGAAGGGGTCTATGGATGTTCAACCAACTCACCACTTTATTTTTCAGGGAAGCAAAATTTTCCAATAGAGGATCACTAAGCTCAGGGACACAAGTTAAAACCATTACGTATGGAGCAGCCTCAGGTGGTAAATTAACTACATTTTTCAAGTGTGGTCTACTTGCGTCTTGCACAGGCCGCTCGCCCGCCACCACCATTTTCCTAGTCAGCCTGTCTGTAATCACAGAAATAGTGGACGCAGATCTCTGCGCTGGGCTCGGAAGAGTTACTGGCCCGGGGGCATTTGCTAAAATAGGGGTAGTAGGCAAGTGTATATTGGCTACAAGAGGGGGATTAAGGAGATGAGTAGTTACTAAGCCAGATGGGTTAGGCGAAGGAACTATAGGAGGACTAGGTGGACGGGGAATTGCTAGGCTAGGGGGGTTTGATTGAGTAGAGGCCCTCCCATTAGCCCTGGGGATTCTCTGGGTACTCCCCAAACTTTTCACAAGGTCCCCAATACTCCCAGTGGCCATTTCTGGTACTTGTAACCTGTGCTCGATGCCGTCTAGTCTATCCCCCAATGGGGCCAACAGAGATTTCATAGTTTCACTGAGGGTGCGAATAAGGTTATCTTCCACCCCATTAGAGCCCTCCCCAAACCTAAAGTCAGCCGGCTGTGCTACTGTCAGAGTTTGCGGGGACAAGTTGCAGATGTCGTTAGGTAGTGGAGGGGAGACCCGGTCCACTATTGGACACGTAGTCTCAGTAACGGTAGGGCGAGGATCTAATTTGGGCCTTTTTCCCCCCTTTGTCTGCGTCCCTCTTTTCCTCTTGGGAACAGCCCCATCCCTCACCTCTCGTGACTGAGGGGAGCTAGAATCATGCACCCCTCCAGACATTAAACCATTAACAGACAGTGGGGCTGAAATGACCTCGGGGATAGCCGGTAAAGAGTAACTGGGCACAGGTGGACTAGACCTTAACTCTTGCAGTACAGATGATATTGTTTGGTCAATACTGTCCAGAAGGGCATTATGTGAGTCCTCACCCTTATCAGGGGTTTTGGCATTCGCTATTAGACCCAAAGAGGACCTTCTGACACTTTCAATCCCCTGCGAGAGCCTTCTTTCAATTATCGTTAGTTCGTTTGCCACCAGTGAGTTTGCTCTAATAAGAAAATTGTCCAAAGTACCTGCCACCATAAAAGAGGATGCCGTGGCTTTACTTCTGGTTTCCCTTGTTGCCATGATCCCTGGTCCTGGTCCTTGTAAAATCACCAGCTAGGGTTATAAAGATCTTAAGTGTTGACCAAGGGCTTACAGCCAAGGACCAAGAGAGATGGCCCGGTCCGGTCTTGACCCATAGGGCACCAACCAGAGCGAGATGATCTTTGCACGGGGTCGTGTGCAATTGACATCTTAGTACAAGAGATGGAAAGAGCACTATGAAGAAACACAAGGCACCAGGACTTGTGCTTACAGCTATTTATCAAAAGGAACCCCACTTATTGGGCCAGCATGCTTGTTAAAGGCTATAAATCAGTGCTTGCTGGCAGCGCCATACCCCACTCATAGTTCTTTGACATTATAGTACTAATCCATAAGAAGGGTGATCAGGGTAGCCCCTCCAATTATCGCCCGATCTCACTCTTGGATGGGGCAGACAAAGTCCTGGGGGAGAGTCGTACTCAACCACCTCCTTGGTTGGGTGCACACACATAACATTATGCCAGAAGTGCAGGCCGTCTTCCGGGTGCGAATAGCAATCATCGGCCAGGCCCTCCATTTGTATATGATATCATATAAATTTACAGTAATTAGAAAGTCATCACTCTATCTAATATTTGTTGACCTTGAAGAAGTTTTCAATCTAGTTGACAGAGAGAAGCTGTGGAAATCCCTGTTTGATTTATTTAGGAGTCAATATCACCCTGATACTGGCTATAACGGCTCTTCACACTAGCAACACAGCTAGAGTTAGGTATGGCCCTGGTGTGGAGTGCACTGTACCTTTATCATTGATCATTAGTGGTAGTAAAACGAAGAGCATGGTACTAAGGCCATCCCCCAGTTTTGAGCTGAAACCCACAATTGAAGGTGTGCCCTTAGAATCCGTTAAGCAGTTCGATTACCTGGGTATTCTACTCTGAGAAGCTGTATTGGGGTAGTCATATACTGAAGGAAACAATAGTTTTGAAACAACTGTCTGGGGCAGTTCTGATGTTTAGACAAAGGCTGATGCTAGAAACATTAGTGTTATCCAGAAAATAAACAAACAAAGTGCAGTGACAGCTTCACTCTATGGGGCAAAGCTCAGGGGTTATGCGAATGTTTGATCTTTCCAAGTAGCTGAGAATAACTTCCTAAAAGCTTTGATGGGGTTGGGGCAGGGCACTCCCTTATTAGCGTTCTATGCAGAGCTCAATTTTATCCCTACATCGAAAGTAGCAGCCCTCAGGCCAGTTCTTTATTGGGTTAGACTGATGAAAAATCCTAAGGCTGCAATATACTTGAAAACACTTGAAGAAGTAACCCTCACTGTATATCTCATATACATAATTCTCTGCATGACCTGCAGATGGAGTCCTTGTGGGCACATCCCCGTAGGGCAAGGCAGGAAATAGCAGATCGTATTAAAGATCAGTATTTTGAATTCATACAGACAAGGAAGCACCATGTCGTGGTGAGCCTCAGCTAGGCCTAACAGTGCTTGGGGTTCGCCCTTCTTTGCACAAGTCCTCAGACCAATAGAATAGAAGTTGGCACGGAAACTGAAATATAAAACAAAGTACTTTTATTAACCTCAAGAGGTGGAACTACATTCACACAACACCCTTCGGTAGTGCACGAAGTAGCACACTGAACAGAAGGAACATCGTCCTTTTATACCCACACAGGGGCTCAGAAGAAGGCGGAACAAGTACAGAAGAGAAGGTTTACATACATAAAAGGTCTTACAGAAAGGCACAGTCAACAATAGGGAGGAACTAGCAATTTGCTTACTCTGGTAAGAATAACCTGACAGTTACAGACTAGAACAGGTGTATGAACAGTTACAGTTTCTTCTGCTCATGTGCAGAGAAGCTGAGCCGAAATATAGTCTGTCCATAAGCAGAGTACAATAGTAAACGACAGCAAGGAAGGACAGAGCACATGGTGAGCACATGGCAGACAAGATGGTTGCCAAAAACAAGATTGCTTGTTAATGTTAATGTTATAGGGTATTTATACAAGCGCACAGCTACTCCAAGGAGTGTCCCGGCGCTAAAGCAGTTAAGCAAAAAACCCCGAAGAAGGAGCCCAGCATTTCCTCCTACTAATGCTCCCTCTAAATTATTGCTGGAAAAGCCAAGTTTTCAGCTGGCGGCGGAAGCACAGAAGGTCTCCTTCTTGCCTTAAAGACAGTGGAAGCTTATTCCATATTCTGCTCACAACCACCTGGAAGGAGCGACCGCCCCTCCTGGTCAGGCTGAATTTAGGCACCCACAACAAATGTTGGGTAGATGATCTCAGAGTCCTGGCAGGGTAATAGGGCGCAATTCTTTTCCTGATGTACTGGGCTCCATTGTTATTCAGCGCCTTGAAGCACAACACAAGTGCCTTAAAGACCACTCTGTTTATTACTGATAACCAGTGGTGTAATTTCAAAAGATTTGTCATGTGGGTTCTGGGTCCCTCATAGAGACTGCTCTAGCCGCAGAATTCTGGACAATCTGAAGACGGTTTAATAAGTACTCTGGAATGCCCAAATAAAGTACATGCGCATAATCCAGCCTAGACATTATCAAGGCCTGGACCACGGTCTTTCTATGGGCCACTGGTAGCAGCACTGAAAAAATCCTCATCATTTTTAACATCGTAAAACAAGTTACAGTCACTGACTGCACCTGTGTCTTCATGGAGAGTTCAGAGTCCATCATCACTCCCAAATTCTTCACTGTCGTGACAGGGGAAACAGGCGCCAGTTGATCCGATGGCCACCAATTTCGCCAATCATCTGCTGGGGTATGACCAAAAAAGATAATTTCCGTATTAGCGGAATTGCAAGATAACTGGTTTTCCCGGAACCAATTAAACACAGCCTTTAAACAAGTATGTATTTGGTTTTCATCAAAGGGCTACCCTTTTTCATAAGTGAGCAGCAGTTGTGAATCATCGGCATACGTGAGAACTTTGGCCCCTAAGCTCTCAGCCAGCGCCGCCAAAGGGGACATATAAATATTAAAAAGGGTAGGGCTCAGCACTGAGCCCTAGGGCACTCCCACGCTCAGTGCCGGGATGTCCGCTGTAAAGGGAGGTGTCCAAACCACCTGCTGACGGTCCTTCAAGAAGGAAGAAAACCACCTTAAAGCTGTGCCCCCAATCCCCCAATCCTCCAATCTCTGGAGGAGTCGACCATGAAGCACAGTATCAAAAGCTGCCGAGAGGTCCAGCAGTATCAAAACTACCTTACCCCCTCGGTCTAGCATACCTTTGATATTTTCTGAGACCTCCAGCAATGCGGTCTCCGTGCTATAATTAGCCCTAAAACCTGATTGACTGAGGTGCAGGACATTGGTGTCCTCAATAAAATTAGTGATTACCTTGTTTACATGCTTCTCCAGGGTTTTTGCGAAGAAAGGTAACAACGTAATGGGCCTGTAATTAGTGGCCACCAGAGGATCCGCAGACGGCTTCTTCAGAAGAGGGATAATTTTACCCACTTTCCATCTGGCCGGGACCTGACCGCTAGACAGAGAAAGGTTCAGGGCTTTATTCAATGCGGGGTTTAACACTTCCGCAACACCCGCTATTATCTTAGCTGGACAAGGATCTATGGGGGATCCAGATTTTAATGTCTTCATAATAGTCAGTGAGGTATCCAAGGTCATAACCGGAAATTCCCGCAATATATCTTCCCTAAGATCTTCCTTCTGAAACAAACAATTTTGATTCTGAGCAACCAGCAGCTTCAGCTAAATGCTAACCCCGATCGCTGCCAAATTACAAAAGACGACCCTTTTAGCATTAGCTGAAGACATTTGTTCATTTGGGATAGTCTGAATTCATATCCTGTACATTTACTAGCATCATTTCAGTAATTTCCTTATTCAGCATGTGTTGGGTTTTTATTTCTGCAACATTCCGCTTAGCAGGTGTACAGGCAGAAAATGCAGACGGAGCAAAGCATTGGACCACATTGTATACATACACAGCACGTAAATAGTATCACTAGTATTACACATAGGATGGTCAACAGCTTCCAGCCCCATGTAACAAACAATGTCTAAAACCAGCTAGCAAAAGCCCAGGTGCCAGTCTTTGGGTGAATTTCAGCAGCAAATCTTATGCAGTTTAGAGATTGCATCAAACACTGAAGGAGAGTGATCCAAAATGTTAGACGCAGCAACTAGTACCAATGATGCGACATGCACCACCTCCATCAGCCAGAACCACATCTAAAACCATACGATTTTGGAGTGCTACAATCCTCGCAATTTGCAGCTCTTCTGTAAGGTTCACAAGCGCCATAACTGTCTGATTGGTAACAGCTTCCACCACAAGAGGCAAGCGTCTTATCTTTCAGCTGTTTAATGCAGCACCCACAAAGAAAAACAAGCCCAAATTGAAATCAACCTATTGTTGCAAGGTGGTGTCAGTCTGGTCTTCCTCATAAGCGCTTGTTGTCCTTTTGTATCTGTTCTTAGAAATATCATTGTACAGTTTAAAATCCTTATGATACGATGCAGGAGCCAGAAACACAAGGGGCAACAGAAAGGACACATACCATACTCCAGACCATCCAACAGGTAGTTGGTAATATCCCTTGTTCCCACAGACAAAGTAGGTATTATGTGAGGATATGAAACTACTGTTATTGGCACCTTCAATAGTCAGAACCACAGTACACTCACTTCTTCCTACTGGAATTCTCCCAACACTGCCTATATTCAAGTCTGCTTTAGCTCTAGTAACAGAAATCTCAAATGGCCCATTGTTTTTAATAGTTCTCATATTTGGGAAAACATACAGCGTGGAAATATTTTTAGGTCGATACTCCTCCCATTCCCATTTAGTCCCTTCGACTCGAGGATAACCTTCTTCATCTGGATAACACACTTTATTGAGATGATAATTAATCCGTCCTACTGTCATTCTTAAAATGTTAGCCTTTTCAAAAGCAAACAAAAGCGCAAACCAGGCTTGGCAAGAACCATTATGCGAGAAAGGAAGAGGACTAACAGGTGTACCTCCCTTCTTCTGGTGAGCAGGTATCATCCCACACACCCAACACTCAGTAGTATTTGTGGCATTGTGAGTGTGATGTAACATCTGAATAAACATGTTGTTTAGGTAGGATTGTCAATGCTTTTGCTCATGCTATGGAAGCCTAAAGTAATGATGCTCAGCTGGTACTGGAGTAGTGGCGATCAGAAGCTGTCGAGCAGGAGACACTTTCTCAACAAACCAGGTTGTCACTGCTACAACTACCATAGCAACAACAAATCCTACAGCACATATGCTCTTTTTATTACAGATCTTAGCAACAGTTGATCTCCATTCAGACATGATCACTTCCTTGTTGAATCAATCCTTGGAGCTCTAAAGTCCTGGGCAGCCATTGGTTTCTTCACCAAGGGTCAAGACGGGTATCCCTATGCAGGACTGAATCCCCCCCTTGCCACATCAGCGCCATTTCACAAACCCAGGACTAAAGCTCAACCACTCTTTTTCAACCATGTAGACTCTTTCCGTGGTCTCAGTTGGGACCGGGATACTCCAGGGTTTGTGTGGTCTGGGAAGACTTCCTCAGATTTGTCAGGTGAGATGGCGAGGACTTTTTCTGCATCCAGAATCTCTCGATGGTCAGTCAGCAAAGCAGGTTCCACCGAGGTAGGCGACACTCGCTTGCAGTGAGTGCTGTGAACCCAGCTCTTCCTGTTCGTCACTCGAACCGCTGTCCTCGTAGAGAGGAGCACCTGTTCCGGTCCTCACCACCTGAGCTCTAAGCTGTTCGACCTCTCGAAGATCTTGACCATCACATGGTCACCGGACCGGAGTTCATGGGCCTCACCTGTGGACCTGTCAGGAAGAGCTTCTTGAACCTGTTGATGAATAGAAATCAAACTGTCAGTCAACTGTGCTAAGTAATCACTTATCAGAACACATGGTACATCATGTATGGGGCATTGCTTAGGAACTCCCCAAATGTTCATTGGTCTCCCAAATACCACCTCATATGGTGTAAACCCAGATCGTGAATGTGGCATTGATCTAAGAAACAACAATGCCAAGAGCAACGCATCAGGCCATTTCAAAGACGTGGAAGCCAGTATTTTAGTAATTTCAATTTCAAAGTAGCCTTATACCTCTCCACCAATCCTGCTGATTGTAGGTGGAAAGACTGCATGGAACTTCTATTTGATCCTTAATCCTTTCAGGACAAACTCAACAACTTGTCCAATAAAATGAGGTCCATTGTCACTCCACAAAAGTTTACAAACACCAAATCTATTGAAGAATTCCTTTAAAAGCACCTTTGCTGTAATAAGAGACGTATTATACTTTGTAGAGTATGCCTCTATCCATTTACTGAAGGCACATACCACCACTAGGACATACTTCAAGTTATTGCAATGTTCAAGTTGGATGTAATCCATTTGCAAGACTTCAAAAGGTGCAGTTGGTGTAGCAAACCCTCCTGTAGGAGTCCGTGTCCCTTTACCAGGATTGTACTGCCAACAGATTAAACAGGACTGTGCCATCCTTTTAGCTGTGCCGGCAATTTCTGGATGCTCCCAAACTTGCGTAAGCAATTTCGTTATTGTTGAAGCTAAAATAATCTGAGTGTCCCTATAGCATATATCCAGAAGACCAGTGTAGTGGTCCCGCAGGATATATGCGTCCAAAATAGGACGTGTGATCACACTTGCCTTTATGTTTATCTGACAACCACAAAAACCATAGAACCTTCTTATGTCAAGGGAACTAAGTCTGGGAACTATAATCAATAGTCTTAGTAATGTATCTACACAATTTAGACAGAACACGAACTGTGCCACAGGATGCTTAATTAGACAAAAATATGGTTAAAACATGTACACGTTTATTCTGCATAGTTTCAATATAAATATACACAAAAACGATTGCATATGACAATAAAAATTCAGTACATAATAAAATTCATAAGGAAAATTCATAAAAAAGTTTACACATCAATAAATTAAAATTGTTCAAGAGAACAAGAGTCGACGCAGCGTTTCGGTGTTGGTGATGGGCACCTTCTTCAGGACTGTTTCTCTACAAGGAGATACATAATTACCATACAGAAAACATGGCAGTTCAAAACTATACAGTAAAAACAAACTATAAATAAAATTGTTCTGTCAGGCTAGTAGTTCATGATTCCCTTTTATACAAAGCTTTCATGTAGGCGACTATAAACACGTTTTACATTCACACATTTCTTATTACTAAAAGAAAAATCTCTCTCTCTCTCTAATTGGTTCATATCATGGTTGGTTATGGTTATCGAACATATAAGGTTCACAGTGAGTTCCACTTTCTATTACTTACAGAGACAATGTAACAAAAAGTTGCTATGTCTCTTACCTTAAGTTAAAAAAGCTCAGGAATTAATCAGAGTCAACTTGCAAAGTCGCGTCCTCATATGGCGTTGCGACACTGCTCAGGTATTTATACCAATATTTCTACGTATTACTGTTCATGCAGTTTCTAGATGGATAAATGCAAATGTTAATGATACTGATTAGTATGTGTTTTAATTTCTTAAGCCTTTTTTACAGTAGAGATGGCAGTAAGATACCTGTTTAAATTCTCAAGGAAGTCCACCCTGCTTTGGAGGATCCACCAATCTTAATTCAGGTGCTTAATGTCTACAAAGAACACACATATTTCACTTAGTGTATTGTTGATTTATAGCTTTAACAATTAGGTCCACTCATGTAATAGCACTCACCACCTATCTCTTGTATAATCAAGAATCGCTGTAGCCGGGCCTGTAATGCTATATTCCTCGGTACGCTTAAACTCCGGGGGTGACCTCCGGTTTAAGAGGCGATCTGTAAGTTAAAAAAATTTGTTTTTAAAGTCTATCACTATTTCTTTTTGTTGTCTGAGAAAATTATTGTTTAAATTGCCAACTATCATCTTGGTCTATCATTGACATTTTAATTCGTATTAGTATTCTTGAGGTTAATTCAAGATTTCGCCATTTCTTACTCATAAACTCAGGCGATCCATGAATTTTTATACAAGGACCCATTTCGAATTCTTTTTTTATGGTGGCCCTAAGTGAATTGTCATGCATTCAAACTAAGCTGTCAAGGTGATGGATACCGTCCTAGTGACTTTTGCCTTTTTACGTACTTGCGCTTTTTGATACAAATTACACAGATCTATATTTGTGCCATTAGTGCAAGTATCATGGGCATGTGGCCTCTTATACATGGACTTAATGTAATAATTTATTAAATTCCACCGCCAAACGGGCAGCCATCCACTGTGTAATTAATCCTTATTTACATGATACTATTCATAAATGTCACAATGTTATTTGTTAAGCCGCATTGGTTTAAGGTGGAGAGACACGTAATTGTAATCAACGATCTATATAGGTAGCTATTTGTCTACTAATGTTCCCAGACAGGCCCAGATGATTTTGTCCGTATTTGGCATTTAAATGTTACTGCGTGCTCTGTATGCATTACTTTATCAAGTGTAGTCCAATTTTTAACGCATATTACGTATCAACAGGTAACATGTTTTAATCTCAAAACACAGGCTAGTATTCATGACATAAAAATACGATTAGAGGGTTTATTCTAACTATACTCGTTTATCTACCATAATTACTATAACGGGTAAAGATTCATTGTAGTCTGTGTTTCCCTGGTACTAAAGAATAATCTCTTCTTATTTGGTAGAGATCTATTCAAACAAATCAAGGGGACCAGTATGGGGGCCACTTGTGCCCCCAGTCTGGCCTGCCTCTATGTATCCCAGTTCGAAGAAAAACATATCTTCAATGAACTGGCACCTTTCTACGAGAATATATCCAATTGGTCCCGTTACATCGATGATGTATTTTTTGTCTGGACCGGATCAGAGAATTCCTTGGCAGATTTCATAGATTGGCTAAACCAAGGTGATATAAATCTAAATTTTACCTCACATATCGACAGGGAGAGGTGTGAGTTCCTTGACATAATAATTAAACACACAGATGGATGCCTCAATGTTGAGCTATATACGAAACCAACCGACAAGAACACCATGCTCCATTACGACAGTAACCCTCCTCCTTGCCAAAAAAATAACATTCCGTTTGGCCAATTTTTTAGATTAAAATGTAACTGTACAACTATTAAAGATTACGATAAACATGCCATGGCCCTCAAACAAAAGTTTATTGAGAGAGGGAAGATAGTTGCACAAATAGGGAAGAGGGGTACATAAAGAGGCAGGAGGGGTGCAGACTCTATTAACAGAGGTGCGAAAAGGCAAGAAAGGTGCAGAAAGAAGGAAGTGAAGTGCAGAAAGAGGCAACAGAGGTACAGAAAGACACAAAAGGGGTGCAGAAACAAGCAAGAGAAGTGCAGAGAGAGACACGTGAGGTGCAGAAAGAAGCGAGAGCTGTACAGAAATAACCAACAGAGGTGCAAAAGGAGGAGGCAAGAGGGGTGCAGAAAGAAGGTAGGAGGGGTGCAAAAAGAGGCAAGAGAGGTACAGAAGGAGGTCGGAGGGGTGCAGAAAGAAGGAAGAGAAGTGCAGAAAGAGGCAAGAGAATTGCTTCAAGAAGCAACAGATGTGTAGAAAGAAGCAAGCAAAGTGCAGAAAGAGGCAAGTGAGGTGCAAAAAGAGGCATGATAAGTACAGAAAGAAGCAACAGAGGTACAGAAAGAGGCAAAAAGGGTGTAGAAAGACGTTAGAGGGATACAGAAAAAGGCAAGAGAGGTGCAGAAAGAGGGAAGAAGGGTGCAGAAAGAAGCAAGAGGGGTACAGAAAGAAGCAATTGAGGTGCGGAAAGAGGCAACAGATGCTCAGAAAGAGGGAATGAGAGGTGCAGAAAGTAGAAGAGATGTGCAGAAAGAGGCAAGAGGTGTGCAGAAAAAGAAAGAAATGTGCAGAAAGAAGCAACAGAAATGCAGAAAGATGCAGGAGAGGCGCAGAAAGAAGCAAGAGTGGCTTGCACACCATTAGTACCAATTTAACACCCACATTTAGCAATAAGTAACAGGTGACCATTCTAGGTTTGCAAAGGGCCTTCTACCACGCTGTAACACTTGTCACTGCATTTTTGGTAATGTTTGAGCTAATTGAGTTAGAAACAAGGCTTTTTTTGTTCAAATCTGCAGATTAGGGAGCAAATGATAGAAAATGTTGCTATTGGGGAAAATATATAATTGTGCAAAATTTGGTGCAGCCAAACAGTCACATAATTCCAGTGGCCCTGCTTCATACCTCTGACTAGGTCCACAAGTGCTCCACATTGATTCCTTCTTTTTTTGTCTCACCAAGTTCATAGTTGAGCTATAGAAACAAGGTAGACTAAACCTAAGGTTACCAGTCTACAATACAGACCACAATACCACATAATTACTCTCCATAACACATAATCCCACTTTACATAAATCCTATACACTAAATACCACATACTTTCTATCCACAAAATTTTACTGCACAACATACCACATAATTCCACTACACACAACGTACATCCCCTCCACTCCAAAAAACATTAGTAAACATTTTTTACATTTACAATGCCAATAGCTCTAACTCTCGCAAATGCGAAACCTATTACATTGAAAACACTTCTTTAACTAGTAGCGTTTGCAGAGTGGTGAAGAAAGGGTGCTGGGCCCCCGACCAGTGCTCAAGAATTCCGCTGCATAGGATTTACAGGCGGTACCAGAAGGGCTTCTTGGCCCCCAAAGTCCCTCAGGAGTAAAGTGGACTTCCTCCCAGTTGTCTGCCAGGAGGCGCATTTGCAGAGTGGTGGATAAAAGGGGCATGTCCTCCGAAGACGACTTAGCAATCCTACTGTGTGGGACTTATTGGAGGTAACAAGAGGGGTACTTGGCCCACAAGGACATTCTTGGGGCCAACCACCCCTCCTATTACCTCCAGTAAGTACCACACAGCAGGATTGCTAAGTACTCATAACAGGCCCCACCCCCTTTGCCCACCACTCTGCAAACGCTCTCCCTAGCGTGCTCTTGGATAGGGATTGAAGTCCCCTTTGCTTCTGGTGGTCCTTTAGGGGCCAACTAGCCTACCTCTTACCTTCAGTAAGCCCCACACAGTGGGATTGCTGAGAGGTAGACACAGGCCATGCCCCCTTTCTCCACCACTCTGCAAATGCGCCCTCTGGCTCGTTCTAAGTTGGGGATTAAGTCCCCTTGAATACCGAGGGTCCCTGGGGGCCAACTAGCCCACCAAGTACCTCCAGAAAATGCCAGACAGCTTGATTGCAGAGAGGTGGTCAGAGGCCATGCCCCCTTTTTCCACCACTCTGCAAACGCGGCTCCTGGCGCACTGCTGTTCTGAGGATAAAGTCCACTTGTGTCCTGCGGTCCTGAGGACACAAGAGGACCTCATTGCCCCACCAGCAGTGCACCAGGAGCCATGCGACAGGAGCCGTGCACCAGGAGCCGTGCTCCCATCCTGTCATAGCAAACAGCAATGTCCTGGGGTGGGCACCCCGGGACATTGGAGGAGCCGGCCCAGGGGGTAGGGGTCCCCAGGGCCATTAGGGCTCTAGGAGGGGGGCCGCATGGTACCCCTCCCTTACTGATTAGAGCTAACGAGGGGGTGGTCACCGAGGGTCCATAACTGACCCCCATATTAGCAAATTAAATGCCCAGGGAGGTGGTGGTCCCCGGGGCAGTGTGGGGAGGGGCAGGAGTCCCCCCACACTTTTTAATTCTATTAAAGCCCCGGGGAGGTGGCGGTCCCTGAGGCTTGGGGGACCGCGAGGTCCCCGCTTATAATTATTAAAAGCCCTGGGGAGGTGGCGGTCCCTGGGGCAGTGTGGGGGTTTTGACAACCCCACACATATATACATCAAGCCCCAGGGAGGTGGCGGTTCCTGGGGCTGCATAGGCCCCCACGGGTGCCTGCCCCTGGGACCTGCCCACCCGGGGGCTTATAGAAAACAAAGCACGGGTGCTCATGCTTCATTTTTTTTAAAAATCAATCAGATTTGTGCACCCACCGCAAATTCGGGCTTTTTGAAAAAAAAGAATTTTTGGGGCCTGGCAGGCCTAGAGGGTCACGGTATTTCTACCCTGCCCCTTTTTCTTGTTTTTCAACCTTTTTTCACTCTTTTTCTTGTGAGTCGGTTACCGAGTCACAAGATGGCTGCCAAAACTTCCTGGTTTGGAGTGTTGACAGCCAATCAAATTGAAGCTCGTGCTCTGGAGGAGTTGCGACTCCTCTTTGGTGCTCAGATATCGAAAGCTTTCTTTTTTTAATTTGACAGGAAAAACTGAACGGATGTACACCATTTTAAAGATGGTTGCTTTCTGAACCGAGAGCTACCTTTTTGCCAAATTTGGTATAATTCCGCTCAGCAGTTCGGGCTATGGAAATTAACATGGAGAAATGTTTTTTTGGGACCCCCCTTTTTTTTGGCCCCCGCTTTACGAATCACCCCGAAACTTTCAAGACAGGAGCTGACTGGATCAGGCCATTCGGTTTGAAACTTTCACAAATATTCGTCAAACGACGCCAAAGTTATTGGCAAAACAAAAAACGTTTTTCTGTTTGTAGGTTCCACATGTACCATCAACAATTTAGTGCATTGTATAAAAATGTGGTGGATTGGTTTTCATTATTATAGTGATGACTGCAAGTATGAGTTTATCCAATCAGAGTGATGCAACAATGAATGATAAATATCTCTTGTCAATATGAATTCATTCAGGGCATTATCTAACAAATTGAAAAAGCTTGAAATGCTGAAATACAAAATGATACAATTCGATTTGTAATGAATTTTCAATGTTCTATTAATTAGGATTTCTTAATGATTACATGCAGTTGTATTCAATTAAAAAATGAATGGATATTGTATTTTTGCACTTTGGTCAAAATTAATCAGACTGTGAACACTTGTGAGGCATCTTAATGGCATTCTAAGGTGGCTGACATTTGCATTTCAATGTACCACTTTTCTTTTGGTCCTTTCATTGTTTTTAACATGAGCCGCTACCCAATGAAATTGCTTGTTATTATAAGGCTTAACTTTACGAGTAGTCACTGACATTAATGGAGGCCAGGAGGCTGAAACGCGTTTGTCAGTTTGCTTTTCGAGTTGCATGTGTTTAGACCACTAGTGTGATGTATATATATATATATATATATATATATATATATATATATATATATATATATATATATATATATATATATATATATATATTTTTTTTTTTTTTAGAACAGTAGTAGAAACCTAGTATAAACACACTACAAGATGGCCGCCACAAAATTGATTTTGTACCATCTTTCATGTCTGTGAACTAAATAATTCAGAAAAGGGGGTGGTGATGAACAGAGTGTCTGAATTAAGCAGACCACTCTTACCCAGTCCAAAGATCAGGGCTTGATCCATCACCGTTTTTTAGCTCACTGCACCATCCCAGCTCAAAACTTGGCTATATGCATATTAGTCTGACCCTGGCCCAGTGCATCATGGGAACAGGGCAGACCAAACTACCAAGCCAATTCTTATACTGGGAAGGAAACAAGCTACCGGGGACCATTTTCTGGCATTTCAGCCGTCTTCGGCCCAGCTTAATTCAGACACTCTGTTCATCACCACCCCCTTTTCTGAATCGTTTTTGGCCACTATAGGTGTGGCAGGGTATACTCAGACATGAGTCCCTTTCTCACTGCACCATCAGGATTCAAGCAAGCCGGGCCGAAGACGGCTGAAATGCCAGAAACCGGTCCCCGGTAGCTTGTCTCCTTTCTGGTGAAGAATTGGCTTGGTAGTTTAGTCTGCCCTGTTCCCATGATGCACTGGGCCAGGGACAGACTGATTTGCATATAGCCAGATTCTGAGCTGGGATGGTGCAGTGAGATAAATAACGGTGATGGATCAAGCCCTGATCTTTGGACTGGGTAAGAGTGGTCTGCTTAATTCAGACACTCTGTTCATCACCACCCCCTTTTCTGAATCGTTTTTGGCCACTATAGGTGTGGCAGGGTATACTCAGACATGAGTCCCTTTCTCACTGCACCATCAGGATTCAAGCAAGCCGGGCCGAAGACGGCTGAAATGCCAGAAACCGGTCCCCAGTAGCTTGTCTCCTTTCTGGTGAAGAATTGGCTTGGTAGTTTAGTCTGCCCTGTTCCCATGATGCACTGGGCCAGGGACAGACTGATTTGCATATAGCCAGGTTCTGAGCTGGGATGGTGCAGTGAGATAAATAATGGTGATGGATCAAGCCCTGATCTTTGGACTGTGTAAGAGTGGTCTGCTTAATTCAGACACTCTGTTCATCACCACCCCCTTTTCTGAATCGTTTTTGGCCACTATAGGTGTGGCAGGGTATACTCAGACATGAGTCCCTTTCTCACTGCACCATCAGGATTCAAGCAAGCCGGGCCGAAGACGGCTTAAATGCCAGAAACCGGTCCCCGGTAACTTGTCTGCTTTCTGGTGAAGAATTGGCTTGGTAGTTTAGTCTGCCCTGTTCCCATGATGCACTGGGCCAGGGACAGACTGATTTGCATATAGCCAGGTTCTGAGCTGGGATGGTGCAGTGAGATAAATAACGGTGATGGATCAAGCCCTGATCTTTGGACTGGGTAAGAGTGGTCTGCTTAATTCAGACACTCTGTTCATCACCACCCCCTTTTCTGAATCGTTTTTGGCCACTATAGGTGTGGCAGGGTATACTCAGACATGAGTCCCTTTCTCACTGCACCATCAGGATTCAAGCAAGCCGGGCTGAAGACGGCTGAAATGCCAGAAACCGGTCCCCAGTAGCTTGTCTCCTTTCTGGTGAAGAATTGGCTTGGTAGTTTAGTCTGCCCTGTTCCCATGATGCGCTGGGCCAGGGACAGACTGATTTGCATATAGCCAGGTTCTGAGCTGGGATGGTGCAGTGAGATAAATAACGGTGATGGATCAAGCCCTGATCTTTGGACTGGGTAAGAGTGGTCTGCTTAATTCAGACACTCTGTTCATCACCAACCCCTTTTCTGAATCGTTTTTGGCCACTATAGGTGTGGCAGGGTATACTCAGACATGAGTCCCTTTCTCACTGCACCATCAGGATTCAAGGAAGCCGGTCCGAAGACGGCTGAAATGCCAGAAACCGGTCCCCGGTAGCTTGTCTCCTTTCTGGTGAAGAATTGGCTTGGTAGTTTAGTCTGCCCTGTTCCCATGATGCACTGGGCCAGGGACAGACTGATTTGCATATAGCCAGGTTCTGAGCTGGGATGGTGCAGTGAGATAAATAACGGTGATGGATCAAGCCCTGATCTTTGGACTGGGTAAGAGTGGTCTGCTTAATTCAGACACTCTGTTCATCACCACCCCCTTTTCTGAATCGTTTTTGGCCACTATAGGTGTGGCAGGGTATACTCAGACACGAGTCCCTTTCTCACTGCACCATCAGGATTCAAGCAAGCCGGGCCGAAGACGGCTGAAATGCCAGAAACCGGTCCCCGGTAGCTTGTCTCCTTTCTGGTGAAGAATTGGCTTGGTAGTTTAGTCTGCCCTGTTCCCATGATGCACTGGGCCAGGGACAGACTGATTTGCATATAGCCAGGTTCTGAGCTGGGATGGTGCAGTGAGATAAATAACGGTGATGGATCAAGCCCTGATCTTTGGACTGGGTAAGAGTGGTCTGCTTAATTCAGACACTCTGTTCATCACCACCCCCTTTTCTGAATCGTTTTTGGCCACTATAGGTGTGGCAAGGTATACTCAGACATGAGTCCCTTTCTCACTGCACCATCAGGATTCAAGCAAGCCGGGCCGAAGACGGCTGAAATGCCAGAAACCGGTCCCCGGTAGCTTGTCTCCTTTCTGGTGAAGAATTGGCTTGGTAGTTTAGTCTGCCCTGTTCCCATGATGCACTGGGCCAGGGACAGACTGATTTGCATATAGCCAGGTTCTGAGCTGGGATGGTGCAGTGAGATAAATAACGGTGATGGATCAAGCCCTGATCTTTGGACTGGGTAAGAGTGGTCTGCTTAATTCAGACACTCTGTTCATCACCACCCCCTTTTCTGAATCGTTTTTGGCCACTATAGGTGTGGCAGGGTATACTCAGACACGAGTCCCTTTCTCACTGCACCATCAGGATTCAAGCAAGCCGGGCCGAAGACGGCTGAAATGCCAGAAACCGGTCCCCGGTAGCTTGCCTCCTTTCTGGTGAAGAATTGGCTTGGTAGTTTAGTCTGCCCTGTTCCCATGATGCACTGGGCCAGGGACAGACTGATTTGCATATAGCCAGGTTCTGAGCTGGGATGGTGCAGTGAGATAAATAACGGTGATGGATCAAGCCCTGATCTTTGGACTGGGTAAGAGTGGTCTGCTTAATTCAGACACTCTGTTCATCACCACCCCCTTTTCTGAATCGTTTTTGGCCACTATAGGTGTGGCAGGGTATACTCAGACATGAGTCCCTTTCTCACTGCACCATCAGGATTCAAGCAAGCCGGGCCGAAGACGGCTGAAATGCCAGAAACCGGTCCCCGGTAGCTTGTCTCCTTTCTGGTGAAGAATTGGCTTGGTAGTTTAGTCTGCCCTGTTCCCATGATGCACTGGGCCAGGGACAGACTGATTTGCATATAGCCAGGTTCTGAGCTGGGATGGTGCAGTGAGATAAATAACGGTGATGAATCAAGCCCTGATCTTTGGACTGGGTAAGAGTGGTCTGCTAAATTCAGACACTCTGTTCATCACCACCCCCTTTTCTGAATTGTGAACTAAATAGGGCGGACTGTTTAAAATGGCGAATTTGTTTGTACACTGACGACACTGACGAAGCCTTGAGCAAAACGCGTCTGTCGGGGGTGCTGGGGGGTTTGGAAATAAAATAATTGAAAGATCACGATATTGGAGTGCTGGCCGTTTCTTTCTGGACACCATTTTTTGGGAGCGTGTGACGATATATATATATATATATATATATATATATATATATATATATATATATATATATATATATATCACGCTTCAAAGCTGCGCAGGCGAGCGTTTCTCCTTTCGCCACCGCCCGCCGTAGACAAGACACGGACCCAGATTTAGTGCAGATTTAATTTATTGTCCCAAAAACCGTCAGAGACGCGTTTCACCGCTCGCGCGGCTTGTTCACTTGACAATGATTTTTCTCGTGAGAGGCAATTTAAAGTGACAGTGCTCATTTGTGAAATACCACGTGATATAGCAGTGGACATAGAGAAGATACTGCTGTTTTCCTTATCACTGTTAAATACAAAACTCATATTGGCCTCATGCTATATTATCTATACATGTTAAATAAATATTGGCAATGCATGCATCAACTCGACTTTTAAATAAAATCCGTGTTTGTTTGGATACATATAGAATACCATAAATTCATGGCATTTCTAAACTTTCTTAATATCGGTAAAATACCAAAATATCATGTATTTGGAAAACAGTTCCCATTCTTGCCATATCGTATTTAAAGTGCTTAATGTGAGTAAAGTGCTTAAGATATTTTTGTAATTTTTCAACGTTTCTTAGCGCGCGTTTCCAACTTGTTGGTAATTAATATGTACTTGTCTTGATAGTTTTTGCTTACTTACACATAATATATCATCAGTTTCCTTAGATTATGGCATGTTCACCAATCTATGTAGCCATTACAAATATATTTGACTTTCCTGGTTCATAGTCACTCAATAGATCGCCCCATTTATCAAATAGCTCATCTAAATCTATTATCCATAGTCCCATATATTCCGATATCATTTTGTTGATCCATATATAAAACCCACCCTTGCAAGCATTCATAAAATTGCTCAATTCATATATTTACACCAAAATAATATCCTATCAAAGAATATCAATATAAATATAAATATAAACACATATATAAATATTTATTCATGTATTTCCAAGACAGTTAATAAATACATAAAAACCAAAGTTATGTTTAAAATTATATATATATTTCAAACAAAGGATGCGGCACACTTGAGCAAAATTTTGCTTAATTTATTCGTAGATGTTCACTCCACCAATGCGTTTCAGCCTGTCTCAGCTTTTTTCATATATTTATAGTTGGGGCCAAAGTTTCCATAGGAGAAGTGTCTTTTTTTTGCCAATAACTTTAACACAGCTTGACAAATCTTCACAAAATTAAAAAAAAAAATTCCCTTTTTTGGTTTAGCTGTTAAAAGTCATGGGGTGATCCGTACAGTCGTGCTCTCTCAATGAAAGACAAATTAGTGGATACGAGTTCTGAAGTCCTGGATAAAACATCTTGGTGGCAGACCAACAAAGGGTTCTTCAAGTGTAAAACTTGTAAGGGCTGTACCCATGGCATTAACAAAACGACCTTCAGGGATAGCTTTGGCAATAAGGACTATATGATCAGCAAGGTCCTTACATGCAAGACAGAATATGTCATATATATCCTGGAATGTCCATGTGCCCTACGTTATGTCGGGAGTACTAAACTCCCGGTCCATAAACGAATATTACAACACCTTAGGGCCATCACAAACCAGGACAACAGGTATCCCGTAGCTAGACATTTTAGGGAATTCCATTAGAGCAATAATAATCAGTTACAGTACTATGTCATTGATTCTATTTGTGCCAGCAGAAGGGGTGGCAATAGAGAGGCCCAGTTGAGGAAGCTTGTGACTAAATACATTCTTCAGCTTGACACTAAGCAACCAAAGGGTCTCAATCTGACAGAGGACATGTATACATGTTTACACTGAGGCCTCTAAGTTTAGAAATATGCTGCTTCGTTATGTGGTATTGTTGTATTATATGAATTTTAAATGGTTTTTATCTTTTGATAGTTATTTATTGTTTTATATGCATTAATACTTATGAACTTGGCTTAATGCTTTTCACATTCTAGCACTGTACCGCACATTTTGCACTTATGTTATTAATCTTGGAGGTCAAAAAAGTATCTGCTCTGCTTCCCTAACTTCCCTTACTTTAAGTCTATTATGTCTTGCCCTCACAACATTGATGTGTAGTGATCTGGTAATGGGATAACCAGCAGTGTGGTGAGTCCCTCTGGGATCAAGTCTGGGCTCAGTCTGATCCAGAGTAACCAGTCCAGATTTATTAAGTCTCATTTTTTTAAAACACTTTGCACTTACTACACTTTATTACATGAGCACTTTTGGGTACATGTCACTGAGATGGAACTAGCATAAGGGGATTTATCCCGAGATTCAACATGCTCAAGACTACCAACTTAACATATGAACCAGAGAACCATGGTATAGATATCATTATACATGGGCTCCATGCTTCTATTGGCGTTATGTTGCACATATTTATGTAATGTACAGGGAATCATTATTTTAGATATAAATATATGTTTTAATGGATTTTAACATATACTTTTATCCCCTGTATAAGCCATTATTCTATCGTCATTTTATATAATGTTTTTAACACGATGATGTATTATATGTTGACTAGTCTGTTTTCCATATCCATCCCATGTGACGTAAGCAATATGTGGCACTAGCACTTTAAAAGTCGATTGCACTATTATCACGTTGTCATGTGATCAAGGCTCGAATGAACATATGGCGACAGCACCTGAATAAATCAGCATCCGATAATTTGGTGGTCCGTGTCTGTCTGTTCTTGCCCCGCGTCTGGGAAAAGTGTCAGCATGTGGGGAACGGAGTTCTTCATATATATATATATGTATATATATTTCAAACAAAGGACGCGGCACACTTGAGCAAAATTTTGCTTAATTTATTCGTAGATGTTCACTCCATCAATGCGTTTCAGCCTGCCTCAGCTTTTTTCATATATTTATAGTTGGGGCCAAAGTTTCCATAGGAGAAGTGTTTTTTTTTGCCAATAACTTTAACACAGCTTGACAAATCTTCACAAAATTAAAAAAAACTTTCCCTTTTTTGGTTTAGTTGTTAAAAGTCATGGGGTGATCCGTAAAGTGGTTGCTGAAAATAAATGGAGTCCCAAAATGCATTTTTCCAATGTTAAGTCTAGAGGGAATTTTCATTTTTGAATACAACTACAGCCTGCACCGATGACCGGAATTACACCAAATTTGGCAGAAAGACAGATGTTGGTCCTGAAATTGTGCTCTTTGTAATTTGGTGTACATCCGTTTAGTAGTTGCAGAGATATTTAAGTTTAAAAAATATAGATATCTGGTAGCCCAAAAACCTACTGAAATGCTAATGAAATTGGATTGGCTTCCAACACTTCAACCCTGAATTGTTGGCATCCATCTTGGGACTTGGTTGAACCGAGACCCACAAAAAAAAAGTAAATAAGAAAAGGAGAAGTGTACAAAAACCCTGACCCTCTAGGCCTCTTGGAGTGGGACCCTCTAGGACCAAAAAAAGGATTTGGGGAGAAAAAAAATCAGTGGGAAACGCGGATCCAGACACATTTTTATTTTTTTATCCAGCACAGGCTTCCACGCTTTATTTATTATCCGCACTAGTTGGGCCAGGTCCTGGAGGCATTTTCTTTTATAATGGAGAGGGGGCACACAGGCCTAACCCTCCTGAGGCTCAATATTGCCCCCGGGGACCACCACCGCCCTAAGGCCTTGCTTTAAAAAAAATAGATATCTGTACGGTACACAGACAAAATATCGAGTTTTAAATTTCGATATACAATTATATAGAAGTTTAAATATCGATGGGACAAAATATCGAAGGTAAGTAATATCGACAGTCTTAATATCGATATTAGTATGATATCAGTAATATCGAAGTTTTAAATATCGATGTCAATAATATCGAAATAAATAACTTTGATGTTACTAATATCAATTTTTAAATAAATTTAGTGTATATTATATTGTATTTATTATGTTTTATTATTTATTTTTAATGTAATTTAATTAAATATTGTCTTTTACTACTGTAGCGGGATGTGGGTTTATAGGGGAATAGGGTGGGAAGTAATTTAATTATGTTAAATTAATTATTAATTAGTAGGAATTATTAATTAATTAATTGAGAATTAATTTTTAATTAATTTTAATTAATTGATTAATTGATAAATATGTTCTGTAGCGGGTTATGGGTTTATACGGGAATCGGGTGGGAAGTAATTTAATAATAATTAATTAATTAATATATGTTTGTACATATTTTAACTAATAATTAATTGGTAATTAATTTATATTAATTCGTTAATTAATTAATATAATTTTGTACATATTTTTAATTATTAATTAGTTGGTAATTAATTAATATTAATTAGTTAATTACATTAATTAGAGTAATTTTTTTATATATAATTTTTTGTTATTCTTAATTAATTAATTGGGAAAAATAATATTAATTATTAAATTAAATTAATTACAGCTAATGTGCTAATATATTTACTTTATTGTTATTGTTAATTAATAATTAATTGGTAATTAAATAATATTAATTAATTTTGGGTAAAGGAGTTTTTTTAGGGTTCAGGGTCAGTTTTCAGTTTTTGGGTAAAGGGGTATTTTTAGGGTTCAGGGTCACTTTTCAGTTCTTGGGTAAAGGGGTATTTTTAGGGTTCAGGGTCAGTTTTCAGTTTTTGGGTAAAGGGGTATTTTTAGGGTTCAGGGTCAGTTTTCAGTTTTTGGGTAAAGGGGTATTTTTAGGGTTCAGGGTCAGTTTTCCGTTCTTGGGTAAAGGGGTATTTTTAGGGTTCAGGGTCAGTTTTCAGTTTTTGGGTAAAGGGGTATTTTCAGGGTTCAGGGTCAGTTTTCAGTTTTTGGGTAAAGGGGTATATTTAGGGTTCAGGGTCAGTTTTCAGTTCTTGGGTAAAGGGGTATTTTTAGGGTTCAGGGTCAGTTTTCAGTTTTTGGGTAAAGGGGTATTTTTAGGGTTCTGGGTCAGTTTTCAGTTTTTGGGTAAAGGGGTATGTTTAGGGTTCAGGGTCAGTTTTGGGTTTTTGGGGTACAGGGATATTTTTAGGGTTCAGGGTCTGTTTTGGGTTTTTGGGGTACAGGCGTACAGGGTAAAAATAAAAAGAAATTACATTAAATCAATTAAATGAAATAAAAAAAAATTACATTAAATTATTAAGTGTTTTATTTATTTTAAATGTATATGTATTAGTTTTAATTTTGGTTTAATATTTTTATTTAATATTTGTAAAATTATATGTATTTTAAAATTATTTTTACATTATTATTAATACATTTAAAAAAACGATATTTTTAATTTCGATATTTTTGTACTACAATATTATTTTTTCGATATTTTTGTACTTACCTTTATGAAGATATGACTCTGATATTTTTGATGTCGATATTTTTGTGCCGATATTTTTGTATTTCGATATTGTGTCTGTCGATATTATGTCAGACATTCATTTGTACAGGCCCCCCCCACTCCACCATCAGCCACCATCTCCCCACGGCTTACAGTTTTATAAATGTTGGCTTCTTAGACCCTCCCAAAGCCCCGGGGAATGCCGCCTCACCAAGGTTTCATCTATGAACAAAGCAAAGGGCCACACTTTCAATATATATAGTGCGGGGGCCATGCGGACCCACCAACCCTGGGACCACCACCTCCTCAGGGAGTTATCTATAAATAAAGTGGGGGACTGGGCAGACCCCCTGCAGACCTGGGGGTCACCCCCTTCTCTGGGTCTTTAAATTTACATAATGCAGGGGGGTGGCAAGAACTCCCCCACCATCAGGTTAGCAGATAATACAAGCCACTAACCTTCCGGAACAAACCAGTACGGGCGATGATTATTTTCCCCACTCCCTCCTCCGCAAACCAGCAGAGAGAGAAGAGAGTATAACTCCCCCTGCAAGGCCGCACACAGGGGAAAGGGGAAAAAGGGACAAAATAAGAAAAGAATGAGGAGACCTCTCCTCTCTGGTCCTTCAGTTGCGTATGCCTCTTCACTGGGAAAGAGATAGCTGTGTTCATGAGAAAAAGAGAAATGGGGTGATTAATCAGGCAAACATATGAACAGCTTAACAGAGACCCAATGTAAATCACCCACTCATATAATTCACTCACAGCAGCTTTACTTCAGAAGACCATATGCAGAGCTAATCCCTACACAGAACTGGAAGCGGAAGAATCCATCTGGAGACTGTCAAAAGTAAGAAAATGAAACTAAACAGTAACCAAGCTATAGAAGCGAATAGAAACCAGGCGATCCTGGGGTTATGCAGCTCCTGCTGTTCCTCCCCAGCAAAGCAGAATGGAAAACCAAAGTCTTTAAATACTCCTTGTTAGCGCATAAGTGTCGCAACTCACCGAATCTTTCATACAATCACAGCCGAAACGACCGCAGCTTAAAATTGTCCAAGTATTTCTCCCCAAATTAAATGAAGCTCGATTAAATGATCCATGAGACTGCTCTTGTCTTTTACGCAATAAAGAAAGCTTCTATTGCGGTTCCTACTTGCAAGGTTTCTCGAACACCAGCTGCCCCCACCTCTACGGAACTCACTGCGTCCATGGCGAAGCCCGTAATTGATCAGGGTGAGGAACCGTGGTTAACATAGCGCTGTCAGCAAACATGTCGCGGGACACAGAATGCAGCTGCAAGGGTATAAATAAAGTGGGAGAGTGAACAAAAGGCTTCTTCTCGGCTCCTCTCCGTATATCCAAGTACCAGGAAAGCAATACTCCAGCAGCTTCTCTTCCTCGTAGAATACTGATTGACAAGCACCGGCTTCAGGAAAGGAGCAGCTTTTATGGTTCAGGCTCCTCCCTACTGCAAGTGCTGACGATGTACTTGAGTGGAAACTTTTGGGAGTTGTGGGCTTCGTAATGATTTCCTATTTCCCTCCACATTCATACTTTCCGACCATTCCTTCATGAGTATGTGAGTGGGGATAATGTCAGGGCTTTGTGCATATTACTAAAGTGTCCCTGAGTCTTGAGAACCATGACACCCACAGCCCAGGGACTGACATCTCCCTGGGCCTTTAACCAAACATAATGCCGGGGGCAACACAGCCCCCTTGCAGCCTTGGGGACCACCACCTCTCTGGAGTCAAACCACACAATTGAGGAGGCGTGGCCTCCAAATACCTCTGCAATCGCGCTGTCAGGGACTTACAGAAGGTAACAGGAGGAGTTTTTGCCCCCAAGGATGTCCTTGGGAACCAACTACTCCTCCTGTCACCTACATTAAGTCCTGAAATGAAATGAGGTTTTGAGCGCACTGCTCCCTTTTCGGTGTGAAATGTTCTGACTTATAGTTTGTGACCTTTGTCTGTTTTTGCGTGCAGTCAAGGCGGTGCCTCTTGCCTTCGGACACCCAATGAATAATTCAAAAAGTTGTGCTTCCCACTAACGAAGTGGAAGCATCCCCTGACGCACAGCTGTTAAATCCTACTGGGAATCACCCAGAGTTCCTCAAAAGTTCAACACAAATTTTTCATGTTCCAATGTTTCTTTATTTCTCAAAGAAATGTTATATTTGATTAAATTCATCAATTTTTCACTTTGAATGCATTTTAGTAGTACTCAAGTCCAATGCATTTCGGTCAATTAGACCTTCATCTGGGACCACATGAGCTGAAACAAGGTATAACAAATGTCGTGTCACAAAGCATATTAAAAATAAATTGGTACATACTATTCATTACTGTAATGCTGCTAATGGTGACTTATTGTGAAACACACCCAAGTGCACAACCAGCTTTTGTGTCATGGTGACATATTATCACAAAAACGCCCATATGGGCACTCACAATTGCAGTGCTTGACAACGTCTTGCGTATTACACTTGTAGTCACATAAATGAAACTGTCAAGGAAAACGTGTGAATAAGTTCAATATAAAACCTTATTTCGTAACTATAATAGTCAAAAGAACTTAAATCCGGTGCATCGTTAACCTGTTATTCACTCACTTTCTCGACGCATTGAACAGCGTCTCCTCTCTCCTGCTTTTAGTTAGAAAACGCGGTCAGCAGTCTTCCGGCATCCTACATTAAGTCCCACATTGGGGCATTGCAGAGGGGACTTCGTGGCACACCTCGTTTCTCTAGCACTCTGCAAACACGTTTCCTGGTGCACTACTAGTTCGCGTGTGAAGTCACCTTGGCTGCTGACGGTCCTTGGGGTTGAATAACCTCTCCAGTTACCTCCATTAAGTCCCGCACAGTAGGATTGCTAATAGGTCTCCGGAGGCCACGCCCCCCTTTCTCCACCACTCTTTAAACGCATCTCTTGGCATATTACAGGTCGGGGAATGAAGTCCTCTTGTATGCTGTGGGACCTTAGGGGCCAAGAAGTCCTCCTGGTGCTTTTTGTAAGCCCTACACAGCGGGATTCCTGAGAGCTGGTCAGAGGCCCTCCTAAATGTTATACCTGGTTTTCAAGGTACTAACTTTGATAAAACTCGATCATTCTTAATTAAGTGGCCATATTTTTATTTGATCTTTCTAATAGCATCTTGTTCTTTTCTGTATGATGTTCTAAATCTCAAATTCTGATTCTTCTCTCCTTTCTTTTATGTATTCCTATTTCCTGTATGAAATAACGCTTCTCTCCTTTTTCTTCTGTTGACTTGTCCCTTGTCTTCATTATTGTCGCCAGAATATACCCCTTTCTCTGAATCTTTCTGATAGTTCCTTCTGAGATTGCTCTACCTCATCTTTTTTCACTGTAGTTCCTGATTATCCTCAGGCTTTCACCATATGGTATACTGTTTTTAATATCTCTGGGTGAAAGCTAGTACCATGATGGACCGTGTTACTGGCTGTCGTTTATCTGTACATTTTTGGTCTCCGACGTAAAATCTTTCACATACACTGTTAAGTCAAGAAATGTTGCCTCAGTTCTGTGTATGTTACCAGTGAAATGTAGATTTAACAAATTCACATTGATCTTTTCTACACTCTCATTCGCTTTTTCAATAGCTCCCCTCCAAATAACGAACACATCTTGATGTATCGACGCTCTAGAATATGAGTTTGTAGAAAAGATAAATGTGTATATTTACCATCTGTCTTTGCCTTTCCCATGCTTTCCTATCTCTCAAATTCTGCACCCTGTCCAGTAATTCGCCCCACCAAACCTTTTTTTCTACTTAAGTATTCCTAGATGGGTGGCAGTGACTCACAAATGTACTTAGTAAGACCATAAACCAAGGGCGCTGAGTTAAGGATTTAACTTTATTTGAAATGTTCATGGTTTTTGTAACGTTATCAGTTTTCAGCTTTAATATCAGTTAATTGCATTTAGTTTTTAGCCTCCCAAAACTGAACATTGTTAAAGTTATTTCAGTCAATTACATTAGTGTTAATGGAAGATGTAGCTATAACGTTAATGTTACATTAACATCACTTTTTTCCGCTGAAATTTCCAAGTTTAAACATGCTATTCAATGGTGATTATCTCTCTACCCCAGCTAGCATATGAATATTGCTTTCAAATCCTTTCCACCGCTCTGATTTGTTTTTCTTACGCTGGTTTCTCTCCTAGCCTCATCCAGTAGTTTGTGAACACATTGGTCTCTGTCTTAAAATGTTTTTTCTGCTATTCCATGTCATTGGTTGGGCACAGCAAACCCGTTTTACCACCGAATTATAAAAACAATTTCTGAAGGTGGTACTGTGTGACAAGAATATTTGTGCATATTTGTTTTGTTGTGGTGGCGATGGGTTGTGTGTTTTTATGTTGCATTATTGCTTTATGATTCTGTTGAGTTGTACTGTGGTTGTTGTTTGTTCTGTTTAGTGCTGCTGTGCTCTTTTATGTTTCATGTTGTTGATATTTTGTTTTATATTGTTGTGCGGTGCTCTGCTCTCTAAATGACTCCAGAGACTTTAAGAAGTGCAGCTACATTTACAGACAAAATGAGCACCAGAGTCATATAGTATTTTCCACCACGTAAGCTGGGAAAATTCTGCTGTACCAGCTTTTCAACTAACTAAAAGAACTGTCAGCTGATTTAAAATTCATAAAGTTAAAACATGTTCAAGGTTGCTTTGAGAAATTTAAAAAGATTATAGCACACAAATTCATTAGGTGAATGCTTACATAATACGAGCAGTTCTTTTACAGTAACTATTCTACATTTGCAGTAAATCGGTCTTAGGTATCTGGATCTTGCCGATACTACTATTGAGTTGGGACATACAAACAATAAATGATCAATTGTCTGATCTCCCCCCAGACACAAAGAGCACATCGTTGTGCCTCCTAGAGTCCATTTGTAGGTAAAAGTCTGTAAAGGAAGGATGCCCAGGCGAAGCATCATTATTGCCCGTCTTGCCCCGTGAGTTAATGTAAGACCTACGTATACTGGCTCCTTTTTATATTCAATAATTGCTGTAAATGGTTTATATAGTGATAGCGTATTACAATGTGCAAAATCAGTCTCATAACTAAATTTGGGTGTAAAACATTTTAAAAACAATTTCAACTGAGCAGCTGTCCAAGATCGTAAAATATCCAGATTAACCTCTTCGCCGCTAATGACAAGGGTAACTCGTCATGAACTTTCCATTCATTTCAATGGAAAATTAATGTAAAATGACATCAGTGCCTTAGCAGTAAAGGGGTTAATTTGTGCAAGATCAAGCGCTTTAACCATATTTCGAGAGAAGGTCTGATAAGAGGACTCAGTTTCAAATATCTCTTTCTTGAGCAATGCTCGTAAAGTATCACTTTTTGCATGAAGAAGGTTGAAGGTCCACCGTATCACATTTGCAACTGCAGTCGCATATGAGCTAGTGATTGAAAACTCCAGCCTTAGAGCTTGTACTGGGATTGAGGCAGAGACTTTCATCATTTTCTTTAAGATTTTTCCCTCTTCCTGGTCCATGAACGACCATTGCTTCATTGGTATATATTCCGTGGAATATGATAGGACTGATGGAATTTTTACTTTAAAAACCTTTATCATTGATGCAAAGTGTTTTGTCCCGGTTGCCGAATATAGTCTTGCCAGTGCTCCAGCATGCATTTGCGACTTTCTTTTTAAGTTAGTTATTTGATTTGAATTCTTTAGTGATTTTGCAAAAATTCTACCTAAGTAGGTATATTCCTCTACCTGTTCGACTTCCTCATTTCCCAACTTCCAGCAATACCTAACCCCTTTTTTGTTTCGACCAGTGAAAGCCACGATTTTCGTTTTGGTTAAGTTGGGAATTAAGTAGTTGTTCCTAGAATAGTTGTATAAAATACATAGAAGTTCTTGAAGGCCGAAGGGGGTGAGATCGAACATCACTATGTCGTCAGCATAGAGTAGCGCATGTATGCTCTGTGCAGCTATTTTCGGCGGAAAACTGGAGCTTTTTTGGAGAAAACTTGGTAAATCACTCAGATATAGTGAAAAAAGTATTGGTGCCAGCAAGCAGCCTTGCTTAAGTCCATTATCTGTTGTGATTTGTTTAGTATAGCCTTTTTTTCCTCCCATTTGTACTTGACACCACGTTTTAGAGTGAAGACTAATTATTATTTGTAACAGTTGTTCCGGAATTCCAAGGATTCTTAGCTTTTTCCATAATGTGGGTCGATCAACCCGATCGAAAGCTGTTGAATAGTCTATGTATGCTGCATACACAGTTTGAGATCTCCTTCCTGTGTACTTATCCAATATGGTCTGCAAAATTGGGATGTTATCAATTACTGAATGATTGGGCCGGAATCCAGCTTGTACCATCGGTATAATACCTTCAGAAAATGCCCATGTTTTTAAACGATCCAGTACTTCAGCTGCAAAGATCTTTCCCGTAGCATCCATCAATGCTATCTGGCGGTAATTGCCTGCAACGTTCTTGTTTCCTTTCTTAAAGATTGGAATGATAATGCTCCCCTGCCAAGATTTTGGAACTTGCTGTATTTTAAACAGATGATTGAAGAGGGGGCACAACATTTGGCTCCATTCTTTTGGATTAGCTTGCAGTACTTTAATGGGAATTTGATCAGGACCTGATGCACCTGTAGCTCTTGCGTTCTTTATGTGCAATTCAATTGAAAATGGTGTGGTGTTATCAATCAAGCTTATTCTTTCAACTCGACTCGTAGCAGCATCAGACACTTCTGTGACGCTCAAATTGGTTTTGTATAGATCTGTCAAATAGATTTCCCAGTCTTGGGGTGTAACAGGGATTGGTTGTAGTTTCTTTTTTGTCCCTGATATAGTAGCAATTAACGCCCAGTAGTCTTTTTGATTATGGCTCTTTGAGGCTTTCTGGATATCAATCCAGTTTTTATCATGAAATTTCTTTTTCTTGCCGTTTTTCTCTCTTCTTAGTTTGTTCTTTAGTCTATTTATGTCCGACTTGGTGGATAGAGAGAACTTCAGGAATTGTGCTCTGATTAGCTTGTTTAGTTTTTTTGCCAATGATGAATTACACACTCTGTTTCCTATGTGTTTTCTGTTGTTATTTGCATTGGCCTTTTTTGTTAATCCATCTAGGAGAATATTTTTTAGTTTATTAATTGTGTATTCAAAGTTGGTAATTGGATCTAAGGAATAAGCATCAGTTAATACTGGCAAGATAGGAATTAAAGAGCTAATTAGATCAAGGGCTTGAGAATTCCAGAATATGCGCCGGTGGGTGGGATTGATATTGACACAGCTTTCTTGGTGAATTATGTGACAGGTCGGGGTAGGAGAAGCTTTCCAATTAGAGGTTAGATGTAACTGAGCGTGATCACTCTCCTCTGTAAAAATTGTGTGTAAATGATCAAATGATTCAAAGAGATCAAATTCACAGATGAAATAGTCCAGTGTTGACTTGGTACCATTTCCCCGCCTGGTTGTTGTTGCCGGAATGTCGCCTTCCACATTGCCGTTTAATATAGTCCCATTTAGACTGGGTAAGGTCGATAATAGACTTTTGCCTCTCGAGTCTGAGCGATTTCCTATTGGAAATGTAGGAATGGGCACTTCTACTGATTCCTCTTTGTACATTTTTGCCCAATTACTGATATCTTTGTTTGAAATTTTTGCATTTAAATCACCCATTATTAGATACTGCGGATATTGTAGACTTTCAAGTATCTGTAACATAGTTTCCATATTCTCTAAAAAGATACTGTCTCCCTTGGAACCAGGGGGAAAGTATGCGTTAAACAATAATAATGATCTTCGATTGTCTGAGTCGTTGGTATACATTAGGACCTTAATACATTGTACATGAACAGAGTTGGTCTCAATGATCTCTTGATCCCATTGATCTTCCTCACTTAGGAGTATTGCCAACCCCCCTTTGGCATGTCCATTCTTTGATTCCTTTGCTGGAGTGTCGTATACGTAATAGCCATTTATACTGAAGGAATTTGTAGACCAAGTTTCTTGTAGAGCTAAAATGTCTGGTTGATTTTTTATAGCATCAGTCATTTTACTGTCAGTTTTTCCAGCCATATTCCAAGATACTATATTAAATTTAGAGCCAGGGTTAAACCATAGGTTGATGATGGCAAGAATTAGTTTTGCTATTTAATGTTTCTGAGATCCATGCCCAGGATTGAATGTTTGCTAAAGGTTCTTGCGCTTGTAAATCTTGAGTCCACACTATTCTCGCACCTTTATGTACTTGTACTTTTAGAGACTCTTTTCCATGAGAAGTTGAGTTTTTTTGCTGGATTATACTCCCATTACCACTTAACATATTCAGATTTCGTACTGTATTCCCTGGTTGTCTTTCCGTAGGTTTGACTTCATTAGGATCAGATATTTCTCTTACGTCAAACCCACATTTGTATATAACTTCCTTGTCTCCTAGAATGATCCCTGGCAAGGTAGGTGACCAGAAAGTAACCATAGCTATTTTGTTTTGACATTTATTTGGAAAGGACACCAGTGCAATTTCTCTGCTAGTCAGAGATCGTAGTGATGATATCTGTTGTAATAGGTTAACAATTCTCCCTCGGTTTAAAGGCTCGTTGTCATTTGGAAAAAGTTCTTCAAACAGGAGATATTTTGAGGATAGGCCTTCCATACATAAGGAATTTGTTTCAGAATTTTGAGTTACTTCTTGGTTTCTTGAACATATTTGTGTATAAGATTTAACTGGTAGATATTCCCCCGCATTAGGATTTAATAGTGAGTAATTTTGATTAATTGTGTTATCCTCCTTACCCTTATTAAGAGGGGCGCCGATGATTGGTTCCTTTGTTTGTTTATCCTCAGTTTTGGAATAAATTTTGGGGTTTTGAAATCTTAATTTACGGGCTTTTTTCTTTTGTATTCTTCTTTGCGGTTTTCTTCTTCGATTCTTAGCCCCATTTTGGCATGATTGCTCTTCTATAATTTTTTCCATATTTTCCTCTTCTGAATTTTCATTTGTTGTTTGTGAATTATTATCTCCTTTTCCTTCATCAGGTTTAGATATAGAGTTGTTATCCTTTGTATTTGAAAACATTGGATATTGTCTAATTGTTTTTGGTTCTTTGAAAAGTTTTTTCAATGAATAGATGGCCTCGTTTTCCTGTTTTTTTCGGGGTTCATTCATAAGTGATTCTCGTGACTCATGTTCAGGCGTTTGAGTAGTTGCGTCTTTTTTTGTGCCTTTAGTCATTGTGTTCTCACTCTTGTTGTTTTGGTTGTTGCCAAATGTTTGTTGTGTGTTTTTCCCATCCGAGCTTTCTTTCTTTCTTTTTTCTCCTACTAAATGTTTGAGTAAGCCAATCTGTACATCCAAGGTTTGGTCCGAATTTTCTAATATGTGGCCCAGGAAGGTTAAAACTGACTCCAGGATTTCCTGTAGAGAAAAGAGGGCTTTGGACATAGGTGTTACTGGTATTGGTAGACTCATGTTATCCATGATAAAAGGATCTGGGGTAATTTCTAGATCATGATCAGTTTCAGTTTCAGGAGATTCTTCCATTAAGATAATTGACAAGTTGCCTGTATTTAGTAGTGCTTCTTGGGGTTTAGTTACTGCTTTGTTTCTATGACCTTCAATTTCTTCTGCGTCCACGAATCGAGCTATGTTAGTTGCAAGAGTTTCAGGATTAGATTTCGACTCTTCGATATTTGTTTTTAGAGAATCTTGGGGAGTAGAAATTCCCTTTGAATCGCTTTCTGATCTTTGAGTACTCAAATTTTCAACCAGTGGTGAATTGTTAGGTGTAAATAAGACTTTACCACTCGGTTGCAGTGATTCTGAGTGCATCTCTGGCTTTGGCTCAAAAGGTATTACTGTTTGCTTAGATGAAAGACCTGAAAAATAATTGGTTATAGCCGGAGTGACTGATAACCGACCCTGTGATAACGCTTTATCAGATGATTTCCTAATGGCCTCCTCCGTTCCAATTCTTTTTAAAAATATTGTTCTTGATCTTAATTTTTTCAGGGCCATGGAAGATCTGTATGGTATGTAATATGTAATAACCTGTTTGATTACTGACTGTTTTGTATCACAGTTGTTATTTCGTTGTATGCCCTGGTCAACAATTGAGCTTAGGCTGACAGGATGCAGTGTGATGATTAAGATTTTACCTTGCTTGCTTGGTTGGAGGGTAATGCAAGGTTTTAAACAGCCAAGTGGTGTGGCCCGTCCCTTCCTCCGGGCTGTTTTTAAAGCGCCTCCTGGCGCTTGGAGGCGGTGTCACGCAGGTGTGGGACCCAAGGGCTGCTGGTAGCTGAAGTCGCAGCCCCTCACCGCGCTCCTCACTGCAGCCCAGCTCAGATGTCTTGCGAGCACACGGGCAGCGGGAGGCGGCGGAAGGTCACAGCAAAGCAGTGGCAGTGCAGGATGCAGGCAGACGGGTAGGTAAGGTTGCAGCGTATCAGCTGTTAAAGCGAAGCAGAAAGCTATAACTCAGCTAACTACCAGCAAGCCGCTCACTTCTTGCACATTGGAGCTCCCTCCCAACGCTACGTCGCTCACCTACTCACCGGCTCCCAAGCGAGGCTCTCCTTCGGCCCGTCACTCAGCTGTGCTACTCCCGTGAACAGCTGTACTGCAGATACGCAGCAACACCTGCGGAGCAGAGTGATGTGGAGCCAGACGGACGCTGGGGATGAACGCCACACAGGTGAGGGTGAGGTGAGGGTGGCCAGACAAGAGGTGCCAGGTGAGGGACTTCTGCAGGTCACTTCTTTTCGAGAGCTACCGCGGGCTTCCGTGAGGCAGCGGCGGGGGCTTCAACAGCTTCAGTAGCTCCGCTGTAATTGAAACGCCACCCTGCTTGCAGGCTCGTTGGCAGCGCGACTCCGCAGCCGTGGGTAGTACCTCTCAAAGGCAGCCACTTAGCCGCGTCTCCACTGGTCACCTCCGCGTCTCCTGAGAACCAGGCAGGGCGGGCAGCAGCAACCCGCTCCGACGTCCAACTCCGGCAGAATGGCGTTTGCAGCAGAAGAGTGTCTCTCTCAGCTCTCTAGCACACTCTAGCGGATACTAGCGGATAGAATAGTCAGTTACAATTACCTACACCCTTTGTTTTGATGCTTTGACTGTACGCTTAGATCTGGATTCCAAATGCATACTTTGCTCATGTGACAGCATTACAGATCAAAGGCCAGTTGCTCAAATGTACTTACCGTTTGCAAACCCTCCAAATCCCTAAATCTAAAGGTTTTCGCCTGGTAAAAGTCTTTTTCTAATGTAGTAAACCCATTTAACAATTCAGAAATGTTGTTCTCAATAGCTAAATTGGTTTAGAAATTATTCCAAATTTGCGATTTAAAATCGGTGTGTTGGGGTCATCCCTTCCAAATTGTGAAACAGTAACCGTGATTTTGGTTGCAAGCCATTGACTAGTTACCGGCTGTGAGTGGACCAATGATGTTTTCTCAAAATTACATTTATTTTGTGTTTAAAGCAGCATTGCATCGTTTAAGAAACGTGACCTGCTTCAAAAATACCAACTCTAGACCTTCCAACAACGTCACAATGGTGCATGAATATGGACAGAACAATGGTAACCGAAAGGGCGGTGTACTTGAGTCGGGCTTGTCCGGGCAAGTGGAATAAGGTGTGGTCCCCATGGAATGCGTACCGAGGCGACATTTGCGATCCACTGCCAGAAGACGATCCGCCGGACTCAGATGACGAGGGGTGGATGGAATGAGGGGGAGCGGTTGAGGTAGAGGGACCATCAGGAGGGGAGTGGGGGGGTGGTAGTTTCTCTACATTCCACATTGGTTCCTAGATAATACACGGCACCTTATCCTGTCCTGGGGACTCTTCCTACAGCTATCCTGCAATGTTAGTTATCAATGATCGCACTGTGATTTTCTGCTGTTCTTTTGTTTCCTTTTTTATTTTTCATCAAAAAACGGAAAACGAAAACCTCATTTGATTTGTATGAAACGTGTACTAGTGACCTTCATTTATTTCTGTGGCGAGCCTTTCATTACAGTGGCTACTTTACCACATGGACCTTATTTCTACAAGGCTGTCATTGCTATCTCTTTTCATTTAGCAGCCGGCCCCTCGGGGTTGTAGGCGACGTGCTGTGTAACTGTAAGGAGGTACAATAAAGATTTTCAAAAAAAAAAAAAAAATACCAACTCTAAAATACTTTCATAGGCATGGTGGTCTACTGTCCCTTGTAGAGACACAAGAGCTTGCAAAATTCAGATACAGACACACAAGCCTAGTTGCAAAAATATTTTTTCTGTACCCTAGTTCCACTTCATTCATTTTTGACTGACAGTTCCTCCCCCAAAAAAGCAAAAAAATGTAAAAACGTAAAACTTTTTAAAGTAAAAAAAGGTTATTTTCAGAACAGCTTCTAATAGTTAAAAAAAAGAAGAAATGTTACGTTGTTTGCCATGTATCTGTCCTAATATTGATAAAGTTTTATAATTCACTGTAGAGGCCTACACCCTCCATAAAAAACGTACTCTAGTATTGTAGGTTCAACCCAGAGACAAGGGCCAATAAGAAGAGATGTGTTATTTAATGGTTTATTTTGTCCAGCTCGATAGCCAAAAGGCTAATAGAACATTCCACCCCATAAGGGTAGTGTAGTGAGCCACCCGTGAACTACGTGAGTTCAGGAGTATGCATTTAATCAGACAGCCGAGCTCGGCCAGATTATATAATTAAAGGTGTCTGGACCGCTTGAGGTAAGAGCATGTTACACACAAACTAACCAGTGGTTGTTTGAGTGTATTGCTGGTTGGCTGTGACACAAGGGCCTCTTCCAGGGTGCAACGTTGGTGATGAGTGGTGGACGACACTCACCCTCCTAGTCCTTAACCCCGGCCGCTCCCCCAACTGCGTCCAAGCCGCTCCTGGACACACCCATGGACCTTTCTCATGCTACTCCTGCAAATTCATCGGCACCGACAACAACTCCGCTACGACCACACCACAGATTCCCGACCCCAACCACCTACAATGCATCTTGCTCAACACCCGATCGGTCCACAGGCACGCCATTGACCTATGGAATCTACTAGACACCATCTCTCCGGACGTCGCCTTCCTTACAGAAACATGGATGAACGCCTCCTCCGCCCCAGACATCACCATTGCCATCCCAGATGATTATAAGATCATACGCAAGGACCGTACCGGCCACACAGGAGGAGGAATCGCTATCGTCCATAAGAAATCCATCCACATCTCAACCAGCTCTGACGTCAATCTCACCAACTCTGAACACCTTCACTTCCAGATCCACATCGACCCCAAGACCACACTCAGAGGCACCCTCCTTTACAGGCCACCAGGACCCCGCGCACAATTTAGTGAGGACATCACGGACTTCATCACTCCACACGCGCTCCCCTCCAAAGATTACATCCTTCTGGGAGACCTCAATTTTCACCTTGAAAAGAACAACGACCGCAACTCCACCACCCTTTTGGACAACCTCGCCAACCTCGGACTTAAACAACTGGTCACTACCCCCACCCACATCGCAGGTCACACCCTCGACCCTATCTTCACCTCCAGCAATCATGTCTCCTTCAGCCACACTACGGCTCTCCTCTGGACTGACCACAGCTGCGTTCACTTTACCTACAACAAGCCCAAACCCAACAACCACCCCCTACCAACTCTGCAAAGAAACTGGAACAAAATCACCATCGACCAGATCTCCTCATCGCTTCTTCTAAACCCCCCAGCCCACTCCTCAAACCCCGACCAAGCCGCCACCAACCTCACCCTCTGGTTATCCAACAGCGCCGACATCCTAGCACCACTGAAAAAACGACAAAGCAAACCTGGCAGCAAGAAGGCCTCATGGTTCAACGATGATCTTAAGAAATCCAAGAAACTCTGCCGCTCCCTTGAGAAGGCCTGGAAAAAAGACCCAACCACCAGCACCAAGGACGCCTTTAAAAACGCCACCCGCATACACCACCAACTGATCCGAAAGGCCAAGAAAACCGCCTTCAAGGACCAACTAGATAACAACGCCCACAACAGCAAGGAACTTTTCAACATTGTCAAGGAATTTACCAATCCCTCGGCCAACTCTAACGACATCACCCCCTCTCAAGCCCTCTGCGACTCCCTAGCTTCATTCTTCCACAACAAAATTGCAGACATCCACAACAGCTTCGACAACCAACCCGGAGACCAACCCACCCAACCATTTGCTGGACCTTCACCCCCCTCGAACATCCTTAATGACTGGAACTCAATCTCCACTGAGGACACCATCCGCCTGATGAACTCCATCCACTCAGGATCCCCCACAGACCCATGCCCTCACCACATCTTCAACAAAGCAGACTCCATCATAGCACTGCACCTCCGAGACGTCATCAACTGCTCCTTCAACTCCGCCACCTTCCCGGAAAGCTGGAAACACGCTGAACTCAGCGCCCTTCTGAAAAAACCCACAGCGGACCCCACCGAACTCAAAAATTACCGCCCCATCTCGCTCCTTCCATTCCCGGCCAAAGTCATCGAAAAAGCTGTCAACAACCAGCTCGCCGCCTTCCTCGAAGCCAACAAATCCCTCGACTCCTCACAGTCCGGCTTCCGAGCGAAACACAGCACTGAGACCGCCCTCATCGCAGCAACAGACGACATTCGAACTCTACTGGACAATGGAGACACAGTCGCCCTCGTCCTCCTCGACCTCTCCGCAGCCTTCGACACAGTCTGCCACAGCACCCTTCTACAGCGCCTCAGAAACATCGGAATCCAAGGAAAAGCACTAGAATGGATCACCTCGTTCCTCACCGGAAGAACCCAGAGAGTCCGCCTTCCACCATTCAAGTCAGAGGCCACTGAAGTCATCTGCGGCGTACCACAAGGATCTTCACTCAGCCCCACCCTCTTCAACGTGTACATGAGCCCCCTCGCGGTCATCGCACGGCAACACAACCTCAACATCATCTCCTACGCGGATGACACTCAACTGATCCTATCACTCACCAATGACCCTAGCACCGCCAAAACTAACCTACACGAAGGAATGAAAGAAGTAGCCGAATGGATGAAACACAGCCGTCTGAAACTGAACTCAGATAAAACAGAAGTCCTCATCTTAGGTACCTCCCCCTCCGCATGGGACGACTCTTGGTGGCCAGAAGCCCTTGGAAAAGCACCCATCCCGACAGACCACGCACGGAACCTGGGCGTCATCCTGGATTCCTCACTTTCAATGAACAGACAAGTCAACGCCGTCTCCTCATCCTGCTTCAACATTCTTCGCATGCTCAAAAAAAACATTTCGTTGGATCCCCACCGAAACCAGGAAAACGGTCACCCACGCTCTGGTCACGAGCTGACTGGACTATGGAAACACCCTCTACGCCGGTACTACCGCTAAACTCCAGAAAAAACTCCAACGAATCCAAAATGCCTCAGCCCGGCTCATATTAGACATCCCGCGTAAAGAACATATCTCTGGTCACCTGAAAAACCTCCACTGGCTTCCCGTCAATAAGAGGATCACTTTCCGGCTCCTGACCCACGCACACAAAGCACTTTACGAAATCGGACCAGAATGCCTCAACACACGACTGTCCTTCTACACCCCCTCCCGCCAGCTACGATCATCCAACCAAGCCCTTGCCACTGTACCTCGCATCAACAAAACCACCATGGGAGGTAGATCCTTCTCCTACCTGGCAGCTAAAACCTGGAACTCACTTCCCACTTACCTTCGCCTTACCCAGAACCAGCTAGCATTCAGAAAGCAACTTAAAACGTGGATATTCGACAAGTAAATCCCCACCCCCCCTCAAGCGCCTTGAGACCCTCTGGGTATGTAGTGCGCTATACAAATTCTCTGACTTGACTTGACTTGACTTGATGGCAGCAGTGGTGACAATCTTTGGCGATGAAGTCAGCATCAAGGGTGGGACATGTGTGGAGCGATCTAGGTTGGAGGCAAGCAGGTGGCGCGTGCTGCTTGTCAGAACTGCACTATGCTGAGAAGTATGTCTATGGTGCATTCAGACCTTAGAGACCCTGTGCTGAGTGTGCACATGCTGGAGAAGTCTGGCAGCGGTCAGCCGGAGCGCACTGAACAGCGTGCGAGGCTGGAACCTGACGACGTAGTCTACCAGCTGTCTGGTGCATAGGAGGAGAGGCTACTTTCACTCACCTGATCTGAGGAACCCCACGCAGCAGGACCACAGCCACAAAGAGGATAGGACAAGGGTCCAATTCATAAACCATGGATGACCCCAGGTACTGGAAGAGGGTGGCACCCCAGCACATGGAGGATTTGCAAGTGGACACATGTGTGTAAGGCAAGAGAAAGCATGTAGAGGGGGTGAGAAACAGGTGGCAGCAAAACTTGGCAGCACCAAACTACAGCTAAGGAAGGGTACCGGGAAGTGATATCTGACCCAGAGCAAGCTGCTGCACCTCTGATAAGTGCATCATGTGCACAGAGCTAAGGCTTTCAGGCTCCAGTGGCTGAGCTACCACCTTCAGGCAGTTGTATGATCCTGAGACTGCTACACTGAGACACTGAGATAGCGCCAATGGTTAGGAGGATTGCACATGTTATTCTGCGCAACGCGCAAAACAGAAGGGGGCAGATGTATCAAACTATTTTTTAGTCGCAAACGCTGCAAATCACTAAAAAAACAGCGTTTGCGACTAACAAATAGGAAAATGGTATGTATGTAAGAATTTGCTTCGCAAATTAAGTAATCGCTCTTTTTGCGATTACTTATTCTGCAAAAGTACCTTTTCTGCGAATTTTGTTGCGATTCCTTATTTTGCGTGGTTCGTCATTTGCGAATTTCGCAATCTAGAAATTGCAAAATAAGAAATCGCAAAGAGATGTATGAAAAATTTGCAAATTGCAAAAACATTAAAATCGCAAATTAAGAAATCGCAATTACCACCAACTACATGCAGGTGGTAACCAGTTTGAAAGTATAAAAAGAAACCCACAATGCAATGTTAACTCTCAAAATGGCGGGACTTTACCTGATGGCCAGGGGGCTGCGTATCCAAGCCCTTGCACCGAAGAGATAGAGACAGGAGAGGATATTCAGACTGCGCATCAGGCTGTACCAGTAGCCTGAAGAGGACATCTATGACAAATACAGACTTCACCCACACACTATTTTGGATCTCATTGCTGAATTGAAACCTTTTTTGGAGCATCAAACTGGCAGGACACAATCAATTCCTACTCATGTGCAGGTATTGTGCTCACTGCACCTTTTGGCTTCTGTATCTTTTCAAAGTGTCATTGCAGAGGTTGATGGGGTGTCCCAGAGTGCTCTGTCACGCTTTTTTCATGCCTTTCTGGATGTAATGCTGAGCAGGCTTCAACATCACATCTACTTATCAAACACCCAACAAGCCATGCAAGAGACTTCACTGGATTTCTATCAAATTGCACGTTTCCCACATGTGATTGGTTGTATAGATGGCACCCATATTGCCATCAATCCACCAGCAGACACAGAATATGTGTGAAGAAATAGGAAAAGTTATCATTCATTGAACATTAAGATGGTGTGCAATTCCAAATACATCATAACTGATATTGTGGCTAAGTAGTGGAAACACAAAGAGAATGGAACTCGCACAGCAGGTGAATCTAAAAGTTGTAGATTTGTAATGTTCTGTAGTGTGCTCAAAAAGGTAACACTGCCTGGCCAAACAGTGAAAGAATCTGTGAGAACTAATTCAAGGCTCCTCCACTTGGGGAGGGGCACCTCTGAGCACAACTTCGGGGGACTCAGACGGTCTTATTCCATATATCTGTGGATCAACATAAGTTCATTCCAAAAAGCTCATTCCAAAAGTACCATGTAGTTCATCCAACGTGTGAAATTTATTAAACTTATTGCAAATTCATAGTTTAAGTAGCATCACGATGTTCAAAAGACTCTGGATGAATAATGCGATGTGACACATATTAGCAAATCCCGATGCATTTCGGGCACCGCCCTTCCTCAGGGGATTACTCTACAAGCAAACACAAAAATCTACGTATCAGTTACATAACCTCATCTTCACATTAAAACAGAAGCGATTAACAGGTCTCCAATCAAACGAAAAGTAATCAGACAGATGAGGTAAAGAAAAAGACGGTGCTATTACCGTAAAGAGGTGAATCGAAGATAGGAAAAATGTTGACTAGCCTGTGAAATAACAAGAGATCTGAGTTGATAACTGACGCCGATGAGTCCCAAGCTGACGAGAGGTCACCCAGTGAAAGTAACCCCCCAGTGTCTAAAAGCATTATAGCGTGTTAGCTGTGTGAAACAAACAACAGACCCACACCCAATCGTGAAATGTGACGATTCAAACTATGAAGTCCCGGTAGGGTACTTACAGTGTCAGAACTTCGTTAGAACTCCGCGGAGTTCCGCATCAGAAAGGTGAACCGAGCCCACAACTACGCGGGCGTATAAGGGTGTACAGGGTGATCAACACCGAAGAGGGACTAACAAAGTATAGCCTGTAGGTGGTCGCCATCTTGTAACGGGCAAGATAATGAAAAACGGAACGTGAAAAGAACCTTCTATGTTTGCTTTCACTAGAGGTAGAAACATCAAAGAAATCCTGACCAAACCCAACATCTCAGACACACAAATCACATTCAAGGGTCTAAGACCTTGTTACAATTGTAGCAATTGTAGTAACTGTATCCAGGGGAACACTACCAACCACCCGATGAAAGGCTACCCGATTAAACTCCGAGTCAATGCCACCTGTAACAGCAGTAATGTCATATACCTACTGAAATGTCCCTGCGGGAAATGTTACATAGGTCACACCGAAAGAAAGATCCGTGTGAGGATCCTAGAACATAAAAATAACATTCGAACCTTGAACTTTAAGTCCACAGTGGCGACACATTTTCATGAGAACCGACACAATGCTGCTCAGTTGAAATTCCAAGTATTGGAACAAGTGAAGGTTACCCAGAACAACAAGAACACTTTACTTATAAGAGAGAACTTTTGGATCCGATATATGTCCACAATGGTGCTCCATGGGTTGAACGACCGTATGGAATTCTTATGTTACCTGTAACATGCTCCCATCATTTCTTGTTATTATTATTTGTTGATTACATGATTACTTTTGATATATATTCCACCTTTTGGTTTATTTGGTTCTCTTTCCCTTCTTTTCACGTTCCGTTTTTCATTATCTTGCCCGTTACAAGATGGCGACCACCTACAGGCTATACTTTGTTAGTCCCTCTTCGGTGTTGATCACCCTGTACACCCTTATACGCCCGCGTAGTTGTGGGCTCGGTTCACCTTTCTGATGCGGAACTCCGCGGAGTTCTAACGAAGTTCTGACACTGTAAGTACCCTACTGGGACTTCATAGTTTGAATCGTCACATTTCACGATTGGGTGTGGGTCTGTTGTTTGTTTCACACTGCTAACATGCTATAATGCTTTTAGACACTGGGGGGTTACTTTCACTGGGTGACCTCTCGTCAGCTTGGGACTCATCGGCGTCAGTTATCAACTCAGATCTCTTGTTATTTCACGGGCTAGTCAACATTTTTCCTATCTTCGATTCACCTCTTTACGGTCATAGCACCGTCTTTTTCTTTACCTCATCTGTCTGATTACTTTTCGTTTGATTGGAGACCTGTTAATCGCTTCTGTTTTAATGTGAAGATGAGGTTATGTAACTGATACGTAGATTTTTGTGTTTGCTTGTAGAGTAATCCCCTGAGGAAGGGCGGTGCCCGAAATGCATCGGGATTTGCTAATATGTGTCACATCGCATTATTCATCCAGAGTCTTTTGAACATCGTGATGCTACTTAAACTATGAATTTGCAATAAGTTTAATAAATTTCACACGTTGGATGAACTACATGGTACTTTTGGAATGAACTTTTTGGAATGAACTTATGTTGATCCACAGATATATGGAATAAGACCGTCTGAGTCCCCCGAAGTTGTGCTCAGAGGTGCCCCTCCCCAAGTGGAGGAGCCTTGTATTAGTTCTCATTGTGGCTAAGTACCCAGGCAGCACACATGATTCCTTTATTTTTCGACATAGTGGAATATATAGACGTCTGAGTGCTAGACAGTTTGTAGAGAGATATCTACTAGGTAAATCTACCACAAACATACATTTATTCACACAACAATTACTCATAGATGTAACACATACTCACTCTTTATTTTTCATCATGCAGGTGACAGTGCCTATGCAGTGCGGGATTTTATTCTGACGCCATATTTGAATCCATCAAATGCCAGTGAAAAAAAGATATAATAGGGCACACCGGTCAACCTGTGGCGTCATTTACCGAACATTTTGAATTTTAAAACGCATTTTTCGTTGCATCCATAAAAGTGGTGGTGCATTACAATACAATACAGAAGCATGCTGTAAGATTGTAACTAGCTGTGCAATGCTACATAACATGGCTATGAGAAAAGGGACTGAAATTGAAGTGAGTGACTCAGACACATCTGATGATAATGACATACCTCCACCTAGAAGGGCTACTGCAGGAGTAGGTGCTGCTGCTGGACGTCAAAGACGTTCTGAGATAACAGACAATTACTTTTAGGTGAGACAAGGTATTTCACAACATGTAGGGGGCTTTTGAAGTCAATGTTTTTATTTTCAAAACATTTACCTTACTAATGTATGGTAACAGGACATGTTAATACACTGTTACATTTTAATTCTTAACAACAAAAAAACATTAGAAGTTGTAAATGTGTAAGTTCAAAGTATGAACTGCAAAATTTCATTTTTTGCGCTGGCGGTTTGAGCAGAGCGCTGCACAGATTCCATGCTCCCCATACTTGCAGAATTTCCGGCATTTCTATCACTCCTGCGCTGTGTTAACTGTGACGTAGGAATGGGGTTGCTACTACTCCTACTGGAGGTCTCCTTGCTGTCAGCTGTTTCAAAAAGTGCGCTGGCGCCAGGGTTTGCTGTTTGAAGGATTTCCACAGCTGATGTGACCTTGTCTAGGCCTTTGGCTATGTTTTGCGTGCAGAACTGATTTCCCTTTGCATATTGATGCTGCGCCTTGTGAAATTGCATGTCACAGTGCATAATCTGTTTATGGCTTTTGTGTACCCATGCATTCTGCAATGGGCACGGTGAGCAGCTCTGTTGCGCGATGTTTCAGTGCTTTCTAGCCTCAAACATGGTCTGTCTAGTGATGCTGCCATTGCTTTCATTCCTTCTCCAATGTTTTCTTGGTTCTTATTCATTTTGGACTGCTGCCTATTGATGGAACGGAGGGCCTTGTGTTGTTGGCGCTGCACATGGAGCATATCCTGCTCTAAGCTTGCAAAGACAGTTGGAGTTTCCACATGACCACTGCTGCTCCTTGATCTCTCTACACTAAACACACATGGCCTCCTTTGTGCATGTGCGTGGGCTTCAGTAACACAAGGGACTACTGTGTCCAGACCACTCTCTCTTGCACCACCTTCATCAATTATATCATCTTCTAAAGGAGGCAGGGGGGCCACATATCTGCGCTTTTTGCGGACAATGGGGGTTGACACAGTCTCATCACTGCTTCCGCTTTCAGCAGCAGAAACATCTTGCAGAGGTGATTAATTTCCCTCAGTATCATCTCTGGAATGCCTTAGCTGCACTATGGATGTAGATTGAGACATATGAGTTTGTTGTATGATGTGCTTTATGGAAATAAAAAAGTGCTTCTACTTGGAAATTAAACATCATTGGAAGTGCACTTCAGTCTTCCTTACAAAAGCACTATATGGATCTGTGCTTATTTGATGTCAAAATCAAAATGTGAAATGGAAACTACAACTCCCATGATGCATTGCTCACTGTATGTGTATCTGTGTACCAGGACTTAAACATTCCTATCACTATGTACTTGTAATAGATCAAAACACATGCATGTCCCACTACTTTAGCAACATACAATCATGCATCTTACCTTGTGAGGTTTGTGAAGGGTAAGAGCTGTCTATCTCAGCCACACCACTCCCACTCTCAGGCAAGAGAGTGGCCTCCACCAGTTCCTCATGTGGAGTAGGCTGCTCTGCACTTGAGGTCCCACCTCCTGTCTTGTTTGCCTTCTTCAGTCTTTCTGCAACCCTTTCTTTGGACCTCTGGCGCATGTCGTACCATCTTTTGCGCAATTCCTCGATGGTACGGTTGGTCACATCCACTGAATTGACTTTCTGCTGTATGTCCAGCCAAATCTTTCTTTTTCTACCTTCTGGCACTTTCAATGCTTTTTTGCCAAAAAGCAACTCATGGCTGCAAGCCATCTCTTCAATCAAAACTTCTTGCTCCTTTTCAGAAAACTTGGGTTTCCTCTTCCTTTTTTCTCCAGCCATTCCCTCCTGTGGGTTTTGAGACTCCATGTCAGTGCAAGCAGGTCTGCTCAGCTTCCAAACAGTTTTCCAACTGCCACTGGGTGTGGCTCAGGCAAGCAGGTGCAGGTAATAACTCCCACTTCCTGACTGTGATGTCATCAACCTGCTCCTGCATTGCAGATTCCCGTTTTTTGCGATTTCTTAATTTGCAAATTTCGCTAACTAAGAAATCACAATGTATTCTGAGAATAATTTGCGATTTTTAAGAAATCGCAAAATATTCGAAGAAACATACATACATTGCGTTTTGCGAATCTGCAATTGCGATTCGCAAAATATCACAATTAAAGACTCGCAAACCACAATCTTGATACATCTGCCCCAAGGTGCCATGAAACTTTCCCTAATGCTGCACATGGACGGGGACGAACTATATGATTTATTTGAGAACCTTCCAAACACAGGGGCACCTGATTATTTGGTGCAGTGGTTGCAGTAATTAATAGATACTATGATCTGCAAATGAACCCTAACTGTGAGAGATTCAAACTTCGGCAAGTTTATCAGGTAGTAGAGGAATCTGAAGATACTTTCTTTGTAAGGCTCCGAAAGCTGGCAAGCATGTGCACAGGGATTGACAAGCAGGTCAAAATCCAAGCAACTCATCCAGGGCTGTCATTTGAGCAACCTCTGCAAGTTGATTCTGTGCCATCTAGGCATATCATTGGATGAAATCCTAATTCTTGACAAGTCCCAGAAGCTTGCAGACAGCAGGGCAGGAGTCATGGTATCAACCAATGCCTCAAATTCTGCAACTGCTCAGGCCACAAAATGGGTGAGTAAAAGGGAGGAGCAAGTTGAGGGGATACAACGACGTCTTGCAATACCCAAGGCAAGTGGCAACTTCCAGACCTATGGCAAGGAGTGCAAAAGCTGCAGCATGGCTTGACACCCATCCAGACGGTGCCCCACTCAAGGGGAATGGTGCCTGAAGTGTGGTTGACTCAATCATTTAGTGAAAATGTGTCTCAGTGCAGCCACTGGGACAGGACTCTGGACAAAGCCAAAAAAGTCCATCAACATCCGACAACTCTCTATAAAAGATGGCGAAGAAGAGAGCAAACAGATTGCTGATGCCAGTGTACACCAAAAAGAAGACAAAGGGGACAATGATGTTTTCACATTTTTTTTCACGGCAGACTAACCAAAAATAAAGGCTGCCGCTGATCTGCCAAATTGAAGTAGAAGGCATGGGTATCTCAGCCCTGATTGACACAGGGGCATCAGTAAATGTCATTGACTCTGAGCAGTTCCAGAAACTGAGACAGAGGCCCAGAATAATGCCAACAAAGGCCAGGATCTACTTGGTTTGTACTGAGGTACTTCTACTTTTGTGGACTGATCATAGCGCCATTCAATTTGAATTGAGGGAGCCTATAGGCCACCAACTCAAACCAAAGCCGATAAAAAAGATAGAAAAAAGAGCCTGGAAAGATGTAAATAGCGTAGAGATAGGAGATTTACCCAAGTCAACCACTCGCCCTTTTCCCCCAGGAGTGGACAAGGCTACCTCTGCCTATACAACATGGATAGATGCAGCCCGCAATAAATTAACCCAGTCAAATTATTGACCCCTAAACGGGCCAAAACATCAGCTCCCTGGTATTCAAAAGAATTAAGAAAGCAAAAACATGCCTGCAAGTGACTAGATAGGGCTTGGAGAAGAGGCTATAATACACTGATTAGAGAGGTACAAGCATAGTCTCACAATATACAAGGAATTATTGCTGAACACCAAAAAAACGATTTTCGCTGAGCAAATCTCCCAAGCAAAATCCGACCCCAAAGAACTTTTTTAAACTATTATTAAACTCTCCGCTCCTAACATCCCCAAAAACCCGAGCAGCCTAGAACTCTGTGAAAATCTGGCTGCCTTCTTTCAGCTAAAGGGGGGAACTATTTTTTCTTTATTTACACTCACCCAAAAGGTGGAAAAAGTGATGCCACACAGGGCGGTTTCTAGCCGACCCAAAGCTATACCTGCCCTACACACTTTTTAATTATTAGAGACACAAGACTCTATTAAACTTCTGGCCTCCATCTGATCAGGGTCTCCCCTGGACCCATGCCCGGCGTTTGTGATAAAAAAATCCCAGAGGTCATAGGGACAGCCCTTACACCCCTGTTCAATGCCATATTCAAATCGGGCCAATTTCCGACAAACTGGAAAAAGGCCTCTATTCTTCCCTTGCTTAAAAAACAGACCCTCAACCCTAAGGATCTGAACAACTATAGACCAATCTCACGGCTCTGCTACCCGCCAAAATAATTGGAAAAGCCATCAATGCCCAGCTTAGTGCTTTTCTTCAAACCAATAATAAACTCGACCCAGCTCAATATGGGTTCAGAATGGAACACAGCACGGAGATGGCCCTGATATAATCTACAGAGGCTTTGGGTTGCTGAGGCAATACAATACTGATCATGTTTGATCTTTCAGCAGCTTTTGATATGGTCCATCATAAAGTACTGATGGACCAGATGTCGGAAGCCCGGGTACAAGGCAATGCCTGGAACCTCCTGCAATTCTTCCTCTCAGACAGAACCCAAACGGTCGAGCTAGACAATAAGAGCTCTAACCCATTTTTCCTTCCATGTGGGGTGCCACAGGGCTCGTCCCTTAGCTCAACACTTTTTTAATGTTTACGTAGTGACATCAGCGGCGCCGATAAGATCATTTGGTTTCCAACTTACCTCCTATGCGGATGCCATGCAAATAGTGTTGTCTCTCAGGGATGGGGAAGAGAGGCAAACAGGAATAAGATTTCATGACTGTATGAAAGCCATCTCACGATGGATGTCCTCTAGTTGCCTGAAACCTATTTTGAGCAAAACAGAGTTCATCCTGTTGGGGAAATATTCTCACCTCTGGATGCCAGACTGGTGGCTGGAAGAACTGGGAACTTGCCATGCACTGACTAGGAAAGCAAAGAAATTGGGGATGATAGTGGACAACAGGCTTTCCTCCGTGGACCACATAAATGAGGTGGTCTCTGCATGTTTCCCAGTTATAAGAATTACAAGGAAAATAAAGTTCTTTCTTCCTGAAGACAGTCTCAGGACAGTGGTCACTGCATTCATCATGTCATGGCTAGACTATTAAAATAGTCTTTATTTGAACATTAAAAAAAAACCTTAACAGTCTTCAAATCATGCTAATGCAGCGGCCAGACTGCTGACAGGGATACCGAAATTTGTTTCGGTTAAGAAAGAACTAAAACAACTACACTGGCTCCCCATAAAACAAAGGGTGCATTTTAAAGCCCTCTGCATGCTCTTTAAGGCTCTGTAGGGAGTGGACCCGGACAACTTATGACAAACATTTGATTGGTGTATCCCCAGAAGGACCCTTCGGTCCACAGGAGCAAAACAAGTGATGGTTCCTCTGGTTAAAAAAGCAAGGTGGGGAGGTAGGAGCTTTACCGCCTGTGCCTCCAAGGCCTGGAACGACCTTCCATTCCATATTAGGAATTCAACTGACCTTCTTTCCTTCAGGAAGGGGCTGGAAATTTGGTTATTCACTTTATAGTCCCCCCCCTTGCCTCGACAACCAAATAGGCAGTGCTCAGCACCAGGACACCCTAGGGTAACCATTGCCCTTAAGAAGTTTGATTAACACAACATAACACCTATGGAGGCCCAGTTTCCATTTCTCTGCTGGCAGTCATAGAGGTGGGCATGTTCAGTGAAGGTGAAAAAACCAGGGCCAAGTTTCACTTGACCAGGGACAACACCAGAACACTGTTGTGCTGTCACATTGCTGAATAATTGGGGCTAGTGGTGTTTGCAAAGCAGGTCCATCAATCCTACATGGAGAACATTCTAGAAGAGTTTCCTGAACTTTTTCAAGGTTTGGGGTTCCTGAAAGGCATCCAAGTCAAACTGCATATTGATGACACAATACGTTAAGTAGCACCACTGCGCAGAAGTGTGCCTTTTTATTTTCTCCAACAGGTGGAAAAGGAGCTAGAGCAACTGGAGCATGCTTGAGTGATCAAAACTGTGAAAGGGCGCACACCTAGGGGGTCCCCACTAGAAATGTCCCCCAATCTGAAACAGCTGGGTGCGCAAGGACTATGTGTGCACATGAGATTAACAAACAAGGACATACGTCGGGAAAGACATAACACGCTGACTATTGTCAAAATAATGGCAGACTTGAATGGGGAAAAATGGTTCCCCAAACTGGACCTAAATTCCGGATACCACCAACTCATGTTGGCGGAGTCGAGTAGGTATATCACAATGTTTTCAACTCATGTGTGGTTCCAGCTTTATTATTAATATTATTATTATTATTAATTATCATTTGTAGAGCTCCTGGCTACCCTTAGGCGTCTGCATGCTAGCAGCAACAAGCAAGAGAGATAGGTTGTTTTAGCCGGATTCTGCCTCTGAAAGGACAGATGATGAACAGTTGTATGCAGCTGGATGGGCAGGGCATTCCACAATCTCGCCACATTAAATGCGAAGGAACAGCCACCTGACCGTGCTCTTCTGATTTTAGGAACAGTTGCCATAGACAAGCTAGCGGACCGGAGGCATCTTGTTTGTCGATGAAATGTTATGAGAGGCTGGTTTATCTTTGGGCCGGTCCCCCAGAGAGGTTTATGTGCTATGCACAGGGATTTAAACTTTACCCGGTCGTTTTATTGGGAGCCAGTGCAGTTGTTTTAATGCAGGCTTGGCTGATTGGGATCTGGGAATGTGAAACAATAGCCTTGCTGCACATTTCTGCACTACCTGCAGTTTCTTAATAGTGACTTTTGTGGCTCCGAGGCAGAAAGAATTGCTATAGTCCAGCCGAGACAGCACCAGTTTCTGGACCATAACTCTCTGAGCCGAAGCTGGGAGCACTGGAAGGATTGTTTGCAGCATTAGAAGTATACCAAAACATGAAGCGGCTAGCTTGACTGCTTGATGGTTGAAACTAAGAGTCTTGTCCAACCAGACTCCCAAGCTTTCAATCTGATCTTTAGGTACTGGTGGAGGGTCGAGGCCATTGGGCCAGTTCGCTATTGGTGATATGGAGGTGGCATTACCCAAGATCATTAGATTGGTTTTATCACCATTAAGTTTAAGGCATGACTGGTCCATCCACCTAGCCAGTGTTTCCATACAAGGTCCCAATTCTGCTGGAGTCTTCCTTGGGTGCTGTAGGGCTACCACTAACTGCGTATCGTCTACATACGTAATGATCTGAATCCCAAAAGGGAGAACTCGCTCAGCAAGCGGCCTCTGATACACATTAAATAGCATGGGACTTAATGATGAGCCCTGCAGCACTCCACATGTTAGTGGCACATGCTCAGATGTACATTGGCCCTCAAATACCTGGAATACTCTATCCTTCAGGAATGATTTGATTCAAGCCAGAGCCTTGCCTGAAACTCCCACCATTCTAAGTCTGTCAAATAAGATGTTATAATTGACAGTATTGAAAGCGGAGCTCAGGTCAAGCAGGATGACTGCCACCACACCCCTTAGTCAAGGATCTTCCTCGATTCTTCTACTACTGCTAGCAGTGCAGGTTCCGTCCCATGGTTAGGACGGAAGCCTATCTGCGAAGTATGCAGTAGGGCATGTTTTTCTAGATGTTCTGAGAGAGTTGTATTAACATGTTTCTCCAGTATAATACTAGACCCCAGGAGAAGTGAGACTGGGCGATAATTAACCCAAGATTCTGGGTCAAGGTTCGGCTTCTTTAAAGGGTCTCTTACCATGGCATGTTTCCATGGTGGAGGCACTTGATCACTTAATATGGAGAAGTTTAGCCCCTCCATAAGAACTGGAAGAATGACTTCCTCAGCTTTGCGAAGCATATGTAGCGGGCCGGGTTGAGTGGAGAGCCAGGTTTACCGGGCTAAAAAATTGGGATAGAGTTGGCATATTTAAAATTGGGAGGTCCTCCAACTGCGGGGTATAGCCCCCTGAGGTGGGCAATATCTGATCTAACTTATCTGTATATAAATTTTGAGGGAAGGTGATATATCTGTCCACAATTTTTGGTAAAAAACTTTGCTAATTTGTTACAACGAGATTGGGAGGTCTCCTGAGGGAACTCAGGTAAAGGATGCTTAGACAGTTTTTTTGCAACTTGTCACCTATTCCTAGGTGCATTAGCAGCTGATGCAATTTTTTTCTCAAAATAAAGACCTTGCGCTCTCTTTATTTCTGATTGATAATAAGGGGTAGCTATTGAACACACACTGTACCTTTTAGATTAGACTCACCGGTCCACTACGGAAAGTTCTGGTTGTGTGGACGGAGGCGGGGCTCAGACAGGAAGGCAGAGGCACACTCGAATATTTAGTCGCATTCCAGCATGGACGCGCAGTAGACGCACGTAGCGAGCACGCCAAAGGCAAGCCCGTCTGCGCCCGTCCATGGCCACCCGGGGCCAGTGGCCAGTACCTCCGGTCTATCACTATCAGATATCCTACAGTACTCTTCGGCTCAACTGTATCAACTTCGGGCCCCCGTGAAAGACTTATGCCTACATTCTATTAATTGCGGGTACAGCCAAGTACAGTGTAATAACTGTTCCTTAGATTCATATGATGTCGGGCAACCACATACTTTGGCATCTACAATGATTTGGAACAGTTATACCATGTTCCTCCTCAACCGTAGATCCTTGCCAAAACATGCATTAGAAATTAACCGTCTCCTGAATGTAGAACAGCCGGATGTTTTATTTCTGACAGAAACGTGGTTCCATAGCGATTCTGAGCCAGATTTGGTGCAAGCCTTTTCACCTGGTTACCACATGCTGAGGAGGGACAGGGAGTTGAGGAAAGGAGGAGGTATTGCTATTGTTTTAAAAGAACAGATAAAGGGGCGTATGGGGTTGGATGTTATATTGGACTTCGAAAGTCTGCCCTTTTCGTTTTCTTTCTCACCAACCCTTACCCTTGCTGGAATTCTTATTTATCGCCCACCTGGCCCTAGCGGACAATTTGTAAATTCATTATCAGAAGCCGCTGATAGACTGGCAAGCACTGCGCTTAATTTGATTTTACTAGGCAATTTCAATATGCATTTAGAGAAGCCCCTCAATATGGAGGCTTCAGACTTGATTCAAAACCTATTAGCAATAAAACTGATACAAGAGATACAAAGTCCAACGCACGTTAAGGGTCATATACTGGACCCAGTCTTTTTAAATAACTCACAGGGATCGGTAGGACTTCCCATTCCGGTACCATGGTCAGACCATTTTTTAATCCCTATCCTCTGGAACAGCCCGCGGCAGTCTGAGAGGTCACAATCCCTCAGAAACTGGGAGACCCTGGCCTAAATTATGGCCAGAGATATGGTCATCAGTCTTGCAGAATTCCAGTCCGCCAGAGGACGCGAATCCTGAAAGAGCGTCTGACGAATTTTACCATATAAATGGAGCCAAAAGAAGCCAACACCTTGGTATTCATCTAAACTTAGGGAGCTGAAGCAAAAGTGTAAAAAACTTGAAAGGGACTGGAGGAGAGATTACAATTTAGAAAAAAACAAGCGTATAGAAAATCTATAAAGGCTTTGGAGTGTCATAAGCAGCCTCAGTATTCCAGGAGGCAATAAGAAACCCACTCTTATGACTGATTGGCATTCTTAATGTCAGCAATGACATCCTGATATTCTTGAGGACCCTGGAGGAAAACCATGTAAGACTTAGGCCCACTATGCTGTGGCTAGTTGAATGTGAACTGCAGCTACACCGGCATAAATGTCTGTTCTATGCCAATGAGATTGGCTTCTTTTGGTACAAATTCTCGAGTGAAGGTTTGCAAGCCCACCCGCAGAAAATCAAAGTCATCAAAGCAGCAGCCATTCCTCAAAATCCTTCTGAAGTCTGCAGTTTTTTGGGGATGGGCAACTATTGTGGAAGGTTTATCCCAAACCTAGCCATGCTGGCTGAGCCGCTGAGAGCCGTAACTCATAAGAATGCATTTGGGAGAGGAACGGCAAGGCAACACGGGCATTCAAGGATATCAAGAAAACGCTCTTGCAGGTGGCCACCATGGCATATTGTGATCCCTCTCAGAAGATGGAATTCATCATTGATGCCAGCCTGCCTGGGCTCAGCTTGGAGCGGTGCTTCTGCAGTCAGAGAGAAAAGGTGAATAGGTCTCTATTGCTTATGCGAGCAAGGGTTTGTCAGCAATGGAGACTCGCTATGCCCAGATCGAGAGGGAGATGTTGGCGATTCGTTAGACCTGCAGGCCTTACTATCTATACCTGCGTGAGCACCATTTCCAGACGACAACAAGCCTCTGGTAATGCTATTCGCTGTATCAATGTGCAAGGATCCACCAATAATCAATAGATTGGCCATCCTGCTTCGCTAATACTCATTTGATGTTACCTACCAACCTGGGGTGAACAACCCCGCAGGCTACTTTTCCCACCACCCTCTGACCGAAGATGTGAGAGCTCACTGTGAGGTTGATCACGGATCAGAAGAGTTAGTCAAAATGATTATCAAAATGGCTTGTACAAGAGCACTGTCTGTGGCAGGGGATTGCAGAAGCTACCAAGGAAGATGACTGTCTAATGCGGGTGACCGAGGCTCTCAAGAGACATGAATGGAAGACCTTCCTCGACGGAGTCAAAGAGCGAAATGCGGAGGCACAAGGCAGCTGCATACTCATGTGGGTTTACCAATATGAGCTGAGTGAAAATGAGGAAGGACTGGTATTGAAAGGCCATCAAATTGTCTTACCAAAGAGGCTGTGGAATTGCTCTGTGGAGCTAGCACACGAAGGACACAAGAGTGTGTGCCAAGATGAAAGCCCGCATAAGAAACAAGGTGTGGTTCCTGTGGGTGGATCAAATGGTCGAAAAACGAGTAAAAAACTGACAGGCCTGCATCATCACAGGCCTAAAACCGCCAGTGGTGCCAGTGATTACTGAAGATGTCCCCGCTCAACCGAGGTTATTTGTAAGCATGATTTTGGCAGTTTTCCAGACAACAACCTGACAATAGTCCTCATAGATAGCCACACCAAATTCACTGCTGTCGAAGTAGTCCAATCCACTGACTTTGATTGCTTCAAGCCTGCGCTCAAAAGAGTATTTGCCCTACTGGGGATACCTGAAGAGATCAAAATGGACAGACACCCTACAGCACGACTGAGTGTGCATCAAGTGAGTTGATAATGAGAAGACCTACCTGCCATTTGCTGCCAACAAGCCCTTCCTGGCAAGCTTCAGTCATGGATGAAATTGCACCCATGAAAAATGAAAAGTCTCAAACAACAAAGCCAGTCCCGACAGGAGAGCTGCTGAATGGACGTTGAGAGTAGGGGATTGCGTTGTCATCAAAGATCACTTCCCAGGGTGAACATTTCCGACCCCATTTGAGAGAGAGTTTTGGGAGGTCATAGGCCTTAAAGGAACAATGGTGATCACTAGGCAGGGAGAGAGCGAAGTGACAAGAAACATATCCTGGTTCAGGAGAATCCACTCGGAGGTTGTGGAGGAGGATTGTGGGAGCGGCTCGTGGTGCAAACTGGATGCCAATGGGGTAAACCAAGAACTTGGGAATGATAGTTTTCTAGCACCAGAGGAAAGCGGAGAGAGTGACTACCGTTGATCAAGAGAAGAACACCAGATTGAGAACTGTGAAATTGTGTGAGAAAGGACTGGCAGGGGGTGTCCATATAATGTGAGAGCCAACCCGCCACTGAATTGGCGACTCCGAGACTACATGTGCTCTGAGTGCCAGAATGCCTGGAGAGACGGTTGATACGGCAAGATTCCTGAAATGAGTGTCTCCCAATGGACACTGTGATACACTGTCAGAGCACAATGATATCTATTTCACCCACACAACCCTTCAGAGACCATAGCATGACCCACAACAGTAGCATTACCAGTAGGCTGGAAACTTGCAAAAACAGAAGAAACGTAAAATGGGCATTGATAGCGGACAACAATTTTCCCTCTTGAAAGCATGGAATTTTGTAAAACGTCACTGTGAACTTATGGAATCACTGAAACCTTTTTTCACTAAAGAGGGTGAAGGGGGCACTTACCAACTAACCCCACTGGGTGGTACACACAGGACTGCAGACACGCGAAGACAGTACTTATAGAGGCTGAAAAAAAGGAGATAGAAGTTAAATTATAGATGTCAGAAGAATATGTAAATCACTTTTAATTAAGGCCATAAGAGGATGAGTGACTGAACAGTGGGATGTACTCTCTGAAGCCCTCAATACCAAGAACACCAAGGCCTTCTGGAAACTGGCTGCAGTGGGGTCCTGTGAAAAAGTTGGCCATCTGGAAACAGTGGTGCAATCTGAGGTATGGGTAGAACCCTTCAGCGAGGTATACATAGGTGTAGGAAAATGACACCGCTATAGACCACTCCGCAGATCAACCACAGCAAAGTAATGGGCTGCATGCTGATGTCAAATTTGAACTGGCTATCACAGAGAAAGCTCAGGCACTATTCTTGCTGAAGAGGGAGAAGGTATTCCTGGTGACTTATACCTTTACAACCAGAAACCATGGCTGAAGAACATAAAAACGCTGTCCGAGTAAATTCTGGCACTCATCTACTCAAATTCAAAAAGGCATTTATGTGAAACTGAAGCCAGACTATTGGGACTCCAAGCTGGAAGAACTGTGGAAAGAGCACAACCTTGGGAGCATCACTGAGAACTTCCTCACTCATAAATGTTTATTTAGCTTTGAAACCTACTTAGATTGGATTAGGCGACTCCAAGCGAAAAGCCTGTACTTAAACCTTAGGATTGGTACTCTGCCACTCAAGCAGTTTACATGTAAATGGGCCAAAGCGGTGGAGAACTTCCTTACTGTCTTTTCTGTCTGCAGTTGTTGGTGTCAGTGGAGCTCTTCCTTTTTGTTCATCCAACCTTTGTCTCGCCCCAGAAAAGATGGTTCACCTCGGTCTGCAAGTTGATGGGTATGGAACATTCCTGGGAAGCAGCAAGGATACTTGGGAATGAAACACAGTAGCAAATTGTGTTTGCAGTCTCGCGTTTTTTATTGTGGGCTTGGAAAAATAGATTAAATAAGCTCCTCGAGACAATTTAGAAAGTTGACACCATGGCTTCACCGAGAGTGAACACGTTTAAAAGAATACAGTTGCCCCTTGAGGCTTGACCTACGGTGAAGTACTGTTTTATTTATACCTTCCTGCTCCTGCTGTCAGTAATTCCTGGTCTAAAATTGGTCACTTGATGGGGTATTCTCACAGGCTCAGAGGATCAATACAGTTTAAAATTAAAATCCAGGATTTAAAGAAATATAGATTTTTCTTTTTTTTACATAGTTTACTTTGAAGTAAGTGTTTTATGCTGTTCATCCTATCGTATTAACCTCCTTCAAACGAGACCAATAACCTAGCATCCTTCTAAGAGGGCTGGTCATTACAAGGCGATTGCCTATCCAAGAGCATAGAATTGTCCAAATAGGACTTGCTCGTCATATGTTTACTGTTTTGTTCCCAATATTTATGACCATTTAAGGCCAGTAACATCCAGTGGCTGCAGTAAGTGTGGCTCAGGGGTTAGAGGCGGCAGACCCGGAAGCTGAAATCGGCCCTGGACCAGGGTTCAATTCCCCGCCTCGGCGGGTCTTGGGCTCAAAAATTCCACGGACTCGATAATTCGCGCTCCGGTGCCTTCTCGACTCACGGGTTCACACTCTGCGACTCTGGGCAATAGCTTGCTTAATCTCCACAACGGCCCCTCGCGGCGGGATGCCTGGCTTTCACCTTGTGGATACCCTGCCGGGGTTACCTCACAGGGGAATACCAGGACGGGTTCCCTAAGCAAGCGCCGGGAAACCCTTTGTGGGTAGCTGTGCGCTATATAAGCTCAAATACATACATACATATGTTAAAGATGAACTGACAATAATTGGGCCTCAAGACCTTTTTAACAACCTGCAGAATATTACAAAGGGGATCAAACTACCCATTAAAAAATGACTCCAGAATCACTTGTGAAGGGTGATGGATGCATGTGGAAAAAGGGCGGATGGAATTCATGCCACGTTGGTGATAACTAGTGATATAGAACCTTACCTAATGTTCATCCCTACTGTACATTGTTTTTATTTGTTAAGGTTTCATCTCAACATGGCACATTTTCTGGTATCATATCCAGCATCCGCCTATTGTGAAAGAGACTTGGAACCATGTCTATGTTATTTACATATTGCTCAGTCACAATTGCATCTTTTCTTTTTTGGTAGCCTTTACTGTGCACCTAGGAAATGTATTCAAAGGCCACTGTTTGGAACCTTAAATCCTAGCCAATGTAGGCCAGCACAATTGTGTTTGCAATTCACGCAAACTGAGATAGTATGTTGCATGGTCTATGGATATAGTACCCCCTGTGTTAAACTTTGCAGAATTGTAGGGGAATAATATATTTGACAGCGCTTCTATGTCTCGATTTTAGAGTTACTTGGGAAAAGATCTATTTAGTAGGTGTACTGAGTACAACTGGCTGGGTTTTAGTATATTTTTTATTGATTTTGTAGTGTTAGTCTTACTTCCATGATCATTAGTTTTTAGTCTATAATGCATTGATTTTAACCAGATAACTGAATAATGTTCACATACTACTACTACTACTTATGACCACCAGTTTTTTAGAATATGCCTTATTCGTGTGGCTTTATACATAAAGATTGTCTTTTTGATATGACTGGTACAGAGACTTATGATGTAGTGGAACACTATTTGTTACTAGGCCAAAATATTGGTTAATAGACAACCCGGGTGTAAAGCTGCTACCTTGTGAATTTTTTTTATGTTGTGTATGTATTTTTATGTTGTATATTTTAACCGACATAAAGTATTTGATAGATTGATTGATTGATTGATTTAATTCACCCACCTCTCATTTCTCTCTCTCTTTCTCTCCAGGATTCATGAATCCACAATTCCTGCAATGCAAATAATTTTTTTTAATTAATATTTTCTTGCCTGAGTGTCCCTTTCGGGCCCACTAGCCTGGGCCTGGAGGGTCAGGTAAGGTTCACTCTATCCCATTTTGCTCTATTTAGTTTTGGGTTTTAATATTTTTATTGAATTTTAACACGTGAAAACAGCTTTCAACAGAAAAGCATCACAAAAATTAGTTTATTAAATAAACACAGTTAATGTACAGCGGCGTTAATTTCCAGAATATAATTTACATAATTCGAGTAGGAAAGAAAATGTATCTAAAGTGTATTCTAGCAATATATGAAGAACACTCGTGTCTCTAGGCTTATGTACCTAACAGGGTTACAAAGAGCAACAGTGTTGAGTCATTGTAGCCAGTGTTAACCACGGAATCTTTGCTTATAACATTTTACAAGACTATCAGGCACATGCATCATCGTTTTTTGGAAGCACAAGCGTTGCGATTCGCAAAAATCATCTGTTTGCACCCACAAAAAGGGCTTTTGCAATGCATCAAAGTGTAAGGCGCTCACAATTTAAGAAATCGCAATTTATTGCGATTTCTTAAATTACGATTGCATTTAAGGAATCGCAATTTGCGATTCCTTAAATGCAATCCATGTAACCCTCAGAAATAGCTAATTCGCTATTTGGAGAAATTACTCTTGTCTGTATTTTGCAAAAGCCTTGAAAAATGCACTAAAGTGCATTTTTCAGGTTACACATACACATTCCCTTGGGGCATGTGTGTGCACAACATGGGTGCACATCACAATTTCAAGGGTGCAACATGGTGTCAGTTTGACACCTTTGCACCCTTGAAATTGCATGCGCAATTTGCAAGTACCTATTGGAACTCGTAAATTGCGCATGTAATTTCCCATTCATTAGGAATGAATGGGAAGCCATTCCTTAATTGGGACTTGCAACTTGTGAGTCACAATTAAGGAATGTTAGCGATTTCCACATGCATAGGCTATTGAGGCTTCCCTAATAATTGCAATTAAGGACTCGCAAAAGCCTACTTTGATGCATGTGCCCCTATGGGCCCTATGCATCAAACCAAAACCGGTCGCAAATGCGCAGATTAACAGAATCTGCCCCTTTGCCACCGGTATTTTTGCATTTGAGATGCATCATCCCAAATGCAAAAATTGAAACTTAAGGAATCGCTAAAATTGTGATGACTTAAATTGCGATTGCATTTAACCCTTTGCGTGCTGCCGTCTGCCGTTGGCCGTCGCGAGCACTCCCTCCCCAGTGCTGCGCATGACCAACGGCCGACGCAGCCCCACCTATCTTTTAGAACACCCGCACCGCTGCGGAAAAACTGCTGCAGTTAAGGCGTTAAGGAATCGCAAATTGCGATTCCTTAAATGTAATGCATTAAGCAAAAAAGATTACTGCAATTTCGCTATTAGGATTTGCAAATTACCATCAAACTAAAGTTGATGGTAATTTGCAATGAAAAATGCACTAAAGTGCATTTTTCAAAGTCACATTTTACACACACACATGTCCTTGGGGCATGTGTGTGTGTAACATGTGGAAAAAAGGGAATTTCAGGGGTGCAACAGGGTATTCTTTTGGAACCCTTGCATCCTTGAAATTGCATGCCCAATTTGCAAGAAACTATGGAGTACTCGCAAATTGCGCATGAAATTCCCATTGATTCCTAAGGGCCTCTAGGCCCATAGTTATGAATGGGAATCAAATCCTTTATTGCGACTTTCAATTTGCGAGTCGCAATTAAGGAATTTTAAGGAATCACATTTTTTTGCGAATCCCTCATGCATTGCAGTTTTTGATTTCTAAATAGCGATTGAGTAAAATTTGCTATTTAGAAATCGCAAAATGCGGGCTTGATGCATGTGCCCCATAATTGTCAATACATTTTTTATTCCTCTTAACATGAAATTTGTTTTATATATTTTTACGAAATATAAAAGGAGTATAAATATCTACTCTAGTAACAAGTCATGTGTAAGTTGCCTCTGCTGAGTGCACGCAGACATGGCCGAGGCACCTTCAAAGAACGAGAAATTGAGCGCGACCCTCTACGTCAGGCGCGAGACGCCGCGGCAGAGGCTAGGGTCACACTTCTGCAGGAGGCACGTAAGAAACGCTGCTCACTTTGATTTTTAGTCCAATGTTCAGTCGCAATTAAATGCCCATTGTGTCTGTGTAATTGGTGTTGTTTTGTCGCCTAGTCTCCAGTAATCAATTAAAAAGATTTTCATCCCTCTCCACTCCAGGTACTCGATATCGATTTCTGATATGTTGCCGCCTTCAGAGGCATCTCCTCGGTGGGAAGCGTTTTAACACATTAAAATGCAGGAATCCAGAGGCGTCCAGTATCATCTCTGACTGTAAGATGCAGTAAGGGACACGGGAGAACATTATTTATGATTTAATTTAAGTGTTTTTGGCCGAACTGCGCTGTGCTGCGGAAGGCGCATCTGGGCATTAAGCATAGCACTCTTAAGGATTTTCACATCTGAACAATTCAATAATACTCAGTGCTTTCGGCCGTGGCAGTCCCTATCAGGAGGATACAAATGTATATGCGAACTGAGGACAGATTTCATTCGATTGCTTTATCTTCATCTGTTAGATCTTCACTTCTGTGGGTAGCCACTACAGTAATCAAGTAATACAGTACAAAAGCAATGTAATGAACCCCCCCCCCCCCCCCCCCCCTTGCATCCTCATCTCAACACCACCATCATGCGGCAGTGCCCACGAATGGCTGACTATCCTATTAATTATGAAAGATCCAAGCCTGGAAAAGAAATACCGAAATAAACATACAAATATGTAGACCAATAGCAGAGCCAGACTGGAAATCTTAAACAGTAATGAAAAGGTGTTCGGACTAACCCTGCTCCCTAACTATCGTACTTGCTTTTCATTCTCTCTCTTTCTCCCTCTTTTGCTCTCTTTCATCCTTTTTTTATCTCTCCCCATCTCCACATTCCTGCAGTGCCCTGCTATCATAATGACTTGGAGCTGGAGACAGAGGTTGCAGCGTCCAATAGCACCGATCTCCTGGGCAAATGTCCAATCGGATAACTGGCCAGTGTGGCCTTGACTGCCAGTGCCCAGAATATGGTGGTGGATATTTCTCTCCCTCGGAGCTATGGGTTCCGAGGGTACTGGTAACTCCGAGGATGCACTATTAAAAGAGATTCGTTTGAATCCTTAAGTTTCTCAAAGAAATTATGATTTATTGGAGAAATTGTTAATTTGGGGTTTGATTGTCAGGGTTAATCCTCATTTTCCACTGCAGTTTCACTCACAAGTTTCGGTCTTTTAGCAGACAAAATTCTAACATCAAATAAAATAGATCGACAGGTGTTCCTATGGATATGGAAATTATAATGGGGCCACTAACTCCTACTCCTGAACCCTTTAGAAGTTCCAAGCTACTCATATTGAGAGCCAGTTTGTTTGCCAGTACTCCAAGGAAGTACTTAATGTGTTTTTTAAGCAGGGGTAGGAGAGTGAATCACAGTCTTGTACCAAAGGGAGTAGCCAGATATTTAAAATACTCCCCCACTTTGAACCGAAGCTCTTGTCACAAAGCAAGTCATCACAACCCTACCCAGAAGAGCTTGTTTGACTCTTCCATCCTAGCATCTATCAATTCAATCTTCCATCCACTCTCGGTTATCCATAATTTCATATTTACATGTTGTCTTCTATTCAGACTTCATCCAACATTCAGTCTATCACCATTACATTACATCCATCCATCTGTCCATCCATATGCAAACCTATCCATACATCTTTAAATCTATTCATAAAACATATCTATCCATCCATCCTTTCACTCAGTCATCCATCCTTTCACTTATCAATTCCCCTTTCCATCCATCCATCAATCCATCCATCCACCCATCCATTCATTCTATTGTCCGTACTTTCACTCATCCATCCACACTTTCACTCATCCATCCACCCATTCACTCCATCCATTCATCTTTTCTTTCATTCATCCATCCACACTTTCACTCAGGCATCTATCCTTTCACTCATCGTCAACCCTTCAACCCATCCATTCACTCCTCCATCCTTTACCGTTTGTACTCATCAATCTCTTCACTCACTCCTTCACCCATCTAGTCTTTAACTCATCCACCCATCCACTCTTCCATACAGCCAGCCACCTACCCACCCTTTTACTCAACCATCTGTTCTTTCGTTCATCAATCCTTACATCCATTTGCTCATTCATCCATTCATCCATCCATCGATCCATTCTTTCACTCAGCCACCCATCTACCTTTCACACAGTCTATCCATCCAGCCTTTTACTCAATCCGTTCATTCATTGATCCATGCATTTACCCTTTAGCTCATCCAACCAACCCTTCCACTCACTCATCCATCCATCATTTCTCTTAGTCTCCATCCTCCACCCACCCACCCTTTCACTCATCTGTCCATTCACTATTCACTCATGCATCAATCATTCCTCTCTTTCACTCATCCGTACTTACATCCATCCTTTCACTCATTCATTTATACATCTATTCATCCACCCTTTCACTCACCCACCCATCCACCATTTCAGTCACACATCCATCCATCCATTTACTCTTTCACTCATGCATCCATCCTTTCACTCACTCATCTATCCATTCACCCTATCATCCTTTCACTCATCCATCTCTCCATTCTCTCATCTAGCCATCCATCCACTCAACCTTCCTTACATCTATCCTTTCACTCACTCATTCATCCATCCATCTTTCACACATCCATTGACTATTTCCCTACGTCCATCCAGCCTTTCACTCCATCCATCCACTCATCGATCCACCCATGTACCCTTTTGTTCATCCATCCATCCTTTCAGTCACACATTCATCTATCCATCCTTTCATCCTCCATCCATCCACTCTTTCATTCATCCATCTATTCACCCATCCATCCATCCTTCCTTCTTTTCACTCACCCATCCATCATTTCACTCATCTATCCAACCATTCTCCCTTTCACTCATCCATCTGTCCACACTTTCATTCAGCTATCTACCCCCTTTCACTCATCCATCCATTCTTTCACTTATCCATCCTTACATCCATCCTTTCAACCATCAATCCTTTCACTTATACATCCATTCTTTACACTCGTCCATCCATCCATTCTTTAAACTCATCCAACCATTCAGCCTTTCTCTCCATCCTGCCCCTCATCCATTTATTCATTTATTAGTCTTTATTCGACTATCTAAAGATAGTCATTATAAAAATTGAACAAATACAATCATGCTATGTAAACATTGCAACATATACATATGTATTGATCATAACGTTCATACTTATACATCATTGAGGAAATTCATAATTATTAAATATAAAATGTTCATTTATAAAACTAATCATATATTGCTTTTTAAACACTGTGGTATTTTATATATTGTAATGGTTTTAATTAACTACACAATAAAGAATTACTTACTAATCGTATTTAAGATCATATCAAATCAAATCTCCTATGAACTTATACTTTTCCTCTTATTGATTGCTTTCATATTAAACAGGGCCACACTATAACAAGTCAGGGGGTCACCTAATCTTACCAAGAATTTCATAGCCTCTTTATATGACCTGATGTTATAAGTAATAAATAGTGGCTTTAAAAAATAAAACATCTAAAAATCTTATAAAATGTACAAAACAGCATAAAATACCACATAATCTGTTTGCTTCGATTGTCACATGGACATCAAAAATATACAGGCGGATAGAACCGCATTGTAGGAAAAGCTACAAGAAAATGAACAATGCCACATCTAAATCTCGTTAATACAAAGTGATGCTGTGCATACGTCACATATGACAAATAGTTATTAGTAATCATATCACTGCTATTTGATATATACTTAGCCACAATAGGTTTGTTCTTTTCAGTCTATAACCGTAGATCTATCCTGTTTTGTAAAAAGGTGTCTCTAATTTCTTTCTTAGAGTAGATCAAGGTTTTGGATGTTTCTGTCCATACTGATATTTTATATATCTTTTCTAGAACAGTATTAACGTATAGCAGCCATGGAATTTTAAGTGCCTTTTGCAATTTGAGACAATCTAAAATAATTGATTTAGTAATAACAGTTTCTTCCCTTTTCCATATTGAATCCCACAGTAGTAAAGGTCGGGTCAATAGGAAATCTTCTCAAATCTAGAGACCCACCTCATAATGAGCAATGGTATTGGATGCAGATGACGGTAAATAAAGCAACCGTTTTAGGAACAAGTTTTCTTGGATTTGCAGGACTTAAGTATTTGAATGACCCCATAGCCCTGCCCCATACAGGACTATGCTTGTTCCTTTAGCTTTGAATAAGGCTACCATCTCATTAACTGTCCGACTCACCAGTTTGGAAGAAAATTTAAAAATACCTTGAGTTGCCCTGCTCATTTTGGCTCTAGTTTATGAAATGTGTGGAGACCAAGAGCCATTGTCCGCAAAAAAAAAACCTAGATAACAAAAGGAATTCACAGTCTTAATAGGAGTTTCTTCAATATAAAAAGTTTTAGGGGTTTTGGACCCACAAATCATAGTGTATGTTTTAGATTTATTTATGATCAGTTCTTCTGTGACATGAAGTCAGAAAATGCACCCATCAGTCTCTCTAGGCCTATTGGGGTTCTTGCAACAAGTACAGCGGCGTTCATATATAATAAAACGGGTGTTGGACGACCTGCCACCATAGGGACGTCAACTGTATTGCCTGTGGGTGATTATCAATCCCATTTAAAAATAAAGAGAATAAAATTGGTGCTAATACGCACCCTTGCCGAATCCCCAGTCCCACCTTAAAATTTGGTGTACATTCTCCCTGGGGACCAAAGCAGACCTGCGTAGATAATTTTTCGTACAGGCGGGTAAGGAACCCAATAATAGCCCTGAGAGCTCCCATCTCTGTTAGGGTTGACCACAACAAATGGTGGTCCATTAAATCAAATGCACTGCTTAGGTCGGCAAAGAAGAGATATAAGGATCCTGCCTTTGCCCTAGTATATTTACCAATAGGCAGTATTAGGTTAGTACATTATTCAACAATCTCTAAGCGTTTTCTAAACCCGTATTGGACTGGTGTCAAAACAGAGTATTGGGTTGCCCATTCTTCAAGTCTTAAAAGGAAGACCCTACTCATTACTTTCATTGGAGTTTCTATGAGTGAAATTGGGCGATAATTTCTAGGATCTTCTTTATTCTCCTTTTTAAATATGGGAATGATAATTGATTCACCCCAGGTCTTGGGGAGTATATCTGTGGCAGCTATATTGAACACTCTGGTTAGGATGGGTCCCCATAGAGTAGGCACTGTTTTAAAAATGTCAACCGGGACACCATCCGGCCCTGAAGCCCATCCTCCACACTCGCAGGGATAGCCTGCATGACTTCCTCATTTGTAATGTCAAGCGGGAGGTTACTTCCCACACCTAACAGCCCCATCCTGCCATATGATTGGCTCCCTATTACTATCAAAAATTTCTGAGAAATGTTCCACCCATTTGTCCACTGAGACAAACAATCAGAATTCTGGAGTGTTATTATTCTTCAAAAATGGGGCATTTACCGTCTCCCAGAAAAGATTGTTATTTTGAGTTTTTGCTGCAATAGCCACATTTTCACAAGCCTCCTTCTTAAGTGTCCTTTTCCAGGCCACTATAACTGCCTTATATTTATGCCGTAAGGATTGAATATTAGATACGTCACGTGGAGATTGAGACAGGGCATGCTTCAAGCCCCTTAGGGCTTTAATGGAGGCACTGTCAAACCACCCGTCTCTCCATCCTGCCCCTCATCCATTCACTCTTCTTTTCTCTCATCATCCATCCCTTTACTTACTCATCCATCCATTATCTCTCTTGGCATTCATTTATCCAGTCACCCTGTCACTCACTCATGCATTCATTCACCCTTTCACTCACCCATTCATTCACCCTTTCACATATCCATCCATCCATCCTCTCAGTCACTCACCCTCCCTCTTTCTCACATTATAAACTATTGTCTGGCAAGTTGCAGAGAGAAGAGGCCTATCAAATACTTTATCTTACAATAGCTGCTAAAGCGTTGAATTGAAGACACCCCAGCTTATATCCCCTATCTCCATGTGCTGTCCACAGAGAAACAATGCATTGCGGCTCAGTCAGCGACCGTACACCAAAGAGGACCGGGAGCATCATATGGTGGTCAATGGGTTTACCACTCTCAACCTGCAAACACAATACCTCAACCAACCTCTTGAGGCCCCAGCAAGGGAGTTACATGGACAGTCCTGGTGGTCGACAGGTGGGGAGACAACACCCTCTCTGCCTATGGCCATGTGTGGCAGAGGCCTATAAGCACTACATCTGGGGTAGGGTATCCCTGATCTGGTGGCATTTTGGGATACCCTTTTCCGTATGGCACCCTCAATGGCTGATGACTCTTCCCCCACATTATTCTGCTGCCCAACCACCACCTTGACACACAAGCTCCTACATCTCACTGACAGCGCTACCCCCCTTCAGTGCCTTGGTTGAACCAGTGGCAACTGTGGCACGTGGATTGGAAGGCTGAATAGCTATTTCCATGCAACATGGGAAACCGATGCCAGGAAGAGGGGCTGACTACAACTATGACATACCAGTGAATGCCTTTAATGTGTTTTCAACCCCCAGCTGAATCATGAGTTTGAGAGTTTCAAGCTGCACCAGGCATGCCAGAGAGAGGATGAGAACATCAACACCTTCCACGCCCAGATACAGACTCTCACCAGCACATGTGTTAATGATGATCAAGCCAAAGAAGTCAACACCCAAAACATATAGGACTGCAGTGCCTTCACCTTGAGTTGCCTAATCCTCCACCAGCTTGACATGACTCGAGACACAATCCTCAAACTTGCACACTCAGACAATCTCTCTAATAGCAAAGCTGAGGAGATGGAGCCGGCACTCACCAAGACCTCAAGACCTACAGAGGCAGATGAAGCAGGCCCTACCCAAATCAAAGATGAGCGGGAGGACGCTCTCTACAGGCACCATGGGAACCCACAAATTCAAGCACTGCTCACTATGGCTCAGGCAAAGTGTGGGAACTGTGTCCTGAAACCTCACCAAGGAAGCAAATGCCTAGCCAAAGACAAGATGTGCTCTTAGTGTGGAAAATTGAACCACTTCACTTTTGGCTGCAGAAGAGCTGAAAAGGGGCACAAATCCAAAGTCTTGCCAAGCCTCAGACTTTGCTGAAATATCTGATCTTGGAAGAGAGCACCTCGGATGAAGTGGGCATGAGCCAACAGTCAGGAGAGTTATTCTGGATAGTTAAGAGAATGGTGTCTTAACCATCTTTGTGGTGTAGCCAGTGGACACCAAAAAGAAAATCTCACCTGCGCTCCCATGATGATTGGAAAAGTGACCATTCCAGTCCTGATAGGTAGATACTGGGGTGACTGGCAACATCATGGACATACAACAGTTTGAAAGACTGCAACCCTGTCCTCGGCTGGAATCCACAAATGCCAAGATATTTGCATATTTTAGCAGGTGTCCACTGCCACGAGTTGAAGCATTGAACAAGTAGTGGCAAACTGCAACTAGAGAGTACGAACCTGCTTCCATGTCACCAGTGAGGGGATGAGAACTCTACTCAGCTGCCACACCACGGAGGACTTGAGACTAATGATCTTTGCCCAACAAGACACCAACATAGAGGCAGACAAAATTCTAAATAACTTTCTGGTTCAATTCCATGGTCTCGGCTGCCTGAAAGGCATGCAGATCAGGCTTCATATCGACCAGACGGTCTGCCCAATAGCTCTATGCTGCTAAAGAGTTTACTTCCACCTGAGGCCCTTGGTAGAGGTGAAATTGGGAAAGCTGGAAAACTCGATGAAATAGAAAAATTGTCCGGACCAACCCAGTGGGTGTCTCATTGGTAGGAGTGCCCAAGGCTAGACATCCAGGATCTACCCGCCCACAAGCTTCAATCCACCGGAGCGCCATTTCAGCCCACCATGGATAATATCATATCAGCCCTCAATGGCATGCAATTGATCTGAAATCTGGACCTCAAAGCAGGATACCACCAGCTCTAGCTGCACCCCGCCTGTCACTACATAACAACCCTTTCCACTAATCTGGTTTTGAGGTAGTACAAACACCTCACTTTTGGCATATTCTTAGCCACAAGTTCTTCCATAACACAGTTAGGGAGGTGCTGACTGTGCATAGCTAGAGTCCTCATTATCAACAGTGGTATCTTGATATAATCATGGACTTTGGGAGAACACCACAGATGACACTTCATTGGCCATGGCCTCCTTCAACATTGGGAGAAATGTTCCTTCCTTGAACATTCCATAGAGTTTTTGGTTATATATTCTAGGACAGCCTACAGGTGGACCCAAAGAAAGCAGAAGCCATTCGAAAGGCACCTGTGCAGAGAAGCGCAGCAGATGTGCAAAGCTTTCTGGGCATGGCCACTTATTATGGGTGAGTTATCCCAAACCTGGCCATCCTTTTAGAGCCTCTCAGGGCACTCACAATTGTAGACGCCAAGTGGGAGTAGGATACCAAGGCAGAGAAAGCAATCCAGAAGAGGAAAGAGGCTCTACTGAGTGAGTCAACAATAGCGAGCTATGACACCCACCACAACACAGAACTGGTGGTGGACACCAGCTCTGTAGTGTTGGGAATAGGTGGTTTAAGGAAAAGGGCCGCAAGAAGTGGGTCCCATTGCATACGCCAGCCGGGACCCTACAGGTACTGTGTCCTGTGGCACTCAAATTGCTCAATTACACCTTTAGTTGTGAGGAAGATGGTTTTAGGTTATCACAGACAACAACCCACTATTCCCGCTCTTCACAGGTGCTTCCCAGAACACACCATTGAAGATCAAGAGGTGAGCTGTCCAGCTGCAGACAAACATATTTGAAGTCACCTACCTACACTACCCATTGCAACAGAAGAGCTTCACCCTCGCCTGTGGACTCATCCAAACATGGATTTTGGAAGTTTCCTGGGTGGGTAGTCAACTGTTGTCATTATTGATGACCACTCCAAATCCCCCATGGTCAAGGTGGTACACTCCTTGACATTCAGAATGGGGTGGCAAGTGATGGAGAAGATGTTCGTCCTTATTGGATTGCCTAAAGAAATCAAGACCAAGAACAAAGCCCCATTCCAAGGCCAGGACTTTTATGACTATCTCACGAGTCTAGGAGGGTAGCACAGGAAGATTACACCACAATGGCCCCCATGTTAATGAGGAGGCTGAGAGATTCATCCAGACTACCAAATAAAGGCTAAGATTGGGGTTAACCAAGGCGAAGATCTTGAGGAATGCCTCTTTTGATTCCTGAGGGCATCCTGTCAAACACCACACAGTTCAACAGGTTGTGCTACTATAGAACTCCTGCTGAAAGTCCCACAAATTGACAGCATCCCAGCCAGCCTTCGATAGAAGCCACTAGCCTTGGATACTGAGGCAATGCAGAAAAAACGTAGCACTACCAACAACAAGGTTAGCGGAGTCTGATGTGTCTTTGCCCAATGCTCCGAGTTTGAGATGTAATCTTCATTGAGGACTAACACCCAGGCAAAAAAACAGACAGCTTTTGAGCGAGAACCCTGGTGGGTCACCAAGATTCAAAGAACCATGGCAACCTCAGCTCAACAGGGAACTGCAATGTATCCTGGTCGTATGAGGTGAGAGTCGCAGAGAGTTCAGAACCACACAGCCTGCCAGAACAGCAGGAAGGGTTCAGAGGTGGTGACCTTTTCAACACCTGACCACCACAAGAAGATATTCCAGATAGATGTAACCTGGAGTGAGAAAGTAATGTACCAAACCCTACTCTGAGTAGAAACGATTGAGAGGAAGGGATGCACATGAGACAGATCCAAAGAAAGAGCTGCCTTACAACCTGCAACCAAACCCAGACCTTAACTGAGTCTTAACAGACGATTCATGGGATCTAGGGGAAGCAAGCGCTACCACTCAAAAAGATGCCATCATTGCAGAATGACTTGGGAAGGGATGGAGAGTGACACCCGTCCTCTAACTAGCCTGTAGCCACGATGCACACACCCTGGGGGAAGGCTCAACCAAAGGGGATAAATAAATGGGTTGTGTACCACTCTTGGCCATAAATTTGAGGGAGAACTACAGGGCATTAGAGGTCAAATGCCATCAATGTTGAGACCTGTCTTAGACCCAGTGGTTACGGGTCAAGGGAGGGAGGGGAATGATAGATCAGCCGATCTCCCATTTGTAAGCCAGGTTGAGGAAGCTCACACTGAAAGCCATGAAGTTTACGTGTCAAGATGGCCAATGTTGGTAAAAAGGAGAGGTGAATATATGCACTATGGCCATTCTAAGCGAATAAGAGGTTCAGGTAGTGATGCACCAAGAAAGTTTAATAGAAGAGCGACGGAAAAAAGAAAGGTGAGGAAGGAGTTATTAGAAGAGATAACACAAAAGCTCAAGTCCCAATCGAATAAAACAACCAGGGAACAGGAAGGTAAAGACTCTGAGAATAGGGCCAGCGTCCCAACAAAAAAGAAATATAATAGGAAGCAAACCCAACAGGATAATGAGAGCCATGCAGCCCCAAACCCAGTAAAGACACAGGCCCAGAGGCCCCCCATCAAAAATAAAAATAAGGTAAACCGGGAAAGTAGCCCGAAAGTGATATCTAGATTAAATAAACAACACTATCAAGGTGTCACAAAGCTAGAAGAAGTGGTTGACAGAGAGGATAAGTGGCTTTACTTTGAACACGTAAAATTGGGAAGGGGGGGCAAAAAATTTAAAAAGAGTGGGTATTTAAATAGAGCATACCTACTCAATGTTTTTGCCCATTGTCCAAATCTAAATGGAATAGGGTCTCGAGATCTAAGAAAGGTGGGATTCCAAACAACTGGGGCGGGCAAGGAGGTCACGAAGGTACAGCCTTATTCAGGCTTGGTGACGTCCGCAATAGAAAATGCAGAGCAAGAAATCCGTAAAGAGGGGATTCGCCTAGTGCCCAAAGAAGAGTTAGCGCTAGTGCTTAAGGTGCCCCAGCAGAAACCGTTTTTAAGGTATCATGCAGGGTTAAGCAAGAGGCAGGTGAAGCTCCCAGAGAAGGAAATAGAGGAAGGGAGAGAAAATTTTAACGTAGTAATAAACAATACAGATATGCTGGAGGCATGGAAGAATTGGAGTAATATCTCCAGCTTAGCAGGACCCTCATATAGTTACAGGGAGGATTCCGTAGTGAATGGGCCTTTGAGTGACGTAGAATAGGTAACGGGGCAGTCACAGAGCACACAAGTGGTCTCTTGGAATATAAATGGACTTGGAACACATTTAAAATATGAAGCTGTGAAAGAACTTGCAAAAAAGAATGAAATCATCTGTATACAAGAGACCTGGCTCTGTGACGTACCCCAAGTAGTTGAAGGATTTCGACAAGTTCACCGGGCAGCTGTAAAATCGAACTCTGGGCGTCCTGCAGGTGGCTTGTTGACAATGATATCAACAACTTTAACAACTAAAACTATTTTGATATCTGTAAAGTGTAAGTGGCTTTTAGCCTGTAGAATCCAAACCACATTTGCGGATAAGAAATATAAATTCATGCTGATCCTAAATGTGTACATGCAATGGAACTCAACGAAGGAATATGGGGTCGAATTGTTACATTTTAAGAATGATATGGATGCACTTTGTGATAGATATGGAAATGATTTGATTGTGTTAATGGGTGATTTTAACCATAAACTAAATCCAAAATTGTTTGATCAATGGTACTCAGAAATTCTAGAGGCATATGATATAAAAAATGCAGAGTTTATGGAAACAAAAACCTCTACTGATGCGGTGGAATTGGGTAAATATTTATCAAATAAAAGCTTATTTTGTCTAAATGGAAGGCTAGTCCAAGACCGTCCGGCAAAGAAAACTTTTAAATATGGGGCACATAATTGCCCAATAGACTATGTGTTTATGCCAGCATGGAATTTCGAGTTGGTGAATGATTTTAGCATTAATCCCATGGAATGTAGTGATCACAATTTAATAAAGTTAGAATTGGGAATAGCACAACGTATGGTTTTCGACAGGGTTATCTGGCAAAAGACAGAGTATCCAAAGCGGATAACCACTAGGTTATCTGAAAAATCAATTGAGAAGCTAGCAAGCCTGCAACATAAGATTCAGTTAGGCAGTTTGAAGGGCCAAGACCTACTTTGGTTTGTGGAAAAAATAAAACAAGTAGTGGAAAGTATAAGTATAGAACTAAGGCCCCCAGCAAATGACCAGAACAAGAAAGGAAATACCCAAAGTAAGAAAGGTACGTGGTTTAACCAGGATTGTTTAATGAAAAAAAGAGAAATTAGGAGGGAAGAGCGTAGCCTACGAAAAAAATTTACACGAGTAAAGGCGGAAAACCTAGTAAAAATAAAGAGAGAATATAATCTGCTAATCCGCAATGACAAAAGGATCCATAAAGAAGTTTGTTGGGGCAAATTATTGGAAACTATTGAAACTAAGAACCTACGGCAATTCTGGAAGCTAATACAGTCAGTTGGGGAACCTTTGATTGCCCCAATGACCTGTGTAGTGGAGGAAGATGCATGGGCAGAGTATATTCAGAAATTGTATGCCCCAGGGAGGTCGTCTGATAATTTGGTACCAAAGTTGTGGGGTGATCTAGTAGAGGATCTCAAACATGATTGCTCAGTAACAAACGTCCTTAGGATAATTAGGTCTTTAAATTTAACAAGAGCGGCGGGCCCGGATGATATGCCGGCCCTGATATTAAATTCAAACCAGCTCTGGTGGGCGGAATTCTTCTCAAAAATGTTTATTTTAATACTAGAGCAAAGGGTAGTTCCTGCAAACTGGAAGGGTGCAATAATAAGGCCACTGCACAAGAAAGGGGATGTATACGCCCCTAAGAATTACAGGCTAATTAACTTATTAGATATAGGAGAAAAGATTTTTGCTAAGATGATACTTGGTAAGTTAAAAGAGTGGGCGGAACTTCGATCAATTGTGCCGGTGGAACAGGGTGGTTTTAAAGAAGGCCACTCCACGATTGATCATTGTTTTGCCCTGTGGGCTTTAGCTAGGAAATCGATTGAACAGAACGGCAAATTATGCTGCTGTTTCGTGGATTTCCGAGCGGCCTTTGATTCAGTAGACAGAAGCAGCCTTTGGGAAGTGCTAGAAAACTATGCATTGCCGGAGGGTATACTAAATATTCTAAAAGAATTACATAGTGACAATTGGGCCCAGGTCATTAGAGACTCAAAGGGCTCATTAACGCAGAAAATCCCGGTAAAGAATGGCTTGAGACAAGGGTGCGTCTTGGCACCCTTGCTCTTTTCAATCTTCTTAGCCGATCTTCCCGTGATTTTAGAAGTTGATAAGAGTGCGAGCCCACGCATGAATAGTAATAAAGTTGCATGCCTTTTATATGCTGATGACCTAGTGATCGTGGACCAAACCGAAATGGGCCTCCAAAGGAAATTAAACGCTTTTAAAACATATTGTGATAAAAAGTTTCTAACGGTGAATATGGAGAAAACAAAGATCCTATGTTTTGGGAAGAGGGTAAAAAATTTTACATGGTTTTTAGGTTCAGATAAATTAGAGGTAGTAAGTGAATATAAATATCTAGGCCTTTGGTTTGATAGTACATTAAAATGGAAAACTCACGTGGCGGCACAAACTTCAAAGGCGTCCTCATCGGTTTGTGGACTGAAAAAATTTAATAAGGACTATGGTGACATGTCTCATAGACCGTTACTAAAGGCTTTTGAAGCTATGATACCCCCACAAGTTCTCTACGGTGCTGAAGTGCTCTATCTGAGTGGTAAAAGTGGGTGGGACCGGGAGGAAGGAAAGATAATTAAAATGTTGTTGTCCCTACCTAACGGTTCCATGTTGCAAGCCATTAGATTGGAGGTAGGCTTGATGGCATGGGAGGTAAAGGCACAAATATCTTTACTAAGATTTTGGAACCGCCAGATGCCCGGTGGTGAACAGAAGGTGTCAATTTGGTGTAGAAAGGAAATACAAGCAAGCAGCTTACATTGGGCACGGGAAGTGAGGAAAACCCTTCAGCTAATAGCTACCCAATTAAAGCTGACCCTCGAACAACCTTCATTTGATTTAGTCTTTACAAAGAAAATGCTTAGTGACCGAGGGCACGAACGCTCCAGATCACAAGACCTAGAGTACCTGAAGTCTAAAAAATCAGTGAACTGGGTAAGGAATGAATGGGAAAAGGAGGTCCGGTTTCCATATTTGGATGTACTACCCAATAAATGGTTAAGGTACGAAATCATGAAGGTTCGGGTAGGATTAAACCCATGGAAGACTGATAGTAAACTAAAAGTAGCCCTGATCCAACCTGATGGTATTTGTAAATGTGGCCTAGGTGTAAAGAATGATATTTTACATATACTACTGGACTGTATATTGATTTTAACAGTGCGAAAAATGTTTTTACGTCCAATATTTTTAAAGTATAAGGTGAACACACGATGGGAGGCTGTTGTTCTCCTTACAGAAATGTCGTTTTTAGATATCACAATTGCTTTGGGGAAATTTTTAAAAGCAACAAGAGAAGCTGTAACGGAGGCATCCAAGGAAGTTGAGAAATTTTAAGATATTAAGATGTAAAATATGGAAAATGTTAATTAGGGGGCAGATGTATCAAGAAACCATTTTGCACTTATCAAATAGCGATTGTTAAGGAATCGCTATTTGAGAAGTGCAAAATGGTATGTATGTAGAATTTCGCTATTTTTTAGCGATTCCTTAAAATTCCTTAATTGCGATTAGCAAATTGCTAATCGCAATTAAGGAATAATTTCCCATTCATTTCTATGGGCCAGGAGGCCCATAGGAATGATTGTGCAGTAATTCTCAAATTGCGAATTAGCAATTTGCTAATCGCAATTTTAGAATTATTTCAAGGGTGCAGGGGTGTCTCATGGACACCCTGCTGCACCCCTGAAACTTACATGTGTGTGCATATGGCACACATACATGCCCTATGGGCATGTATGTGTGTCACATGCCACCTTCAAAATAGTCATATTTTGTTTTTTAAAAGGATTTCGCAAATTAACACGAACCTCAAATTGGTGTTAATTTGCGAGTCCTTAACCCGAATTCGCAATTTAAAAAAGTTTCATACATGCCATTTAAGGAATCGCAAAATTGCGATTCCTTAAATGCATAAGCAAAATAAGGAATCGCAATTTTTTGTGATTCCTTATTTTGCTAATTTCTGATACATCCCAAAAGATGCTAAATGTCCGTTTGCGATTCCTTAAGGCCGAAATTCGGTGAATTTCAGCCTTAAAGAATCGCAAATGGCTTGATACATCTAGGCCTTAATGTTTTAAGGATTTTATATGTGTATAGAATGGTAAAAAGAATTATGATGTAACATTTTCTATTGCTAAGTGGATCCATGGCCTTGTGTTTGGTTTATAGACTATTGTCTAAATAAACTTTGTTTTTACTACTACTACCACTCTTGGCCATTCCCCAATAGTACTTCACTGTGTGATGTCAGTGAGTTTCTGCGGTGCCAGTCCGTCTCCACGTGGCCTGCACACCATCACAACTGCATAGGCCTCTTTCACAAACTCATTGTGAGTTCCAAAAAAAAAAGCATTCAGAAGTGGTCAATTCCCCCTTTGTTGTCCAATTATTTCTCCTAGCATTGTTAAGAATCTGAGCTATGGAGTGAGAAAACATATTAAAATGGAATCAGACATACATTTCTAATAAATTTAAGTTCAAATAATTCATTAAAGCGCTTCATGAACTTTTATTGTGAAAATGTATAATCCGTAATTGTTGCCCCAGCCACTTATTTTTAGGAAGAATGTATCACCACATTGGGTGGTGGTGCTATCAGTGGGTGCAGTGATGCTGTGGTCATTTGATGATTATTCTTTGGACTGTAGTTTTTCAGATGCTTGTCCATTATGAGACTTCAGTCCACAGACTTTGTGAAAACAGCCATGTAAAAACAGAAAGTCCAATGTAAGTATACAGTGCTCTCTCCAAACTAGCCTAGAAAATATAGTCTGAGATAAGTGATAGAAATGTGGCTACCAACTAACGGAGACAAAAGTTTGCTTAAGATTCTTTACTGTTTGGAACGTCTCTGGCTATAGGATCATCGACCCAATGGTTAAATATGTATTATGGTATTCTAAGCAAGTAGAAGAAATCACTTCCAAGAAACAATGACAGTCACTGGTGGAGTAGATGGGTAGTATGTTGACTGAGATAGCCTTAATGGTAAAAGCTGGGTGGTTTAATATGTTAATCATTTGATAGATTGTATAGAGACCATTTAAAATGTAGAGATGTTAATGGACTTTGAAACTACAGCAAAGCTGCCTCCAAGGTGGTCAGATCTGTCTTTCTGAAGTATATTGTATCCATGGGGAAGGACCTGAGTCTTCCTTTAACCATGTTTCTCTAATACAGAATAGGTCAACTAGGTGATCTAAGATAATATTATGGACTTCATGATTGTGCTTTGAAGGGGTAGGGTGCAAACAAGATTATTAGTGAACTGGGGATGAAGAGATTGCAGATGTGTGGTATAACCTCTTGAGTAGTGGTAGAGGCAAATGCTGAAGGGACAGAGATCCGTATGAGAAATATTTGGATGCTGGACTTCAAGTAAGTGAGTATTTGAAGGACAATCAGAATTTTTGAATCACAAGACCCAACTGTAAAGCGGTATTTGCTGGAGCCAACCTCAGAACTAACAGATGGACTGTGCTGAAGATAGACAAACCCCCAGGAAATGGTCAGTATGTTTGACCTGTGTTTTTATTGTCGTGTAGTTCCTATATACACTATACAGGATCTGCACGTTTAGATAACATAAATTGTGGGATTGGTGTCAGACTGGTTCCGTGCACCCCCACCGGATATGTTAGCATGTCTGTATCAGCTAGCTCACAGTGCCACTAGAATCCCCTCTTATCGGGAAGACAATAGTTCTTGACAACCTCAGAACATGACAACCCTGATCCCTCAGAATCAGAAAAACAATATACTACCTTTCGCTCAGTGACTCATGCTGGGCGTTTGTTAATAAGAAATTATTGAACAGTTGTTATTCTAGTGTAGAGTAGATGAGCTGTATCAACTATTAGACAGTAGCAGAGATATATGATTAGCTGTACGGTGAAAGTAAAGGGATGGTCCAGTTCTACCATTGTGCAGTAATCATGAATATAAACAAGTACATAAAATACATGATAATAAGTGAGTACTCCTATGATGCTTCCCTAACTAGATGTATACATAAATGTACCTAGGATTTAGTCAACCCCATTACCTGAGAATGAGAGAATATGGGACCCCGTCCTGGTATTGAGTTGGACACCCAGCAAGGGATGCTAGACCACTGTGAGCTGTATTGTCTGCATGCAGCAACCTCTGCCTCTCTGGTCAGTGTGTCAGCAGGGAAGCCACGGTGCCCTCTGTCTTTCTAAGCAAGATATGATGTATATATACCCACAGGTCTCCCCAGGGGTCCTGCCTTGCGGTGTCACTGCATTGGCCTAAAGGATGAAGTTGGACCTGAACTTTATACATAGATATTATAAAGGAGATGGTAGTCCTGCTGTGCTTCCAAGAAACCTGATGCATAATGTATGAGATTCGAACTAGGGAAAAACCTGCTTTGTGAATCTAGGGAAAATGTCAGTCCCTAAGAATCGTTATGTATGTAATGTAGGGAAGAATATAGGTGAAAGGTTGCAATGCTACCTGCACCTATAAAGGGTACCTATATGGAATATAACACCCGCTCCTCTCCCGACTGGATGACATATGTAACTTATTACCGTACTACTAGCCTAACTAGATATAGGTATGCTAAAAGTTCATAAAACATTTGTATTGCTAAAATGTTTAAAAACATCTAAAATATTAAAAAACGTAAAAATGTTAAAAGAAAAATGCTATGCAAGCCATAGCTCTAAAGTGTTCCTAGGTATAGTCTGAACCACTATAAGCATTAGAAAGCCAAATGAAAGGAATGTCAATTTTGTTTTTGAGTTCCAAATTTGAGCTTGTTTAAAAAAGGACGAATTTCTTCCGGGACACGACATCCAGGGCCCCCTCCACAAGTCAATGTTTCGACTTGCGGTGTAATGGTTTGCGAGATTACAACGCAGTTGTTGTAACGACCTTGTTGTAATTACCTGCGGGGAAAAAGACTGCGTGATAACGAGGTATATTCAATCAGGATACCTGCTAGTAGAAACAGGATCAACAGAAGTCCTCCGAAGTTGTCTCCGAATACGGTGTGCACGAAGTTAGGTATAACTCCAAGTACCGTATGAAAGGTGCCTAGAAGTCCAGAACCTATGGTCTTAAATAGGTGGACTATGCCTGTCGTATCAGATATGTTAAAGATACGATTTACCATTTCCACGAAATGGAAAAGTCAATTTGTATCAATAAGCCCCTGTATCTCTGCCGTGTCCTTGAGACCTTGAGATCTGGAGATCAAAAGTCTCTCGTGCAAAGGTGAAGGGCATAGGCATCTGTAAAAGCATGGCTTTTACTCTACTTACAGTATCAAACCATATTAAGGAAACATTAATTGAAGGCCATAACGGCACCTCCCTGACTGTATGTGTTGGTGGAAACAATATTTTCATACAACACGTAACCCTGGAGCTCACAGTTACTAGATATGCGATGCCCGGGAGCATTAGGCAGCCACCTTTACTGTTCAGCATCAAGTAACTACCATTTGAAAGTAGCCTGAATGCTGAAGTAATCACTGCAGCTGGGGCACCCCTCAGATGACAGGACAGGTTCACTACAGAACCATTACAAGCCCCGTGCAGCATTATGTCCTGACATCTGAGTGATCCACTTAAAGCATTCTCAGTGTTTACCTCTGAGAAACACTTCTCGATCCCCACTCCCGCAACAAAAGCTGTATGGTAATTCCCATGATTCCTTAATGTATTTCTTATTTCATATCTGCCTGCCTGCTTTTGTTAAAGGCAATACTGAAACTTAAAAGTAGTGATAGGTCGAGGTATGTGGCCATAGATTAGCTATTCGTTGGATGGTGATTCTGCCACTGTAAATGGTCCTCTATCCAGTTTTTTGATACGCATGTATAGTTTGCTCCCCTTTGTGCCATTTCTATCTGTTTATTTGTTAGATTGTATTCAGAAAACAGAGACGTGCTGTTGATAAAACGCCAAGGCACATAGCATGCACGCAAAGATTGCAGCATCCAGCTTAACAACATTATAGAACGTAATTGAGATTGCCCGTGTTGTAATATGGCCAAATCTTGGTCTATTGTGTCCATCGCAGAAGATATAATGTTGCCCAAGGCAAAATATCCTGGAGGTCAATGTTGTTAACCCATTGTCTACCACTGCTAGAGATTTTTCTAGATTTATATGGTCTATTTCACGTAATCTCTCTGTGGCTTCTTGTTGGGATATTTTCCATATTTCATTGTAGTCAGCATAAATACCAGCATATATGAAACGTTTCTGACCTGGCTTCCTGGGACCTAGTAAAAAGTCCCTAGGATCCACATCCTGTGATAGTAAGGATAGGTGTTGCTTCACCTATGTGAGTGTTGAGGATTTTAGCCAGTCAAGGCACTACTTCCCAACACTGTAGGATGTCACTACCCCTGGATGTTCTCCCTGTGCATAGCATGGATCTGGCCTATGGATGGCAAACCCTTCCGTTTTACCCATGAATCTTGCCTGACAGCTATTGGTATCTGTGGGCAAAATCAATCATTTCTTCCAATCGGGGTCTGACCTATTGTTTTGAATGACCTCATCTAACTCCCAAAATAAAAGAGAGGGGTCCTACTCTGCCAAAGGGACAGGACACCAGTTAAACACATTGTCTTAAAAAATTGATCCCTTTGGGAATCAATAAACGCACACCCAATACTCACTTTTCACTCAACCTCAAAAAGCCTGTCACACTAGCCAATCAATCAAATATATAAATGTTTATTCATTGATTTGTCAAAATTCATAAAACACACATATATAAAAATATGATAAAATAGAGCGATCCACTCTAACCAGCAAAAACAATACCACAACAAAACATTCAAGATTATTGAACAGAAACTTGTTCCAAGCAAAGTTAAATTATTATCTTTTTTTATAAAAAACACCAAAGTGCACATAGGTTATGAAAATCAGCACAAACATTCCATCTTAAATCAAAGTTTTTGAGAATGATATCCGGTTATACAATACATTCTGATTCCATAATACAGTATAGAAAATTCTTTCTTTAAAAACGACCAGGAAGCAACGCGTTTCGATGGTAACAGCAGGTCCAACCACCTTCTTCAGGCTTAACAATGACAGTATTAGAATCCCAGCACTTTGAATCGTTATCTGGGCGTAGGTATCGGGAAAGAATTCCCAAATTAGATCTTCAACAGGGCCTCACTCCTGTTAGTTCTTACTTCAATAGATGTGCTTCTGAGGGCAATCCCTGCATTCTTGCCAGCACCCTCCAAATTGGGCTGGTTAAAAACATTTTCTTATACTAGCTCCTTTTTTAGGTTTTGCCTAGCGAAGGCTGCGCTTGCGCAGTCTCCGCTGGGAGAAAACTGATGTTTTAGAGACTGGAGCTTGAACCCGCCCCTCTTCTCCATTGGCTGGCTTCGTAAACGGAGGCCAGCCATTGGAGGAGAGGGGCATCACTCCGTTCAAGCCCCGTCTTTTTGGGATTGAGGGGTGTGTTTTTTACGTTCTTTCTCTTTTCTTTCTCTCCTCTTCCCATTGGCTGGAAATGTACATTCCAGCCAATGGGAAGAGGAGAGAACGAAAAACACGCCCCTCAATCCCAAAAATGACGTGCGTTTCTCCGAGGCATTTCTTCTTCACCTAGGAGAAACATGGTTGTGAAGAAGAGAAGCTGTAGCTCGGTGCTTGGCTGCTTCTGCATCGCGGAGCTCGCTGGCTTCTTGTTCTCTCTGTCCCTTTAGGCTGTGTCCTGCTGGCAGAGGCAGTGCTCTGTGACTCATTGTTTTCTCTCCATCAGGTTCCTCTTCCCATGTCTCCCCTTCTCCTTGCTTGCTCCGCCTCGCGCCCCCGAAGGTTCCCCCCCCCAACACAGCATCTCCCAGGACCGTCCATCTTCAAGGCACTGTGACAGGGACGGCAAGATAGTTGGGATGGGCGGAAAGGGAGTGAGTTCGGCGGGCAAGATCGCCAGCAATGTGCAAAAGCTCACTCTAGCGCAAGAGAATGTGCCTTGCATCGCCTTTCATTTGACTGTCCTGGGTCCGGCTTTTGAAATGTTTCAATCCCAGCTCGCAGTCTGCTTGGGTTTTGTCGCAGTATGTGGTTGTCAAGGGATGGTTGATGTCACTTTCATTACCCACAGTAATTCGGTGAATCGACATCCGTGACGGAGGGATAAAAGAGCCAGACCGAGAGTCAGAGAGAAATCTGGAGAGAGAGCGTGAGACTGACGCGATCAATGTGAGAGGGTAGAACGGGGAGGAGAGAGAGAGAGGGTGGTCGTGGTGGGGATAAGTGAGAACGAAATACCTGGGAAGAGAAAATGGATGATGGGCGAGGAAAGAAGGGAGATGGAGAGAAAGAATGTGAGAAAGGGAGAGAGAGGGGAGTGGAGGGGGGACCCTGCTGGCTCACTGGCAGCTCCTCTCGGTAGCCTGCAGCCCTGATGGCAATAAATGAGTCAGGGACACATCTGCACTCAGCGGATGGGATCTCTGCCTAGTCTCAGCGCGGCAGGATCACTCATCTGTCTCCCTTTAACAGGAACAAATGGGAATTAGCGAATCAATTAACACCGCCTATTAGCTGGTGAACACAAGGGGAGGGGCGCGTCAAAAACAAGTTGTATGCAAATGAAGTGGAGATCTGCTTGAGGTAGGTGCTTTATTGGGCACTGACAATCCTCTCCTCTGTCGCCTCCGATGCAGTGGTGAAGACGCATGCACACTCCGGCTGCAAGAATGGCAGAGCAGTGAGCCAGGCGCTAAAACGAGTGATCCTGGGCAAACAGTTTCAAGTGTGTGATCCTTGGCAGACGAGTTCATGTTGCTGTACCTCAACACCCCAAGTGCAAATTTGGAAACAGATAAATTAGCCCAGAGTACGCCACAAGCACCTCTTCCCTCACACATAGCTAAATCGAGTGCAACGTTGAGCCATACATTATTTTATTGACTAGTACCTAACTCATACAAACTATGGAACCTTTTCATGTCTCACACACAGCAAAGTCAACCAGACATTCTTTCTTTAAAATTCCTTAATATATGTTTAGAAACAATGATAAGTGTCACTTCTGGAATTAATTCAACATCAAATATTAAATTGAAATATTGTCTACTATTTTCATAAGTAATTCGTCATAGTTTTGCTGTCATCGGACGTATGATTTATATACTGCGACATTCGCATCATTCCCCTTTGTGTATTTAAGTAAAATTTCAAGAAAATTATAGAGAATGGTGACAGGACTTTCCCCTGAAGGAATGGAAAGTAACATTACATAATCATTAACCGTATAAAGCGTCACATGAAATGTCGGAAATGATGTGACATAACACCAGGTAATTAAAGTTTTGTAGGGGTTTAATTTATATAATGGGATTTTGATGTTATTATGGTCATGGTTTGGTTGTGAGGGCTGAACCAGGTCCAGGCTCAGCGCTTCATGAGAACTTACAGTTCGCCCACCCTCAGCTGCCAGTTGACCTTTCACCAAATGTAACAATTTGCAGCCTCGGCTTGTTAGGCACTTAAATTTAGCACGCTGGGATTTTTGAGCCCCTACTTACAAAAAAGGAAGCTACAAGTCCCAGAATGCACCGTTGTTACCTAAATAGCCATAAATGGCTCAAGGGGCCTCGTGTGGCTTCTTAGCAGTTAGGAGTGTTGATTTTGCTTGCAATATAAGCAGGAGTCGCGTTAAAAAAGGGAAGCGAAAAACCAACACTTCACTTTATCATAGGACTATTTTTTTTCTAGGGGGCAGAGGGGATTAACGCGTTTACTACTGCCCCATCCTTGTTTTATACAGCACGGAGCACCAATTGTACTAGTATTTAGTACAATGCATTGCATTTCTTAGCTCATAAAATGGTAGCAAAAAAATGATTTACTAACTGAAGGGACTCTCGCCTACTTACGTAATGAGAACATTTACTACTTTACATACCATTACTGTAAACCATTGGTTCGTTTAACGATTCCACGTGTGCAGGAAGTAATTTGTTAATGTTGTTGTCATCGCAAAAGCATTTGTTGTTCAGTGGATTTCTGTCAGTTTGCATAAGACGCTGTCTAGCTGGCAAGACGGCTCAGCGAGTTGAACGCTGGCTGGCAACAAATGCTGCGATTAGGGGCCACTACTGATTCCTAGTAAGTGCAAAATAGCTTGCAAGGGTTTTTTTTGTGTATATTTAAACTGATTTGGAAACAGGAAATTGATCAAGCTTAACTGGCAGTGATTTTGAGATCAACTTAAATTAATTAAAGAACCTGTTTTTTATCTGATTCCACACTCATTACTTTGACAAAGTGATAACGACTCACTGTAGTAAAATGCTACACGGGGAGTAGTTTTTATAAAAAAGTTTTATATATCAAATTTGCATTTCATGGGGTACAATTTTTAAAAAAGCAATAAAGAATAATCAGCAATGTACAAGTGGACAAGACATATATGATTTGTTCTTTTAAATCCACTTGCGTTGTAGTCCACTCTTTTTTAAGTTACCACACAACGAAACTAAGTCACTGTAACCAAAGATAACGTTGTATAGAATTAATCAAACAAAAAAAGAAGAAGAGATGTGGACTGATGTGTCGACGTTTTGGCCTTATTGTTGATTAATCCTCAAGGCCATTCTCAGGACTTTCAATCTTTAATATAGTTAGACCCCCCGAGTCTCCTAAAGAACAGCTTTGCTTGTATTTTTGGTACGGGACATGTTTTTTTTGTGTCAACCGTGCCTGTCTGATTTGTTGAAATTCGTATTGCACTAAGGTATTGAAGGGGACTTCATTCTGCATCTGCTGTCCTGTCGGGACTGAACCCTTGCTGTTGCTGGTGTGCTGTTGCCATCTGAACGCTATCTCTCCATTAAGCGCTACCTCTTGCCGGACCCGCTTCGCGGGTCCCGCTTCGCGGCGCTTGCTCTCTGTGGGCGCTGGGGAGAAGGAAACTCTCTAAGACTGCTGTGGGCGCTTGAAGAATCAGGGCTGCGAGCATTTTTGGAACTAGGACTCCGTGTTAGGATTCTGCCCTCTACAGTCCTCTTTCTCTTGCCATGTACACCGAGCCCATGTGATGCTAGGTGGGGTTAAAAGGCTGATTTTCCCTGTTCCCGGTGCTCGTTATCTAGCATTGTGGTTCCTGGTCCTTGCTGGGAGCTATATTAGTACTTTTGGGGAATACTGATTTATTTCACGGGCTCGTGATATTTCCCTGCATTTGTGTTCTTGACTCTAATTTCCCTTTTGGATTCCCTTGGTCTTGTCCCTTTGTGTTTGTTTTCTGTTAGTCTGTGTTTGTTCGTTTTTTGTCTTGTTTTTTATGTTAGTCCCACTTATTTGGGCAGTTTGAGTCATTTTATCCCGGCTGGGATTAAGGAGTGGCTGGGGCTCCGGCGCTTCTTACTTGGGAAACGGTGGTCCGGCGGGATTACTCGGTGTTTCCTGGTGTGGTTGAGTGTTTAGACGCTGCCCCGCACTTCCTCATCTTTTGCAGACTCTCCACATCGTTGTGCGGAGGCGGAGTGCCGGTTTGGGCGTTTCCGCGTTTGAGTCTACGCGCAACGAAGCCTGTGTTGTGCTGAGCTTCAGTCCTTGTGTTGACCTGTGTTGGACCCTCGTTTGGCTGAAGGAAAGGAAGACTCCCAGAGACTTTGCTGTTGGAGGTTTTTTTAGTCGTTTTCACAACTTTTTCCTCCTCTTCCCCCATTTGGCCCCCCCCTTGGTTCCAGTTTCCTGGAGTATTATCCCTGCTGTTTGGCCCTATCTTCCCCTGGTTTCCCCCCCCCCCCCCCCCTTTGCCTGCCTGCCGGAATCTGCATATACTCCTGGACGGAGCACTCCACCCGGCGATTATCACAGCTTTAGTGGGTAAGGAGGAGTGTCACGGGGAGGTGTGTGGGGGCATGAGAAGAGAAAGAGGGCTTGTGTAGTTGGGATATTGACATTGTGTTGTTTTTTTTGTGTGGCAGACGGCGATTCGGCCATTCCCCTGTGATACAGCACGTGAAGTTACATGGTCCTGGCAGAAGGACTCTTTCCCTTGGAGAGAAGACCTAGGATCCCTTGTCTGTCCTTCCCTTATTCCCGCCCCCTGTCCCTAACCAGTTCGTTGGCCCATGGTACTATCTATGGTGTGAGCCACGGAGTGGTGGGTTCAGAGGAACGGGGTTATCTTCGCTCCTGCAGTGTATGGGCATAGGTGGGCAGGAGCCAACAGAATAACGAGCCTACGTAATAATTGCACTGCCTGAGTGACGATGGATAAGGATGTGGATATGGGGGCTACGGCTGATACATCCCCCACTTTACAGGATGTCATGTGCGCTTTGACTGCACTTCAAAGCCAGATCCATGATTTACGACAGGAAAATGTGGCCATGAAGCAGGAGGTTGGGGCACTACTTAGTAGAGAAAGGGTGCAGCTTAGGACACCTCAGTCCCCGGTAATACAGCCAGCCACGTTCCAATACACAGGTGGGTCAGGGCAGGGAGCTAGTGGGGGGGTACCGGTATCAGTTACTGTGAACACTCCTGTCCCTGTACCTTTGGCACCACCAGAGAGGTTCGCAGGGGATAGCGCCAAATTTGGCACTTTTATGAACCAATGCCAATTGCACTTTATGTGCAAACCAACTGCCTTTCCCAACGATTCGGCCAAAGTGGCATTTACAATATCATACCTGGCTGGCACAGCGGCACAGTGGGCTATACCCCTAGTTGACAGGGATGATCCGGTGTTGACTAATTATCCGGCATTTAAAGAACTGATGCGCGGTTTGTTCGCGAAACATGCCTTTATGCAGGCAAGTGACGCAGAACTCTTGAAACTGAGACAAGGACGCCAGGACCTATTGACATATATTTCCACCTTTAATCGGTTGGTGTCGGAGACACATTGGCCCGAGGATAAGAGAACATCTTTGTTCTATCAGGGATTATCCGAAGATCTTAAGGACATAGTCTCACAGGTAGTAGACCCCCCACTTGATTGTGCAGCTTTTATCGATCTAGTGGTCAAGTTGAACCATCGCTTGGCGGAGAGACGGGGGGAGAAGAGTCATTACCTGGTGTCACGGGGAGGGTTTATGAAGCCTGATCATAAGCCCCTGGGAGCTGGTGAGACAAAAGGTGTCTCTGAACCAATGGAGATAGGTGGAGCAAGGGGGCCTTTATCCGATGAAGAAAAGAAACGAAGGAGAGAGATGGGTCTGTGTTTGTATTGTGGCCAGGGCGGGCACTTTGCGAGGGAATGTCCCGTGAAACCCTCTGGATCCTCTTATGGAAAGAAGGTGGCCTGTTTGTACCATGAACGTAAGGAGCGACAGTACGAGGTGCTTGGGGCAGTAGACAGGGCTCCAAGACATTTCATCATTAATGCGCATTTGGTACTTGAAGGAGAGAGTAGAGTGCCGGTGTCGGTATTGTTGGATTCGGGGGCTACAGGGAATTTCCTTGATATCACGTTGGCTGACAAATTGAAGGTTCCTTGTTGCGTAAAAGATCAACCCGAACCTGTGCGGGCGATTGATGGCACTGAATTAACATCGGGTTCAATTACAAAGAGGACGATGCCTCTGTGTCTGGTGTGTGAGAACGGACACTCCGAGATGGTGTGTTTTGATCTCATTGATGCTCCCTCTTTTGGGATGGTGTTAGGTGTGCCGTGGTTGCAGGAGCACAATCCCAGGATAGATTGGGTACAAAGGTTGGTGTCTCTTGATTCCTTGTATTGTGTAAAACATTGCTACAGAGATGCAGGTGAAAAAGAGTTGTCATTATCTTGTGCTGCTACTGACATGGATGCAGTACCGTTGCAATATCAGGAGTTCAGGGAGGTATTCGATGTAGAAAAAGCGCAGGGTTTACCCCCACACAGGTCATTCGATTGTAAGATCGATCTTATTCCTGGGGCGCCTCTTCCTTGTAGTAGAGTGTATGCTCTCTCTGAGCCGGAGGAGTTGCACCTGAAGGTGTATCTCGACGAGATGTTGCGTCTGGGGTTTATCCGTCCATCATGTTCGCCTGTTTCTTCGGCTATCTTTTTCATCCCGAAGAAGGAAGGTACTTTGCGGGCATGTGTGGATTATCGCACGCTAAATAAGGCCACCGTCAAGAACAAGTACCCTCTTCCACTCATCCCCGTGTTGTTAGATCAGCTTCGCAGCGCAAAGGTGTTCACCAAGTTGGACTTGCGAGGCGCCTATCATTTGGTGCGTGTGCGAAGTGGTGATGAGTGGAAGACGGCCAAGCAAGGCGGGCCGAAGAAGGCTGAAATGCCAGAAACCGGTCCCCGGTAGCTTGTCTCCTTTCTGGTGAAGAATTGGCTTGGTAGTTTAGTCTGCCCTGTTCCCATGATGCACTGGGCCAGGGACAGACTGATTTGCATATAGCCAGGTTCTGAGCTGGGATGGGGCAGTGAGATAAATAACGGTGATGGATCAAGCCCTGATCTTTGGACTGGGTAAGAGTGGTCTGTTTAACTCAGACACTCTGTTCATCACCACCCCCCTTTTTGTAAATCGTTTTTGGCCACTATAGGTGTGGCAGGGTATACTCAGACATGAGTCCCTTTCTCACTGCTCCATCAGGATTCAAGCAAGGCGGGCCGAAGAAGGCTGAAATGCCAGAAACCGGTCCCCGGTAGCTTGTCTCCTTTCTGGTGAAGAATTGGCTTGGTAGTTTAGTCTGCCCTGTTCCCATGATGCACTGGGCCAGGGACAGACTGATTTGCATATAGCCAGGTTCTGAGCTGGGATGGGGCAGTGAGATAAATAACGGTGATGGATCAAGCCCTGATCTTTGGACTGGGTAAGAGTGGTCTGTTTAACTCAGACACTCTGTTCATCACCACCCCCCTTTTTGTAAATCGTTTTTGGCCACTATAGGTGTGGCAGGGTATACTCAGACATGAGTCCCTTTCTCACTGCTCCATCAGGATTCAAGCAAGGCGGGCCGAAGAAGGCTGAAATGCCAGAAACCGGTCCCCGGTAGCTTGTCTCCTTTCTGGTGAAGAATTGGCTTGGTAGTTTAGTCTGCCCTGTTCCCATGATGCACTGGGCCAGGGACAGACTGATTTGCATATAGCCAGGTTCTGAGCTGGGATGGGGCAGTGAGATAAATAACGGTGATGGATCAAGCCCTGATCTTTGGACTGGGTAAGAGTGGTCTGTTTAACTCAGACACTCTGTTCATCACCACCCCCCTTTTTGTAAATCGTTTTTGGCCACTATAGGTGTGGCAGGGTATACTCAGACATGAGTCCCTTTCTCACTGCTCCATCAGGATTCAAGCAAGGCGGGCCGAAGAAGGCTGAAATGCCAGAAACCGGTCCCCGGTAGCTTGTCTCCTTTCTGGTGAAGAATTGGCTTGGTAGTTTAGTCTGCCCTGTTCCCATGATGCACTGGGCCAGGGACAGACTGATTTGCATATAGCCAGGTTCTGAGCTGGGATGGGGCAGTGAGATAAATAACGGTGATGGATCAAGCCCTGATCTTTGGACTGGGTAAGAGTGGTCTGTTTAACTCAGACACTCTGTTCATCACCACCCCCCTTTTTGTAAATCGTTTTTGGCCACTATAGGTGTGGCAGGGTATACTCAGACATGAGTCCCTTTCTCACTGCTCCATCAGGATTCAAGCAAGGCGGGCCGAAGAAGGCTGAAATGCCAGAAACCGGTCCCCGGTAGCTTGTCTCCTTTCTGGTGAAGAATTGGCTTGGTAGTTTAGTCTGCCCTGTTCCCATGATGCACTGGGCCAGGGACAGACTGATTTGCATATAGCCAGGTTCTGAGCTGGGATGGGGCAGTGAGATAAATAACGGTGATGGATCAAGCCCTGATCTTTGGACTGGGTAAGAGTGGTCTGTTTAACTCAGACACTCTGTTCATCACCACCCCCCTTTTTGTAAATCGTTTTTGGCCACTATAGGTGTGGCAGGGTATACTCAGACATGAGTCCCTTTCTCACTGCTCCATCAGGATTCAAGCAAGGCGGGCCGAAGAAGGCTGAAATGCCAGAAACCGGTCCCCGGTAGCTTGTCTCCTTTCTGGTGAAGAATTGGCTTGGTAGTTTAGTCTGCCCTGTTCCCATGATGCACTGGGCCAGGGACAGACTGATTTGCATATAGCCAGGTTCTGAGCTGGGATGGGGCAGTGAGATAAATAACGGTGATGGATCAAGCCCTGATCTTTGGACTGGGTAAGAGTGGTCTGTTTAACTCAGACACTCTGTTCATCACCACCCCCTTTTTGTAAATCGTTTTTGGCCACTATAGGTGTGGCAGGGTATACTCAGACATGAGTCCCTTTCTCACTGCTCCATCAGGATTCAAGCAAGGCGGGCCGAAGAAGGCTGAAATGCCAGAAACCGGTCCCCGGTAGCTTGTCTCCTTTCTGGTGAAGAATTGGCTTGGTAGTTTAGTCTGCCCTGTTCCCATGATGCACTGGGCCAGGGACAGACTGATTTGCATATAGCCAGGTTCTGAGCTGGGATGGGGCAGTGAGATAAATAACGGTGATGGATCAAGCCCTGATCTTTGGACTGGGTAAGAGTGGTCTGTTTAACTCAGACACTCTGTTCATCACCACCCCCCTTTTTGTAAATCGGCTTTTAAAACGAAGCATGGTCTTTATGAGTACTGTGTGATGCCGTTCGGGCTATGTAATGCACCGGCGGCATTCCAGTACTTCATAAATGAGGTGCTTCGGGAGTTCTTGGATCGGAGTGTGATAGTGTACCTGGATGATATCTTGATTTTCTCTGAGACAGGGGTTGAGCATCAGCAGCACGTGATCCAAGTCCTACGCAAGTTGCGGGAGCACAACCTATATGCAAAACTGGCGAAATGTCAATTTGGCACCACGCAGGTGGAGTTCCTAGGGTTTGTGGTGTCTGCTGGAGGGGTTCGGATGGATCCAAGAAAGATCGAGGCCATACTCACCTGGCCTGTTCCAACGTCTGTAAAACATATACAGGTGTTGTTGGGATTCGCCAATTTTTATAGGCGTTTTATCTCTCATTTCTCAGACACCCTTTCGCAACAGCTGACTGGAGGGGTTCGGATGGATCCAAGAAAGATCGAGGCCATACTCACCTGGCCTGTTCCAACGTCTGTAAAACATATACAGGTGTTGTTGGGATTCGCCAATTTTTATAGGCGTTTTATCTCTCATTTCTCAGACACCCTTTCGCAACAGCTGACTCAGCTGTTGCGAAAGGGTGTATCCTTTGAGTGGTCCACAGAGGCGCAGGGGGCTTTCCAGCGGCTGTTGGGGGCATTTACATCGGCACCCGTGTTGGTCCATCCTGACCCGGCTCTACCGTTCTTTGTGGAGACGGATGCATCATTGTGTGCAGTTGGGGGAGTGCTGTCCCATAGAGTGGTCGAGACTGGTTGTATGCATCCTATTGCTTATTTCTCCAAGACCCTGCTGCCTGCAGAGCGTAATTATACTGTGGCAGAAAGGGAGCTGTTAGCAGTTAAGTTGTCCTTTGAGGAATGGAGACATTACCTGTGGGGGGCGAGGCACACCGTTACCATCTATACGGACCATAAGAATCTAGAGTTTTTCCGTTCGGCGCGAGCCTTGACGCCACGCCAAATGCGGTGGGTTCTCTTTTTTAATGAGTTCGATTTCATTATTACGTACAGGCCAGCAGCACAGCAGGTTAAGTCTGATGCCTTGTCTCGTATTCATGTAGACCCCAGTGAACAGGGTAAGGAAAGGGAGAGCAGGCCCATGATATCTGAAGACAGGATTGTCGGGGCAGTGAATGGGGAGAGGTTCACTGCATCGGTAAAGAACCAGCTGCGTACGATGGATCTTACACCATGGGCGTCTTTGCCCCAGGCATCACTTCGGGATGACTTATTGTATTATGAGGATCGGTTGTTTGTACCCCCTCTATTGAGAGATCAGGTCATGGAATGGTGCCATTCATCTGCCCTGGTGGCACATCCTGGGATCCCTAAGACGAAGGAGATGTGCGCTAGGTGGTTTTGGTGGGAATCGTTGGCTAAGGATGTTCAGGGGTATGTCACGGCTTGTCCGGTATGTGCTATTAGTAAGCCCTCACATAATAAACCATCGGGTCTGTTGAAACCTCTGGAGGTGCCTCCTTCACCTTGGCACACCATCAGCATGGATTTTGTGACCGAGCTTCCTTCTGTTTCTGGGTTTACTGCTATTCTGGTGGTGGTAGACTTGTTTACCAAAATGGCTCATTTTATCCCTCTTCCGAAGATTCCCACAGCCAGAGAGATGGCTTTGGTTTTTATGTCTTCAATAGTACGAATACATGGGTTGCCTTCTGCAGTGGTGACAGACAGGGGGGCTCAGTTCGTTTCCCATTTTTGGAGGGAATTGTGTTCAGTGTTCGGGTGGACGTCAGATTGTCAACTGCATATCATCCACAGTCTGACGGCCAGACCGAACGCACCAATCAGACTATGGAACAGTACCTCAGGTGTTTGACGTCATCACTGGCATGTGATTGGGTTATGGCTCTTCCCATTGCCGAGTTTGCATATAACAACAGTCAGCACTCGGCCTTGGGCATGACACCTTTTTTTTGTTCATTAGGTTACCACCCCAGGGCATTGGCTATTCAGCCCACTGGGCATGTGCCAGCCATAGATGATGTGTGTGGTCGTTTGGGCAAGATATGGGATATTGCCAGGGAGCAGTTGTTGGCAGCTAAGGCTGCTATGAAGTTGCAGGCGGACAAACATCGTGTCCCTGCACCTGTCTATCAAGTTGGAGACCAGGTATGGTTGGCTACGAAGAATCTGAGGCTTGGGGGCTCTCGTAAATTACAACCCAGATATGCGGGACCGTTCCCAATAGTGCAGATCATAAACCCAGTGGCCATGAAATTGGAACTGCCTGGTGACTATCGGGTCCACCCCGTATTTCATACGTCCATATTGAAGCCTTATGTGCCTTCCTCACAGGTCTTGCCACCTCCTCCCCCTATTATTGTGGATGGACAGAAGGAGTATGAGGTCCAGGCTATCCTGGATTCAGAAAGACGGAAGGGGCGTCTCTTCTATTTGATAGATTGGAAAGGGTATGCCCCTGAGGACCGCACTTGGGAGCCGGCTGGGGGAGTACACTCTCCTCGTCTGATCCGTATGTTCCATCGTCAACATCCGTCTAAGCCCTGCCCTGTGGGGAGGATCGTTGGGAGGGGGTACTGTTAGGATTCTGCCCTCTACAGTCCTCTTTCTCTTGCCATGTACACCGAGCCCATGTGATGCTAGGTGGGGTTAAAAGGCTGATTTTCCCTGTTCCCGGTGCTCGTTATCTAGCATTGTGGTTCCTGGTCCTTGCTGGGAGCTATATTAGTACTTTTGGGGAATACTGATTTATTTCACGGGCTCGTGATATTTCCCTGCATTTGTGTTCTTGACTCTAATTTCCCTTTTGGATTCCCTTGGTCTTGTCCCTTTGTGTTTGTTTTCTGTTAGTCTGTGTTTGTTCGTTTTTTGTCTTGTTTTTTATGTTAGTCCCACTTATTTGGGCAGTTTGAGTCATTTTATCCCGGCTGGGATTAAGGAGTGGCTGGGGCTCCGGCGCTTCTTACTTGGGAAACGGTGGTCCGGCGGGATTACTCGGTGTTTCCTGGTGTGGTTGAGTGTTTAGACGCTGCCCCGCACTTCCTCATCTTTTGCAGACTCTCCACATCGTTGTGCGGAGGCGGAGTGCCGGTTTGGGCGTTTCCGCGTTTGAGTCTACGCGCAACGAAGCCTGTGTTGTGCTGAGCTTCAGTCCTTGTATTGACCTGTGTTGGACCCTCGTTTGGCTGAAGGAAAGGAAGACTCCCAGAGACTTTGCTGTGGGAGGTTTTTTTAGTCGTTTTCACGACTTTTTCCTCCTCTTCCCCCATTTGCCCCCCCCCCCTTGGTTCCAGTTTCCTGGAGTATTATCCCTGCTGTTTGGCCCTATCTTCCCCTGGTTCCCCCCCCCCCCCCTTTGCCTGCCTGCCGGAATCTGCATATACTCCTGGACGGAGCACTCCACCCGGCGATTATCACAGCTTTAGTGGGTAAGGAGGAGTGTCACGGGGAGGTGTGTGGGGGCATGAGAAGAGAAAGAGGGCTTGTGTAGTTGGGATATTGACATTGTGTTGTTTTTTTTGTGTGGCAGACGGCGATTCGGCCAGTCCCCTGTGATACAGCACGTGGAGTTACATGGTCCTGGCAGAAGGACTCTTTTCCTTGGAGAGAAGACCTAGGATCCCTTGTCTGTCCTTCCCTTATTCCCGCCCCCTGTCCCTAACCAGTTCGTTGGCCCATGGTACTATCTATGGTGTGAGCCACGGAGTGGTGGGTTCAGAGGAACGGGGTTATCTTCGCTCCTGCAGTGTATGGGCATAGGTGGGCAGGAGCCAACACTCCGTTTCCCAGGAGTCCCTGTACTGACCTGACCCGAGTCACCTGGGCCGCTCTCCCTGATTGCCTCGCCCCCACCAACGTTGCTAAAACCACTCAACTTCCTAACCTGCGTGGGACTTCATTCTGCTTTCTGCTGTCCTGTCGGGACTGAACCCTTGCTGTTGCTGGTGTGCTGTTGCCATTTGAACGCTATCTCTCCCTTAAGTGCTACCTCTTGCCGGACCCGCTTCGCGGGTCCCGCTTTGCCGCGCTTGCTCTCTGTGGCCGCTGGGGAGAAGGAAACTCTCTAAGACTGCTGTGGGCGTTTGAAGAATCAGGGCTGCAAGCATTTTGGAACTAGGACTCCGTTTCCCAGGAGTCGCTGTACTGACCTGACCCGAGTCACCTGGGCCGCTCTCCCTGATTGCCTCGCCCCCACCAACGTTGCTAAAACCACTCGACTTCCTAACCTGCGTGGGACTTCATTCTGCTTTCTGCTGTCCTGTCGGGACTAAACCCTTGCTGTTGCTGGTGTGCTGTTGCCATCTGAACGCTATCTCTCCCTTAAGCGCTACCTCTTGCTGGACCCGCTTCGCGGCGCTTGCTCTCTGTGGGCGCTGGGGAGAAGGAAACTCTCTAAGACTGCTGTGGGCGCTTGAAGAATCAGGGCTGCAAGCGTTTTGGAACTAGGACTCCGTTTCCCAGGAGTCCCTGTACTGACCTGACCCGAGTCACCTGGGCCGCTCTCCCTGATTGCCTCGCCCCCACCAACATTGCTAAAACCACTCGACTTCCTAACCTGCGTGGGACTTCATTCTGCTTTCTGCTGTCCTGTCGGGACTGAACCCTTGCTGTTGCTGGTGTGCTGTTGCCATCTGAATGCTATCTCTCCCTTAAACGCTACCTCTTGCCGGACCCGCTTCGCGGCGCTTGCTCTCTATGGGCGCTGGGGAGAAGGAAACTCTCTAAGACTGCTGTGGGCGCTTGAAGAATCAGGGCTGCAAGCGTTTTGGAACTAGGACTCCGTTTCCCAGGAGTCCCTGTACTAACCTGACCCGAGTCACCTGGGCCGCTCTCCCTGATTGCCTCGCCCCCACCAACTACTTTCCCAAAAAACAGTACACACCATCTCCGCTGCGCGGGAGCGCGCGGGAGCGTCCCGGGAGAAGCCCGGGACAAGGGCGGGACCGTCTGCGGCCGTCACAGGCTGAATTAGGCCGGGCTGGGCCCAATTATTTTCATTGTACGTTTGATTTTATTGTCCCTTTATCCGTGCCCTGCTCAGACATTGTTTTTTGTTGGTTAGCTTCAGCTTTGCACAGTATTTCTTGCCCATTCCCTTATAGTTATTATATTTATTACTTATTTTACATTAAGTATTATATTGATATCTCCCTATTTTTTATGAACATGACAGCTAAAAAACTTCGTTCAGGGAGACTTCTTGTAGGGAGGTCTTGTGCAAAAACTAAATCTAACCCACTTAGAAACAAGGAGGTCCAAAACTTGCAACTAAAGGGCCAGTGTCAATTATTCCAATTATGGGAGAAGCCTAAAGCTAAGAACAAGTCTACGGATATGGGTGTAGTGTGTTCCCTTGAGGGATCTCCCAAGCCGACTTTGGAGGGCCCATTTATGGTCCCCCACAGACCCATGCCCTCACCACATCTTCAACAAAGCAGACTCCATCATAGCACCGCACCTCCGAGACGTCATCAACTGCTCCTTCAAATCCGCCACCTTCCCGGAAAGCTGGAAACACGCTGAACTCTGCGCCCTCCTGAAGAAACCCACAGCTGATCCCACCGAACTCAAAAACTACCGCCCTATCTCGCTCCTTCCTTTCCCGGCCAAAGTCATCGAGAAAGCTGTCAACAACCAGCTCGCCGCCTTCCTCGAAGCCAACAAATCCCTAGACTCCTCACAGTCCGGCTTCCGAGCAAAACACAGCACTGAGACCGCCCTCATCGCAGCAACAGACGACATTCGAACCCTACTGGACAATGGAGATACAGTCGCCCTCATCCTCCTCGCCCTCTCCGCAGCCTTTGACACAGTCTGCCATAGCACCCTTCTACAGCGACTCAAAAATATCGGAATCCAAGGAAAAGCACTGAAATGGATCACCTCGTTCCTCACCGGAAGAACCCAGAAAGTCCGCCTCCCACCATTCAAGTCAGAAGCCACTGAAGTCATCTGCGGCGTACCACAAGGATCTTCACTCAGCCCCACCCTTTTCAACGTATACATGAGCCCTCTCGCGGCCATCGCCCGCCAACACAACCTAAACATCATCTCATACGCGGATGACACTCAACTGATCCTATCACTCACCAATGACCCTAGCACCGCCAAAACCAACCTACATGAAGGAATGAAAGAAGTAGCCGAATGGATGAAACACAGCCGTCTGAAACTGAACTCTGATAAAACAGAAGTCCTCATCTTAGGCTCCTCCCCCTCCGCATGGGACGACTCTTGGTGGCCAGAAGCCCTTGGAAAAGCACCCATCCCGACAGACCACGCACGGAACCTGGGCATCATCCTGGATTCCTCACTTTCAATGAACAGACAAGTCAACGCCGTCTCCTCATCCTGCTTCAACATTCTTCGCATGCTCAAAAAAACATTTCGTTGGATCCCCACCGAAACTAGGAAAACGGTCACCCACGCACTGGTCACGAGCCGCCTGGACTACGGAAACACCCTATACGCCGGGACTACCGCTAAACTCCAGAAAAAACTCCAACGAATCCAAAACGCCTCTGCAAGGCTCATATTAGACATCCCGCGTAAAGAACATATCTCTGGTCACCTGAAAAACCTCCACTGGCTTCCCGTCAATAAGAGGATCACTTTCCGGCTCCTAACCCACGCACACAAAGCACTCTACGAAATCAGACCAGAATGCCTCAACACACGACTGTCCTTCTACACCCCCTCCCGCCAGCTTCGATCTTCCAACCAAGCCCTCGCCACTGTACCTCGCATCAACAAGACCACCATGGGAGGCAGATCCTTCTCCTACCTGGCAGCTAAAACCTGGAACTCTCTCCCCACTTACCTTCGCCTTACCCAGAACCACCTAGCATTCAGAAAGCAACTTAAAACATGGATATTTGACAAGTAACCCCCCACCCCTTCTCAAGCGCCTTGAGACCCTCTGGGTATGTAGTGCGCTATATAAATCCTTGACTTGACTTGACTTGACTGTTATGTGAGGACATTAATTCAACACAACTTTCTGCTTCCCCTTCTACTAAATTGCCTGTTTCTAGAGTTGAGTGTGTGCAGCAGCATAATACTCTTACAATGTCCGGGGTCAACCAGATTCAAGAACTAGCAGGTGGTTCCCTCCAAAGGGAAGTAGGAAATGAGGACTCTCAAATGCTAGATATTGATCTGGAACTCTGTGGGCGCTACTTAGTTGATGGATCTTTGAAGTTATTCGAGGCCACAAAAACCCCGCTTGGTTCCATTCCCTCGGGTCTCCGACTCTATAGTAGCACCCATTCAATTAAATCCCAAGATATTTCCTCCCAATCTAACATCTCAAAAAGCCCTGAGCTGAATATATCAGGCATTCATCCAACTGTCTTCCCTCGTCCAGAGAGTCGTGATAAACCTATCTCTGAGTCCCTGATCGCCTTAGAACATCTGCTGTCCTCTATATTACTGCTTTTGGGTAAATTTGTGGGTAGTAATGATTGTGTACTGGAAACAGTTACCCAGATATTGAAGGTCCTCTTAAATAATTCTTTGGAAAAGATACCTAGTATAGATCCTCAAGATGGTTTGCCAAGACCTAAATCCGGTGGTGATGTCTCTCCAGGATCTAGGCCCTTGGACCTTTCTCATAATTCAGCTCAGAATACCCCGCTTGTTTCCGCTAGAAACGAGCAGATATCAAATGAGCTTTTACCCGTCCCTAAATCCTCTGCATACAATTGTATTGCGGACTTGGCTCTTGAAGTTGTAGAAGATTCTGGCGAAGCAGTTGATTTAAATTCTGTTAAAGAGTTTTTTCCTATCTTTGCCAAAGAGACTAAGGAGAAGGGGGAAAAAGAAAAGCCAAAAAAGTGTAGAGGAAAAAAGAGAAAACCTATTCGCAGAATCAAAAAAAAGAGGCAGAGATAAATAATTTTTGATGATGTTTTAGACCAGCATGTTAAGAGTGATGCTAATGTTTCTTTGTCAGCTACTTTTGGAATTGAGGTTGGAAACCAGAAGCAGGGATCCAATATGCAAGGAGACGATGCTCCAGTTCCCCTTGTTGAGTACAACGATATCATTTCCAGTTGTACGAATCCCAATTTAGGAAGCTCCATTATTGGATTGGGGAGGTCAACGATCCCTTTTCCAATAGTGAAGACGATAAAATCTGCTCCTGTATTAGTATCTGACCTTAATCCAACGCCCCCCCCCCCCTTTTTTTGCCTTGGCAGAAGATGCAGTATGCTCCAATAAATCCTTGGCAACTCCAATAGAGGATAGTATAGACACGCTGACGTTGGATTTTCTCCCTCTCTTTGATACTAAATTAATAATGAATAGATCTTGGCTCCTTAGGTGTTTCAAGGAGATAGAGAGTCTGAAGTTGATCCAAACCAGTGATATTGATTTGGTATCAATTTTGAGAGCTGAGGCAGGTTCCTGCACCAGGATAAGGTTCTATTCCAAACTAATTGCGAACCTCATCTTGAAGCAGGCCGAGAGTTTCCAGAGTCGTGGGATCGACGTAATGCCTTTTATCTCCATCTGTAGAGTTGATTCCCTTGATAGTGGGTCTTCTGGCTTGAGACAAGCCGGTCCTCCTTTCTCTTTTGTGGACTTAAAGATTTGCCTTTCTAAATCTAAACGCCTAGTAACACATATAATTCCTAGATAGTCAGCAATGGAATTGGTTACCTGGCGCTTTATCAGGTAAATCTACGGACAATCCCAAATTATTTTCTCATCTTTAGCAATAGCTTAAAAATTATTTCATGGAATGCTGCTGGAATCAATAATACCTCTGAAAAGTTGCAGTATCTTTATTCCTTGAAGGCTAATGTGATTTGTATTCAAGAGACGTGGTGTTTTGATAAAATGATTGTGGGGAGGGATTATATTGTCCTAGAAGGAGGGGCTGTCGCTTCTAAGAGGGGACACGCCAAAGGGGGAATTGCATGCCTGTTATCTAATCGGATAAAGTGGAATTATTCACACCACTTAGATCCTAGTAACCTTTTTCAGGCTTTGACTCTATTTAGTTTTGATAACATGGAAAAGAAACACCCCCTGGTAATAATAAATGCCTATATCCCCCGATGACTGTTTCAATGGAGTGTTAAAACAAGTCTTTGTCTATATTAAACAAATTAAGGACACAGTTCCCTCCCCCCATGTAATTTAACTGGGTGATCTTAACTGCAAAGTTTCTAATTTGAGCTTGGATCTATTTAGAAACAAGCTCAAGGAGGAATATTTCCAGATCCCACAAGCTATGTTTCCAGTTAAAATTAGAACGAATAAGAGAGGGAAATTGCTCCTGAAAGAATGATCTGAAACCGAGGGTATTATAGCCAACGGAAGGCTTCCCTCTGACACACCTGCCCTTTATACGCATAAAACTAATCACAGTGAGTCAATCTTGGATTATGTAATCATTGAATATTGCTTTTTCTATCTTCTGAGAGATCTGGTGGTCTCACAGACTCTATTCAGTGACCACAAGGTAATTACTTTAACCCTTTCTATATTTCCGCCTCTGGCTGACCCGTGGGCTCTTAATGCTGATCTGGTTAATTTTGGTGCCTAAACGGGAAGATGTTTTTGGAATTTAAAAGCCATAAGGGGTCTGGAATATATTCTAGATAAAACATTAAAAGATCTCCATAATTGGCTAGGGGCCGAATTAATTTCCCTTGAGGTTTTTATGAAGGAGGTTACTCTTGCTGCACGAAATTCCAACTCAATTACAAAAAAGTTCATACTCCCTAGCTCAGTCATCTCCTTAAATAAGGAAATAAATAAATTGGTGAGGGAACAATACCTGTCCAGATCCTCCGAAAGATATCACAAAATAGCCCTCTTAAAAAGAAGGAGACGAAGGGCCAAGATCAAAATAAAAAAAGAAAAAGAGGATTCTTTCTGGATCAAGCTGCGAGAAGCCGCAGTAAATGGTCATGCTAGACGATTCTGGTCTATAATTGGAGAGGGTTGTGGAACAAGAGTTAGTCCCCGCCCTATCCATATATCTGAGCAAATCTGGGTTAATTATATTTCTAATTTATATGCCAGTAATGGGCCTGCGGCCGAGAATGGGGAACTTTATAATAATAGTGATTCTCTAATAGATTTCCCTTCTGAAAAAACCATTGAATTGGCCATAAAAGAACTCTGCCTTTCGGGTGCAATGGGGCCTGATGAGCTCCCTATATCTGTCTTGAAGCAGGACCTAGTTTCCTGGAGCAAAATTTTGTTCTTTATATTTAGATTTTGTTTCCTGAATAATTTTGTCCCCTCGTCCTGGAAAGGGAGCATATTGGTGCCTTTGTTCAAGAAGGGAGATAGGAACGAACCTAAGAATTATCGGCAAATCTCCCTTCTTGACGCAATTGGTAAAGTTTTCTCTAAATGTCTCCTATATTCCGTCAACAATTGGTTTTCGCAAGGGACATGGCACTTTGAACAATCTTACCGCACTTCAGATAATCTCTGACAAATATGTAAGGGTCCGTGGAGGAAGAGTATATGCGGCGTTTATAGATTTCTCTACAGCGTTCGATAAAGTGGATCGGCCGTTGCTGTGGAGAAAATTAGCCGCTTTAGGTATGCCTCCTCTCCTGTTAGATTTGGTTAAGGCCCTTCACTCAGATACATGGTGCCAAGTCCTCCAAGGAGGGGAAAGGGGTTTATCCCAAATCATTCCTACCATTAACGGACTAAAGCAGGGTTGTCTTTTGGCACCTTTGCTTTTTTCCCTATACATTTCAGATCTTCCAACGTTTTTATCTGCTTGTGATGGTATTGCACCATCATTAGGGGGAACTCCAATTTCCTGTTTGTTATATGCGGACGATATCCTTATATTGGACTTAACGCCCAATGGGCTAAACAATCGTCTGCATGCTCTACACCTTTATGCTGAACTCCATTATTTAAAGATAAATACAGTTAAAAGTAAAATTATGAACATTTCAGGGAGGAAAAAAATAAAATATGAAAACTTTGGTTGGTCCGTAGGAGGTCATAAGCTGGAGGTGGTTAAGTCTTATGTCTTCCTGGGGAAAATAATATCTGATAACCTAAGCAACAAGGCCCATATCGATAATAATTCCCGGAAGGCCCTGTCTCAGGGTAATAGCTTGAGTGCATTGTACTCAGCCACAGGGAGAAGACATTTCTCCTACCTGTTAGAGGTCTTTAGGGCGAAAATTCCGTCATCCCTTCTGTACAGAATTGAAACAGTTGATTTAGGGCAATGGGGTTTTTTACACGTTACAGAAGGAAAAATTCTACGGTTTTTAGCCTCTATTAGCACTGCCTGCACAGTGGCGTCCCTGAGACTAGAGTTCGGCATACGCAGTAGTTGGGTGCAGGGCTTGGCAGGGCTGGTGCGTTGGGTAGCCAGTCTGGCCAGAGGGGAAGTGGGGACTTTGAGACATTTAATGAAATCGGAATTGTTGGGCTCTCTAAGGGAGTTCTCCTTAATTGTTAAGAACTTTAGAAGGGCTGTTACACTTTTGCAATTGGAGGAGAGCACTCTTTTTACTATGTCTGCCGTACCGTTAAAATCACTTTTGAAACAGGCCTCGTGGGATCTCAGTTTTAGGTTGGACAGGGAATCTATTCTTGCAAGGAAGGGAGTATCCCCCCTTACTGATACTTGCGTACTTAAACGCATGCAACCCTATGTCGCCTGGAACCTATCCCATGCTATACAGCGTTTTTGGCTTCTTTTAAGGCATGATCTACTCCCTCTTAATAAACTTATGGCGAGGTGGTATGGTTGCTCTGCAATTTGCAACTTTTGTAATATGTCTACCCAGGACTTTATACATGTTCTTTTTATATGTCCTGTACTTCGTTCATTTCGTCGTAAATGGTTAAGACAAATTTGTTTGAAATTGAATATCCTTACAGCTAATTCTTTCTTATGTGCTCTATATAATCCTCCTAATGAAATGTTCTGTTTTAGCATTTTTTATTTTTTCGAATGTTTTTTAGACATCTACTAGAGGGTTTTTATTTAACTGTGTTGTGCTGACTATTTTGTACATTGGTAAAAATGTGTTAAATGTCTTTTGCATTTGTACAAGTACTTTGTATTATGTATCTTTTTATGTGGACCTCTTCTGAGTTCCAAAACATAATAAATAAACTTGAACTTGAAACTTGAAGTGTACTTTTATCCGCTGTCCCAGTAAACACTTTTGTTAAAGATTCCTTCGGCGTGGCTCAGTCTCACGATTCCTAGCAAGCCAGACTCAGTAACTAGAGTACTATAAATTGGTAAAAATTAACACAAGGTGTTTACTGTCATTAGAAGTATTGTCAAGTGGTATATAAAACATTATAATTTATACATAGTCTAAAATGTTGTCTTTAATCTTGCATTACATTCACGACTGAGCTGTGAGAGGAGCTGTGAGAGTTGTGTGAGGAATTAGAGCTGTGTGGGCTGTGAGAGCTTTGTGGGCTGTGTGGACTGTAAGCGCTGTGTGGACTGTGAGAGCTGTTTGAGCTGTGACAGCTGTTTGAGTTGTGAGAGCTGTGTGGGTTATGTGAGCTGTGTGGGCTGTTAGAGCTGTAAGAGCTGTTTGAGCTGTGAGAGCTGTATATGCGGTGAGAGTTGTGTACGCTGTGTAAGAAATTTGAGCTGTGAGAGCCATGTGGGGAATGAGAGCTGTCTGAGCTGTGTGGACTGTGAGAGCTGTTTGAGCCACCACGTCCACCACATCCATCACCACCACCACCACATCCACCACCACATCCACCACATCCACCATCACCACCACATCCAGATCCACATCCACCACCACTACATCCACCACCACCACATCCACCACCACCACATCCACCACCACCATATCCACCACCACCACATCCACCACCACCACATCCACCACCACCACATCCACCACCACCACATCCAACATCATCACATTCACCACCACATCCACCACCACCAAATCCACCACCACATCCACCACCACCACACCCACTACCACTACATCCACCACCACATCCACCACCACATCCACCACATCCACCACCACATCCACCACCACATCCACCACCACATTCACCACCACCACATTCACCACCACCACATCCAACACCACCACATCCAACACCTCCACATCCAACACCACCATATCCACCACCACATCCACCAGATCCACCATCACCACATCTGTGTGTGTGTGTGTGTGTGTGTGTGCGTGTGTGCGCGCGCGTGTGTGTGTGTGTGTATGTGGCTCTCTGTGTGTGCGTGTGGGTGCAAATGCAATAGGTCTCGCATTTGCGAGAGATTAAGCTATTGGCATTGGAATTGACAATGCAGAAAAAAGAGAGATTTTCCCTATTTAACCCAGAAAGGACCGGGAAATATCACAACCAAAAAAGAATTCCTTTCTGTGTAATACAATTTTAAAGCATTAATGTAATTTGTAAACAATGACACCTATTTGAATCAATTATATCCCCAACTCATCATACATTGCATTTAAGCCAAATCATAACATTAGATGTATCCAAATAATTTTGATTAAAAAAAGGTTAATCAGTAAACTTAATATAAACACTTTATCACACGTAAAAATAAAATTATCTGGTTCTTTTCAGAACAACAATATACATATATTCATAAGACACAATACATGACTCTCAATACATGAGTAAAAAGTGATCAATTAAAAAACAGTTTGTCAAAAAACAGTTTGTCGGCGCGTTTCGGTGCTTCGATGTTTGGAACACCTTCCTCAGGACTATATTAAAAACATCTTCTTTCTAAAAATAGATACATAACATCTATTAGTATACAATGTGTGGGGATTTTATGTTTTTACTCATGAGGTGTCAAGGACTAGGGGCCCGATGTAGGTAATCCCAGATTACCACTTCTTAAATACCGAATCATACCGATTCCGTATTTAAGAACTGGCACTGGGGATGTAGGTATTTTTACCTAATTGATTACCGAATCGGTAAGATTCGGTATTTACCGATTCGGTAATTACCGAATCGGTATTTGGCATTGATTCCTATGGGCCTTGAAGCCCATAGGAATCAATGGCAAATACCGAATCGGTAATTACCGAATCGGTAAATACCGAATCCTGCCAGGGGGAACAGGGTGTCACTTTGACACCCTGTAGCACCCCGGTTTTTGGCTTATGTGCAATGTGACACACATACATGCCCTTAGGGCATGTATATGTGCCACATGGCACAGGTGTACATGCACAGATGTGCATGTACACAGGAATTCCTTATTTACCACCCAATTGTATTGGATGGTAAATAACGAATTCTTAGAGGCCTCTAGCACTGTCAACAGTGCTACCTACATTAGAATTTACAGATTCAGTATTTTTACCGAGTCTGTATTTACCGATTCGGTAATTGTACCGATTCGGTAAATACAGAATCGGTAAAAATACAGAATCTGTAAATAAATGCCTCCTACATAAGAAGAGGCATTTACCTGTCGGTAACGGCCGAATTCAGCAGTTACCGACCGGTAAATGCCTTCCTAAATCGGGCCCAAAGATCTTAAATTAATCTTACATTTATTGCAATTTTTATTTTGCGGTACCAGTTTTGATCCGGGAGTTGAGGTAATAATGGATACTCCCCTTCAACTCAGCTGTATCGTCAGAGGATCTGTATATAGAATAGCATCGTTTTAGAATTTAATGAACCATAATAGGAGTAGAAAATCTAGGAAACAAGACATATAACATTGTCGCTTATTTTATTTTTTGTATAAGACCGTGCGAGTCAATAGATGGACTCCAAGGAGCTTTATGTTTATAGTTCCTGTTTTTTAGTTTGGTCAATCCCAATCCCTTGTTCCTTAAGGATTTGCACGATGATCTTCCCTCTTTATTGATTTAAGGTGATCTGCAACGTCTGGATAAACAATAGATGGTATCAATAGAGGTAATGTGTACATGTTGCATGCATATGTACATATAACCCCGAATCACTTATGTAGATATTATGTATAGCACGAGTGCTTATACTCATTATTGGTGATGGGGATAAATATATTCTCTCCCACTCCATCTTCACATGTTTTATATTCAGTGGAGCCTGTTTCTACATGGTATAAATTGTTTTTAAATTGTAGCAAGCTGGTTCATTTTCCCCCACCACGTTTGGAGACAATACTTTACAATACGTAAAAAGCACACCCCACTATAGTGGGTTGCTTAGACTACAAGCGAAATAAAAAGGGGCAAGCTCTCAGTCTTACTATTCAATTGCTAATTCCCTTTCAAGTTGTAAGCGAGTTCACGAGCAACCATTAAAACAATTCTCTGATCTATTTGACGAGCCCTCTATCGTTGTTTCGGTTCGAGTGACTCTTACCTTTCAAGAAGACGAACGCACCGCCTGCCCGGTCTCCCGTGTCAGAATGAATGCTGCACTGGGCTTTCTCTTTTTATACACAGTATAATTGTGATTAGTGAAAGATTATTAGCACCTTTGTTTAATTGAGGCGTACTTGCGAGCAATGTGGGCGCCATATTTGTAGTTTTTTCGATGGATTGTTATCGTTGTCGTCCACAATAGAAGACGGACTGGCCCGAACTCGCTTCTAGAATTGCCGTATTTGCCGTGAAGGCTATATTTGTGGCCTGTATACACACGTTTTTATTCGTCCGTCCACAATTAGAAACGGACTAACCCGGAATTGAGCATAAAATTACCCGCTTGATGAATTTTAGATTTTTATAAATTTTAGTCTTAAGCAATATCTAATGATTGATAGTTCTTATATCAAAAACAGACTAACCCGGAATAGATCATAGAATTACCGGCTTACTGAGTTTTAGTTTTAAGCAATGACTCTATTGGTTGATGGTTCTTATATCTAGATGTAGTTTTCATACCCGTTTTAGTTATGTTTATACAGACCTATACATGATAGTTTTGACGTATTGCCGAAAAAGTGGCCGCCATTTTGGTAGTTTCCACTTACATGAACCGTTCTTAATGAAGATATGACCTCGATGTTCTTAGTGTGAATATTTGTACAAAACATTAAAGTCAGAGTTACAGATAACGAACGCTCCCCTTATCTTTGGGAATCTGTTTCTAATAGACAGATAAAGTACCAATGGTGTCTGTACTCGGGCTATGTTTAAGATTTTGAGGGATCGAGCAATTGATGTTTTCTGGTCGGGCCATGTTTTGTTCAAATTAAGAGATCGAACGATTAATGTTTTCCGGTCAATAAATACAGATACCCAAATCAACTGGAGCGTCCGTAAATCCAACTGATCTCAGTATACAATCATGTGAAGCCTATTGTCAAGAGATCACATTCCATTAAATACAATATATTTTCTAGTTGACAGTACATAGATCGATTCAATTGGAAGATGTTTTATCAGATCTATAATACATTCACACCTACAGAATACATCATAAATCTAAGGATCTCATTATATTATTTGTTTACATTGTTATCATCACTTCCAATAGCTTAAGTCTAATTATCAAATTTTATTAAATAAACAGTGGTGATTTTGATCTTAAGTCAAGGTTGATGCATCTATTTAGCACATCAATTTAATTACATTTATTGTATCAATGTGATGTGCTCAAGGAGCCATTGTCAATCCTATTCAAAGACCCCCTCGCTACACATATTTTTATAAACAAAGATTCTGTTAGATGGTATAAAGACATTAAGGGGTCGATTAGGATCGCGGACGGAAACGTGTTCCGTCCGCCAAGGAAGGTGGCAAGATACTCCGGACCGGTCCGCGGATAAACCGCCATAGCGATTAGGTTAATATATGAACGAAAGTCCGATCACGGCGGACGGAGCACACCAAACACCGTCCGAGGCGGTCGGAGTACACCTGAGACCGCCGCAAGCGGACGCAACCGATGAAACACCGGCCTCCGCGTACGCACATGACCGCATGAACAGCCACATCTCCCTCTATACCTGCGGAGGCTCCGTGTCCGCGATAAGGATAACTCCGCAAGTACCCCGGTACGCACCGCAATCCACGTCCGCTGCGGTAACAATGCAACGAGAAACTGTGCATCACAGCGGAAGGCCTACACGAACAACATTCCTACCGTCAAACCAATGACAAAAATTGCGACGGAAGTAAATAGCAAACACAGGAAACAGAACTACCACCCACATGAAACCTCAAAACCAATCACAAGACACAATGACCCACCCCCAAGTACCAAATAATGCACACTAGTCAACACACCCACCTAGCACCTGACTGCCAATAACCATTGAGACAGGACCAAGACACAGACTATAAAATTACTCCCACCCGCTACCACAATCCTTTGCATCACAGCATAGCTGCTAGCAAGAGGCCCAAGACTACCTTAAGCACACACCTATAGAAGAAACACAACCACCACCCAAACACACCCACAACACAATCACCCACCACACCATTCCTACACACCACACACCTGCACCTCCCAACTCACTCAAACCAACACCCTGAGCACCACACACCATGGCACCCAAAAAGAACCCTAAATTCACAGACACAGAGTTAAAGGTAATGGTGTATGAAATCATCCGTGTTGAACCCCACTTATTCGGGGCCCTAGTCCAGCAGACCACCGTGGCTAGAAAAAATCACATGTGGGACAGGATAGTTACTAGGGTGAATGCGCCAGGGACCGTGCCGAGGACAAAGCAGGAGATACAGAGGCGGTGGCATTACCTTAAAACCAGGGTGAAAGGAATACGTGCCAAAAACCATCTCCGGGCACATCACACTGGCAGCGGAACCCCCCCGGAGCCCTTACCCTACACCGACTGGGAGGAAAAGGTGCTGGGCATACTGCACCCAGAGACCCTTGAAAGAATTGAGGAAGGAGAAGAGGCTGGTAAGTACAAACCAAGCAACATGAGCACAACGGCATGGTGTGCCTCGCACAACTCAGATGACACATCTCCCAGGCCCCAAACCATGCATGGAGTCCACATACTCACCAACGTGTAAACCCCTCCAACAGGCCCCCATGTCCACAGGGAGGGCGGTGGTGGTGGGTGGGGTGTGTGAGAGGATAGCACTACGACTCCCAACAGGCCCCCATGTCTACAGGGAGGGCGGTGGTGGTGGGTGGGGTGTGTGAGAGGTCACCAGTACAACTCCCAACAGGCCCCCATGTCCACAGGGAGGGCGGTGGTGGTGGGTGGGGTGTGTGAGAGGTCACTAGTACAACTCCCAACAGGGCCCCTTGTCCACAGGGAGGGCGGTGGTGGTGGGTGGGGTGTGTGAGAGGTCACTAGTACAACTCCCAACAGGCCCACATGTCCACAGGGAAGGCGGTGGTGGTGGGTGGGGTGTGTGAGAGGTCACTAGTACAACTCCCAACAGGCCCCCATGTCCACAGGGAGGGCGGTGGTAGTGGGTGGGGTGTGTGAGGGGATAGCACTACAACTCCCAAAAGGCCCCCATGTCCACAGGGAGGGCGGTGGTGGTGGGTGGGGTGTGTGAGAGGATAGCACTACAACTCCCAACAGGCCCCCATGTCCACAGGGAGGGCGGTGGTGGTGGGTTGGGTGTGTGAGAGGTCACTAGTACAACTCCCAACAGGCCCCCATGTCCACAGGGAGGGCGGTGGTGGTGGGTGTGGTGTGTGAGAGGTCACTAGTACAACTCCCAACAGGCCCCCATGTCCACAGGGAGGGCGGTGGTAGTGGGTGGGGTGTGTGAGAGGTTAGCACTGCAACTCCCAACAGGCCCCCATGTCCACAGGGAGGGCGGTGGTGGTGGGTGGGGTGTGTGAGAGGATAGCACTACAACTCCCAACAGGCCCCCATGTCCACAGGGAGGGCGGTGGTGGTGGGTTGGGTGTGTGAGAGGTCACTAGTACAACTTCCAACAGGCCCCCATGTCCACAGGGAGAGCGGTGGTGGTGGGTGGGGTGTGTGAGAGGTCACTAGTACAACACCCAACAGGCCCCCATGTCCACAGGGAGGGTGGTGGTGGTGGGTGGGGTGTGTGAGAGGATAGCACTACAACTCCCAACAGGCCCCCATGTCCACAGGGAGGGCGGTGGTGGTGGGTGGGGTGTGTGAGAGGATAGCACTACAACTCCCAACAGGCCCCCATGTCCACAGGGAGGGCGGTGGTGGTGGGTTGCGTGTGTGAGAGGTCACTAGTACATCTCCCAACAGGCCCCCATGTCCACAGGGAGGGCGGTGGTAGTGGGTGGGGTGTGTGAGAGGTCACTAGTACAACTCCCAACAGGCCTCCATGTCCACAGGGAGGGCAGTGGTGGTGGGTGGGGTGTGTGAGAGGTCACTAGTACAACTCCCAACAGGCACCCATGTCCACAGGGAGGGCGGTGGTGGTGGGTTGGGTGTGTGAGAGGTCACTAGTACAACTCCCAACAGGCCCCCATGTCCACAGAGAGGGCGGTGATGGTGGGTGGGGTGTGTGAGAGGTCAGTAGTACAACTCCCAACAGGCCCCCATGTCCACAGGGAGGGCGGTGGTAGTGGGTGGGGTGTGTGAGAGGATAGCACTACAACACCCAACAGGCCCCCATGTCCACAGGGAGGGCGGTGGTGGTGTGTGGGGTGTGTGAGAGGATAGCACTACAACTCCCAACAGGCCCCCATGTCCACAGGGAGGGCGGTGGTGGAGGGTTGGGTGTGTGAGAGGTCACTAGTACAACTCCCAACAGGCCCCCATGTCCACAGGGAGGGCGGTGGTGGGTTGGGTGTGTGAGAGGTCACTAGTACAACTCCCAACAGGCCCCCATGTCCACAGGGAGGGCGGTGGTGGTGGGTGGGGTGTGTGAGAGGATAGCACTACAACTCCCAACAGGCCCCCATGTCCACAGGGAGGGCGGTGGTGGTGGGTTGTGTGTGTGAGAGGTCACTAGTACAACTCCCAACAGGCCCCCATGTCCACAGGGAGGGCGGTGGTAGTGGGTGGGGTGTGTGAGAGGTCACTAGTACAACTCCCAACAGGCCTCCATGTCCACAGGGAGGGCAGTGGTGGTGGGTGGGGTGTGTGAGAGGTCACTAGTACAACTCCCAACAGGCACCCATGTCCACAGGGAGGGCGGTGGTGGTGGGTTGGGTGTGTGAGAGGTCACTAGTACAACTCCCAACAGGCCCCCATGTCCACAGAGAGGGCGGTGATGGTGGGTGGGGTGTGTGAGAGGTCACTAGTACAACTCCCAACAGGCCCCCATGTCCACAGGGAGGGCGTGGTAGTGAGTGGGGTGTGTGAGAGGATAGCACTACAACACCCAACAGGCCCCCATGTCCACAGGGAGGGCGGTGGTGGTGTGTGGGGTGTGTGAGAGGATAGCACTACAACTCCAAACAGGCCCCCATGTCCACAGGGAGGGCGGTGGTGGAGGGTTGGGTGGGTGGTAGGTCACTAGTACAACTTCCAACAGGCCCCCATGTCCACAGGGAGGGCGGTGGTGGGTTGGGTGTGTGAGAGGTCACTAGTACAACTCCCAACAGGCCCCCATGTCCACAGGGAGGGCGGTGGTGGTGGGTGGGGTGTGTGAGAGGTCACTAGTACAACTCCCAACAGGCCCTCATGTCTACAGGGAGGGCGGTGGTAGTGTGTGGGGTGTGTGAGAGGATAGCACTACAACTCCCAACAGGTCCCCATGTCCACAGGGAGGGTGGTGGTGGTGGGTGGGGTGTGTGAGAGGATAGCACTACAACTCCCAACAGGCCCTCAGGTCCACAGGGAGGGCAGGGGTGGTGGGTGGGGTGTGTGCGACTGGACACTGAAATGTCATCAATTTGAAATGAACACGTAATGTCCACAGTACTGATCTGCACAATCTTTTCCCCCAGGTGATCGTAATCTCACTGGTGGAACCACCATCCGGCCTCAAGACTCGCCTCACACAGGACTCTCTGGGGACGATGCCACAGCCAGCTCCGGTGCGGGGGATGTTGCGGGCCCAAGCAGGCTGCCAGGGCCATCTGGCTCCCAGGAAATTCCAGCCCCACTACTGCCGCCTGTGCTACTCCTGCTACACCGGCCACAGTGACCTGCACAGCCACCACAACCACCACCTTCACCACCACCAGTACCACCACTCCTGCCTCTGCCACCCTGCCTAACCCACCGCACGACGCAGGGCCTACGACATCCGAGCCACGCAGGGAGAGTGTGCATCAAACGAGAGAGCCGAGGCCACATCAGCCAGGCAGGAGTTCTACACAACGTCGTGCAGAGGAAGGACACCCACCCCATGCTGTGGCACAGTCACTGGAAGCCCTAGCCAGGGTCCAGGCCAACTACGAGCGTGGCCAGGCACAGGCAGATCGTGCCCACCAGGACTCAGTGGACAACACCAACATGTTGCGGGCCATTGACATCCGCCTTGGGCAAATAATGGAAATCATGGCCCAGCAGACAACAATGTGGAGGGGATGGATAGCCCGCAACACCCCCACCCCCACCCCCCTCAACCAACGCCACGGGCAGCAACACCACCACCACTGCCACCGCCACCGCCACCTGCGCCCCTGGCGACGGTTGTGGCACCTGAGCAACCTGCCCCCCAGCTGACTCTGTCCCGCCTCCAAGACGGAGGGGCCATCCGAGGCTGGAAGTGGGGGAGAGCAGTGGGGATGCTCCATCCACACGCCCCAAGAGGGGCCGTCAATGACTGAGACACTGCCTGAGCCAGCCATTCACCCAGCAAACTATCCAGTCCCACAGAGCCAATCATTGGCACAGGTCTGCTGGACTAGCCAGACACCACCCAATGTGGTGTCAGCACAGACATTTCATCTGCCATTACCTTCAACTCCCACTTCCCTACCCCACACTTATTTGTAACTATGCACCAGCACCAATGCACAACCTGTAAATAAATACCACTTACTCACTCAATGATGTGTTGCCTCCATGTTTATTCACATGATTGTATCAGAAACAGACGTTATTCAGGTGCAGGGATCCAAGTCGTACATAATCATGCCGCAGCGGGAGTGACCTAGGGAAAAACAGAGACAGCAAAGACACGTCAGGAAACAGAATCACACCCATCACAACACACTGCAGTGCAACATTCCACAAACCACACTCATCACAAAATCATTGGATGAGAGGACACACATCATGGAGACTTGCATGTCCAAATAAATAAACACACACACATGCAAACATCACATAGCAGATCACACAGATGATGCACACCACAACCACACAACACCAGCAAACATACATAAGGCATAGTCAACCAGCACAAGAGGTGGTCACTCACATTCAAGGGAAGTAGCGATCAATGAGCTGGCGCCTCTGGTCCACACCTACCTCCTCACCACTATCCTCATCAGTCAACATGGGTGGGTTGGGAGGGCGAGGAACTTGTTGTTCTTCAGGGTCCAAGAGCAGTTCTATGTTATTGCGCAGAGCCAGGTTGTGGAGCATGCAGCAGGCAATCACGATCCTGCATACTTTGCCTGGTGAGTAAGGCAGGGCCCCTCCGGTCTTATCCAGGCACCGAAACCTAGACTTAAGCAGTCCAAAAGTACGTTCAACCACTCTACGTGTCCTTCCATGGGCAACATTGTATCGCATTTCACCCGCTGTAGTTGGATTACGTATGGGACTCAGCAGCCAAGGCCTGTTCGGGTAAGCAGAGTCGCCTATGTTGGGGGAAGAGAGAGACAGAAATATCACTATCAGAATTGGTGGGCACCCCATGCCACACAGATATCACTCCTGTCCCCACAGCATACTCACCAACAAGCCACACATGTGCTGGATGCAGATTTGCCATCAGTTGGGGGACAATGCTGCTCCGCATGATGTGGGAGTCATGTGCAGAGCCTGGAAATCTTGCACACACATGGGATATGATGTTGTCGGCCTGGCACACCACCTGCACGTGAGGGAATGGAAGTGCTTCCGATTCCTATACACCTGCTCACGTGCCCGTGGTGGAATGAGAGCGATATGTGTGCCATCAATGGAACCCACTACGTGTGGTATCTGACCCAGTGCATAGAAGTCTGCTTTGACCGCTGCCAACTCTGCTGGCTGTGGGAAATAGATGTAGTCATCCTTGTACAGCACTATGGCTTTCAGAACATCCCGAAGTACCATGCTGAACATGGACTGTGACATCCCCCCGGCATGTCCAACTGTGTACTGAAAGGTGCCAGTTGCAAAGAAGTGTAGTGCCGCCATCATCTTTGCTGAGGGTGTAATGGAACCTGGATAGGTTCTTCGTGGCTGCAGGTGAGGAGAGAACTGTTCTACAAGCTCCATCAATCTACGTCGATCAAGCCTGAATTTCCTGATCACCTACTCGTCAACCATATCCTCCAGCACAGTGTATGGCCGATGGACATTTGGAGCCCTCCTGTGTGGGAGTAGAGGGAATGGAAGTCAATTCACAAACAACGCATGGCTGTGCAACTCAGTCACATGTCAACAAACACTACCAACAAGTAAAATGTTCTGGACAATTGTCATATGTGTGACATCTCTGATTGTCACTACAACATGGAGTGCCGTAGCAACAATGTGCAGCCACTAGCAACATGATGTGTCTCAACATGTGCAATGCAACTTAGTCACAGGTCAACATGACTGCCAACAAGACATGTGTCATGACCCAAATGTGTAGATGCCACATCACAGACACACATGCAAGTGCATGCACACAAACGATAAAGTTACACACACACCATCTCATCATGCACCAATGGCAACACCAATAATGGTGGGCATACGGACATTACATGCATGGTGACACAACAGGCAACACACATACACTGAATAAATGTGTACCCCCACCATAGTCTTTACCTCACATAAACCACACACTGACTACAGATTCAGAATGTGGTGATACAGCCGGGATGTACTGTGTAGATGTGATGAACTAGAAACGTGTGTAGGGAAATACCCAACGTCGACATGCACATGTGTTACACATTGTGTGCACACCATTGGGCATAGTATGGACACACATGGAATAGAGCATGACATATGAAGTCACGCAATCACGCACACAACCGTCAGAACGCAACTGCAGACAATACACCACGGTGCATCGTCTGCAAATATACAATCATTGGCGCCGCCATGGTGGTGCACTGCTTCCGCTGTTTACGAATGGGCATACGCGGGCCGCGTTCCCTCTTCCCATTGTCTGCATGTGCACGGGCCGTCACGGTCCCACATCGGCAATCGCATGTGCAAGCCTCCGGGACGGATGCCTCTATTGCAACAATGTACAATCACTGGCGCCACCATGGCGGGGCACGTATTCGGCGGGGGCGGTGCAGGCCAACACATCCTTTAGCTGATGTCAATGGACATGGCAGTTCATGACTCCCCTTACAGTCACATTGCATCATCCACCGTACACCGGCCGGCCTAGTCCGGCCCAGGACCGGCGTGCCGGCCATGTCAACCACCGCTGTTTCAGGCCCCGTCCACTACCGCCGTGCCAGGCCCGGCCCAGGACCGGCGTGCCCGCCATGTCAACCACCAACGTTGACATGGCCTGCACGGCGGTAGTGGACGGGGCCTGAAACGGCGGTGGTTGACATGGCAGGCACGCCGGTTCTGGGCCGGGCCTGGCACGGCGGTAGTGAACGGGGCCTGAAACGGCGTATGCCACTGACATGGCCTCAGGGCCCTATATATGTGTGATTTCAGAAACCACACATTCAACACTGGGAACCAGTGCTGCCTGTGACCATCACCTCGACCTGCTGCTGCTGAGCTGACCACCGACTGCTGCCTGTGACCATCACCTCGACTTGCTGCTGCTGAGCTGACCACCGACTGCTGCCTGTGACCATCACCTCAACCTGCTGCTGCTGAGCTGGCCACCGACTGCTGCCTGTGACCATCACCTCGACCTGCTGCTGCTGAGCTGACCACCGACTGCTGCTCTAGTGCCATACTCCGTGAACTTGCCATGTCGAGAGTCAAAGAGATCCGGTCTCGTCCCTTCACCGCAGCGGAGCTGGATGTCCTCGTGGACGGTGTGCTCCGCAATTTCGGACGGCTGTACGGCGCCCCCGGACAGGTGATAAGTGCAGTGGGGGACATGTTGGTATGCATGAGGTGGTCAATGACTCCTGGCCTCTGCAATCTTGGCTGTGTGCTGTGGGCACAACACATTAGTCGGAATGTGCATGGCTGCTGACAGATACGTGTTGCCCCTATCTGTGTGACTGGCCAACTATCCACTGACTTGCACCCTTTTGTCTCCCATCATGGTAGGTCAAGCTGCATCTTCGTAAGGACGTGTGGAGGAGCATTGCACGTGATGTACGGGCAGTAGGGGTGTCCAATAGACGACATACACACTGCCACAAATGCTGGGACGACATTTCCCGGCTGAGCAAGAATGTAGCGGAAGTGACACTGGGGATGATTCCAAGAACGCCACGTCTGGCCCGGCGCTCCATGACCCATCTCATGCACCGTATCATTGCTGTGACGCATCCTGACCTGTCCGAACGGCTGCGTGTGGATCAACAGCAAAGTAGCGGTAAGCAGACTGTCTGTGTATGTTACTTGGGAGTGCAATGCATGTATTGTTGCTCAGACACATTAGTGACTTCTGTGTTCCGTATGTATCGTTGCAATGGCATGTTGGTGCCATTGGCGGAGTCTAATGTGACTTCCAGGTCCGGCATGTTGACACGCCACTTGCTTAGCAGTTGAGTGTTGGAGCACATGCCGTAGTGGTCCGTCGCCCCATGGCAAGACATGTGTGCAGATGTACGTGCTCCTGGCCTGTCCGCATGCTGTACATGTTTCACTGCCAACACCGCTTCTTTCATGTGAGGATGACTGGTAGGGGTGGGCCGTGTGCAGGTTGGGGGCTAGATGTACTTTGTCAGCAATGGCATTGGGGATTCCTTGTCCTACTGTACGTGAGTGTGCCCATGACTTACACCTCTTTTCTGTGCATTACAGCTTTGGCAGAGGGCACTCAGCCACAGACGGCGGAGATGAGTGGAGGCAATGCATCCGGATCAGACTTCGCGTACACGCAGACTGACACAGAAGAGGGCAGCGCCGGAGAGGGGGACAGGTCCATCCCTGAGGACTCGCATGTGGAGACACCATCGTCCTCATCTTCCGACAGTGTTGGTGAGTCAGCACTGTCGTCACAGACTGGGAGTGGGCAATCAACACCTTCGGTCGGGACACAGCACACAGGGCCCACACTGCCGCCAACTGAACCATGTACTGTTCGTGCACGCAGGAGTAGGGGGAGCAGAGTGGCGTTCGGTACAGGAACCGCTGCCCCAGCCTCGGTGACCCAAAATGCACTTTGTGCTGAGGCTGTTGATCTGCTGCGACAGCTGTGTGTGGGGCAGACCAATATGATAAATGCATTCCAAGACCACGATAGGAAGTTGGGGCAGGTGGTGGCATTCATGAAAGGGTTGAATAGCGATCTTGCTGGTCTACTCAGGACAGTTCAGTCATTGGCAAGCAGTGTGTCGTCTGCCATTGTACAGTCGCATGGACTGGGTGCTACTTCTGTTTCCCCATCTACACCACTGGATGTCTCAGGGGGGAGTGAATATTCTGACCAGGACTCAAATACAGGTTATTGCACTAGAAGCAGCGTCAGACAGCATGTCAGGGCACGGAGGGCACAGACACCATCCCCTAGGTCAGCAAAATCTGTTCACAAAGACAACGTCAGATACACTGGAGTGCACACACAGGATCCACAAGTGTTGTTGGGGGAAATGCCTTCACATGCTACACAGGCATCCCACACTAAAGGTACTCCCAAGGCAAGGGATGCTCCCAGGTCCATGGACACTCCCTTGGACAAGGACAGTCAGAAGACAAAGGCACCTCAAAAGAGCAAGGACACTCCCAAGGACAGGGACACCACTAAGGAAGGAGCCACTCCCAAGGGCAGGGACAAGGACAGTCAAAAGACAAAGGCACCTCTAAAGAGCAGGGACACTCCCAAGGACAGGGACACTACTAAGGAAGGAGCCACTCCCAACGGCAGGGACAAGGACAGTCAAAAGACAAAAGGCACCTCTAAAGAGCAGGGACACTCCCAAGGACAGGGACACTACTAAGGAAGGAGCCACTCCCAAGGGCAGGGACAAGGACAGTCAAAAGACAAAGGCACCTCAAAAGAGCAGGGACACACACAAGGACAGGGACACTACTAAGGAAGGAGCCACTCCCAAGGGCAGGGACAAGGACAGTCAAAAGACAAAGGCACCTCAAAAGAGCAGGGACACTCCCAAGGACAGGGACACTACTAAGGAAGGAGCCACTACCAAGGGCAGGGACACTACTAAGGAAGGAGCCACTCCCAAGGACAGGGACACTACTAAGGAAGGAGCCACTCCCAAGGGCAGGGACACTACTAAGGAAGGAGCCACTCCCAAGGGCAGGGACAAGGACAGTCAAAAGACAAAGGCACCTCAAAAGAGCAGGGACACTCCCAAGGGCAGGCACACACACAGGGAGAAGGTGTGTTCTGGAGACAGGTACAAATAAACAAAGTGGAATCCACTCAAGGTGGTGGTGATCCCTAAGGTGATAGGGAGACACACAGTGTTGTTTAAATGCCCCTCACACACCAACAGGCCCCTTGGTGTCATGCTTCATCATCGGGGCCTTCGCACCCCTCTACGGGATGCGGCGTGCTACGACTCGCGGGTACGCAGGAGCACTTTAAAGTGAACTATGTGTGGGGGTGGGGGTGTATATAACCAAGATGTGAGTGAGGTGAGGTGAAAAAAAGGGAAAAGTTAAAAAATACCTGGCACGTGGGAGAAAACAGGATTTTATTAATCCCCGGCTGGTATTGTTAAAAAGAAGTGCAGAGCGTGGTTCAGTAGATACGTGTTAAGGTATCAAAACCACTGTGAAAGTGTCAACATGTTTCGGAGGTCACAGCCTCCTTCTTCAGGACAAGGGTTATGCACTTACCCTCCCCTTACTCACATGCAGAATGTAAAAGTGTTTCATTAAAAAATTACTAAATTACCACAATGTGTAATTTTCCTAACAATGTTATTTAGTGTTAGTGAATGTCGTTGCGCCCAGTTGGCGAGAGAACCTGCAAAAAGAAATGCATACATAAATACATGCCAGCAGATTCCTGGAGAAGAAGAAAACCTTCTCTAAATATCACCAGGTCAGACAAAAAATACTGGGACCTTTGTGATGAAAAACCAAAAAACACACAAATGGACATCACTATACTGACACATACAAATACAAAACACAAAATTACTCTCTGCTCTGTTGGAAAGAGAGCACATAATCATAAGGAGAAAGTCTTACTTAGAGTTCTAAAATGTAAAACCTCATGAGGCTAAGCGTATATTGGGGATCCCTCCTTCCTGCTCAGAAAGACCTAAAACAACATTAATGATCAGGGTTCAGTTGGAAAAAAGACAAGGTATTGAGTCTACCATACTTGTGGAAAAAAGTTTGTCTGCTATCACCCATAAACTCACGGTTACTGCACTGGCCATTCGCCTGCCTTCCCTCAACGCGGCTCCGATGAAGTGAGCCTGTCTAGCGTCAGGGCCTTTAAATACACTACCCCTCGTGATAATTAGTGATGGCTAATTAGTTGATGAGAGTCGGTAAATGCCCAAATACGGAGAAAGGCACCACCGGAGATCCGGTAATGCGCTCCTGTGGAACACTGCCGGCACGCATGCGCAGAGCCGCCTGTCTGATGCGCATGCGCGGTCTGAAAAACTGATCGCGCATGCTCCGAGCGGGAGCGCTTACCACTGGGATCGCGGAGAAATGAAATCTCCGAATGGATTTTAAAATACGTGGTACTCCTCGCCTAAACTAGAAAAAAGTGATTCCCAAATCGAGGAGACAGGGACTTAACTCGATAATAGTTATTGCGCAATGCTAAGAATTTAAAAGGATTTATTGTACAATAGTGCTCTGAATGAATTTCACAAGAGGGGGTGGGGCTTACATTATCCCTGTAGATTTTAAAGCTGGTACGAAATTAGCGTACACATGAATTTCGGCTTGTAGGGCAATGATGAGTCTGCAGTGCCAAGCAGGGTGGTCATGTGCACACATACAGGGGATGGCATTCTGTCCTACTAGACGGAAGGCTAGGAAGCCAAGGTGATGTTTTAAAGACATTTTACGGACGATGAGGCCAAAGTGATGTTTTGAGACAATTATTATCTCAAGAGATTCCACGGGATGGAGTCATTCAGCCCCGTTGCGTCAGTTCCCAACCTGAACACCCACCGTTGTTCTTTTTCCAAAAGACCCACCTCTGAAGGTAATTGTTCAATAACCGTCCACTGCAGTTCATTCACACAGTGTTGGTGTTCAATAAAGTGGGTTGACATTTTGGTGGTGAGTTTTTTGCATCTGATGTTACTTTTGTGTTCGTTGATTCTTATTTTGACAGGTCTTGTTGTCATACCAACGTATTCTTTTCCACAGGGGCACGTGATCAAATATACAACGTTCTTGCTGTTGCAATTTGTAAACATACGTTGCTCCCATTGTGTCCCATTTGAGAAAGTCAAATTCAGGCTTTTTCTAGTGAGGTGGCAATTGTTACAGTTACCACATGGATAGTGACCATGTATGCCCTGAAGTCTTGTTTGATCCTTTTTCGTGGGGGGCGGTCTTGTATGGACAAGCATGTCTCTCAAGTTCCTGCCCCTTCTGTGGGCAAACAAAGGTTTTTCCAAAGATAGACCACTACTCGTTAGAGTGCGCAAGTGTCTGTTCACCAACTTGGTCACTTGGTTGGTTACCGGACTGTATGTGGTAACACATACTGTTCTTTTTTCGGCCTCCTCCCTTCGAGGATTGTCCTCTAGGAGGGCCTCACGGTTATTGTTCCTGGCCCTTTTTGATGCTTTTCTGATTACAGGTTCCGGGTATTTCCTCTGTCTTAGTTTTATACTAAGATCCTTAGCCTGAGATTTATACTTAGCAATATCACTGCAGTTCCGCCGTAGACGCAGGAACTGTCCATAGGGAAGGTTCTCCTTCAGATGACGTGGATGGAAGCTGTCAAATCTGAGGAGGCAGTTCCTGGCCGTTGATTTGAAATGTGTTTCAGTTTTTAGGGTTCCTGCTTCATAATAAATGTTTAAATCCAGGAATACCATGCTTTGGTTGGACACCTGATGAGTAAATTTCAGGAAAGTATTCTGGTTGTTAAGCCAAACAGTAAAGTCAGTTACCGTGGTCATATCTCCTTCCCAGATAACCAAGATGTCATCTATATATCTCCGCCAGGTACGTATCCTCGTCCTGTATGGGTTATCTGGGTGTAGAATTTTTGTAGACTCAAGGTGATGGACATATAGGCCGGCCAAGCTCGGGGCAAAAGTACTGCCCATGCTGGTCCCGTGTTTCTGCCAAAAGAGGGTGCCTTCGTACTCAAAGAAATTTTTGGTGAGGGCCAATGAGATACATTCAAGTACAACATTTCGTGGGGTGTGGTATTCCCAGTTTTTTGAGTGTAATACCTCCTCAATGATTTGTAAGGTCTCATCGTGTGGGAGGCTCGTATAGAGACTCTCCACATCAAGACTGAGGAGCATCTGGGAGCTAGGGTCGAATGTCTGGTTCTTCAGCAGTTGGAGTACCGCCTTAGTATCCTTCAAATATGTGTCAGTGGCCTGCACAATTGCCCTAAGAAAGGCATCTGCAAATTTGGACAGGGGTTCCAGAATAGATGAGATGCCTGAAACGATGGGGCGACCGGGAGGATTATCAAGGTTTTTGTGCACCTTGGGTATAGTGTAAAAATAAGGAGTTTGTGGGTTCTTTTGTGTCAGAAACTCCGACTCCTTCTTGGTAATCCAGTCATGGGCAAGTGCCTCTTCCACCATGCCTCCTATCTGAACTCTCAGCGATTCAGTTGGATCTTCAGTGAGGATCTGATAGTTTCTATTGTCAGAAAGAAGCCTCCTGCATTCTTTATCATAGGCTAAGGTGGTTTGGATAACTACTGCCCCACCCTTATCCGCGGGTTTTATGATCAGGTCTTTATTCATCCTCAACTCCTTAATGGCCTCATTTTCCATCCTTGACATGTTCTGAAAAATCTTCTGTTTATTTTCTAGACATTTTAATTCTTGCATTATGGCTTTTTCAAAAGCCAGCACCTCTACCGGAAGTTGATTATCTAATGGTGTAAAAGTTGATCTCGGTTTCAAGCCGGTGTCTGAGGTCTCTGTTGGTGGCTCCTTGTCTTTGAAAAAAGCCCGCAGTTTTATAGTTCTGTTGGTTCTGGGGAGCCTTTTTTATCCTGGGGCCAAGGATCACGCAGAGGGCGGAACAAGAAGGGCAACAACGTCAATTGGCAACCCGCAGAGGAGGCAGACCCACGGGTAGTGACGAGGAGCATGACGGCGAATCAGGCGTCATTGAGCAACAGGGGGACCTAGTTATTAACATAACTCCCTGGCCCCTCACTGATTTGCAGAGGGAGGTACTAAATAAAGGTCTAGGATATGTCCCTACGAATAAACCAGACATTTTCTTATTGCATAAGGAAATGCAGGAGTTCATCAGAACTATAAAACTGCGGGCTTTTTTCAAAGACAAGGAGCCACCAACAGAGACCTCAGACACCGGCTTGAAACCGAGATCAACTTTTACACCATTAGATAATCAACTTCCGGTAGAGGTGCTGGCTTTTGAAAAAGCCATAATGCAAGAATTAAAATGTCTAGAAAATAAACAGAAGATTTTTCAGAACATGTCAAGGATGGAAAATGAGGCCATTAAGGAGTTGAGGATGAATAAAGACCTGATCATAAAACCCGCGGATAAGGGTGGGGCAGTAGTTATCCAAACCACCTTAGCCTATGATAAAGAATGCAGGAGGCTTCTTTCTGACAATAGAAACTATCAGATCCTCACTGAAGATCCAACTGAATCGCTGAGAGTTCAGATAGGAGGCATGGTGGAAGAGGCACTTGCCCATGACTGGATTACCAAGAAGGAGTCGGAGTTTCTGACACAAAAGAACCCACAAACTCCTTATTTTTACACTATACCCAAGGTGCACAAAAACCTTGATAATCCTCCCGGTCGCCCCATCGTTTCAGGCATCTCATCTATTCTGGAACCCCTGTCCAAATTTGCAGATGCCTTTCTTAGACCAATTGTGCAGGCCACTGACACATATTTGAAGGATACTAAGGCGGTACTCCAACTGCTGAAGAACCAGACATTCGACCCTAGCTCCCAGATGCTCCTCAGTCTTGATGTGGAGAGTCTCTATACGAGCCTCCCACACGATGAGACCTTACAAATCATTGAGGAGGTATTACACTCAAAAAACTGGGAATACCACACCCCACGAAATGTTGTACTTGAATGTATCTCATTGGCCCTCACCAAAAATTTCTTTGAGTACGAAGGCACCCTCTTTTGGCAGAAACACGAGACCAGCATGGGCAGTACTTTTGCCCCGAGCTTGGCCGGCCTATATGTCCATCACCTTGAGTCTACAAAAATTCTACACCCAGATAACCCATACAGGACGAGGATACGTACCTGGCGGAGATATATAGATGACATCTTGGTTATCTGGGAAGGAGATATGACCACGGTAACTGACTTTACCGTTTGGCTTAACAACCAGAATACTTTCCTGAAATTTACTCATCAGGTGTCCAACCAAAGCATGGTATTCCTGGATTTAAACATTTATTATGAAGCAGGAACCCTAAAAACTGAAACACATTTCAAATCAACGGCCAGGAACTGCCTCCTCAGATTTGACAGCTTCCCTCCACGTCATCTGAGGGAGAACCTTCCCTATGGACAGTTCCTGCGTCTACGGCGGAACTGCAGTGATATTGCTAAGTATAAATCTCAGGCTAAGGATCTTAGTATAAAACTAAGACAGAGGAAATACCCGGAACCTGTAATCAGAAAAGCATCAAAAAGGGCCAGGAACAATAACCGTGAGGCCCTCCTAGAGGACAATCCTCGAAGGGAGGAGGCCGAAAAAAGAACAGTATGTGTTACCACATACAGTCCGGTAACCAACCAAGTGACCAAGTTGGTGAACAGACACTGGCGCACTCTAACGAGTAGTGGTCTATCTTTGGAAAAACCTTTGTTTGCCCACAGAAGGGGCAGGAACTTGAGAGACATGCTTGTCCATACAAGACCGCCCCCCACGAAAAAGGATCAAACAAGACTTCAGGGCATACATGGTCACTATCCATGTGGTAACTGTAACAATTGCCACCTCACTAGAAAAAGCCTGAATTTGACTTTCTCAAATGGGACACAATGGGAGCAACGTATGTTCACAAATTGCAACAGCAAGAACGTTGTATATTTGATCACGTGCCCCTGTGGAAAAGAATACGTTGGTATGACAACAAGACCTGTCAAAATAAGAATCAACGAACACAAAAGTAACATCAGATGCAAAAAACTCACCACCAAAATGTCAACCCACTTTATTGAACACCAACACTGTGTGAATGAACTGCAGTGGACGGTTATTGAACAATTACCTTCAGAGGTGGGTCTTTTGGAAAAAGAACAACGGTGGGTGTTCAGGTTGGGAACTGACGCAACGGGGCTGAATGACTCCATCCCGTGGAATCTCTTGAGATAATAATTGTCTCAAAACATCACTTTGGCCTCATCGTCCGTAAAATGTCTTTAAAACATCACCTTGGCTTCCTAGCCTTCCGTCTAGTAGGACAGAATGCCATCCCCTGTATGTGTGCACATGACCACCCTGCTTGGCACTGCAGACTCATCATTGCCCTACAAGCCGAAATTCATGTGTACGCTAATTTCGTACCAGCTTTAAAATCTACAGGGATAATGTAAGCCCCACCCCCTCTTGTGAAATTCATTCAGAGCACTATTGTACAATAAATCCTTTTAAATTCTTAGCATTGCGCAATAACTATTATCGAGTTAAGTCCCTGTCTCCTCGATTTGGGAATCACTTTTTTCTAGTTTAGGCGAGGAGTACCACGTATTTTAAAATCCATTCGGAGATTTCATTTCTCCGCGATCCCAGTGGTAAGCGCTCCCGCTCGGAGCATGCGCGATCAGTTTTTCAGACCGCGCATGCGCATCAGACAGGCGGCTCTGCGCATGCGTGCCGGCAGTGTTCCACAGGAGCGCATTACCGGATCTCCGGTGGTGCCTTTCTCCGTATTTGGGCATTTACCGACTCTCATCAACTAATTAGCCATCACTAATTATCACGAGGGGTAGTGTATTTAAAGGCCCTGACGCTAGACAGGCTCACTTCATCGGAGCCGCGTTGAGGGAAGGCAGGCGAATGGCCAGTGCAGTAACCGTGAGTTTATGGGTGATAGCAGACGAACTTTTTTCCACAAGTATGGTAGACTCAATACCTTGTCTTTTTTCCAACTGAACCCTGATCATTAATGTTGTTTTAGGTCTTTCTGAGCAGGAAGGAGGGATCCCCAATATACGCTTAGGCTCATGAGGTTTTACATTTTAGAACTCTAAGTAAGACTTTCTCCTTATGATTATGTGCTCTCTTTCCAACAGAGCAGAGAGTAATTTTGTGTTTTGTATTTGTATGTGTCAGTATAGTGATGTCCATTTGTGTGTTTTTTGGTTTTTCATCACAAAGGTCCCAGTATTTTTGGTCTGACCTGGTGATATTTAGAGAAGGTTTTCTTCTTCTCCATGAATCTGCTGGCATGTATTTATGTATGCATTTCTTTTTGCAGGTTCTCTCGCCAACTGGGCGCAACGACATTCACTAACACTAAATAACATTGTTAGGAAAATTACACATTGTGGTAATTTAGTAATTTTTTAATGAAACACTTTTACATTCTGCATGTGAGTAAGGGGAGGGTAAGTGCATAACCCTTGTCCTGAAGAAGGAGGCTGTGACCTCCGAAACATGTTGACACTTTCACAGTGGTTTTGATACCTTAACACGTATCTACTGAACCACGCTCTGCACTTCTTTTTAACAATACCAGCCGGGGATTAATAAAATCCTGTTTTCTCCCACGTGCCAGGTATTTTTTAACTTTTCCCTTTTTTTCACCTCACCTCACTCACATCTTGGTTATATACACACACACCCCCACACATAGTTCACTTTAAAGTGCTCCTGCGTACCGGCGAGTCGTAGCACGCCGCATCCCTTAGAGGGGTGCGAAGGCCCCGATGATGAAGCATGACACCAAGGGGCCTGTTGGTGTGTGAGGGGCATTTAAACAACACTGTGTGTCTCCCTATCACTTTAGGGATCACCACCACCTTGAGTGGATTCCACTTTGTTTATTTATACGTATAGGGAGACTGAATCCACTGACTCTCTCTCTCCCCCCTTCTGTTATAATTTCTGGAGACAGGTACACCACAGACGACAAGTCTGCTGCCAGGAACAGGGCACCATCCAGGGAACAGGAAAGGCCAGAGACAACATTCCTCCTACGGAAAAGGAACATCCAAGGGACAAGCCTTCTCCCATTGACACTGGCGCTATCAAGGACAGGCATACATCACCCCTGGCTGCACTGAGGCTGATGTTGTTGAGGGAACGGAATACAGATGTCTCCGCGGTGGAGTCACCCCTTACGTCCACTTCCATCAGGGCCCGTCAGGAGCAGAGGAAGGTGGACCCTGTTGTAGCATCCCCCATGACACATGTTGCAGAGGCCAGAAGGCAGCCACACAGCAAACGACAAGCAGGCTCCAGCACGTCCCCAGAGAGCAGACCCCCGGCAGCAGATGCTCCACCTATGGTGGGTGATATATCATTTCAGTCCGAACCACTTGCCAGTCCTGTCCTGTCCAGGGTGCACTCACATATCCCTAAGAGACGTAGACACACCATTGACACATGCCCACCCCGATGTCGCTCAAGTGCAACTATCCCCAGCTCCCTGAGCCACCCTGCCTCCTGGCCCATACAGCCCTGTGGATCATCATTTCAGTGGTCCCAGTGGCGCAGGTGCAGTTGACTCGCATGTGTCAGATAGTGGCACTGTGTCTGTTGTTTGCTGTCATGCATCATGTAGTAGTACTGTCTCAGTTGTGCCCTCTCCTGTTTTTGGTGCTGGCAGTGTGTCTGGGTCTGTGGCTCATGTGCCAGTCACTCGAGCTGTGGCTGTGTCTCACACTCCTGTTTCTGGTGATGGCAGTGTGTCTGGGTCTGTGGCCCATGTGTCAGTCACTCGAGCTGTGGCTGTGTCTCACACTCCTGTTTCTGGTGCTGGCAGCATGTCTGGGTCTGTGGCCCATGTGTCAGTCACTCGAGCTGTGGCTGTGTCTCACACTCCTGTTTCTGGTGCTGGCAGTGTGTCTGGGTCTGTGGCTCATGTGTCAGTCACTCGAGCTGTGGCTGTGTCTCACACTCCTGTTTCTGGTGCTGGCAGTGTGTCTGGGTCTGTGGCTCATGTGTCAGTCACTCGAGCTGTGGTTGTGTCTCACACTCCTGTTTCTGGTGCTGGCAGTGTGTCTGGGTCCGTGGCTCATGTGTCAGTCACTCGAGCTGTGACTGTGTCTCACACTCCAGTTTCTGGTGCTGGCAGTCTGTCCGAGGCAGGTAGTTCACGCAATCCACCTGATAGTGTGATGTGAGGTGCTGTTCACTTCACTCACATGTCATTGCACATGGTGTGTACATTATCCATTGTAAACAGACTTGCACTGTTGTGGTCCTTGGGACGGGTTGCTTGGAACACGTACTTGTGCTGCCTCTGATGTACCTGTTCAGTGCTATGGACTGTTGATGCACTTAGCCCCTCTCATGTGCTGCCTCTGATGTACCTGCTCTAATGCCCACAATGCCCTGTTGCTGTTGTGATACTGCTGTCTGCCCTCTCATGTGCTGCTTCTAATGTGCCTGCTCTGATGCCCACAATGCCATGTTGCTGTTGTGATACTGCAGTCTGCCCTCTCATGTGCTGACTCTGATGTACCTGTTCAGTGCTATGGACTGTTGATGCACTTAGCCCCTCTCATGTGCTGCCTCTGATGTACCTGCTCTGATGCCCACAATGCCCTGTTGCTGTTGTGATACTGCAGTCTGCCCTCTCATGTGCTGCCTCTGATGTGCCTGCTCTGATGCCCACAATGCCCTGTTGCTGTTGTGATACTGCAGTCTGCCCTCTCATGTGCTGCCTCTGATGTACCTGTTCAGTGCTATGGACTGTTGATGCACGTAGCCCCTCTCATGTGCTGCCTCTGATGTACCTGCTCTGATGCCCACAATGCCCTGTTGCTGTTGTGATACTGCAGTTTGCCCTCTCATGTGCTGCCTCTGATGTGCCTGCTCTGATGCCCACAATGCCCTGTTGCTGTTGTGATACTGCAGTCTGCCCTCTCATGTGCTGCCTCTGATGTACCTGTTCAGTGCTATGGACTGTTGATGCACGTAGCCCCTCTCATGTGCTGCCTCTGATGTACCTGCTCTGATGCCCACAATGCCCTGTTGCTGTTGTGATACTGCAGTCTGCCCTCTCATGTGCTGCCTCTGATGTGCCTGCTCTGATGCTCACAATGCCCTGTTGCTGTTGTGATACTGCAGTCAGCCCTCTCATGTGCTGCCTCTGATGTACCTGTTCAGTGCTATGGACTGTTGATGCACTTAGCCCCTCTCATGTACTGCCTATGATGTACCTGTTCAGTGCTATGGACTGTTGATGCACTTAGCCCCTCTCATGTGCTGCCTCTGATGTACCTGCTCTGATGCCCACAATGCCCTGTTTCTGTTGTGATACTGCAGTCTGCCCTCTCATGTGCTGCCTCTGATGTACCTGTTCAGTGCTATGGACTGTTGATGCACTTAGCCCCTCTCATGTGCTGCCTCTGATGTACCTGTTCAGTGCTATGGACTGTTGATGCACTTAGCCCCTCTCATGTACTGCCTCTGATGTACCTGTTCAGTGCTATGGACTGTTGATGCACTTAGCCCATCTCATGTACTGCCTCTGATGTACCTGTTCAGTGCTATGGACTGTTGATGCACTTAGCCCCTCTCATGTACTGCCTCTGATGTACCTGTTCAGTGCTATGGACTGTTGATGCACTTAGCCCCTCTCATGTGCTGCCTCTGATGTACCTGCTCTGATGCTCACAATGCCCTGTTGCTGTTGTGATACTGCAGTCTGCCCTCTCATGTGCTGCCTCTGATGTACCTGTTCAGTGCTATGGACTGTTGATGCACTTAGCCCCTCTCATGTACTGCCTCTGATGTACCTGTTCAGTGCTATGGACTGTTGATGCACTTAGCCCCTCTCATGTGCTGCCTCTGATGTACCTGCTCTGATGCCCACAATGCCCTGTTGCTGTTGTGATACTGCAGCCTGCCCTCTCATGTGCTGCCTCTGATGTGCCTGCTCTGTTGCCCACAATGCCCTGTTGCTGTTGAGATACTGCAGTCTGCCCTCTCATGTGCAGCCTCTGATGTACCTGTTCAGTGCTATGGACTGTTGATGCACTTAGCCCCTCTCATGCACTGCCTCTGATGTACCTGTTCAGTGCTATGGACTGTTGATGCACTTAGCCCCTCTCATGTGCTGCCTCTGATGTACCTGTTCAGTGCTATGGACTGTTGATGCACTTAGCCCCTCTCATGTACTGCCTCTGATGTACCTGTTCAGTGCTATGGACTGTTGATGCACTTAGCCCCTCTCATGTACTGCCTCTGATGTACCTGTTCAGTGCTATGGACTGTTGATGCACTTATCCCCTCTCATGTACTGCCTCTGATGTACCTGTTCAGTGCTATGGACTGTTGATGCACTTAGCCCCTCTCATGTGCTGCCTCTGATGTACCTGCTCTGATGCCCACAATGCCCTGCTGCTGTTGTGATACTGCTGTCTGACCTCATGTGCTGCCTCTGATGTACCAGCTGTGGTGGCCACAATGCCCATGCTCAAGCATACACTGTGATTATACCCCGTTTATGTGTAATAAAGCAAGTCAATCATGTGTCGTGGTTTGTCGTAGTCATTCCTGCGTGTGTGATACAGGTGTGTATTTGGATTTGCTTCAAATCAGTGGGTTCAGATACATGACACCCCCCTCCCAACGTCACGACCCTTGCAGGTACTTCCCTCCAGACAACGAATGGTTTGTAGCGTACCTGCGTCGTCCTCGATAGTGGGCCAAGACTAGGACGTGGTGGATCGCGAAGAGTATCGGGTAAGCGTGCAGTGCCGGGTCCATGTCGGCGAGCAGCTCGTGGTGGGTATCTCAGATATGTATGGTATCTTCGCAGTGGGGCATCCGCAGTGTTCAGGCAGGTTGTTTTTCCGCAACGCTTTTATGTGTTTTTTCTGCCATCTTGATTTGGAGGACGGTCGTAGACGTCAGTCCGTACGGCGGAGTCTCTGGATTAGTTACCTCTGCCGCGTTGTCGGGTGTAGTTGGGCGGCGGTGCGTGCTCTTCCGTCGCGGACGGAATTTTGACACTATTTCCTATCCTGATATGGCGGACAGAGTGTCCGCGGCAGGCGGTCACAGAAAAGCCTTGTTCCGCCATCCTAATGAGCCCCTTAATATTCAATAAAGATTTATTTATTTATGCAATAAAGATCAATAAAGATTTCTTTTGTCAGACAAAAGGCACAAGTATGGGTGCTACTTGTGCACCGAGCCTAGCCTGTTTATATGTTGGTAAGTTTGAGAAGCAACATATATATAATGAGGTCAGCCCTTTCTATGAAAACATCAAAAACTGGTCTAGATTTATAGACAATGTGTTTTTTATCTGGGAAGGAAGCGAGACTGACCTTAATGCGTTCCTGGACTGGTTAAATTGTGGGGACTTAAACCTTAAATTCACAGCCAACAAGAGTCAAGTGGCAGTTGACTTCTTGGACATTAAAATCATGGCATATGAAGGCAAGTTATGTGTGGAACTGTATGTAAAACCTTCAGATCGAAACACACTATTCCACCATAATAGTTATCATCCAAAAAGTCAAAATGATTGGATTCCCTACAGCCAATTCATAAGAATTCGACGCAATTGTACAGATAGGACTACCTTTGAAAAACATGCAGAAAATTTGAAAAATAAATTGCTCCAACGGGGCTACCCAAAGAGATTAATAAGAGAGAGCTACAAAAGAGCAAAATATCAGAATAGAGGAACCCTTTTTGAACCTAAGAATAGAACGCAACAACCTGAAACTAATATTGTAATGGTGTCAAACTACAATGGCATGAGTTTTAAACTCAAAAATCTTATCAACAAAAATTGGTAAATTTTAAACAAAGAAGGAAAGACACCCTTGCCCAAACCAATTTTCTCTTACAGAAGGAACAGGACTGTACGTAATTGTTTGGTCCAAACGTATAGAGAGCCCAGAAAAGGTTGCCAATTAAGTGTTGATCAGGGAAAACCTATCCGTGGAAATCTGCCATGTGGAACTTGTTCCCACTGCAAATCCATTATAAAATCTGACAGGATTGAACTGAACGGTATATCACATTGGATGAATGAACATGTGAACTGCAGAACATCCAATGTCATATACCTAATATTATGTCCATGTCAAAAGGGTTACATTGGGGAAACTGGACGTGAGGTGCGATTGCGTTTATCAGAATACAGATCAGCCCTCAAAAATCAAAAGGAAAATGCTCCATTAGTCGATCACTGGGCAACAGAAAACCATAAAGAAGATGAACTTAAATGGTTTATAGTGGAAAAAATAAAGACAACAATGAGAGGAGGGGACACGGAAAAGAGACGTAAACAAAGGGAACAATTCTTTATGTCAAAATTCAGAACATACACCCATGGCCTGAACAGTAGAGAAGAATGGGAAAGATTAGTCAGGTAAACCTAGTTGTCTGCAAATATATACAATAGATACAATTTCTAATCATTAGATCAAACATCAGAATTAGGAAACCAGAATTGGATAATTGTATGTTAATCTAGGAATGTGATGTTTAAATCTGTTATTGTCTGATTATAAATTGTCATATAGAGGAAAGTGATGCCTCTATGTTTACTGTTCACTTCAGAAAAAGCTGGAATTTGTACACTTAATGTCTATATACCATCTAACAGAATCTTTGTTTATAAAAATATGTGTAGCGTGCGGGTCTTTGAATAGGATTGACAATGGTTCCTTGAGCACATCACATTGAGACAATAAATGTAATTACATTGATGTGCTAAATAGATGCATCAACCTTGAGTTAAGATCGAAATCACCACTGTTTATTTAATAAAATTTGATAATTAGACTTAAGGTATTGGAAGTGATGATAACAATGTAAACAAATAATATAATGAGATCCTTAGATTTATGATGTATTCTGTACGTGTGAATGTATTATAGATCTGATAAAACATCTTCCAATTGAATTGATCTATGTACTGTCAACTAGAAAATATATTGTATTTAATGGAATGTGATCTCTTGACAATAGGCTTCACATGATTGTATACTGAGATCAATTGGATTTACGGACGCTCCGGTTGATTTGGGTATCTGTATTTATTGACCAGAAAACATTAATCGTTCGATCTCTTAATTTGAACAAAACATGGCCCGACCAGAAAACATCAATTGCTCGATCCCTCAAAATCTTGAACATAGCCCGAGTACAGACACCATTGGCACTTCATCTGTCTATTAGAAACAGATTCCCAAAGATAAGGGGAGCGTTCGTTATCTGTAACTCTGACTTTAATGTTTTGTACAAATATTCACACTAAGAACATCGAGGTCATAACTTCATTAAGAACGGTTCATGTAAGTGAAAACTACCAAAATGGCATCCACTTTTTCGGCAATACATCAAAACTATCATGTATAGGTCTGTATAAACATAACTAAAACGGGTATGAAAACTACATCTAGATATAAGAACCATCAACCAATAGAGTCATTGCTTAAAACTAAAACTCAGTAAGCCGGTAATTCTATGATCTATTCCGGGTTAGTCTGTTTTTGATATAAGAACTATCAATCATTAGATATTGCTTAAGACTAAAATTTATAAAAATCTAAAATTTATCAAGCGGGTAATTTTATGCTCAATTCCGGGTTAGTCCGTTTCTAATTGTGGACGGACGAATAAAAACGTGTGTATACAGGCCACAAATATAGCCTTCACGGCAAATACGGCAATTCTAGAAGCGAGTTCGGGCCAGTCCGTCTTCTATTGTGAACGACAACGATAACAATCCATCGAAAAAACTACAAATATGGCGCCCACATTGCTCGCAAGTACGCCTCAATTAAACAAAGGTGCTAATAATCTTTCACTAATCACAATTATACTGTGTATAAAAAGAGAAAGCCCGGTGCAGCATTCATTCTGACACGGGATACCAGGGAGACCGGTCAGGCGGTGCGTTCGTTTTCTTGAAAGGTAAGAGTCACTCGAACCGAAACAACAATAGAGGGCTCCTCAAATAGATCAGAGAATTGTTTTAACGGTTGCTCGTGAACTCGCTTGCAACTTGAAAGGGAATTAGCAATTGAATAGTAAGACTGAGAGCTTGCCCCTTTTTATTTCGCTTGTAGTCTAAGCAACCCACTATAGTGGGGTGTGCTTTTTATGTATTGTAAAGTATTGTCTCCAAACATGGGGGGGAAATGAACCAGCTTGCTACAATTTAAAAACGATTTATACCATGTAGAAACAGGCTCCACTGAATATAAAACATGTGAAGATGGAGTGGGAGGGAATATATTTATCCCCTTCACCAATATTGAGTATAAGCACTCGTGCTATACATAATATCTACATAAGTGATTCGGGGTTATACGTACATATGCATGCAACATGTACACATTACCTCTATTGATACCATCTATTGTTTATCCAGACGTTGCAGATCACCGCAAATCAATAAAGAGGGAAGATCATCGTGCAAATCCTTAAGGAACAAGGGATTGGGATTGGCCAAACTAAAAAACAGGAACTATAAACATAAAGCTCCTTGGAGTCCATCTATTGACTCGCATGGTCTTATACAAAATATAAAGTAAGCGACAATGTTATATGTCTCGTTTCCTAGATTTTCTACTCATATTATGGTTCATTAAATTCTAAAACAATGCTATTCTATATACAGATCCTCTGACGATACAGCTGAGTTGAAGGGGAGTATCCATTATTACCTCAACTCCCGGATCAAAACTGGTACAGCAAAATAAAAATTGCAATAAATGTAAGATTAATTTAAGATCTTTGTCCTTGACACCTCATGAGTAAAAACATAAAATCCCCATACATTGTATACTAATAGATGTTATGTATCTATTTTTAGAAAGAAGATGTTTTTAATATAGTCCTGATGAGGGTGTTCCAAACATCGAAGCACCGAAACGGGTCGACAAACTGTTTTTTGACAAACTTTTTTTTAATTCATCACTTTTTATTCATGTATTGAGAATCATGTATTGTGTCTTATGAATATATGTATATTGTTGTTCTGAAAAGAACCAGATAATTATATTTTTACGTGTGATAAAGTGTTTATATTAAGTTTACTGATTAACCTTTATTTAATAAAAATTATTTGGATACATCTAATGTTATGATTTGGCTTAAATGCAATGTATGATGAGTTGGGGATATAATTGATTCAAATAGGTGTCATTGTTTACAAATTACATTAATGCTTTAAAATTGTATTACACAGAAAGGAGTTCTTTTTTGATTGTAAATGACAATGCCATTTTTTTTATCTGTTTTCAAAACCAACACATAAATAAAAAATGTGTCATTTACACTGCCAATAGCTCCAACTTTTGTAAAGGCGAGACTGTTGCATTGTAAATGCTTATTTTATAAGCAGCATGCATTCAACACTAATAGTTTTACTCGTGGAGTGCTCACATCAGAGTTCCTCCCTTCCTTTGTGCAATGTATTTTGCCATTTGTTTCATGCGACACACAGATACCCGAGATTGAAAAATCTCTGCGTCTCTTTGTGTGTTCTGACGAATTGCCACTGACGCTGCTTCCCCTTTAATATTAGCTAATTTTATGGCTGATACCCAGGCATAGTTACCTAGTAACTTCCTCACTAAGTTCAGAGCAGGGTCCGCTCCATATTCGTTTTGTATTTGTCTTATTACATCTAGTATCACTGATAATGACGAATACCATGAGTCCTGGTATATATGGCAGCAAAGACTGTACCCCAAGTGGTACAATCCTCCACTTGTGGTGTTATCTCCATGGGCAAGCAGATTGTTAGCATTCTGTGATTTTCATACAGGGTGTTACTCGGGAATACTGCATCTAGCTGCGTTATTTTCTGAGCTACCCAGAATTCCATTTGTTCATGTTTTGTGGTCATTTTTCCCATCACTGCGTGTAATTTTTGTGGTGTGATTTTAGTTGCTGTACCCTGACCGTAGTTCCATTTGTTGCAACTGTTGCTGGTTGGACTGTAAGTGTCCTCATGACAAATTGCCTAAAGATTCTGTATATTTCCCTCGCTTCTTTGTGTTGTGTGAGTATGTCTCCTAATGGCATTGTTTCAATGTCAGGATGTGGTGTGTAGGCTGCTAATAATGGCCATGCTACAGATGTTCACACTGGCAATGAGTAAAACTTGAAGATCGATCACTACCCCTGCCTGAATGTGCTCTTCCCTTATCCTCACGCTCCCTCCTCCCCTACCCACCCACTACTTTCTCTCCTCCCCTAATGTATTGCCGACTGTTTGATTTAATGTTTACTTGTTGTTCTTTTTCTGGTATATTGTTGAACCACATTGTTGCGCTTCCTTTCGTCTCCCCTGTCGTCTCCTCCCGCATACTCCCTCTATTTATGTCTCTCTTTCCCTCCTCTCTCAATGTATTGAGACTGTACTATTTTGTCTGATGCCCGATGGAGCTGCCTGGTTTAGCTACAGGGGAGATGGGCCGTGGATTCCCTCCTTGGTCGTCACCTACCCAGTCGGTCTTTAGACAGACTTCCTTTCGTCTCTACGGTTGTCTCTTCCCTTATCCTCACATTCCCTCCTCCCCTACCCCCCACTACTCTCTCTCTCCATTCTCTCCTCCCCTAATGTATTGCTGATTGTTTGATATATTGTTTACTTGTTGATCTTTTTCTGGTATATTGTTGAACCACATTGTTGCACTTCCTTTCGTCTCTCCTGTCGTCTCCTACCGCATCCTTCCTCTATTTATGTCTCTTCTTCCCTCCTCTCTCAATGTATTGAGACTGAACTATTTTGTCTGATGCCCAATGGAGCTACTTGGTTTAGCTATAGGGGAGATGGGCCGTGGATTCCCTCCTTGGTCGTCACCTACCCAGTAGGTCTTTAGGCAGACTTCTTTTCGTCTCTCCTTATTGTCTCTTCCCTAGCTCCTATCCCCTCTCCCTTGAATATCTCCCCTTGCCTGCTACTCAGCCTACCCCCTGTCCTTTGTGCCCTTTGACTAAGCACTCCTTCTCCCCTTGTAGGGGAAAGATCCAATATTTATACTCTGGAGTCTCAGCGAACCCGCTGAGTGAGTCCACTGCGCCAAGGGAGCAACTCACACTTGAGGTATGGAATGGCACCCCTTGCCAAAGCACTCCCTCTCCCCTTTTTGAGGAAGGTTCCAGTGTGTAGGCCTTGGAGTCTCAGAGACCCCTCTGAGAGAGTCCACTGCGTAAAAGGAGCCTCTCGCAACAGAGATAGGGAAGTGATGTGATACCACTTCCCCTGGGATCACAGCTTACTGGACTTTGGAAGCTGCCTTAACTTGTCTACCGTTGTGTGTCCCCATCACCCTTCCCCTCCTCTACCCATGCTGTGTCTCTCACCCTCCCCTCCTCTTTACCGCCTTCATTATCTGCCTACTTCCCCTGCTCCAACCCCCCTCCCTGAATCTTTCACCTTGCCTGCTGTTTCCCTTATGTATTTGTGCTTATTGTTTATCTCGACCCTACATTTAACTATGTTGCCATGCTCTAACAACTGTGTAACCTTTGTAATGATGTAACCTGTAACTATGATCTGATGCTCATGTAAAGCGCTCTGATACCTCCGGGTCTAGCCAGCGCTATATAAAACTTTAAAAAATAAAAATTAAAAAAAATAAGTCTCACTCTTCTTCTTATGTGGGGTAGGGCACCTTTAAACCAGTATAAGTGTTCCTGGTACGTGAGTGGAAACTCAATGTCCTCAAATGGACAATATTCCGCTGGTGCATCTCCTTCTGTGTAATAGTGAAATGTATTTGTTCTTGCATTTGCTGCAGGGAATGTAACCCACAAATAAAATACCTCTGTTCTGTATGATTTGTGCACCTCAATCACGAAAGCTACTATGCCACCCCTAGCTGTTAGTCCTTGTGCTAGCAATTTCAGGGTGATTGTGTGTCTAAAGTTTGGTGCAATCTGTATTGCATTTGCATCTTCCTCATCTTCTGAAAGGGGCAGTGCTTGCTGTAAAGGATCTAATTCCTCAATAGTCAATGTGTATAAAACACAAAATAACTTATCAAGGAAACTAAGATTAGGTGTTTACGCACAATTTTTATGAAAATGTGTCCTTCAAGCTTGATTAACCAACAGCCAATAAATAGGATTTTTTTCCTACTCAGCTGTGGCAGAGTTTGTGCCCACCCACTCCAGATGTCTCTGGTGTTTTGTGAGTAGGGGTCCCTGAGAATAGCATGACTGAACTACTCAGATTCTACTGTTAAATAAGTCAACAAAGACATCCCTTGGAGTACCTTAAATAGATGATGAGTCCCCCTGAAACATACTAGTTGGCACGTGCAACTATAGAGCACCGACATCTAACTTAATTTGTGTGTACTCAGCTCTTTTACTACATTGCATGACCTATTTTGTCAACAAGCATGGGTCTCTTCTAAGAAAACTAGATGGCAGTGGTACACTACAGCCAGCACCTCTGTGTATGTTTGTCTCAAAGTTTTAAGAAACAAGAAGGATATTCTCCAGCGTGCTCAATGTTAAGTACTGTGCCATCCACAATGGTATAAAGTATGCAAGAAACCCACATACAAACAATACCAAAACATTTGATTGACAGAGCACAACCGAAAACAGGTTATGAGAGTGACTACAGTGAGTCAACAGTTCTATGGACATTAATAGCACAACTCCAATATTATGAGCGGCCAAAATCCTTTATTCTTAAGTCTTCATCAATGTTGACCCGTAGAAGGTATCCTCGATGTTTCCAAATCCCGCCACGCACACCATTATCAAGTGGGAAAATCCTTTGACGTTATAATTGATTCTGCTCACTTAACTTAGAGCCTGGGCCAACATACGTACGTTACAACATTATTCGGGAAACGTTGCCATACAACAAGTTCTGACGCTAAGCATTGATCCCAGCCTTGAAAAAGTCATCTCAAGATGAAACACGTGTCGGCTGTGCTTGATTCTGTCTCTACGGGTCAACATTGATGAAGACTTAAGAATAAAAGATTTTGGCTGCGCATAATATTGGAGTTGTGCTATTAATGTCCATAGACCTGTTGACTCTCTGTAGTCACTCTCATAACCTGCTTTGGGTTGTGCTCTGTCAATCAAATTTTTAAGCATGGGTCTATAACAATATCTTACTACCAGCAATAGCCTAATGACTCACCACCATACCTGGATACACTTCCATACGAGATGTTCACATGACTGCCTGTGCGTGACACTCTCTGGACACTACACAATATAGGACGTCAGGCATTAGCCACTGTCCTATCTCCAGATGAGTGTCTCTATGTATTAGGCAATTTTGTAACACTCTTGTGATGCATAGCATCCTCAATCAGCCCAACAGTTGTTATTCTAGTGTAGAATAGATGAGCTGTAACAACTATTAGACAGTGGCAGACATATAAGATTAGCAGAATTGCAAAAGTAAAGGGATGGTACAGTTCTACCATTGTGCAGTAATCATGAATATATACAACTACATAAAATACATGATAATAAGTGTGTACTTCTACGATGCTTCCCTAACTAGATGTACACAAATGTACCTAGCATCTGTGTAGGTGTTATGCCAAGAATCCCTCTAGCATTTAGCCAACCCCATTTCCCTGAGAATGAGAGAATATGGGACCACGTCCTGGTCTCATGTTGGACAAGCCGCGAGGGATGTTAGACCATTGCGAGCTGGAGTGTCTGCATGCAGGAAGCTCCACGTCTCTGGTCAGTGTATCAGCCTGGAAGTCACAGTCTCCTCTGTCTTTCTAAGCAAGGCATGATGTATACATACCCATAGGTCTCCCCAGGGGTCCTACCTTGCTGTGTCACTGTGCCGGGTTAAAGGATGAGTCGGACCTGAACTTTATACATAGATATTATACAGGAGATGGTTGCCCTGCTGTGCTTCCAAGAAACCTCATGCATAATATATGAGATTTGAACTAGGGAAACCTGCATTCTGAATGCTGTGTCGTATCTAGGTAAAAGGTCAGTCCCTAAGAACCGTTATGTATGTAATGTAGGGAAGAATATAGGTGAAAGACTAGAATGTTAGGCGCGCCTATATAGGGTACCTATATGGAATATAACAGTATTCCCTATCTGTATGCAACATCATTTGCATGATGGTGCCAGGCTCGGAAACCCAGTGATGATTCCCCAACACTAAATAGTGTTGTGCAACTGGCAATGTGACCTGATTGAGGCCAAGTGGCAGCCCATATGCCAGGTTCAAACTTTCTGGTGGAGGGAGAATTGAAGCTTTGAAAGCAGATAGCCAGCACCATTAATTGAGATGTGGTAATCACAAGATTGTTGGAGGAGCAGTTTTGCAATTAATGGCAGAACTGCCACTCTGCCAATCTCTAAATTATGCCCTTGATCTCCATCTCTTGGATGCAGCCAGTACTTATTGGCCTTGTTGGCCTGGGTCAAATGTTTTCTGTCTGAGCATTGGTAGGGTGAGCCTTCTATGACACCTACCCCTTTGAGTATCATTATTACAGTACTCCACCCTTACCACTGCAAATAGAGACTTTTGCATTTTGTTTGAGTGTTTCTTTTAGAGCAGACCTTGATCAGGGTATTTTAGCACTTTGTGTGGATTTTCCTGGACAATACGTTATATTGCACTGGACTAACCAGAAGCAACAAGCTGATAAAGAACAAAAGTATAAATACCTAACCTTTACAGTTGGTGTATAAATCTGAAGTCTTGTATATAGCGTATGATGCAGATATAAACAATTAGATGGCAGATGTAGGGCAGATGTAGGGCAGATGGCAGATGTAGGGAGAAGGTGCATTGAGGGTTAGAGTGCTGTTAGAATTGATTATGTAAGGTTCCCTTGGCATTACTGTGTGATTAAGAAAAGGATTTAAAGAATCTGTTTTTAAAAGATTACAAAAAATAAAAGGAACAGTAATTTCTAAAGCTTAATAAATTTTATGAAAATAATGACACAAATGTGATTTTTTGAACAGCATAAACTGAAAACAGCTCTGTCTTTATGGCTCTTCACTGTTGTGTATAAATTACTTTACTGAAAAGTAATTTTTTGGTTTCTAAAGCTACCAATTCCGTATTGAAGTGTGATAGGGAAATAGTGAGTTGGTGTTTGCACCATGCACATGGGGTATTAAGTCTAAAACTCTGCTCTCCTACTTGGATGGACCTTTTTGGTAAACTGAGTTTAAAAACATCAATCTAACATCATATAAATGAAACTGAAGCATATTTTCCCCCCACAGTAATGACAGAAAGGAGAAAATTAGCAAATCATGAAGGTATTAATCAGTTAAGTTACAATCTCAGTCAAATCAATTTTTGATAAATTAGTCGACGATCACCTGAATACAGCATATGCATTAAAAGCCAAATGCTAAGACAAGTTATTTAAAGATAGGATGGCCAAAATATTAAATTTCTTTCCTCTTAAAGGGAAACTTCCTAATGCTAAGGTACGGGTGTGGGCAAAGCCGTGCATATTCCTAAGTAGCAGATGCCAGCAAATATAGTATGTCAAATAGAATCAAATTTAGATTCTGATCGGGACAACACGAAATGTCCTCACATGAGAAGCCATCTCCAGGAGCAAAGTTAACAGGAGCATGGGATTTCAAGAGTGGGAAGAGGAACGTCCATCTCTGAAGGTGAACAGAAATGTACCTAACCAACCAAAATCTATTTTGCACACTTAAAACATGAAATTGTGTCTAAACATTGCACAGGTTCTCACCAATTAGGTAGCAATCAAGTTTTAGCATTTACAATGCCCACTGTGTCATAATTTTACATGACGCAGACAGCAAGCAATTCCAATGTCATGACCTTCAGAGATATCAGACAAATGGAGGACTCTTCTCCTTAGGCTCTTTTCTTTCGCAGGTGCAGGAGGCTAACGTTCAAATAATTATGTTGCAATTAAATGATCTTCACTAAAAGCTTAAGCAATAATTTTTCAGACTAAAAAGATCAATCCAGCTCTTGGTACCTCGAACGAGAAAATAATTATATACAGCAGACATGAATATAACATTTTATTAAAATGGAATAGGTCATCTGAGGACTTCCACGACTCCTGCTAAACAAAATAAGATCATTCCTCAACAACAATTAACTAAGGATATCAAATCGTGCGTTATAATTGACTTGGGGCAAATTCATTTGTACAAGAATTTAAGCAATTGTTATATACATTAAACATTAGCATGTTACTTAAATTCAAAGCAATAAAGGTGACACTTTGTCACCAAGGATAAACTGCAAATCTGTTGTAAAATCTACTATGGATCCTCATAAGCAAGGTATAGCTATCAAGGAAGCCCTTTGCCACATGTGACACTTTTCAGTTGCTCTCAGATTTTTAGGTCGAGGACCGTCGCACTGCATAGCAGTGGGCGGAGTCCGAAGATTTTATGTTTTTTAGTTAGTGGGCTTGAACCGCCCCTCTTCTCCATTGGCTGGCTTCCTAAACGGAGGCCAGCCATTGGAGGAGAGGGGCGTCACTCGGTTCAAGCCCCGTCTTCTTTGGATTTCGGGGGCGTGATTTTTGCGTTCTTTCTATCTGTGACGTCATCCGTCACTCAGCAAAAAACACGTCCCCGATTCCGAAAATTTTGGAGCTTTGCGGCAGTCATTTTTTTTTTTGGAGCTCCATGTTCACTTTTCTTTAGTGCTCGGCACTTGATGATGATCTCCGGGATGCAGACTTCGTGGCGAAGCCTCCAAGTCCCTTTCTCTTTTTTTCAGTCACAACCCAGAGGTAGATGTGCGCCCTGCTCGGTGAGAACAATCGGGCCGCTGTGAGAAATAGAAAGCGGGATTAAGCTGGTGTACCCACTTCCATTTCGAAAGTCTGATGATCTCCGGGATGCAGACTTCATGGCGAAGCCTCCAAGACCCTTTCTCTTTTTTTCCGTCAAATCCCCGCGGTAGATGTGCGCCCTGCTCGGTGTGAACAATCGGGCCGCTGTGAGAAATAGAAAGCGGGTTTAAGCCGGTATATCCACTTCCATTCCGAAAGTCTCCAGAAAACAACTTGCAAAAAGAGGCTTTTGCGCCCTAAGTATGCCTCCATCTTTGTAAGACTTCTAGGCGCATATAAAATAAAACCTTGCGGCTAACAGCCACACGGTCGAGTTGGTGTCTTTCCCCAAAGGTTTTGTAGTACTGGATTATACTGGCTGTGTAACCAGACTTTTCTTTCTGAAGCGTAAAATTCTACCTTGGGCCAAAAAAAGTCTGGCATCGGCAGGGGAGTTTTCCCATGGCTCAAGGTTTGAATTTGTTACCCCCTCTTCTCTTACCCATTCTGGTCTTTCTCTCTCTCTTTTTTTTTACAAACCCGCTTGGTTCTGTGGGTAATCACCTTTAATTTTTCATTTGCTTGTTACAGATGTCCACCCCGTTGCTCCCAAGGTACTGCAGACAGCCGCAGCTGAAAGCCTGAATATTGTGCCGCAGACATCAAAGCCGCCCTTCCACAAAGACCTATTTCTTCCCAACGGTGCATCTTCATGGTAAGTTAGGATTTCTATGGCAATCGGCGAGTCATACTTAAATACTGACGGCCCAAGTCTGGAGTATTTCCAGGCTTTTCACCACTGGCAAAATATTTACGTCGAACAGGCCTGCTCCCCCACCTCCCTGTATACAAGTATATGTAATTTGTTTGTTCGGGAAGAGCTAAATCATCGACATTAGATTCCCTGCAAACAAAAACCACGCAAATGGGTACTTGTCCCAGATCACAATAAAATGGATAATAATGTCAGGGCGAAGGGCCCTCTGAATCGAGGTGTCAGTTAACTTTACTTTCTTCTTTCTGCAGTGATCAGAGAAGGCATTTTGATTTGATCGCGCGATTCTAAAGGAGAGGAAACGGGTTTTAAGGAAAAGAAAAGGAGGAGGTCTAATGAAGCCAGGGTTGTTCAAAAAGTCTTTTTTTCTGGGAGGTGGGGGCCGTGATGGGGAGAAAGTGTGAGTTTTATGGCACGTCAACATGCCACGTTAAGCTCTCTATGGTAATGGCCGGGGCAATTGCAACTGCTTTCAAAGGAGACACACTTCATTTGAGACACTCTATTAAGACACAGTTCCACTGATCTTTGGTTTCGTGTCGGGTTAATATGGCCTAGCTACTATCCATCATGTGGCTTCTTGTAAAGATTTCTATTTCTCTAATGTGTTTGTGTGTGTTGTGTATGGGGTGGTAATAGGCTAGGGGTGACATAAAGGCAGGGAACCATTTCTGACAGATTTGCATTTTAGCTTTTGAACGAAAAATACTTTGAAAAAGTTTTTGAGGTCAACAGGGAAGCACACTAAAAGTGTATGAAGAGATAAGTCTTCAACTACTTACTGAATTTTGTTTTAGCTTCCCTGCCTCTGGATGTGTTTGCTTCCCTGCCCCCTGGCTGTGCTTGCTTCCCTGCCCCCTGGCTGTACTTGCTTCCCTACCCCCTGTCTAAGCTTGCTTCCATGCCCCCTGGCTGTGCTTGCTTCCCTGCTCCCTGTCTGTGCTTGCTTCCCTGCCCCCTGGCTGTGCTTGCTCCCCTGGCTGTGCTTGCTTTCCTGCCCCCTGGCTGTGCTTGCTTCCCTGCCCCTGGCTGTGTTTGCTCCCCTCGCTGTTGTTGGTTTCCTGCCCCCTGGCTGTGCTTGCTTCCCTGCCCCCTGGCTGTGCTTGCTCCCCTGCCCCCTGGCTGTGCTTGCTCCCCTGCCCCCTGGCTGTGCTTGCTCACCTGTATCATGGCTGTGCTTGCTCCCCTGCTCCCTGGCTGTGCTTGCTCCCCTGCTCCCGGGATGTGCTTGCTCCCCTGCCCCCTGGTTCCCCTGCCCCCTCGCTGTGCTTGCTTCCCTGCACCCTCGCTGTGCTTGCTTCCCTGCACCCTTGCTGTGCTTGCTTCCCTGCATCCTCGCTGTGCTTGCTTCCCTGCCCCCTGGCTGTGCTTGCTCCCCTGACCCCTGGCTGTGCTTGGTCCCCTGCCCCCTGGCTGTATTTGCTCCCCTGCCCCCTGGCTGTGCTTGCTTCCCTGCCCCCTGGCGGTGCTTGCTCCCCTGCCCCCTCCCTGTGCTTGCTTCCCTGCCCCCTCACTGTGCTTGCTCTCCTGTGTGTGTATGTGTCTCTGTGTGTGTATGTGGCTCTGTGTGTGTATGTGGCTCTGTGTGTGTATGTGGCTGTGTGTGTGTGTATGTGGCTCTGTGTGTGTATGTGGCTCTGTGTGTGTATGTGGCTCTGGGTGTGTATCTGGCTCTGGGTGTGTATGTGGCTCTGGGTGTGTGTGGGGCTCTGTGTGTGTAGGGATCTGTGTGTGTGGGGGGCTCTGTGTGTGTGTGGGAGGGGGGCTCTGTGTGTGTGTGGCTCTGTGGCTCTGAGTGTGTGTGGCTCTGTGTTGGTTGCTCTGTATGTGTGTGTGTGTGGGTGGCTTTGTGTGTGTGTCTCTGTGTGGGTGTAAATGCAATCGGTCATGCATTTGTGAGCGATTAAGCTATTGGCATTGTAAATGACAATGCCATTTATTTAACGATTAAGCTAGAGGCAATGCCATTTATTTATGATTTAAAAAAAAAAAAAATGTCATGAGCAATGCCAATAGCTCTACCTTTATTAATGCCAAGACCATTTCATTGTAAATGCTTGTTAATAGACGGTAGACTGAAGACACATACCTCAGCAACGTTTTGGAGAGAGTACCACCCTAACCCGAGTTCACCACACCAACGTGTTATGTATTGACCACCACTTCAGTAAAAATAGCGATAATCTATGTGTGCTTAAACATGTTTATATAAGGAATGACACCCAGGGTGTGGCTGTGACATAGGAGAGATCACAGCATGTGCATCCTCCTTGCGCAAATGTGACTACAGTCACAACTTTGGTATGTGGAGGATCGATAGTGGTGGCAGAGATAATAATTTTTAATAAACCAGACAGACATTTTTACCTGTTGCCTGCTGAGGGGAGGGCCTACTCACCTCTCCCACCTTTTCCAATTGTCTGCCAGTTTTTAAAACCAGTATTTTAGAAAACGGGAGCAACTCAGTAACCTAGGGACATGGGACGTGACAATATTTATCAACAAGCATTGGCATAGCCAATAGGTCTTGGCTTTGGGACCTTATAAGTGTTTAGCCATGTAGCACATTATGTTGGGTGGTTAAATTTTAGTTTAATTCCGGAATATGTGCACGGTTATATCAAGCCCAAATTGGAACTTGTGAAAGGTTATGGCATTGGGAGCAATGTCAGGTAGCTTGCAGTGATGATGGGGCAGTCAAAGGAAGCTTGCAGAAGTGGGGTACTTGTGGAAGCTTGCGGCATTTGGAGCAGTGTCAGGTAGCTTGAACTGGTGTAGGGGTAGCTGAGGGAAGCTTGCAGACTCCAAACTAAGCTCCTTTAACCAGTGTTTTAAATGTTAATAAGATGTACTATTATATTCACTTATGTTTTGATGTGCAAATGTATATTGTCTTCCCATTGATTTTTTAAGTGAAGCACTAACACCCCAGGGGCTTATGTCTGTGGTATAAAAGGAAAAATAGATAAACTGACATAGCATTTAATAAATAGAGAAAATAAACCTTAATTCATAAGGTACAGCAAGAAAGAGGGCCTGCAGTAGCAGGACATGAGATGACTGCAATTGTCCACTAGGTAAGGCCAAAGGAAAACAACAAGAACTAACCATCAATTCACAGTCTGTGTCAAAGGCACAGATGTTGACAAAATAAAGGATAAAACAGGCAGGGGACAATGTACACTGAATCCTGAGTAAAACATGAAACAAAAATGCTATGCTGAAAAAAGCAAAACAAAAAAAGTTTCTGTGTACACTGCATATCTGAGATAACTTAAGATGTGATGATTCAATGTACCCCTGAGATGTAAAATGTTCCCACATGCATTTTCATGCAACCACAGGAAACGGAAGGATGGCTCAAGCAACCAATAGCATGAGGGGAGATAGTCCTGCTGTTCCAGGTGGAGCAAACCCCTATATCCAAACCCCTATATGTGTTTTTAAACAATAACTCTCCCAGACAGGAGTGCTGTCCAGCCAAACCTAATTAGAGTAAGCCTAATTTCAGTAGTTCCTGGTTCTAGAACCTTAAGTTCATTGAAAATACATTTGCATTGTGGGTAAGAGTTTCCTGTCAAAACATGTTTGCTAATAATGTGGAATAAATAACACACAATGTTGATTCGTCTATGTAACCACTATGTTCATACAATAGCCCCAAAGATTTTAAATATAGAAGTTCATCAATGTTGAAAAGAGGCCACTAAAGGACGTTCAATGCATATAAATAAACACCATCATGATGCCTTGCATTTTTCTTTCTACCTAGATATTTGCATTTTGCACAAGTATTTTTTATTTGATAATTGAATCATAAAGAAAGTTTTGAATGCAGATCTTTCCCTTATTCCTGAAGAAACTTCACAAACCAGCACATTTTCAATATTCGGACGTGCCGACTGTGAAAGTAGTTAGTGGCATTCAGAACAAGCACCTACGTCCACATGTGGCTGAACAGTTAGGTACATTTGTAAATAACTAGACGAATGATCAATTTCTTTGATGGAGCCTACAGTACAGTAGAATCTTCCACTTCCTGGTGTAGCACATTTTAGTGACTGTAAGCCCAACAAGCATGCCACACCGCCAACAAAGATATGCAATCTTGGCAGATAGTTTAGAAAGAAAAACGGTACGTCAGTATTCAAAATAAAAATCATGTTTGTTTTCTTTCGGATGAAACGAAAGTGCACATAATTCACGAGCGGAAAATCGTGAAGTTATATCACTGCCTGTTTACATAGTGGTTCAAGTGAAACTGCTTGTTGTTCGAATCCCGTGCAGGAGCCATCCACAGCCCAGACCACTAAGCCTAAGTGCACAGGGGAGGAGCGAAGGGTTAGGAAAAGAGCTGCAATTAATTAACGAGATAAGAACAACCTTGTTAACGAGATAAGAACAGCCTGATTTACAATGGATCACTCGGAGCAAGTCAGATGAACGCTTTAAAAAATATATTTCCAATGCAATAGCTCTCGCATTTAAATGCGAGACTAATGGCATTGGAAAGAAGTGGCCTCCATTGTACCGGCTGCTTAAAAGAGAAAGCGTGCATGGAGTGCTGAATGTAAGCAAAGCATGTCATGCCTGCTGTAAGAGAAACTCATTAAATAAAATAGTGCTTACAGACTAAATAACACGTACTGAGTAACAAACAAAGTAAAAGGGCCAGTCGCCATGGGAGGTTATAAATTAAGACAAGGCGGTACTAAGGCCGGACCTTACAAGCCTATTCACGAATCAGAAGCCAGCATTTATGAAGGAAAATGACACGAGCCAATGACAAATATGGGTGGAGAGTGGGCGGGACTTATATTCCATACTCCACTATAACAAGTCTCACAGTGCAGCGCATGCGCGCTGACTCTAGGCTCGACCTAAAAAGGTGGTCCTTATGGGGGAAGTATAGCCTTAAACTTCTACTGCAATAGTGTTGTAAAGAAACTTTCGTGCAAGTTTTTCAGTTATGTGTTAAGTGCTTTCATTCTGCCAATTACGTTTGCATAATGCAGAAACAGTTCATAATAATATGGCACATATTTACATTTGTCAATAAACAGGGTGCTCCTACAAAGTGACTTTGCAGAGAGAAAGAATAGTGGGGTAAAAAAGAAGTGAACTTGTGCTATATACAGGAATATATACATGTGACCGAGTGGGACGATATGTTGTTGTAAATGGCACTCATACTATGAGTGCTGACACCCTCAATAACATCTTTTAATCAGTCTGCATATGTTATTGTTAATGTTTTGACTCTTGAACACAATTACTTCGAACAAGGTCATCATCAGGACAGAGAAAGAACAGGAGACACCTAGAAGTATGAGGTTATGTAAATTACAAATTTGTTCGTGCTCAGCCTCCATTTTGAGATCGCCGCCATTTTATGTTGCCCTCACTCAGGCAGCTCGGCGAACGCGATGTTTTTGTCGTTTCTGCTTTGCGTGTCAGGTGGCTTCCGCGCCTATGTTTACTAACGAGTGTCAGGGTCTGGCCGAGTACACTAATTCTGTCTGAGCTGATTAATCCCCGTCCGGACTACATGTCATTTCACACCATTGTTTCCTTTAAGTTATCTTATCTGCTGTCCTTCGCTACACATCTCATGCATTCTCCTGTTTCTCGGCTGTCCTTCTGCAACACACAGCTGTGTTTTCTCTGCTAGTAAACCAAATTGTGTGGATTCACTTGTGATTTACTTAAAGGGTCGAATGACAAATAGAACCGGGAACTTGAGTTGCTTAGGCTTTAAAATATTGTCTGTAACATTTGCTTATAGCTCATGCTCGTGTGTGATTGCATTTTTGCATTGTGCTGTATGATATATAAACCTGTGCGCCACGGAGTTAAGTGGCAGTCTCTTTTGAACATCGTTGTACTGACGACTTCTCAGACCACTGTACTAGCTGCAGCTAATAAATACCATCTTCTACGCCAGACGAAGAGTCCGTGTCTCTGTTTAGACAAGGCAGGTGAATCCCGGGGATTTAGGCGTACCCTGCGCCACCGGACCTTAAGGCTGCGATTCTCCAACTGGCGCCCAACGTGGGGCGACTTCAGTGGTAGCGGTTGAACCCGAGGGTCGTGAGGAGCCCCGCAAGAAAACTCCGGAGGAAGCACACCACGTGATCGACCCCTGCATGTCGAAAGTGGACCGAAGGTCTTTGACGGCGCGGCTACTCCTCTCCGACGGCTGCTGACGACTGCTGCCCTGACTGTCGCCCTGCCTTGGACCCTTCTGAAGTTTTGGTAGAGCGACACGATAGACGTACCTTCGCTGGCGCAGAACGATTCTTAGTTAAGTATTTGGTGGGTCGCTCCCACAGACTTTTGTTTTGTTTTTATTCTTAGCCTCTGTTCAAATATTGCAATTGCTGAAGCCAAGGGGTAAGTACGATTGTACTGTTTCACTGATCTATACCCCTTGTTGTTTGTGATCAGTCTAGAGAAGTGAAGATGCCTGGGCTGAGTAAGTTCAAAAGATTTTGTTGTTTGGGTTGTACAAGGGATTCCCAGTTGGAGGAGTCATGTCCGATTCCTCCGGTTGGAACTCCGACTTATGAGCTCTATTCGAAACATGGTATTGGTCCCATTACCTTTAACGAGACATGGGTCCGATATACGAAAAATAGTGGAGTTTTGAGTTGGCCTCAGAATGGTAGTTTTGATCCCGCTATATTAGACAATTTGGAAAGAATTCTGTTTAGAAGAAAAGCCCGGCCGGCTATGTTTGACTCCTTTCGCCGCTGGCGTAATGAAGCCAAACAGAAGGAAATTAAGCAAGCGAAAAAGGATAAGAAAGCACAAGACATGTCAGTCCTTCAGGCTGCTCAGCAGTTTAAAGATAATGAAGTAGATGATGCAAAGGAGATATCAAAGAGACAACATCGTATGGCGATAGATAGATGCTATCCGATGTTGCCCGCTTCCTCTTCAGATAAGAGTTAAGGAATTAGAAGAAGATTCTCTAATGACTTGTTTATTGAATTCACCTCCGCCCTATGTTCAGAATGCGAATGCACCTCCGTTACCCCTCCTGTTGCTCAACAAGTGGTTGCTCAATTACCGATTGTCCAGCAACCAGCTCAGTCCCTTAATGCTCCTTTGTCTACTTCTGCTCTGCCCTCGCAGCTTGTACTTCAGCCCCCGCCTTCTCCCGCTCCTGTTCTTCAGCATGCTACGTCTCAGTCTCCATTACCTTCTACATCTGTAATACCTCCTATTCTTTCTAGGGATTCTCCTATTTCACAGAGGAGGATAGCAGATGCTGTTACAAATTTCTTTTCTCCTTTTGTTAGGTCCCTAAAAATGTCTCCAGCTTTTTCTAGACGACAATCTCATTGTCAGCTTCCTTTTTTGGACGAGAAAGCAGCTTTGGGTACTCTCGCTCGCAAATGGATTGAGCATGGACCAGAATATAGTACCGATGATATTATTAGTTGTTTCCATCAATGGGGGAGCCCACACAGAGATATGTTTTCAACATGATGTGTCAAACTCTTATTAGAAGTTGGGAAGATATGGAGTTAGATACAGTCTCTTCGGACCTCCTGAAATTACAAAGTGATTTCGACAAAGGTTTTATTGTAGGGCACCGAGTTGAGGAGGCGGTAACTAGACTCATTGCATTTTGAACAATGTTTCTATCACTGTCCTTTTCCAAGGTTGATTCTGTTAATAAAAAGGATAGCAAGAATTATCCAATGTGCGAAGTCCCTCCCGTATGGAGAGACGCGGTGGTTGGTCCACCTGCTATCCCTGCTCATTACCAGCGTATATGGGTTCACGAACCCTGGAAGAGGTCTGAAGTATTGGCGCTTAAGCAAACTCTTCCGGACCCTCGTAAAAATCCTGCTGGATATTACAAAGAGTTGTCCCAAACAGTTGATGCTTGTATTATGAATTTGGCCGATATTGATATGTTATTTGGAAATGTTGTTCCTCAAGGTAAATGGGCACAAATTCGTAGGGAAGATCATTTGGCTGAATTGGGTGGTGATTGGGCTGCTATTAGAGCTGCGGATGCGAATCAGGTGGGCGGTGCAAAACCCGAGGATTTGATTACGGCTCTCACAGGTAGAATAATTGAGTTAATGAAGACAATGATGCTGGCGGTATGAGTAAATTGGGATAAGTTGGCCGCGTGTAAGCAAAAGAAGGATGAAAGTGTCTCAGACTTTTTCACTCGTTTTGAAGAAACGTTTATAGACCACAGTGGTCAGGACTTGAGTGTAGAGGGTGGTCAGCGTTTGTTTGTGGACAAGTTTGTATGTAATTTGCTCCCCGAATTGTCGAATAAATTGAAGAGTTCTGAAAGTGCATGGGCTGTCTCTTCTCCTGCCAAAATATTGGCTACTGCACAGTATTATGAGAATAGGGATAAGGAGGAGAAGGAGAAGCAAGAGAAGAAAAATAAGGATTTGAAAACTAAAGTTCTTCTACAGCAGGCGTATCCGCCTCGTTCGAATCAGCAACAGCAAAACACTCAGTTTCAGCAACCTCCACAGTTTCAGAGACTGTTGCAAAATCCTGAGTATTTTGCGCCGAGACCTTCATTAGGTCCTAATCAATGTGCATATTGTAGGGAGTAAGGACATTTCAAAAGTAATAGTCCAGTTTTTTTACAGCGTAATAATGGGATGTCTGCTTCTCGAGGTCGTGGGAATTTTCGGACAGGATCTAGGGGAAGAGGACGAGGTGTGCCCTCTCAGGAGCAGCGTTCTCGTGTCCCATCTACATCGAATTATTTTGACCAGCAGGCAGTTCCGTCAACGCAGTATTACAATGATGATTACGTGGTTGAAGAAAGGGCTGACAATTTTCAGACCGAATAGGACAGCCAAGGACGAAGTGAGGGAGTTGTGTCGATTCCAGTAGATCAAGATGGGCCGTATGTCACTGTCAATGCCATGGGTGTTTCAGAACCGTTTCTTTTGGATACTGGTGCGATGAGAAGTTTGATTATTCATTCTAAACTCCCTGGAGCCCCTTTGTCTGGCTTAATAAATACTTCTGTGGGATTTTCTGGTGCTCCAGTTTGTAATCCGATCTCTTGCCCCTTGCCTGTTTCGATTGGTCCTTATGATTTGGAAGTTCCACTGATTCTGACAAACGGTTGTGGTGAGAATTTATTGGGTTTAGATTTGTTAAAAAGATTGCACGCAACATTGTATTGTTCCCCTTCTGGTGTGCATCTCATGTTGGGGAAAAGATTGATGTCCCCTATGTATTTATCTCGGGACAAGTTTCCACCTGAGTTACGTTCTCTCCCAGAAAGTCTTTGGGCCACGGGTCCGAATGACGTGGGTCGTCTTGCGATCCCACCGTACGTCATCACAGTCAAAGATAATGTTCGAATGCCACGCATTCCTCAATATCGTATTTATAGTAACGGAGAGAGAGCACTGTTGGCTATTGTTGATGACTTCATTCAGAAAGATGTGGTCGAGGAGACTAGAGACAATGTCTGCAATAGCCCTGTTCTTCCGATCCTTAAGAGGACGGATCCTTCGCAGCCTCCTGTCTATAGATTTGTTATTGATTTAAGGGAAGTCAACAAAATAGTGGTGCCACAGTTTCCTGTTGTTCCAGACATCACAGCCTTATTGACGATGATTCCTGCTTCGGCGGCTTGGTTTTCAGTGATCGATCTTAAGAATGCTTTCTTTAGCATCCCCATTGCTGAGGAGAGTAGGGATATCTTTGGTTTCTCTTTAGGTGGCCGAAGTTTTCGCTTTAAGAGAGCTCCTCAAGGCTATTGTGAAAGTCCCTCTATTTACAGTAAAGCTCTTAAATGTCAACTTGATACTTTTCCTTTGCCTCCAGGTGCTACGCTTGTTCAGTATGTGGATGACTTGCTGGTGGCTGCTGATACGGAAGATGTGTGTAGGAGTGTGACAGCTGCGTTGTTGCATCATCTGGCTGTTCTGAATCACAAAGTATAGTCCTCCAAGTTACTGTATGTCCGACAAGAAGTGACCTATTTAGGTCATCTCTTGTCGAAGGAAGGAAGGCGATTTACCCCAGAACGTATACACGCTATTTCACAGATGTCTGTACCCATCACACAGAGAGAAGTACGTGCCTTTTTAGGTATTACTTCCTACTGTAGACAATGGATTCCCAATTTTTCTCTCTTGGCGAAACCATTGGTGGCATTAACGTTGAAAGATACGCCCCATCCGCTCCCTTGGACGGATGAATGTCAGAAAAGTTTTGTTGATCTACATAATGCCCTGTGTTGGGTACCCCAGATTATAGTAAGGCCTTTACATTGTACGTCCATGAGAGAGAAGGTTGCGTGTTGTCAGTCTTGACACAGCAATTCGGAGATAAGCAAAGGCCATGTGCCTATTTCTCCGCTACATTAGACCCAGTAGATAAAGCTTTGCCTAGTTGTCTTAGAGCTACAGCAGCTGCCGCAATTTCTATTAGACAGTCTGTCGGATTAGTATTAGATAACACACTCATTGTTATGGTTCCACATGCAGTGGATACTTTGTTAAATAGAACTAAGACGCAACATCTCACGAGTGCCTGTTTATCTGGCTACGAGCTGACACTTCTAGTGAGTCATGTACATATCAAAAGATGTAACACGTTAAATCCAGCTACATTGTTGCCGCTCCCAGATGAGAAAGATGATCAGGAAAAGCATGATTGCTTTCTTCGAACAGAAGAAGAACCAAAGGGGAGGATTGATTTAAAGGACACTCCGCTCAAGGTCCCGGACGGGATCCTATGGGTGGACGGTTCTTGTTTTAAGCTTTCAAATGGAGAAACCACTTCTGCCTATGCTGTTACCACCTTATGCACTATTGTTGAGACGGCACGTATTGGACATAATTCAGCCCAAGCAGCTGAATTAATAGCTTTGACTAGAGCATGTGTGCTGTCAAAGGGAAAGAGAGTGAATGTGTACACGGATAGTCAGTATGTGTTCGGTGTTGCGCATAGTTTTAGAAAGTTGTGGAGGGAGAGAGGATTCTTTACCTCCCACGGGACAAAGATTCAGCATGGTCAGTTAGTGACAGATCTTCTTGAGTCACTTACCTTACCAACACAGATAGCGATCATAAAGTGCAGCACACATAAGAAAATCACAGATGATGTGGGTCGCGGAAATGCTTTTGCAGATGAGGTAGCGAAAACTACAGCTAGAAACACCACTAGTCGAATGTATGTGGCAGGCCCTGCAAATTGGGTGATGGAAATTGGAATGTGTGAAGATACGATTGAGAGTGTGAAAATGATTCAGGGAGAAGCCACTGAGAAAGAATTGAGTATGTGGAAAGAAAGGACAGGAATGTTAGATCCAACGGGTTGTTGGACAGAGTTGTGGGAACATCAGCGATGGTTATTATCGGATGCTTATGTGTTGCCGGTCGTGACTATGGCTCATGGCCCAGCTCACATTAGTGCAAAAGGCATATGTAAGCTCTTGGCTCCGGTATGGCAGAATGAAGGAATTCCGAAATGTGCAGAAAATGTGGTTAAACATTGCATTGTTTGTTTAATGAATAACCCAGGAAAAGGAACCCCAACTCCAGCAGGCCATTTTGCTCCCCCATCATATCCCTTTGAGGTGTTGCAGATCGATTACATTCATATGGATCGCTGCAACAACCTCAAGGCTGTTCTGGTGGTGGTATGTGCCTTTTCCCACTGGATAGAGGCCTACCCCTTGAAAGATAATACTGCTTTGTCAACTGCTAAAGTACTAATTAAAGAATTTTTCCCTAGGTTTGGTTTGCCGCGCATTGTCTGGAGTGACAATGGAAGTGAATTCGTAGGCCAGATAATGCAGAAAGTATGTTCTGGTCTCGGAATCAAAAAAAAAATCCATGCGGCAAACCATCCACAGTCAGCGGGTTTGGTTGAGTGTTACAATGGTACGCTTAAGCTAGCGAAGATTCAAGCCAGTACAGGTCTTGCTTGGCCTGATGCCTTGCCCCTAGCTCTTTTGTCAACCAGAACTACTGTGCACTCTCGTATGGGACTTAGCCCATATGAGGTGGTATTCGGACGCCCAGCTAATGTTTGGGGTGTTCCCCGTCCCAAAAGATACTTAGACATACCATATCCTTTGCTAATTGACTATCTGCAGGATTTGACTACTAAATTAAGTGTTATTCGTCAACAGGTACTGAGTGTTCTGCCGGAGGCCCCCACAGACCCAGGTCACACCATCGTGCCCGGCGACTGGGTCTGTGTGAAGAATTTTCAACGGACTAAGAATTTGGAGCCTAGGTGGTCCCCGCCTACGCAGGTGTTGCTCGTCACTCGCACGGCTGTCAAGGTGGTGGGAAAACGAAGTTGGGTGCATGGAGTGTACTACAAAAAGGTGCCACTTCCATTACCCTTTGATCAGTGGACCTGCAGTGGCGTAAGAGAATCGGACACTGCAGCCGTTCCTTGTTTTGTCCCGTTCAGTGATGCTCAGATTTATGGGACTCATTCTGAAAAAGCGGATGTCGACATTCTTCAATCTGCTGTGCCTGTGCATCGTCAAATAGACACCACCAACTCAGAAATACTCTTTGAAGATCAGACCGTGCCGAGCAAAGCACGCTACAATTTAAGACCAAGTCCTAATGAACTGAACTCTTGAACTTTTTTATTAACGAAAGACATTTGTTTGTCATCTTTTTGCCTTTTCTTGTAGCATTAGTATTAGATGTGCTATCTGTCTCCGTCGCAGGGTCACGGTAGGAGACTCAGACTGTAACCCGATTCTGTTCTTTAGTAAGCGGCTAGTGCCTCAGGATATACAGAAGTGATTAGCTGAGTGATTGAAGAAGAGTGCCGTGAGCGACATTTTTTTTAGATAAAGATGGATGGTACAATAATTGTAGGTAGGGAAAATAGGAAGCAAGGAATGATATCAAAATATTGTAAATTATTACGTAGTCGATTTGGCGTAGCTTTGTGTGTTCTTATGTTTTTGAGTATTTTATTAGCCTGCACAGGATGGATTGTTCGTATTTGCCAATCAAGAAATGTTGCTAACACTACAACTTCTTTGCCTTCTCGACTTTCTGTCTTTACACACAAAATGCATACTTTACCCCCACATGAACAGATAAGGAGATCCGAGTTTATGAACAATACGTTTATTCAGTTGTTGCACCAACATCAGTTGGCCATTAATATGACAGATTGTTGGGTGTGCGGACTCATGCCACATAATACATAAATGGGAATGCCATATCTGGTTCTTCCTTTTTCATACGAAGGTTCAGCTTGGGCCTATTTGACAATGTTTTCGACCGCATACCACAACAGACTTAGAAGCCCTGTGAGAACTCCTGGGAATGGATTAGATTTTAGTCATAGCTCCTTAATAAAAAGCATAGTGGTAATGGCCAAGACTGTGGAGAAGAGTAAGACTCCATTGGATGAAAAGAAAGCCTATGATGGATGGAATGTTACCGACTATGTCTCCATTCTCTGTGATAAAACTAGAAAAGGCGAGTCTTCCCCAGTGTGGACTGTGTCTCATAAAGGAAATCTTTGTCTACAGATTAATAGCAAGAAAATTGACGATATCCAGAAATGTACATATACATATGTCCTATCATCTCTTGATTTTCCTCCGCTAGTTCCGTCTCAAGGAACATATTTTGTTTGTAATGATCGAGCTTATACTTGGTTACCTTCTAACTTTTCTGGAATTTGCTACATAGCTTTTCTCCTCCCCCCTACTTATACGGCTTCGTCAGACCATCACAGAGTTAGACATAGCAGAGGCGTATTTGATGCCAAAGACACGGCAGAGCAAGAGGGAGGAGATTTCCTTAAAGGATTCCTCCCCTTTTGGGGTCCAATGATTAACATCAGTGGACCACGTGGTGGTCAGTTGAGTAATTATAAGAAACTGTTACTAGGGGAAGGGAGTGGTCCACAGGAAATACCAAGTCTATATCAGTTTTCACGTTTCTTGTATTGAGGAAAACACACTCAAAAACTCTGGACCGCTTGAGTTTTGTAACAGCTAAGTCTTTGAAGGGGGTGATGAGTGCGTTTGATCAAATTGTAAATATCCTTAGGCTGAATCCTTGTTCTTATAATGAGAATCCGGAGTCCAAGCGATGTAGAAAAAATACTTTTATTAAATAGGGTTTAAAACATGAACAGCCGACACGTGTTTCGCCCCCTGTGGCGATTTGCGCCGGGGCTTTATCAAGGCTATTTACAGTGTCATATAATCGTTGTACAGGTCGTCAAAGAAATAACTTAGTTTCCAAGAACTCTTATTATACGTCAAGTTTCAATTTCTCAGAATATAATCCTCGCTTCTCGTCTACTTCCTCCGCTCGCGAAAGCGGCCGATCGCGAGCGGAGGAAGTAGACGGTGTTGTCATCACCTTTCCATATAACAAGAATGTCGTCAATATAACGATACCACTTGCATATGTTGTTGGTAAAAGGGTTTTGAGACCATATATATTGGTCCTCAAAGTGACTCATATAGAGGCAGGCTATGCTGGGAGCAAATGTACTGCCCATAGAAGTACCATGGACTTGCAAAAAAAGTTGATCTTCAAATCTGAAGAAATTCTCACTTAATGCTAGTTGCATAGGATGGGTTGTCCATTCTACAGGAGCTGCCCATGGCCAATCCTCCTTCCTGAGGAGTTCCTCAATTACGCCAACACTTTCTGTCTGCACCAGTATACCCCAGACAGAAAGTGTTATATTGATAACATTCTTGTTATATGGAAAGGCGATGACAACAGCATTGACAACTTTGCTGGCTGGATCAATGAACTAAACCCCTATTTACACTTCACTGTGAATAGAAATAAAGAATCCATTCCCTTTCTAGATGTCAATATAATAACACACAACGGATTCCTGGAGAGTTCTTTGTATACAAAACCCACTGACAAAAACAGTCTATTGAGATTCAACAGCACACATCCGCGGTCCTTGAGAGAAAATTTGCCAGTAGGACAATTTTTAAGAATCCGTAGAAACTGCTCCAAAATTGATGATTATAAAAAAGAAGCAGAGATACTATCATCCAAATTAAGAGAAAAAGACTACCCTGTTAACATTATCGAAAAAGCAAAAAAGAGAGCACGTAACACTCCACGTGAAGCTCTACTAGAAGATAAAGAGAAAACAAAATCGCAACAAATCATCTGTGTTACCACATACAATTCGTCATCGAACGACATCAAGAAAATTATAAACAAAAAATGGCCAATCTTAACATCTAATAAATTGACATATGAAAAACCTATGTTCTCATTCAAAAGAAATCAAAGCTTGAGAGATGCCTTAATCCACACTGATTCATACAAACCCCGAAGTGACAACCAGGGAACATTATGGAACACAACACAGGTGACAGTACATTACCCATGCGGTTCATGTGTGGCCTGTGAATTCACTGTACAAACGAGATCTATAGACTTAGGCCTACGTACTGCCTGGGAACAAAGATCCCACACTAATTGTAATTCGGAATCAGTGGTCTACCTCATTAAGTGCCCTTGTGGACTGATGTATATAGGTATGACAAGCCGAAAGATAAAAATACGCATCAGTGAACATAGGAGTACAATCAGAAGAGCCATTACAGCTACTCGACTAACTGCCCACTACGTTGAAAAACAACACAAAGACACGGACCTACAATGGACGATAATCGAACAGGTGAAAGGCACTGGTAACCTTCAAAAGAGACTTCTACAAAGAGAACAACGCTGGGTTTATCGTTTGAAAACCCATATCAACGGTCTTAACGATGGTATACCCTGGAGCCAATTAACTAAGTAAACCGGATTGTTCTTTACGTCCCCAGGATTCATCAATCAATGACCATCTCTCTATGTTGGGGCTGGACAGATATTGTTTATATATTTTAGATAATTTTTGTGAATCACCATGATGTGATTTAATCCAATTAACTTATTTAAATTCAATTCCAACATTACAAAAAACCTCGCATAATTCTGGCCATGTCTTTTATTATATCCATAATTAATGATATATCTATATCATTTGCACGCAAGAACATGATTTAACCATGTCCTTTTCCACGTAGATTGAATTAAGAAACTACATTCCCGAGTTTCTACTGTATATCTATTGCACATATAATCCTTGTATTGATACAATGCAGAGAAACATTCTCTCTTTACGAACTACAATACCCACCCGTTCTCGCCCCGTTCTTCCCGCTGACGCATTACGCCGTTGACGCATGCGTAAGGGCGTGACCCGCGGCATCTAATGATGCCGTTAGGTGTTTACAAATACAGATGCTCCGGATACTCTGGCTGCTCTGAATCCAAGCCGAGGACCGGAACCGATAGGAAAAAGCAGGGTGAGATCTTTAATTGAAGACCACCCACATGTTTACCGGTCCTGTGTGCAGCAAGCCGACTTCCCTAATTGGGTACAGTATCATTCTACGTTTATATGCATGACCAATGGGTATAGACACGTATAGTATTAGATTTACAGAGTGTTTACTAATAGAGTGGTACGATTGAGACTAACAGTTTGGATGCATGTGGTATGTAGACTTTTCATATTCATGAATCGCTTATGGATACAAAAGATCAGTATGCAAATCTGTTGCCTGCGAGACACGCACTCCGTCACGCGATCCCTGATATGTCACAGAGGCATGTACTTCTATGGCACAAGTAGGGGTGGATACCTCTATCTAGGCACGCACTACAGTATGGTGCATGCTCACAAAGTGGTTTACGTTCACATCCACTTATGTCACTACAGATAACAGTCTCTGTATATCAGTATTTTATGTTGTGCATTTTGTCTCTCTTCCCAGACGCAGCCTGGCAGTTGACACAAACAGCACACTACATATACTGAGGAGCAGCTACTCTGCCCTCATTACATTTTTAGGATAGGGAACCCCATCCTCTCTTTCCCTACATAGGGGGTTTCTATTGCCCTGAAGAAAGTCCCGGACCTTCACGGCCACGTCGGACTAAAACATGTTGGCACTAGGGTCTTAGGACCATAATATCCTGAAATGACCCAATTGTATAAATAATTGTTATACAGTAATTTTAACTTCTCGGATAGACCCCAAAATAAAGGGATACCGGGGATCTATCTGGGTGATTTTATCTTACGTAAAGCCCCCTCATTGAAAATATCAGAAGAGCTTCCCAACACTGTGGTCGAGCCCACCCCGACTTGTAGGGGTCGGGGTGACCCGATGATGAAGCATGACACCACTAGGGTGTGTGAGGGTAATATAAATAAACTAGTTTTCCCCCCACATATGTGGTTGTGCTAGTCACAACCTTATAAGACCTCTAGTCTTATCGCCCGTACCCTTTCTCTTCAGATCACAGGTACAGTTTCTTATAATTACTCAACTGACCACCACGCGGTCCACTGGAGTATTTTTTGCGTGCTAGAACTCTTTGGGAGGACATACTCCGGTAACCCCTCTCTTACCCTCCAGGCTACTGGATCTCTCCAGTGCCTAATTGTGCTATTGTCCAATGATTAACAGCAGACACATTAGGCAATTGGTTCGAGTGGTTGAGACCACTATTAATGTCACCGCAGGTGCGATAGGTAAAATTACAGCAGAACTTCAAGAGGACCGTCTTATGACGCTTCAGAACAGAAATGCGCTAGACGTGATTCTAGCAGATCGAGGAGGTGTCTGTATATTGATCAGATCTAGTTGCTGCATTTATATTCCAGATGACGCTCCAGCAGTATACCAAGCCATTTCCAAATTGCACACAATCTCCGAGTCGATACATCAGGACGAAGGAGATTGGTCTTTTATGGGATGGTTTTTGGGAATATTGTCAACTTGGGGATGGAAGATTTTAACGTTACTTGGAGCAATTCTAGCTGTCGTATTCTCTTGTTGTTTGTGTGTTCAGTGTGGTCCTGCAGTTTGTGGCCTGTTGGCTACTTTGTGCGTTCCACGGTCTGCTGCTCAGAAGACAGAGAATATTAGAATGATGGTACAGCAACAACTTGAAGATCTCATGAATATCAGCGTTGACTCTGACTCAGATTAGCATGAGTTGGTTTGTTTTTGCCTGAGTAATGGCAAAAGGAGGGTTTGAGGTTCTGTAAATTACGAATTTGTTCGTGCTCAGCCTCCATTTTGAGATCGCCGCCATTTTATGTTGCCCTCACTCAGGCAGCCTGGCGAACGCAATGTTTTTGTCGTTTCTGCTTTGCGTGTCAGGTGGCTTCCGCGCCTATGTTTACTAACGAGTGTCAGGGTCTGGCCGAGTTCACGAATTCCTGTCTGAGCTGATTAATCCCCATCCGGACTACATGCCATTTCACACCATTGTTTCCTTTAACTTATCTTATCTGCTGTCCTTCGCTACACATCTCATGCATTCTCCTGTTTCTCGACTGTCCTTCTGCAACACACAGCTGTGTTTCCTCTGCTAGTAAACCAAATTGTGTGGATTCACTTGTGATTTACTTAAAGGGTCGAATGACAAATAGAACCGGGAACTTGAGTTGCTTTGGCTTTAAAGTATTGTCTGTAACATTTGCTTATAGCTCATGCTCGTGTGTGATTGCATTTTTGCATTGTGCTGTATGATATATAAACCTGTGCGCCACGGAGTTAAGTGGTAGTCTCTTTTGAACCTCGTTGTACTGACGACTTCTAAGACCTCTGTACTAGCTGCAGCTAATAAATACCATCTTCTACGCCAGACGAAGAGTTTGTGTCTCTCTTTTGACAAGGCAGGTGAATCCCGGGGATTTAGGCGTACCCTGCGCCACCGGGCCTTAAGGCTGCGATTCTCCAAGTAAAAGAACCATGTACAGAATTTAATTTCTGAGGATCTAGTATTTAGCCACACGTGAAATAGGTATAGATCCTCTAATGTACCTGTCCAAATTAAAAAGACTTCATCTATGTAGCTAGACCATTTTCCTAATATGTCTAGAAATGGATTGTCAATTACAAAAATTCTATGTGTCTCAAAGTGTGACATAAAAAGATTTGCTATATCTGGAGCAAAGCTTGGTTTATAGTGAGTTCTTTAGTGACTTCTTTAATTTGATAGTAGAAACAGTTTTCAAACTGAAAGTAATTCTTGTTCATTGCTATTATCATCAGTGGGATAAGAAACCAAGTTGGTACTTGTGGAGGTTGTTCTCGTAAGTCTAAATGGTCAGTCATTATTTTGAGCACTTCTGCATGGGGTGTGCTGGTGTGTAAGGATTGTATATCCATTGTGACCAAGATGTCTGTAGGTGTGTCAAATGTGATTCCTTCATACATGTTGATGAAATGCAAGATGTCCCAAATACATGAATTAGTTAGGGGTACAAAAGGTTTCCAAAAAACATATAGATATTGGCATAGTGGCTCTAACATCGATTCACAGCCAGACATGCAGGGTCTTCCAAGTTACTTAGTCAGTGTTTAATGGATTTTCGGTAAAGTCTAAAATACAGGTATCCGAGGATGTTCTTTGTTAAGAAATGTATGTTCATTTTTACTTAAAAAAACCTTACTCTAAGCCCTTCTTTGTGATCACAGATATCTTGTTTTTCAGTTCCCCAGTAGGGTCACTGTTAATCTTCTTATATAAGGTCATGACACTCAATTTGGACTGGATCTCTTCTCTATATTTGAATACATCTTGGATGACTATATCCCCAACCTTACCCGCAGATTTAATTACCACTTTGGTATTCTTCTTGAGGTCTCTGACGCTATACTAATATTATAGGTGAGATTGTATTTCACATATCTCCTTTGTTTACTGAGTGTATCAATGTCTTTGAGTACCATCTTTTTAAATGCTAGATTCTTGCTGGGCATAGTGTTGGAAGGTGATGTGAATATCGATGATGGATGGAGACTCGTCGCACAATGTAATGAGTATGAAATGTCTCCAGCACAAAAATGGTTCAAGCAAACCTTCCTGATGTCATCAGTGATGTCATCATTTATGCCATCAGTGATATCACTGACCGCCTCATGAGTGATGTAATAGGTGAAATCATAAGCAACGCATTGTTATAGTTAGCTCAGATAACTATTACTGCTGAATTTCACTGGTTTTTACACAAGTGAAATCTGAGCCTTATGATAACATCCCTGTAACCTTCGTTTTTGTAGTTAATTTTCTAAGGATTTTATAAGTCTATTTCCTAACTATAACGTCCCTGTAACCATTGTTTTTCTTTGAATTTCTAAGGTCTTTTTTATTCTATATCCTAACTGTAATGTCCTTTCAACCTTTGTTCTTTTCAGTGAATTTCTAAGGTTTTTTTTAATATGTTTTCTAACTATAACATCCCAGGAACATTTGTTTTTTTAAGTGAATTTCTAATTTTTTTTAATTTTATTTCCTAAGTATAACCACTAACCTGTGACAGTGAGTGTGTGAGTGAGTTCATGACTGTCTGAGTAGGTCTGTGAGTGAGTGCACAAGTCTCTGAGCGGGTCCATGAGTGACTGCATGAGACTGTGAGTGAGTGCGAGAGTCTCTGAATGGGTCTGTGAGTGAGTGCATGATTCTCTGAGTAGGTCTGTAAGTAGGTGAGTTAGTCTCTGAATGGTTCTGTAAGTGGGTCCCTCCGTCTCTGAAGTGGTCTGTGAGTGGGTACCTGAGAGTGTAAGTGGATCTGTGAGTGGATGCATGCATATCTGAGTTGGTCTGTGAGTCGGTACATGAGTCTCTGAGTGGGTCTGTAGGTGAGTGCATGAGTTTCTAAGTGCGTGGATGATTAACTGAGTGTGTCTTTGAGTGGTTACACGTGCCTTCCGTCAGTTATGGTGAGGAGTCTATCAGATTTTACCTGGGATTTTTGCATGCACACACTGACAAAAACACATACATACTCTCTCAATTCTATTTAGAAAGTCCTAAAGAAAGTCGATTATTTTACAAAATATTGTGTTTCCCTCACTTTGCACACATACCAATCCTCATTCCTGTCCCATAAGCCCCTCTTTGCTCCCTGCTTATCCCATAATGTATTTTAACATTGTTTGGCTGTGTGAATATCGGGAAATCTGAAGCTCATATCCCCTCAATATTATTGACCAAGCTAAGACCCTGTCTATAATGGGGAGAGGGGCCACTGTAATTTCAATAGGGGAGGGGGCCATGCCGACTCCCTCTCCAGGCTGATTCCAGCCCTGGGAACCACATCCCTGGGGCCCATCTTAATACAGTGGGAGAGGGGACAATATCGTCCAGGGTCCCTAGCCCGCAGGTCCCACAATAATACAATGGGGGAGGGGGTCCGTTCAGCCCATCTCCCTGGGCAAATTGTGGCCCCGGGGACCACAACCACCAGTGCCCGAACTTAATTCATTTGGAGATGGGGGCTGCAGGCTCCAAATTGGCCCAGGGACCCCTTCCTCCTGGGCCCGGTATTAAAATACATCCATTTTTAATTTGGGGAGGGAGGTGCGCAGCACCACCTTCCTGGGTCATTTTCAGCTCTGGGGACCCCATCCCCAGAGCCCGGCTTTAAAATTGATTAATTTTTAATAGGGGAAGGGGCAGTGTGGCCCCTCTCCCTTGGTTGATTATGGCCTTGGGGAGCTCATCCACTCGAGGCCTGGCCTTTTGATAGTAGGTGGCCTGGTCCCACACAGAGACCATAGTGACCTTCATTTTGGACTGCGGGGGACCCTCTTGGCCCCCACAGTCCCTGCTGGCTCCCCAGAGCCGGTATTGCTCTCACAGACAGGGAGATGCTAAGCATGCAGCTCCCTGTCTGTGAGAGCAATCCTTTTTGTCTGTTTCCTTGCCCACTTGACAGCAGGCAGGGAAACAGAAGAAAACTTGGCTCTCAGCAAGCTGGAGCAGTTTCAGAGCTCCTGCCTGCTGAGAGCAGAGTCTGTGTTGGTTTTGACTTGGTGGGAACTCAAAACACAGCAAACAGCTATGTCCGGGGGTGGGCACCCGGGGGCAAAGAAGGAGCCGGCCCTTAGGAGTGTGGTTCCTAGGGCATGGATGCCTCCAGGAGGGGTGGCGCGCAGCCCCCTTTCTTTGTAGTTCATGGGCCTGCTCCCAGTTGAAAAATGTTAATTTGACCCCAGGGCAGTGGTAGTCTCCAGGGCATTAGCAAGACCACAAGCCCTCCATTTCATTGTATTTAGACCCAGGGAGGTGGCACTCCATGGGGTGTGGGGGGGTTCATGCATCCCCTTATAATAAAATCGTAAGCCACAGGGCATAAAAATGATCCAGCCTCCTTTAAATTGTATATGCGCACATCCCCCCAGCCTTGGCCCACCCGGGGTCTTCATCCAAGACAAGAGCTGGAGCCCACACATGGTTTTTTGTCATTAGATTCGCGTATCCTCTGTGCATTTAATTTAAAATGTACACATTTTTTTTTTGCCCTAGCTGTGTCCTTGTGGGATCCCACAACCAGAGCTAAGGGGTCATGGTATACCTACCCTGCCCCCCTTTTCTTTTTTGTTTATATTTTTTGTGTGACTCAATATGGCTACCTGGTTGAAGTGTTTGCAGTCAATCAGTTCTTAGCACAAGCTCGGAAGGGCTCATGAACAGGTCGCTGCCCTAGACATCCAAATTTGGATTTCTTTCAATAAATCAAAAACTATTGAACAGATTTACACCAAACAACAAAAAAACACTTTTCTGGACCAATAGCTACCTTTCTATCAAATTTGGTGTAATTCCGTCCAGTGGTTCTGGCTGTAGTCATGTTGAAAATTAACATGGAAAATGCAATTTTTAACCCGCCCCCTTTTTCTCAGCCCCTTGCTTGATGGATCACCCCAAAACTTTGCATGCCCAATTTTTTTAAACATTTTGTGAAGATTCGTCAAACGGCACCAAAGATATAGTAGGCAAGTCAAAAATGCTTTTCCTATGGAAACAGGTATAATTACCTACTGATGACTGCTAGGGGGTGTAAGTTATAGTTAGCTCAGGTAACTATAACTGCTTAATTTCTATGGTTTTGTATGAGTGAATGAAATCTATAATCAAAAAAACAAAGGTTACAGTGACGTTATAGTTAGGAAATAGAATTTAAAGAATTGCCTGTAGAGTAGCTGCTAGCCTTGATGTTACAGGAAGAGTGAACCACAATCTCAGCAGGCCTCTCGGTTGGGCTGGGGGGCAATCCTGCCAGTCTCTGCCACCTTGGTGTCAGATTACCTTCAAGCTCCACTGTCTCTGGTAAGGATGGACCATGGTCCATGGATGGCACCTGGGCACTCCGAACAACTCCTCTGACCTCCTTCTGCTTGCTCGGGGTTCCCTCTGGGATAGCAGGCATTTCAGGAGGATCCATAGTCCACATAGGAACAGGGACACTGAACTCTTCAAAGTGCTCGAGTTGAGCTCCAGCTTCTAGCTGTTGTTTGCATGAATTGGCCACTCACCTCTTGTTAGTCAGGGCGCTGGCATCATTCAAGCTGATCTTTCTGTTGTATTGGGAATGGATTCCTGGGTGGGAACATTTGCTAACTTTCCCCAAAGTGGGGGTGAGTGGAACTGGCATTATTGTGTGTGCTACTGCTTCCACCCTCTCACTCACTGTTTTAGGTCCCACAGCCATGATTCATAGGAGAAACTTACACTGTTACAGAACTCTCACACACTCTAGAGGAGGGCAGTTCATTTAAGAGAAGCCACTAGATTTCACCCTTTGAGTCTTTGTTGCGGCATTTGGGGCAGACCACAAACCCCAGGGAGCATCCCGGCAGCAGCCGCACACCACTGCTGCCACCACCATCATGTCCGCACCCGGAGGTGCTGAATAAATTGTTCTGTGGGCTCCTGGGCCAAGAGCGAGTCCGTCTGCGGTCGTCAGCGGCAGGAGGAGGCTGGACAGGGCCTGCCCTCTTGATTTTTGTTCTTCATTTTTTTATTTTATTTTATATACAAGGCTATAATGGAGCAGGGGCCTGAAATAACCCCGATAGAGGAAACCCAGCGCCGCAGAAAGGGAGTTGCCACCCTACAAGTAAGTGACATTGTTGTTGACTTGTTTTTAGGTGCCTGGAAGCCTAAAGTTAAATTGGTTAAACACAAGGCTGGTGGCACTAAACCGCCTGTCGAGCCAAGGGCTGTTACTAAGCAGACCACCATAGACTCTTTTTAGCACAAGCATTGGGTGCTTTAGATAAGGAGATAGACTAGGCCGAATAGCGCTTATCTTTGTGCGCACCTGGGCCAAATGGGGAAGGTGAAGAGGTGGAACGTACTGTGGACCAGGTTTTGGGGTCACCAAACGATAAGGAGTGCCTGAACGATAAACCTGCTGATGGTCAGGGGGGTCTTTCTGTTAATCAACTTTGGAACACTCTGGGAGGGACAGTATCTTTGCCATCATCTTTGCCATCACCAAACTGAACAACTTTGACACCAACCCTCCCACCTGCTGCAAAAGACAAAAGACAGTCCTGGAGTAATATAACCACATCCACAGCTACAACCACAGACAAGACTTTGCTGGGCCGGCTACATTTTTAGAGGCTGAATGATCATTATAATGATAATGACATGGATAACCTTTCGTGGAATCCATTTTGGGAAAAACTAACAGCTATTGCAAACAAGCTATTATTGCCACTTAAAAATAAAATGGCTAAATTGGAGGGGGAATTGGAAACCGTTATCTCTTGCTGTAACAACTTACCTAGTACACCTAATATACAGCCCCTGAGGAATAAGGAGGTACGATCCAAAAATAGTAAGATGCTCAATGATACTACTTCAGCTGGGATTGATGATCAACCTGGCATGAGTTCCGCCCCTAGGCAGACCCGGCCAAACTTTAAGGCTATTCAAACAATAAGGCTCACTAAAATGATCCCTACCTAGACACCTATAGCAACCCTAATCCATGTAGCCGGAATAGATAACGATACAACCAATAGACAAAATCATTCTGACAATCACTCCCAAGAGCTAGTATCTATTAACTTCCCCCAGCATGCTGCCCATACGTGGCAGTTTTGGAAAATGTTCCTCGATTGAAAAACTATATTAGAGAGTCCCCTGAGGGTATGAAGAATTAAGTAGTTCACTGGCTTAGCACTAAATGCTTGTTTTCACCAGCTAATGCAGAACAAATCTTATTTACATGAAGAGTGAGTTGGATTGGCCCACAAACGAGAAGTTTCGACGGAGACTGCATTATTGTTAATTTTCAAAATCCCAGTATAACTGGTGATACTCATGCAAAGGCAGCACTATTACCCCCGGTTGGTCAAAATGTGGCTGTATTACCATTGGGGTTTTTCTACCGGCATTAAACAAGTCATAATCACGCATGTGCTAATCTTCAAAATGTATGGGCAGCAAGGCTACCCTATTCTCATTACTATGATTTACCTCTGTCAAATAGATCCCAAGCACGGAGTACCATGGAAGACAACGATTGACTCAGTTGCAGAGAACATAGTATAGATGATACTGTGATGTCCTGTAGAGAGGATATATTTAAGGCACAGGAGTGTAATTTGTCTCTTAATGGTATTAATTGCAGCCCTGGACTGGTCATCAAGTATAGTGGGGTGATATCTAAGCCTTACAATACTCACTGTGACAATTACCCCATCCCCAGTATAGCAGCAACTGTAGCCACAACCATGGATCCAACTAATGGACCTTTGGGTGGAAAATGTAGGTTTGCCACATGGGATGATTACGGGCTTATGAATAGAATAGGGAACCCCATCTGGAATAATTTTATATCTGAATATTATGTAATATGCATGCAAGAAACATGGTGCACAAAACCAGTATATGTCAAAAGGTTTCCTCGTACTTTTTATAAGCAGCAGCATCACATGCTGGGTGGGCACGATGGGGGCTTTTGACCCTTATTTTAAACAAAATCTTAGTAAATGTCAAAAAGATTTTAAACCCAGATCCTCACTTCCAAGTACTATGGCTGAAGAAATAGGGGGAGAAAGATTTGGTTATAATAATGTTTTTAACGTAACATGTATCAGGGTGGCAAATGCACTTGATCATTGTTTGGAATCCTTTTTAAGCTCTTTATACACAAATGATATTTTATTGAGTGCAGGAGACTTTAATATCCAGGCATGTGCTTTATCAGATACAGGGTCATGTGGCTTGATTAATCAGGATGGGATGAAAAATTACCAATTTTACCACAAGGAGTATGGTGAAGCCTTGGACTTCATTATTGTCAAATACGATCTACAGCTTTTGAGGGGCGATTGTGATATTAATGGAGAATCAGCCCCACATTTATTGGTAGAAATTAGACCTCCTATCATTGACCATATGATAATATCACAAAAAACAATTTGATGGACAGAATGTAGATCAATGTCTTACATTCACCCCAGTACACGGATCTGGGCCTAAATCCATCGTTTTTTGCACTCCACACCACCCTGGGTCAGATAATGGCTTTATGCAAATCAGCTCTGACGCTGTGCCCCATGGGAACAGTCCAGTCCGAACTACAACAGCCATATCTTTCCCAGACCGGAATCAAGCATCCGAGGACCGGACCGGTTTCGAGGTAACACCTCTCATCAGCCCGGCTAGCTTGACTCCAGTGGTGTGGAGGCTCTGGGACCCACGTCTGAGCTACCCCAGTACACTCAGGGAGAAAATTACAAAAAACAATTTGATGGACAGAATGTAGATCAATGTCTTACATTCACCCCAGTACAAGGATCTGGGCCTAAATCCATCGTTTTATGCACTCCACACCACCCTGGGTCAGATAATGGCTTTATGCAAATCAGCTCTGACCCTGTGCCCCATGGGAACAGTCCAGTCCGAACTACAACAGCCATATCTTTCCCAGACCGGAATCAAGCATCCGAGGACCGGACCGGTTTCGAGGTAACACCTCTCATCAGCCCGGCTAGCTTGACTCCAGTGGTGTGGAGGCTCTGGGACCCACGTCTGAGCTACCCCAGTACAATCAGGGAGAAAATTACAAAAAACAATTTGATGGACAGAATGTAGATCAATGTCTTACATTCACCCCAGTACAAGGATCTGGGCCTAAATCCATCGTTTTTTGCACTCCACACCACCCTGGGTCAGATAACGGCTTTATGCAAATCAGCTCTGACCCTGTGCCCCATGGGAACAGTCCAGTCCGAACTACAACAGCCATATCTTTCCCAGACCGGAATCAAGCATCCGAGGACCGGACCGGTTTCGAGGTAACACCTCTCATCAGCCCGGCTAGCTTGACTCCAGTGGTGTGGAGGCTCTGGGACCCACGTCTGAGCTACCCCAGTACACTCAGGGAGAAAATTACAAAAAACAATTTGATGGACAGAATGTAGATCAATGTCTTACATTCACCCCAGTACAAGGATCTGGGCCTAAATCCATCGTTTTTTGCACTCCACACCACCCTGGGTCAGATAATGGCTTTATGCAAATCTGCTCTGACCCTGTGCCCCATGGGAACAGTCCAGTCCGAACTACAACAGCCATATCTTTCCCAGACCGGAATCAAGCATCCGAGGACCGGACCGGTTTCGAGGTAACACCTCTCATCAGCCCGGCTAGCTTGACTCCAGTGGTGTGGATGCTCTGGGACCCACGTCTGAGCTACCCCAGTACACTCAGGGAGAAAATTACAAAAACAATTTGATGGACAGAATGTAGATCAATGTCTTACATTCACCCCAGTACAAGGATCTGGGCCTAAATCCATTGTTTTTTGCACTCCACACCACCCTGGGTCAGATAATGGATTTATGCAAATCAGCTCTGACCCTGTGCCCCATGGGAACAGTCCAGTCCGAACTACAACAGCCATATCTTTCCCAGACCGGAATCAAGCATCCGAGGACCGGACCGGTTTCGAGGTAACACCTCTCAACAGCCCGGCTAGCTTGACTCCAGTGGTGTGGAGGCTCTGGGACCCACGTCTGAGCTACCCCAGTACACTCAGGGAGAAAATTACAAAAAACTATTTGATGGACAGAATGTAGATCAATGTCTTACATTCACCCCAGTACAAGGATCTGGGCCTAAATCCATCGTTTTTTGCACTCCACACCACCCTGGGTCAGATAATGGCTTTATGCAAATCAGCTCTGACCCTGTGCCCCATGGGAACAGTCCAGTCCGAACTACAACAGCCATATCTTTCCCAGACCGGAATCAAGCATCCGAGGACCGGACCGGTTTCGAGGTAACACCTCTCAACAGCCCGGCTAGCTTGACTCCAGTGGTGTGGAGGCTCTGGGACCCACGTCTGAGCTACCCCAGTACACTCAGGGAGAAAATTACAAAAAACTATTTGATGGACAGAATGTAGATCAATGTCTTACATTCACCCCAGTACAAGGATCTGGGCCTAAATCCATCGTTTTTTGCACTCCACACCACCCTGGGTCAGATAATGGCTTTATGCAAATCAGCTCTGACCCTGTGCCCCATGGGAACAGTCCAGTCCGAACTACAACAGCCATATCTTTCCCAGACCGGAATCAAGCATCCGAGGACCGGACCGGTTTCGAGGTAACACCTCTCATCAGCCCGGCTAGCTTGACTCCAGTGGTGTGGAGGCTCTGGGACCCACATCTGAGCTACCCCAGTACACTCAGGGAGAAAATTACAAAAATCAATTTGATGGACAGAATGTAGATCAATGTCTTACATTCACCCCAGTACAAGGATCTGGGCCTAAATCCATCGTTTTTTGCACTCCACACCACCCTGGGTCAGATAATGGCTTTATGCAAATCAGCTCTGACCCTGTGCCCCATGGGAACAGTCCAGTCCGAACTACAACAGCCCTATCTTTCCCAGACCAGAATCAAGCATCCGAGGACCGGACCGGTTTCGAGGTAACACCTCTCAACAGCCCGGCTAGCTTGACTCCAGTGGTGTGGAGGCTCTGGGACCCACGTCTGAGCTACCCCAGTACACTCAGGGAGAAAATTACAAAAAACAATTTGATGGACAGAATGTAGATCAATGTCTTACATTCACCCCAGTACAAGGATCTGGGCCTAAATCCATCGTTTTTTGCACTCCACACCACCCTGGGTCAGATAATGGCTTTATGCAAATCAGCTCTGACCCTGTGCCCCATGGGAACAGTCCAGTCCGAACTACAACAGCCATATCTTTCCCAGACCGGAATCAAGCATCCGAGGACCGGAACGGTTTCGAGGTAACACCTCTCAACAGCCCGGCTAGCTTGACTCCAGTGGTGTGGAGGCTCTGGGACCCACGTCAGAGCTACCCCAGTACACTCAGGGAGAAAATTACAAAAAACAATTTGATGGACAGAATGTAGATCAATGTCCTACATTCACCCCAGTACAAGGATCTGGGCCTAAATCCATCGTTTTTTGCACTCCACACCACCCTGGGTCAGATAATGGCTTTATGCAAATCAGCTCTGACCCTGTGCCCCATGGGAACAGTCCAGTCCGAACTACAACAGCCATATCTTTCCCAGACCGGAATCAAGCATCCGAGGACCGGACCGGTTTCGAGGTAACACCTCTCATCAGCCCGGCTAGCTTGACTCCAGTGGTGTGGAGGCTCTGGGACCCACGTCTGAGCTACCCCAGTACACTCAGGGAGAAAATTACAAAAATCAATTTGATGGACAGAATGTAGATCAATGTCTTACATTCACCCCAGTACAAGGATCTGGGCCTAAATCCATCGTTTTTTGCACTCCACACCACCCTGGGTCAGATAATGGCTTTATGCAAATCAGCTCTGACCCTGTGCCCCATGGGAACAGTCCAGTCCGAACTACAACAGCCATATCTTTCCCAGACCGGAATCAAGCATCCGAGGACCGGACCGGTTTCGAGGTAACACCTCTCAACAGCCCGGCTAGCTTGACTCCAGTGGTGTGGAGGCTCTGGGACCCACGTCTGAGCTACCCCAGTACACTCAGGGAGAAAATTACAAAAAACAATTTGATGGACAGAATGTAGATCAATGTCTTACATTCACCCCAGTACAAGGATCTGGTCCTAAATCCATCGTTTTTTGCACTCCACACCACCCTGGGTCAGATAATGGCTTTATGCAAATCAGCTCTGACCCTGTGCCCCATGGGAACAGTCCAGTCCGAACTACAACAGCCATATCTTTCCCAGACCGGAATCAAGCATCCGAGGACCGGACCGGTTTCGAGGTAACACCTCTCATCAGCCCGGCTAGCTTGACTCCAGTGGTGTGGAGGCTCTGGGACCCACGTCAGAGCTACCCCAGTACACTCAGGGAGAAAATTACAAAAAACAATTTGATGGACAGAATGTAGATCAATGTCCTACATTCACCCCAGTACAAGGATCTGGGCCTAAATCCATCGTTTTTTGCACTCCACACCACCCTGGGTCAGATAATGGCTTTATGCAAATCAGCTCTGACCCTGTGCCCCATGGGAACAGTCCAGTACGAACTACAACAGCCATATCTTTCCCAGACCGGAATCAAGCATCCGAGGACCGGACCGGTTTCGAGGTAACACCTCTCATCAGCCCGGCTAGCTTGACTCCAGTGGTGTGGAGGCTCTGGGACCCACGTCTGAGCTACCCCAGTACACTCAGGGAGAAAATTACAAAAAACAATTTGATGGACAGAATGTAGATCAATGTCTTACATTCACCCCAGTACAAGGATCTGGGCCTAAATCCATCGTTTTTTGCACTCCACACCACCCTGGGTCAGATAATGGCTTTATGCAAATCAGCTCTGACCCTGTGCCCCATGGGAACAGTCCAGTCCGAACTACAACAGCCATATCTTTCCCAGACCGGAATCAAGCATCCGAGGACCGGACCGGTTTCGAGGTAACACCTCTCATCAGCCCGGCTAGCTTGACTCCAGTGGTGTGGAGGCTCTGGGACCCACGTCTGAGCTACCCCAGTACACTCAGGGAGAAAACTACAAAAAACTATTTGATGGACAGAATGTAGATCAATGTCTTACATTCACCCCAATACAAGGATCTGGGCCTAAATCCATCGTTTTTTGCACTCCACACCACCCTGGGTCAGATAATGGCTTTATGCAAATCAGCTCTGACCCTGTGCCCCATGGGAACAGTCCAGTCCGAACTACAACAGCCATATCTTTCCCAGACCGGAATCAAGCATCCGAGGGCCGGACCGGTTTCGAGGTAACACCTCTCATCAGCCCGGCTAGCTTGACTCCAGTGGTGTGGAGGCTCTGGGACCCACGTCTGAGCTACCCCAGTACACTCAGGGAGAAAATTACAAAAAACAATTTGATGGACAGAATGTAGATCAATGTCTTACATTCACCCCAGTACAAGGATCTGGGCCTAAATCCATCGTTTTTTGCACTCCACACCACCCTGGGTCAGATAATGGCTTTATGCAAATCAGCTCTGACCCTGTGCCCCATGGGAACAGTCCAGTCCGAACTACAACAGCCATATCTTTCCCAGACCGGAATCAAGCATCCGAGGACCGGACCGGTTTCGAGGCAACACCTCTCATCAGCCCGGCTAGCTTGACTCCAGTGGTGTGGAGGCTCTGGGACCCACGTCTGAGCTACCCCAGTACACTCAGGGAGAAAATTACAAAAAACTATTTGATGGACAGAATGTAGATCAATGTCTTACATTCACCCCAGTACAAGGATATGGGCCTAAATCAATCGTTTTTTGCACTCCACACCAACCTGGTCAGATAATGGCTTTATGCAAATCAGCTCTGACCCTGTGCCCCATGGGAACAGTCCAGTCCGAACTACAACAGCCATATCTTTCCCAGACCGGAATCAAGCATCCGAGGACCGGACCGGTTTCGAGGTAACACCTCTCATCAGCCCGGCTAGCTTGACTCCAGTGGTGTGGAGGCTCTGGGACCCACGTCTGAGCTACCCCAGTACACTCAGGGAGAAAATTACAAAAAACAATTTGATGGACAGAATGTAGATCAATGTCTTACATTCACCCCAGTACAAGGATCTGGGCCTAAATCCATCGTTTTTTGCACTCCACACCACCCTGGGTCAGATAATGGCTTTATGCAAATCAGCTCTGACCCTGTGCCCCATGGGAACAGTCCAGTCCGAACTACAACAGCCATATCTTTCCCAGACCGGAATCAAGCATCCGAGGACCGGACCGGTTTCGAGGTAACACCTCCCATCAGCCCGGCTAGCTTGACTCCAGTGGTGTGGAGGCTCTGGGACCCACGTCTGAGCTACCCCAGTACACTCAGGGAGAAAATTACAAAAAACAATTTGATGGACAGAATGTAGATCAATGTCTTACATTCACCCCAGTACAAGGATCTGGGCCTAAATCCATCGTTTTTTGCACTCCACACCACCCTGGGTCAGATAATGGCTTTATGCAAATCAGCTCTGACCCTGTGCCCCATGGGAACAGTCCAGTCCGAACTACAACAGCCATATCTTTCCCAGACCGGAATCAAGCATCCGAGGACCGGACCGGTTTCGAGGTAACACCTCTCATCAGCCCGGCTAGCTTGACTCCAGTGGTGTGGATGCTCTGGGACCCACGTCTGAGCTACCCCAGTACACTCAGGGAGAAAATTACAAAAACAATTTGATGGACAGAATGTAGATCAATGTCTTACATTCACCCCAGTACAAGGATCTGGGCCTAAATCCATTGTTTTTTGCACTCCACACCACCCTGGGTCAGATAATGGATTTATGCAAATCAGCTCTGACCCTGTGCCCCATGGGAACAGTCCAGTCCGAACTACAACAGCCATATCTTTCCCAGACCGGAATCAAGCATCCGAGGACCGGACCGGTTTCGAGGTAACACCTCTCAACAGCCCGGCTAGCTTGACTCCAGTGGTGTGGAGGCTCTGGGACCCACGTCTGAGCTACCCCAGTACACTCAGGGAGAAAATTACAAAAAACTATTTGATGGACAGAATGTAGATCAATGTCTTACATTCACCCCAGTACAAGGATCTGGGCCTAAATCCATCGTTTTTTGCACTCCACACCACCCTGGGTCAGATAATGGCTTTATGCAAATCAGCTCTGACCCTGTGCCCCATGGGAACAGTCCAGTCCGAACTACAACAGCCATATCTTTCCCAGACCGGAATCAAGCATCCGAGGACCGGACCGGTTTCGAGGTAACACCTCTCAACAGCCCGGCTAGCTTGACTCCAGTGGTGTGGAGGCTCTGGGACCCACGTCTGAGCTACCCCAGTACACTCAGGGAGAAAATTACAAAAAACTATTTGATGGACAGAATGTAGATCAATGTCTTACATTCACCCCAGTACAAGGATCTGGGCCTAAATCCATCGTTTTTTGCACTCCACACCACCCTGGGTCAGATAATGGCTTTATGCAAATCAGCTCTGACCCTGTGCCCCATGGGAACAGTCCAGTCCGAACTACAACAGCCATATCTTTCCCAGACCGGAATCAAGCATCCGAGGACCGGACCGGTTTCGAGGTAACACCTCTCATCAGCCCGGCTAGCTTGACTCCAGTGGTGTGGAGGCTCTGGGACCCACATCTGAGCTACCCCAGTACACTCAGGGAGAAAATTACAAAAATCAATTTGATGGACAGAATGTAGATCAATGTCTTACATTCACCCCAGTACAAGGATCTGGGCCTAAATCCATCGTTTTTTGCACTCCACACCACCCTGGGTCAGATAATGGCTTTATGCAAATCAGCTCTGACCCTGTGCCCCATGGTAACAGTCCAGTCCGAACTACAACAGCCATATCTTTCCCAGACCAGAATCAAGCATCCGAGGACCGGACCGGTTTCGAGGTAACACCTCTCAACAGCCCGGCTAGCTTGACTCCAGTGGTGTGGAGGCTCTGGGACCCACGTCTGAGCTACCCCAGTACACTCAGGGAGAAAATTACAAAAAACAATTTGATGGACAGAATGTAGATCAATGTCTTACATTCACCCCAGTACAAGGATCTGGGCCTAAATCCATCGTTTTTTGCACTCCACACCACCCTGGGTCAGATAATGGCTTTATGCAAATCAGCTCTGACCCTGTGCCCCATGGGAACAGTCCAGTCCGAACTACAACAGCCATATCTTTCCCAGACCGGAATCAAGCATCCGAGGACCGGAACGGTTTCGAGGTAACACCTCTCAACAGCCCGGCTAGCTTGACTCCAGTGGTGTGGAGGCTCTGGGACCCACGTCAGAGCTACCCCAGTACACTCAGGGAGAAAATTACAAAAAACAATTTGATGGACAGAATGTAGATCAATGTCCTACATTCACCCCAGTACAAGGATCTGGGCCTAAATCCATCGTTTTTTTCACTCCACACCACCCTGGGTCAGATAATGGCTTTATGCAAATCAGCTCTGACCCTGTGCCCCATGGGAACAGTCCAGTCCGAACTACAACAGCCATATCTTTCCCAGACCGGAATCAAGCATCCGAGGACCGGACCGGTTTCGAGGTAACACCTCTCATCAGCCCGGCTAGCTTGACTCCAGTGGTGTGGAGGCTCTGGGACCCACGTCTGAGCTACCCCAGTACACTCAGGGAGAAAATTACAAAAATCAATTTGATGGACAGAATGTAGATCAATGTCTTACATTCACCCCAGTACAAGGATCTGGGCCTAAATCCATCGTTTTTTGCACTCCACACCACCCTGGGTCAGATAATGGCTTTATGCAAATCAGCTCTGACCCTGTGCCCCATGGGAACAGTCCAGTCCGAACTACAACAGCCATATCTTTCCCAGACCGGAATCAAGCATCCGAGGACCGGACCGGTTTCGAGGTAACACCTCTCAACAGCCCGGCTAGCTTGACTCCAGTGGTGTGGAGGCTCTGGGACCCACGTCTGAGCTACCCCAGTACACTCAGGGAGAAAATTACAAAAAACAATTTGATGGACAGAATGTAGATCAATGTCTTACATTCACCCCAGTACAAGGATCTGGTCCTAAATCCATCGTTTTTTGCACTCCACACCACCCTGGGTCAGATAATGGCTTTATGCAAATCAGCTCTGACCCTGTGCCCCATGGGAACAGTCCAGTCCGAACTACAACAGCCATATCTTTCCCAGACCGGAATCAAGCATCCGAGGACCGGACCGGTTTCGAGGTAACACCTCTCATCAGCCCGGCTAGCTTGACTCCAGTGGTGTGGAGGCTCTGGGACCCACGTCAGAGCTACCCCAGTACACTCAGGGAGAAAATTACAAAAAACAATTTGATGGACAGAATGTAGATCAATGTCCTACATTCACCCCAGTACAAGGATCTGGGCCTAAATCCATCGTTTTTTGCACTCCACACCACCCTGGGTCAGATAATGGCTTTATGCAAATCAGCTCTGACCCTGTGCCCCATGGGAACAGTCCAGTACGAACTACAACAGCCATATCTTTCCCAGACCGGAATCAAGCATCCGAGGACCGGACCGGTTTCGAGGTAACACCTCTCATCAGCCCGGCTAGCTTGACTCCAGTGGTGTGGAGGCTCTGGGACCCACGTCTGAGCTACCCCAGTACACTCAGGGAGAAAATTACAAAAAACAATTTGATGGACAGAATGTAGATCAATGTCTTACATTCACCCCAGTACAAGGATCTGGGCCTAAATCCATCGTTTTTTGCACTCCACACCACCCTGGGTCAGATAATGGCTTTATGCAAATCAGCTCTGACCCTGTGCCCCATGGGAACAGTCCAGTCCGAACTACAACAGCCATATCTTTCCCAGACCGGAATCAAGCATCCGAGGACCGGACCGGTTTCGAGGTAACACCTCTCATCAGCCCGGCTAGCTTGACTCCAGTGGTGTGGAGGCTCTGGGACCCACGTCTGAGCTACCCCAGTACACTCAGGGAGAAAACTACAAAAAACTATTTGATGGACAGAATGTAGATCAATGTCTTACATTCACCCCAATACAAGGATCTGGGCCTAAATCCATCGTTTTTTGCACTCCACACCACCCTGGGTCAGATAATGGCTTTATGCAAATCAGCTCTGACCCTGTGCCCCATGGGAACAGTCCAGTCCGAACTACAACAGCCATATCTTTCCCAGACCGGAATCAAGCATCCGAGGGCCGGACCGGTTTCGAGGTAACACCTCTCATCAGCCCGGCTAGCTTGACTCCAGTGGTGTGGAGGCTCTGGGACCCACGTCTGAGCTACCCCAGTACACTCAGGGAGAAAATTACAAAAAACAATTTGATGGACAGAATGTAGATCAATGTCTTACATTCACCCCAGTACAAGGATCTGGGCCTAAATCCATCGTTTTTTGCACTCCACACCACCCTGGGTCAGATAATGGCTTTATGCAAATCAGCTCTGACCCTGTGCCCCATGGGAACAGTCCAGTCCGAACTACAACAGCCATATCTTTCCCAGACCGGAATCAAGCATCCGAGGACCGGACCGGTTTCGAGGCAACACCTCTCATCAGCCCGGCTAGCTTGACTCCAGTGGTGTGGAGGCTCTGGGACCCACGTCTGAGCTACCCCAGTACACTCAGGGAGAAAATTACAAAAAACTATTTGATGGACAGAATGTAGATCAATGTCTTACATTCACCCCAGTACAAGGATATGGGCCTAAATCAATCGTTTTTTGCACTCCACACCAACCTGGTCAGATAATGGCTTTATGCAAATCAGCTCTGACCCTGTGCCCCATGGGAACAGTCCAGTCCGAACTACAACAGCCATATCTTTCCCAGACCGGAATCAAGCATCCGAGGACCGGACCGGTTTCGAGGTAACACCTCTCATCAGCCCGGCTAGCTTGACTCCAGTGGTGTGGAGGCTCTGGGACCCACGTCTGAGCTACCCCAGTACACTCAGGGAGAAAATTACAAAAAACAATTTGATGGACAGAATGTAGATCAATGTCTTACATTCACCCCAGTACAAGGATCTGGGCCTAAATCCATCGTTTTTTGCACTCCACACCACCCTGGGTCAGATAATGGCTTTATGCAAATCAGCTCTGACCCTGTGCCCCATGGGAACAGTCCAGTCCGAACTACAACAGCCATATCTTTCCCAGACCGGAATCAAGCATCCGAGGACCGGAACGGTTTCGAGGTAACACCTCCCATCAGCCCGGCTAGCTTGACTCCAGTGGTGTGGAGGCTCTGGGACCCACGTCTGAGCTACCCCAGTACACTCAGGGAGAAAATTACAAAAAACAATTTGATGGACAGAATGTAGATCAATGTCTTACATTCACCCCAGTACAAGGATCTGGGCCTAAATCCATCGTTTTTTGCACTCCACACCACCCTGGGTCAGATAATGGCTTTATGCAAATCAGCTCTGACCCTGTGCCCCATGGGAACAGTCCAGTCCGAACTACAACAGCCATATCTTTCCCAGACCGGAATCAAGCATCCGAGGACCGGACCGGTTTCGAGGTAACACCTCTCATCAGCCCGGCTAGCTTGACTCCAGTGGTGTGGAGGCTCTGGGACCCACGTCTGAGCTACCCCAGTACACTCAGGGAGAAAATTACAAAAAACAATTTGATGGACAGAATGTAGATCAATGTCTTACATTCACCCCAGTACAAGGATCTGGGCCTAAATCCATCGTTTTTTGCACTCCACACCACCCTGGGTCAGATAATGGCTTATGCAAATCAGCTCTGACCCTGTGCCCCATGGGAACAGTCCAGTCCGAACTACAACAGCCATATCTTTCCCAGACCGGAATCAAGCATCCGAGGACCGGACCGGTTTCGAGGTAACACCTCTCATCAGCCCGGCTAGCTTGACTCCAGTGGTGTGGAGGCTCTGGAACCCACGTCTGAGCTACCCCAGTACACTCAGGGAGAAAATTACAAAAAACAATTTGATGGACAGAATGTAGATCAATGTCTTACATTCACCCCAGTACAAGGATCTGGGCATAAATCCATCGTTTTTTGCACTCCACACCACCCTGGGTCAGATAATGGCTTTATGCAAATCAGCTCTGACCCTGTGCCCCATGGGAACAGTCCAGTCCGAACTACAACTGCCATATCTTTCCCAGACCGGAATCAAGCATCCGAGGACCGGACCGGTTTCGAGGTAACACCTCTCATCAGCCCGGCTAGCTTGACTCCAGTGGTGTGGAGGCTCTGGGACCCACGTCTGAGCTACCCCAGTACACTCAGGGACAAAATTACAAAAAACAATTTGATGGACAGAATGTAGATCAATGTCTTACATTCACCCCAGTACAAGGATCTGGGCCTAAATCCATCGTTTTTTGCACTCCACACCACCCTGGGTCAGATAATGGCTTCATGCAAATCAGCTCTGACCCTGTGCCCCATGGGAACAGTCCAGTCCGAACTACAACAGCCATATCTTTCCCAGACCGGAATCAAGCATCCGAGGACCGGACCGGTTTCGAGATAACACCTCTCATCAGCCCGGCTAGCTTGACTCCAGTGGTGTGGAGGCTCTGGGACCCACGTCTGAGCTACCCCAGTACACTCAGGGAGAAAATTACAAAAAACAATTTGATGGACAGAATGTAGATCAATGTCTTACATTCACCCCAGTACAAGGATATGGGCCTAAATCCATCGTTTTTTGCACTCCACACCACCCTGGGTCAGATAATGGCTTCATGCAAATCAGCTCTGACCCTGTGCCCCATGGGAACAGTCCAGTCCGAACTACAACAGCCATATCTTTCCCAGACCGGAATCAAGCATCCGAGGACCGGACCGGTTTCGAGGTAACACCTCTCATCAGCCCGGCTAGCTTGACTCCAGTGGTGTGGAGGCTCTGGGACCCACGTCTGAGCTACCCCAGTACACTCAGGGAGAAAATTACAAAAAACAATTTGATGGACAGAATGTAGATCAATGTCTTACATTCACCCCAGTACAAGGATCTGGGCCTAAATCCATCGTTTTTTGCACTCCACACCACCCTGGGTCAGATAATGGCTTTATGCAAATCAGCTCTGACCCTGTGCCCCATGGGAACAGTCCAGTCCGAACTACAACTGCCATATCTTTCCCAGACCGGAATCAAGCATCCGAGGACCGGACCGGTTTCGAGGTAACACCTCTCATCAGCCCGGCTAGCTTGACTCCAGTGGTGTGGAGGCTCTGGGACCCACGTCTGAGCTACCCCAGTACACTCAGGGAGAAAATTACAAAAAACAATTTGATGGACAGAATGTAGATCAATGTCTTACATTCACCCCAGTACAAGGATCTGGGCCTAAATCCATCGTTTTTTGCACTCCACACCACCCTGGGTCAGATAATGGCTTCATGCAAATCAGCTCTGACCCTGTGCCCCATGGGAACAGTCCAGTCCGAACTACAACAGCCATATCTTTCCCAGACCGGAATCAAGCATCCGAGGACCGGACCGGTTTCGAGGTAACACCTCTCATCAGCCCGGCTAGCTTGACTCCAGTGGTGTGGAGGCTCTGGGACCCACGTCTGAGCTACCCCAGTACACTCAGGGAGAACATTACAAAAAACAATTTGATGGACAGAATGTAGATCAATGTCTTACATTCACCCCAGTACAAGGATCTGGGCCTAAATCCATCGTTTTTTGCACTCCACACCACCCTGGGTCAGATAATGGCTTTATGCAAATCAGCTCTGACCCTGTGCCCCATGGGAACAGTCCAGTCCGAACTACAACAGCCATATCTTTCCCAGACCGGAATCAAGCATCCGAGGACCGGACCGGTTTCGAGGTAACACCTCTCATCAGCCCGGCTAGCATGATAATATCTGCATCAGCAAATGCCATGTGCTGCACACCCATCACAGTAATGGTGACCTTAAGTGATCATAATCTAATTTCATTGTTATTTTATTTTTGGAGCAGGAGGCACGAACCATTCTCTATAGTAAATAACATTACCATGGGTAGGCCAAATGGGGTAAGAATTAAATGGTAAGGCGATGTTGTTGTTGTTGCTGCCATTTTAGGTGCATCCCCTGGCCCTTCCCCCACCTCGCTCCCGCCTCCCGGCTAACCCTCCGACCCACGGAAACCATAGGTCGTCCTCACACCCTCCTTAAGCTGTGACCGTCCTGTCTTGGACACGAACGGCCGCTCCCCTGCCTCCTCCTGCGAAGACCTGGTATCGTAGAGCCTAACTCAGCAGAAATCCCATCGCAGCGCTGTTTGCTAACTTGTAATTGTAGCGCTTGATTGTACCTCAGCAGAAATCCCATCGCAGCGCTGTTTGCAAACTTGTACTTGTAGCGCTTGATTGTACCTCAGCAGAAATCCCATCGCAGCGCTGTTTGCTAACTTGTAATTGTAGCGCTTGATTGTACCTCTGCATTTACATCGTAGCGCTTTAGTCCCCTGCTGCAAAGCTTGTTGTCGTGGAAAAAAGCTTGTTGTTGTTGCTGCCATTTTAGGTGCATCCCCTGGCCCTTCCCCCACCTCGCTCCCGCCTCCCGGCTAACCCTCCCACGCTCCGCCCCTCCACCATCCATATATGGCCAATGTCCCCACGCGCAGCGTCCACGCCGAAGGTGCGCCAAAGGTAAGCCCGTCTACGCCCGTCCGCGCCTGGACCGCGCCCAGCGCCAGACCCCCTGCCTCTAGCGCTGCCCAGCCCTCCCGCATTACCTACGATACCGCCACCCTCCTAGCCCTTAACCCCGGTCGCGCCCCCAACTGCGTCCAAGCCGCTCCTGGACACACCCATGGACCTTTCTCTTGCTACTCCTGCAAATTCATCGGCACCGACAACATCTCCGCTACGACCACACCACAGATTCCCGACCCCAATCACCTACAATGCATCCTTCTCAACACCCGATCAGTCCACAGGCACGCCATTGACCTATGGAATCTACTAGACACCATCTCTCCAGACGTCGCCTTCCTAACAGAAACATGGATGAACGCTTCCTCCGCCCCAGACATCACCATTGCCATCCCGGAAGACTATAAGATCACACGCAAGGATCGTACCGGCCACACAGGAGGAGGAATCGCTATCGTCCATAAAAAATCAATCCGCATCTCAACCAGCTCTGACGTCAATCTCGCCAACTCCGAACCCCTTCACTTCCAGATCCACATCGACCCCAAGACCACACTCAGAGGCACCCTCCTCTACAGACCTCCAGGACCCCGCGCAAAATTCAGTGAAGACATCACGGACTTCATCACCCCACACGCACTCCCCTCCAAAGACTACATCCTTCTGGGAGACCTCAACTTTCACCTTGAAAAGATCAACGACCGCAACACCACCACCCTTCTAGACAACCTCGCCAACATCGGACTTAAACAACTAGTCACTTCCCCCACCCACATCGCAGGTCACACACTCGACCCCATCTTCACCTCCAGCAATCATGTCTCCTTCAGCCACACTACGGATCTCCTCTGGACTGACCACAGCTGCGTCCACTTCACCTACAACAAACCAAAACTCACCAACCACCTCCAACCAACTCTGCAAAGAAACTGGAACAAAATCACTACGGACCAGATCTCCGCATCGCTCCTTCTAAACACCCCAGCCCACTCTTCTAACCCAAACCAAGCCGCCGCCAACCTCACCCTATGGTTATCCAACACCGCCGACGCCTTAGCACCACTGAAAAAACGTCAAAGCAGACCTGGCAGCAAGAAGGCATCATGGTTCAACGACGATCTTAAGAAGTCCAAGAAACTCTGCCGCTTCCTTGAAAAGGCCTGGAAAAAAGACCCAACCACTAGCACCAAGGACGCCTTCAAAAACGCCACCCGCACTCACCACCAACTAATCCGAAAGGCCAAGAAAACAGCATTCAAGGATCGACTTGACAACAACGCCCACAACAGCAAGGAACCTTTCAACATCGTCAAGGAATTTTCCAATCCCTCGGCCAACTCCAACGACATCACCCCCTCTCAAGCCCTCTGCGACTCCCTAGCCTCATTCTTCCATAACAAGATTGCAGACATCCACAACAGCTTCGACAACCAACCTGGAGACCAACCCACCCTTCCATTTGCTGAACATTCTCCCCCCTTGAACACCCTTAACGACTGGAACCCAATCTCCACTGAGGACACCATCCGCCTGATGAACTCCATCCACTCAGGATCCCCCACAGACCCATGTCCTCACCACATCTTCAACAAAGCAGACTCCGTCATAGCACCGCACCTCCGAGACGTCATCAACTGCTCCTTCAACTCCTCCACCTTCCCGGAAGACTGGAAACACGCTGAACTCACCGCCCTTCTGAAAAAACCCACAGCGGACCCCACCGAACTCAAAAACTACCGCCCCATTTCGCTCCTGCAATTCCCGGCCAAAGTCATCGAGAAAGCTGTCAACAACCAGCTCGCCGCTTTCCTCGAAGCCAACAAATCCCTCGACTCCTCACAATCTGGCTTCCGAGCAAAACACAGCACTGAGACCGCCCTCATCGCAGCAACAGACGACATTCGAACTCTACTGGACAATGGAGACACAGTCGCCCTCATCCTCCTCGACCTCTCTGCAGCATTCGACACAGTCTGCCACAGCACTCTTTTACAACGCCTCAATAACATCGGAATACAAGGAAAAGCACTTGAATGGATCACCTCGTTCCTCACCGGAAGAACCCAGAGAGTCCGCCTCCCACCATTCAAGTCCGAGGCCACTGAAGTCATCTGTGGCGTACCACAAGGATCCTCACTCAGCCCCACCCTCTTCAACATATACATGAGCCCCCTCGCGACCATCGCCCGCCAACACAACCTCAACATCATCTCTTACGCGGATGACACTCAACTAATCCTTTCTCTCACCAACGACCCCAGCACCGCCAAAACTAACCTACACGAAGGAATGAAAGAAGTTGCCGAATGGATGAAACAAAGCCGTCTGAAACTGAACTCAGACAAAACAGAAGTCCTCATCTTAGGTACATCCCCCTCTGCATGGAACGACTCCTGGTGGCCGGAAGCCCTTGGAAAAGCACCCATCCCGACAGACCACGCACGGAACCTAGGCGTCATCCTGGATTCTTCACTCTCAATGAACAGACAAGTCAGCGCCATATCCTCATCCTGCTTCAACATCCTTCGCATGCTCAAAAAAACATTTCGCTGGATCCCCACCGAAACAAGGAAAACAGTCACCCATGCTCTGGTCACGAGCCGACTGGACTACGGAAACACCCTCTACGCTGGTACTACCGCTAAACTCCAGAAGAAACTTCAACGAATCCAAAACGCCTCAGCCAGGATCATATTAGACATCCCACGCCACGAACACATCTCTGGGCACCTTAAAGACCTCCACTGGCTACCCGTCAATAAGAGGATCACTTTCCGACTGCTAACCCACGCACACAAATCACTCTACGACATCGGACCAGAATGCCTCAACTCACGACTGTCCTTCTACACCCCCCCCCGCCAACTACGTTCTTCCAGCCAAGCCCTCGCCACTGTACCCCTCATCAACAAGACCACCATGGGAGGCAGATCCTTCTCATACCTGGCTGCTAAAACATGGAACTCACTCCCCGCTTACCTTCGCCTTACCCAGAACCACCTAGCATTCAGAAAGCAACTTAAAACTTGGATATTTGACAAGTAATCCTCCCCCCCCTTTCTAAGCGCCTTGAGACCCTCTGGGTATGTAGTGCGCTATATAAATTCTCTGACTTGACTTGACTTGACTTGACCCCTCCATTATGTTACAAAACGTAGTTGAAAAATAACATAGGGAAATTAATTATTGCCTCAAGGAGGCTATTGTACCTCATCTGCTAGTAAACATTTCTAACCTAATAAAGCTCCCTTAAACTACTCCTGACCCGCTGTCCTATCAGAGCAGGAAAAAATAAAAGAGGATGCTTTGATACCGCCTGCAGTAAAGCACTGCAGTCTCTCAAATTTTCCTTGAGCAGTACCCCACGGGATACCTTGGCCAATAAGACCCTCCGTATCCAATACTTTCCAATCCAATTCAGGCTCGGGTGACTAGGATAAAAACACTACAGAGTAAAGCATGGGATAACCTCGCCCTTGCAGCAGAGAACAAGAACACAAAAGTATTGTGGGATACAGTGAATGCACAATTTCGAAAAAATTATGACATTCCTGAGTTTAATTATTTTGTTTCCTGTGATAGCTGGGTGGCACATTTCTCTGATATCTTAAGGAAGAACACAGAATATGCAGCAAGGCATACATGGAGGTTGGAAGGGGAATGGGGATATGCAAAGTTAGAAATTACCCTTGAGTAAGTCAAGCTGGCCATTCAAACTATTGCAGTGGGACAGGATCCGGGACCAGATGGGTGCCAGTTGATGTAAATCTGCCCCCGACCTCTGGGGCCCTATCTTGACTAGGGTTTTAATGCTGGATCGACGAATAGTATTCCAGCCTCCTGGTAGACATTTTTCATTATACCTGTATACAAACAGAGGCATAAAGCAGATCCTAAAAATTATCGCCCAATTTCACTTTTAAACTCCTCGATGAAGGTAATCAGTAGAGTATTACTGTCAAGGTTGGAGGAATGGGCACATGAACAATTGATTCTGACCCACATTATGGGTTCAGGAAGCAGCTGGGGGCTGTTGAGGAATGCATTAATCTTGAGATCCTAATTGCAAAATATATAAAGGCCAAGATAGGCACTTATACTTATGTTTTGGACACAAGAGTAGCACTTTTTACCTGGTTGACCATAATTTATTATGGACATTGCTGATCTCTGTAGGTGCTCCCATATCAATTTTGGGGTTTATCTCACACCATTATGAGAAGTTATTTAGTCAAGTATTATTCGGCCCTCAAGGAGAATGCCCGCCAACATTTTAAGTAGGGAGTGGTGTTTGCCAGGGCTGGTTACTGACACCTCTATTATTTTTACTTTTAATTAACAGGGTGTACAGTTTCTGCTGTGCGTTGCACCTAAGGCTGAAGGATATCCAATACCAGAGCTGCTTTATGCAGAAGACGCAGTACTTTTAGCTAGAACACCGGTAGGCCTGCAGAGACTGATGAATGCATTTAGTGAATTTATGGCCTCCTAGAAAATGATTATTAATAACAACCAAAACTTCTACCATTATCCGTGGCCAAATACAGAAACCTTGCAGACACTTTTTTATTGATAATACCCCAATAGTTTCAGTGAACTCTTTGCTGCCTGTGGATTCTGTTTGCGGGTAATGGCTCATGGACACAGCATGTATTAAGCACCAGAGCGAAAATGAGCAGGGTTTCCCAGGGGATTTTTATGTTTACCTCTAAATTGGGTAAGCGACTGATTAAGGAAATGGTAGCCATATATAAAGCTAAGGGTTTAACTACTCTACGTATGGGGCTGGACTCTGGGGCCATGCTAACAGTTATGCCCTGCAAATAAATGAAAATACATTTTTTAAACAACTTCTATGTTTGACACCCTGTACAGCAAATTGGATAGTCCATAATGAGGTTGACTTGCAGTTTCTAAAAGATGTCCTTTTGGTGAGACCCCTGTTAATTATGGATATCGCTTTGGGCCAAGGATGAAACTACCTTCACTAAAACCATTATCCTTGACTGTCTAGCCTTGATAAAGCCCTAAATATACCTTGGCTATCCTATATTAATTCTATTATTGGTAAACTGTTTATTTTGTCTATCTGGTCTGACATTACTCAGTTTACATCACTTTCCAAGAATTGGATTACAAATATATTTTTCCAAACAAGGCTGAATAAACATGAGCTACAAGATGGGAAAAATAATCTGTAATGTTCTACAAGTCCTTGGAGAAAAAGGAGGGGAAAACCATTACATGGTATATGTAACCATTGTGCTGCGCCGTTTTGTGCTGACAAGGCTGAGATGTGGTATTGGGCATCATCTAGTTGCCTTTCTTCACATGAGGTCTTGGCCCTCTGAGGCAACCCCCTGCCCCTGTGATGGTCATAGCAAACAAAGCACTTTGCACTTTGTTATTCTTCTGTAAATTGTACCAGAATTTGAGGCTCCGCTACTTGAACCCTATGCTTGTCGTTCAGAATATTCGAACCCACAAAGCTGCAATGAATAATTTGGTGACACTGGGTGACCCCTATGTGTGTAACAATGCTGCACGTTTTATATGGAATGCTATGAAAATTAGGAATGTATATTACAATCGCTGATGGATTGAGTGCCATACATTATTATTGTTCGCTGATCTACCTGACCCTTTTAAATGCATTAAAATTATTGACCATTACACAGAATATCTGGGGCCTCATTTATGAAGAGTGACGCATCGCTGCGTGAAAACAGCGATGCGTCACTTTTCACTGCACACTCCTTGCGACACCAATGATGCGTCATATTTAATGTATGACGCATCATGTCGCAAGGACTTACAGATACGTCAGTATTTCTGACGTATCTGTAAGCGCAAAAGTGACGCATTGCTGGAGTGTGTCACAAAAGTGACGCAACTCCAGCAATGCGTCCTTTCACATGGGGAGAGCCCCATGTGAAAGGGCTTGCGTCAGTCTTACGCCTGCTGTGAGGCAGGCGCAAGATTTTGACGCAACAGCGTCCTAAAAGTGACGCAGTGAAATCTCATAGATTTCACTGCGTCACTATTACGAGGCTTTTTGCGGGCGAACGACCCCTCTGCGTACATTATACCTGACGCAGGTATAATGTGGCGCAGGGGTTTAAAAAGTGATGCATCTACCTAGATGCGTCACTTTTTAAATATGGCGCAACAAGGTGCATATTTTACGCCGCTGGTGTGTCACAAAAAGTGACGCACCGGCGGCGCAAAACTGACGCAAGGCCTCATAAATAAGGGCCCTAGATTATTTGTATACATAATTTTTATGGGAAGTGTTTGATCGTACCTTTTTACATAATATCGTTGCAATAGACTTGGGGTGGCACATTTAATTGTGTATTATGTACTAAATATTCTGATCGATTGTTTTTTTTTAATCGTTTGTATTTTTACATTTGTATATGTTTTTATATTTTTATGGTTGTATTTTTTCCTCAAACTAATGAAGTTTGTGAACGAATGAGTAGAGTCACATGTTGCACACGCAAATAGTTACATAGCTGACCCCAGTCAGGAACCACACAGTATTGTGAGTCGATCCTTGAGAAAAATGATAGGGTGAGGCTTTCAAGGACTCTTTTTCCCGAGCTGTAGCCTAGAGCACTACAGGGGAGGAAAGGGTTGTGTAGGGGTGGGCCCGTTGATTACGGGCTACGAAGGAATGCCATAGTACACGGGATCTTTTACAGAAAGAATGGAAAACGGATAGAAATGTGCAGCTGGAACAAACAGCTGTGGAGCGTCATCATTGCTACACCATAACATGCTTGAGATTACACTTCCGGTCTAGTCTGTAGTCTGGATGCAACATATCCGGGTAGCTATTTCTGTCAACTCCATCTGTCTCCTACCAGGAAGATAAGTTGTTTTTCTGTGGAAAAAACTGGACCGACATAAAAAGCTATTACTATCGCCTTCAGATCGGATAAGGTCACAACCCCACATTCCACTGGCCTCCCAAGGACATCTGTCTGATCATTGCTAGTTTTCACTGCACATCTGATGTATAAATACTCTGATTTATGACACATTATAGGATATAACCTACCACTGCCATACACAAGGACATTGAAAGTCTCCATGAGCATATAGAGGCACCAGGCTGGCAGCAGCCTTCCCCCAGAAGGTCATGCAACTCTGAGGTGACTGCAACAGCCTTTTAATGTATGGCAGAGAGTATTTTATTACCTATAATACATGGTCACCTCAGCATCATTCCCCATGGACCGCTTAAAACCTTGATGTCTTGCTCCTTCATAGGAAAAGACAGAATGGTTGTGGATACAAGGAATAAAAGCAAAATCTATGGAGAGAGAGAAAACGCACCAAAAAGCAATTAGTAATTTGTTGCAAAAACATATTAGAATCAGTTTAAATGTAAATTGAATTTTAAAAACGGCTGTAGCTGAGAATGAGTAGAAACATGCTGAGATTTTCATTCTTGCAATGAACAATGTGTAAATACATACATGTTGCCATAAACCTCCACTTTCTGCTCGTCACTTTTACAAACACGGATTATAAACAACAAAAATCTAGTTCATGGTTTTGTTGTTTAAACTGCCAGCCTTTCACCTTGGCTGTTTTACAAACACAACCCCAGTCACAATCTGAATTGGAACTGGCTCGCCACATTCCATTAGAACCAAACATAATCATGACAGTCCCTCTATCCACCTGCACGGCTAATCAGCCACCTTCTCAAAATATTAGCCAGGCGGCATCATCAGAGACACAGCAACCTCCCACGCAAAAAAACAATAAATCCCGAGGAAACAAGCATCGTAAACTGTCGAAATCTAAAATAGGTATCATAGGTGCTCAGGGTTCCCACGCAAACTTAATAGACGGGATTGAAGAATTGTTTGAATCTAGGTTGGAACCACTACTGGTTAATATTGCAAAGGACATAGTGGACACTCTGAAACAATGTGTTGATAACATCTTGCACAAATGCGAACGCATTGATAAGTATTTAAAAGACTTGAAGTCGCACAACGAGGAGAAGCAAGCACGTGAAAACACGGAACAGTCTGGCAGCCAGGAGGTGATCATGGGCTCACCCACGCAGGAAAATAGCCCCAGCCACTTGAACTGTAAAAACCCACCCAAAAGGATCATAATACCTCAAGGGGAGGAACATACAAACTCAGTCCTGGGGGGGGACACTGGAGAACAGGACAGGCAGGCCAACCGAAAATGAGCAAAGAAATAGTGGGTGGTATGCCAGACAAAATAATATAGTGGATCTCCCCCCAGACGCAGCACCACTGGTTGTAATTCTAACAGGGATCCATCACCTCAACATTAACCAGAGGGAATCAGAACAGGATCTATTAAATAGAACCAGAAGATGGTGTAACCAGTTCAGCAGTGGGAGTCTGGATGTGGGGAAAAAGATCATAGCTGCCAGAAGGGTGGACTGGGTAGGGCGTAGGAAGAAATGCATTTCTGGTGATTGTGTGATTGTTAATTTTAACACTGCTAACTTGGCCTCTACACTACTCTGGGATGGATCCGAACTAGATGGTGTAGGTATTAGACCCCTACCATTGGGTTATTTCTATCCACCTCCACCCCATCGACAGGCCATATCACAATTCAGGCATACCCAGTCACCATCAAGACATACGGGAAGGGCAGGGGAAGTGATCCATTATTCATATCAGACACAACAGACACGCTTACAAGGGGGGCTAGGCTTACTACACTCACACGAAATGTTCCTGTACACTCAGCTGAAAGCCAGGTGGAACCCGTCGCGCTAAGCAACCTATTCTCTCCACTTGTAAACCCCTCAAGCCTGGATCTGGTGGACTGACTATCATCAACCCACTAGATTGGTCAGGAAACTCCCAATTTAGATAGTCTTTGCCACAAACTAACGGTACTTAGTTGGAACATAGCAGGGCTAAAGAAGAAAGCCCTGGATGAAAGATGGGTGGATTTTGTATCCCAACATGACATCATGTGTTTCCAGGAGACCTGGGATACTAACGGAAACTTTTTTCTAAATGGCTATTGCAGCTTCCATGTTAAAGCAACTGCGGGACTGGGAGGGAGACCCAAAGGAGGCTTATATAAAATTATTTCCCTAAAAGCGGCAGGCTCCATGAAGAAAATAGAATCATAAGCAGACAACATCTTATGCGTAGAATGGGCTAGGCCAAATCTCCCAATTATTTTAATAGTTAATTTTTATAATGCACCGGATAAGGTCCCGCATAACACACATCTAAGGTCCTTAGCCTTATTTCTTTCTTACTACAAGTCTCACCAAACAGCTTTATTCGAAATTTTGCTCATGGGAGATTTTAATATACACCCCTGTGGTTGGGACTGTTTTGCTAAACAACAATTGGCGCCCCCCGGTGCCATTAGTCCACATCTTGAACACACACCCCAGGGGATGGAGCTGGAAGAACGACTTGCCGATGTAAATCTTTTTGAAGTAGCAGGGCCCGAAGGGGTACACAGGGCACCGACTTTTATAGGAAGAGATGCCAACACGGTGATTGATTACATCTTTATTTCAGCGGGACTTGTTGATATGGTATCCTCTCAGGAAGTCAAGGTTTCCGCCTTTAGTGACCACAATCCACTGATCCTGATTTTAAACAATGGGATTAAGAGCGCAACTCTGGTTGCGCGTCTGGGTGGTCGCTGTGTTTCCATTGTCCCGAAGGACCGGGGAAGAAGGTTAAATTGGTCCAAGGTGGTCCCGGACACATTCATTGAACAACTTAAAGTAAATGCTCGTGCAGATCTGTTAATATGCACAGACAGCTCGGCAAATGACATTGACACTATTAATTCTTTCACTAACATTTGTATACAAGTAAACCGTAATTTAACACGCAAAAAGAAGCAAGTTGATGATAACCGTCCTAGGTGGTTCGACAGGGAATGTTCGAAGGCTCATAAGGGGCTCATGGCGGCTCTTAAACAGCAGCCAAGAAACCGTGAGCGGGTGACTGAATGCAGGAAACTTTATAGATTAACTATTAATAATCGAAAAAAAGCCATAAAAAATGAGGCTTGGGACAACCTCACATCAACAAACATCCTAAAAGATAGTTCCAAATTTTGGGCAGTGATCAATCACTCATACTTTGCGGAGGAGGAAAACTCTATCATGGACTGTGTGATCCCCGAGGAAGATTGGGTTGCCCATTTTAGTCAAATTTATAATAGCGAACAAGATAGCCCACATCGACACATGGCCTCTGATGTTCCCCTGCAATTTAGTGAGCTCGAGGTTACCAGGGCCATTATGGAGATGACAAAATGTAAGGCCCCGGGCCCAGATGGCGTTCCAGCAGATCTTTATAGGTCACCCCTAAGTATGTGGGCTAAAATACTCACAAATGTTTTTAATTCCTCATGTACAGCTGGGTTCCCTAAATCATGGTCCTCTTCAAACATCATCCCCATTTTCAAGAAAGGATCACGAACTGACCCGGCCTGCTATAGGCCGATATCATTGATTGACTCTGGCGTGAAGATCTTGGGCAGAGTCATTCTTCATAGACTGGGGGACTACATAAAGGAGAATGGGGTCCTTTCAGACCTGCAGTATGGGTTTAGGGCCGGGAGAGGAACCATGGACCAGTGCCTAAACCTCCTCATGCTTGTAGGCAAATATACTAAGGCCAAGGAGGGAAATCTATACATGGCTTTTATGGACCTCTCCTCGGCCTTTGACCTGGTCAACCGATCCAAGCTATGGGCTATACTGGCCAATTTGGGTATCGATCCATCGCTGGTAAACTTTTTTGCGTCACTCCACACTGATTTGTCAGCCTATGTAAGAACGGATCGGGAAGGCAGTTGCACTCGGCCTTTCCACTCTAAAAGGGGAGTCAGGCAGGGCTGTATCTTGGCCCCCCTTCTTTTTACCCTTTATATCAACTCACTGGGCAAAGTCCTAGAGGTCTCAACACCTGACATTCCACGAGTAGGGGGCTCCCTGGTGCCCGTGTTATTATACGCGGATGACGCTGTGCTTTTAGCCCGCACAGGGGTAGGATTACAGAAACTCCTTGACGCATTTGGAGAGTTCATGATATCACTTGACCTGGCAATTAATAATAAAAAATCGCACATTATGGTGGCAGGTAAACGCAAGAAAACACAAAAGCTAAAGACGTTTACCTGCACTGGTGAGGGGGTGACCAGAGTACCTGTTTTTACTTATTTGGGCGTTATTTTTGAAGAAGGGGGCTCCTGGACTGCCCAATTAAATGCAAAAAGCCTTGCAGTTAAGAGATCAACCTCAGCTCTAATGAGCTTTGCAAAGCGGATGCTCTCATGAAAGTATACAAGTCAAAATGTCTGTCCATAGCCATGTATGGTGCCCCCCTGTGGGGATTTTTGCCACAGGGAAAAATACAAATTGCTCAAAACAACTTTCTTAGAACACTGCTAGGAGTTCCGCAATCAACACCAGTTTTTCCCTGCACACTGAGCTAGGCATAGGCTATGTCACCGATGAGCTACAACTGGCCCCTCTTGTCTACTGGGTAAAAACCTGGTTAAATAACGATATACCCCTGAACCACTGTATCCTTAAAGATTGTATGGAGTTAGATAAGGTAACTAACATCTCTTGGCTTGCATACATTAAGAATACGCTGGATAAATTGGGTAGGCCAGATCTTTACAATCACCCGAACACCATAGTCAAAGGTGATGTAAAATGGATAAAGGAAAATTTCCTGCTCAGGGCTAATCAAGTTAGGGAGGAAGAGGAACTAATCAAGCCTAAAGTAAGAGCGAATTTTTTGCTCCTAACTACTCCCTCCCTAGAACCCTATCTGAAAATTGTTAGCAATCCATTTCATCGACACCTCCTTATTAGATTCAGGTTTAATATCATACAATACTCCCTAGACGATTTCCCTGTGTGGGGGGTTCCTGATACTCTAAACCCATGCAGTTGTGACAATTTCTCAGAGCAGTCCCTTATGCACTTTGTTATGTTCTGTGATCACTTTAAGGAGAGTAGAAGACGGTTTTTAGCCCCAATTCTAAGAGATGCAGGTTTTCTCCAAGTTCGCCCAGCCCTCTTGTACTTACAACTATTAGGAACTACAAGGGTAATTTTCGGGGTTGCTAAGAGCAGGAAGCTATCCCCGAATATTCAGGCGGGCTGAACGAATAAACTGTGTCTTTTTACTGATTTTTAAAATTGCCTTTTTACATGCCCATTTTTATCAACTTTTAATGATTTTTGTATGCATTGATCTCATCACTAAGGTTTACTGTATTTCTGAATTGATGAAATGTGATACTGTATTTTTATTGTTTGACTGTGCTTTTATGATTTTAACAATCGAATAAAGCTTGTTTTGACTTGACTTGACTTGAAAGCTGGAAATCAGAACGCACCAGGAGGCATTCAGAATATTGCAGACAGATTCAATACAGATTGTGGTATTCTACATGGCCAAATTCCTGATGGAGATGTGGATTAGACGTATGAAATATGTACACAATAGTCTTTAAACTCGATAGTTTGTGGGTACCTCTTCCATTATGTTGCTATCTTGATGTCCTGCTGCTAATGCTGTGTTTTAGATCTTTTAGAATAGTTTTATTTTTTATACGTTTTTGTTTTAAAAAGTGTTTAAATGATGTAATGTTAAGATTTTATAGGGGAGTCTTCCTTAATAGGCTGCTACTTACATGGATTAACAAATTAATATTTCAAGTTTTCTCTGTCTTATGCATTCCGTTTTATCTGTTTGAAGAGTATACGTCATGTTCCTTTGTAATTAAATGTGTCGTGTTTTGTACAGTACTTTTTTGATCTTAAGTGATTGAAGTAAAGTTTTTCGGAACTAAACTGCTAAACAAATCATAGGCCAGGTCTGAATTTTGTCTTGAGAGGTTCCAAGGCACTTCTCACTGAATGATGCAGAATTATTGGGAGTACAAATCTGTTCTAAGGGCATGTTGAGTAACAGGCTACATTCCTTTACCAATTCTGTTAATAAGAACAGGGTTGGTCAAGTGGGCTGTTGGATTTAGTTCACAATATACATTCTTCTAAAAACAAGGTGGCCCAGTGAGCTAGGTGCTCGCTTCCGACATCCAAGTGATCTTCAGTTCATGTTTTTAAATCCCCACAGGGCCAACTCAGCTTCTCACCTTTAGGAGGTGAAATTATATGGAGTACCATTTAATCCAGTAGTAATAAAAGCTGCTCTTTTTATGCTTCTGCCAAAGCTATACAAACCTTGATGTCCCTGGTATTCTTCGAAGAATACTTGCACTGAGATGCATATGCTCTATGTCATAGGAAACAGTGCAGCAGCTGTTGGCTGGGCAGTACCCATCCTGTGTGTCAAGTTACTCTTGTGAAGACATTTTCAGTATAGCAAGGGGAAAATGATTGACCTAAATGACCTGGCTGGCAGATCTGGCTGGGCTATTCGTGTTGGAGCAGGTAAAGACCGATTTTGCAAACTGCTAATGTCCAAACTGAGGAGGCATGATGGGCAAAAGAACAGTGCATTGAAATGCTATCCCCAGCAATTTGCAGAAGTTACACTTCTTACAGGCATTCCTCCCATCTCCTTTTGTGCTTCATCTTTTAGTGAAGCCTTTCCCTCATCGGAAAAGAGAACTATCATTCCCCAACCAAGAATGCACCAGGCAGCTTGTTTGCAGAGTAGTGAAGAAAGAGGGCAGAGCCTCTGGCGAGTTGTCAGCTTTAGATTTGTTTTTTTTTTAAGAAAAGGGGGCTGTGTGGTCCCCTTCCCTTGACCCTTTTGGGCCCAGGGAACCCAAATTAGATGGGGGGTTACAAACAAATCCTGAGGATGATTTTGGCCCAATTGAGGGAAGTCAAGCGGCCTCCTCCAGGGACATTTTCAGCCCTGGGGACCCCATCCCCAGGGGTATGGCCATCTCACTGGGGCCCATGGGGGGAGCCTGTAGCTCCATGGTCCCGGCTGGCTCCCACCTCCTGCAGGAGCTGGCATTGCTTTTTGCAACCAGGAGATGAAGACATGCAGCTCCCTGGTTGTAAAAAGCAAAGCGTGATCCGCTTTGAACAAGCAAGAACAAGAGGAGCAGACTTGTTTGCTGTGGGATGGTGATAGCACTTCTCCTGTCATCCCATAGCAAACTGAAATGTCCCGAGTGGGCACCCTGGTACACTGCTGGAGCCGGCCCTGAGGAGTGGGGGTCACCAGGTCCATTTATGGTCCCAAGAGGGGGCCCATGCAACCCCCTCCCATATTGAACTAGCCTGGGGCTGCGGGGGTACGTGCCCACCTACATTTAAGTACAGTAGCCCCAGGGAGGTGGCGGTCTATGGGGCTGCAGGGGGGCCATGTGGCCCCCAGCATTTCAAAGCCTTGACAAGGTGGCAGTCCCTGGGGTGGCATGGTGGGCTGGAGCCCTCCATGCATTATAATTAAAAATAGCCCAGGGAGGACCTGGCCCACCCAGGAGCCTAAAGGAAACGAAGCACGGAAGCCCGCACTCTATTTTTTCAAAAAAACTTCAGTGGCATTCGCTAATCCAACGCGACTCCTGCCACTTTTTTTTAAAATTCTTTTTCCGACCATGGGTACCCGCAGCAGCCCTAGGGGGTCGTGGTGTTTCTACCCTGCCCTCTTTTCTTTTTTTTTACATTTTTGCTTGTGACTCAGTTGAACCAAGTCACAAGGTGTCTGCCAGCACTTCCTGGTTTGCAGTGTTGGCAGCCAATCAGATCTCAGGCACGAGATTGGCAGGGGGTCGCAAATCCACCGCAGCCACCGTTGTATATCTGAGAAATCTTTAAATTTCTCAGGAACTACTGAACGGACTTACACCATTTAACAAAAAGAGTGCTTTCTAGACCAAGAGCTACCTTTTTTGCCAAATTAGGTGTAATTCGGTTCAGCCATTCAGGCTGTAGCAGTGTCTAAAGTTTCCTATGGAAATTGACATGGAGAAGAAGTGTTTTGGGACCTCCTCTTTTTCTTGGCCCCCGCTTGACAGATCCCCCCAAAAGTTTCAAAACAGCAGCTGAATCACCCTCAGTAGGGGGGAAGAAGCTAGACTGGGACTATTCTGCAACGTCGCAGACCTACTTAGAGGAGAGTAACTCCCAGGCCCCTGGTAATACCCCTATTCCGGCGCAGTACCTGGCCCCCTTTGACATGATTTGTACCACGCTTAAGCAGATGCAAGGGGAAGCAAGGTCAGAAAGTCGAAGGGCTAGGCAAGCCACAAAAAAGATCCATAACACCCTCAGGAAGGTTAATAAACTCTATGAAGGTATCGCCGAGAGAGTGACTGAGGTGGAGGAGCGGACTGGGAAGCTAGAAGATGATGTTGGGGCATGGCAGGACTTCAAGCTGGAGCAGGAAAAATTGACAAACGATTTACAATGGAAGTTGGAGGATTTCGAAAACCGCCAGAGGCGGAATAACATTTGCATTTTGGGCCTGGCGGAAGGAGCAGAGGGGCAGGACATTATGCACTTTATGGTTAATTTGCTAAGAGGAGCCTTCCCAGAATCACAGTGGGAGTGGGAAAGGGAGATACAACGGGCTCACAGATTCCCTTTCACCATCAGAAAAGGCCGAGGTGGTGAGGGGCAGGCAGGAAAACATGCGCTGCCTAGAGCTATCTTGATATATGTCGGTAATTACCTACTCAGAGAGGAAATAATGGATAAGGCTAGACCCGACAGAAAAAAGATCCTTTGAGGGAACCACCTTCTTTGCTAGGCCCGATTTTTGCCACGTAACGGTTGAGAGAAGGTGGAGACTTAGGCAGCTCATTAAACCGTTCCAGGCCTTAGGCTCCGAGGCGTTTCTCCTGTTCCCTGCAAGGCTAAAGGTAGTTACAAGGGGCAGAACAAACATCTTCCTGTCCGAGATTAAGGCCCAACAGTTCTTGGAGGAGATTAAGTCACAGAAAGGGGGTTGAGAAACATAGAGCTGTTAAACTGCAAGGATCCAAAACGAGATGAAGGGGGGAGTATGCACTGGTAGAGGAATGTTCTATAACTTGGTGTGTCGCTGTCTGGACTATTACCGAGGGGGCAACATACACAAAATAGCGAAATGATTAAGATAAAGGCACAGAGGGGGGGTATACGATACACTGGGTGGTGGGGTGGTGGGGGGAGAGAGGAGCGATTCCCACAAGCTATAGCGGCTACACATAGGTCTCATTGACCTATTTGCCAGTAAAGGGGGGGGGGAAACTGAGGGGGGCAGGGTGGGATTAGGGGGTAAAAAGAGGGCTAAAAACATAAAAAAGGAGATGTAGGGTGTAAGAAGCAGCACAGGAAAGCACAGTCCAGCGCGCAGGGAGTTCACATTTTACAGTACGCAGTAGACATAAGTTGGTGGATACTCGATAATTATCAGGTATATTATCAAAGCAAAGCGTTCGCCCGGGTAAGGTATGCAGGGTTGGACAAAACCTACGATGTATTTTAATGAGTTGCAGGATTGCTACTATTAATATCTGCGGTCTGAACGATTCTGGTAAAAGACTTAGGGTTGCGGCACTACTTAGGACACTTCAGCTGGATTTGGTTTGCCTCCAGGAAACACACGTTGAAGCCTCTAAGGGCTATCTTTTGGAGCACCTAGGGTTCACCGTACTGGCAAACACTAAGCAAGGTATGAAGCATAGGGGGGTGGCAGTATTAGGGAGATCCACTGATGTAGAGGTGATAAGGAAAAAAGAGGATCAATGGGGAAGGTGGGTAATATGGAAATAAGATTTAAGGGGGAAAAATGTACCATAGTTTCCGTGTATGGTTCCACAGAAGATGATCCTGAGATATTCCAATTTCTAGACATTGAGTTGGCACTGTGGCCCGAGCCAATTATATGTTGTGGGGACTTTAATGTTCACGATCCCAGTAGCTCATTTGCACAGACGGGGAGGGTATATGCAGGGAGAAAAAAGAGAACCCACAGGGCACTGACAGATATGGTGACAAATAACTCTTTAGTGGATCCATGGGTTAAGTTGAACCCAGGAATAGATGGTAGTACATTCTACTCGGCCCCCCATAAGATACTTGTTAGGCTGGATTACTTTCTGATATCAACCCCCTTGCTGGCAGAGGCACAAATAGAAAAACAGCCTCGAATTGTTTCGGATCATAGCCCATTGATTTTAACTATTAGAATGGGCCAGGCACGGTGAAAGGATACACAGTGGACATTCAATAGAGCCCTTTTGAAGGATGAAGGATACAGGGATTATATGACAGAATGGATTAGGGCTTATTGGGATATCAATAAAGGTACGGCTCCCTCGGGAGTGGTATGGGATGCCTTTAAGGCCGGGGTAAGGGGTGAGACAATGAGATATGTGTTTTCAGCCCAGAAAAGGACACGACTTAAAATTAAGGAAGTTTATCAAAAGTTGATAAGGGCTGAGGAGGAACTGGCGCAGGATTTGTGAGACAAGGCACCAATAGAAGAGCATCTGCTTAAAATTGTGGCTCTTAGGGCGGAAGCTGCAGAAAGTATTTAAAAAAAAGCAGCAGAGAATTATTTAACTAAGAGGGAAGCTGCTTACGAGCTAAGTGAGAAGGTGGGCCACTTATTAGCAGTGCGTACTAGACAGAGGCTAGCAGCATCAGACATTGTGGAGATTATGGATGGGAACGGGATCATGGTCACTGAAACAACTAAAGTAAGGGAAGTGTTCAGGCAGTTTTATGAAGAGCTATATACCGGGGGCGGGGTAGGAACTTTAAGCGAGGTTGAAAGCTATCTTAGGGATATTACCCCTCCGGGTATATCTATGGAAGAAAAGGTTAGGTTGGACTCCCCCTTTAGCCTGGAGGAATTTCTTACGGCATTAAGCATGTTACCATCAGGTAAAGCAGCCGGCCCAAACCAACTCCCGGTGGAGTTTTATAAAGTGTTTCACCAAGTTATAGGAGTTGATATGTTTAATGTCATGTTGAAGGCGCAGAAGGGGGACATGATACCTGATTCATGGGGGGAAGCGGATATCATTGTCATCTTAAAAAAAAGTAAAAATTCGACACTCCCAGGGTCATATAGGCCTATCACACTGATGAACGCAGATACCAAGGTGTACTCCAAGATATTAGCAAGAAGGCTGGCAGAGGTGACAGAGGGATTAGTAAGCCACACTCAGCATGGGTTTATTCCAGGCAAAAGCACTACGCAACACATTAGGCAGGTGGTCACAACCTTTGATGCGGCGGGTGTCCTGGGGGACCCTATCGCGGCACTCTTTTTGGATGCCGAGAGGGCGTTTGATAGGGTCTCCTGGGAATACCTGTGGCAAACATTAAAGTGGAATGGAATGGGGAACAGCTTTATAACCGCGATGCAGACTCTGTATAAGAATCCGTCAGGAAGGATCAGAGTTAACAGAGGACAATCGTCAGCAGTTAGGATGGGAGAGGGACTAGACAGGGCTGCCCATCTTCCCCATTGCTCTTCGATCTTTATCTGGACCCATTGATAAGAAAAATGGAGGGCAATGCAAGGATTCCGCCAATAAGGCTGAATGGGTGTGAGGTAAAGATGCTGGCCTATGCTGACGACGTGGCCATCTTGACACCCAATCCCAGGATGGCCATAGGGGAAATTGAGTCCGAAGCACAAAGATTCGGGCAAATATCGGGGTACAGTCTAAATAGTTCCAAAACTCAAATAGTGTGTAACCACCATATTGTTTTTAATGATCAAAGAGTTGTGGACTCAGCGGTATATTTGGGGGTTGCAATCACAGCTGATTTAGACTCACTGGTACAGAATAACCTCGCGCCCCTGATGCTAAAGGTCAAGACGGATCTAGATCGAATGAACAATTTACATTTGTCATTAGTGGGCTGCACCAATGTCATAAAAATGTTAATATTGCCAAATTTTTTGTATTTCTATAGGGCAATACCGTTATGTTATTTTTTGAGGCGAAATGGTTTAAAGATCTGGAAAGCATTTTGAATAGATTTATTTGGGCTCATGGCAAGACTCGTAGGGCATATCGTTTTATGTCACTGCCTAGAGAAAGAGGAGGTTGGGGGGCGCCTGATTTCAGATTATATTACTGGGCATCTGCACTGCAACATATGCGGGGGCTGATTGGAGGGGGCGGTTTGGACGTCAGAACAACAAATGATTCATCTAGGATATACTCTGTAGTGTTGGGACCGGAGGTTGAGAATTCTTTTCTTAAATGTATCGATTTCGCATATAATAAAAGAACCAGATTCAAGACAGTCCAAGCCGCAATTAAGATTTGGAATGCTGTGATGAAGAAAATTGGCCTGGGCCGATACAATTGGTATACCAGGTTGTTTAAAAATGTCTCCTTTCCAATGCAGATATTTGGGGATATTACCATGGCGGGCTGGACGGAGAAGGGGATCGTCCAGATTGGGGATGTAAGGAGTACGGAGGGGGTGTTCCAATTTACAGATTTAATGAGCAGATTTGGATTAGACAGGAGGGATTTTTTTAAATTTCTGCAGTTAAGAAGTTTTCTTGGAAATATGCAGGGTGGGCGTGTGGGGTTCGGTAAGGTAGAAACACTGGAGAAAATAAGGTTAGGGGGGACTGCTCTATTTGGAGCTTTTACGCAAGCCTGATAGCAGCAAAATCGGATGATATGGATAAGTATAGTGATAAGTGGGCAGACAAGTTGGAAGGCGAGGTTAGTTGGTTTAAAGAGTCACTGGATTTAGGTCGCACTCTGCTCTGCTCAGCGCCGCTGCAGTCGCAGCAGTATAAAACCCTCTACTCGCTGTACTTCACTCCAGCAAAGATAGCAAAATGGGGGGGGCAGCGTAGGTATTACATGTCCAAGATGTAGTTCCCCCGATGCAGATTTAATACATGTATTTGCTGAATGTCCGCAATTACAAACAGCGATAAAAGAGATAGAGAAGTTTCTTGATGCTTCCCTGGATATCCAGATTACCTTAAAACCAGCAGAAATATTGTTAGGGATAGTCACAGATAGTAATATTACTCAGAGGGAGTTTATTTTTGTCGCTATGGCAGTTTATAGGCTCTGCATAGCCAGGGCCTGGCTTGATAAAACCCCCCCAGCAATGCAAGTCTGGCTGTCCAACCTTTTGTCAACTTACAATCTGGAAAAAAATATATATGCTCGGAAAGGTAGAAAAGGGAGGAGCTTGGGGTTAAGGATATGGGACCCTATTATAAGATGGAGAGAGGGCCTGGGGTTGGCTGATTAGGTTAGGAGAGTTTTGGATGAATTTGCTGCATGTGTTGTAGAAATTTGAGATGATAGTGTAGTGTAGTTCCTAGTTTCCCACTAGGCCCTGCGCATTGGAATAACATAAACAGTAGTATCGACGTAGAAGTGCGGATCTTCCAGGCCTCTACTGACTATGCTAAACTTAATTGGGTTTGTTACCAACTAGCTCAGAGGTCACTGGAAACTTTCTTGACTGAATAGGAAGTGATCAGCTTCCCTGGCACAGACAAGAAGGGATTCAGTTTTCCAAGAACCGTGCAACATGACAACTTTGCTCCTCAGATCAAGAGTCGATCTCTAAGGTCGTGTGAAACAATAGACAGTTATTTTACTCAGTCAGGTTGGTGCAGATTACTTTCACAATATGTAGAGAATAGAGAGACGGGCATTTGTCAATAAAGGGTTAACATTTATTGAACAGTCTTTCTTCTCGTACAAGAGAAATGTATTGCCACAATTGCAAGACTTGTTATTATAAAAAGTACGTACAGTAAGATAAGTATTGCAAGATAATACTGTAAAAGCATTGATATGGTTTCTTAGCCATACAATGGTTTAAAAGTAATAAAACATATATACATTCATATATACATTAGGCTAAAATACTCAACTGGTGCTTCTAACTACGCCTACCCCAGTGTACCTGACCTAAGCCTAATACTTGGGAGGGGAGTAAGTAAGTAGCTTTAAGTTAAGTTGGTTTTGCCAAGGTTTGCTTCAAGAATTCTCACTAAGGGTTTAGTCAACACCATACCTCTGAATAAAATGATGGAGGTCTGGTATCTCCTTCAGGGGGAACTCGGTATCCCAGTCACCCGCAAGGGTAGACCAGAAACGCTGGAGCTGGATTCCTCTGCAGGAGAAAGACAGCGTCTCTCTTCAGCGCGTCGAGGAGGAGAAGGAGGGGGGACAGCGTCCGCGGGCAGCTTGCATCTGCTGGGCTCTTGCAGAGGGACGGCTGTTCAGCTCCTAAGTTCACCACACCATCGTTCGCGCTTTAGCAGCGATAATGGTATCAGCAGCTTCGGGCGACGGGCAGCAGGGTGCTAGCTTCAGCGAACCACAGCTAACAACGGTAGCAGCAACACAGCATTTGCTTAAGGCAACGTTGGTAATATTTATACCTGAAAGGTGCCATGTTTGACGTAAGTTTGCTGGACATAAGACGTCAATTAAAGATGTCACTAGGAAGTGATAGCTATCAGTTGCTCATTAGAGTTCCATTACTAATCAAAACACAGCAAGCGGGGATTTCCAGGTTTGCTGAGTTTTTATCTTGTTGAAGAACTCGGAGTGTTAATCTAGGAATCTCAGATAGTGACTTCTGCTCTGTCATTGCACTAATTGGTTGCAAAGGAAGTGGCAGAGAAAACTATTCTGGAATGTGGCTCTGTTCGTGTGAGGCCAGAGATGACTTTCTAAATATCGCACTTGAACGGTTATGCCAATATAGGGAATAAATGGATTTATAGCCGAATAGGGGCATAAGGTCACAGTATCGATCAGGATCCTAGATAAGCACGCAACACCCACTCCACGGGTTCATGTCCATCAAATTACTAAAACTAGAGCAATAAGATGCATGTGTAACATTGCCCACCCGAAAATACATAAATGCATTTGAAATAGGCGTATAATGTAATACGTGAAATTTAGGTACTGTACGTTTTTTGAAGCATAGAAATCATTCAAAAATTATTGCATATGAAATCAATGAACGATTATGCAAAAAGAATTACACATGAAATATCTCTGAAACAGAAGAAGGGCGAGATAAATCATCACATATAAATGCATTGCAATAAATGTGCTAGAGGCTGGTGTAAGGTTGGTATGTCTCTAGATGTGTTTAGAAATAGAAGTGTGAAGCTTCTGTTCTCTAAGAATAGTTTTTACTTTAAGCAAAGAATTGTTCGTGCCAAAAAAGGGTCAATATTAAAAAGTGTTCAATTCAAAAGAATTAATGCTTGAACGGGGAAATAGAGTTCCAACGCTTTTAGCAGTTTTTGTTGTTCAAAACTGAAGGCCGAATTCAGAGTTCATGGGAACGCTGTGTGTCGGAAAGCTTCTCCAAAGGTATTATTTCTGTTCGGGTGAGAACATCATATCAGACAGGCTCTCAAAGAATTGGTCTACAAAATCAGGTGACAGTTCAACCAAATTCGATAGTGCTGTAACTTGGCAGGTGTGAGAATGATTGCTGTCATCATAGTCGGGATCAGCAATGCTCACAGAAGGTCGTACCTGGGTGATGCTGCTTTTGTCACTCGCTCCACTGTTACCAGCTAGTCGTAGCACAGGAGTCTCAACGAATGCCGTCATCAGGATTGGTAGCCGCTGGGGACAACACAATGCGTGAGCCGTTATTGGACTGAGCAAAGTATCGACGTCCATTGGTACTGCTGATGGAAGTGAAAGACAGATGTCCAACACGCACTCATCTCCGCATAGCATACATCAAAGTACCGGTAAGATACAGTTCTGCCATATAGGTCTGAATGAAAGGAACCAGGTCATGTTTAGATCTCTCAGCCTGGCCAATCCAAGGACGTTAGTTATCCTGTCCCGGTAGCGCATTGCTAGGATTGTCTCTTCCATTCCCATAGGAGCTATGTCTGAGCTTTGGCTTGCCATAACGAAGCAGGACGGTCAAAAATAAAATCCCTGCTACAAGTCCCAAAAATAAGGGTATGCCGCCAAAAACAGAGTGGACAAAATTAGGAACGATTCCCAAAATTGCTTGAAAAGGTGTTAGCAGTCCCGTAAAAATCGACTTAAATATGCCTGGGATGCCTGTGGCACTAGACATGTTAAGGAGCTGGCTAAGCATTTCTACGAAATGCACGGGGCAATTTGTTGATAAAAGTTCATGAACTTCAGTAGCTGTCCTTGCAACTAGAAGATCATACGTCTCTTTTGATGACGTTATGGGCACTGTTGTCTGCAAAAGCACAGACTTCATTTTGCTTAAAGTATCAATTCGTATAGAATAGAGATTCAGACGAGGCCAGATGGGAGTCACTGTGTCTGCAGGCCCACTCGGGAACAATGCCTGCATACAGCATTTGACCATGGATGTTACTCTTACTAGATAACTTTTCCCTGGCACAAGGCCACAACATCTGTGATTCGTTCTAACTCCCGTTAGCAAGTTGCATAAAGAAGGGCTCTATCTGAGTTGCAGATGTGACTAGCTGGTGGCATGAAAGGTTGTTCGAATTTCCTTCACAGGCTCCGTGTAAATTAATACCCTGACACAAAAGTATACCGCTTAGTGAATGTTTACAATTTTCACCACTAAGAAATACATTTTTGTCGCTGTCACTATAGCAAGAATGTGTGTATGGTAATTTCCATTCTGATTTTACAGAACCTTTACCCAATCGTTCATACTGGCCAGCAGGTATGTACTCAAGGCACTTTTTAAATCGGAAAGTTGTTATCGGAATGGTGATAATTCCGTGTATTATCCATTCAATGACAGGACTTTCTGACATTGTCAATGGTAATCTCTCAAGTTTTTCGATGCTCAGGATTGTATAGTCTGCTCCTTTCTGTGCCAAACTGATTTGTTTATCAGTAAGGTTAAAAATGGAAAACAATGACGTTGTGTTGATTAAACGCCAAGGCACATAGCCTGAACGAAGATTTTGCAGCATCCAGCCCAATTGTACAATATTGTCCAACGAATATATTCTGGAGGACAGAGTCATTAACCCATTGTCCACTACAGAAAGTGATTTTTCCAAATTAATACGATCAATTTCTCGTATTTTTTCAGCTGTTTCAATTTGTGTGACTTTCCAAGCCTCGTTGTATGCAGCATAGATACTGGTCGCTATGAAACGCTTTTGACGCTGTTTGCGTGGTCCAAGAATGAAATCGCGCAAATCAGCACCATCTTTTAGTAAAGACAAGTGTTGCTTAATTTCAGCCAGTGTGGATGATGTTAGCCATTCGAGGCAGAGTTTCCCTACACTGTATGTTGTTACTATCCCTGGATGTTGTCTCTGGGAGTATCTAGGGTCTTGTCTGGTCATTTTTAACCCCTGTGTTTTATTCAGGAATCTATCTTGACAGTTGTTTGTGTCAGTAGGCCCGATTAACCACTTTTTCCAATCAGGATGTGTTCTGTTAAAATGTAAAATTTGTGATACGTCTAACTCAATATCTGTAGTTGTATTTTCAGGTATTGGCTTTGGAATAGACGGTGTTTTAAGGTCTTTGATCTTAGCTAGGCCAAGACAGGATGTTTGGTGTATTGTGTCATTTAAAAACATCATTTGTTCTGGTATCATGCAGGTTCTGAATAGTGCTTCAAGGCCTTGTACCTGCCAATCTTTTGTACCCCAAATGGTTTTCGTTTCAATGTTATTTTTCCAATAATCAAAACCAAATGTCATCATTTTTTCATAAAATGCTTCTGAATATATCAATTTAGAATTTGTCAGCATTGTTTTCATTTTTGTTTTATCTAACAGTTTGTAATAAAACGTTTCTGCATCACTGGTGTTAAACCCTGAGAAGTATTTGAATTTCTCAAAAAATGCTTTAGAACTGCTTTTAGGTGGTGTAGCACAATGTTCCCATTGATTATACATAAAAACATTTCTAGGCTGTGCAGATTTATGCAAATAATGATCACCATAATGTGTGTAGCAGAATAATTGCTCATAACTAGATGAACCTTGTAAATAATCATGATCTGTGAATCTAGCTGACATTACTAAATCAGACATCATGTCATTAATACTGTTAAAGTCCCAATCATCAGAGAATGTACTAGGTTTTACAAAGTCACTTAAGGAAACCTTCAGTTGATGAGGATACTTCAGGATTTCGACCGGACCATAGATCTCATAGTCTGTTTTCTCCCATACTACCCCACCAGGTATTGGAATTGCTGTGCCAAACTGATTTGTTTATCAGTAAGGTTAAAAATGGAAAACAATGACGTTGTGTTGATTAAACGCCAAGGCACATAGCCTGAACGAAGATTTTGCAGCGTCCAGCCCAATTGTACAATAGAACGTAATTGAGATTGGCCATGTTGTAACATTAGCAAGTCTCTTTCTATTATGTCAAAGGCAGAAGATACAATATTGTCCAACGAATATATTCTGGAGGACAGAGTCATTAACCCATTGTCCACTACAGAAAGTGATTTTTCCAAATTAATACGATCAATTTCTCGTATTTTTTCAGCTGTTTCAATTTGTGTGACTTTCCAAGCCTCGTTGTATGCAGCATAGATACTGGTCGCTATGAAACGCTTTTGACGCTGTTTGCGTGGTCCAAGAATGAAATCGCGCAAATCAGCACCATCTTTTAGTAAAGACAAGTGTTGCTTAATTTCAGCCAGTGTGGATGATGTTAGCCATTCGAGGCAGAGTTTCCCTACACTGTATGTTGTTACTATCCCTGGATGTTGTCTCTGGGAGTATCTAGGGTCTTGTCTAGTCATTTTTAACCCCTGTGTTTTATTCAGGAATCTATCTTGACAGTTGTTTGTGTCAGTAGGCCCGATTAACCACTTTTTCCAATCAGGATGTGTTCTGTTAAAATGTAAAATTTGTGATACGTCTAACTCAATATCTGTAGTTGTATTTTCAGGTATTGGCTTTGGAATAGACGGTGTTTTAAGGTCTTTGATCTTAGCTAGGCCAAGACAGGATGTTTGGTGTATTGTGTCATTTAAAAACATCATTTGTTCTGGTATCATGCAGGTTCTGAATAGTGCTTCAAGGCCTTGTACCTGCCAATCTTTTGTACCCCAAATGGTTTTCGTTTCAATGTTATTTTTCCAATAATCAAAACCAAATATCATCATTTTTTCATAAAATGCTTCTGAATATATCAATTTAGAATTTGTCAGCATTGTTTTCATTCCTGTTTTATCTAACAGTTTGTAATAAAACGTTTCTGCATCACTGGTGTTAAACCCTGAGAAGTATTTGAATTTCTCAAAAAATGCTTTAGAACTGCTTTTAGGTGGTGTAGCACAATGTTCCCATTGATTATACATAAAAACATTTCTAGGCTGTGCAGATTTATGCAAATAATGATCACCATAATGTGTGTAGCAGAATAATTGCTCATAACTAGATGAACCTTGTAAATAATCATGATCTGTGAATCTAGCTGACATTACTAAATCAGACATCATGTCATTAATACTGTTAAAGTCCCAATCATCAGAGAATGTACTAGGTTTTACAAAGTCACTTAAGGAAACCTTCAGTTGATGAGGATACTTCAGGATTTCGACCGGACCATAGATCTCATAGTCTGTTTTCTCCCATACTACCCCACCAGGTATTGGAATTGCTGTGACATTTACTGTTGACAGTTCTCTTTTCTTCACGTGGGATGATCTGTGTGGTTTGAGGACTAGGTTGATGTTCTGACTTGCTGTGTCCATTCAATTGAAATAAACTTTCCTAAAATTAAAACTAAAATTAGGCATAGTAGGAGTATGAATACCCCTGAAATAATCCAATGCTCAATCAACGGTGAATCCAGATATAATTCTTTGATTAGTTGAAGGAGTCCTGTTGTATTTTCTCTAGAATACCTTTTTATTTCTGGCATCACTTCGGGGTCGTTTTGATCTTCAGAGAAGTTGTCGAAGTTGATGATATAACCAGAGGCAGTTCTGTCAATTGTTGGGATTGTTCTTTCAATCTGTCTTTCGGTAGCATTTTCTGATGCCACATTATTGTAGACTGGAGTTTCTTGACGAACTGTTTCAATCTGTGTCTCAAGAGGCACGAGTTCCATGGCATAATTGCATAGTCCTTCTCTGTGCACTGCAGGCTGATCGAATGTGATTAGTCTTTCAGTTTGAACCTCTTGGATTGTTGCAAGTTTGGGTATTCTGTTGTTTCTTGGGAGTCCACTGGGCCTACTGTTGTTTATAGGCCACATGCTTGTGGTTTTACCAGGTCGATAGACACGACTCTGTTCTCCTTTTTACCAGCAAGGGGCGGTAGTACTACTGATCTTGTTCCGGTGACTGCCAAGACAGGTACTGCTTTTCTGTAAGAAGGCCCAAATTCCTTCTTCACCGCGATTTTTTCTCTGACTAGATCCCCAATCTTTGGAATCCAGACAGGCCTTGCTGGGGCTGTTGCTTGTGGTGCCTCGTCAGTGGTAGATGGCTGTTGCTTTAACTTTATGTTGCTTAAGGATTTTCTTGTTTCATTCAGTTCCTGTAAAACAGCCAAACGATCTTTGATGTCAAAGTCTGTTGTTTTTTCTTGTACCACTGACATCTGACTATCGAGGTCCTGAATGTTCATTCTAATTCCGAACAATAGTTCGTATGGGCTGAAACCTTTTAGAGAATTTCTTGGCAAGTTATTAAGACTGGTCTGGACACTTATTAGATGTTTGACCCACCCAGCGCCTGAACCTAATACCTTCGCTGTTATAGATCGCTTTATGTCCCGGTTTTTTCTTTCAACCACACTATTCCCTTCGGGGTGCGACGGACAAGAATACCGCAACCCAATTCCCAAGCTGGCCATGGCCTCCTTATAAGCTCGAGAGCTAAAAGCAGGACCCTGGTCAGAATGGAACGTGGTAATTGCGTATGTGCCGATAAAGACTCGCAGATCTCTCTTATAACAGTTCTAGCGTCAGCCGAACGCTGGAGGCTACATTATTTAAGTGTTTTTTAGTCTTAACTGATTAATAGGACGCAGGATGGGGTGTAGGCAGCGTTACGCTGTTTCTGATCGGTAGCCGGTAGCCTGGTTCACCACTGCGATCTCTGTTACAGTTTTCACAGTTGTTTGCATATATTTGGTGTTCTACACTCATTCCCGGCCACCAGTATACTGATTGTAATTCAGTCAGGGATTCCTTGATCTTTCTGTGCCTAGGACCCAAACCCATGTGTGCGTCTGCTATTAAAAATATTCTCCTGTTCGTGTTTGGAATTACTCGGTCCCCCACTCCAGGGATTCGAGCAAAAGGAACGGAGTTTGCATCGATTACGTATGCATAATTGAGTGGATAGTTCACGGGCAGTGCTGCACAGTCGCCTTTTACGGTCGTTTTTACTGCCAGCATGGTTTCCCCGTCTATGTATTTTTCTGTACGCTTTTTTGTGGCTACGGAAGCCGGTTTAGTTGCTTCCGCTGTGGCTGTATTAGCCAATGAATTCCCTGCAACGTGAACGCCATCACGTTGAAGACTCTGTGCGTGAATCACGTGAGTCTTTTGTAGTTCTTTGTGTAAAAGAGCTACCTGTTTCCAGAGCAATTTATGCTTTATTGTGGCACCTGTGTCATCTTTGTAATCGTTTTCAATCCACCTCTGCAATTTATTGTTGTAAGAGTTGACGCAAAAATGAGAATCGCACACGATAAGTGTCGGGAATTCACGTTCTGCATTTTCGAGCGCCATCTTTAAACATCTGATTTCAGTTCTCTGAACCGAACAGTTTCTTACAGATTCAGTTTTTGTTACTTTCGGTCTGAATTTACCGCACAGCCAACGACCTTTAACAATCGCACAGGCTGCATCGTAGGATTTGCTCTCTACGTTGAAATGCTGTACAAATCTATCTGTATAGATTATACAGGCGTATTATGGGAGAGGCAGAAGTTCGATTGGCAGAGGATATTCTTCTTCATATTCTAAATCATTCAGTTCTTCGAATTGCGGGGCGAAATAGTATTTCACATCTTCCGCTCCTAGAGAATCTACACACTGTATCCATTTCGGATCCAGTGACACTGTAGGCAGGTTTACTGGGCTGAATAGCGCCTCGAAGGCGGATTCCGCTGTGAGGATATTAATACTTTTGTCGTGTGCTAGTTCTCTTTCATTTGCTAATGCAATTTGCACTGCTTTCACAGTTCTTTCTGTGAGACTGAATGCTTTTTCTGCTTGTGTGTACAAGTGAGATTTATTTGAAATTGGTACCTTTTCTCCCTCATTAGAGGTTAGGTACGTGAATCCGCATCTTCCTGGGATGACTCGGATTACAAGATCGTGTGTATTGTCACGTGTATCTAATTTAGTTTTAGCTAACATGTCTGTTTGCAGTGATCTCAAAATTTCTGTGTGTTTTTGAGTCCAATTGATTTGCTTAAAATCATGTTTAATTAGTTCATAGAGAGGTTTAACCCTCTCTGCGTAATTTAGAATGTATGTTCTTCCGAAATTCAGAAAACCTAGTATGGATTGTAAATTCTTCAGCGTTTTTGGAGCTTGGAGTACAGCGCACTTCTCTAAGGAGTTGTCCGCTAGGCTTTTTCCTTCACTTGATAATTCGTACCCTAAGAATAGTACTGTCAGATGGGCAATTCGAGACTTTTTAAAGTTGAATTTGTAACCCTCTGCTGCGAACCCAAGTATAATGGTGTTCACTCTTTTCAAGTGAGTATCCAAGTCGTCGTCTGTGAGATAGATATCATCTACGTAAGACAATGCCTCATCATCATATATTTGTAGTAACTCTGTTACTCTAGCTGAGAATAGTCCTGGGCTGTTCTTGAACCCCTGTGGGAGTCGACAGAATTTTTTCTGCGACCCAAATGCTGAGAAAGCGGTCAAGTATCTGCTTTCTGGTGCAATGTTTTGACAAAAGAAACCATTCGATATGTCTAAAGTCGTTTTATATTTTTTCCTAACTATGTTATTCATTAGGGCTGCACTATGCGAGTTTTGTACTGCAAAAGTTTTGCAACATGTATTAAGGTGTCTGTAGTCCAAAACTAGACGATATGAATTGTCTGGCTTGGAGACAGGAAACAAAGGATTGTTCATTTGAGAGGTGCATGTTTCAATCACCCCCTGGTATTCAAGTTGATCTAAGATCTCCCTGACTTGTTTTTTAGCTTCTTGCTTAATGGGATACTGCCGTTGGGCAGTTGGTTCACTTTTTAACTGGATTTTGTGAGGAGGTGAGTCCTCATCCCATCCTACATGATTTTTATATAATGCCGGTGCCTGGGCTACTGCCCATTTCCTTGCATATGTATATTTTTTGTGAATCGGAATGTGATTCGAGAAGGCAGGCATAATCACTTCTTCGCCACGAGGGCACTCCCTGACAAACTCTGGGGGCCAATCTTTTTCAGCTAACAGAATATCATAGCCTTTTGAGAGCGTATCCCAAAATAGACCTCTTATTTTCCTAGTCTTATCACCCTCTATATGCAATGTTATTTCGTATATTTTATGGGGCTCGCTAAGTCTGGTGTCGGCAGTTTCAACCTGAATGTATTCATTCGTGTCCACTGTCTCCAGATGACTCATCAAGATCTTGCGCGCTATACTGATTTCTGCTGCACTGTCCAACATTGTCAATGCCCACTCCCCGTTTTTCAACTGTGTCCTCAGTATTCTCGGCATGGTTGATTACTCTAATACTGGCTACCTTCTTTTTTGGAAATTGAGATTTTTTACTCTGAGCAGGTTCCTTGTCTTTGGACTTGGTGTGCTCTCCTGGGTCTGACCGTCCTCTTCTTTCCGATTTCTGTGGAAAAGATCGAGAGGGACGTGTATCAATACTTTGATATCTATCAGGTTTTTTCAGATTATCCCTATTTCTAAGGTTATATCTTTTCTCAGAGGGCTCCATCTGGGGAGACTGGTGTTCTCGAGTCAGAGTTCTTTCCCTCCGTCGAGGAGACCTTCCTCTGGACTGGAAAACTTTTTCCTTGGGAGTGGATTGTTTATTTCCATCCCAGCTCTTTTTAGGAGTGTTTAAATTATTTTTAATAAATAATTTTTCAGGATTTTCGAGCAGTTGGGGCTTTACTGGTTTCCCACCCAAGCTGTCTCTACCTAATTCTTCATAGCATTTTTCTATGATTTTGGCAAACTCAACTGGATCTTTTATATCTGTTTCCTTCAACTTCTGGCGGATCGCCACAGATGCTGCTTCTCCCTTTATGTTGGCTAATAATATAGCCGAGACCTGCTTGAAGTCTTTCAGTAATTTCATACCAAGATTTAAAGCGGGCTCTGGACCGTATTCATTCTGAATCTGTTTTAGCACATCCGGTATTACCGCCATAGACGGAACACCATGTGTTTTTGTGTAAATGAAAGCAAAGACTGTACCCCAAGTGTCGCAGTCCTCTATGTGTGGTGCGATTCCCATAGGAAGGCAGATGGTCAAGATTCTGTGTTTCTCTATAGAGGTAGTATCAGGAAATACTGCCTCTATTTGAGTGATTTTCTGTGCTAACCAGAAAGGAATTTGTTCCGTCTTTACGGGTGTTTTACCAAGACATGACTGTATGTTCTGTGGTGTGATTTTATTAGTGTTCCCCTGATGAGGGGTCAGCTGTGGTACATTAACAGCTGGTTGGACTGTTGCAGTCCGCATTACATATTGGACTAATTGCCTATGTATTTTTATAAGTGTTTTTAGCTGTACTAACAGCTCTTCTCTAGACATTTTTGCAATGTCCGGATGTGGTGTGTAGCTGGCTAGAACCGGCCACGTTGCTCCTGGTCTACCTAGTGGACCGAGCCTGGTAATATGATCATTATGTTTTAGGGCGCCATTAAACCAGAGCAGGTGCTCTTGGAATTTTAGTGGGATTTCAGTCTCCTCGAAAGGAGCGTACTCTTCCGGAGGTTCCTCTATTTTGTAATAGTGAAACTCTTTTGTTGTAGCGTTTGCCGCTGGAAAGTTTATCCATTAATAGAATACCTCTGTCTGCCGATATTCGTGAGCCTCTATCACGAAAATAACTGTACCACCTTGAGGTGTCAGTCCGTTTTCTATAAGTTTTAAAGTTATAGATTTTCTTAAGTGGACCGGGATGATAATTGCATCCGGGTCTGTCTGTAGGAGACTCGAGTCTTCCTCTATTAGTAGGGTTGCCAGTCTAACTGCTTCCCTTTCCTCTTCACTGTCTGACATTATATAAATGCAGATTTTGCAGAGTTGGTCTCCAAGGAGACAAAGATTAGGTGCACAATATTTTGGAACACTGTATCCTTCAACGTTGAATAAACCAGAGCTTTACATAGGAATCTCTTCCTACTGAGTTCGGGCGGATTTTAACCTTTCACCCACTCCAGACGTCTATTGGAGTATTTACGGGAGAAAGGGGTCTGCGTGAAATATGCACGACTGGGTTACTCTAACGTCTTGCGTTAGTTTATCGCCTTACCAAACGTTGGGCGCCATGTAGTGTAGTTCCTAGTTTCCCCCTAGGACCTGCGCATTGGAATAACATAAACAGTAGTATCGACGTAGAAGTGCGGATCTTCCAGGCCTCTACTGACTATGCTAAACTTAATTGGGTTTGTTACCAACTAGCTCAGAGGTCACTGGAAACTTTCTTGACTGAATAGGAAGTGATCAGCTTCCCTGGCACAGACAAGAAGGGATTCAGTTTTCCAACAACCGTGCAACATGACAACTTTGCTCCTCAGATCAAGAGTCGATCTCTAGGGTCGTGTGAAACAATAGACAGTTATTTTACTCAGTCAGGTTGGTGCAGATTACTTTCACAATATGTAGAGAATAGAGAGACGGGCGTTTGTCAATAAAGGGTTAACATTTATTGAACAGTCTTTCTTCTTGTACAAGAGAAATGTATTGCCACAATTGCAAGACTTGTTATTATAAAAAGTACGTACAGTAAGATAAGTATTGCAAGATAATACCGTGAAAGCATTGATATGGTTTCTTAGCCATACAATGGTTTAAAAGTAATTAAACATATATACATTCATATATACATTAGGCTAAAATACTCAACTGGTGCTTCTAACTACGCCTACCCCAGTGTACCTGACCTAAGCCTAATACTTGGGAGGGGAGTAAGTAAGTAGCTTTAAGTTAAGTTGGTTTTGCCAAGGTTTGCTTCAAGAATTCTCACTAAGGGTTTAGTCAACACCATACCTCTGAATAGAATGATGGAGGTCTGGTATCTCCTTCAGGGGGAACTCAGTATCCCAGTCACCCGCAAGGGTAGACCAGAAACGCTGGAGCTGGATTCCTCTGCAGGAGAAACACAGCGTCTCTCTTCAGCGTATCGAGGAGGAGAAGGAGGGGGGACAGCGTCCGCGGGCAGCTTGCATCTGCTGGGCTCTTGCAGAGGGTCGGCTGTTCAGCTCCTAAGTTCACCACACCATCGTTCGCGCTTTAGCAGCGATAATGGTATCAGCAGCTTCGGGCGACGGGCAGCAGGGTGCTAGCTTCAGCGAACCACAGCTAACAACGGTAGCAGCAACACAGCATTTGCTTAAGGCAACGTTGGTAATATTTATACCTGAAAGGTGCCATGTTTGACGTAAGTTTGCTGGACATAAGACGTCAATTAAAGATGTCACTAGGAAGTGATAGCTATCAGTTGCTCATTAGAGTTCCATTACTAATCAAAACACAGCAAGAGGGGATTTCCAGGTTTGCTGAGTTTTTATCTTGTTGAAGAACTCGGAGTGTTAATCTAGGAATCTCAGATAGTTACTTCCGCTCTGTCATTGCACTAATTGGTTGCAAAGGAAGTGGCAGAGAAAACTATTCTGGAATGTGGCTCTGTTCGTGTGAGGCCAGAGATGACTTTCTAAATATCGCACTTGAACGGTTATGCCAATATAGGGAATACATGGATTTATAGCCGAATAGGGGCATAAGGTCACAGTATCGATCAGGATCCTAGATAAGCACGCAACAATAGCTGCTTACCGAACTCAGTAGGATGCTTTGATGAATTTTGTTTATGATGGAAATAATTTGATAAGAAATGTGCTGTAAGAAATTAATTGTACTATTGGAGAATGTGCGTCCCAAGGTGCTAACTGTGCAATGGTGAAAATAAAAAATATATAAAAAAAAAAAAAAACAGCAGCTGAAGTGAGCGACAAATTAGTTTTGAAAGTTTTATTAAGATTCAAAAAATGACACCAAAGATATAGGCAACTGAGAAACAACTTTTAATAGAAATCAAGTTCTAACTATAACTCCCTACAGGCGACCGCCAGTAGGTAATATCATGGTGTAATCAATTATAAATGTATTTCTATAATGCTGACTACCAAGTGGGACTGTTTGAATTCCTTCTCTTCTTTTCCCTAAACTGTGCTAAGGCTGCTAGATGGCAAATCCCCTCCCCCATTCTAGAACCTAGAAAGACAAAAACACCCCTAAGCTGAGTGTTTAAGAGACTGTTTAGTGTTTTTTTGGTTAGAAATGTTGTCTGTAGAGTGCATACAGCAGTCGTTTTTGGCAACAAAAACAAGGTTTCTAAGTGTGTGAAAAGCAGTATTTGGAAGTTTTATATTTGGGCTTTGCCTGCAGGGTTGAACAGTACCTGTAAAGTGTGTATTGGACCTGTCTGTTTTTCAAGGAGATCTGTGCTCTGGAGCAGCTTCCAGTCCCCTTGCACACCAAGTTCTTCTTTACTGATTGGCTCACAGGGCATCTGACCAGGCCTTTGCCCTCCCCAACACCTGCACAGCCACTTAAGTTTAAGGTCATATGCTCTCTATATAGGTTTATTATTGGTTGTTGCCTCGGTGTTCAGACTGGTTTCTAGGGCTAGGGTTTCCATTGGAACTAAGACTTGAGGTTTGAGATGGGATTGGCTCATAGGGCTAGGGTTCTGATTAGTTCCTAGGGGTAGGGTGGCTGTTGGACCTAGGGCTAAGATTTTGAGCCCTGATTGACTGATAGGGCTACAGTTCTTTTTGGTTACTAGGGCTAGGGTTTCTATTTGACCTAGGCCTAAGGGTTTGAATTTTGATTGGTTGCTAGGGCTAGGGCTGTGATTGGGTAATAATGCCAGGACTTATAATTGATCTAGGGCTTAGGACTAGGGTTCTCATCGAACCAAGATCATGTGATCTAGAGCTATTTAACCTTAGGGTGTCTCAGCCAGGGCATCAAGGCAGTTGCCTGTTTGAACTTGTTTGGGCTTAGGGCCAGAAATGCTGCCCTATTTCCACATTAACATCCATCACCATACCCCATCCACATGAGTAAATATAGAAACACACTTAAAGGGAATGCACACTACACATTCACAACAAACTCCCTCAACAATTTACTCTTTCATCAAACAACATCACAAAACCCCTGTATATACCTTTCTACACCTTCTGCCACATAATGGCTCCTTTACTCTCACACAAACCACCACTCTGCCCTATATCACTATCAAACACACAATCACCAACACAACACAAACCACATTAAACATACCTTTAATCCCCTTAAACATACCCTCCCTTTTCATACAAAAGAACAGCTCTAACCTCTACTTACTCCTAACAGTTCCCACTCCAGCACCAGCAAACCATTACTCAACCCTCTCTCATATCATCCTCCTACAACTCGCCCTTCCTCCTTTTACCCAAAATGCACAAACACTCCTTTTACTTCACCCCAATACTACCTCTTCATGTTAGCAAAACAACTGCTAATCCCTATAACCCCTGTTCATCTGCTTTCACATACCACATACACTCCCCTTCAACACACATCACAACACTCTTTCCCTTCAACATCCACTCCCTACCAATACTTTAGAACCAAATTCCTCACACAAAATCATTACACCCTTATCACCTGACTACTTCCCAAAAAAAACAATCACAGACACACAATTTCTTACTACGTTCCATCACAAAATACAAACACTCACTCCCTCCCTCATGCCAACACAAATAATACACATCCCACACCACCTTTAGACATATATTTTCAAACATTTAAAACACCAAACACAAGCTTCTCAAATACACAACAATACTTATCCACTTGCCATTTCTCCATTACACAATTTAGAGCCCTAAAACATGGCCCACCTGCTCCACCATCACCTCTCCCACACGCAAGCCTTCCACCCTCAACATACGCAAACAACATAAACAACACACCCCCGTTCACAACTTTGCATCTCCCTGCCTAATACACATGACTTCACCACAAACACCACTGCACAACCCACCACCTCACTCTCAACCACTATCCCCACCACCTGCACATACAAATCCAACAAAATGCCTTGTAAACCTGTTGAACAAGGAGAACGATATAGACAAACACTGTTGTTATTCCAATACAGTTAATAACATCACAAATAGACCACCTACTACATGCCCAGAGAATCCTACTCGCTCTTCCAGAAGACAAAATCACACAACCACGTAAACAGAATCTCTAAGCTGCCTTCTAATAAATGAATGATCCCTTTCTAAAAACAAGCACCATAGCTACATCCTACACACAGACACACAACCTGACTTGCTCTTCGTAACTGAATCTTGAAACTCTGAAATACTTTATTGTATGATTAATTAAAATCCTTTACAAAAACAGAAGAGGATACGAATTAGAAAAAGTTTAAAAATAAGATGCATAAAATCAGAATAAAACAACAAGAAGTTAAAAAGCAATGATCCTATAAAGTGAGTGTACATAGGTGACTTTGTACCAAAAATAGACCGTTTAGAAACCGCTCATGTAGGGATTTAACATGTGGGGGATGCGCAAGTTGCGGAGGCCATACTGTTCCTAGTACAAGTTAGTATGAAAAAGTGCTATGCCATGTAGTTGCGAGCGCCAGTAGTCCTGTGAACATGATTTATTCAACTGTCACTTCTCTGGTCGATTGTAAGAACATTCCAGCAGCCACATAAAACTTCCCAATTCGTGCCAACTCCATCAGGACTATGGTGGTGTAAATGTGACTTAAGGCATCCGTGCATGTTCTTACGCCCTGTTGTAAGAACATAGTTCTTAGATACATGCACCTTGGGGACAACAAAGCTGGGCAACAGCAAATAACATGTTCAGCAGATTACGAGTAATGTTGGCACAGACAACAGTCAGACCCTCTTGATGACCAGTTTTTCCAGTGGGCTCTATAGTCTTGTATTGGCAAAGTTAAGAACCTCACCCTCATGACATTATGTAGGGCTTCCCTTCCAAGACCTGCTTTTAAATAGGGCTGGCATGCAGTAGTTTCATGTGACTTGATGAGACCTTCTGCACACAGGACTGATCTGATCCGTTCAAGGTCTTGTTGCCTCGAGATATTCTTGCCAGTCTTTTTTAACAGGCTCTTTAGACTGCACTTTGTTAAAGATGTGTCTGTTGAAAATTCAGTAGATAGACCTAGTATTTTTTTGGGCATCAAGAAATAACTTGCCCAGCGACTATTGTTATCTGTAAAGACCACCTGTAGCGCAGCCCTGAGTGTGCTCGGGCATGCATTGATCACATTATGTTGGAATTTGACTATGTCTTTTTTGCATTCAATGTCCATAGCTGTGATGTTAAACTCTAGTCGGATCAGTGAACGCCTGGTCGTGTGGGGAAGATTAAAGACTTTTCTATCCGCCATTGTATATAGACCCTCCAATTTTTTGGTCAGCAAACCAGGGAAGGCTAGGTGGCCAAAACTGAGTGTAGACATTAACTTGGCTTGCATTACTCGTCGGATCCCCTCCATTGAGTGACTAACTAGCATGTGATGTAATTTACACAAGCCGTATGTTACCTTAGCAGTTTTTGCCTCTAATGCTTTAACCTGTAGTACCGGTCTGCAGGTATCTATAAATTGTACTCCCAGGTAGGTGTACTTTTTGGTCGTAGTTATCCTAAGAGGACCCAGCTGCCATGCCACTGTTAGTTTTTCTTAACTTGTGGCCAAGAATCAGCACTTTTGTCTTAGATGCATTAGCTGTGAACTTGTTTTCCATGTTGTAATGATGTAGTGTCTCTAATGCCCTTTTCATGCCAACTCTTGTGTGATCCAATAATACAAGATCGTCTGCGTACTGCATAATTGACAGTCTGAGGTGGCCCAATTTTGGAGGAAAGATGTTAGTTTTTAAAAGTGCTTCTCCCAGGTCTGCAGTGTATAAATTAAACAGGGTGGGGGAGATCACACAACTCTGTTTTAGCCCCCTATTCATGAAGATCTTGGCAGTAGCACATGTGCTAGTGAGCTTAACTCGCACCCACATAGTGTAGAGTGATAAGATGGCTGCAAGGAGTTTCCTTAGTATACCCCACTTAGTCAATTTAGCACACAGAATATTTCGATCGACCCCATCAAAGGCGGCACTGTAGTCCACGAAACATGTGTATAATGGGGAAGGTGGCCCCAGTTGCCTTTGTTGCCAGATATGAAAGTGCCATGGCGTTTTCCATGGTCGACGAGTTCGGCCGAAAGCCCGTCTGGTATTGCGGGATTACATGGTTTTCCGTGATCCATAATTCTAGCATCTTCAAGAGCGTTTTGGTGAATGCCTTGCCTTCCACGTCTAGTAGAGCGATCAGTCTGTAGTTCCCCGGGTCAGAGGCATCCCCCTTTTTATGAATGGGTTGTAGAATGGAGCCTTTCCATGAATCCGGAACTGCAGAGATGTTGTATCTATGGATGAATAAGGCCTGAATGTGGAGGGCCCAGTATTCACGATCTTACCTAAAAAGGAACCCAGGCAACCCATTGGGCCCTGGCGCACAAATCCTTTCAGATGCCCTGCAGGATAGTTTTTATTTCCCTTTCTGTTTGGTAAAGCTCCGCCACTTTGCTATCTTCACATTGGCAGTCTTCTACCCCGACAATGCTTGCCATGGGTGTTTTTTGGTCAACATAAAGGTTGGTCGCATGATCTGCCCATTTGTTAGCAGCTACAGCATTCAGGGTATGATGGCCGGCATTTAGACCATTAACATGTCTCCAGAATTCCTTGCTTTTGTTGGGTGCTAGTAATGAATAGATATTTCTCCATTTTTCCTCTATATAAGTTTGTTTCAATTGCCAAGCAATTTTTTTATGCGATTTTCTTGCTGCCTTCAAGAGTCTTCCCGATCGATTGGACTTATCCCGCCTGTGCTTCGCTTCTGCCAAGCGGCATCTCTTTTCACTCTCAATAAAGATTTTGTTATCAGTGAAGTTAAATTGGCCCGGTGGGGAATATTTATTAGGAGACCGTTTACCTGAAACCAAGGCATTAGATAACAAAGTCATAATTTCGGCCCAGCTGCTCTGTGGAACAGTTATGCTTCTGTTCTCCTTCCATTTTGTATACTTCGCCCAGCTTATGGGGCCCCATTTAATCCATTTTATAGAAACTGTTTCATTATGTAGAGTGAGCATGTTGCCTGCAGTTAGATGTTCCTCGTGCATCATGCTGCTAGTGTTGACAAGGACAGAGATTGGTTGGTGATCATTTCCGGGAGTGTGCAGTACCTTATACTCTTCACATCTCCTCAACAAATTCTTGCTCAGGAAGATGTAATCAAGTGTGGAGATGTTTTTAAATGAAGGTTGTGAGATCGGTGTCAGCTGCCCTGCATTATTCGCAGACCCCAGGTTGAATTCATTAATACAGGCTTCCATTAGATTACGACTGCGATCTTCATGTTTTTGTTAAGGGCCATCGAGGTCTCTTATGTTAAAGTTCCCAGTTATGATGCATTCAGGTCCTGGGTTCTCGTGGAGATATTTTCTAATAATCCTAATGATCCTTCTGATGTTTGTATCTTTATCCTTCTTTTTTGGATTGACATAAAGATTAATTAGTCCAAGTTTGAACGGAGTACCCTCTACTCCGAACCCATTTATAGTTATAATCTGGACATCTGGAGTGTGCGTGGGCCGTTCCTCGATTTGAAGTTTCAAGTTTAATTTTGCAAATATCGAGACCCCGCTACTTGGTCTTCCAAATACCTTTTTTTTTGCTAGCCATTATGTGGAACGCCTGATAGCCTTTGATGTTGCTGGCTCTTTCCAACCAAGTTTCCTGCAAACATAGAATGTCTCCAGTCATCAGTGATTCTATAGCTTCTTCATTGGTCCAGATCAACTGAAACCCTGCCAAGTTCCAGCTTATTAGCCTGAACTAGGTATTTATTCTCTCCAATTTAGTATCACTATGTTTGTTTGTTTTATCCCCCCCAAATAGACCAAGTTGTTGCAGTCCATGAGAATTTGGTGTTTTCCTTATACTAGGAATTTTCCCAATCCTTGGAGTGAAATGCGGAAGTGAGCCAAGCCCAATCTTCTTGTTTGTCAACCTGGGAGATGCTCACCTCCTTGCAGAGTCTAATAGTGGAGCCATTATGAAGCTTAATTTTGATGACATTATTAAATGATTGGCTTGAGTTTGACTTGGTGCCCCTTAATGTACTGCGCTGTAAGGGAAGCACCTCTTGGTTTTGAAGCCTCTGAAGCAGCACTTGAGGGTACTTTTCAATTAGACAATGATCAATCTGGATACCCCAATTCTTCAGTGTGTCAATTTCTGCCATAATATTTTGTGTCTCACTTATTGAGCCACTTTGTTAGGGTCGACTCCTTGTTCCCTATTCAAGTGTAGTTTTTTAAAGTGCACCGCTGCAAGTTGGGCAGATGTTAAATAGGCCAGCGAGGGTATACTTGCCAGAAGAAACAGAATGTTTGGAGGATTTAACTGAATAATGGTTAAAGGTGAAATTACAGCAGTATTGCATGAAGTTCTTACCTCCAGGATCAGTGCTTTAAATGGGCCGGTACTCAACGGTACTGAGTACCAGCACTTTTTATTTTTAACCTCCTGAGTAAGGGCACTTTTTCATTGCCAAGGAGTGTACAGGTATTCATGACTGGTGGGCTCAGTGGTACTTGTGCTGCTGAGGATGAGGCGGTTGAAATGCCACTCTCAGCCAAAGCAAAACGCACAAGATGATGGACAGAATGTTGCATTCACCCCCAGGGTTTAATCCATCGTTATTTTGCTCACCAAGCCACCCCAGTTCAGACATTGCCATATGCAAATCAGTCTTGACTCTGTGCCTCATGGGAACAGTCCAGACCGAACTGCCAAGCCATGTCTTCCCTGGACCAGAATCAAGCATCCTAGGACCGGTTTCTGGCTATCAGCCTTCATCAGCCAGGGTAGCTTGACTCCAGTGGCGTAGTGAGCACGGGACACACTTCTGGGCATGCCCTTCCCACATAGGGTGAACACCAAAACACACAAGATGATGGACGGAATGTTGCACAATGGCAAAGCATTCACCCCCAGTCACAGATCTGGGTTTAATCCATTGTTATTTTGCTCACCAAGCCACCCCAGTTCAGACATGGCCATATGCAAATCAGTCTTGACCCTATGCCTTATGGGGACAGGTCAGACCGAACTGCCAAGCCATGTGTTCCCTGGACCGGAATCAAGCATCCTAGGACCGGTATCTGGCTATCAGCATTCATCAGCCAGGGTAGCTTGACTCCAGTGGCGTAGTGAGTACGGGACCCACGTCTGGGCATACCCTTCCCACATAGGGTGAATAGCAAAACACACAAGATGATGGACGGAAGGTTGCACAATGGCAAAGCATTCACCCCCAGTCACAGATCTGGGTTGATTCCATCGTTATTTTGCTCATCAAGCCACCCCAGTTCAGACATGGCCATATGCAAATCAGTATTGACCCTGTGCCTCATAGGAACTGTCCAGACCGAACTGCCAAGCCATGTCTTCCCTGGACCGGAATCAAGCATCCTAAGACCAGTTTCTGGCAATCAGCCTTCATCAGCCAGGGTAGCTTGACTCCAGTGGCGTAGTGAGCACGGGACCCACGTCTGGGCATACCCTTCCCACATAGGGTGAACAGCAAAACACACAAGATGATGTACGGAATGTTGCACAATGGTAAATCATTCACACCCAGTCACAGATCTGGGTTTAATCCATCGTTATTTTGCTCACCAAGCCACCTCAGTTCAGACATGGCTTATAAAAATCAGTCTTGACCCTGTGCCTCATGGGAACAGTCCAGACCGAACTGCCAAGCCATGTCTTCCCTGGACCGGAATCAAGCATCCTAAGACCGGTTTCTGGCTATCAGTCTTCATCAGCCAGGGTAGTTTGACTCCAGTGGCGTAGTGAGCACGGGACCCACGTCTGGGCATACCCTTCCCACATAGGGTGAACAGCAAAACACACAAGAGGATGGACGGAATGTTGCACAATGGCAAAGCATTCACCCCCAGTCACAGGTCTGGGTTTAATCCATCGTTATTTTGCTCATCAAGCCACCCCAGTTCAGACATTGCCATATGCAAATCAGTCTTGACCCTGTGCCTCATGGGAACACTCCAGACCGAACTGCCAAGCCATGTCTTCCCTGGACCAGAATCAAGCATCCTAGGACCGGTTTCCGGCTATCAGCCTTCATCAGCCAGGGTAGCTTGACTCCAGTGGCGTAGTGAGCACGGGACCCACGTCTGGGCATACCCTTCCCACATAGGGTGAACAGCAAAACAAACAAAATGATGGACGGAATGTTGCACAATGGCAAAGCATTCACCAGCAGTCACAGATCTGGGTTGATTCCATCGTTATTTTGCTCACCAAGCCACCCCAGTTCAGACATGGTGATTTGCAAATCAGTCTTGATCCTGTGCCTCATGGGAACAGTCCACACCGAACTGCCAAGCCATGTCTTCCCTGGACCGGAATCAAGCATCCTAGGACCTGTTTCTGGCTATCAGCCTTCATCAGCCAGGGTATCTTGACTCCAGTGGCGTAGTGAGCACGGGACCCACGTCTGGGCATACCCTTCCCACATAGGGTGAACAGCAAAACAAACAAAATGATGGACGGAATGTTGCACAATGACAAAGCATTCACCCCCAGTCACAGATCTAGGTTTAATGAATTGTTATTTTACTCAACAAGCCACCCCAGTTCAGACATGGCCATATGCAAATCAGTCTTGACCCTGTGACTTATGGGAACAGTCCAGACCGAACTGCCAAGCCTTGTGTTCCCTGGACCGGAATCAAGCATCCTAGGACCGGTTTCTGACTATCAGCATTCATCAGCCAGAGTAGCTTGACTGCAGTGGCGTAGTGAGTACGGGACCCACGTCTGGGCATACCCTTCCAACATAGGGTGAACCGCAAAACACACAAGATGATGGACGGAATGTTGCACAATGGCAAAGCATTCACCAGCAGTCACAGATCTGGGTTGATTCCATCGTTATTTTGCTCACCAAGCCACCCCAGTTCAGACATGGCGATTTGCAAATCAGTCTTGATCCTGTGCCTCATGGGAACAGTCCACACCGAACTGCCAAGCCATGTCTTCCCTGGACCGGAATCAAGCATCCTAGGACCGGTTTCTATCTATCAGCCTTCATCAGCCAGGGTATCTTGACTCCAGTGGCGTAGTGAGCACGGGACCCACGTCTGGGCATACCCTTCTCAAATAGGGTGAACAGCAAAACAAACAAAATGATGGACGGAATGTTGCACAATGGCAAAGGATTCACCCCCAGTCACAGATCTGGGTTTAATGCATCGTTATTTTGCCTACCAAGCCACCCCAGTTCAAAATTGACCATGTGCAAATCAGTCTTGACCCTGTGTCTCATGGTAACAGTCCAGACCGAACTGCAAAGCCATGTCTTCCCTGGACCGGAATCAAGCATCCTAGGACCTGTTTCTGGCTATCAGCCTTCATCAGCCAGGGTAGCTTGACTCCAGTGGCGTAGTGAGCACGGGACCCACATCTAGGCATACCCTTCCCACATAGGGTGAACAGCAAAACACCCAAGATGATGGACGGAATGTTGCACAATGGCAAATCATTCACCCCCCAGTCACAGATCTGGGTTGAATCCATTGTTATTTTGCTCACCAAGCCACCCCAGATCAGACATGGCCATATGTAAATCAGTTGTGACCCTGTGCCTCATGGGAACAGTCCAGACTGAACTGCCAAGCCATGTCTTTCCTGGACCGGAATCAAGCATCCTAGGTCCGGTTTCTGGCTATCAGCCTTCATCAGCCAGGGTAGCTTGACTCCAGTAGCGTAGTGAGCACGGGACCCACATCTGGGCATACCCTTCCCACATAGGGTGAACAGCAAAACACACAAGATGATGGATGGAATGTTGCACAATGGCAAAGCATTCACCCCCAGTCACAGATCTGGGTTTAATCCATCGTTATTTTGCTCACCAAACCACCCCAGTTCAGACTTGGCCATATGCAAATCAGTCTTGACCCTTTGCCTCATGGGAACAGTCCAGACCGAACTGCTAAGCCATGTCTTCCCTGGACCGGAATCAGGCATCCTAGGACCGGTTTCTGGCTATCAGCCTTCATCAGCCAGGATAGCTTGACTCCAGTGGCGTAGTGAGCACGGGACCCACGTCTGGGCATACCCTTCCCACATAGGGTGAACAGCAAAACACACAAGATGATGGGCGGAATGTTGCACAATGGCAAAGCATTCACCCCCAGTCACATATCTGGGTTTAATCCATCTTAATTTTGCTCACCAAGCCATCCTGGTTCAGACATGGCCATATGCAAATCAGTCTTGACCCTGTGCCTTATGGGAACAGGCCAGACCGAATTGCCAAGCCATGTCTTCCCTAGACCAGAATCAAGCATCCTAGGACCGGTTTCTGGCTATCAGCCTTCATCAGCCAGGGTAGCTTGACCTTTCCAGATAGGGTGAACAGCAAAACGCACAAGATGATGGACGGAATGTTGCACAATGGCCAAGCATTTACCCACAATCAAAGATCTGGGTTTAATCCATCGTTATTTTGCCCACCAAGCCACCCCAGTTCAGACATGGCCATATGCAAATCAGTCTTGACCTGTGCCTCATGGGAACAGTCCAGACCTAACTGCTAAGTCATGTCTTCCCTGGACCAGAATCAGGCATCCTAGGACCGGTTTCTGGCTATCAGCATTCATCAGCCAGGATAGCTTGACTCCAGTTGCGTAGTGAGCACGGGACCCACGTCTGGGCATACCCTTCCCACATAGGGTGAACAGCAAAACACACAAGATGATGGATGGAATGTTGCACAATGGCAAAGCATTCACCCCCAGTCACAGATCTGGGTTTAATCCATCGTTATTTTGCTCACCAAAGCACCCCAGTTCAGACATGGCCATATGCAAATCAGTCTTGACCCTTTGCCTCAAGGGAACAGTCCAGACCGAACTGCTAAGTCATGTCTTCCCTGGACCAGAATCAGGCATCCTAGGACCGGTTTCTGGCTATCAGCATTCATCAGCCAGGATAGCTTGACTCCAGTTGCGTAGTGAGCACGGGACCCACGTCTGGGCATACCCTTCCCATATAGGGTGAACAGCAAAACACACAAGATGATGGACGGAATGTTGCACAATGGCAAAGCATTCACCCCCAGTCACATATCTGGGTTTAATCCATCTTAATTTTGCTCACCAAGCCATCCCGGTTCAGACATGGCCATATGCAAATCAGTCTTGACCCTGTGCCTTATGGGAACAGGCCAGACCAAACTACCAATCCATGTCTTCCCTAGACCAGAATCAAGCATCCTAGGACCAGTTTCTGGCTATCAGCCTTCATCAGCCAGGGTAGCTTGACTCCAGTTGCGTAGTGAGCACGGGACCCACGTCTGGGCATACCCTTCCCACATAGGGTGAACAGCAAAACACACAAGATGATGGATGGAATGTTGCACAATGGCAAAGCATTCACCCCCAGTCACAGATCTGGGTTTAATCCATCGTTATTTTGCTCACCAAAGCACCCCAGTTCAGACATGGCCATATGCAAATCAGTCTTGACCCTTTGCCTCAAGGGAACAGTCCAGACCGAACTGCTAAGTCATGTCTTCCCTGGACCAGAATCAGGCATCCTAGGACCGGTTTCTGGCTATCAGCATTCATCAGCCAGGATAGCTTGACTCCAGTTGCGTAGTGAGCACGGGACCCACGTCTGGGCATACCCTTCCCATATAGGGTGAACAGCAAAACACACAAGATGATGGACGGAATGTTGCACAATGGCAAAGCATTCACCCCCAGTCACATATCTGGGTTTAATCCATCTTAATTTTGCTCACCAAGCCATCCCGGTTCAGACATGGCCATATGCAAATCAGTCTTGACCCTGTGCCTTATGGGAACAGGCCAGACCAAACTACCAATCCATGTCTTCCCTAGACCAGAATCAAGCATCCTAGGACCAGTTTCTGGCTATCAGCCTTCATCAGCCAGGGTAGCTTGACCTTTCCAGATAGGGTGAACAGCAAAACACACAAGATGATGGACGGAATGTTGCACAATGGCCAACCATTTACCCACAATCACAGATCTGGGTTTAATACATCGTTCTTTTGCTCACCAAGCCACCCCAGTTCAGAAATGGCCATATGCAAATCAGACTTGACCCTGCGCCTCATGGGAAAAGTCCAGACCGAACTGCCAAGCCATGTCTTCCCTGGACCGGAATCAAGCATTCTAAAACCCGTGCTCACTGTGCCACTGGTGTCAAGCTATCCTGGCTGAATCTTCAAAAACATCCTTTTAACAATCTCTGAAGTCACCCCCGTCATATCATCAATCATTCCTTGAGACTGGAGTTTTTCCAAAAGACTTAAAAAAAAAAAAAAAAAGGGCCCATTATTAAAGGAGACAAGTCTGGACCCTCAAAACCCCAACAACTACAGACCTTTTGCCAATAGACCACCCCTTTGCAAATTAAAAGAAAGATCAGCATTCACCCAGATATCTCAATTTATTCAAGATAACTCCCGACTTCCAAGCAGATTTCCTTCCTGAAAGAGGCACTGAATCTGCCCTAATCACCACCTGGAAAGACCTTAAAACACCGTAGAAGGCAATGGATTTGCTACACTACTTCTCTTAGACCTTTCATCTGCCTTTGACATAGTTGATCATGACCTGCTTATCCAAAGACTCCCCAAAGCCAGCTGAGAGTTGACTTCTCTCGATTGGATCACATTATACCTTCAAAGCAGACCAAATGTCATCCATACTCCTCTTTTCAAATCCAAACCCTACATCATAAAAGCAGGGGTCCTTCAAGAATCTATCATTTCATTCATGCTTTCCAACATTTACATCAAGTAATTACCCACAATGATTAATGAATTTCGGCTCAACTGCTATAACTATGCAGATGACAAAAAATATTTATTAAACTGGATAGCCTCGAAGACATTGGAAACTCGAATATCTTCGACTACTTCTGAGTCAGTGATCAGAGGATAACATGAGGCCATTCCAAACTAAATGCGTCAAAAACTGAAATACTGACCTTTGGCTTTTGGAAAAATTATGATCCACTCTATGCCTGGCTTGACGACCTGGGCCCATCTCCTAAAGTATCCAAAGAAGTAAGAAACCATGGACTTGCCCTGGATTCAGTTATCAATGAACGCCCAAGCGGATACGTTAGCAAGTACAAGCTTTATTACTTTGAAAACTCTGCAACGCATCTTCACCATCTAGGATTTCCACACAAGGTCCAAAATACTACCTCTCTTCTGCTGTCTAAACTTCATTATGTCAATGGCCTCCACCATGGAACACCTCTAACAACTATGAAAAGACTACTACAAATTCAAAACTCTGCTGCAAGGTTATTCCTATATTTAAAGCCACAAGCCCAAATCTCGCCCACCTTAAGGGTCCTACATTGGTTACCAGTTGCCAGAAGATCCACTTTCAAGTCACTTTGTATTACCCACAAAACTATACATGGAACAGGACCACTTTTCATCAAAAAGAAAATCACAAAAATACATACAATAAAGAAACGTCCACCCTGCGTCAAAATCCCAGCATTCATGAAAGTAACCACTTGTTGAACATCATTCTCTGTTCAAGCATCTGAACTATGGAATTCGTTACCTCAAATATAAAATGCACGTATAACCATCTTATCTTCAGAAGATTACTGAAGAGTTGGCTCTTCCCTACAGCACCACCATATTCAAAACACAAATATACAGCAACAGTATGTACAAGACATGATTGGCGTATATACATGTGATTGTAGGCTTCTATACTTTGATGATATGCATGTATTCAGATATGTACATCTCTTCGAAAAAATGTGCATATTACTTAGTGATAAAAGTGTATACTCCTATATATTTGTGCTCGAAAAATGTACAAATGTATATATTATGAATGGTTAAAATATATACACTACTTATATGTATGCTTAAAACGCATATCTATGTCAATAGATAAATAACTTTAGAATTTTACTGCATGCGCATGGATCGATATTTAATATGCTCTCTCAAATCACGACATATAAATATGAATATACATAAAGTATGTGTAAATGTTACCTATTTAATATATTTATTGCTTTAAAAACTCATTAATACATGAATCAAAATAACTCAATAATAAAAAAGAATACTAATTAATTATGGGGAGAACCCTAAACAAAAAACAAACGGGTATGTACCTTTTTATGTATATTTTTGCATTAACTAGATAAACGAAAATAAATATATTCACAATAACATAAATAAATAATACTATATATATATATATTCTCTGAAAAAACCATAGGTTTCACACCAGTTATAGTTAGCAGGAAGTTTTACTCGCATAAAACCATTGAAATTCTCACGTTATAGTTAGTTGGACTCACTATAACTTGCGCGTGCAATGCACTGCTGATGACGTCACATATTACATCACTCATGACATGGTCAGTGACATCACTCATGACTCGCCCTTTTATAGCCCCCACATCAAACCTAGGGGGTCAGGGAGGGTCTACTCTGCCCCCTTATGGTCATTTCCCCCTTTGTTTTTGCCACCTCTTGTGTCTCGATCCTACCGAGACACAAGATGGCGGCCGCTCCGGACTGTTTGGAATGTTGAAAGACACCCGAGAGCCAATCAGCTTTCCGTGCGCGAACTCGCGTAGCGCGCTGGTTAACGCCCCGGTGCGCGTACCGGGGCGCGGCCATAGATATATATATATTTTTGAACCTAAATTACTCATAATCCACTGGAGCACATATCTTGAGACATAGCAAAGGCACATCGGGCTACCAGTCCCTACAATTTTGCCAAGTTTGGTGGAAATCCATTCAGCCGTTCGGGCTAAAAGTGAGGTCGACCGCCCTATGGAAATTAACATGGGGAAAACACGTTTTGGGACCCCCCTTTTATCTCGGCCCCCACTTGACGAATCCCCCCCAAACTTTCATAGAAGGACCGGAGCGTCGCGAGGCAAATTTGAGGAAATTTTCAGGCAGATTCCTCAACCGGCGCCAAAGTTATTCACAATAGAATGTTGAGATTTTGCATTGAAAATAATCCTAACTATAACTACCTACTGGCGACCGCCAGTAGTTAATATATATATATATATATATATATATATATATATATATATATATATATATATATATATATATATATATTACCTACTGGCGATAGCCAGTAGGTATATATAGTTAGGATTTTTTCTCTATGGAACTTTCGAAAATTCTATGTCTAATAACTTTGGCGTTTGGGAACGGAATCGGCTGAAATTTTCAGGAAAATGGCACATTTTGTTTCTGAGCAGCCCCTGAAAACTTGGGGGGGTTCCGTCAAGGGGGGGCCGAGAAAAAAGGGGGGTCCCAAAACGCGTTTTTCCCATTCATTTTTCCATAGTGCCTTTGGCCTCACTGTTAGCTCAAACGGCTGAATGGATTTACACAAAACTTGGCAAAATTATAGGGACTGTTAGCCCGATGTGCCTTTGCTGGGTCTCAATATATGTGCTCCAGTGGATTTTGAGAAATTAACGTTTAAAAAAACAATTATATCTGTGACAGCGTCCCAGATAGCGCTCCAGATCGCGTACTTTTCGCGTAACGGAGCTTTGCAAAGCGAAGCTGATTGGCTCTCCGGTGTCTGTCAACATTCTAAACAGTCCGGTGCGGCCGCCATCTTGTCTCTCGGTAGGATCGAGAGACAAGAGGAGGAGAAAAATGAAGGAATTTAATGAAAGGGGGCAAGGTAGACTCCTCTTGACCCCCTAGGAATGATGTTGGGGTTAATAAAGGGTCCCGTGGGGCAAATAAAAAAAATTTGATTTTTCGCGGTAGAAGCGCTTCTCGGTTCGCGAACCGGGTCGCAAACTGGTAGCGAAACGGGAATTCGCCATTTTGTGTTTCGATTTAATTATATTACTAGATGGAGGAAAAGCAATGTGAGTATTGGGTATAAGGGGATATGGGAGACTTATCCTGACCCCCTATGTTTTCTGAGGGTGGTTGAGGAGGCTCATATATGTTGATACTTGTCTTCCAGCGGTTGCGTGTGAGCGTTTTTTTTTTGTTTTTTTTTGCCGCTTGACTTCTGTTAACGTTCGATTCGAAGGAAATTAGGAAGTGTTGATCGCCATTTTGACACTGCGAGTAAATATATTGTTAAAAATAATTGTTATAAATTAATCCGTATTGATAAACATTGTCTGCGCCATCTTGCCTTTTTTCCAATGCCACACTTTTGTCGTGCACAGCAGCCATTTTAGATGCCTTGACCAGACCCACTCTCTGCACGCCGCCGATCCTCAGCATGGCTCCCCACCCTCGCAAGCATCTCCCCCACGCACTGGTCACCCCCGCTCTCTCTCTCATGCATGGGCCATAAACTTCCCCCCATCTGCGCTGCTCTTCCCTGAGTATCACACCCTGTGCCCGCCCGACACCTCCCTTTCACCCTATTCACTACCAAACCCTCTGACACTCCTCTTCCTCTGTGTGTGATTGTCCAGGCCGGTCCCAGGCTATCACCTAGCCCTGCAGATGTAGTTTATGGCCCCAACTGTAAATAATCACCCCTGTTCAAAGGAGTTACAGTAGATCAAGGTCGCCACCTCATGAGATCCGTCACACCACACGCGTTCCTACTATCTGATAACGATCCTGTATTGTGATTGGGGAGGTGTTTCACACTGTAAGGGTGTGTGGGACCGAGCCTGAAGCGGAAGATTCCAGGGATGCCTTTTTGTACATCAAAGTCTTCACAATTATGTGTCACATTAAAAATATATAGCACTCCTACAAAGTTGTAGGATTATAACACTTTAATAACTTATAAATATATACAACGCTCCAACAAAGTAAAAACGTTAAAAAAAACTTTTTAAACAACTATTTACATGACATTGCTTTAACCAGGATATACAAAGAAATGACACAGTGATGTAAAAGTTTCTGAAAGAAATGCCAAGAACGTCCCATGTGAAAGTGAATTTTATCTGGCAATTTTTTTCTTTTCCTTCTCATGAAAAGAAAGTTAATGCCAGGTTCGTTACCTGCCTCATCTGCAAAAAAAAAACTCTCGAGAGGGACCGAAAAAATATATAGGTATGGTAATCATACCATGCATCGGCACATGGAGAGGTGGCACCCTCTTAATTATTCTAAAGCACAACTTCGAGATTTGGTGGATAATCCCCGACCGGCAAAAACATCCACCAATGACTTAGCAATAGGTGAGTCAGAGGCAAGGGAAACGGTCCCAAATCTGTAAAAGAACTTTAGGCAGATGAGATTGACTTGTGTAGCATGTGGAAAATTAATTTCATGCGGAGAGATGAGTATTACTTTAATAAATAGATCATATGAAAATCATCAATGTCCAAAACGTCCTAGAAAGTAATTTTTGTCATTTTTGAGGAAGAGAGATAACCTACAGTGGTACGGGGTCGTTTTCGTTCGTACTAGGGGGGCCAGGTGACATTCGTTCGGGGTGGCTTAGGGGCATTTAAAACAACTTCCCTGATACAGGTAGCATATAAAGTAGAGGCTAAATACCAGGATCTTTATCGATTGCTTTATGCTGTAGAAAAATGAAAAACACACAACAAACCTGGACCATTCATATTTTCAATGTTTCTGCGTACTATACTTTTTAACCCTTAACTAATTGAGCTGCTTCATTTCACCTGCTTTTTAAAAAAAAAAAAAAAAAAAATCGGAAACAGTGGCCATTTATTCGAAACTTACCAATCTACGCGTTTCAACTACGTTTGCTTTTTCAAAAACCTTTAATAAAAATGTTGGTGCCCAAATACGGGCTTACAACCCCGTGGGCCGGCCACGGAGCAGGCTGGAACTGTAAATGGGGGGGGGGGGTATTTATTTGTGGAAAACATAACAGAGAGTCAGTGGTCGTTGATTTCATAGTAAAAAGTGCGACAAGTGCAACAAAATCATATCGATAATTCATTGTGAGCAAGTACCAAAAGTGTCGACAATTCGAACCTTCAATAATAAATACAGTAATCAATGATGCATTAGAAGTTAATATCAATTCATTGTTCGAACGTGTAATCAGTACCCGTCCCATGTCAATTCATTGTTCGAACGTATAATCAATACCCATCCTGGATCAATTCATTGTCCGAACATATAATCAGTCTTATCCCATATCAATTCATGTGCTAAAAACTGCATACATATCTCATGATATCAAGGCTGAGCAATCGGGGCACAACAAGGAGTTGAGAGTTTCATTTGTACCGGCGCCATTTTGGGTGAGGTCAGGAAGGTCCAAGTATAGTCAAAATGTCTCCACCAACTCGTGGTTGGACCGGGACCTCTTTCGGCAGTCCAACAGTTTTCGTTGAAGGGTAGCAGAGGGGACTGCCGACATGAACCATCAGTCAAAGTGGGGTGGGAGGCAACAATCTCTTCTACCGGGTCATACTGGTGTCCCACCGGAAGTGATCAAGTTGGTAGTCTTGCAGGATTTTGGTGATTTCAAGACTGAGGCCGGCGCCGGCATCAGCGCGCCGACGTCCCGCGGCTACGTCGTGGTCGTTCCGTGGGTGATCATGGCAGTCATTCCCCATCGGGGGTCGGGGGCCCCGTGGCTCTTATAGAATCTTCAAAGTTGAGGAGAACGTTTCTGGACGCAGGAAACTAGAAGCGTCGTTGCACCGCAACAGTGGACGAGACCCCCGCTGGGTGAGCGGAGCATCATTGCCTCGCAATAGTGGACGAGACCTTTTGTCGGGTGAGTGCAGCGCCGCTGCATCGCAAGAGTGGAGGAACCCTTTTGTTGGGTGAGTGGAGCGTTGGGGGTGCAGCTGAGGGGCCCCCACCTGTGGGGGTGGGAGAGGCTCGTTCGCGCCGCCTCTCCCTCCCAGCGCACCCCACGCCGACACCTGGCGTTGATATCCGTGATGTCCGGACCAGGCGATAAGAGGGGGGGGGGGTCGGAGGCAGAGGCAAGACATCCCCCCCGTGGCCTGCAGGGCGTCGCTTCAGGCCCGAACGGGGAGCTCATATCAAGCACACGTGGGAAGCGGGTCAGCGAGCCAGTCTAGAAGAACACCCTCCGGCCTTGTTGACTGAAACTTCATGGACTCACGCCAGGAATTCAAGGCAGCGAGCACGTCGCCAAGTGTAGGAAAACCTTTACAGTATTCAGCAAACGTGCCGACACCAGGCGTTGATATCCGTGATGTCCGGACCAGGCGATAAGAGGGGGGGGGGGTCGGAGGCAGAGGCAAGACATCCCCCCCGTGGCCTGCAAGGTGGCAGAAGAAGGGAATCGGGAGACCAGTACATTTTGGGCCATGCACCCCACGGCTGATGGCGGTTAGCTGGGCCCCGCCCTGCACGTGTCGAGGCCTCATCTTCCGGATGGGCGTAACCGTGGCCCTGTTGCACTTCGGGAGTTTCCGGAATGGGGGTAGGTATCTGCTGATTTGTATCTATTTCATGTTACCGTTAATGGGCGTGGCGGGCGGTGGGACAGACATGCTTGGAGCAGTGGGGGGGTTGCGGAGCCTAGCTACCTCGTGGCTGCCGTAACGTCAAGCTTGGCTTTTTTCACCACTTCTATGTTTCTTATGTCTAGCGAAGTCAAAAACTTATCAGTGGCCTACTGATTTTGTTCGATTTCTTTCTCTTCCTTTTCAAGTGTGTTTCATGTTAAAGTTTCTGTTTATTAGGATACAGTGATTACTTCGTATTTTACATATGTCTTCTTTATTAGGGTTACTCTCCGGTTGAGCCAGATGATGTACCTCTAATAAATGGTCCGGGTGGAACTAGTTCCTCAATCAGTGGGGAGTAGATGGGCATGACAGATTACAACGGGGGACAAAGGTCCGCATTACCCACCCTTCACTACTTGCAAAGACTAGACAGAATATTTCTATTCCACGTTATTTGTAAACAGAGAATACCTCGAAAGAGCTATTCCTTGAACAATAAATGTCCAGCCAATCAATCAATTAGTGGGGAGAAAAACAGGCATGACGGATTACAACGGGGGACAAAAGTCTGCATTACCTATCCTTCACTATCTGCAAAGGGAGACAGAATATTCCTATTCTTCTCTGTTTGTAGACAGGGTCCGATTATTGCTCTTTGAGATATTCCCTGTGACAGGGAATATCTCAAAGAGCAATAATCGATAAAAAATTAGTAGGATTATAACACTTTAATAACTTATAAATATATACATCGCAACAAAAACAGTAAACACCTTAAAACATTTTTTATTAAAACAGAAGCAAAAATGACAACTAACAGTAGTGATATCCTGGGCGGGTGATGGAACTGGGATTGTTAATGGAAAAAGATCTACAGAGAAAGGTATTGGTGAATTATACTTGTTCGGAAATTTAAAACTCACAAATGTTTTATTTGTGTAATCGTTTCAGGTCAAACGGATTGTGGGACAATGTTCAGAATGGAAGAGTCACCAAAAGGCAAAAAGTTCCGCTTGACCCCGGGAGCTGGCCGCCTATGTCGGGTGCGATCTCAGGCTACACCAGGGCAACAAGACTTGGGGAGGGGGTCGGAGCCAAGCGTCTTCTCCGAGTCCGCGCCATCACACCGCCCCTCGGGGGCCTCCGTCAAGCGGTTTAGGGAGGTACCGTATCACATTGTTTTCAAATGCAGTCAGGTCCACAAACGGCCCCCACTTACTTTGAGAATAGTGAAGCTGCAGCAGGTGCAAATAAGGTTTAGACAGTGTTACAAGCGCTGCTCAGAACTCTGAACTATGGCACCCAACATCCAGGACTTATGCCATTTGTGCAAGGCAGTGACATCAAAGCAACTCAGGGACCAAAACCATGAACGAACACTCATGTATGAAAATCTTACTATTGATGCTTGACTGAGGCCAAGGAGATCAGAGTGCATGAGTCTCATGCTCGATCGATTGAGCTAGCCGGATCGGGCAACTAAAAGTATAAAATAGTTATGTAAATAGTTATTTAATAAAATGTTTTACCCTGTTACTTTGCTGGTGTGTTGTATATATTTATAATATTTGCATAGGGTTTGTCGTTATTTTGGGTGGGGTGGGTGGCGGAGCCGAGCTGTCTTGCAGCCATCATCGTGTGGAGCTCAGTTCATCTCACTAGTTTCGTATTTCTCATGAGGGGTTGTTCTTAATGTTTCTATTTTAGCTAGGTCAAAAAGAGATCCCATTAGTGGCCTACTGATTTTGCTCGATTCCTTTTGTTTTTTAAAACGATTTTTCACTATCTGCAAAGACTAAACAGAGTATTGCGACTCTGTGCTTGTTTGTAAATAGAGAATGAACCAAAGAGAACCAATTCTAAAACAGTAAATGCTTGGATAACAATCAATCAAATGGAGAGAGAAGCAGGCACGACGGATTACAACGGGGGCAAAGGCCTGCGTTAACTACCCTTCACTATCTGCAAAGAGAGAATACTGCTAAGAGAAAAGCGGGGGGGGCAGCGTTCAAAGTACATCAGCGTGCATAAACACGAAAATGTTTTTACCTATCACGTACTTGACATTTGACAGCTTTTGATATTTGCTATTAAAAAACCATTGAAATTCACTGAACAAACCATAGGTTTTAGGCCATATATAGTTAGGGATTAGCATTTACAAAACCTTAATTTACTCGCACAAAACCATAGAAATTCGCATATATAGTTAGATGCAATAACTATATATCGCGCACCCGCAATCCACTGCTGATGATGTCACATATTACATCATTCATGACATGGTCAGTGACATCACTGATGACATCACTGATGACAACATCCAGTGACTGTATGTTTCTGTAAAGTTAAAATATGTCTTACATATTGAAGAATGAGTGGATGTATAAGTGTCTGGATGAAGGATTTAGTAGGTGCATGACTGACTGTATGAGAGAGTGATTAAATGTGTCTCACTGAGTGCATGGGTTAGTGACTAAACTGTCTTAATTTATGCATCATTATATCTGTTGTTCTATGAAGTGCTGCATGTGTTAATCAGTAGCTATATGAGTAACTATATGGGTTATTGATTGGTTGCCTAAGTATTTCTATGGGAGAGTGAGTGTGTGTGTGGGGGTGGCTGGGAGGTGTGTGACTCTGTGTATACATGTGTGAACAGTTGATTCACTAGATCTATGGGTTCAAAACTGCATGTTGAAACAGCTGTATGGGTGGTTGACTGTGTACGAGTGTATTGGTGAGTGAATGGATATCTCAGTGCTACATGTCAAAGTAAGTACATATGTAAAACACAGTACATGTGAGAGTTCACATATATAAATTACTGTGTATAAGAGCCAGTGAATGTGTGAGTGGCTGAATGGATCATTGAAAACTTGTATCAGGAATTGTATAAGAGAGTAAATATGTGTTAGTATATGTTTGAATAAGTAAGGTGTGTATAACTGTATAGTTGATGAAATGGAGGTGTGATTGATTCAGTGCATGACTGACTAGGTGTGTGAGTAACTCCATGGATGAGTGACAGTCTGTGAGTGTCTGTTTACTCTGAGTGTATCTAAGGTTATATTAGAGTCTGAAGAGGTTGATCGTATTATCACATGATTGATGTCATCAGTGATGTTGTCAGTGATGTCATTTGAGTTGTCATCAGTGATGTCATTTGAGTTGTCATCAGTGATGTCATCAGTGATGTCACTGACCATGTCATGAATGATGTAATATGTGACATCATCAGCAGTGGATTGCGGGTGCGCGATATATAGTTATTGCATCTAACTATATATGCGAATTTCTATGGTTTTGTGCGAGTAAATTAAGGTTTTGTAAATGCTAATCCCTAACTATATATGGCCTAAAACCTATGTTTTTTTCAGTGAATATATATATATATATTACCTACTGGCGGTCGCCAGTAGGTATATGTAGTTAGGACCTAGTTACCATTGGAAATTCCGAACATTCTATTGGTAATAACTTTGACGCCGATTGAGGGATCTGCCTGTAATTTTTCTAACATTTGCCTCGCTGCACTCCGCTCCTTCCCTGAAAGTTTCGGGGGGATTCGTCAAGCGGGGGCCGAGAAAAAAGGGGGGTCCCAAAATGTGTTTTCCCATGTTAATTTCCATTGGGACATTCTGACAAGGCTACAGCTCGAACGGCTGAACGGAATTACACCAGATTTGGCAAAATGGTAGAGACTGGTATGCAGCAGTGCCTTTTGTATGTTTGGTGTAAATCCCTCCAGTAGTTCTTGAGAAAATTGAATTTGAAATTTTTCAAATGGCATTTTCTATGGGACCTTTAGACACGGCTACAGCCCGAACGGCTGAACGGAATTACACCAAACTTGGCAAAATGGTAGGGACATGTATGCAGTAGTGCCTTTTCTATATTTGGTGAAAATCCCTCCAGTAGTTGTTGAGAAAATTGATTTGAGCAAATTATATATTTATATGCGCTCAACATTCTATTGGGAATAACTTTGGCGCTTATTGAGGAATCTGTGTGTAATTTTCCAGAATTTTGGCCAACTCCGCTCCGCTCCTTCCCGGAAAGTTTCGGGGGGATTCGTCAAGCGGGGGTCAAAAGGGGGGTCCCAAAACGTGTTTTCCCCATGTTAATTTCCATAGGGACCTTTAGACACGGCTACAGCCCGAACGGCTGAATGGAATTACACCAAACGTGGCAAAATGGTAGGGCCTGGTATGCAGATGTGCCTTTGCTATGTTTGGTGAAAATCCCTCCAGTAGGTTTTGGGAAAATTGAATTTGAAAATTTTCAAATGGCATTTTCTATGGGACCTTTAGACACGGCTACAGCCCGAACGGCTGAACGGAATTACACCAAACTTGGCAAAATGGTAGGGACAGGTATGCAGTAGTGCCTTTTCTATATTTGGTGAAAATCCCTCCAGTAGTTGTTGAGAAAATTGAATTTGAGCAAATTATATATCTATATGCGCTCACCGTGCGAGCACCGTACACGTACGGTACGCGTACCGTACGCATACGTGCGCGTACTCTTATGTGCGCGAGCAAGTTTCTGATTGGCTGGCAGTCGACTGTCAACATTCCAAACTGTCCAAACCAGGAAGTGTTGGCCACCATCTTGTTTTTCAGGAGAACTGAGGCACAAGAGAGTCCAAAACAAGAGTGGAAAACATGAAAAGGGGGCAGGGTAGAGACCCCCCAACCCTCTAGCCCTTCTCAGGGGGTCCCAAAAGGACCCCCAAGGGCAAAAAAAAATAATTCAAAAAAATCGCGGGGTACACGCACCGTACACGTACGGTACGCGTACCGTGCGTGTACCCCGCGATTTTACAATTTTTTTTAAAAAAAATTGCACTTGGTGGTCCTTCTGGGACCCCCTGAGAAGGGCTAGGGGGTCAGGGGGTCACAACCCTGCCCCCTTTTCGCGTTTTCCACTCTTGTTTTGTGCTCTCTTGTGCCTCACTTCTCCTGAGAAACAAGATGGCTGCTCAGGTGGTCCCAGAAGGATAATAACATATATAAACGTTATCCGCTAATAGAATTAGCATTTACAAAACCTTTGAAATTTAAAAAATATAGGTTTCACGTCTAATATAGTTAGGAATTAGCATTTAAAAAACCTTGCAAATTCACTGAAAAAACCATAGGTTTCAAGCCTTATATAGTTAGGAATTAGCATATAAAAAACCTTGCTAAATTCACTTAAAAAAACATAGGTTTCAGGCCTTATATAGTTAGGAATTAGCATTTTAAAAACCCTGCAAATTCACTTAAAAACACCATAGGTTTCAGGCCTTATATAGTTAGGAATTAGCATTTGAAAAACCATTGAAATTGCTCCTATATAGTTAGTTGTACTAACTATATTTCGCGCACCCGCAATCCACTGCTGATGATGTCACATATTACGTCATTCATGACATGGTCAGTGACATCACTGATGACATCACTGATGACATCTCAAATGACATCACTGATGACATCACTGATGACATCTCATTTGACATCACTGATCACTGTGATATATCATGTGATCAAGGCTGTGGTCGGCCGAAACGCGTAATGGTGGTGAAGTGGTGGAGAGCAGAATAAAATAACCAGCACTGATTTTTGGGTTCGTCTCGTCATTTATCTGCGCGACGGTGGAGACGTTTTGTATGCCAAATATATATATATATATATATATATATATATATATATATATATATATATATCTATATATATATATATATATATATATATATTACCTACTGGCGGTCGCCAGTAGGTATATATAGTTAGGATTTTTTCCCTATGGGATTTTTGAAAATTCTATGTCTAATAACTTTGGCGTTTGTGGACGGAATCGGCTGAAATTTTCAGGAAAATGGCACATTTTGTTTCTGAGCAGCTCCTGGAAATTTGGGGGGGGTTCGTCAAGGGGGGGCCGAGAAAAAAGGGGGGTCCCAAAACGCGTTTTTCCCATGTTAATTTCCATAGGGCGGTTGGCCTCACTTTTAGCCCGAACGGCTGAATGGATTTCCACGAAACTTGGCAAAATTGTAGGGACTGTTAGCCCGATGTGCCTTTGCTAGGTCTCAATATATGTGCTTCAGTGGATTTTGAGAAATTAACGTTTAAAACAAGATATATATCTGTAACAGCGCTCCGGGTAGCGCTCCGGTTCGCGAACTTTTCGCGTATCGGAACTTTGCGAAGCGAAGCTGATTGGCTCTCCGGTGTCTGTCAACATTCTAAACAGTCCGGAACGGCCGCCATCTTGTCTCTCGGTAGGATCGAGAGACAAGAGGAGGCCAAAACCAAGGGGGAAATTACCATAAGGGGGCATAGTAGATCCTCGTTGACCCCCTAGGTTTTATGTGGAGGTTTTAAAAGGGCCCAGCAGGGTCAAAAAAAAAAAATATTTTTTTTTTTTGCGTGGTGAGCGCCAAGTTCGCGAACCGGGAAGCGTTCTGGGCAGCGTACTATAAGGAAAAAAGAATGATAGACTTTTCAAATACTGTATGTTAATTGTTTGTTGTTTTTGTTGATTTTTTTTTGTTTTCTTTATTTTTAAAGCATTTTTTTTTTATTTTGATTGTGTTTCATAATTTATTAAACTTTCTAACATTTCAGTGTCTGAAATGTCATTATTTTCTTGGAATATTGTTTGCAATCTGTGCGGTTGTAAAATGTTCTCATTTTCAAGGAGGTCATCTACTGCTTGGACACATTGCAGTAGTTCTTTGTCCCAAGTTTCATCCATAAATTCAATGTCAATTTGATCAATTGTCTCAATCAATTCTTGGCTGCTCTCTTGCAGGTCCATTTCAAAAGAAACTTGGTTTTCGCCTTCCATTTTGCCTGAAATTTGGATTAAAAAAATATATATTAGTAGAGATAGGGCACTGTTGGGATTAATTTTAGATAGGCATTTTTTATCAGTGAATTTATCTTTGGGCAGTGTATAGTATCAGAGTGGTAGTAGGAATATAAAAAAGTGTATGTGATTTAACGTAAGTAAATTTATAATTATACAAGAGAAGCCTAAGTCTATCCATAACTATAACAGAGAAGTCTATCTAAATCTATAACTAGTACTGAGGGATAGTATATAACTATTTGAAAAAGTTTACCATATTTACTTATAGTGCACAATATACTTCAGTTTTAAAAATAACAACTTACCTTTAGAAACAAGTTGAAGTGATTAGTGATATTCCAAATGATATATACAACAAGAAGTAGTAGTCAAAATGGCTGTGTTTCCTTCTCTTCCTTTATATATATTCAGGTATATAACCAATCAAATGTCAGGTAATAAAAGTAGAAAATGAAAGTAACATTTTCATTGGTTGTCAATTCCAACACTTCAGATGTGTTTTGTGAAGTAATTTACCTCACGGTATTTAGAGAGGTCTACAGGCTAAATGGCTAAATGGAATTTCAATCAAATTTGTGAAAATGAAAGGGATTGTTATGTAGTATGAGCTGATCTATATTTGGTGAGAGTGTCTCTAGTCGTTTTTCTGTAAATTACTTTCCCACCTTTTTTTTGGACCGCTTCCCGGGAAACGGCTCGGTTCGCGAACCTTAAGCGTCACGGGAGTCCTCCATTTTGTGTTTTGGTCGCATTAAGATACAAGATGGAGGGCAAATAATGTTCAGAATGGGTAGAAGGGGGCATGGTAGATTTATCTTGACCCCCTAGGTTTTCTGAGGGTGGCTGAGGAGGCTTATATGTGCGGAAAAAAACAATTTTTTAAAAAATTCCGCGAGGTTAGCTTTCGGTTCGCGAACCGGGTAGCGCCCCGGGGAGCGTATTTTGTTGAAAATTAGTGAAAAAGTTAGAAAAAAATAATAATTGTGAGTGATCAGATGAAGGGTAGCTCTGAGAAGAGCTTTTGGGTTTATGGTACATTTAGGTACTTATAAGTAGGTACCAATGCACACTCTTAAATTCAGAATGAAAATTCTGTTGCCCTCATCTGAGAAGTGAACTCCATCTCTTCTGTAGATATCTTGCATGTAGTAACGCAAGTTATTGTTGTACAAGGAGCCCATTCCATGGTCTCTCATGTAAGCTGAAACAGATTTGTTTACATGCTTCCTCGCTTTCTCAATTTGTGGACAAAATTGGTTGGACCACCTCCATTTCTGTCTTTGGCATATATTGGAATATACCAAGGCAGTTTGAGGAAAAAGTGCCATTAATTGCTCAAAGGTGTCCTTTAAAAGCATTTCCAGACCTACCCCAGTCAAAGTGCCCAAATCATTACCTCCACAGTGCACAATTAACAGGTCAGGTTTTGGCAAATGCATAAAGGTTTTCACCAATGGTATCAATTGGTGACATTTTAATCCTCTTTGGCCCAACCACTTAATTTCCACATCTTGTAAATTGAGGTTAGGTAAATTTCTGTTCTCAGCATACCTTTGAGCCCAGTGGATGTAACTATGTCCAACAATCCAGACTTTAAACATGGTGAGAGAAGGTTGTGCTGCAGTCAGATGAAGTGTGGTAATGAAAGGGCAGTTGAAACAGTAGGAGTTTGTAAAGAAAAAAAACTGTGGAGTTTCAGTGCTAATGATTCATTAGCAGTGATTGGTGGATTTCCATTTCTGAAAACAGAAAGTTAGGGTGCATGGATGTGTTCTTTGAAAGATGTAATTTGAATGGTCAAGGAAAAAACATTTAATGAAAGATTGCACTGGATACGCAGGTGCACTGAGAGTTCAGAGTTCAATTGAAACATTGTTGTGTGAATTTGCAAACATGAGAGGTCTTTCAGGAGGTGGTTGCTAAGCAAAAAAGGCAGAGAGGGCAGAGGGGGGAAGGGTTTTGATTTGAAAAAAGTGAGGTAAGAGTTATGATTGGCTAATATGAGAGATATGTGTAATGAATATCTGTATTTCTGTGCTTTCAATAGCTGCAACCTCTGGAGTGCATCCTCTTTGTTCTGCTGAAGACAATTTGGTGTATTTCTGAGACTGTTTTGAAACTCAAAAAGTATTTGCTAAGGTGAGAAAAGATTTATTTAATTTAGATAGAGAATAGTATGATTTAAGGAGAAAATGATGAAGAAAGCTGTGTTTTTAAAATGTGGCTTTGTCTCAAGTGATATACAAATAGATTTTGTTTCTTTGAGAAATTTTAATTGCATATTTTGTGTAGCAATCTGGCATGCAGTAACACAAGTTATTGTTGTACATGGAGCCCATTCCATGGTCTCTCATGTAAGCTGAAACAGATATGTTGTGTTTAAAAACGATTTTTGAAAACAATTACATTTCTGGATATGTTCTGCTAGAGCTTCATAGGTTGTTTGGGCCATATTTATAAGGCATTTGAGTGTCTCTGATGTTATTGTTCCCATTTTAATTGAACAGCTTTCTTCATGGGGCTTGTTTCTTGTAAATACGCTCCCACCTGTGCTTGGCAAATTTAGATTTTGATTATGGGAGTTACTTAGCCATGTTAAAAATGTCCCAAAAATGGTGCAAGGGCATTCAAAAAACGCTTTCATGTGTCTTAAGGACATTTTTAGTCATTTCCAACTGAATGTAGGTATACAATTGATTTATATGTTGTGTTTAAAAACGATTTTTTGAAATCAATTACATTTCTGGATATGTATTGCTAGAGCGAACCGGAAGCGAAGAAAAAAAATATAAAAAAAAAATTATTAATAAACATCTAAAATATATTTTTGGATTTAAAGAAGAATACATTTTACAGCTACAGATGTTAGCTTTTAAAAAAACCAATGAAATTCACTGAAAAAACCATAGGTTATAGACCATATATAGTTAGGAATTAGCATTTACAAAACCTTGAAAATTCACTGAAAAAACCATAGGTTATAGACCATACCATATATAGTTAGGAATAAGCATTTACAAAACCATATTTTACTCACACAAAACCATTGAAATTTCATATATAGTTAGTTGCACTAACTATATATCGCGCACCCGCAATCCACTGCTGATGATGTCACACATTACATCATTCATGACATGGTCAGTGACATCACTGATGACATCTCAAATGACATCACTGATGACATCTCAAATGACATCACTGATGACATCACTGATGACATCTCATTTGACATTACTGATCACATCACTGATGATATCATTCATGTGATAATACGATGAACCTCTTCAGACTCTAATATAACCTTAGATACAATCAGTGTAAACAGACACTCACAGACTGCCACTCATCCATGGAGTTACTCACACACCTAGTCAGTCATGCAAAGAATCAATCACACCTCCATTTCCTCAACTATACAGTTATACAAACTTTACTTATTCAAACATATACTAACACATATTTACTCTCTTATATAATCCCTGATACAAGTTCACAATGATCCATACAGCCACTCACACATTCACTGGCTCTTATGCACAGTTATTTATATAGGTCAACTCTCAAATGTACTGTGTTTTACATATGTACTTACTTTGACATGTAGCACTGAGATATCCATTCACTCACCAATACACTCATGCACACAGTCAACCGCCCATACAGCTGTTTCCACATGCACTTTTGAAACCATACATCTAGTGAATCAACTGCTCACACATCTATGCACAGTCATACACCTCCCAGCCACCCACACACACACTCAGTCTCCCATACAAATACTTGGGCAACCAATCAATAACCCATATATTTACTCATATAGCTACTTATCAACACATGCAACAGTTTACAGAACAACAGACATAATGATGCACAAATTAAGACAGTTTAGTCACTAACCCATGCACTCAGTGAGACACATTTAATCACTCACTCATACAGTCAGTCATGCACCTACTAAATCCTTCATCCAGACACTTATACATCCACTCATTCTTCAATATGTAAGACATATTTTAACTTTACAGAAACATACAGTCACTGGATGTTGTCATCAGTGATGTTATCAGTGATGTCATTTGAGATGTCATCAGTGATGTCATCAGTGATGTCACTGACCATGTCATGAATGATGTAATGTGTGACATCATCAGCAGTGGATTGCGGGTGCGCGATATATAGTTAGTGCAACTAACTATATAAAATTTCAATGGTTTTGTGTGAGTAAAATATGGTTTTGTAAATGCTTATTCCTAATTATATATGGTCTATAACCTATGGTTTTTTCAGTGAATTTTCAAGGTTTTGTAAATGCTAATTCCTAACTATATATGGTCCATAACCTATGTTTTTTTCAGTGAATATATATATATATATATATATATATATATATATTACCTACTGGCTATCGCCAGTAGGTATATATAGTTAGGATTAATTCCCTATGGGACTTTTGAAAATTCTATGTCTAATAACTTTGGCGTTTGTGGATGGAATCGGCTGAAATTTTCAGGAAAATGGCACATTTTGTTTCTGAGCAGCTCCTGAAAATTTGGTGGGGTTTCGTCAAGGGGGGGCTGAGAAAAAAGGGGGGTCCCAAAACGCGTTTTTTGCATTGAGTTTTCCATAGGGCGGTTGGACTCACTTTTAGCTCGAACGGCTGAATGGATTTGCACGAAACTTGGCAAAATTGTAGGGACTGTTAGCCCGATGTGCCTTTGCTAGGTCTCAATATATGTGCTCCAGTAGTTTTTGAGAAATTAACGTTTAAATCAAGATATATATCTGTAACAGCGCTCTGGGCAGCGATCCGGTCCGCTTACTTTTCGCTTATCGGAACTTTGCGCGCAGAAAGCTGATTGGCTCTCCGGTGTCTGTCAACATTCTAAACAGTCCGGAGCGGCCGCCATCTTGTCTCTCGGTAGGATCGAGAGAGAAGAAGAGGTGAAAAACGAAGGGTGAATTTAATGAAAGGGGGCAAGGTATCCTCCTTTTGACCCCCTAGGAATGCTGTTGGGGTTATTAAAGGGACCCGTGGGGAAAAGAAAAAAAAAATGATTTTTCACGGTAGAAGCGCTTCACGGGCCGCGAACTGGGCCGCAAACTGGTAGCGAAACGGGAATTCGCCATTTTGTGCTTCGTAAATTAAATTACTAGTTATAAGTGGGTACGGGAGACGTATCCTAATCCCCTATGTTTCCTGAGGGTGGGTGAGGAGGCTGATATATGTTGATACATCTCTTCCAGCGGCTGTGCGTGAGCTTTTTTTTTTTTTTTGCTGCGTGACAGTCCGGAGCGGCCGCCATCTTGTCTCTCGGTAGGATCGAGAGAGAAGAAAAGGTGAAAAACTAAGGGGGAATTTAATGAAAGGGGGCAAGGTATCCCCCTCTTGACCCCCTAGGAATGTTGTTGGGGTTATTAAAGGGTCCCGTGGGGAAAATAAAAAAAAAATGATTTTTCACGGTAGAAGCGCTTCACGGGCCGCGAACTGGGCCGCAAACTGGTAGCGAAACGGGAATTCGCCATTTTGTGCTTCGTAAATTAAATTACTAGGTATAAGGGGGTGCGGGAGACGTATCCTAATCCCCTATGTTTCCTGAGGGTGGCTGAGGAGGCTGATATATGTTGATACATCTCTTCCAGCGGCTGCGCCATCTTGCCTTTTTTCGAATGCCACAATTTTGTCGTGCACGGCAGCCATTTTAGATGCCAGGCTGGTCCCAGGCTATCACCTACCCCTGCGGATGTAGTTTATGGCCCCAGCTGTAGAGAATTCAGACATGCCAATCCTCCTGATTCAGGCGTGTGAGTACTGATTTCAGTGCTAGTCTCCCGCCTCCCGATTTCTGCAAGCAAAAACCCGGGGGCATATTACTAACAACTAGCGATAATTTTTGTCTATAACTTGTTTAGAGACAAAAATTATCGCCGCACATCGTCGATTTTTATCGCAGATAAACCTTGCTATTATCGCAGAAAAGTCAGCGATATTCATGTATTATCGACCTAATGCTCTTAGCCATGTTATCCACCTCCCATTGGATAACATGGCTAAAACCTGCTCAGGGCAGGTGTTAGCTTTTGGAGATATTCGCGCTTAGTGCGAATATCTCCAAAAGTTGGTAATAGAAGGTAGCGATGTTAGGGACTGTTTCCAGTCGCTAACATCTTGGCACGCCACTTTGCATGTCATTAGTGATAAGTATCACTGACATGCAAAGCCGGGCCCAAGATGGTCGCTATCTCCTTTTAGGTGTCACTAACTGGTGTTAGCGACAGCTTGATAATAGGGAAATAATTTTATCTCCGCTTTCATGGTTTTTAAAGCCAAAAAAGGGGAGATAAACCCCCTTGCTAATATGCCCCACGATTCCTTGGGGGTTTCAGCTGATAGGGCTTGGTATTGTGTTACATGGTAATTTTTCCATGAAACGTCAGAGGGTCGATGTAGGGGTTCTAGAAGAGGTGATAAACCATTTAAGCCTCATGAACAAGCGCATGGTCTTTTAAAGATTTCTGAAGTACTCGGGGCGGCGGTGTGTGTGTGCCCTCTTTCAGGAGCGGGCGGGGGGGCACTGCCAGCAACTTGCCAGGTCAGGTAGTGTTCAACACGTGCATCACCCTTTCTCTGCTTGCTATTGCGCTCCATGCTTCGGAAAGGTAAGAAAAAGAACGTGCATTTGAGTTTGAAATGTCCGATCCTGCAGCAGCACACTTCCAAAGCCCACACATGACAATAACCCGATTCAAGGCCCCATTCACCCGCTTTCAAAAAATAGATAACACTCCAACAAATTAAGGTTATAAAACTTTATTAACTTTTAACGATAATGAACAGAACAAAAACTAAAAACATTTAAACATTTATTAACACAAAAAGCAACAATGGTTAGAAGCTGTCTTTTGTGCGAATAGTCCCAAGGCAGCACAACGTGCAGAGTTCTGGACGGCACCCAGGTGATGTCGCCTGGGTGCCGCACTGGTTTAGGGATCCTACAATGCTGCTCCGAAAATTGGCGTGGGGCGTCCCGGGTGGGGCGGGGGGAGGCCTCGTCAGTAGCGGTCTGTTGTGCGAATAGTCCCAAGGCAGCACAACGTGCAGAGTTCTGGACGGCACCCAGGTGATGTCGCCTGGGTGCCGCACTGGTTTAGGGATCCTACAATGCAGCACAGAAAAACAGCGTGGGGCGTCCCGGGTGGTGCGGGGGGAGGCCTCGTCAGTAGCGGTCTGTGTCCAGTGTCACATGGCTGACACAACATGTACGACAGGCACCCAGGTGATGTCCAGTAAACTGCCGCACTGGTTTTGGTATCCTACAATGCTGCTCCGAAAATTGGCGTGCGGCGGCCCGGGGGGGGGGGGGGGGAGGCGGCGTGAACGGGTCTCCCCAGGTGGCGGCCATCTAGCTGAGTTGCGCTCGCTCTTGCGGCCACAGCGTCTCGCTCACCATGTTGTGGAGTTGCTCCCACTCTTGCAGTGCAGCGATAGGCGGCTGCCACATGGCTGTCAAAATGGCGGACGGCTCTTCGGTTTTGGGCCTGGTCCACTGAAATGGCCCTGGGACACCTTGGAAGTCGGACGCTTGCCTGCTAGGGCTTGGGCTCCATTCTCGAAAAGCGTCCCCTCAGCCGTGAAGATTGTATAAAAGTCTTGGGGGCCCCCGACTCCCGCAGGCTTCCGGTGGGGAGCGGCTGCCATGATTGCTCGCGGAATGACCACGACGGAGCCACGAGATGGTGGTGCTCTCATGCTGACGCCAGCTTCAGTCTGAATGATCCAGAAACAAGGTGGGGCTTTCATCGTTTGGGAAAAAAAAATGTTCTAAACCAATGAAAAGTGTTATTTTTAGGTCATATGACCAAGCCTTCCATCTTTAGGAAACCAAAAGTAAAATGAACCAATGAAAAGTTTTATAAACAAGTCACATGACCTGTTATGCGACATAGGGCTACAAAAAGCGTAGAAAATCCGTTGGCACGTGAGGCGGCGTCAGTAGCGGACCGATGTGCGAATAGGCCGAAGGCAGCACAACGCGCCGAGATCCGGATGGCACCGAGGTGGTGTCCAGCAAATTGCCGCACTGGTGTGGCCATCCTACAATGCTGCGCCGAAAGACGGCGTGTCCAGCTGAATTGCGGTCACTGTTGCGGTACAGTGACTCGAACGCGCCGAGATCCGGATGGCGCCGAGGTGGTGTCCAGCAAATTGCCGTACTGGTGTGGCCATCCTACAATGCTGCGCCGAAAGACGGCGTGTTCAGCTGAGTTCCGGTTACTCTTCCGGCACAGTGACTCGAACGCGCTGAGATCCGGATGGCACCGAGGTGGTGTCCAGCAAGTGGCTGCACTGGTGTGGCCATCCTACAATGCTGCGCCGGAAGTCGGCGTGGGGTGCCCCGTTGGCTTATGAGGTGATGTCAGTAGTGGACTGATGTGTCAATAGGTCGGAACCAGCACAAGGCGCCAAGATCCGAATGGCAAGTCCTGGATGTTGAGTGCCTCAGTTGAGATTTCTGAGAAGTGCTTGTAGAACTGTCTGAAGCTTATTTGCACCTGCTGCAGCTTCACTAGGTCCGGCGGAACTTGTTGCCTTTTCCTTTGTGCTTCTTTTCCTACAATGCGTTTCTTCTGAAGACACGACCAGGTCCCTGAATGTGTGCAGGGGGACGCTATTGAATGAATGAACGCGCCGAGATCTGGATGGCACCGAGGTGGTGTCCAGCAAATTGCCGCACTGGTGTGGCCATCCTACAATGCTGCGCCGAAAGACGGCGTGTCCAGCTGAATTGCGGTCACTGTTGCGGTACAGTGAGTCGAACGCGCCGAGATCTGGATGGCCAAGTTTCAAGTTTCATCTGGCAGTTTTTCTCCATCCCTCCTGGATCAAAGAAGGTGAATGCTAAATATGCCACCTGCCTCATCTGAACATATGAAGTTAACTTGTATACACTGTGGTGCTATGCTGTCCTATGGCAACATGAGCATCAACCTGATGAATACGGCATTCGAAAATCATAAATGCCCTAATGCACCCAAGAAGTAATTTTTTTTTTGCTCCAGTTGAGCCGTTTTCAATGCCTGTTTTTTGTTGTTTCCCCTCCATCAAGAACAAAACAAAAATACAAGGCGCTAAGATCCGAATGGCAAGTCCTGGATGTTGAGTGCCTCAGTTGAGAGTTCTGAGCAGTGCTTGTAAGACTGTCTGAAGCTTATTTGCACCTGCTGCAGCTTCACTAGGTCCGGCGGAAATTTTTTCCTTTTCCTTTCTGCTTCTTTTCCTACAATGCGTTTCATCTAAAGACACGACCAGGTCCCTGAATGTGTGCAGGGGGACGCTATTGATTGAATGAAAATGGCGGCTTGACACAAAGCTGACTCAAGCGTTACTGTTGGTGCTATACAGACAAAAATTGGTTTTCAGTTTGTACATTCTTCAGGTTTTTTTTCCATCTAAGTCTGATTGAGAGTTTGTAGAAAAATGGCTTCAGATTTTCCACATACTACTCTTCAACATTCTTCCTAAATGTAACAATGTGAAACTCACTAGGAGAACGGCTGTTTCTGTTTCCTTTCAAAATGCTGCCACCAATATTTTCTGAATAGAAGACACCATCTTGTAACATAAAGGGCCGAAAGGGGTTCTGGTCTGGCCGATGGTTGGTGGAGACATTTTGACTATATCTTGGACCTGCCCGGCCTCGCCCAAAATGGCGCCGGTATAAATGGGACTCGTAACTCTTTGCCCGCAAATGTATATCTAGAAAATGTTATTGTAAGTGGCCCTGTCGTATTTTAATTACAAAATGTACGTCCACCGATTCCGCAACTGTTAGACACCTTTGTTCTTGTCACCTAATGGCCCGCTCGTTACGTTCTTCTACAGTGTAAATGTCTCCTCATCATATACGATTTGAGTTTGCTCCGTGGCCGGCCCACGTGGTTATAGGCCCGTATTTGTATACTGACATTTTCACAATAAAGGTTTTTAAAACAAAACACGGTAGTAGTATTTTCATTTGTAAAGTTTTTACTTTTAGTGACTGTTTTCGAATCAGTAAAAGGCAAGTGAAATAAAGCAGTCCAATTACATGACGGATAAAAGGTATAATATGTAGGAACGCAGTAAAGATAAATGGTCAAGGGCAGTTGTGTTTTTCATGTCTGCAACATAAAGTGATCGATAAGAATCTGATAATCAGGCGTATCGGCGACTAAGACAGCAGGCCGAATCTCTTTTACTCAACGGCTCCGTCATGGAAGGAAGAAACGCCCTTTTTCTCGAAAAAGGAATATATTTTACTTGCAAGACAGTTGTAAATTTTCCGGGAAAGTACATTAGCCTGGAATATTATAACATATGTTTGAAAAAAAAATATTGTTCGAAAATAATAAAAAGCGTAATTTTTAGGTCATAAGACCAAGCTTTTCATCATTAAATTAACAAAAGTAAAATGAACCAATGAAAAGTTTTATTAACAAGTCACATGACCTGTTATGCTTACGTTACGCGCTGCGCGCCGCGCCTCGGATCACTTCCGGGTGCGCTAACGCGGCGTGTCATAAAACGCATTACGCGACAACGTAGGTCAAGAATATAGTCTAAATGTCTCCACCAACCAGCGTTCAGAACACAACCCCTTTCAGCAGTCCAAAAAGTTCTGTTAAATGACAACAGAGGGGACAGGCAACAAGAACCATCAGTCAAAGAGGGGAGGGCAAGTTCTTCTCTTCCGGGTCATGTTGGGGCGCTACCGGAACTGATCGAATTGGTAGTCTACAGTGTTTCTGGATGTTTCACACTAAAGCTGGCGTCAGCATGAGACCACTACCATCTCGTAGCTCCGTCGTGGCCATTCCACGAGCAATCATGGCAGCCGCTCCCCACCAGAAGCCTGCGGGAGTCGGAGGCCCCCAAGACTTTTGTAGAATCTTCACGGCTGAGGGGACGCTTTTCGAGAATGGGACCCAAGCCCTAGCAGACAAGCGTCCGAGTTCCAAGGTGTCCCAGGGCCATTTTAGTGGACCAGGCCCAAAACCGAAGAGCCGGCCGCCATTTTGAGAGTCCTGTGGCAGCCGCCTATCGCTGCACCGCAAGAGCGGGCGCATCTCAACTACATGGTGAGCGAGACGCTGTAGTCGCAAGAGCGGGCGGAAAACAGCTGAATGGCGGAAGAGGCACAGTGTAGCAAAAGCGGGCGGAATGGCAACTAAAACGATAAAGGGGCGCCCCACTACAGCTTGTCTTCAGGTCAAACGGATTGTGGGACAAGGTCCAGAATTGAAGAGTCATCAAAAGGCAAAAAGTACCGCCGGGAGCCGGCCGCCTATGTCGGGGGCGATCTCAGGCTACACCAGTGCTATAAGACTTGGGGAGGGTGTCGGAGCCAAGCGTCTTCTCCGAGTCCATGGCCATCACAGCGTCCCTCAGGGGCCTCCGTCAAGCTGTTTAGGAAGGTAACATATCACATTGTTTTCTAATGCAGTCAGGTCCACAAACGACACTCACTTACTTTGAGAATAGTGAAGCTGCAGTAGGTGGAAATAAGCTTCAGACAGTGTTACAAGCGCTGCTCAGAACTCTTAACTATGGCACCCAACATCTAGAACTTATGCTATTTGAGAATGGTAGTGACATCGAAGCATCTCAGGGACCAAAACCATTAACGTACTTTCACGTATGAAAATCTTACTTGGGGAGGGGGCAGGAGCGAAGCGCCCCCTCCCAGTCAGCGCCACCACACCGTATGTTGAAAATCTGAAGCCATCGTTCTACAAAGTCAACCAAACTTGGATTGAAAAATCTAGAAAAATGTACAAACTGAAAACCAGTTTTGGTCTGCATAGCATCAGTAGCAACGCTTGAGTCAGCTTTGTGTCAAGCCGCCATTTTGATTCAACAAAGCACAGGCATTGAAAAAGGCTGAAATTCAGAACTCTAAACTATGGCACCCAACATCCAGGAGCTTGCTATCCGGATCTTGGAGCCTTGTGCTGTTTTCGATCTATTCACACATCGGTCCACTACTGACATCATCTTATAAACCAACGTTATGTAAATAGTTTTTTAATAAAATGTTTTACCCTGTTTCTTTGCTGGTGTGTTGTCTATATTTTTAATATTTGCATAGGGTTTGTCATTATTTTGTGCGGGATGGGTGATGGAGCCGAGCTGTCTTGCAGCCCTCATGGTGTGGAGCTCAGTTCATGTCACTATTTTCGTATTTCTCAAGAAGGGTTGTTCCTAATATTTCTATTTTAGCGAGGTCAAAAAGAGATCCAATTAGTGGCCTACTGATTTTGCTCGATTACTTTTATTTTTTTTACACGATTTTTCACTATCTGCAAAGACTAAACAGAGTATTGCGACTTTGTGCTTGTTTGTAAATAGAGAATGATCCAAAGAGAACCAATTCTAAAACAGTAAATGCTTGGACAACAATCAATCAAATGGAGAGACAAGGAGGTACGACGGATTACAACGGAGGGGAGGGGGGGGCAGCGTTCAAAGCACATCAGCGTGCATAAATACGAAAATGTTTTTATCTATCACGTACTTGACATTTTAAAGCTTTTCATATTTGCTATTAAAAAACCAATGAAATTCACAGAAAAAACCATAGGTTATAGTGGATATATAGTTAGGAATTTGCATTTACAAAACCTTGAAAATTCAATGAAAAAACCATAGGTTATAGGCCATATATAGTTAGGAATTAGCATTTACAAAACCTTATTTTACTCGCATAAAACCATTGAAATTCCATATATAGTTAGCTAACTATAAGCGCTAACTATATATCGCGCACCCGCAATCCACTGCTGATGATGTCACATATTACATCATTCATGACATGGTCAGTGACATCACTGATGACATCACTGATGACATCTCAAATGACATCACTGATGACAACTCAAATGATATCAATGATGACATCTCAAATGACATCACTGATGACAACTCAAATGACATCACTGATGACATCTCATTTGTCATCACTGATCACATCACTCATGTGATAATACAATGAACCTCTTCAGACTCTAATATAACCTTACATACACTCAGTATAAACAGACACTCACAGACTGTCACTCATCCATGGAGTTACTTACACACCTAGTCAGTCATGCAAAGAATCAATCACACCTCCATTTCCTCAACTATACAGTTATACACATCTTACTTATTCAAACATATAATAACACATATTTACTCTCTTATATAATCCCTGATACAAGCTCACAGTGATCGATACAGCCACTCACACATTCACTGGCTCTTATGTTCAGTTATTTATATATCTCAACTCTCACATGTATTGTGTTTTACATACGTACTTACTTGCACATGTAGCAATGAGAAATCCATTCACTCACCAACACACCCATGCACAGTCAACCGCCCATATAGCTGTTTCCACATGCACTCTTGAACTCATACTCCTAGTGAATCAACTGCTTACACATCTATGCACAGAGTCACGCACCTCCCAGCCACCCACACACACACTCAGCCTCCCATTCAAATATTTGGGCAACCAATCAATAACCCATATGGCCACTCTTATAGCTACTGATCAACACATGCAGCAGCTTACACAACATCAAACATACTGATGCACGAATTAAGACAGTTTAGTCACTAACCCATGTACTCAGTGAGACACATTTAATCACTCACTCATACAGTCAGTCATGCACCTACTAAATTCTTCATCCAGACACTTATACATCCACTCATTCTTCAATATGTGAAACATATTTAAACTTTACAGACACATACAATCATTGGATGTTGTGATCAGTGATGTCATCAGTGATGTCACTGACCATGTCATGAATGATGTAATATGTGACATCATCAGCAGTGGATTGCGGGTGCGCGATATATAGTTAGCGCTTATAGTTAGCTAACTATATATGGAATTTCAATGGTTTTATGCGAGTAAAATAAGGTTTTGTAAATGCTAATTCCTAACTATATATGGCCTATAACCTATGGTTTTTTCATTGAATATATATATATATATATATATATATATATATTTTTTTTTTTTTTTTGGCTCCAACAACCACCAGCCTGCCGCACACTCGAGCGGGTGCTCTTTTAGGCGGGGGTGTACCCGCCGCAAAAATGACTGCTCCCAGATTTCCTCTGCGTTCAATAAGAACAAGAAAACAGCACTCTCAGGGGGGGGTTCTCAGTGCCAACAGTTCTTTATTAGCAACCTAGCACAGACAAGACGCGTTTCGGCGCTTAGCCTTTGTGAATTGCAAGTTTGAATGCGCCGCCATTACTTTTAAAAGCATTGCTTCGGTCACAGTGTATACAACATGAACATAGAAAGGAGACAGCGAGATTGCAAATTAATCGCCATTTTGGAAAGTGCAATTCAAGCATGAAAGAAGAAAGTATATACATTCTAAAATCATAGTCTTCCATTATAATGTAGTAAAAGATAAAATCAACTTTCCTACTACTGTAATTTCAGTAATCTTGGGAGATTAAGACATGACACACAATACCAGAACAAAACTAAAAATTTCACCAAACAACAGCAAATGGCTTTTTATAAACTCTGTGATGATTCCTCCCTTGTGTGTAAACCTTCGGACAAGAGAGGTAATATCGTATTAATGACCAAAACACAATATGAAATGGAAGCCTATCGACAGCTGAGTGATACTAACTGTTATCTTAAAATCACTAACACAGATTATCAACAAAGTATCAAAGAATTTCATGAAATTAAATGAAAAGGATTCTTGTATAGCGCATGGCTACCCGGAGGCATCCCAGTGCTTGCAGCTACGAAAAGAAGAGGTTAAAAAAGGACAAGGTCAGATATCGTTATTTTGTAGGGAAGAGCCAAGTTTTTAATTTCTTACGGAAGGAAAGATGGTTGGGCTCCTGTCGAAGAGGGAGGGGCATGGAATTCCACAACTTTGAGGTGTTGTAGGAGAAGAGGCGACCACCCGTACGAGCCTTATTGATTCTGCTGACTTGTGCCATGTTAAGCTCGTTGGAACGGAGGTTTCTGGGGGTTCTGTGTGGTTTAATCTGATTGGCAAGAATGGGGGGGCCTTTACCCCGAAGATTTTTGTGGGCTATACAGAGGGCCTTGAAATGTACCCGTTCCTGTATGGGTAACCAGTGGAGTGTTTTCAACGCTGGTTTGGCTGAGGAGCGGTGGTTAGTGCTCGTCAGCAATCTAGCAGCGGAATTCTGTACCACCTGTAGTTTCTGGATTACAGAGACCAGGGCTCCCAGGTAGAGCGCGTTACCGTAGTCCAGCCTCGACAGGATCATGGCTTGGACCAGGATTTTTTTGGCTCTATCGGGCAATTGAAGGAGGATTTTACGAATGGATTTAAGCAAGCAGAAGCAGGTGGCCGCAGTTTTTCTGGCTTGTACTTTAAAAGTAAGATCGTTGTCTAACCAAAAACCCAGGCTCTTGATCACGCTTTTTGGAGTTGGGCTAGGGCCCATAGAAGGTGGCGAAAGCGTGGGGGAGTTGAAAGATGCCTTCCTGCCCAGTAACATCAATTCGGTCTTTTGGTTATTGAGTTTTAGCTGGGACAAGCCCATCCACTTTGATACCTCTTCCAGACAGTCACTCAGACTCGTGTGGGATAGTTCAGCCTGATTCAGAGAGACCACGAGCTGAGTGTCGTCAGCATAGCTGATCAATTCAATTCCGTAGGGGGCCACTATCTTAGCTAAGGGGGACATGTACACATTAAAAAGAGTGGGGCTAAGGAAGGAGCCCTGTGGCACCCCACACTGCAGGGGTAATGGCGCAGAGTGGCAGTCTCCTTCGAATACTTTAAAATATCTCTCAGAAAGAAAGGATTCAAGCCAGGAAAGAGCTTTTCCAGAGACTCCGATTTCGTTTAGGCGGGCTAGAAGGATACGGTGGCTAACCGTATCGAAGGCGGCACTGAGGTCTAGGAGGATGATGGCCACATTGCCACCTGTGTCCAGGATCCTCCTAAACTCTTCCACCACCTTAAGGAGTGCCGTCTCCGTCCCTTGGCCCGGGCGTAAACCTGTTTGAGAGGGATGGAGTAAATTGGAGGCCTCCAGGAATGAGGACAGTTGCTGGTTTATGAATTTTTCTGCCAGTTTACTAATGCCCGGGAGAAGGGAGATGGGACGGTAGTTGGATAGGTCTCCAGGGTCAGGTTTTTTTAACAACGGTTTGACCATAGCCATTTTCCAGTCCCGTGGGACTATGCCTGTTTCGATCGAGGTGTTGATCAGGTTAATAACTGGTGCCTCCATGATGGGCTGGACTAGCTTCAGGGTGTTAATTGGGATGGGGTCAAGGGGAGAGCCACTTTTGATTGAGTTAAGAAGGGGGGTAATAATTCCTTAGTGAGAGGGACAAAAGAAGAGAGTTCGGGGGTGGAGCCTTGAGAGAGGGGTTTAGGTAGCGGCGGAGGATCAAGATGGTGATAGGTGGGAGGGCCAGGAGAATGTTTTGAATTTTGTTGTGAAAGAAGAGTGCCAATTCTTCGCATCGAGGACCTGATGATTGAGGGGCCACGGGGGGGTCAGGGGGTTTTAGCAAACTTTTGACAATAGTGAAGATTTCTTTTGATGAGTTAGGGGATGCAGTGATTTTCTCGGTGTAGAAGGCTATTTTAGTAGTGTTTAGCGCAGCTTTGTAGGTTTTGAAGGAGGCTCTGTATTTGGTTTTAGTTTCTGTGTCGAAATTTTTCCTCCATAGTCTCTCCTCTTTTTTACAGCTCTGTTTAAGTTTTTGGAGCTCTGGACTAAACCAAGGATGATTGATGAATTCCCTTTTTTGGATTACGGATTTCTTAGGCAGGGTGACATCCAGTGAGTTCTCTATCCACTGGTTGAACTCTGAGTTCGCTAGGTTTATGTCATGGTTAGCGGATGGTAAAGTGATCCTTAGTGCTTCCGACCATTTGTTTATCTTGAGTTTGGACCAGAGTCTTGTCTGTTTGGTACTAGACGGTTTGGCCGGGGCTGGGGGAGGAAAGCTCCAAGAGAAAGGTATGATGAAGTGGTCTGACCATGGGATGGGGTTCGGGTGCAAAGTAGTTAGGTCGGCGATATTGGAAAAAATGGGATCAAGCAGGTGTCCCTTTATATGTGTGGGATTTTGAATTTTTTGAATAATTTCGCAAGTCTCTAGAACTTGGGTCAGATCCGCGGCTGTCGTATCATGTGGATCATCGAAGTGGAGGTTCAGATCTCCTAATATAGTGAAGTTGGAAGCCGAGCTGGCGAGGTTCACAACAGCTTCTAGCAGTGTCGTGTGAAATTGTCCTAGGGATCCTGGTGGACGGTAGACTAGAAGCCCCGTAAAGGATGCTGAGGGTGAGAGAGTGATCGAAAAATGGATGTTTGCAAAATGGTACGAGAAAGATATGTTGAACAGTGATGAATTTCTATTCTTGCGTTGTTTGAACCCAGTTAACCCGACATTTTATCACCTCCCTAAGGTGCATAAAGACAATCTTAATACTCCAGGACGACTTATTGTGGCCTCACAAGGAGGACTGACTGAACATCTCTCCATGTACATTGACTCTTTTTTGTTTCCATTTGTAGCTGCCTTAAAATCCTATCTCAAGGACACTACTAGTTTTTTTAATCTTATGGGTAATTTTGTTTGGCAAAATGGATATTGTATGATGGTGATGGATATTACCAGCTTATACACCAGTATTGCACACACAGACGGTTTGAAGGCTGTCCATAGTTTTTTACAAACGAGAGAAATTGGGTTTTTTGAACACAATAAAATGCATATTGAGTTTTTAACAATCAACTTGAATAACAACATTTTTGTGTTTAATGGACAGCTATATAGGCAAATGTCTGGTGTGGCTATGGGTTCCTGTTCCTCCCCCAGCTACGCAAATCTCTGCGTTGGCTGGTGGGAGGAACAGATAGCCTGGGCCAACATCAATGCCATGTGGAATCACAAGATTAGAGCGTGGCATCGATACATCGATGATCTTTTCATTATTTTTGAGTGATCTATAGCAGAAGCCACCACTTATGTCGATGTACTGAATAACAACAATATTAATTTGAGATTCAGTGGGGAAATAAGTGAGGAAAGTGTTAACTATCTGGATCTAACTGTATATATCGAGGGAGGACAATTACAAACCAAATTGTATCGTAAGACCACGGCCGGCAACTGCACATTGCATGCGTCCAGCAACCACTCTAAAAACCTGATCAAGAGTATTCCCTACGGGGAACTCTTGAGGTTGAAAAGAAACAATTCCACAGAAATTGAATTTCAAAAATCTGCGAAACTTAGTATGGACCGTTTTAGAGTCCGTGGATATAAAGAGGGAGTACTAATACAGGCTTTAAATAAAGTTATCAAGCGGCCCAGATCTGAGTTGCTAAAACCTAAACAGAAAGAGGTCAAAGATCAAGGGACTTTTAGACTAATTACAACTTTTTCGGAGAATTCTGAACAAGTGAGAAAGATACTTCGAAAAAATTGGAACATCTTACTTACGGATAATACAATCAAAGATGATTTACCATCTAATCCATTAGTAACTTTTCGCAAAGCAAGGGCTTTGAAAGATGATCTAGTACATAGTCATCATTCAACTAAACCGAGTATCTCTAGTAAAATACTACTAAATGGTTTTTATCCCTGTGGCCGTTGTAAAGCCTGTAAAATTAGCAAAAGGACCCTAACTTATACCATACCTGGCCTTAAATTCCCCCCAAAAATCACGAAATTTCTGACATGCACCACACCATATGCAATTTATTGCTTGGTGTGTCCTTGCGGATTGAGATACATCGGTAGCACGATTAACCCTGTAAAACTGCGCATATTAGAGCATATGCGTGCTATCAATAACACCGATGAATCCTATCCGGTTGCCAGACATTTTAACAAACTACATGGGCACAATAGGGACCTATTGGCTTATTTGTGTCTGGATAGCCTACCACCTCCCCTAAGAGGAGGAGACCATCTTCAGAAATTAAGACGGTTAGAATCACGCTACATTATAGACTTACAGAGTAAGAGTCCTTTTGGGCTTATTACACATGAAGAATTAGCACTACATTTGGGGTATTGATTGTAGAAATGAACTTCATTTATTGAGTGTGGACTGATTAACTGTAGAATAAATTGTTATGTAAATGAATGAATTAACTTGTTTTCTCTACTTTTCAAGGAGGAATATGCTTGATGAACTGACATATAGATTAATGCATTGTTTAGATTAATATGTGTTACAACAGTGGTATGCCCATCTGTGGGCTGCAATAATAATGCTGACCGCATTGCCCATCCAGGGCAAAATAAGATTACTGAAATTACAGTAGTAGGAAAGTTGATTTTATCTTTTACTACATTATAATGGAAGACTATGATTTTAGAATGTATATACTTTCTTCTTTCATGCTTGAATTGCACTTTCCAAAATGGCGATTAATTTGCAATCTCGCTGTCTCCTTTCTATGTTCATGTTGTATACACTGTGACCAAAGCAATGCTTTTAAAAGTAATGGCGGCGCGTTCAAAATTGCAATTGACAAAGGCTAAGCGCTGAAACGAGTCTTGTATGTGCTGGGTTGCTAATAAAGAACTGTTGGCACTGAGAAGGTATACAGCGTTTACCACGCATTTTTTACCACGCACTACACTTACAACGCAGGCATTACCACGCATACCATTACAACGCATTGCGCTGGGGGGCGCTCTAGGATAGGGAATAAGTTTAATTTTATATCCAACACCTTCCCTAGTGTCCACGGGGACTGGAGTTGGAATATAAAATGATACTTACCACTATCCAGCACCTCAAAGCGCTATGCGTTGTAACGGTATGCGTTGTAAATACCGCGTTGTAATGGTATGCGTGGTAATAGTATGCGTGGTAACGTCATACATCCCACTGAGAACCCCCCCCTGAGAGTGCTGTTTTCTTGTTCTTATTGAACGTGGAGGAAATCTGGGAGCAGTCATATATATATATATATATGTCTATATATGTGTAGCACACTTCACCTTGAACTTTCCACCGTGCCCAGAAATTGAACACGGACCCAAATCATGCAGTTTCGATATTTATTTAGCACTTGCAGCAACCTCAGCAGCCATGACGCGTTTCAACACTCTTGGTGTCTTGATCACATGACGCGCACATCATGGGGGAGCTGCATTTTAAACGTTTTTTTGCCAGCTTTTTTTCGAATGATTAAAGAGACAGTGCAGTAAAACAACATACAAGGTCCATACATAAAAACCGATGACAGAAATATAAATATATCAAATGTGACTCATGTTAGCTTTGATGTATCAAATCACTGGTAAAAGATATTGTATTACAGGATAAGGGTATAAATACCGCATAGATCTTAAATTTAAAACATTCCATTAGAATAGTCTTAAAATCGTAATATCTATTGTCATGGAAATGCTCCTAGGTTAATTTGTTCGCTGGACTTTGCCCTCGCTTTATTAATAAAGAAAGTGTTACATTTAAAAAAAATAAGTTTAAAAACCAGCTGATCAGTGCAATGTAATTTCCTTGCAATCCACAATTCTTGTTTGACATCTCGGTATCAATACCATTTAATTATTTTTTTGGAAGTTTTAAGCTAAACATTGTTATATATTCAATATGTATACATTTACCAATGATATACACAGTTAACTCCCTTGCCACTGAACATTTATTATTCTTATTTGAAGGACTTTGTATCAGGAAAAGTGCTTAGTGCAATGTGAATGTGAAAAAATCTGCAAGAAGATAAGATACCCTATGTTAAAAACGTAAGAGATCCTATAAAAAAAGCTATGAATAATTTACATTAGTGTAAAACCTCCACCACTCATGTATACATTTTAAAAAAGAGAAATTGAGGCAGGCTATTGTTAACCTTGATGGTAATTCATTGGGGTTGTGACTAAATATATTCACATTTTTACTGTTTTTCTTTAATATTAGATAGCTCTCCCGATATTAACAAACTGGCTAGATGTAAACGTTCCCATGTTACAGACAGGTGTGCAATTCATCAGTGGCATTAAGCCCTGTCGGATGCTTAGGGGGTCATTAGGATGGCGGGCGGACTTTGCCTGCCCGCCATCCTCGTGGTAATAGGGACCGCCCGCCATAAGGGCGGGGGTCCCGTGGGGGGGTATTAGGATGTGCCCGCCACAGTGCATTATAAATGGGTTTACATTGTTGGATTTTAAAGACGTGTATAGATCCTCTGTAATGTTGAGACCATTAGGGCTTTTAGAATCCAGCTCTGGAATGAAACAAGTTTCTAATTTTCTTAAGGTTCTTTCTCTGTCCCCACCACGTCTATTAAACGGTACACAGTCTATTATGAAATATTTGAGATGTTTGGGATCTGATTGGTGGTGTTCCATGGAATGCGGGGCCACCGGATACACAGGGTCTTGGTCAGTGATTGATCTGATATGTTGCAAAATCCTCTTGTGCCCCTGCAGCTTCGTACTTCCGACGTACCTAGGCCCGCAGGGGCACACGAGAACGTATACAACATATTCAGTCTTGCAAGACAGGGCTTTGTTGATAGTTTTTTCCTGCTCACTGAATGCAGTTCTGTATGCTAGAGTATTCATGCCGAATTGGCACGCTTTACAGATTCTGCATTTGAAGAAACCTTTTCTTTGACTTAACCAATTACCTTTTGGTTTATCAACAGGGTTATTCTGTACCAGTCTATCCCGCATACTAGGAGCTCTTCTGTTGTTAATTGAGAGCCGGGTTGGTAGTGTGGGGCCTAAAACCGGCTATTTCTTTACCACAGGCCAATTGCTTTGGATGATGCAATTGATTTCCTTACTTTGGATACTGTATGCCACTATCATCTGAAATTCATCTTTGGATGTGTCCTTAGGTTTGTATAGTAGCATGGGTGCATCATCAGATATCCCTGTTTTGTTAAGTTTATGAAGGGTATCCCTGTCAACCAACCCACTTTTTAAAATAGCAGCATCAATGCATTTTTGGTGTAACCCCGTTGGAGGAATGTGGATCAGCTATTGTGTTGGGCCTTCTGTAGTTCACCAATAGTGCCACAGATCCTTTTTAGTCTGATCATTTCCCCATAGGGGATGCTTTGTATAAGATGCTTAGGATATATGCTGGTTGCGTGTAGAACCGAATTTACTGCTGTGGGTTTCCTGTTTATTTTGGTCTCAATCTTCTCATTTTCTATGTACACTTCAACATCCAAAAACGTGTCCATTTCCACACTAATATTAGAAGTAAAATGCAAGTTAATGTCATTCAATTCAATTTCAATTTCAAAGCTTTTATTCGATTTGTAAATACAAATCATACAAGCAAAAACTTATAAAACAATTCATTACATTAAAATTATTATAAAAGGCAAAGTTATACAAGAGAACTCCGGAATATTTCATATGGGGAGAGAACATATACTAACAAGCACTAGACATCAATTCATGATTGGAGATATAAGAATAAAATAGAAGGTGCGGGGATCATACGCGTACAGACAGGAATAAAGAAATTATCGCATGGAGTGCTTATCCTGGCAGCTGTACATTTTAAAACAAACCCAAAGCCAAAGACATGGGACATTGTAAATTGCAAAGTAAATTTAAAGGACAGGTAGGTACAGACAGGACGGTGTGAAAATATAGCAGCACTAGACACTTCCTGGCAGCTGTACATTTCGAATAAAAATAACTACAGGTGCAATATCTGCGTTATATAATAAAAACATTAAAAGGCTAAAAGTCAGGGGAGCATGCATGTACAGACAGGATTAAAAGTAATTATCGCTCAATGTGCTCTTCCTGGCAGCTGTACATTTTAAATCAAACCCAGAGTAAAAAGGCATTTTGCATAATTATTTGCCGCATGCTATAAAAGAGACAAATAAGTACAGACAGGAGTATATAAAATTATGGCAATACAATACATTTCCTGGCAGCTGTACATTTCAGAATAAAAGTGGCAACAAAAAAACAAATGTCCACATTTTCTAGGGCTGATAGTAACGCAAGGGCATTCTTAAAAGACCGTATATTATATTTAATAAAGATAGGTTTTAGGTACCTTATTCTTAAAAAGTGATAACATTTGCAGAAAAGTAGAAAATGGCAGCAACTCTGGCGTGAAATGTTGTCACAAGGGCAGGGAGTTTCTGATTTGAGTTTCTGTACTGGGAACGCAACAAGATGATGTACGATACCCAACCTGACACGAGTTAGGACAAATTGATGAGATGGACGGCTGACTTTTAAAAGATAGGCTTGGAACCCCGATGGTAAATTAAGTTCCTTATAGAACTTCACAGTAGCCAGCTTGCCATACACCTCATCTCGCCCTTTCTTTTTGTACTTTAAAAAAGTTTGTTTAATTTCTTTTTTGGGGATTTCAACCGCCAATTCAGGGTTAAGGAAAACATCAATATCAAACAGAGTTTTATACCAGAAGTGGATATATTTCAACCAAAGGATGCGTGATGAAAAGTCCAATCCTATACAATCAAGAATAATTTCTTGAGTGAATCGGGTCTCTGACTTAGCCCAAATTCAGTTCATCAATAAATGCTTTAGCCTTTGATTTCAGACCCAGGACATATTAAAACCAGATCATCAATATAGTGCCACCAACATTTTACTTTTTGATCAAGGGTGTTTGCGGATTTTCTATGTAGGACCAGTTCCTGCCAGCAGCTCATGTGGAGACAGGCATGGCTGGGGGAGAAAGTGGCCCCCAAAGCTACTCCCCGTAACTGTTGGTAGACAATATTCTAAAATAAAAATAGGTTATTGTGGAGGCAAAAGTCAATCATGTCAATGAGCATTGTGTTGTGTGGTTCATGTACAACATCCCATTTTCTGAGGTAATGTTTCACTGCCCTCAGGCCGTCATTGTGGCTAATGCTCGTGTATAGAGCTGTAATTTCCATGGTTATCAATAGAAATCCCGTTGCCACTGAAAGTCATGTATCTTTGCTAAAAAAATCACCAGTGTCCCTTAGGTACGAGGGCAAAGCTTGGACAAACTCTTGAAGAAAATAGTCTGTGTACTCTGATGTATTTTTAGTTAGACTATTTTTTGCAGAGATGATCGGGCGTCCAGGCGGTTTGGTTGGATTTTTGTGTAATATGGGTATAAAATATATTACTGAGGTTGTGGGTGTGTTGTTTCTTAAAAATCCATATTCATCCTTGTTGATTAACCCCAGACTCCTCCAGGCCTTAAGTTTACTATAGTAGCTATCATATGATGCTTTGAGCGTCAATTGGTCGCTTCTACGATAGCATTGTCGGTCTGTGAGTTGGCCTAATTCTTCTTTGGTGTAGTCTACCTTAGGCCAAATTACCAAGTTACCTCCTTTGCCGGCATTCCTTATAATGATGGCATTGTTAGTTGACAATTTATGCAGCAGTTGTTGATATTTAACTCTCTGTTCGTGCTTGTTCGTCCTCTTGGTATCTTATTTTATTTTTTTGACTTTGGTATTCAGATTTTTTAGACCCATTGTAACTTGCTCATGGTATACATCAATAGCATCTCTTGGCATGATTGGAAAATAAGATGAACGAGGTTTGAAATTGTTATTTGCAAATATGCCATCAGTGTCCATTGTAGTGGTTGTTCAACTGGCCCAGATGTGGCCAGTGCCAAAGACTGCATATCTCTAGGGGCGGCATGTCATTGCTTAATAAACCATAAACGGACAGAGAGCAAGAGAGAGGGGGAGATTTTGCAACACTTGCTTTGGTACTTGCGTCTTTGATGAGATGATATTTCTGAAGTTTTAGTTTTCTAATGGCCTTGAAAACATCCATCCTAGTTGCAGCGTAATCAAACAAGCTTTCGGGGCAAAAGGAGGGTTCCCAATGAGAGTAGTTGTAATTCAGCTGAGTTAAGGGCTACATTTGCTAAATTTGGCACCGTGATGTTATTGACTTTGCCCTGCTCTCCCCTTATTTCCGGTTCCATCGGCGTGTTTGATACCGCCTGGTTGACTCTCCTTTGTTTTGCCCTTCTCCTTTCTCTTCGTTTGCTTGTTTTTTTGTTTGTTGTTGTTGCTGTTGTCTTTTTGGTCGTAGCGTTTGTTTCTGCTCCTCGACTAAAAAATCAAGTTCTTCAACAAGGGCAATTGCGACTGGGACACTTTTGTCCCTGTCTTCAACCTCGGTTTTACTTTCAATAGCTGAACTTAAATCAGACATGGACAAATTAGCTTGTTTTGAACCTTTGTTAACTCTTGCTGGCATTTTTGAGTTGGAACTGAATTTGGATATATTCATGTTTTCATATTTTTTAGAAAAAATGGTGTCCGTTGCCAGACGGCGTCTTCTTTGCGCACTGTCAGCCCAACTGGAGAAGACCAAAACTAGTTTAACATATCCAAAACACTCCACTGCTGCTTGGCACTTCAAAATACTGAAGAAAGTAGCACGGACCACAGCTTGGTGTATTCAATCAGTTTAATGCCTTAAGGTACATCCGAAATATATACATATATATAACTTTAGCATTATACCCATGTATAAGTAGATCAGTAGATCAATATATCAATAACATATAAGAAGAGTGTATGCTTAGGGGTCTACTTTTCTATAATAACACATATCTGTCACAATGTGTAAATATGATTATAGCAATAAATGTATCATTATATCCACATATCCATAGACCAATATATCAATGACTTGTAGGATTATGAGTGTATGTTTGTAGATTTACTTTCCCATAATAACACCCTAGTCACAATATTTAAAAATATTATTTTAGCAATTGTATCTATAAGTGCTTTACTATTGCCATATTGAGGAACAAACAAAAAAAACATGATAATAATAAACAAAAGCTTAAAAAACGTAATTTACAGCAAAAACAGAATGCTTGAATTGGTAAATATTTTTCCATGCATGTACTTTTGGAACTTTATCCAATAGAATTTTATATCTCCGGATTTGCTTCCTTATGTGTATCATGTTAAAATCTCTATGTATGTATGCCTCTTATATATGGTCATGTATCTACAAATCTATATATTTTACTTGCACTGCAGGGAAAACAAATTATCTACCAAAATCTCATTAAATGTCTGCTCTTTGACACATCCTATTCCTCTTCCAAAATATACCCTTCCTCCACTCGCTCACTCATTCCAAACCTCCTTTTCCTCTATGGACTCCCAAACAACTCTTTCCAAACTCATCCCTCCTCTATCCCTTCTTTAACATATTCATCCAACTACCAGGCTCTCTGACTTCCTTTTTTACTATTATAAACCCCCAAATAATCCTTTCTAAACTATTTTCTACCCGTCCCCTAACGACTTCATTCAACTAACAGAATCACATGTCTACCGGTCCCAACAATCCCTATAACAATTTATATTTTCCCCTACTAATCCACATTTGGGTCCTTTAGTAGCATGCTTCTCTCGAAAAGCTCTCAAACCCCTTATATGGGGTAGTAAGCACTATATAAATACAATTACAATTAACTTTGGTGAAGCCTTGAAGCACAGAGTAGCAAAAAGGATGGAGGCTTTCATATGTGGCACTTTGCATCCCTCTTGCAAAGAGGATTGTGACTTTCACAGGCATGTGTCAATAAGAAGCTGCTGCTCCCGTACAAGTCTGCTGGGGAAAGGTGAGACAGGTGTTTTAAAGAAAAAATGCCTAACCCAAAAATATTAATAAAAAAATTCTCTCCTTTTCAATCAAATCCTTTATTCCATAAAAAGTATTTTCTCAGTCCACTAAGAAATTGTGCTGGCTGTGTGGAAGTGCAACACTGCTCCTTAGGACTTGCACGTCTACGCCAGCCGCATGGTGCTACTGTTCTCACTTGTTGCACATGATGGTGAATGCTAACAAGCATTTAAACAAGCACAATTTGATCTATGCTGTTGTTGCATCCACAAAATACATTCCCATCTAATGAAACAACTTTCTTTTGCTCCTTATCCATCCATTTAATGCTCTAACCCTCTAGAATACTTAGGGTGTTTTAAAAGGTGAGCAGAAAGTACGGTGTATCAGTAGTTTTATACCATTTTTATCAACACACGCATAGGTCATACACCCGTTGTAAAACGTGGAAAATGACAGTTTAACTCGATAAATATCTCTGTTTCTCAATATTAGAAAAATACGTGTTTGAGTAGAAAAACGTATTCGATTAATACATTCAGATTCACAAACTATTAGACCTATTTTCATTCCACAATTAAAACATGGTAGCCTACCTCCTACTGTAATTATTATTGTACAGTTTAATATCTGTACAAAGTGGTCTGCCAAATTATTTTCCCATGTGCTCCACTCACAAAAACATATACAAGAAAAAATAGGCAACATATCAAAAGATATGCGATTGTATTTGCTTTTTAAAGAATATTTCAGATTTTGTATTTATTAAACTTACGCAGTATTCGCATGTGGTATTTTAAATTGTACAGTCTGAAGAGAAATTTGGTACTTAAAAGGTTTAGCAGGCAAGATATTCAATTATTTTTCTGATGGGTACATCATTTATAAACAATTCTAACATATTAGTTCTGTACACCAAGTGGCACTAAACCTTTTGAAAGAAAACGAGGTAATGCTAGTGTTCTAATATTCAGAGGGTGTTGGGCAAGATAATCTCGGAGCAAAACTTTCAGGAGCTAGCGTTTCTTTGAAAGGGAGACAGCAAAGGAAAAGTGTCAAACAGAACAAGCATTTTCAATGCAATATTTCTTGCATTTGCGAGAGTTTAAGCTATTGGCATTGTATATGACAAGGCATTTTATTTATGTGGTTTAACCCTATCGCTGCTGCCGTCGGCCGTTGGACGTCGCGCGAGCTACCTCCCTACCGACGCGGCCGCACTCGTTTCTTCGAACGTTCAGCACTGGCGCTGAACGTTTGAAGCAGTAAACGGGGTAAAAACCTGCAAGTGGGGCATAAACATGCACTTTGTACTTTTCGTCTTTGCATAGGAGAAGCAAGGCTGGCAGTAAAAGTGGTGCACTTACTGCTAGCCGTGCTTCTTGTAAGCAAGGACTTTAACCCGTTCCCAGCGTCGAACGTTCAGCGCCCAGTGCTGAACGTTCGGAGAACGAATGCTGACCCGACGGCCAACGGTCGTGCGCAGCACTGGGGAGGTAGCGCCCGTGACGACCGTTGGCCGTCGGCAGCAATTAAAGGGTTAAGTACAAAGGACATGTTTACCCACCTCTTGCAGGTTTTCAAAACACATAAATAAAAGATATTGTCATTTACAACACTTATTTGAGTCATTGATAAAATTCCCAAGTTGTTTACATCTACCAAGTTATTTACTCTTTCTTCGCCAGTTTCGGAGTTTAGCCATTTTCATGACCAATGAAATCAGAGAAATACCACTTCAAAGAAAACATTAAAGCAGTAACTTCCCTGCTCTTTCACAAAGACACCCAAACCGTAATCCTAACACATTACTGGTCCCTATATTAACCTTGACCCAACTGTAACTCTAAATTAACGATTACTATGAGCATCAGCCCTTGTCCGCGACCCCAACTCATACAGCATGTAATCTTTCTCTGTTAACTACCCAGTCTGTCACTCCCACCTTAGTCCTTTTGTTATTAAAGCTGCCTTTTTTTCAAACTCAGACAACGGCCTGATGGAGTAAAACCAAATGCTGCTCTCGGGTGCTGTGGACCATATGTATATTAATGGGATGGTTTGGCTGGATAGAATGAGCAATGCCTAAATGAGAGTTGGGAGGCTGTGGACGGCGGTCCCATAGGGAATATGTTCTTTGGGTTAAGCCATCTGCTCTTCCAAAACCTCACTGAGTGCACTCCGATGATTAGCTGCCCAGATCCAGCTTCCATTCCCAGTGCATGATGCAGGTTCGACTCATTACAATTCTGGGCAGACTGAAGGTAGAGTTAGAAGTGACTATCCACCTCAAGCAGACATCATCTGTTATGCCTACACCTCTCGGGCTCACAGCTCCAGCCTCGTTGTGTGGTGGTAAACACAGAAAAGGGACAAACAAGTCGGCATTGTGAATAAGCGCTGCAGCTATAGTTAAAGCGGGCCGTGCTGTGATGTTGTGGGTGGAATAAGGGAACATCACTAAAGAAAATAGTGCTCACCAACTTATCAAGCGACAGTGTAATGACACAAGTAAAAAGTCCACTCGTTGTGGGAGGTTACAAATGCAGACATGGCGGTACCAAGGAGGGACTATTAAGCCTATTTACAAATGAACAGCAACGATTTGGCAAGGGCAGTAACAGGAACCAATTGAAAAGAGGGGTGTGAAATGGGCGGGCTTCTATGCCTTTAACTCAACAAAGCATGCCTCTCAGAGAAGGGTATGCGCTGCACAGGCTCGACCTAAAAAAGCACTTCAGCAACACATTTACTCTATAGTGATGCTAATGAGAATGCCCAGCAGGCATTAGCATTTGCGTGGGGTGGGGTGTCAATGTCAGTCACCTGTAGAGGGTGCTAACTGTTATGTTTTTGCCTATTCTCTATTTGCTTTGACTTCCCATGCACGGCACAAATGCAGAGTCTGAGTGGGCGCCCAAGCGTACACCTTAGAGGGAATACAACTAAGAGGCCTCAAATTAGCCAGAGTGTTTTTCGTACCTTTTTTTGTAAATGGGAATGATCTCATCTCCCTTCCATATCCCCAGTGTGTCAACACCCACCAATGCAGTGTTGGATACATACAAGACCATAAGGTGGGTTCGGATCTGTAAAGATCACCTGGGATTTTATATGGGCCAGGCTGTGCCTGGTTTGTTTCTTTTTTAAATTAAATTTTAGACGGCAGCAGCATTAGACAGAGACTACACACCACTACACATCTCTAAACCTTAACATATGAGCCATAGACATATTTTAGTAAAAGAAAAAAGGGAAGAAAATCGATCTGGATAGCTAACTCAACTCCAAAAACAAAACAAAAGGGATAAACCACCAACATAATATTGGATCTACTGAATTCGAAATGCAATAGAGGGAAGTGCTCTCAAATCCTTTGTAAAATAGTCCATGAGTTAATGTGAAAGAAGTAATTAGAAAGTTATTAAAAAGAGTAGCTACTACCATAATGCCCCTCTATTTGTACATATCCCCATCAATTCTTACATTTCTTGGAAGAGGTAATCAAGTTTTGAGAGTTTTTAAAATTATATTGTCCAACATTTCTTGGACCCAAATGAGATAATCTGGTGGATATTGCCTCTTCCACAACTGAGCAATTTGTAGTCTAGCTAATAATATAGGGAAAAAAACAAATGGGCTGAAGATTTTGCTGTTGAATTATATCATAATCAGGACCATATCAAACGTAATATGTCATAAACAACCAAAGAAATTTGAGTTACGACTTCCTCCCAAAAATCTCCAACTACTGGGCATTTTCAAATAAATGTAATCCAGTAGTGGCTCCTCCGCTAAGGCAGAGGAGTGTGGCCCCGCTGCTATTCAGCAGTGTAATTTTTTTTTTATAAAGTCTCAATGTTATCATCATTTAATTTTTTCTGGTTGCGGTTGTGGCACCTTTGGGAAGGGGGCGGGGCTGCTCTGCTGAAGAAACATGGGAGGAGTGCTTTTCACTTTCTTTGTGAGCGTTAATGTTTGGCTGGCCGTCTCAGGCCAGCCAAACATTTCTGCACACATAGCAAGCTCTCCACCCAGGCTGTATTACAGCCTGGGTGGAGAACATGCCCAGGCCCCCGGTCCCCTTTTGAGCGCTGAACCGCGGAGCTCAGACAAATCACAGCGCTGCATTGCAGCATTGTGATTGACTCCACTATGAACATGAGTACTGGAGGCCAGTTGTGAAAGGGGTTTTATTAAATCTTGGTCAGAGTCCATAATCATTCCCCTTTTTAAAAAAGGAGACCCAGAAAACCCGACATGTTACAGACCTATCTCCTTGCTCGACTCCCTTATGAAAGTAGCAGGTAGAGTCATATTGAATAGGCTGCAACAATGGGCATAAAACAACAAGGTCCTAAGCCCGGTTCAATATGGATTCAGGGAGGGGAGGGGTGCTGTTGAGCAGGTCCAAGATTTTACTATGCTACACGGAAAATACACCCAGGCTAAGCAAGGCAACCTATTTGCGGTCTTTGTTGACCTCACCGTGGCTTTTGACTGCGTAGACCACAATAGACTATGGCAGATTCTAAAAGGATTAAAAGTAGAGCTACCCCTTATATCATTTTTGAGACAATTATATGCGGGGGCATCTGTCAAGGTTCGGTTCGGATTAAAAGGGGAATGTACTAAGCCTTTAAATGTAAAAAAAGGTGTAAGACAAGGCTGCGTACTTGCCCCGTTCCTCTTCAGTTTATATACCAAAGAACTGGAGGAGGCATTGGTGACCAGTGTGACTCACCGCTAGTTAACAACAACAGCATCGTCTCACTTTTATATGCAGATGATGCAGTTTTAATGGCCAGAACCCAGCTTGGTCTTCAGAAGGTCCTTAGCACTTACATTAATTTTATGGATAACAGGGGTTTGAAGCTCAATGTCAAGAAAACATTTGTGATGTCTTGTGGTAAGGGTAAGAGTAGGTCCTGTACTCTTGTAGCCGGGGCAAACAAAATCGAACCTACAAAAACTTTCTCCTATCTCGGGATTTTATTGGAGGACTCAGGCTCTTGGGGACCAGCAATAAAGAACAGGGCCTTACTATTAAAGAGGTCTACGGCGGCTGTGATGATTTTCGCCAAAAAGATGGGCAAGAGACCGCCGGAAATTTTTTAGAAAATTTATCAGGCAAAGTGTATTAATGTGGCTAAATATGGAGCAGGGGTTTGAGGATTCCATGATGTTTTACCAATTCAAGTAGTAGAGAATGCTTTTTTAAGATTTATTTTAGCCATTCCCCAAAGTTCACCCGTTTTTAATTGTCATAGCGAACTGGGGATCCGCTGTATTACAGATGTTATAAAAATACAACAGATGCTATTATGGCATAAAGTTTGGATGTCACCAGATCTAGGATTAAACTGGACATAATACAAGATTCTATGGGTCTGGACCAGAGGAGAAAGATCCTATGGTTGAATTACATCTGTAATCTCTCAAAAGATTTGGTTAGGCCAGAATTTGCTAGCAACCATGATTCCTTACTTAATATTTCTAGAAAAGATCTTAAAGCATTATGCTTGAACCATTTTGAATCGATACAATTGGGGCTGGAGCTAAGTAAAAAATCAGCGATGAAACATCAACTTACTTTGGTTTCTACCACCATCCAGCCCCATTAAGTGTGGTGTTTAAGGGGATAAGACAGGTATATTTTGACCAGGTTTAGATTTGATTGTTTTTTTCACCTGGTCACATTCCCGAACACCAATGATTGGTCCAGACGCTTTTTAAATGTCCTTGTGATAATTTATCAAATCAATCCTTAGTACACGTGATTTTTTTTGTAAATTTTATGCTATTGAACGGGCCAGATGAATTAAACCCTTTTTAAAGCAGGGTTTATGGCAGCAATGCTGACAGGCCCTTTTATCATTACAATTATTGGATGATGAGTATTGTGTAGGAACCATGTTGGGTTTTTAAAAAAAAATGTATTTTGAGGAAAAGAAAATGTATTAGTTGTTCTTAACTCAAGTATCTTAGTATATTTGTGATGAATTGCTGCTTTTATGGTTCTATTAATTTGTGAAATCAAATAAAACATTTTCTAACTCTACCTCTATATAATAGTTTGGGAAGCATTATCATGTTAATAATGTTTGCAGTGCCTAATAGTGTAGCCCTTTCCACTTGCTCCATATATGGGAGATTTCAACAAGGGCTCGCATGTAATTGGCACCACATAAAGCCATACAAGGGCCCGTGAGATTAATCCATAAACATCGCATACTCGTAACTGTGTAGATGGGAGTTTCGGAAAAACCTATACAGATGCATTTGGTTAAATTGACATTTCGTTTGTAGCTGGAGAGAGTACCAAATTCTGTATTTTATTACTGCATATAATGACATTACAGAGTTTGCAGTGGTGAGAAGAATGTGTAGCTTAATGGGTTCAATATCTGGGTAATGATTGATTATTCGTAAGAGGTTCAACGTATTGAGCAACTCAGCAGGGAGAGAGAGAAGGAATCTCTGGTGGGTACTCCTTGTTGCTGATAAATTACCTATGCTATACCAACTAATTGAGGTTATTGCTTTGGGTGTTGGTAGCTTTATTTAATTATCCTCATTAACTGTGCTGAAATACCCTTTTGTTGCAAAGTCCTCTCTAGGAACGTACATTCCAACCCGGCCGAAGGCCTTTTTAGCATTTAGGCTTATACAGGCTTAGGGATGTGCTGTAGCTTTGAACCAATCAATAAGTATTGTGGCTACATTAGTATACAGTTGTGTTTTGACTAGGTATAAAACCCCATGCTGCCCAGATGGTATTAAATGAGTTAATTTACTATTTAGCCTTTTTGCAATTATTCAAGCAAAAATGTTATAATTACCACAGACAAGAGATTGGGCGGGAGGAACCTACGGAGTCGGGAGGTTTATTCTTTTTACAAAAAAACTTTTACAGGATTGTTGCTGCATGATTCCATTGTTGGTGGCCCTTTCCATATGTCAATGTGTTGCATCTAAAGAAGGTATATCGGAAGTTCAGTGAGATGTATTCTCAAAAGAGATACAGCGCTCCTGGTCTAACAGGGTGTCTCTCTAGTTCAGCCTCCTGTCTCCAACTGCAGAGATGAAGCTTCCAATAGATAACTTTCTATGTTGCCAGGTAACAGGGAGAATGAAAAATGCATACTTAACCTGTACAAGAATAGCTTCCTCCAATAACATGGAAAGATAAATAAACAAAACAAAGCTAAACATAAGAAATACAAAATGTACTTAGTACTGTTAAAATATGATTAAGTAATATAGGGCCATATGTATCAAAAAGTCATTTTGCGATTCTCAAATAGCGATTTTTTGCGAATCGCTATTTGAGAATCGCAAAATGCTATGTATGTAGGATTTGCAATTAATTTTGCAGATCCTACATATTCCTTAATTGCAATCGCAAATTGCGATTCGCAATTAAGGAATACCTCCCCATTCATTCCTATGGGCCTCGAGGCCCATAGGAATGAATGGGGAGGTATTCCTAAATTTGCGATTAGCAATTAGCGAATCGCAAATTGAGAATGAAATTTCAAGGGTGCAGGGGTGTCAGAAGGACACCCTGTTGCACCCCTGAAATAAGCATAAGTGCACATGTGGTGCACTAAGGGTATGTATGTGCTTCACATTGCACTTTGAAAAATGCAAAAAAGTGCATTTTTCAAAGAAATCGCAAATTACCACCCACTTGAAGTGGGTGGTAATTTGCGATTCCTTAAGGCCAAATCGGACTTTTTTGGTGCTTCTTACATTGCATTTGAGGAATCGCAAAATTTGCGATTCCTTAAATGCAATCGCAAAATAAGGAATCCCAAATTATGGAAAGAGATAAAGGATATCAAATCTTCATTGAAAGGTTTGAGGAAAGGAGCATGAATTATCAAATTCTTTAAAATTTCGAAAGAATTTTGTTGTTCTTTGCTCCACATAAATTTAACATTACTTCTGGTTACTTTTCTCAGAGGTTTACTGATAAGCCTAAAAATGTGAACAAAGCAGGAATAATATTCGCTCAAACCTAAAGGTCTTTGTCTGACGGTTGAGCACATGCTCTAATAGCTTTTAGCAAATCTTGTTTAGGACTGATTCCAGAATCCGAAATTACATGACCTAAATATTCTACATTGTTAAGCATAAATTAACATTTTTCTTTTTTGACTGTCATACCAAATTTGCCCAGAATCTCCAAAACCTGTTCCAAAGTATCTAAATGCTCTTCAACTGAATCAGAGGAAATTAAAATCTCGTCTTGATAAGCTAAAACATTTTTTACATCACCAAAAAGTTGGAACATAAGCTTTTGAAACACTAAAGCTGCAAAAGCTAGTCCGAAAGGCATCCTAAGAAATCTGAACGCACTAAAGAGTGTGTTAAAATTAGTCAAATCTTTTGAATCCTCATGAAGCTCAATTTGATGGTACGCCGCTTTTAAATCTATAGTGGAGAAAATTTTTTGTCCCTTTCAATTGCGCTAACATATCGTGTATGTGTGGTAGCGGAAAACAGTCAACTTGTATATTTTTATTCCAAGATCTTAAGTCTATGCACAACTGTTAGAACCAGAGGTCTCTGGTTGGCACAGGTATGCACTTGTGACAAGCAAGGACCCGCAGCTTCACGTCAGGGCAAGGGAACTACTCCTTTGAATAACCCCTGCTCACCCTCTAGGTAGTTTGGCGCGAGCAGACAAGGCTAATCCTCAGGGCGATAGTAAGTTAAGCATTCATGAACACACACAGTAAACCCACTGACCCACCACAAATGGACACCAGTCGTATGGTTGTATCAAAAATACGTATACTTTATATAAAAGATAGATGCAAGAAGGAATATCACAAGACCAGAATAACGTTTAGCAAATCGAGGTCACCAGATTACAATAGGCAAACTTAATCTTTTAATGTTCGTTGGTTAGCAAGGTACGATGACAGGGAAATAAGAACGTTGCGGACCCTGGATCCGATATGAACTCGAGGCGGAGTTCAAGTGCACCTTGCGGGTGGAAGTCTGAGGCGTTTCAGGCGTGGCTACTTGTGAGGGCGGACCCCAAACAAGGCCGACGGTTCTCAAGAGGATCTCTCTGGCCCAATCCCCCTCGAGGAGCGAGGTGAAGGAGCTAGACTGTGGAGGGTTGCGGCGATCCGGGATCGAGACAGCTCACAGGGCGAGGCGCCGTTCAGGCCTGCGGGGCGTACTACTTCTTAGCACGCATGTTCTGACTTGTGGATCTGTGAGGGGAGTCAAGTTCTCGGGCAGACGGGTGCAGCACCAGGCTTCGGGTACCACGGTATGGAGAGGCCTTTCTTGAGGTGCGGCACGAGCCGTGGTATGCAGGAGCGCAAAGCGAGACAGTCGGGTATGTTACGACGTACGGACCGTCCGAGGCTATGAGATGCTCTCCGTGCAGATTCCGGCTGGAGAAGATGAGAGGTGAGAGGTGCGAAGCTCGCTCCGTCAGCGGCGAGGAGACAGGAGAGCAGGCAGCCCGGCACTGAAGCGGAGAGCGGCTCAGGAATGAGCGGGACTCTCTATGGCGGGGCGACCAGGCTCCGAGCTGTCAAGGCCTGGGAGAGGGCGAAGGCACCAGAGTCACAACTCTGGCGAGGGAATAAGAACTGAGGCCCAACAGCAAACGGGCACAAGCAGATAGAACCCAATGGTCCTGGGGTTCCGTTCAGGGGGCAAGCTCTTGATCAAGCGCTTGGAGATCGTTTCAGGCACAAGTCTACAAAGTCCTATCTGGTCCTTTCCTCTCCGTTCTCAGCAAGGCACCACTGCAGGCCAGTCTTACAGGATACAGACTGGTTTCCGTCCTTCAGCTTCTCTTGGTCCTTCTAGTCAGGCAGAGGTTCGTCGTGGTCAAAACTGGATCTGATTTGTAAGGAGCGGAGCTCCTATATTTATACTGCATTTCTTTTGTCTTTGCAGGCCAGGGAGCCTGAGCCTGGTTCAACCCGGTTCTGAAGTACTTTGTTGACAGGACGCTGCCGTCTTCTTTCAGGGTGCAGGGCAGAGACATCAGGCGCTCCGCAGGAGGTGGAGCCAGCATTGTGGTGGTGGAGCACAACCCTATTCAGAGTCAAAGACTACTCCGCCCACCCATCCTGGTGTAAGCATCTCATCCACCCTCCTGAGCACCCAACTATCCCCCGGGAATCTCCCAGCCCTGTCACTCACACAAACCCAGACAGCAGATACACACCCTGGCAGAGGCGGGCTGAACAGTTAGGCGAGCAAATGCTAACTTTCTAAAAGTAGCATTTGCAAGCACAGGATATTAAAATAAACCTTACTAAAGGAAGTATTTTATTATTCTGAGTTCAGGCATACTAAACTCGACCTGCTACCGTGTTCCCTGAGCCTTCCGAGACTCTAGCGTGTAATAGCTCCGACAGCCCATCTGGCCTAAGAGAACCGGAAGCCCTTCAATAGTGAAGAATGAGAAAGGGCGGTAATTGACTACTAGGACATGCCACACTCTAGGCTTGTCCTACCTTACGCTTACAATGCACCCTGCCCGTAGGCCTACCATAGGGGTGGCTGATATGAAGGTGAGGGAAGGTTCTGGAACTGGCAAGTGTGGGCACTTGCACAGTCAGCGTGACTGTGCGGGACTGTACGCAGGGTCAGCAATGGCGGGCCCATGACATATCTTGCGAGGCCGCTTCTGTGGGTGGCGCAACCAGCGCTGCAGGCCCACAAGCGGCATTTGTATCTACAAGCCCCGGCACGCCTCGTGCACTTTACTGGGGACTGATAGTAAACCAAATAATCCAATCGTGGAAATCAATTGTTCATACACTTTACATTGGGAGCACTTACACAGTGGCATGGATTGGCCGTGGCGCAGTGCCCTGAGCATCGAACACCAGCAAAAACATCTGAGGCACATCAGCAAAAAGTGGAAGGGAGACTCACGCCAAGGTGCCCGGTCTAACACGTGTCCCCTCCAGCTGAAAGGTGAGGAGAACTACCCTACCCCAGGGAGTTCCTCATGACTAAGGAGGAAAAACCTTGACAGACCGTCAGCGTTGGCGTGGTCTATGCCAGGGCGGTGTTCCACCGTAAAGTCCATACTCTGTAGAGAAATGGACCACCTCAACAGTTTTGGGTTCTCACCCCTCATTTGCATCAACCATCCGAGGGGCCTGTGGTCTGTCTGAACTCGGAAGTGAGACCCAAACAAGTAGGGTCTTAGCTTCTTCAGGGCCCAGACCACAGCAAAAGCTTCTCGCTCAATCGCACTCCACTTCTGTTCCCGTGGAAGTAACCTTCGACTGATGAAGGCCACAGGGTGATCCCAACCCTCCTCAGTTGTCTGTGAAAGGGCAGCGCCTATCCCATGCTCTGAAGCGTCTGTCTGCACTAAGAACTCTTTGGTGAAATCAGGAGCCAGGAGCACGGGCGCCGTGCCCATGGCCTTCTTCAGGGTGTCGAATGCTTCCTGACAGGCGTCGGTCCAGATCACTTCCCGAGGCTGCTTCTTCGAAGTCAGCTCCGTCAAGGGGGCAACGATGGTGCTGTATCCCTTGACAAACCTCCTGTAATACCCGGTGAGTCCGAGGAAGGCCCTCACCTCCGTTTGGGTCTTGGGGGCTTCCCAAGCCAGGATGGTCTGAACTTTGGGTTGAAGGGGCGCCACCTGGCCGCTCCCAACTTGGTGTCCCAAACACACCACAGAACCCTGCCCGATCTGGCACTTGCTTGCCTTGATCGTGAAGCCTGCCTTGCGCAGAGCCGCCACACTTCCCAAAGGTGCCGCAAGGGTTCCTTTCGCGTTCCGCTGAACACTGCGATGTCGTCCAGGTAAGCGGCACTGAACGCGTCCAGTCCGACCAACACCTGGTTGACCAACCTCTGGAAGGTGGCAGGGGCGTTTTTCATCCCGAAGGGCATGACCCGGAATTGGTAGTGCCCATCTGGGGTTGAAAACACAGACCTCCCTTTGGCCCCTTCGGTTAAGGCAATCTGCCAGTACCCAGACGTTAAGTCAAAAGTACTGAGGTACCGGGCAGCTCCCAACCGATCGATGAGCTCATCAGCTCTGGGGATGGGGTGCGCGTCAGTCTTCGTGACCGAATTGAGTCCTCGATAGCTCACACAGAACCAGAGTTCGGGTGTGGCTCCCGGCGTTGCAGCCTTCGGGACCAAGACCGCTGGGCTGGCCCAAGGACTGCTGGAGGATTCAATCACCCCAAGAGCAAACATCTTTGAGACTGCATCCTTGATGCAAGCTCGTACCCTGTCAGCCACGCGGTAAGCCTTATGCTTCACCGGTACACTGTCTCCCGTGTCCACATCATGGACGCACCAATCTGTGACACCAGGAACCAGGGAGAACAAGTCAGAGAATTGCCCCAGCAGCTGGCTGCAATCACTCTGCTGCTCCGGGGTCAGGGAGGGTGAGAGATTAACTCCATCCACTGACCCATCTCGCTCGGAGGCCACCAAGAGGTCCGGAAAGAGGCTCAGTCTCCTCCTCCATTCCGTCATCGGTTGCCAACAGCATGCCCACTTCGGACCTCTCCAAGTGGGGCTTAAGGTGGTTAACATGTAGGACCCTCAAAGGGTTCCTGGGAGTTTGCAAGTTCACTAGGTAGGTGACAGGACTCTTGCGCTCCACAACCTCAAATGGACCCGTCCACTTATCCTGAGGTGCACAGGGCTCCACTGGGGCCAAGACCCACACCTTTTTTCCAGGTTGAAGCTCTACCAGAGTGGCATTCTGGTCGTACGAGCGCTTCATCTCCTCCTGGCTGGCTTCCAGGTTTGCCTCAGCAAGTTGCCTGAATCGCCTGGTCTGGTTTCGGAAGGCCAGCAAGTAGCTATATATATTCTGGGGAGGTTTCCTGGGAGATTGCTCCCAGCCTTCCTTAACCAAACTCAGAGGTCCTCGCACCGGGTACCGTACAGAAGCTCGAAGGGACTGAACCCGAGCGACTTCTGTGGCACCTCTCGGTACGCAAACAGTAGACATGGCAAGAGGACATCCCACTTACGCCTCATTGGACCTTCTAGGCCCATAATCATGCCTTTCAGGGTTCGGTTGAATCTCTCAACCAGCCCGTTTCCTTGGGGGTGGTAAGGGGTGGTGAACTTGTATGTTACACCACACTCTTGCCAAAGGGACTTCATATATTTTGATATGAAGTTGATGCTCCTGTCAGACACCACCTCTAGAGGGAATCCTACTCGAGAGAAAATTCCCATCAGTGCTAGTCCCACCACGGGGGCCGTCACTGTCCTCAGAGGGATGGCTTCAGGGTACCGGGTGGCACGGTCCATCAAGACCAGGATAAACCTGTTGCCCATGGCTGTCTTGGGGTCCAGAGGCCCCACAATGTCAATTCCCACTCGCTGGAATGGGGTACTGACGACGGGGAAGGGTTGGAGGGGAGCCTTGTTCTTCCCTCCACACATACCACTTGCCTGGCAAGTCTGGCAAGTTCTGCAGTGAGCGACTGAGCTCCGATGCATCTGGGGCCAGTAAAAGTGGGTGACAAGCCTGTCTTAGGTCTTGTCCATCCCCAGATGTCCTTATGAAGGCACATCGTGAGCCAAACCCAGTAGGAAGGCCCTGAACTTGTGGGGTACCACCAGCACACGGGCTGACCCAGGTTCAGCAGCCATAGGCTCTGAATACAGGAGATCGTTCTCCCAGTAGACCAAGTGTTTTCCGGGCCGAACGCCATTGGCCTGGTCTGCAGTCTGCTGCTGCATACCTGCGAGAGAAGGGCACATTTTCTGCTCCTCACAGAATTCCTCCCTGGAGGGACCCCCTTCTTGCTGCCAATGGGTCAGCTCAGGTAAGTCTCCCAGTTCGGCGATCTGTTCCCGGTAGGCTCCAGGGCATCCCCCTCGAGGTCTGCCTCCTCCTGGGCCGTGGGAACTTCGGGGACCGGCTGTCCGTGCCCCCGGTGCCTCCTCTCTAAGGCCGGTCCCTGGGCCTCTCCCTCAGGCTCCAAGATCTCTTCGACACCCCTACTGGCTGCCATGGACCTCGTGGTCACGCACGCCCAGTCAGGTAGACCCACCATCCGCAGATGGGTCGTTTTCTCCACCTTTTCCCAAGGGGAGTTCTCCAAATTGTTCCCTAGCAGACAATCTACAGGCATGGAGGTCCTCACAACAACTTGAAGAGTACCTGAGACCCCCCCCACTCAAAGGGAACCTGAGCCATTGGACACTGGCTCTCAGAATTGTCAGCATTAACAACTTTGCAGTAGGCGTGCGGTACTACCTGCTCTTGAGACACCAGGTGCTGCCTCACTGCAGTCACGCTGGCTCCTGTATCTCGAAGAGCCGCCGCTTTCTTACCATTGATGGTCACTACCTGCCCATATATTTTAGTGTTACTGGGTAGGTAGTTCTCTGGGACCATCTCGCTGTCTCCTAGCGAGACTAGGGTCATCTGGACGGGATCCCCAACCATTGGAATTGCTACTTCCTCCCAAAAGTTAACATTAGATATTTGCCGGGGTGGAGCACCAGTGGGTGCGGGTTTTGCGAGCAAGCGACACTTAGGGTCAGAGGCAACATGACCCATGTCACCACACCTAAAGCAGGTGATGGGCCCCTTTGGAACAGGTTTACCTGTTGGGGCCCCGGTTGATTTCGGGGGTGGAGGAGGCTGAGAGCCTTTCCCTTGGTTCCCTTGGGGATTACTTTGGGGGCCTTTGTGGAACCCTTTCTGTTTTCCCTTGTCCCCCCACTCTTCTGCTGGGGACCCTGCCCACCTTTGGATGAATCTCCCACTGGACCTTTGTGGACCCTGGTGCTGACCCAGCGGTCCGCTTCCTCAGCAAGCTTCCTCGGGTTGGACAGCTTGCTATCGATCAGGTGCTGGTGTAACTCAGGAAAACAATTATCCGACAAGTGCTCCCATGCGATTAAATCAAACAGCCCTTGAAAATCATTTACCTTGCTGCCCTTCACCCAACCATCCAGCGCTCTGCAGAAAAAGGTCACATACTCCACATACATACCACCTTGAATCTTTACACACTTTCTAAACCGTTGCCGGTACATTTCAGGCGTTAACCCAAACCGATTCATCAGGGCATGTTTCATGTGTGGGTAGGAGACTGACTCTTCAGGAGGAAGATCTAATAGGGTATCCCGCCCCTCGGTCAGGAACCGTCCCTACAACCCCGCTCCCCAATCCTTCTCAGGGACCCGGTGGGAAGACATGGCTACCTCGTAGGCTCGGAACCACTGCCCTATGTCATCTCCTTTGAAATACTCTTTCACCACATCCTTCGGTACGTAGACCCTTGACTCTACCTGGGCTGGCGTTGTGCTGCCACCAGGAGCTGCGTCCAAGCTCTTTGCTTTCAGCTCCAATTCTTTTAGGCGTATCTCGTGCTCCAGCTGGAGCCTTTTTTCCTCCATGGCCATCTGACCTTTCAATCTAGCCATCTCCACTTCATGCGCTCTGGTTGCGGCCCTGTCTGCCAGCTCGTCAGCCGATGGGCCTCCCAGGCCTCCGATGAGCCTATCCGGCGGATCGATCACCACCTGATTTTCGGGCTCTCTTGACTCTTACCAGGCTCTCAGTGCCGTGATGCACTGGGTTCGGGTTCTGCAGTTGGCTTGCGAAACTCAGAACTTTTCGCACAGGACTCTCAAGTGCTCGGCTTTGCACTTTTCCAGCCCGTCCCAGTCAACATTGTCGATTCCAGAGATAACAGAGAGTGCTCTTGAGGGAAGTGAACCAGGCACTTTCATCGAGGAAACTCATTTCCTCGATGATCAACAGGCAGGTTTTAGACCGTTCCATTCTACGGAGGCAGTGGTGGTGGCGGTTATGGACACGCTGAGACAGGGGGCTGATAAGAACTTGGCCCAGGCCCTAGTGTTACATGATCTCTCGGCCGCTTTTGACACGGTCGACCACGACATCTTGGTCGACCGTGTCGGAAATGCTGGCATCTCTGGCCTGGCCCTGTCTTGGATTGTGTCCTTTCTCCAACTACGCTCCCAATCGGTACATCTGTCTTCCTTTTCTGCTCCTCGTATTTCACTTTCCTGTGGTGTTCCCCAGGGTTCTGCCTTGTCCCCCCTCTTGTTTAATCTTTATATGCAGCCCCTCCTTGTTTCTCTTCGTCATTCTTCTGTTACCACTTTTAACTACGCAGATGATCTGCAACTTATCTTTCCTATCGACCCTTCCCCTCTTTCCTGCTCTAATTTCCCAACCTTAATGCTCACCATCTATGAGTGGATGAACTTCAGCCAGCTGAAGCTCAATCCGAGCAAGACAGAGCTGGTCCTGATTGGTGGGCACCCACATCCTTGGACTTCCAACTTTTGGCCCCCTGCCCTTGGTCCCCCTCCCTGCCCAGTTAACTCTGTGAAGAGCCTTGGTGTTACCATCTCTAGCGACCTTTCGATGCGGCCGCACATCAATGCTGTTACCTCGGCCTGCTTTTACCATCTCCGCAGAATCGGGAAGATCCGAAGGTTCCTTTCACCAGAGGCTCTCACCCTTGTTATCATGGCCCTGGTCACCTCACGTTTAGACTATGCCAACTGTCTATACGTGGGGATTCCGGCATACCACCTCCAACGCCTCCAACTGGTGCAAAACCAGGCAGCCAGATTAATTTTTCAGCAGCCCAAACACCAACATGTCACCCCGTTGCTGAAAACCCTACACTGACTCCCTGTTGCGCAACGCTGCATCTTCAAAATGGGATGTACCATCTTCAAATCTCTCTCTGCCTCTGCTCCTGTCTTTATTTCCCTCTGTTTGCACCCCTATGTTCCCTCTCGACACCTCAGATCCTCTGCTTGCAATCTTCTGATCACTCCTAGGTTCAAACGCAAGAAGCACGGTGGTGCCTGTTTCTCTTTCCTTGCCCCGTCCACTTGGAACTCCTTCCCTCTTTCCATCCGGCTCAGCCCCGACTATTCTTCCTTCCGCAAATCCCTTAAAACATATCTGTTCCGCCTTGCCCATGGCTAGCTGCACCCACTCCCCTGTGCCCTTAACCACTGGTCTTTGAGCGCCAAGAAACCAATTGGTGTATGTGCGCGGTACCAAATTCTTTTAACATAACATAACATAACATAACATAACAGGCATGGTTTAGGAGATTGGAGATCTCTCGGTAAGACTGTAATCTGGTGGCGTTATTGGTCTGCTCTCTCTACGTGGTGATCAGTAATTCACTGTATATGAATCATGAATGCAAATCTGAAATCCTCACCGCTGGTACCAATGTTAGAACCGGAGGTCTCTGGTTGGCACAGGTATGCACTTGTGACAAGCAAGGACCCTCAGCTCCAAGTCAGGGCAAGGGAACTACTTCTTTGAATAACCACTTCTCACCCTCTAGGTAGTGTGGCGCGAGAAGACAAGGCTAATCCTCAGGGCGATAGTAAGTTAAGCATTCATGAACACACACAGTACACCCACTGACCCACCACAAATGGACACCAGTCGTATGGTTGTATCAAAAATACGTATACTTTATATAAAAGATAGATACAAGAAGGAATATCACAAGACCAGAATAACGTTTAGCAAATCGAGTTCACCAGATTACAATAGGCAAACTTAGTCTTTCAATGTTCGTTGGTTAGCAAGGTACGATGACAGGGAAATAAGAACGTTGCGGACCCTGGTTCCAATATGAACTCGAGGCGGAGTTCAAGTATACCTTGCGGGTGGAAGTCCCAGGCGTTTCAGGCGCGGCTACTTGTGAGGGCAGACCCCGAATGAGGCTGAAGGTTCTCCAGAGGATCTCTCCGGCCCAATCCCCCTCGAGGAGCAAGGTGAAGGAGCTAGACTGTGGAGGGTTGCGGCGATCCAGGATCGAGACAGCTCACGGGGTGAGGCGCCGTTCAGGCCTGCGGGGCGTACTACTTCTTAGCACGCAGGTTCTGACTTGTGGATCTGTGAGGTGATTCAAGTTCTCGGGCAGACGGGTGCAGCACCAGGCTTCCGGTACCACGGTACAGGAAGGCCTTTCTTGAGGTGCGGCACGAGCTTGGTTTGCAGGAGCGCAAAGCGAGGAAGTCGGGTACGTTACGACGTACGGACCGTCCGAGGCTACGAGATGCTCTCCATGCAGATTCCGGCTGGAGAAGATGAGAGGTGCGAAGCTCGCTCCGTCAGCGGCGAGGTGACAGGAGAGCAGGCGGCCCGGCATTGAAATGGAGAGCGGCTCAGGAATGAGCGGGACTCTCTACGGCGGGGCGACCAGGCTCCGAGCTGTCACAGCCTGGGAGAGGGTGAAGGCACCCGAGTCACAACTCTGGCGAGGGAATAAGAACTGAGGCCCATAAGCAAACGGGCACAAGCAGATAAAACCCAATGGTCCTGGGGTTCCGTTCAGGGCTGAGCTCTCGATCAAGCCCTTGGAGATCGTTTCAGGCACAAGTCTACAAAGTCCTATCTGGTCCTTTCCTTTCCGTTATCAGCAAGGCACCACTGCAGGCCAGTCTTACAGGATACAGACTGGTTTCCGTCCTTCAGCTTCTCTTGGTCCTTCTAGTCAGGCAGAGGTTCGTCGTGGTCAAAACTGGATCTGATTTGTAAGGAGCGGAGCTCCTATATTTATACTGCATTTCTTTTGTCTTTGCAGGCCAGGGGGCCTGAGCCTGGTTCAACCCGCTTCTGAAGTACTTTGTTGACAGGACGCTGCCGTCTTCTTTCAGGGTGCAGGGCAGAGATATCAGACGCTCCGCAGGAGATGGAGCCAGCATTGTGGTGGTGGAGCACAACCCTATTCAGAGTCAAGGACTACTCCGCCCACCCATCCTGGTATAAGCATCTCATTCACCCTCCTGAGCACCCGACTATCCCCCGGGAATCTCCCAGCCCTGTCACTCACACAAACCCAGACAGCAGATACACACCCTGGCAGAGGCGGGCTGAACAGTTAGGCGAGCAAATGCTAACTTTCTAAAAGTAGCATTTGCAAGCACAGGATATTAAAATAAACCTTACTAAAGGAAGTATTTTATTATTCTGAGTTCAGGCATACTAAACTCGACCTGCTACTGTGTTCCCTGAGCCTGCCAGGACTTAAGCGTGTAATAGCTCTGACAGCCCATCTGGCCTAAGAGAACCGGAAGCCCTTCAATAGTGAAGAACGAGAAAGGGCGGTAATTGACTACTAGGACATGCCACACTCTAGGCTTGTCCTACCTTATGCTTACAATGCATCCTGCCCGTAGGCCTACCATAGGGGTGGCTGATATGAAGGTGAGGGAAGGTTCTGGGACTGGCAAGTGTGGGCACTTGCACAGTCAGCGTGACTGTGCGGGACTGTACGCGGGGTCAGCAATGGCGGGCCCATAACATATCTTGCGAGGCCACTTCTGTGGGTGGCGCAACCAGCGCTGCAGGCCCACTAGCGGCATTTGTATCTACAAGCCCCGGCACGCCTCGCGCACTTTACTGGGGACTGATAGTAAACCAAATAATCCAATCGTGGAAATCAATTGTACATACACTTTACGTTGGGAGCACTTGCACTGCGGCACGGATTGGCCGTGGCGCAGTGCCCTGAGCATCGAACACCAGCAAAAACATCTGAGGCACATCAGCAAAAAGTGGAAGGGAGACTCACGCCAAAGTGCCAGGTCTAACAGCAACCTAATTTCATCACAATTATTTTAAGTGCAACGACAATTGGACAAACCCCAAGTGATGAATCCACTCGATCAATGACACCATCTGTACACAGTTGTTGAAGATGAATATTCAGTTTATCTCTGATGCTTAATGGCACATGCCTAACCTTGTGAATGACTGGTATAGGGTCTGGTTTCAATATAATTTTGTGTTGGAACCCTTTGACTGAGCCAAGTTTGTCATTAAAAATAGACTTGTGTTTATTAAGAATGCTCACCAATGTAGAATTTTCAGACTGTAAAGTGGCAACGTTAGTGAAATTTTCTAAAGAAATGGGGTTATCTGTACCAGGTCTTCAAATCATGCAGAATTTACCGTGATCTTTCCAACCAAGTATATTACATCCCTTTATAGCTACATACATTTCAGAATTATTGATACGTTCTTTAAAGTTGAAATCATCAGTAAAATATCCCATCATATCTATTTCTTGACCTCCAAAGGCCACTGTACGAATATCTGGAGGGAGTAATGTAGTGTCTTTCCATTCTTTAAAAAATAAGTCATCTGAAAGGATAGTGACAGGTGACCCTGAATCTACAGTAACTTTTGTATTTATAGCACCAATTTTTATCTCACAAATGGGATCACCCTTATTAGCCTCATATGCTGATTCAACAATGTCAACAGACAGTAGAATTAGTAGAATTATGTTAACAGTGGTGCTGCTAGGATTTGTTAAATTGGATTCAAAAGATTCTATATGCATAACTTCAGGTTTAAACCTGCAAACAGATATAAGATGTCCTGTTTTCTTACAATTGGTACAAGTTTTGTTGATAGCAGGGCAATTAGGAGCATTCGCAAAGTGAGATTTGGAACCACATCTGAAGTATTGAAGTGGTTTATATGTTTTTTTTTCCCAATCCTGTCTAATATTAGGTGTTCTATTTCATTGTATAACAGGTTGTGTCGACATTGGAGAAGAAACCTTATTTACAGCTTCAATAGAAATGTTTTTTGAATTACCCAATTATTTACATGCAGAAACAGATCTCTCAATACCTCTGGCAATTTCTAATGTCTCAATAAGTGAGGGGTTCCTGCAGCACAATATTCTTTCCTGACCTTTTTTGCTATGGCAGTTTATCACAGTTTCATCTCTAAAGTATTGGTGAATAGGCCCTTTAAATTCACATGAAGCAGGTAACACTCTTAGTTCAGCTAAAAATGTATAAACACTTTCATTTTCACGTTGTTTATGTGTATAAAATATGTGCCTTTCAACATTCATGCTCGGCTCATCTTTAAAATATTTTTCAAGTCTCAATACATTTTCAGTAAATTAATTCCAATTATCAGATGGAGGACGAACTATAGGAGGTTAATGATCAAAGAACCTTTGCCCATCATTACCTAAGCAGTTGTATAACATTGCATTTTTCCTGACAGGTGAAACTTTTAAGTCATCAATAGATATTATGTAACTATTGAATGATTTGTAACATTGTGTCCATTTAATTTTAGGTGTACCAGGTTCTGGGAGTAAAGGAGAAGGAAGAATAGCCGTTTGTGTAGTCATATTATGAGAAAGAGTTAAAAAGAAGATAATAAAGTAAAAGGATATAGAGAACTGAGTTGAGAAAAGTAAGAACAGAGAAAAGAACAAAAGTGAAAAGAAAATGTAATGCTAAATATATGTTATATTATTTAAGAACATGAAGAAGAATAAACGTGAATGTAGCTTTAGGAGGAATTAAATGGTGCGCATATAATTGTGCAGCAATAATTGTAAATGAAATAAATGCAGTTTAATGTAAAAATTAGTTGAAGGTAAATTAATAAAGTCTAGTTATTCATGAGTAAGTAGGAGTGCACATCGCTGCATAAAATGCTTAAGTAATAAGGTGTGCACGTCACAGTGCAAAAGAAAATAATTGGTGTGCGCGTCACCGCGCTGAAATACCTGAATGATGATGAGATCAATATGACAGGAATGGTGTGCGCGCCACCGTGCTATGATGAGGATAATTATCTTCGTGTTGCTGAAATAGAAGAAAACGTTGTGGCGATCTTTATGTCTTTGTATTGCTAACATACATAGAAATGATCTTCGTATAGGTCGATATGTCAGGAATAGTGTCCGCGTCACCGCGCTATGAATAAAGGTGAAAAATTGTCTTCGTGTTGCTAGGATGCGTGACCACGTAATGTAGATAGCGCCTCTTTGCGTGCGGACTGAACGCGTTAGGACGGGAAGGGCGGCATCGGCAGTGTCTCCTGATGTGAGGACGTGAAGGATGTCATTAGTAGCGTCTCTTGACGTAATGAATAACGTCGCGTCAATAGAGCCTCAGCAACATCTCCTGATGGAATGGAGAAGCGTCATGAAGGATGACAGAGACGTTAAGAATGAAGAATTCCACGAATTTGATGAGAGTCAAACTTAAGTTAATTTTTGAAAATAAGCATAGTCGCTCGAGAGGAGTGTTCCAATCTTCAGCGGCAATATCAGGATATTGCAAGTGAAAAGTATTTTACTGTCCAGTATGAAAATTTCAAAGTATGTTATGAAACGAAGTGAAAATCTGGTTGCTAGAGAGGGAAAATCCAGTCTTCAGCGACACAGTGGAAATAATAAATAAGAAACATTCCAAATTTCTAATTTAAGTGTTCAAAAGTAGATTTCAGCAAGAGAATAATCGTAAGGTGAATGATCAGTACCTTGTTAGAAGTAAGTTCAAAAGTTGATTGATCGTTTCACGAAGAGAGTTGATGGGATGGCAGTTGGTAATCAAAGAAGTAATCAGAAATCCCAAAGTCATATCTCGAAATCAAATATGAAACACAAGGACATTTAAAACAATCAGTATAATAAAGATGTAGCGATAACACTGAACAGTTTCTGTTAGATTTTAAATAAAGTCCATAAATTCAAATATGGTGGGTTCTTTGGAGTGCTGCATCTGTCACCTCGTCGCCAAATTTATGTTGCATCCAAAGAAGGTATATCTGAAGTCCAGTGAGAAGTAAAAGTAAGATTTATTCTCAAAAGAGATACAGCGCTCCTGGTCCAACAGAGTGTCTCTCTAGTTCAGCCTCCTGTCTCCAACTGCAGAGAAGAAGCTTCCAATAGATAACATTCTATTTTGCCATGTAACAGGGAGAATGAAAAATGCATACCTTGTAGAAAATTAGAAATATTGATGTACATAAGCAACGTTCATTTCCCTTTTCCCATTCCTCTCCCTGCGCGTACCATGAATACCGTAAAGCATTAACTGCATCCCACTGCCAGTAACAGCCTGTACCCATGTGTACATGACAGCCATTTTAGGCACCCTGGCCTTTTGCCCGCCTAAGATTAGAATCACCGGCTTCCCTTCTGCGTGTATTTGAAACCCCCCCCTCTCTCTCACATGCCTAGACCATGAAACCCAGCACTCTGCGCGACCCTGCTATGAAAGGCAACCCTCCTGCTTGACCCAGGCACCCCCCCCCCCATTTCCCTCCTGAAGAAGCATCCTTCGCCTCAGCTGACATAGCCCCCAGCTGTATCTGACTGCCCCTGTTCTCTCATGTACGGGTCATAAGACCTCTCTCTCTCTGTGCGACTCTGACCCTGCGCGCACCCTGACCCCCTCCTTCTCCCTCACATGGGCAAGTCATAAACCTTCTTCTTCTGCAAGACCCTGTCCTTGGGAGTCACGGCCGCGCCTGACCAGCACCTCCTCTCCTTTCATGAATGCCCCTCTGTTGACAAAGCCTTCCCTCCGCGCTCGATTGTCCACGCAGCATGAATACCACTCCTTTGATGACCCCTTCCCCCGAGTCCGACTGACCACACATGTCCGAGGCCATCGCCTAAGCCAGGAGATACCATTTACTGCCCCTTATTGTATGAAGTCACTCCTCTTCAAAGGACCCACTATTGATCCTAGCCTCCCCACCCCCTGGGCTACGATCAGGCGCACATCTCCTAATAATCAGCGGAACACTCAGCTGCGTCATTGCCTCCCCTCTTATCAGCAGGTCAAGGGTCCCTATTGTAAACATATGTGGGGTAGGATTGACACGAGGATTATAGGGATGTCTTTTCTTTTGCGTCACAATGTCCTGATTGTAATGCCAAGTGTTTTGTAAAGTATAAAAGACAGAGTCTCAGCTCACTTGTTAGAGCACCTCCCGAAAGACACTGTGTTTCGTGTCCGAAATGACTGGCTCTCCTCATGAGAATTAAACTCTGTTCTTGATTCCTGCTTCCAGCGCCCGTCTCTTTATTTGGTAACTATTCAACATGGGAACTAAGAGGTGGTTTGCGCCAGCGGCCTGGGCATCAGTAGTAATCTGGGCTTATGTTCCACAATTGGCGTCCCAACGCGGGGTCCATCAGTGACATAAGGTTCGGTAAGAGAGATCCAGACGAAGAAGTGAACATCTAAATGATCGGGGTATGCCTGCCTTGAGAGGGCCCTCGCCCGGCTGCCGATCGAAAGAACTTCACCAATTCTGAACGGACCTCCCTTGAGTGACCTATTGTCCTGACTGGAATCCCACAGGAATGCTACATGGAGTAAGAGAACGATCGGGCGCTGGAGGAGGGAGATGAAGAACTGTCCGTATGGTCCGGTCCGGGTAAGATTAAGTAGGGTGTTTTCACGCCTGATTGGTAGGGTGGTTCTATCCACCTGATTGATTGATTGTTTGTATTGAAATCGGTATTTGTATACTGATATTGTTGGTATTGGTTCATTTAGCTTTGAATGCTACTTGACATATTGGTTCTCTTTTGAGAACGAGACATTCTCTGTTTGCAAACAGCGGCGAATAGGAACGTCGTCCCTCTTTGCAGATAGAGAAGGGTAGGTAATGCAGACTTTTGTCCCCGTTGTAATCCGTCATGCCTACTTTTCTCCCCACTGGATTGTTTGAAATCGATTAATAATCGATTGTTGCTCTTTGAGATCTTCCCTGTCTACAAACTGAGACGAGTAGAAATATTCTGTCTTCCTTTCTGGATAGCGAAGGGCAGGTAATGCAGACGTTTGTCCCCGTTGTAATCCGTCATGCCTGTTTTTCTCCCCACTGATTGGTTGGTTGCCTGGACATTGTTGTTCCAGGAATTGTTTCGTTTGAGGTATTTTCTGCCTGCAAACAACGTGGAGTAGAAATATTCTATCTAGTCTTTGCAAGTAGTAAAGGGTAGGTTATGCCCCTTTGTGAATTCGTCAGTCCTACCCACTCCCCACTGTTTGGTTATTTGGGGGGTAGCTCGCATGGTCCGCCCAGGAGACTACCCTTATGGAGGACATATGCTCCCCGCTCATGGGCCATTTAGTGGAAGTAGACCATCTGGTCCGTCCAGGAGGCTACCCTAGTAAATGGAAGTACATCGCTCGGTCTGTCCAGGATGATACCCTAATGAAGGAATATATGTTCCCCTTTTGATCGATAATCTCGTTCCACCCCGGACCATTTATTGGAGGGAACTCGTCTGGTCCGTCCAGAAGTACCCCCTAGTGAAAAGGACACATAAAAATATGAAGTGATCACCGTTCCCTACTAACAGAAAACTTTAGCTCGAAACACGCTAAGGAAGAGAAAGAAAAATAAAAAGAAATCAGGCTAAGTCAGTAACCCCCTGATGAGCTTTTGACTTCACTAAAAATAAGAAACATTAGAAATAGTTCGTAATAAGAAATATAAAATGGCGAAAAGTTTGGCAGCAAAGATAGCCACGAGGTAGCTAGGCTCTACTGCCTATTCCTGCTCCCAACATGTCTGCCTCATTGCCCGCCACGCCCAAATAACGGTCACATGAAATAGAAACAACTCAATAAGTACCTACCCCCATTCCGGAAGCTCCCGAAGTGCAACAGGTCCGCGGTTACGCCCATCCGGAAGGCGAGGCCTCGAGGCACGAGGGGCTCGCCTGGCCGCGGTCAGTAGGAGATGATGTTGGGCAGGCGGTCCAGAGAATGGCAAGGACCTCTCCATCTCTTCTCTTCTACCACCCTGCAGGCCGCGGGGAGAGAGGGGGCTGTCTTGCCTCGGCCACCGACCACCCCTCTCTCTCACCCGATCCGGCTTTCGTTGATGGGCGAAGCCAAGGCAAGAATGGCGGCATTTCTTTGTGCTATAATGGCCGCAACTACACCCAACGCCTGACAGTTGCAGGTAGTCCCGCCACATGTCGACGCCTGGACGATTGTAGGTAGTCCCGCCACATGTCAGGAGAAAAGGGGGGGGGGGGGGCTGTCTTGCCTCAGCCGCCGACCACCCCCCCATCTTCAATAGCCAGCACGGCCAATGTCGAAGCGACGGAGCCGAGGAACGGCGCGGGGTCGCTGGAAGGGGGAGGCGGCGCGAACGAGCCTCCCCCACCTCCCTCCAGGTGGAGGCTTCCAGCGACACCCCAATGCTCTTACTTAAAGAGGGTCAACATCAAAAAGCGGTCTTCTGCCCAGGACGGGCACACGCCCATGCCTTCTCTTCTCAACTTTGAAGATTCTATGAGAGCCGGGGGGCACCCCGATCCCTCCACATGGGCGCCCCCGTCCCCCTCACTGGGAACCGCGACATCGACGCACTCCTGCCAGCGCCAGCTTCAGTTTGGAAATGGCTAAGGTGCAGCCACGGCACAGACTTGTTCAGTTCCGGAGGAACACCAGAATGACCCGGTAGGAAAATTGTTGCCGCCCTCCCCACTCTTTGACTGTCGTTAGACTGTTACCACATGATTCAAAACCTTTTGAACTACCAACGGAAGGTTCTGGTCCAACCACGAGTCATTGGAGACATTCTGACTGTGCTGGAACTCGCCTGACCCCACCCAAAAATGGCGCCGACACAAAATGAGACGTTTTGAATAAACTTTGTTGCACCCTGATTGCGCAGCTTTTTGTCCCGAGATATATATGCAGTTTTTGGATAATGAAAGTAGATATGAAGGATATTGAGTATGTGCTTGGACAATGAACTGACTTAGGGTGGGTACTGATTATAATTTGGAAAATGAATTGGTGTAATTTAGGTAACGAATGAACTTGGATAATGAATTTATGAATTTATTAAAGATGAATTACTGACATGCATCATGCTTGCTCTGTAGGGAAGTTTAATGCGATTTTATTGCACTGCTGCACTTTATGCAATGAACTGCCACCAATTTCGTTCTTCTTATGTACAGTTTCAATCTGCTTTGTAGCCGGCCCACCGAGTTGCAGGCCTGTATTTGTACCTCAACACTTTTTATTAAAAGTATTTTGAAAAAGAAAGCATGGTTGTAGCAGTTGCATTAATGAGTTTTGGATGTCTTACTACTGTGAGCGAAGAATAAGTATGATGAAAGATGTAGATCAAAAGGGATCAGATATTTAGCAGCTACATTATGTGTCACAGGCAGCCAGAAAAGTGTTTTAGACACCCTTAAAACGACACCACCGAAATGCCACCTGACCGTCACCCTTGCACCTGACGAAGAGGGTTACGACCAAGTAACTCATGTAGATACGCAGATCGTCAATGATTATCTATCTGACATTACTGGTCCCCTTGGGCTTAAACGCCGAGATGGTAAAGAAAGGCGGTACGTGGAGATAGGTCGAGTAAGTGGTAGGTAAAAGCATTTTCGGACTACTGCATGCTGATGTACTTTGAATGCTGTCCCCCACCCCTTCTTTTTCCTCCCTTCTGCAGGTCACGTCAGAACGTCGGCTGAAGTGTGGGAGAGCGATGGTCGAACCACCGACGAAAAGGGGAAAGAGGGAATAAGTGTATAGTCCTCATAACGATAAGTTTTAAAAAGACGTAGACTTAAACATGACTGTTCCTCCTTAGAACATAGCGACTGAGAGGATGGACTGACATAGAAACTGGACAGGTACTGAATGACGAAAAATTGACTAGAAATGACGCGTTAAATAATGTAACTGAACGTTTGACTAGGTAGGGAAAGAAAAATATACGGGTAAGGGTTGCCACGGCACCACCCGTCTAGGAAGTTAGAAATGTTGCTGATGTTCAAAATGCACTGCCCCCCTTTCTCACACTCTTATAGATATAGCCAAGCTGCCCGACTGTTCTCCCGATCAATACTTGCCGTTGCCTCAGCCTGGAGAACTTCCCACCAAAGGAAGGAACTGAAAATGGTTTAAGATCCAACCATGGGTAACTAGCACGACCAGGTTAATTTCTGATCGACCAACCGAGGTGTGAGTATTGGCAATTGGGAACGCTCGCAGACATGACAAGCGAGAAGAAAAAGGAGGGAAGGGTAGAAAGAGCTAAGCACGTAGATAAATAGGATAGTAAAGATACGTAGGACATATAAAACAGATCTTGTTGGCTAACAATTGTTTCCTGTCTTGTCGTGAATGTCTTATATATGTGTAATACATGTGCCGTCTTCCCTGTCTGAGTTTGTGTGTGTGTAATGTACGGATTTATGTCTTCCCTCTGTCTGTATCTGCGTGTTACCTGACCTTGGCTGTTCTGTGTTGTGAGCGCACTAAATGACCTATTTACGTACACGTCTCTCTCTCTCTATCTCTCTCTCTCTCTCTCTCTCTCTCTCTCTCTCTCTCTCTACATGTCATACGTGTACCGAATGGCTCGTTTAGATTGCGGACGACTCTCGCTCTCTATGAGAGTCTCCCTATTTTCTCTCCCTCTTTTTGGTAAAATTGTGCCCCACCGGCACCAGTCTGATTTGATACATATTGAACGCGAAGGTGTTCAGCGAAATTGACCGAAACTAAAATGATTGTATCTCGCCATATTACTGCCTCTCCTTTCTGCAAAATGAATGAACTTGAATTGGCTGAGAAGGAAAGGACAGGTAAGACGACTAAAGTCCCCCAAATCTGGCCATTTATAGGGGAACTGTATGTCCATGGCACCTTATGTCTGTTCTTCAGAGACGAACGCCAACGTCTAGATTGACCCCCAATGCCCAGATTGCCCCACCCCCTTTTGCACCCAAGCGCGAGCGCCCGAAGCATCCCCGCCCCATTTTTGATAGACCCCAGTCGCTGTCCTGGATATAAACATGATGACCATGAGTAACTGTTGACCATCGAGAAAATATTGTTTTGCCTGACTCTCGATGGTGGCACCCCCGCCCTGTTTGAAAAGGTTAGCCAGTCCTGAAGTGAAATGCTCCTAATATTGAATATGATGAAATGCACAGTTGATGGGAATATTATTTATCCTCACTTGAGTTATAAATAGGACGATGAATAAACCTGCCATGAACTCAGTAGGAATGCTGACACATGCACTGCTTGGTAACGGACCTCTGACTGTGACCAATGAGCGTATCTCCCAAATGCGTGGAATTGAGGGAGGAATTCACATGCGTAGATATCTTCTTCTGCCATTTCTCTAAAACCTTGTCTTGTACCTATTCAAAGATTCACGATCACCGAAGGAGATGGGTCAGATGTGATGTACAGCCCGACTGCGGATCTTGGGACACGTGTGACCTCGACCAAAGGTGGAGCCGCAGAGCAACAGGATACGGGACGAGACCGCAATTTCAACGTGGAAAATGAAAAATGATGGGCCGCCTTGAAGCCCTCCGTCTGCTAACCCACGTGTGCCTGGAGTCTCCATCCCCCTTCTTTGGGCTCGATTGATGGGCCTGCCTGCTTGTTATCCTTTGCTCCCTTGGTCCCTTTTGTGTGTCCCAGGAACTCTGACCCAACTCCGCTCTCTCTCCTATCGACTATTTGAACCATGCTCACCCTCTTTTCCATGTGACTTCACGCCAAAAGGAAGAACGGCATTCAGGTGGGAATAGGGTGTTGCCACGGAAATATAGGTGCCGAGCATAAGGCGCCGCTAAACGGATTGTTTAGGGAACAGGACTGTGGTCTAACAGCAGAGGACTGACCGCACCCTGCAACGCGTAAGGATAGAACCGAGCTGGACCTATAGCTCCACCGCCGGTGCTCAACAGCGCCAACGAAAGGACACGGACTAGAGCCTACCAGTGATGGCTCACTGCTAAAAGACACTGTGACGAAGAGACTTTGTATATTGAACTAGATTCCGCCCTCAACTACTTGGTCAAAGTGTTCATTGGTCACATTTTTTAAGTCAGAAACATTTATGCTATGTAATGCTTTGAAACGATAGGAACTTGACAAATGCAATCTCCTATGTGCTGCATTCTGCCAAACACATCAACTGTCCATGATTATATGCCATATGCTAATATCGACAATGCTAATTCTGCGACCGTGCCTGTTTATATGTACCATCATCGATTACGAAAATGAACTTTTGCTATGTAAAAAGGGGCGACTGTAGAAAATTAGAAATATTGATGTACATAAGCAACGTTCATTTCCTTTTCCCATTCCTCTCCCTGCGCGTACCATGAATACCGTAAAGCATTAACTGCATCCCACTGCCAGTAACAGCCTGTACCCATGTGTACATGACAGCCATTTTAGGCACCCTGGCCTTTTGCCCGCCTAAGATTAGAATCACCGGCTTCCCTTCTGCGTGTATTTGAAACCCCCCCCTCTCTCTCACATGCATAGACCATGAAACCCAGCACTCTGCGCGACCCTGCTATGAAAGGCAACCCTCCTGCTTGACCCAGGCACCCCCCCCCCCCATTTCCCTCCTGAAGAAGCATCCTTCGCCTCAGCTGACATAGCCCCCAGCTGTATCTGACTGCCCCTGTTCTCTCATGTACGGGTCATAAGGCCTCTCTCTCTCTGTGCGACTCTGACCCTGCGCGCACCCTGACCCCCTCCTTCTCCCTCACATGGGCAAGTCATAAACCTTCTTCTTCTGCAAGACCCTGTCCTTGGGAGTCACGGCCGCGCCTGACCAGCACCTCCTCTCCTTTCATGAATGCCCCTCTGTTGACAAAGCCTTCCCTCCGCGCTCGATTGTCCACGCAGCATGAATACCACTCCTTTGATGACCCCTTCCCCCGAGTCCGACTGACCACACATGTCCGAGGCCATCGCCTAAGCCAGGAGATACCATTTACTGCCCCTTATTGTATGAAGTCACTCCTCTTCAAAGGACCCACTATTGATCCTAGCCTCCCCACCCCCTGGGCTACGATCAGGCGCACATCTCCTAATAATCAGCGGAACACTCAGCTGCGTCATTGCCTCCCCTCTTATCAGCAGGTCAAGGGTCCCTATTGTAAACATATGTGGGGTAGGATTGACACGAGGATTATAGGGATGTCTTTTCTTTTGCGTCACAATGTCCTGATTGTAATGCCAAGTGTTTTGTAAAGTATAAAAGACAGAGTCTCAGCTCACTTGTTAGAGCACCTCCCGAAAGACACTGTGTTTCGTGTCCGAAATGACTGGCTCTCCTCATGAGAATTAAACTCTGTTCTTGATTCCTGCTTCCAGCGCCCGTCTCTTTATTTGGTAACTATTCAACATGGGAACTAAGAGGTGGTTTGCGCCAGCGGCCTGGGCATCGGTAGTAATCTGGGCTTATGTTCCACAACCTAACCTTTACGAGAATAACTAAGAATAACTAAACTTACAAGGATAAAAGGATGTAACACAATGCACAACTGAAAGTAAAAGAAAAGTGATGCAATTGCTGTGAATATCGATTTGTATAGTTCGGAAGGGATAGCATCTTTGCCATTGGTCTTTCCTAATCGGGTTGAGTTAATTGTGTCCACAATTTCCAGCTAAGTAATAGTCTGAGTTAGGACTGCCCTGTCCTGATCTGAGCGTTTCGATGGGTTACTGTTCTTAAAGAACCATGGGATACTTGTTTCATAAGTAGCCAGCTCAGTATTAATAGCATGATCAGTGAAGCATAATGAATAATATTAACTTCTAAGGTCTTCCACGATGCTAGGTGGATCTGTAATATGTATTCTTTCCGTAGGTGTGATTGAAAGAACCCTTTCAGAAGCCGTACCGAATCGTGTTTGGGCAGTGAGTAAAGTACCAATTTTTTCTCTGTGCTAAAACTGTGAATCCTTACATCTCTTTGCTTGTCTTGCAAATTTTAAGTTGGAAATACTTATCATTAGTGCACAAGGTTTTAGAATTGCTTGCCAGGTAGGTGTTTTTGAGTTTGCATCATCAAGACCTATGATAAGGTAAGTTTGCGTTTTTTCTAGAGCCGCTAATTAGGACCTAAGGCGGTTCTCTTTTAATTGTTAAAGTCGATAGATGTGAACTAAATATTGTTTAGTAAACTCTCTAATGTAGGCCTTTACGGTATCCCAAACTCAGCCGCGATCCATGCAGGTAACAGCAGTGGGGCCGGGTGGATGGGATTTCGAGGGATGATGCTGAGGAAAAATTAAAAAAGTAATTAATTGACCCTTTGCATCGCCCCTTCATAATCCCCCCGCCCCACGCGGCCCCAAAGTTGTAACCTGCACAGACCGCGGCTGCCCAAACTATGCTCTAATGTAGGCCTTTAGAGTTTCCCAAACTTTCCTTGTGCAGACCATGCCTCAATTAAATGATATAAACTCTAATACCAGGGTCTTTACTTCATTCAAATATTGTAGCTCATGAAATAGATACATCAGGAAAATCTATAGTTGGATGACAGGTTTTCTAACTGGAGCACTTCAATCCAAGAAGAGGTGTGCATGATCAGACATCCAGGTTGGATAAAATATAGCCTTTGTCCATGAATCTAATTTTCTACTGAGTGAATAATAAACGTCTATCCTAGAATAGTGCTGATTAACTGGAGAGTAAAATCAATAGTTGAATACAATTAAAGTTGCCTACAATTAGATAATCACCTGATGTGTCCAGCAGAGCTGTGTGTATTTTAGTAAACACGGTTGGATCATCCTGATCTGATCTGCATATAGAGCAAACTAGGGGGCATATTATCAAGGACGGTGTTGAAATTATGGCCGGTTTAGCGGCAGAAACTGCTGCTAAAGCTGCGATAATGGGCTTGAAAATATGCCCTGGAGAATTCCAAAAGAAGCCCATGTTCACACCAGAACATGGAATTCTATTGGGATTTTCACAGACATATTATCAAGCCCATTATCGCCGCTTTAGCAGCAGTTTTCTGCCGCTAAACCGGCGATAATTTTTAACGCCGTTCTTGATAATATGCCTCTAGGTGTGGAAGTTTCAAATTGAAATGTAATTATTAATCACCTATCTACCGGGTCGCTTTTTTCTGCGATATTTGGAAGTGAGCTTTCAAATTTTGAATTGCAGTGCCTCATAAAGAAGTGCTGGCTCAGCTCTCATAAATCCATTTTGACCCTTACCGCTTACGTAGTGAGTTATCCTTTCCACACATACAAGTCGCCTGTACAGGCAATGTCAGGTTTCAGTCTGCTCAGTTCTAGACTGACTCTTTTCTGTTTTATCTGGAGTTTAACCCTTTCACGTTGAGTGTACCTATCCTAAATTCATCACAGATCATATGTAACATTCCTAATCCTTAGAAACCGCCCACAGTATTTGCGCCTTCTGCCTTTAATATGTTTTTCCCTATGACACCCTCACTTCACTTTACTGTTTCCATCCAAAACTCTTTGTCTCCCTCTCAGCCACACCCCGTCGGCCTGCTTGGCCTGTTGTAGGACCCTATCACCACTCTTCAGAAAGGATGCTTTGGAATGCATTTAGTGAGGAAAAAACATTACTCTCTAACCCATCCCTGATCAACTGAAAAAAAAAAAAATCTCTGATTTTCAATGTCGCCTCTTTGGGACTGTAATAAACTGCACTGCACCCTAAGGGTCTGAAAAACTTTTATACGCCCCCTTCCAATTTTTCCTAAGTTAAGATTTCTCATTGAAGCAGGAATCAAAAAGTCTTTAAACTCAGGTATCAGTTACTCATAACTCTCAATGTGTCCTAGCTGTTTTAAATGCCAAGTCTTGGAATATGGCAAAATAATATTCTTGGCCTGCAGTGAAACATATTTTGTAAGGCCACAGCCAGCACCTCTTCCTTTATGTTAAAATCCTGGAAAAATACAATTCTTAAAGTGTTTAAAAATTGCTCCCAAAAGGTGATTGGTCCCCCGGCAGAAACGTATAAAATACAAGCAAGGGGAGCATCCCTCTATGGTGCTGAACTTTTGTTTCATTTTTTATTTTCACATCCACTACAGTTAACTGAGAACACTTTTATTAGACAGTTGCTGGACCTTTCAAAAAGTACGCCTCTAACACCGCTTAGGATGGACCTGGGCATTGGTCCCATATCTGATCTTATTGCCTCTCGCCCTCTCCTTTTCTGGCGCAGTATTTGGAGCACTCCAGAATTACTTAACTATAGGGAGGAACTGAGGGACCTAATGTGTAAACTGGGAGACATGAACTTACAATGGTTGTCCTATGTCAGGAGTTTGTGTTTTTCTTTGGGTTGTGGTAATCTATGGTTAAATCCAGAGGAGTCCTACTCCAGTACCTCAAAAAAACCCTTAGTTCTAGCCCTGAAGGAATTTAGGTTGGCCATCTAGTTAAGAGCACGACCTCTTGCTCCTTGACATCGAGGTTTCTCGATGTCAAACAGCAGTATAAACTGGAAAAGACCTTGGATAGCATTCAACCATTATGGCAAAAAAAATGTTTATTCAATCTAGACATGGAACCCTTCCATTAGGTGCATTTACAAATAAATGGAAAGTTGCAGTCCAATCACTTTGCCCTGGTTGTTCTGCCTCGGAAGAAACAGAACTCCATGTAATGCTTTTCTGCCCTGCATACCATAGGTCTAGATCGAAGTGGGTTTGCCAGTTGTGCAGAAATCTAGGACTACGAAACTATCAAGAGGTCTTTAGGCTACTTAAATATTAAACATCACCAGTATTTTTAGTCGCGACCTCAAAATTCCTCTTTGCAATGTGGTGTACCCGTAGAAGAGTTTTAAAGGGAAAAGAACAGGGTAATAGTTGATGTTGTTGTTTGCATTATTTTTGCACTTCCCTTGCTGCTATTTAGCACTGTACATCAATGTGATGACAATAATAGTGTCTATTTTATTTGGATAGGAACCTACATTTTTATTCTACTCCCTTAACTTATTTTTTTATCATGTAGTTTAACTGAATTTTGTATATGAAGTGTTAGTCTTGTTTTTATGGCCCTTAAACATTTTATTTGATTGTGAATTGGGTTTCTTCTGCATCGTGCTTACCGAAATATTGGGGTCAGGGTAGTTATTTATCATGTGTTATGGCTGCCGTATTGATGTAATTTATTCTTGTTTATCATCGACTCTGGTTTTGACAATCCATTACGTAAATTTTTTATTTTTCTCGTCTTAGTCAATTAATGTAAATTTTAATGTGCTTTTATGGCTGTAAAACCGAAATAAAGTATTTTTGACTAACTGACTTACAATAATATTCATATTATTTTAGGTCTTAGCCCATAGTATCTTAAAGCAACCATGCTACATGGTGTATGGTGCTCTTATCTAAAGGCGGCTGCTGCTGGTGGCTTCACGGTAGGGGTAGCCCATCTGTCTTGGATAATGCTCATAGTGTTGGTGTGCTAGATTAGTGCTGGGTTCCGCTTCAGGCAGTGTTCTGGATGCTTTCCTGGCCACTTGGGGGGTTGTCCCCCTCTCTTCTCCTTAACAGAGACCTGTGGCATACTGCCCATGGCTGACTGCTAAAACCGCAATTTTCTGTCCTCCACTTAATGAAGAAATGGGAAAGGGAAGAAGGATTCACTGGACACAAAGGCAGTCAATTGTGGCAGTACAAGCCTAGAGCTGAGCAATCCTCAACTGATTGAAGACATTCAGTGTAGTACCTTTGCTGCGGGATCCGGATAGAGTGGTAGAGTTATACTTAGAGGCAAGTGAAATTGAAAGTGAAGTTGATCAAGAAACTGATCAAGAGAGCTAGTAGCCAGAGAGACTGTTCAACTTGGTTGACTTTGATACATTGTGGTGGCAAATCAATTTTTCGCCAGTGATATTCTGTTAGATTCTCAGGCCCTATTATTTTAAGAGTATTCACACCGGCAGCTTTAGCGAACAGTGCTCTTTTTCATTCAATCTTTGGACAGGTGGTCAAACTTCTACCATTTGTCACTTACCATACATCACAAGTCTTGGGCTCAGAGGGGCCCGAGCTCAGTGCATGGCAGGAGGGGGGTGGAGCTATTCATGGAGGGTAGAGGAGGAGATCTAATGGCTAGGGCGGTGGACCTCGAATCTGGGAACTGGGTTAGAGTCTGGCAATGACACTGAACATCCTGTGATTCTGGGAAAATCACGTAATCTCCCCGTGCCTAACAAAAAAAAGAATGTGTCCTACTGTAATCCAACTGTTGCTTTGTAAAGCGCTCTGATCCCTGAATTGGTTCAAGTTCACGCTATATAAACCTCTGTTAAAATAAAATAAAGAGAGTTTTCCATGTATTATCTAAGTGCTGTGCTGTGTCTGGTGGCTCCTATTGGGATCCTTGAGTCTTCTATATCAGCTATACATAAATTAACATAGTCAAGGGAGAGGGCATCTTTCTAGGTATATCCCAGTATTTTTACTATCTTCTTCTATCATGATTTCAAAAAGCAGAGGTAAGAATGACCCACCAGCTCTCTGGGCAAGGCTCACTAAAGCACTGTTACAGACATTCAAAATCCACGGGAGGGTGGAGTGGTTCTCTTGCACCAGTCGCAACAACATCTGGGCGTCTCCTGAACATTCAATCACTGGTGGAATTAAACAGCTATACAGTTGTCCTCAACAGTCTCTTCACACTCTTATCACAAGCCTAGCCGGTGCAATAATGGAGCAGGAGATTACTTCTTATACTGTGCCACAGAGGCCTAACCCCACTGCTACAATAGAGAGGCCGGATACCAAACCTCTTAAAGGTAAATCTCAATCTACCCCTTCGACCCTCTTAAGTCCAGAGACAGAAGCGAGCTATTGAACACAACAAGAGCAATCAGCAACTCTGACCAATGGTTATACCTGACGACCAGCAGTTATCTCACCAGGAGCTGTAATGTCTTCTATAATGCCTTCTGGTAGCATATCTATTATGGAGAGTACACAACACGCTACTTCAATCCCAACTCCCTCTCTGCTCTCTGTCCAGCAGCTTCCTTATGCCAACTATATTTTGACTTCCACAAGAATCAGCGCATTTCTGGATTTTCAAATGTCATGCACTAACCAGATCAATAATCCTTTGAATGTCTCTTGTTCCAGAAGAGTGATTTTGAAAAGGAGAGCCTCACATTCTGACTTGGGAATTATTGAGCAGTGTGTGATTAGTTAGCTCCGGTGGATTATTGCAAGTCGGCCCCCCTCTTTTTAGTTGTCTCTCATGTCTGAAAACTTTGTATCCTTGAGGAACCGCAATGTTAAAATCAGGGTCAGTGGTATTACCACCCAATGATTCTGTCATGAACAATGCGTCAAGTTAATTGTCGAGAATAAAATCAGCTATTTCTTATTTGTGTTTTATTAGTGATCTACCATTAGTAAGGGCTAGCTAAAGTTCACTGTGTGTCAGGCAGGAATTTATGGGTTCTCTGCTAAAGTTATGTGCAGGAAGGGAACACTTACTGAACAAAAACGATCTCCCCACAATGCAGGCATCCTTGCACCATGCTGCAAGGGCGCCTGCAAGGGTGCATGGCAGCAGTTTGTGCGCCAGCGCAGGGGGAAGCAGAGAGACTCAACATATTGTTATAAATATGTTGCATCCCTTGTGCTTTGAAAGTGACAGTGCGGTGCAGCCAAATGGCTTGCGAAATGCAGTGAGTCACTTTTGTGTAAATCTGCCACTAGATACATAAGAATAGATGTATCTCAACACTTTATGGAAGGCCAACAGAAGATGGAAGTTCGATTTATACGTCTAGGGGAACAGATCCAATACAGCATGGCCAGGTAATTATTCATTAAGAAATTTGAGTATTTCTAAAAATCAGTCTAGACGTTCGAACCTGTGTCTAATTTTGATTCTAGAAGGGGCAGATACTGGGCAGACAGATATGATTAAGTGGATCACCCAGCTGCTTCAAGCTTGTTTCAAATTGATGATTGCATTAACAGTATCCTAAAGTTAAAACTCTGCCTTGAGTCTTAAATATCTGCTATGCCTTGGGCCTGGATATAAAATAGCGATAGCAAAGAAGTCATTATATGGATCTTCTCTTAGATCATATTAAAGAGAGTAAATAGCTATTCTGATGATTTGTGGAAAGATTGTGAATTGTATTTGGTTGGCTGAGTCTAAAGTATCATGTGCTACTATCTGCCATTGTGAACGATTATAATTTCTTACTATAGTGTCAACGGTATCATGTGATTTAGACGTATCCCAATCCCTTTGACTTTGAGCCTGTATTTATTTATACACTTTTCTTGATGCCCCCATTGCCTCTCTATTGTGACTCCTTAGTCCTGATCAAATTACTTTTAGCCTTCCTGTAGTCTTTGGAATACTAGGATGGTTATCCCATGTTGTATTTTGCAAAGTTAGAGTCCTGTAAAAGAATAATCTTTTGATATGTTGAACAGCAAAGGGTGTATATCAGGGACTGGAACTTTAGGCTGGGGAACATTTTGATATGGCTCAACATCAGATAGCACTGAACCATAAATATTCAATAATGTTTTAGGATTCTTTGCTAATAAAGGCCACCTAACACCTCTATGGTTCTTTGCAATTGATGGTAAACTGGATTCACCAATACTATATGTGATAGTAGCATTGAACAGTAACTCAAGCAAGGTTAAAGAAAGAGCTTAGTGGTTATTATCAGAACTTTGTATAACTTCCAGCTTTGTACGAGTGGGCCAAAGACGAAGATCTAGCATAATGTAATCAATTTTACTCTGGTAACAACCACTCCTGAACATATAAGGCCATTTTGGATCTGATGGACAATGTCTGTTGCATGTGCTGGGTTCCTTAGTTAAATTCAGAGCAGCTAATTGAATCATTGATGTAGACCAGTGCTTTACCAGAACAGCATCAAGAGTGGCAATATCCCGTTTCTCATTTTGCAACTCACAATTCTGTGAGAGTGTCCAAGCTAGCTAAGGGCTCATAGGTAACACTGAAATCATCTAGTAGCATGACCCGGCTACTGGACTCGCCACAGTCCAGACACTCCTCAAGAAGTTGTAATGTTGGGGATTCTTTCTTAGAGGCAACACTGCTATTGTAAACATTAATCAACCTAATTGATCAACACATAGTAGGAGCTAATAAAATTCCCAGAAGATCTGGAGAACCAATGTCCAAATGCTTGATCTTGCATCTAAATGAGGTTTTAATCCATATTGTAAGACCATCAGAAGATCTACCCACTTAATTTTAAAATACCCAATCTCTAAATAGGCTCATCTGCCCATGGGTCTTGGAAGACACAAATTTGGTAGCAGTCAATACACTCAATTAGAAATGTTAATTTGTCTAGTTGAGTCAAGAGTATCTGTTGATCCCTCTGCTATGTGAAGACCACTACTAAGAATCCCACTCTTTTCTTCTGTAATTTATGGCCCAGGATGGTAATTCTTAATCTGTGGTCCAGGGACATGTAACGGTCCTTGAAGCCTACTCTGGGAGTCTGCAAATGCTTAGAAAATTAAATAATATTAACTGAATAATAAAGTATATATAAACAAAGAAGCAAAATGTAGAATTGAAAAGTTTAAAACATTCTATAAATGTGAAGGAATTTGAAATTAAGGCAAAATATTAAGTTAGTATACTCGAATTAATTTGTGGGAGCAGAGCAAGTGCATCAAACATAATATAGTAGAGACTATGATTGCCTTTAATTTATTTAGGAAATTTCCAACCTTCACATTATCTTTAAAATGTTGATTTTGTTTTATTTTTGTTTGTGAATTAAATTAAGTATTTCCTCACTTATGTATTTATTTGATGAATGCTTGCTTTTGTATTTTTTGTGTATTGATTTGTGGTTCAAATCCTCAAATTTCCTTTGGCTTGGGGTCCCCATCTACCAGTAATTACTCAGTGTACCTCTCCAGATCCAAATAATGATTCATTTGGGGTCCCCAGGTTCCGGTAATGATTAAGTGGGGATCCACAAAAGTCAAAAGGTTAAGAACAAGTGATCTTTCAACAAAATGTCGTATGACATTGCTGACATAAGGGAGGCACGAAATAGACATAAGCTAGCCTTGCGACAAAGGAAGCTAAAGCTTAGGAGGATCTAAACAAAGTGGCCCATCTAAAAGACACCAGATTCTTCTAGGATGTAGTTAACCAACCCTTTTGGACCGATAGCCAAGCTTCAAGCATTGAGTACCATATCCCTGGGGCTGACAGGATTGAGCAAGTTTCTTTTATTTTCAATCCATATAAAAAAAGATGATGTGAGCTCTAATGAAAACATGCCCAATCGCTATCTTATTAACAAGGAGTGTTGAACTGATTTAATAGATTTAGCTGCAGTAAAAAAATCCATTATGAGTGCTGCAGGCTGGAAAGTCGCGTGCCCGGACGGGGTTCCAATTGACCTTTTTAAAAATAACAGGAAATTCTGGGATTTCCTTGTCACAAATGTACTGAGCTCTGCATTGAAAGGCGACCTTATAGATTCATGGAGTATAGCCATATTTTTACCCATCTATAAGAAAGGGGATCACAATTTCTTCGCATGTTACCGCCCAATCTCGTTGATTGATTCCACAGTAAAGACCCTCGGAAGGGTAATCCTGGGTAAACTAGAGGACTCAGTAGTGGCTAATTCTTTTTTTTTCTGCCCTGCCCAGTATGGCTTCTGACAAGGTTTAGGGACTTTAGAGCAAATGCTCAATTTAACTCTCATTGTAGGTAAATATATGTGAAAGCCAGGAGAGGGGCCATACATATGGCATTCATGGACTTGTACTGTGCTTTTGATCTTGTAGATAGGAGTATATTATGGGACTTAATGGAGCAGGTGGGAGTTGATGCCTCTCTTATGGATCTTGTTAAATGGCTGCATTTGGGACTCTATAACAAGTATGCATTTTACACAGAATGGCGACTGTACAGCCCCAATAAAGGTGACCAGAGGGGCGAGAAAGGGTTGCATATTAATGCCTTTTCTTTGTTCATTATGTATTAATTCCTTAGACACTTAGAGAGGTGATCTCTGATCATTTCGGAGCCCAACAGCATCTCGAGATGGTGAACTTTCCAAGTTTCCAAGCTCCGAAGTCGGTAGGGAGGGGGGAGCGAGCGAGGAAGACGCTGCTGCCTTGCGGCTCCCCCGTGGCTCCCAACTCCCCACCCTTGCTGATCCTGACACAGCGAGGGCCGGAAAAAGAAACAGCTCCACCGAGTACCGAGTACGGGGCAGGAGACCTGCCTTACCTGTTGACGGCGGGGCGGGCCGCACGCACAACGTTTCTAGCGCTTTGTGGCTCCGTGGTTTCAGTCCTGCGGGTGGGAACTGCTGCAGCGGCCTAGCCCGGATGATGGAGGAGTTTCGTGAGAGCGTCTGCGGTGATTGGTGGTCAGGCGGCCGCGGTGGGAGTGGGCCATCGGCAGAGGCGGCTCGATTGGATCGTGGTGCTGCCTGCGACCTCGCTCTGTGTGCCCTGCTTGCCCTTGCTTTTGCTCCTGCTTCTCTCTTTCCCCAATTCCTCTGCAGCTCCTCCTGGCGTTCCGGCTACAAAAATAAAAAGCAAGACCACTCAGCAAATAAAAGCCAACATTAAAGTAAAAGCCAAAGCAAGATGATTTAGAATGCGATTAGGGAGTCTGGGAGTGCTCAAATGCAAAACCAGGAGTACCTAAGGGTAACAAAGTAATTAGCCCAAGACCGCTTTGCCCAAGAGTATGTCCTCATGTCCTTCTCCCCCTGTGCTCCGCAGTAAGAGACCCCTCCTTGCTGCTGCAAAAGGCAAAACGCAGGGGAGAGCTTCAAAAAAGAGGAAGATCGGAGAGAAGAAGGGGTCCGTCCAGCATGACCAAAGTGATCAAAGTGTGTCGTCAAGTGAGGCTCCACGCTCCCCAATAGCAACTTCAATAAGGAACTTTGTATTTAAGCATTACCATAATGGAGCCTACCGGACCTCAGAGGAGGAGGTGGCAAAGTCCCCCCTCAGGCACCCCTGTCCTCCGGCTTCAGTAATGGATGCTTCTCTCGTAGTTCTGGATGAAGCGCAGCCTGTAAATCCTTTTGTGGATCCATCTAAGAGTGACACTGCGTCCGTAAGAGGGGGTCCAAGATTGTACTCTTCTCCTCGCTTGAACTTTTCGTTACCATCATTTATTCCTGATGACTCCAGCTCATCTCAGTCACCTTCGTGAGAAGACCAACAGGATCAAGGAAGTCCAACGTCTTTACAGAATTTCTCCATGGTTGGGGAGCCGAACTCAATGCTTGGATCGCAGGGGAGGTCTATATTTCTCCAGCCTTCCTCCTCGTCATCCATGCTGGACGTAATGTTACTTATGCAGACCACCTTGCATGGGATTCTAGAAACTCTGGTGTCAATAAGGACAAACCAAGTCAACCAATTAAATTCTTTGAATGATATCTGACATGAACTGAAACCCTTAAAATCTTTCAAAGACAATTTGGGTGGCTCTACGAATACTCAATTACCTCCTGTAGTAATGGCTACAGAGTTGCTGGGGTTGCGTAGTGTCACATCAGAGAAAGGTGAATGCCAGTTAGATATGGAGAGTTCGGTTTATGTCTCTGAATACCGTATGCATGTTAGGAAAAGGCAGCATGGTTTTATGCCCTCAAAATTTACTGTAAGGTTGTATCGTAGAATGGGGTTAGGTCCTGGAATAGATTGCCTGGGTGGTGTGCCCCACGTGTATGCAAGAAGAAACGCATGCATAAGAAAAGAGAATATAGTAGTGATATTTGTTCCCAGGCCCAAGTCCAACATCCCAGACCCCAAGGTGGTAGTACATAAAAGCGTAAAAAACTTAGTGTGAAACCTTGTCCTAAAATCTGTCCTGACTTGTTTTCTATCTCCTCGGCAGTCCGCTCTACCATCCCTAATAAGGATCTAAAGGTAGCTCGTAATAAGGTGGTTGAGCCTCCGCCCTTAATTAAATTGCCCTTAGAACACCCCCCAGTTCAGGAATCCTTTATCAGATCGCAATTAGGAAGTACAGAACTTCTGCTCAATATTATTTGTCGAGAGAAAAAAGCAAAGAAACTTTGACCCCTGAATCGCTTCAAAATCCTCCAGTTGTTCCAACAAATCCCTTCTCTTTCAGGGAGAACCTCGTTGAACTTAGAGTCTGTGGGGTTTTAATTGGGCGATCAAGGTAGAGAAGTTTCCAGAGTTTCTTTTATATCTCCTTGTATTACTGACCTGGTACTTAAGGCGGACGAAGACCTAGCAAAAGTAGGTCTACAGGCCCTATGTCGCATAAAAAAGAGCCCTCAATTATTAGTACCTCAGCCAGGTTCATTCCCTCCCGCCACTTTAAACATGCACAGTGGGTTATCTGCAACTCAATGTGAATGATCCCTATCATATATTCCGTCCCAATGGCCCGAAGCAACACAACAAAGTAGCCATCCAGCCACCAATTTGAGAGTGGTTATAGTAAACGATAGACCATTCTTACAATTTAGACAATTAGCATGGCCTCAAAGTAATAGGTTTTCCCCACTGCAACACCTGCCGGAGGAAGGAGACTGGAATATGAGGCCCACCCTACTCTAGAATGAGGAGTCCGCTCAAAATCTAAGAATCCTAAGTTGGAATATCCATTGGTCTGAACGCTTGAGGAACAGCGGCCAACTGGAAGAAAGTTTGAAACCCTTTCATCTTGAATTCCTTCAGGAGTCTAGGCTAAGAGAGGACCAGTCAGTCGAAGGCTTTATGACCCTGAATAGCAAAGGTCATTCCCGGAGTACGGGGAGAGCATCTGCAGGTCTACTAACATTAATATCGACCAAGGTGATTAAGAGGCCATTGGAGGTCATAAATGTTTCAAGTGGTCTGCAGTTATCTGTTGTGGAAATGGTTGTAGGTAAAAATGTCCCCAGTTATTTTTTACTTATTAATGTTTATATTCATAAAGAAGATCATCGCCAAATGAATCACTGGCTGGAATTATTTGAATCCCCTTTCCAGCATTTGATGGCAAAATACCCGGAAGCAGTGATAATAATGGCGGGGGATGTAAATGCTTGTTTATTCCCTGTACAGCTAGACCAACACTGGGAGGAAGTGTTGAATTCCTACAACATTCCCTTAGCACAGTTTCCAGCAGGCACCATCAAAAAAGAGGCCAAAGTGCTGAGTGAAAGGCTGGCAAGTCATGGTCTGATTTACTTAAATGGACGTTTTAAAAAGGATTCACCAGCTATAACAACATCTCAGCAGGGCCACTATTTGGACCCTATTGATTATATATTCACACCCCTTTGGAATTTTGGCCTCTTTAAGAGCTTTGAGGTGGCAAAATATGAGGGCAGTGACCACTGGGCAACCACTGCAGCTCGTGATTTGTGTGAGCCAGTATCCCCTGAGAGAGTGTTTCCCTTAGAGATGTCCTATCTGCGCAGGCTCATAACACGTTTAGACACTATGCATCTTCAACAATTAGCAACTCTTCAGTTAGAGGAGATGGTTCCTATCCTCCCTACTCATGCTGATGATGTTATTGTGTGGTATAATAATATTGTGCAATGAGTTTTGGGCAGCATTTTAGTGAAAATAAGTTGAAAGGGTGGACAGACAAAATCCCGCACAAAGGGTGTCCTGGGCTGGTTCAAGCAGGACTGCTAAAAGCTGAAGCGACTGGTGAGACAGAAAGCAAGGAGTGGTAGGTGTTGTTTCAATCCTTTAGCCACCCAAGAGCTGGTTAAACTTAAACGCCAATATAAATCCCTTGTGCAGTCGAAAAAGGTAGCTTTTTATCATAGGAAGTGGGAGGAGATGCAGGAGATTATCCTATTAAACGATCAGCAAAAATTCTGGACAAAGGTCAAAGAGTTTAATGGCCCAAGTAGGGGGTTTCTGACCTGTATGATACCGGAGGCTCAGTGGGCCACTCATCTGACGGAGTTATACAGGGGACCTTTAGGTTTAGATGACCCTCAGCACATCAGTGGGCAAACCCTCCCAGCCAACTGGTTCTCAGTGAAGGAAGTTAAGGCAGTTATTGAGAGAATAAAACTCTCTTGTGCCGCCTGTCCTGACAAAGTCCCTGCAGTAATAATTAAAACAAATAGTGTTTGGTGGGTTAAAATTTACTCTACCCTGTTCAGTTGGGTTGCAGGGTCTGGCCTTTACCCCTTTACCTGGAAGGGGTCTACTGTGAAACCGATTTTAAAAAATGGGAGCCGTACAGAACCAATGCATTACAGGCTTATTAGCCTTTTGGACATTTAATTCAAGATATTCTTCAAAGATTATTTTAGCAAAACTTGAGGAATGATCCATTGAAACTAAGAGAATTCTTTCGAAACAGGGGGCTTTCGGGAGGGTCATTCAACCATAGATCACTGCTTTGCTTTGTGGGCAATTACTCTAAAAGGAAGCGGAAGAAAATCAAAGACTGTGCATTTGTTTTGTAGATTTCTGGACAGCCTTTGATTCTGTCGACAGGGATATTTTATGGGGAAAACTCGCCACTTGGGAATTACCACTACACCTCCTTGGGGCTCTTCAATCCCTGCACTCTGGCAATTGGGCTCAGGTGGAGTTAGACAAGACAGGACGGTTGTCCCAAAGAATATCGACGATGGCCTGCGTCAGGGGTGCGTTTTAGCACCCCTACTTTTTAGTCTATTTTTGGCCAACCTACCAACAGCTATTTCCCAATCAAAGTCTTTTTCACCTAAAATTGGGGATCAGCATATTGCTTGTCTGCTCTATGCAGATGATTTAGTATTAATGGACTGCACTCCAATTGGTCTGCAGAGGAAACTCAACTCATTGGCTTTTTTTAGTAATCAGAACAAGCTTCGTATTTATCTGGAAAAGAAGAAAATTATTATTTGTGCTGAAAAAATGCCGAGTTTTTCCTGGTATCTTCATTCTCAGGTGGTGGAACAAGTGGATCAGTATAAATATCTGGGTTTAACTTTTAGGAACAATTTGAATTGGGGTGCACATTGGAATACCACTAGGCAGAAGGTCCTTTTGCAGGCAAGCTGTTTATCTGGATTTAATGGTAGATTTGGGGGCCTATCCCATATCCCATTATTAAAGGCCTATGAAGGGAAGATTCCACCAATAGGACTGTATGGAGAAGAGATATTCTCTTTTGATCCAACCTATGAATGGGACAGACTGAAAGGGGCAGTACTTAAAAGAGTTCTATCACTCCCACAAGGTACCATAGTCCAGGCTATAAGGAGAGAGTTCAGTCTGGTATCTTGGAACATGGAGACCACCACCCGGGCTCTAAGATACTTCATCACCCTGCTGGAGAATGATGAGGTGGCTAAAGTATCCAGCGAAAGGTTGTGGGCAAAGGCCGTTAAAACCGGAATGACTGCAATTTAAATAGTGGTTTAGTCACATCTTTGCTCACCTTTCCAGGCAAACGAAAATTGAGAGAATCTGCTGCTATGGTGTCATAAAAATGTGATTTATTATATCTAAAGAAGAAATCATCTATTAGCTTCTCATTAGCTTCACTTGGCCAGGATGGTGCTTTCCCCCTACTTATCACAGTTACCAGATCCAGGTTTGAGAAAAGAAATCCTAAGGGTTCGGGTGGGATGTAATCCAATTCATTCATCCCACCCATATAAGATAAGGGTGCAAAATAATAGTGGTCTTTGTCCCTGCCCTTTGAAAGCCAAATTCACTATTATGCATATTCTCATGGACTGCGCTTTTTATCTTGCAAATCGGATCAGGTTTTTTAGACCCCTGTTTTTTAAATATGATGCTCTTCATAGGAACAAGGCGGTGGAGTTACTGTCTTAGATGCGATACTTAGATGTGGCAGTTGGGATTGCTCGGTTCCTACGATCTGTTAAACAGAATTAAAAAAAATTAAATGTAATGGGGATGGGGTGGTGAGGAGGGGGGTTCATGTAAAGGTTTTAAATAATATGTACTTTTTTAGAATGTTTAATGGACAATTGTCTAAATAAACTTGGTTTTGAACCTAGAACCTTAGACATTGCCTTAAAGGCTTGCAGTGATGATGTCCATAGGATTGGTACACAGGCAGACCCTGCGCTGCTTTTTGGAGATGATGTGGTTCTCTTAGCTTTGACCACAAATGCCCTCCAAAACCTCCTGAATGGCTATAATGATTTTATGTTCATTTAAAACTTAAGGTGAATCAGTCAAAATCTTTTGCCATGACTTATGGCCCAAAACATACCAAGTCAAAATCATTTTATATAGGGGGGCACATATTGATGAAGTTCTTTTGTTAACTACCTTGGCAACATTTTGGGGGCAAATGGAGCATGGGAGAGGCTACTTATTCAATGGGTCCAAAAGATGTGTGCAGTAGAAGATGCAGTAGCCAGATTTTCAAAAAAGGCCAGACCATAAGCCGCCGAGGAAATGGTTCAACTTTATAAAAGCAAATGTGTATTGGTGGGCACTTATGGAGCAAGAGTTTGGGGCTGTGTTGCCTGCACAAATCTTCAAGTAGTTGAGAATAGGTTCTTGTGCAGGCTCTTGGCCATTCCTAAAACTTCTTCAAGTGTCATTGCACATCGGGAAATGGGTATAGAGTTCATGGAGGATCACATTTCTGTGGCACCTTTTTTTTATGGATAAAGTTATGGAGCTCCCTAAAGGCAGATGTTTCGAGAAAGGTATTGTCAGAATGTTTAAAATTAGATAATATGACTGCAATCCCTTGGCTGGCTTATTTGCGAAACACCTTTTACAGCCTGGGGTACCGCCATCTTTTTGAGTCACTGCAAAGTATAAATCCTGACCTCAGAATGAAAGTGAAAGGGAGCTATAAAAATTACAAAGAGGGAACTGAACTAGAGCAGTCTATTGATATGCCTTCAGTTACAAGATATATATCCAATATCCTCTGATATGGACCCTTACTTGGATCCGATAGCAAATCCAGAGCATACATTTTATCTCACTAAATTGAGATTAAACACAGTTCACTTCCTTGTGGCTTTCTCCCTAGTGAGTTCCTGGTATGCCTCCCTCCCATGTAGCCCTTTTGACTGTTACCACTTAATCCAATGTGCATTTTATGCCCCGTCCTTCTGCATCAGCTCCTTAAATCTTATAAGGAGGGTTTGATATATTTGCAAAGTTTATAATCCCATCCCGTTTGCATTGCATCTCTTAGCTATGTCATTGAAACTATTAAATTAAGAAGAACGTATGCACTTTAATGGAAAATAGTTTTTACAATGCTTTTATACTATTATTTAGATTTTTAGAGATGTAAATATTGTATTCTGTGCTTTTATGGTCAAGCTATGATCGAATAAAGATAATTTGGAACTTGATCTTAAACCACTGGCCTAGGATTTTCTACTGGATTCAACAAAGTGGATTTATTAAGAGAAACTCACCTCTATACCTATGCTAGAGTAAGTGTTATAGTTACATGTAGAGGACAAGGCTTTCAATTTAAATTAAATTGCTGGCCCATAACTAGTGATGCCCACTGATCCAATGCCACCAAGCACTTCACTAAATGTTTGTGTGCTAATACTAATTTAACATAATCCGGGGGCTCAGATATGTGTTTCTTATTCAGGCGTCCTAGGTTTGTGAAACCCCATTAATTTCCATATCTGATGTTCATCATGGTGATCTTTCTAAAAGATAGGTGACATTTCAGCATGTTAGTTTAATGTTTTACTTTAACAGTGATGCTCATTGAAAAATAATATTCTCATAAAGCCACATCATAATTGGAGTCTCAGAGGTATCCCAATTTGGCTTTCATTTGATGGGTGCATCTGATAAAAATTTATGAAAATTTAATTTTAGTCTTTAATGAATGCTCTTGAACATTACTGTTGAAAGGATATGCTTTAGTCTCCGATGTCTTAGTGTGTCGGCATGAATAATATAAGCCTAGCGATCCCATGACATTCCGGCCTTGAGTATGGAGCTAATAAAGGCCAACGGCAAAATGGCAGGAATTCTAGTATCTGAAACTGCAGTGGGCAGTTTATCAAAAAGTTACAGCTTCATAAATGAGGCAGGAATTGGTGGGAAGGGCAACTCAGCAACCCCATAATTCTGCAATGCACCACTGCTTACCGTGTATTTATCTATGCGTTTTATATAGTGCAGCCATTACCCAGTGTTGTCGGAGTGCTTTACAATAGAGCGCAGAACGTTACATGAGAAATTCAGAGTAACAGGGTAGTAGGTAAAAATATGTACAGCTACTTTGGTTATTCATCTGAAAGCTACGTATTTTCAAATGACATATTCATACAGGTGACGTATTTAGACAAGTTAAAGCGATTAAGGTACACAAATACATGTTTACAGAGTTAAAGCAGAAAGGTGGTTATAGCTCTTGATAGTGGCATGTAACAGTAAGGGTCATGCAATTAAATGTGGAGGCACATGCCTGGTAGGGAACGTGGCGAGGAGTGTTATTGAGAAAAATGTCTTGGAAAGTAAAGAGTTGTAAGGTCTAATTTGACGATCTGGAAAGAGGTGGTGGTGAGAAGATTTAGAGGTGGCGATTTCCAAATTCTATTTGTGTTACCTGAGAAATATTGTACCATAAGTCTTTCCCTTTTGTAAATTGGAGGTTCGAGAGTCAGACTTTCAGCATTTATTTTCAAGAAGTTTTAGAGCCACCTCATATCTTGAGTTTGTTTGCTAGGTAGGGAGGGGTAGAAGTGTGAATGGCTTTGAGGATGATACAAGCATTCCTGAATATGGTCTCAGCTTCCATTGGAAGTCAGCAAGGCGTTATTAGCATAGGTGTAATATGGTAATTTCTTTTGGCCAAGTAGATGAAACGCTCAGCTAATGGAGAATGGATTTTAAAGGAGATAGGCAGGATAGTGTTCTCTGACAGATTCTGTTCTGCATCTGTGTGTGATGACACTGAGCTCGGATAGTTCTCTCACTGGTACACGCCGACATGAGTATTCTGACAAAGAGAATAGTCTTCTGGGACACTGACACACTGGCATTGAAACTGACGTTGAGACTCAGGGCTTGATTACGATCTTGGCAGTTGAGATACTCCATCACAAAAGTGACGGATATTCCATTTGCTGTATTACAAGTTCCATGGGATATAATGGAATTGTAATTTGGTGGACGAGATATCTGTCATGTTTGTGACAGAGTAGCCCTGCCTGCCAAGATGGTATTCAGGCACTAAGACATTGACACAGAGATTCTGATAATGAGATGAAGATATTGACCTAAGAACACTAACATGGAGCCACATAGGCATTTTGACATTAACCACATGCGTGCGGGGGTTATTTTTGCGCTACGCGGCTTTTTTCCAAAAGCCGCGTTACATGACGAGCTGAGCTCGTCATCAGCATCGAAGGGGTTAACACTGCAACATAGACACTGGTACATGGGGCAATAGGACAAGGGATAACCTTAATAGCCATTCAAAATGGCCTGGGGTCAGTGGTTTGGGGTCAGAACTCAAAGTATTCAACTAGACCAATGATCGTGAATAGGGCTAGGAGACTTATGATAATGGACAAGTATCATTCGATAGACTGAATTCCTCATTTCCTGAGGCCCATAGTAAGAATGGACAGGGAACAAACCGGGCTCTGATGCATATTTTTTTTTCTTTAAATCTTTTTATTAAAGTTCCCCCCCCCCCCTCATTTTTCCATATTTTCCATTACATTTCACAGCATTAAGTTTCCAAAGAAAAACAAAAGAAAAAGAAAGAAGAGCAAAGTAAAATAATAATAATGACATGCAAATGCAAGATAATTTACATCATGAACATACATTTTGGTGGTGAACATATCATTTTTACACGTCAAACTTTATTTCACCACCTATATGTTATTTCCCAGCCTCTCTGCTCTTAGTCTATTTTTCCATTGATCTATTGGTTGCCAAATTTTTCCCCCTAATACTCTCGCTCTTCTACCCTTCCTTTCATATAATGGCTTTCTCCAAATTATATGTAGATAATAGCCTAGCAATCCAGTTTTGAAATGTTGGGGGCATCCTATCAAGCCAGGTCCTTGCAATTCCAATCCGGTATACCGCTGTTACCATAAATAAAAATTCTGTGCAGGAGTCCGGTGTTCCTACAGAAACACCTAATATTATTAGATCATTTGTTAGTTTAATCTTGATTCCCAATGGATTTTCCAAAAAGCCCTCAATAGTTCCTTTTAGCGTATGTAGTTGTGGGCATTGCGCAAACATATGAACAATGTCTGCTTCCCTTGCGTCGCATCGTGGGCATGTAATCCCATTGACTCCCCCCCACTGTGCGATTCTTGCCGGAGTATAATAAAGGGAGTACAATGTTTTGTAGTGTTGTGATTGTAGTGTCGCAGAACATAGCACTGTTCGTCCTAAGTCTAACGAAGTCTGTAGATCCTCTATGGTAGATCCCACCTTCTCCACCCACTTCTCAGCATATTTTCCTCTATCATCATTTTTTAACAAGTACATTTCTGCATACAGCTGTCGGATTGTGCAATAATTCTGTATACCAAGATAGTCCATTATTCTGCATTGATTAAATCCTATCAATCCACCTCTTTTTTTCATGAGAAAACTTCTTATCTGGAGGTACTTAAAAAAACTGTTATTCAATAACCCATATTTCTTTTGTAGTTCCTGGAATAATATTACAACTCCCTCTGTGTCCAATAGGTCCCCTACCCTCCTAATCCCCTTGTTGTCCCAGTCCTTCATGATTTCATCTCAGAATATTTCGCCTGGGAGTGATTGATTTGTATACAGTCGAGTGTAAAAATTGTATCTCCCTATACCAAGCTTTTTAGCGATCGCCTTCCAAACGTTATAAACTGCTCTCAGAGTCTTGAACCTGGTATGTTTGAAATAATTATAGTCAATCGTATTCAGCAGAGCATTCTCTGCCTCCCCCCCTAGCAGTGCTCTGTAGACATTTATGCAATTTGTGCCATCACCATGTTGTTCTACTCCTCCTCCCAGGAGCCCCTGTGAATACTGTAGGACAGCTGCCCAATAATATAATCTAAAATCCGGTGCCCCCCAACCCCCCTTCTCTCTCGGTAATGTCATATAGCGATATGCCCTTCTGGTCTTCCCTTGAGCCCATATCAGTCCATTCAGTACTTTTTCTATTTTGCTAAACCATATCTGCTCAAAGAATAACGGTATTGCTCTAAAAATATATAGAAATTTCGGAAACGTGATCATTTTGATCACGTTTATCCTTCCCATTAGTGTCAGGTGTAAATTATGGATCCTTTCTGTGTTTCTTTTAACCTTAAGTAGCAGTGGTTCCATATTGAGCTCTACGAGTTTATCTAAGTCAGCAGTGACTTTTACACCAAGATATGTAGCTACTGACACCACTCTAACATCCTGATATGTTGTATGACTATTCTGCACAATCTGAGTCTTGCTTTTATTAATTGAGTAGCCCGCTATTACTCCAAAATTCATCGCCTCTTGTTCAACTTCCACTATCGCTCTCCCTGGGTTTGGTGTTATTATAGCCACATCGTCTGCATATGCCAGTATCTCATGCTCAGACTTGTGCAACCTTACTGGATGGATATTATTGTTGCTTATGAGTTTTCTTAAGAATGGGTTCAAATATAGAGCAAACAATAATGGTGAGGCTGGGCAACCCTGCCTAGTCCCTCGTTTTATCTGAACTGCCTTTGTGTAGTTCCTGTTAATTCTTATTCTTGCTGTTGGGCTTTGATAGAGAGCCTGGATTGCCCTGATATATCTCTCCCCTATCCCAAACCACTCCATCACCCTCCACAGGTAGTCCCAGGAGACCCTGTCAAAAGCCTTCTCGGCATCAAGAAATATAGCCGCGACAGGATCTCCTGCAACCCCTGCTGCGTCCAGAATGGTGATCATCTGCCTGGTGTGTTGGGTGGTTCCTTTCCCAGGGATAAAGCTGTGCTGAATAGTGCAAACCAGCCCCTCGATCACCTTACTCAGTCTTTGTGCCAGTGCTTTGGAAAAGATTTTTGTATCTGGGTTTAGCAGTGTGATTGGTCTATAAGACCCTGGCTCTAGTGGCGTCTTGTCTTTCTTTAAGATCACTATTATGTCTGCCCCTGCCCACGATTGTGGAACTGCTCTACCTTTCTGTGCCTGTCTAAGAATTTCCAACATATTTACCCCTAGTACGTCCCAAAATGTTTTATAAAATTCTACTGGTATTTGGTCGGGACCTGTAGCCTTCCCTGCTGGTAGTTGCTTCACAGCCTCCGTTACTTCTTGTAGCGTTAGAGTAAGATCTAGATTCTGTTTTCCCTCGATGTTTAATACATCATGCGGTATATCTGCCAAATAGTCAGTAATCTCCTTATCCCTCTTACTTGATTCCTGACTATAGAGATTTTCATAAAAGCTCATAAAAGCCTGCTGTATTCCTTCTGGTGTGTTAACTATAGTTCCTGAGTGGTCTTTGATTTCCTTTATTTCTCCTGCTGCAATATTTTGACGTGTCCCAATAGCTAGAAGGTGTCCTACTCTTTCATTAAATTTGTAACACTTTTCCTTTTTCGCTAAAAAATTACCCGCCGCTTTCTGTGCCAAATGTTCACCTGCCTGTGCTTTGTTAAGTTCAATATCCAATAATATCTCTTCTATTGATTCTTGTTTAACTATAGCCTCAATTAGTCTATCTTCTAATCTCTCTAAGTCCCTCATTCTATTATCCATTCTATTTTTCTCCATCTTGCTCCTTCTTATTGTAAAGCTTAAAGTCTCCCCTCTCACCCCGGCCTTGAATGCATCCCAGATCATATTGGCCGATGCTGAGTTCCAGTTAGTCTCCCAGAATTGAGGAATCCATTCTTGCATTTGTCTAATATACCCTAAGTCTCTTAATAAACTCCTCTCAAATGTCCATGTGCTACCTCTTGCCGTACCCCTGTTAATCAGCGGGAGGCTTAATATCAATGGGATATGATCCGACACGAGTCTTGGCCATCTTTCTATCTGTGACCCACTCAAAATGGCACTTGAAATAAGAAAGAAATCTAGCCTAGATACCGTTCTATGTGGGGCAGAGTAAAACGTACTCCCTGTCCCTATTGGTTTTTTTCCCCCCCAGACGTCTACCAGAGCATTATGAGACGCCATGCTATGTATAGCTTTATACGTTCTCCTCTTGCGACCTACATAGCCTCCTTTTTCCGCAAATCCAGCTACGTACAAGCCATTAAAGTTAAGATCGCCGCAGCATATTATAGGCTCCGGCCACAATGCCAATTCTGTATCTAAGTACTCGTAAATTTCTGGTTCATCTTCATTTGAACCGTATAATGATACAATTGTAAAACATCCAGCTAATGTCTCTATCTCTGCTATGGCCCATCTTCCATCCTGATCCACTTTTTTTCTCTTGAGTTGAACTATCCCTTTTTTAGCTAATATGGCAACTCCTTTAGGTCTAGTTTCCTGATTTGTGTGTGCAAGTACTTCAAACCCCATCTGTTCCAACAGAGATTTTTCTTTTCCAGGAATGTGTGTCTCTTGGAGACACATTATTTCTAACTTAGACATTCTTAAAAATGCCGCCACTTTCTGTCTTTTATCTCCATTATTCAGTCCGCATATATTTAAAGAAATAATCCTTAATGCCATTTATAATTTTTGTCCTTCCCTATTCTTATACCCAACCAAAGTAACCTGATCTCATTATTGTATACTATTGTCAAAACTCCTTCCTTTCTGTTTCTTCTTGTGCTCTTGTTCATTTGTGCTGTTTTTTCCTGTGTATCATCATTCCCCCTCCCCCCCGCCTCTCCCTCCCTTCCAGCAACACCCCCCCTTTCCCACCCCCCCTGTTACAGGCAAATAGGTCAAACATGACCTATATGTGGCTGCTGTTTGTTGCAGAGTCGCCTCCCTCTCCCCTGTGTACTCATTCTCCCGTTCCTCTGCCTTGAACCCCTGTTCCTATAACGACTATATTTTTTCCTGCATCTCTTTCTCTTCATCCTACCTAGTTCTTTCCTTTCTCTTTATTCAGCTCTGTAAGCTCTGCCAAATATTCTCCTGCTTTTATTTCTGAAAACATCATCCTAGTAACCCCTCCTGTGATAATTTTTAGTTTTGCCGGGTACATTAAGTAAGCCTCTGCCCCTTGTCGCTGAAAGGGCGCGATTAACTGCCTGAGTCGCCACCTCCTCTCCATGGTGACATGGCAGAAGTCTGGTCGAGCAAAGAAAGTTACTCCCTGGGCTGTTTTTTTCGCGTCAGGTCTAGCTTTTTCTATGATTTCCTGCCTGGCCAGGAAATTTCCGCAGAATACCAGCATAGCTCTTGGTAAATTACCCTGTCTGTCATTTCGTTTTTTATTTATCAATGGGAACCTATGTGCTCTTTGTACCTCTATCTCCCACTACCATTGAATCTCAGGGAAAGCATCTTTCAACAGCTTAATAACAAAGCCTCTTGGGTCCTGGCCCTCCACTCCTTCCTCCAGTCCCAAAAGTCTCACATTATTACGCCTCTGGCGATTTTCAAAATCTTCCATTTTCCAATTCAAGTCCTCGGTTATCTTCATCTGTTCCATCTTAAATGTTTGCCAGTCTGTAACCTCGTCCTCCAGTCTGCCCGTCCTTTCTTCAACCTGCACGACTCTCTCTTCCACATCCTCGTATTTTTTATTCATTTTTCTTATTGCCGCCTGCACATTTTTAGTGTCATGCCTAGCCCTTCGACACTCTACTCTGGCTTCAGCTAGCATTGTTTTTAATGTGTTATACAGCATATCCATTGTTACCTGCTGCTGATTTCCACCTTTTACCTCTCCTGTATGTACAACCTCTCCTTGCCTACCCTCCTCCTGATATACAGTACAAGTTGCTGAATAGTCCCACAAAAGTTTTTTATTCGTTTTCTTCTAGTTAACAGAAGAGCCTTCTCATCTACCTCCTCTCCTTGACTGCGGTTTCCTCCTTTTCTGTGTATTTTTACCCTCTGGCCCGCTGCTCCCTTCCGTGTCAGTACTGATATCTGTAGTTATTCCTCCTTCTTCCTCGCTTGTGGAGGAGTCTCTGCCTTCATTTACTGAAAAAAACTCCCCTTCCCGGTCTTTCTGTGAATCTAGGCTCACCAGACTCCCCCATTTTGCCTCCTGTGCCTTAGTCATTTCTTTCGCCATTTCCTCCTCGACCTGGAGGAGTGCATTCATCATCGAGTCATTGTTATGCCCCGCTGCCCCCTCCAGAGTGTTGCTTACCGATGCTGTAGTCCCCCCGCTCACCGGCTGTATCTGTTTGCTGGTAGCGTCCTCTGTCTCTCCTCGCTCCGTTACTCTCGCCGAATGTGCACCGGCAGAGCTTCCTGGTTGCCCAGCAACCACACCGCTTGGGTCCTCGAGGTCGGCTCCAGCTGATTTCGCGTCTCTATCTGCCTCTGCGTCTACCTCGGCATCCGTTTCTTGATTTTGGGCTGTTTGTTGCTTTACAGCGCTTCTAGGTGTTCCAGTTTTTGAACCAAATGCTTCTGTTACGGTGGGTTGTCTATAATTTAATTCCTTATTATCTTTAGTGACTGCTGTCTTGCTGTTCCGTGCTGATGAGCTATACTCTTTGTTTGATCCTTGAGCCGAGATCAGGGGTTCGCTTAGCTGTGCCGATTTATCCTCCAGCTTTTTTTCCCCCGCCTTCTCAGCTTTCTTCTGTTGTGTTCTGGTGGGACCAGTAGTTACTCGTTTTGTTGATGCTGGCACTTTCGGTATTGTGCCTGTCCCTAGCAGTTTAGCAGTGCCTACTCCCGCTAGCACCATCTTTTCTTTCTCCGTTTGGCCCCTTTGTGCCATTTTGGGGAAGCCAATACACGCCGCTTCCCAGTGTTCTCTCGCAGCTCTCAGCACAGTCCGGGCGTGGTTCCTCCAAGTTGTGCTGACCGCTCCTCGCAGCCCGATTCTCCGAACGTCTATCAGCCACAGGATCGCCAGCATACCAAGCACTAGGATTCTCCGATTCTTCGATGTATTCAATTACCAAGGCATCAGGGGTTCGTCCTTCTCCAACAAGTTGGGAGAGGGAGAGTAGTGCGACTGTGTCCTACAAACCACTGGCAGCCATCTTGCCTATCTCCTAGCTGCAGACTTTCTTTGCTATTTTGCTCTGATGCATATTTTATGTATGCATCGTATACTCCTTTAACTGGTTCCATCATATGCAATTGATACATCATTTTTCTACGTTCCATCAAGCAATAAAAATTGACCATGTCTATAGAGATTTCTAAATAGCACTTTGGCTTAGTTCAGGTCCACTAGACCAACACTATTTTTATCCACACATGAAAGAATCTACATGCTTTACTTTTTGACACAAACGTGCAAGCAAAATGTTATAAATATATTATGGTAATGAAGAAATATAATCATTTAGTGAATCCGTACATTCTAGAGCACAGCACCCTGCCTCCTGAAGACCTTGGTGCTCAAATCACACTGCACGTGCCTTACAAAGAAAATCAGAAAAGGCTAAGGTTACTGTGTGCATCCTATTGAATCCTTTTCGTTTCACTCTCATCCACATACAGCTGCCATCAAAGTTCCACTAGTCTTAAAACACTACGTCTTCTCTAGCTCCCAACAATAAATCCTGGGTTTTAGGTAGGGCATATGTCAAGGGTACACGCAGGTAGACGGTATCTACCCACCATTTTCACAGGGTAGATGCAGTCTAAGATGCCAAGAGGATTGACCCCAGAGAAATATGTTGAACTTGTCCTCGTGCCATTTTCGACACCAGGACAATTTCAATAGCGACTGCACGTTGTCTGCTGTTGTTCTGAGCAGCAGAGAAAGAGCTTATGAAATGCCAGTTCCTCCATAAAAAAAAATAAAGTTAAAGGGCCATCAGGCTTCCTTTTGTTGGGTATCCTGGGAGCCATCAGGAACCTCACTCATAGAAACAATGGGGGGTAAACAAAGGCTCACAGCTTATTTCCACTTCACAGTACTTAAGAGAGGCATGCTTTTGACTTTGTTCAGTCGTTGTATATAAGATATACATGCACTGTAAGGATGTAAGATGTGTTGGTATATCCCAGTTTTTAAAAAAATAACAATTTAAATACCACTATTTTCTTTGATTTCTTTTATAGAGCTTTAGCACTACTTATCCAAATGCAGGATGTCAGAGCACTTTACATCACAAGTACACATTATATAAACAATAAAGCATGTGTGCAAATCAATGCACAGGATGCATAAGACAGTAAGGAGCTACATGTCCTGCATAGCTCACTATGGTATAGTAGAAGGACTACAACTTATGAGCTGCAAGTCACAAAAGGATCTCTATGTTAAAAGCAGTAAGCAACTTCAGATTTAGCTGGCACTTGCAGCAGGTGCATTAACCCCATAATATATTTTAAAATGCAGACTTTGCAACCAATTAAGCTTCACAGATTTGCTTCCACATTTCTTCTGGTTGCAAATTTCTTTTTGACAGGTTTAAAAAATGAACATATAGGTTGAGACCCAAATTTTGCTTTGGGATGCTTACATTTTTAGGCTCAGCCCCAACAAAAAATCTCATTTATTAAATGCTCTCATATGTACTCATGGCAGACCTGTAAACATTTGTGTGGTCTTAAGGTCTGATGTCACTTCCTGGGAGGTCATGGGTTGTGATGTCACTTCCTGTGATACCACTTGCGATGGCACACACCATAATGTTACACACGTGATGTCTCATGCCATGATGCCACTTGTATCGTGTGTAACTTGGTTATTCCTCCCACTTGTTTTTTTTTCCTGTGCCCTGGTTTTAGGCCCAGACGTATAATGTGAAAAGCAAACATACATCCCCAGAATGCAGTGTATTGTGGTTGAAAGGGATCCGACAGACTGAAGGAGGAAGTCATAGAAGTGGTTTGCCACCCTTAGAGGCCCTGTACCTTTACACACACACACACACACACTGCCATGGCAGGCTGGGTATTTTGGTGCAGGACAAAGTGAAGAGTCGACATGGCACTCATGTGTAACAACAAAAAAAGGAAGCACATGTTTTTCACTCCAGTCCGGTGCACAGCCTGCTTCAACATTTACCTTATATTTGTTGATAATCAAAATTTGAAGAAATAATAGCTCCAAAATACTCCAAATTAATTTCATGAATTGATTTTATTCTCCATATATAATCACAAGTAAAATGCAGAGGCAGTTAAAAAGCTTCTCATGCTTCAGATCAGGCCCGGCTCCAGGAATTTTTATTTGGGTGGGCCAATGGTGCATTAGGGTGGGCCACTGCGGCACTCGCGGCCGGCATGACTCGCGGGGCAAGGGAGACGGGGCAGGGGGTTCACGCGGGGTGGGGGCACGCGGGGTGGTGTTTAATTTAATATTAATTATTATTAAAAAATATAGCTTACCTTTCCGTTGGCTGGGACCCACGTCTTCTCGACTCCTGATCTCCTGCCTCTGGTAGGAAAAAGATGCAGGCAGCCTGGCTCCCTTCCCAAAGCCAATCACAACGCTGCAAACAGTGTCGTGATTGGTCGGGACACCGCCCAGCCAGGGCCTTATGTGGAGGCCATGTTCTCTATGCAGGCTGCATTGCAGCCAATGCAGCCTGTATGGAGAAAGACAGAGTGGGCATGACTAGTTTGGGCAGCCCCAGAGGGCCGACCAAACAGTCTGTGCACTCATGACCTGACAGCTAATTAAATAAACAAAAACCGAAAGGGCATGACAGGGCAGGCTTTAGCACTAATGCGAAAGTCTTGTTTGGCGCCCCACCAATGACCTCTTCATCCGTAGATACCATTACTACCACCCTTCAACAGTGCCCTTCAAACCTCTCTAGCCCCTCTCTCATATGCATTTCATTTGTTGTATAGCGCTACTCATATCAGTGTAGGGTGTCACAGTACTTCACATCACACACACATTATACAGAGATAATGAATGATGCAAGTAGGTAAATCAGTCTATAGGGAATGTCGCATAAGCCAATGAGGATTAGAAAGTGTAGGACTTGTGTCATCCATACTGGTGGGCAATATATTCTAAGAGGTTAAGGTCTGGAGAAGCACAAACTCAGGATTTAAAGCATACCCTAATGGTTGGTGGGTTGGCTATACTAATAAAAATGTATATCTGCCCAAGCTAACTCTTTTTAGCAACATTAGAATAATGAAAGACTGAGGAAGTTCTAACTATATCTCAACACAAACAAAATGTGAAGTTCTAACTAAACCATTCAGGTTTGTATGCAGCTCTTTGATGACAGTTCATAGGTCACTGTTCTATGTTAGGATTGTAACTTCTGAGTTGCAAGTAAAACAAGAATCACTGTGACAAAGACAGTAACCCACTGAGCTATGCACATAAAATACAGTTGATCTGCATTTCAAAACTACCAACAAAGGATTGCTCTCCAGCAGGATCAGTAATCATCAGTTATCTGGACATTTTTATTGTTGCCTTGCATCCATGGTCAATATAATGATAACAAGCATTTACAATGCAATAGGTCTCGGGATAATTAAATTTGAGCTATTGGCATTGCTAAATATTACAACACCAATTGCAACAAAAGTCAATAAATTGTAGGCCAAAAAAATGTGTATGTATTTTTGTAGCAATGGTGGCATGCTGCGCTTTAGATGAATATGTTTAAAAGTAAAGTGCGCCATACTGCGATTGCTACAATAGTTAATTGTGGATGCATTAACAAATTATTTATGCACTAACGGCTGGTGGTGTGTGTGCCTGTAGAAATTGTGCACTGATGGCTGGTAGTGTGTGTGTGCCTGGTGAAAGCGTGCAGTGACGTCTGGTGGTGTGTGTGCCTGGTGGAAGCGTGCACTGACGGCTGTTGGTGTGTGTACCTGGTGGAAGTGTGTACTGCTGGCTGGTGGAAGCGTGCACTGTCGGCTGGTGGTGTGTGTGCCTGGTGGAAGCGTGCACTGAGGTGTGGTGATGTTTGTGCCCGGTGAAAGCGTGCACTGACGGCTGGTGGTGTTTGTGCCCGGTGAAAGTGTGCACTGACAACTGGTGGTGTGTATGTCTGGTGATAGCGTGCAGTGACCGGATAGTGGTGTGTGCCTGGTGAAAGTGTGCACTGACGGCTGAAGGAGTGTGCCTGCTGAAAACGTGCACCTCCTACAGCACCACTCAACCCCCAACACCTACATCACCACTCAATCCCCACCGCGTACAGCACCGCTCAACTCCCAACGCCTACAGCACTGCTCAACCCCCACCGCGTACAGCACCACTCAACCTGCAACGCCTACATCACCACTCAACCCGCAATGCCTACAGCGTCACTCAATCCTCACCGCGTACAGCACCACTCAACCCACAAACTTCTGAATGCAGGGTCTCTTCCCGTGTACCCTCTCAACTCACCTGAAAGGACATCTGCATGTAAACAGAGGCCAAGTTGGCTGAGGTATGGGGACTAAGGCGCCCATTTTGCAAAGACTTCCCATACCCTTTGGTAAAAACAACCATCCCAGATGTGTTAATGGGTACCTGGAGGTACCTCTGTGTGTGAGTTCAAGGAGGGGGTCTAATGTGATTTCATTTATGGAATAACTTGAAGAATCATGATGACAAAAAAAAAAATGTCAGGCAATGTCAGGTTGTTGAGTTTTAAAACGTGTACTTTTAATGGTCATAAAAAATGTCTGCAATAGGTACAGTCTGGTTAGCTATTACTGCTGCTAAAGCACATGTTTTATCTGATACAGGGCTGCTGGAATTATGCGATTCTGCATCTGTGACATTTTTCACATAATTATGTATTTGCCACATAATCCACCACGTGCAGTATAACATGCAGATTTGAAACACAATTGAAGCTCAAATGGATCAAAAGTTACTACAAAACATGGTGACGTGTTTGCGCGCATTGGAAGCCCTTTTCAAAGGGTAACTTGCCAACTTTCAGTAGCTTATTTCTGTATTTGGCTGTTAAATTGGTACTAATGGGGTGAAATCTTTACCCAGACAGTTCTACCAAGTAAAAAAAAAATCAAAATAATTAACTTATACTAGTAAACAATGTGCTGCATTATACTGCATAATTTGTCTATGGTGCTCCCCTTCCACATAATTCCATTGGCCCTGATCACATAATCATTGTGTGGCAACCTATGTTATACAGTGTTTATTACAATTCTAGAATAATGCCCTACATATTCACATTGCTTTCTGTTACATGCTGGGACCGCAAAACTATATAAATACACGTCACTATTATGCACTCCACCATCCTGGATTCAATTTTGTGACTGTTCTCATACAGACATCTTCGGGTATCACATTAACCAAGTTTCATGATGTGTGTGTCCCATCAATTAGTTTAATGTGCATTTATTTAACACCTCTTTACTCACTTGTAGGCGTGAGCGTTATTTTAAGTGCAGTTGCTGAACGTGAAAATACAACAAAATACTAATCAAATATTGTGTTGTTTTTAGCAAAGCTATTGACTTTAAATGAAGACAGCCTAGAAATGCAAAAAAAATAAAAGTTGCTCTTCCAAGCCATCTTCATTCTTCAGTACTTAAAGAGGCATTTGCACCCTCCTGGGACTGCCGCCACTGACCCACAGTTTGAAGACCTCCGCCGTAAGGCCAGGGCGGGAGCTCCCACCACATGCTGTGACTGCTGGCTTTGGCCCATTGTCATTCTATATGTGACAATGGGCCGCGATAATCTGTGCTGGGCTGCGCTGAGGGTGCAGCAGCCTCTTGAATCGGATCAGGAGAGCCAGCCTGAACACAGATGGGGGTAAAAAAACGGCTCACATCATGTTTGGGTGGGCCAGGCTCATGTTTGGGTGGGCCTGGCCCACCCGGCCCACCCTCTAGAACCGGGCCTGCTTCAGATATGCCTATCCGGGCCTTTTTCTGAGCACGCAGAAAATACATAGTACATCCCAAACTCGAAGCTTCTGTTACCCAATGCATTTCGGGCCGTAATAGGCCCTTCCTCAGGGGTTAACTGCGAATAAAAGAGCATTAGAAGTAAAATCAAGATTTTTTCGTGATAGCGCTATCTTAATAGCGCTATCACTATAGCGCGTTATCTTAAATGTCAACCCAGTGCAGCGTTTTCCCTCTAACATAATTACATTCCGGCAGTAAAATTGCGTGAACCAGCTGCTACACTATCCAAAATCTTTCAACTTTACTAATAACAGGTAACCACCCAGAGGTAAAAACCCTTGTTTTAACATTGACGCCTACCTCTCAGAATACAATATAAGCACGAAACAACATGGTTCTCCCACATACCTGAATAGCTGTTTACAATCAAATCTGTTTCACACATGTTCTTCTTAGGAAGAAACAGCGCGAAAAAACATAACTCTTACTTCCCCCTTTTTAAATTTGAAGATCGTGACTCCACCCCTTGCTTTCAACCAATGGCGTTCACCCCACAATTACGATTAACAGCATGAGAAACTACCATGCCCATCATGCACAGCTGGAAAAAATACGGCAGTGTGAACATTATATAGACCCTTTGCGGTTACAAATACAAATGTTTCTACCCCCACAAACCTCAGTCAAAACTCTCACTAGGCAATAAACTCTGTATACCCCGCCCACCCTCTAGATGTTCAAAACGCCAATACTGCAAAATGACATTTGTTTTTGTGGTAACACGTCAATATCATCCTTAATTGATGTTTCAAGTTCGTGATTCAAAGGAATTCATAATCCGAAAGTAATACAAACACAGTTCTTTGATCTTTCTCGGGATGTAACATGTTACGTGTGCTCTTTTGATTTTTTGATCCATTTATCACCGGGTGCAGTATGTAAGTAGGACAATGAGGTAACTTTACAAAAAAGAACATTTATACTGCTCACCATTTTTTAGTTTGTTTTATTCCATTTACTTTAATATTCATTTTCTTATGATTTTCAATTGGTTAAGCGTGTAACCTGGACAACGAGATCCACCCTGTTATCCCACATTAATGTGCAACAAAAAAAAGGAAGTACACGTTTTTCACTACAGTCCGGTGCACAGCATGATTCCCCATTTACCATAAATTAGTTGATAAACCAAATTTGAAGAAATAATAATTCCAAAATACTCCAAATGAATTTCATGAATTGATTTTATTCTCCATAAATAATCACACGTAAGATGCACTGGCATTTAAAAAGCATCTCATGCTTCAGATATGCCTATCCCGGCCTTTTTCTGAGCACGCAGAAAATACAATGTGCATCCCAAACTCGAAGCTCCTGTTACGAAATGCATTTCGGGCCGTAATAGGCCCTTCCTCAGGGGTTAGCTGCGAGTAAAAGAACATTAGTAGTAAAATCAAGATTTTTTCGTGATTACTATTTTACACAGTTTTTCACGTATAGCGTGTTATCTTAAATGTCAACACAGTGCAGCGTTTTCTCTCTAACATAATTACATTCCAACAGCACATCTGCCTGCACCAGTCCCTATCCATGCCTGTGTGCAATGCCTACAACCTACTTCCCAGGCATAGGTCAGCCACCCCTCTAGCAGGGTGCACTATACCAGTGGTGAGGGTGTGGGTGCATGAGCCCTGTACCCCTACAGTGTCTAGACCGGTAAACAATGTTTACCGCAAAACTTTTTCCCCGTTGTAACGACCGCATTTTAATTCCACATACCATTACTCCGCAAGTCGGAACAACGACTTGCGGAGGGGGTAGAAGGTTTTGGATTCAAAATCCAACACCTTCCCTAATGTCCACACAGACTGGAGTTGGAATAGTAAATGTTACTATTACAACATCCAGCGCCCCCCCCCTCTGCAAGTCGTTGTTACGACTTGCGGGGTAATGGTATGCGGAATTACAACCTGGTCGTTGTAATGACCGCGTTGTAAATCCCTGCAGGGAAAAAGACTGCATGATAACGAGATAAATGTGTCTAGACCAATTCTTAGACACAGTAAGTGCAGTAATGTCATTAAGAGTATATGTGGCATGGCTCTTAATACTTGCTTAATTACAAAGTTACAGTAAGATCCTAGCAAGATTTAGAAATCACTCTCCTCTGTGCCCTCCACATTTTTTACACCAATCCAAATTCAGATGTAATTATGATTTTGACTGGAGTTTATGGGTGGATTAGAAATACAAATATAGTGGAAAAACTCTTAAGATTTGGATTTGGTGTCATTTTCCCTGTGCGAACTTAACATAATTGTTCTTGAAAAGTGCCCAGGAGGATGTAAAAGCATGTGAAAATTTTTACACAAATGCCGGTTTCTGCAGTTATTCCTCTTCCTGATCACTTCAGTTCAGAAAATGATAGGAAGTTCACCCAATCAAAATACAAAACCCCGCCATTTTACTGGCAAACATGTAATGAGTCTCTGTTCGTGTATTTACATACCACAATGCTGTCAAAGGCTTTTGTGGATTCTAGGAGTATAGGCCTGGTGGTGCTCCAAGTTGAACAGCCTGGTTTTACAAATTGGGTCTGTAGTTGGCAGAGGTAAGCACCCTGTCCTAGTAGGGACCACAATCCTGATGAGGGTAAGTTAGTTACACACAATAAATTAACCTGTGCTCACCCTCTGGTAACTTGACACAGAGCAGGCAGGCTTAACTTAGGAGGAAATGTTTAAAGTATTTGGGCAACACAACAAATAATACCACAATAAAAATAACACATAAAGACTCCACACCAAGGTAGAGAAATAGATAGGATTTTTATAAATAAAACAAGACCAAAACAACAGGAATCCAATCAGTAGAAGGTGAGATATGAATTTTTAAATGGTAAATGTGAAAATGGCATTTAGAAACAATAAGCACCTGTCATGTAGTTCCCACTATTCCATAGGATCTGAATGTTTGTGGACAACATAAACTTTGGCTGAGGTGTCTAGACTGATTCCATGCTCCCCGTAGTATATGTTGGCCTAGAGACCAGCTAGCTCACTGTGCCACCATAAGCCCCCCTAACCCAAACAAGGAGCAAATGGTTTCTGGCAACCACTGAAATTGACAACCCTGACCCTCAAGAATCATGGTAACAAATCTAGAACCTTTTAATCAGTCATGTGTGCACTGCTGTTCTAAGAGAAAGATACAGAGAATACTTAATGGGACATTTTCAATATATTTATTGAACCAACATAATTCTTGTATAGAATACATGTGCTGTGATAATCAGTAGACAGAAGCAGATAAAAGTGATAACAAGCACCAAGAGAGTAAATATGAGACAGCTCCACCATGGTGTTAACACAGTCTATATATGCAGGCATATAATACAAAGTAGCAATCAAGCCAACTGCTAATATGCAATCCCTACTCTATGTATGTCTGGAGTGTATGTAGGTGTAAAGCTAAGAATCATCCAATGGGATAATCCAATCCCATTACCTGGTGGGAAAGAATGTAGGATCCCTCCTGGTCATGAATTGGACAACCCTCATGGAAATGTCAGACAGCTGCTTGGAAAAGCCTCGGCATTCAGGACCTTTCGATGTCAGCAGAAGTGTCTCCTCTGCCAACCCCTGGAAATGCTTCTTAATTCATAATAAAAAGCATCCTTGTGATGTATACACCGATTAGCATTGTTATGGATATGCAGATAGCCCTGTTGGCCCATGGATGAAGATAGAATGACATTTGTACATTGTGCGTAAAAGGCCTTGTACTCAGTGTTCTGGGCATCATGATAATATTGCGGGAAGCCATATGTATAAGCAAAGAGGTTTCAGAGAAACAAATCCAACAATTGTTGCGCACACGAATATGTGCAAAAGGTCACAGCAATAATGTTATCTTGCAGGAAGAGGACAATGTAAGAAAATGTGCAGCGTTGCTACATGGGCCTAAATCGGGCACCTAACACGCCTGTAGGGGTTATATAGTCAGGTTGGACTAGGGCAAAGTCATGAGTTCAGGCTGGCTATGATGGAGCACGAGCCTGATACAGGTGCCACTAAAAGCTGCTGAACAAAGTGTATTCATCCTGGTTGCAACAGGAAGAATCTGAGTTCAGCCGAGTGATGCATTGGTGTTGATCCTGCAGTTAGGGTGTTGATGAGTCGATTTTCTTCACCCAGTGGTGTCGGTGGGTTGGTTTCAATATCTTGGTTCTCTAAGGCGATGCTCTGGATTTGAGTATGATGAGCAGATTCTGCTCCCACAACAGCAACAATGCGTTGGTTCTGCTGCACAGAGACAGGATATGCGTCAGTTTGACTGGAGTAAGCACTTGGGTGTACTTCCAATGGACCAGGCACGAGAGCAAGTGATGAGACTTTGATATTTCTGAGTCTCAGAAACAGGAGGCAAGCCAGAAAGCCCTCGGAGTTCACTCTGGGTTCAACGCTGAACACTGGCGTTTCGTGACACGAGACGCAAGATTGAGACTTTGCAATCATTTGAAACGATTTCCCCCGACAAAGGGCCAAGTCCAGGCCCGAAATGCATTGGGTACATGCTTTAACTCAGTGGGCTAAATACAAATTATTGTTTCTCTCAAATTGAAAGAAGTTTACCCATCTTTATGAAGAAAATAAAGATTCACTCTAACTTATGATTACCGTATTCAAGAATACAATTGATATTTGAATATCATTTGGAATACCGCCAAGCGGTCCCTCACAGCTGCGCCCAGAGGGACGTTTCTAAGTGTAGAGAACGCATCATATTTTGTTAGGTTCTTCTTCCTCATATCGATCTCTTCAAAAAGGTTCTGGGGTGTCTCTGGGCCCTGTCATCCGCTTTCCATTGATCCACACTGTAAGTGTGCATGGTGTGCAGCATGCTTGTTTCATGTTTATTGCCGCTGGATGTGACAGACAGTGAAGCAGGAATGCAAGTGAGTAAAGGTGGTGAGCACAGAAGCTGAAAAGGCTACCATACAGCTTCAGGTCTGGCTCTATTTAGCCCCATTTTTAGGTCTTGCACCTGGCGACGCAGCGCGAAGCTTTGTCGCCAGCAAGATCTATTGTTGCTGATTTGCCTCGGAAGGGAGACAGGAGATGGGCACGTGCAGAGGCGAATGGAGCTTGTGAACATGCACTTACAGACACGTGGTGTGCACATCTCCTGTCCCCCTCCAGTCCTCACAAGCCTCATCCAATACCCTTTTTTTTTTAATGCGCATGCGAGCTTTAAGTGCAAAATCTATAAATCACACACTTCTAAACCCTACTACTCCACCATATAAGCATTTTGCGGGTCAGCTTTAGATACATTTGTACAACAAACTTGGAAAATAACGGTGGGGATTGCTTTTTTCTTGCTGTGTACTTTGCTATAGCATTTGTGACGCATGCAAAAGAAGCAAAAGGAGGAAGAGAATGAGCAAAAAAGGAAATTGGCACGAATAAATCAGTAATTCAGATTTCTGTGCCACAGCGAGTGTGATTGGGTTTGAAGGGTTTTGTAATTTCTTTGCAGTACACGAGCTCCAAGCGCGGAGCGCTTTACATTTACAGTATGCCTCACCCCACTTACCGGCTCTTTTGGGGACTCTGCGCTGCTCCTTGGCTCATCTTTGGCGGCCCCCTCCCTGGTCCGCATGAGCCGCGCAGCACTTATTCAGGCGCCGCCACTGGGCACGAGCTGCAGGCCACGCCGATGTACACTTACACCGTGCATACAACGTGCGCATTGTGCTCTTTCACTTTCCCTTGTTGTAGGAAGCGGTGGGTGTAGCAGCACCCCTGAATGCTTATGAAGGTGGACGCTGAGAGGGCGGGGCAGGGACGACAGGCTGAAATACAAGCAACATATTCATGCCCCCCCCCCAGGTCTTCAGTGAATCTCTGACAGATTATTGACGGATAGAATATCGACCTACAGCAACTTCGACGCTGGAATATCGAAGGCAAGTATATCGACACCCTATCTACAACATGGCAAGTACAAAAATATTGAAACTAAAATATCGATGTTAAAAATATTGTAATTAAAAATATCGTTTTTTTTGTTCTGTTAAAAAAATAAGTTCAATAAAGTAAATAATACTTATAAATAAATTAAACATATTTAAACATGTTTAATAATGTTTAAAAATAATAAATTATACATATTCAATAAAACAACTTTAATTAAAAATAAATATACAATATATAATATATACTTACTTAATAACAATATTTATTAATTATTTTAATTAATTATTAATTATTAACAAATACCTTAAATTACAAATACATCTACACACATAAAATAATAACATAAATAAAAATATTTAATTATATTTAATAAATTAAAATAATTAAATATACTTTCAATATTTTAAAAGTTAATTAAATACAACATTATCTAAAATAATACAAAAAATATTAAATACATAAATAAATAAAAATACTATTTAAAGTCCCAATTAAACTACATTAATGAAAACATTGGATAGCGTAGAATGTAAAATTACTGTTTCCACGCCAGAAAATTAAACAGTAGGGAGAGCATTAAATAGCATAGGGCTAAAAATTACTGTTCCCACTCCAGAGAGTGCAAAAGTAGGGAAAGCGTTGGATAGCGTAGAGGTAAAAATTACTATTCCCACTCCAGAGAGTGCAACAGTAGGGAAAGCGTTGGGTAGCGGGTGGGTAAAAATTACTATTCCCACTCCAGTGAGTGCAACAGTAGGGAAAGTGTTGGATAGCGTAAGGGTAAAAATTACTATTTCAACTCCAGAGGGTGCAACAGTTGGGAAAGCGTTGGATAGCGGGTGGGTAAAAATGAATATTCCCACTCCAAAGGGTGCAACAGTAGGGAAAGCGTTGGATAGCGTAAGGTTAAAATTACTATTCCAACTCCAGAGGGTGCAACAGTAGGGAAATCATTGGATAGCGTAGGGTGAAAAATTACTATTACCACTCCTGAGACTGCAACAGTAGGGAAAACATTGCATAGTGGGTGGGTAAAAATTACTATTCCCACTCCAGTAAGTGCAAGAGTAAGAAAGCGTTGGATAGCGTAAGGGTAAACATTACTATTCCAACTCCAGAGGGTGCAACAGTTGGGAAAGTGTTGGATAGCGTAAGGGTAAAAATTACTATTCCAACTCCAAAGGGTGCAACAGTAGGGAAAGCGTTGGATAGCGTAGGGATGAAAATTACTATTCCAACTCCAGAGGCTGTAACTGTAGGGAAAGCGTTGGATAGCGTAGGGGTAAAAATTACTATTCCAACTCCAGAGGGTGCAACAGTAGGGAAAGCGTTGGGTAGCGTAGGGGGAAAATTTACTATTCCCACTCCAAAGAGTGCAACAGTAGGGAAAATGTTGGATAGCGGGTGGTTAAAAATTACTATTCCCACTCCAGTGAGTGCAACAGTAGGGAAAGCGTTGGATAGCGTAGGGGTAAAAATTACTATTCCAACTCCAGAAGGTGCAACAGTATAGAAAGTGTTGGATAGCGTAAGGGTAAACATTACTATTCCAACTCCAAAGGGAGCAACAGTAGGGAAAGCGTTGGATAGCGTAGGGATAGAAATAACTATTCCTACTCCAGGGGGTGTAACAGTAGAGAAAGCGTTGGATAGCGTAGGGGTTAAAATTACTATTCCAACTCCAGAGAGTGCGCCAGTAGAGAAAACGTTGAATAGCAGGTGGGTTAAAATTACTATTCCCACTCCAGTGAGTGCAACAGTAGGAAAAGCGTTGGATAGCGTAAGGGTAAAACTTACTATTCCAACTCCAGAGGGTGCAACAGTAGGGAAAGCGTTTGATGGCGTAAGGGTAAAAATTACTATTCCAACTCCAAAGGGTCCAACAGTAGGGAAAGCGTTGGATAGCGTAGGGATAAAACTTACTATTCCAACTCCAGAGGGTGTAACAGTACACAAAACGTTGGATAGCGTAGGGGTAAAAATTACTATTCCAACTCCTGAGGGTGCAACAGTAGGGAAAGCGTTGGATAGCGTAGGGGAAAAAATTACTATTCCAACTCCAAAGGGTGCAACAGTAGCGAAAGCGTTTGATAGCGTAGAATTTAAATTTAACATACTTATAAATAATTTTTATATTTAAAATAATTTATAATTACATTTTTGAATAAATCTACATCATTTACAAACAATTAATAATTATTAAAAGCAATTACATTTGAATAATAATTAACAATAAATTATCAACAAATACCAATGAATATTAATTAATAAATATTACTCACCAAATAATAAATGTTAAAGAATTAAATACATTTCATTACATAACAAAATGATTTTAAATTAATTCACAATTAAAAATTATTAAACAATATACCAAATAATACTTTTTTTTATAAAACATTGATTACCAATTAATTACAAATACTTTCCAATTAATAACAAATAATTAACAATTAAAAATATTAATTCCAATTAACACAATTATTTACCTGTTAAAAAATGAATTACCAATTAAAAAAAAATATTTCCCAATTACAAACATGAATTACCAATTTAAACAATTAGTTAACAATTAAAAACATTAATTACCAATTAAAAAAATAAATTATCAATTAACATAATTAATTGTCAATTAATAATTATTTTAAAATACATTATTTATCCATAACAAAAAAATTATGAATCAATAATTAATTACAATTAAATTACTTACCACCCAATTCCCCTATAAACCCACAAACCATTACAGAAATAGAAACAAAATTAATAAAAAATAATTTATAATTCCTATAAATTATTAATTATTTAGTATATTTAAATTACTTTCCACCCTATTCCCCTGTAAACACACAACCCGCTCCGGTACTAAAACATAAAATGTAATTAAAAATACCATTAAATATCAATTAAATAATTAATTTATCAATTAAAAAAATTCATTGCCAATTACTAATTAATTTATCAATTAAAATAAGTAATTGCCAATTAATAATTAATTTAAAAAATACTTATCCATAAAAATAAAAAATTCATTAAATAATTACAATTAAATTACTTCCCACCCAATTCCCCTATAAACCCACAACCCGCTACCGAAGTAAAAACATATATTAATTAAAATTAATTTATAGTTTCTAAAAATGAATAATTAATATTGTATATTTAAATTACTTCCCACCCTATTCCCCTATAAACCCACAACCCGTTCCGGTACTAAAACATAAAATTTACTTAAAAATAACATTATTAATATATAAAAATAATACACATATAATTTAATATAATTAAAATATTAAAATACTTAACAAAAACATATTACACATACATAATTAAAAACATAAAAATAATACAAATATCGATATTAGTAACATCGAAATTAGTTACATTGATATATATGCTATCGATATTACTAACTTCGATATTACTTACATCGATATAAATGAATTCGATATTACTTACCTTAGGGTCGATATTCTGTCCAACGATATTCTTGACATCGAAATTCTGTACCTTCGATATTTGCAACACGATATTTGTGTAGGTCGACAATTAGCACTCGATATTTTGACTGTGTACCGTCTCCATTATCTTGCATGTGAATCTGCTAATCACAGCCCCTTCGCTCTTAAACCCTCTCCGTCTGCTGCTTGTCTCCCTCCTTTCTACTCTCCACTACTCTTTCCTTCCTTCCTACTTTATTTCTTATCCCTTCACTCCCCACCTTGCACCCGTTCCCACTTTACTTTCTTTTCTTTCTACTTCTTTCCCTTCGGACTTTCACCACCAATCTTTTCCTTCTTCCTCACTCCTTCTTTCCTACCAGGTTTCTTGTTCTCTTCCTTCCTTCCTCCCTGCTTCTACTCCCACCTTAGTCCTCCCTGGAGACCCTGTCTCTTCCGCTTTCTCTTTCCTTCCTTTCCTCCTCCTCATCTTAGGACCCTTTCTCCATTCTTTTCCAATTGGTTCCCTGTCTCCCTCGTTCTCTTCCTGCCACTCTCTTGACCCAACGCTCTTTCTTTTTCTCTTCCTTTATTCCTTTCCTCTTCAGATAGCTCCTTTCTCTTTCTCTGCTCCTCTGCCTTTTTTCCTCTCTCCCCCTCTGTAGGATGCCTCTACCCCCCCCCACCCCACCCCCACGACTTTGTCCACTGATAGAGCGCTCTGGTGCTGTCCAGCACCCTGAGAGGGAAGCAAGGCCAGAGCTCTTTCTAGGCGCTTTGGCTACTGAGACAAAGACGTTTTGTGGCGAGGGCAGATAGTCAGGGGGTGTCGTTAAACATGGTGGCTCGTGCACAGCCTTGCATGCGTGTGCACAACTGAACTGTATATAATGCTCTCTGTCTCTAAAGACACATATATTGCTACCTTTGTCGCGTTCACAAACTTGGCAATGTTTTATTTTTTTAAATAGGAGGAGAAAAATGCTTAAAAAACAGTTTTCACGATAAATCACTTTTTAGGAACAAGCATTTGCAATGCAATAGGTCTCGCAACTTGTGTAAATGTGAGACCTATTGCATTGCAAATGCTTGTTGGGCATCCCAAGGGTAGTGTGATCAGACACACTCTCAGAGAGTCTGCATAGTTTTCATTTGCTTAAATTGCTGCAAAAACAATGTAGGAGCTAGCAGCACAGCTTCCGGCAAATTGCTTTCCTTATGATTTTTACCTGATCCCCAGTACATTGCATAAGGTCACAGTCACAAGAGAGTTTTATGGGTGTAAGAGGCGAAGGAAACGTGTTGTGAAGCAGGAGAAGCAAGAATAGAGACACAAGCTGTAAAAGAGACTTAAAAAATAATGTTTCAGAAATGGGAAGTGACATCAGCAGAGGGAGTGAGAGAGAGAACAATGTGAGAAATGGAAAGATGGCGATGTGAGGGAGGTGAAAGGAAGGTAGGACAAAGGTATAGTGAGTATATTAGATCTGGAGTCTTTAGGGGTGATGTCCCCTGTCTTTTCTCGTCTGACCTCCTGTTTTTGACTGTCTGCTGAATGTTGTTTTTTCGGGCTTTTGGACTCTGGGCACTTTACCACTACTAATGACAGCTAAAGTGCAAGTACTCTATGTTTAAAATGTAATGGTATTTGGTTTCTTCATGATTGGCCTATTTGATTTATTAGTAAGTCGCTAGTACACTGCACCAAGTGAGTCCAAAGCCTATAAATCAAATGCTATTAGTAGGCCTGCAGCACTGACTGTGCTACCCACATGAGCAGCCCTGCAAACATGTCCCAGGCCTGCCACAGCAGAGCATGTGTGTGCAGTATTACCCATCCATCTAGACCAGGCAAGTGCACCCACTTGCATGGCCTAAACTTTGCCTTTTATTATATGTAAGGCGCCTTTAAGGTAGGCACTAGTTAGCCCCATGGACAGGGAGCAGTGTAGTTAAAAGGCAGGGCATAGGTTTTACATGTCCTAGTAGTGAAAAGCTGCTGAATTCGTTTTTCACTAGGCAAACACAACTAGATGATGGACAAAGTGCTGAAACAATGCAGACACTCACCCTCGGGCACAGATCTGGGTTGAATCCATCGTTGTTCTTTAGCTCACTTCGCCACCTCAGTTCAGACCCAGCTATATGTAAACCAGTCTTGACCCTGTACCTCATGGGAACAGTCCAGACCGAACTACCAATCCATTTCTTACCTGAACCAGAAACAAGTATCTTGGGATCAGTTTCGTGGTAACACCCCTCATCAGCCAGATTAGCTTGAATCCAATGGCAAAGTGAGCAAGGGACCCATGTCGGGGCATTCTCTTCCAACTATGAGCGAACAAGGCAAACACAATGTTAGAAATGTGATTTCTGGTTGGCTAGGGCAAGCGCCTAAGCCAGACAGAAACCACCACTCTAGTCATGGCAAGGGAGTTACACACTGAAGATGACCCCTGCTCACCCCCTTGTTAGCTTGGCACAAGCAGTCAGGCTTATCTCAGAGGCAATGTGTAAAGCATTTGCACAACACACACACACACACAGCAGCAACACACTAGGCACACCACAGAAGAAACACCACACAAGGTTATATAAAAAAAATAGCCTTTGTATTATCATAAACACATTAGAATCATAATCACACAATATACACTGTGCCAATTGGCACTAGGCAATATTCACAGGGGATTATATACAGGACAGGGCCAATTAAGCCACTGTCAGAACCATCAGAACAGGTAAGTAAATATAAAACACCACCAGTAACTACTGGTACAATAATGACCTCAACATTATCACAATAGCTCTAGACACCATCCTAAAATATCATAACATGGCATTAGGCATAAACACATTAGGCCCAAACCTCATTAGCATAAATACATTATTCATTAGGCCTCACCAGCATAAACACATTATGCAATCACCTTATAAGCATAAACACATTACGCATTAGGTATCACATTAGGGCCTTGCGCCCTACCAACATAGAACTGACCCCAGGCCAACTGGCCTTTTCCAGGGGCTCAAATACCCTCTGTCTCAAATGTCAGGGCTTACTCCTGGACTATCCAACTAGCCCTCTGGCTGCCAATGCAGTGAAGATACTGCCCAGATGCGCTGGGGCATGGGGTGCAACTCACCCCTTCCATAGCAATAAATATCTGTCCCCTCCTTGCAGCCGCCGCCCACTGGAATGCTCTCTCACTGGCAGGGAGAGCTCCCACGATCGGGCTGGGAGCCTGCGAGGCTCCGATCGAGCCCCTTCTTCATGTCACGCTCCTTTCCGGCCCTGCCCACAACCAGGCAGAGGCCTGACTTCTGAGCCGCAGTGGTGCCTGTTTTCTTTCCTGTAAAGTGCGGGGCGGGCTCCCGCCGTACAGCACACCACAAAGCGGGGTGGGAACCTGCTAAACAGCATAAATGCTGGGTGGGCATCTGGCCAACTTTCTGGCAAAATGAAGGGTAGGCACCCGCTAACGAGGCAAAAAAAGTGGCATAATCACGGGTAGGCTCCCGCTAGACCCCCGAAAGCACCAGCATAAGGTGGGGTGGGCTCCCGCCAAACAGTGCAAAACACAGGGTGGGCTCCCACCTTGAAGCACACCACGATGTGGGGGAATCTCTACTCCGGGGGATCACTCTGGACGGTGTGCAGCGCAGTGCTGCAAAGGGAAGAGGCTCCTCTTTCCCTAGCAAGGCTGAAGTCCTTCTTCTTGGGGGATTTCAGCAACAAAACAATAGATCGCTCACAAGGTGCTAAGTTCTGCGCAGTTCAAGGGGGCAGAGCTGGGCCCAGGCAGGCCAGCACACAGGGCCCTCCAGCAGGGAGGAAGTTCCTCGTGGTGGTTCCACCCTGCACCCAGCAGCAGCAACAAGCCACCCAAGTCACAGGAACAGCTCAACAAACATGGGGTCACAGCCCCTACATTTATATCCACATTTCCTTTGTTCTACCTTGGCACAGTGCTGGGGAAACCAGTTGCAACTGGTTTTGGGGTGTGTGGAGCACTTTGCGTACAGGGCTCCCATCCTCCTTTGTCAGGTTGGGGCTCTGTCATCAGACACACTACAGGGGGGCCGAGCCAGCATTCACCCAGGCAGGCACATTCCTATTGAGGGACATGGAACAACTACTCTTCCCACAACTCTAAATGCAGATGCCCTATTCAGCCTAGTGCTGACTCACCCTGCCCCTCCTGGAGCCACCCACACCTCACCAGCCCCTGTCACTCAAACGCCAGACATGCAATTCACATCGGGCAGGCAGACACATAGCACACAGAAATGCCAACTTCTAAAAGTGGCATTTCTAAAATAGTTATAATAAGTCTGCGCACACCATTGCGCAGCATTTATTATCACTATTCCAAATATTCCAAACTTGACCACCCTGCTCCTCTCATATCAGGAAACACTCATCGTGGAATCCCCAATGCATACCTATGGAGGGCAGCCCCACAGTAGTGAGAAACCAAAATGGCTGTTTGTCACTAACAGGACTTGTCACACACTTAAGGTACATGTCCTAACTTTTGCCTACAATGCACCCTGCCCATAGGGCTAGCTAGGGCCTACCTTAGTGGTGACTGACATGCAGTAAAAGGGGGGGGGGGTCAGAGACATGGCACACACTTTAGGTGCCATGTCACAGCGGCAGTAACACTGTGCACACAGGCCCTGCAATGGCAGAGGCCTGCGATAGGTTTGAAAGGCTACTTTGGTGGGTGGCGCAAGCCCACCAGTAGCATTTGATTTACCAGCCTTAGGTATATGAGATACCACTTTACAAGGGACTGACAGGTAAATTAAATAGGCCAAACAGGTGTAGACCAATCTTATCATATTTATCACAGAGAGAACACGCACTTTACACTGGACAGCAGTGCTAAAGTGCCCAGAGTCCTAAAAGCACCAACACCATGTCAGAAAAAAGGCTAGGAGAAAGGCAAAAAGTTTAGGGAGGACCCTGCAAAAAGGGCCAAGTCCAACACACAAGAAGATGAAGGACGGAGCGCTGAAACTTTTCAGACACTCAACCCCAGTCACAGATCTGGGTTGAATCCATCATCGCTCTTTAACTAATTTCGCACCTCAGTTCAGACCCAGCTATATGCAAATCAGTCTTGACCCTGTGCTTCATGGGAACAGTCCAGCCCGGACTGCCAAAAAAGGACTTCCCTGAACCGGAAACCAGCATTCTGGGACCGGTTTCAGGTCAGCCAGGCTAGCTTGAATCCAGTGGCAAAGTGAGCAAGGGACCCACGTCTGGGCATACCCTGCCAAGTAAGGGCGAACAAAGCAAACACAAGGAGATGATGGATGGATCACTAAAGCTTTTCAGGCACTCACCCTCAGTCACTGATCTGGGTTGAATCCATCATTGTTCTTTAGCTCACTTCACCACCTCAGTTCAGACCCAGCTTTATGCAAATCAGTCTTGACCCTGTGCCTCATGGGAACATTCCAGCCCAAACTGCCAAGCCAGTTCTTCCCTGAACCGGAAAGCAGCATTCTGGGACCAGTTTAGGGGTAACACCCCTCATCAGCCAGGCTAGCTTGAATCCAGTGGCAAAGTGAGCAAGGGACCTACGACTGGGCATACTCTGCCAACTAAGGGTGAACAAAGCAAACACAAGGAGATGATGGATGGAGCACTGAAACTTTTCAGACACTCACCCCAGTCACAAATCTGGGTTAAACCCATCCCTGTTCTTTAGCTCACCTCACCACCTCAGTTCAGACCCAGCTATATGCAAATCAGTCTTGACCCTGTGCCTCATGGGAACAGTCCAGCCCGAACTGCCAAGCCAGGTCTTCCCTGAACCAAGCATCCTGGGACTGGTTTCGGGGTAACTTCCCGCATCAGCCAGGCTAGCTTGAATCCAGTGGTAAAGTGAGCAAGGGACCCACGTCTAGGCATACCCTGCCAACTAAGAGCGAACAAACCAAACACAAGGAGATGATGGACGGAGCGCAGAAGCTTTTCAGACACTCACCACCATTCACAGATCACTATAGCAAAGCTTACCTCTCCCTTAGGTGAGCATTGGAGCTACCTTGTAACATCTTATAAGTGCATCTTTCAATTGGGAGCAAAATTGGAGTTTGGTGTCTCTGGACAATTTGAAAACACATCTTTTAGTGAAGTTGGTTTTTAAATGGCAGGACTGAAAATGCCACTTTCAAAAAATTTCCTTTTTCCTACTTAACCATTCTATGCCTCTTCCTTTCCCTAGAATACAAATATGGGTTGGATGACAGTTGAGCTTAATTTATTCACTATAGACAGTCACACACAAAGGGAGCTGAGTGAGTACTGCATATCCTCATGACCCATCACCAGGCTGATGAGACTTCCTGGGCTAGATTGGTGTGAGAAGCTGGCACTTGCACCTGAATAGGGCTGTGTCTGAGTCCACACAAATCTCTACCCCCTGTGGTGTGTCTAGAGCCAGGGCACGGATGGGCAGGGTCTTGAGCGCTACAAAGAACTTTTCTGTCTGTTTGGCTTTGTTGGCCTGCTGACAGCTGCTTCTGTCGTGGGAGTGAAAGGACTGGACTATTACCTCTACATCCTTCTTTCGAAAATTTCTCCAAGGGCTTGAGTTGAGCTTGTCTCCTGTCGAAAGTCTCGGGCCATCAAAGATTTTAACTGTATCACCTGGGCTCCTCTGAGGAGAGCCCTACTTTGCCAAGTGTTGTCGAATCCAGTTCCTGGGCCCTTGGAAGTGAGTTTCAGTTCTACCAGAAGAACCCAACGTCGAGTGACTTCAGAACTGGCACCTGTCTGCAACTTTGATGCTGTGCCGCTGCCTGCACCAAAGTCCTGGTCCCTGGTTGACGCAATGACCAAAACTTATAACTCAGGCTCTGATGATGCTGCAGCGCCTACGAAGAACTGCAACTGTGGGAGTCCCGAGAACCATGACACTGACGTCTGTGAGCACTGCTCATACTCTGAAACAGCAGAAGTGGCCAAGTGGTTCGACATCAACAATGCAGAATCAAAGCCTAGAGGTTTGGCCTGCAACGTCTCATTGATGCTGTCCAGCAGTAAGGAACTGAGGGTGTTCTTGGCATAAACAGTATCACTTTCCCTGCAACCGCAATGTCCCTGGGTGTCAGCAATTCCATGACTCTGCACGAATGGCAGGAACCGACGCCTCACTTGCTTCAGTGATACCTCAACTCCTTCGTGCAATGGACTCTCCTCGATTGCCAATATGCCAATGACCTGCATAGCAGTAAGGAACCGATGCAGCACTTGCCCCACCAACGCTTCACCTCCCCAGCATCTTGCATCATCTTTCATTTCCGATGCCAACAAGGTAGTGTACCTTGGTCTGCAAGACTCCTGATACTGTCCCTTGCATTATGGAGGTCAGACTGGCTTTGTGAATTTGTTGCCGCCAAGTGTGACTAGATAGCTCAGATGGAGCTATTGTTTTCTAAATGCTAGACTTGATTAAATATTTAAAAAGGCATATGTATGTTGGCTTTTTGTAGTTTTGGTCTGGTTTTACTCAGATAAATATTGGCTAATTTTCTAAACCGGTGTGGAGTACTTTTGTGGTGTATTCACTCTGTGTGTGTATGTGTATGTGCGTGTATTTATGTGCATGCGTGTGTGCGTGTGCGTGTGTGTGTGCATGTGTGCGTGCATGTGTGTGTGTGTGTAAATACTTTACGCATTGCCTCTGGGGATATGCCTGACTGCACTTACCAAGCTACCAAGGGGGAGAGCATGGTTATTCTTAGTGTGTAACGTAACTTACTCTGACCAGAGTGAGGGCCCCTATTTGCATAGGGTGCAAATCATTGCCAACTAGAGACCCCATTTCTAACAGCAGGTGAAAAGGGCCCATACTGAAAGAAATATGGTGAGGGAGAATGAATGAGGCAGATCGGAAATGAGGGTACATGTGTAAAACATGACTGCGAGAGGGTTGGAAACCTCCATTGAATATTTTCTTGCATGCCCCTTAGGGCTGTCTGAAAAAACAGGGTATTTTTGCAGTGGTTTGTTCATATTTTACTGTAAGAATTACTATTTGTGTCTTGTGTATTTTTAGAATTTCCACAGAACTCTCCAAGGAAAAATCGGCTTGTTTGTCACTCTCATTTGCTTACTGCAATTCAAGTCACCAATGTAAGCTCTACCAGTTTAAAAAATCACCAGCCGCCACTGTGAGAAGCAGGAAATGTAACTCGTAGTGGAAAGTACAATGGATAAGTGCAGCCAAGTAAAGCTGCAGGAAAGTGAAAAGGAGACTAGAATATGCAGGCCAAAAACCTAGAAATGTTTTGAGATAGAAAATCAGTTGTTTCTTAGGGTTTTGCTGTTTTTATGACTCATAAATAACTAATCCATTTATACATTAAAAGCAATATAGGAAGCCTCGTTTTTGAGTGAATGTTAAGTCAAGGAGTAGTAACCTAGGGCCATATGAATCAAAAATGAGTTTTGCGATTCTCAAATTGTGATTTTTAGCAGATCGCAATTAGAGAATCGCAAAATGCAATGTATGTAGGATTTGCTGCAAATGTTGTGAATCCTACACATTCCTTAGTTGCGAATCGCAAATTGAGATTCACAATTAAGGAATACCTCCCCATTCATTCATATGGGCTAGGTGGCCCATAGTAATAGATAGGAAGACATTTTCAATTTGCGATTACCAATTAGAGAATCGCAAATTGAGAATGCAATTTCAAGGTTGCAAGGGTGCCAAAAGGACACCCTGTTGCACCCCTGAAATATGCATGTGTGCACATTTTGCACACATACATGCCCTAAGAGCATGTATGTGTGACATACAGCACTTTAAAAAAATCAAAAAAGTTATTTTTTAAAGAAAATCGCAAATTACCATCAACTTGAAGTTGGTGGTAATTTGCAGTTCCTTAGGGCCAAATAGCAAATTTCTGGTGCTTCCAGAATTGCATTTAAGGAATCTCAATTTGCAATTCCTTAATTGCATTTGCAAAACAGAGAATCGCAAATTTAGCAATTCTCTATTTAGCAATGGCCTTTTGGGATGATACATCCCAAAATGCTTTTTCTAATTCGCAAACGTGCAAATTCTAAGAATCTGCCCGTTTGCAAACAGGAAAAAGGCTTGAAACATATGGCCCCTAATGTTGTAATAATACAACCACATAATATTGGGACAGAATTGAGAGTTTTTGGTTGAAAAAATGAAAAATAACTTGGGTAGCAATGTTACAGCATATTTTTCAATTTTATTTTGTCATTGTTGCCAACAGCCTTTTGCTGACTAAAACATTACTAAATTTCGTCTGATGCCATGCAGTATTATCACCATATTACTCAGTTGCGGTTCCTGCAGGTAAGTGCAGTGGGGCGAGGCACGGAGAAAGCCTACAGCCGACGGAATAAGGAACATAAATAAATAATTCCTATTCTGTCGTCTATCGCCAAACTCACCTCGCTTACTTGCAGGAGCCGCAACTGATATTACTACTGTATTACAGTAACCCTCAGAAACTGCTTGAAAGGGGCCATCACTTGAATGATGTCACAAAAGGTTTTACAACTGAAGCAGGAATTATCAAACAAATGGACATTTCGAACCCTCTTGTTTTTTCTGGATTGTTGCTGATTTAAGATTGTCAAGCAAAAGTAGCTTTTCTCTTTAAATGTCTGACCTTTGTAGTATTTGTATGCCTGCACACGTTTGCTGCCTAGTCATCAGCTGGTCAATTTGGAACATATTTACGAGCCCCTTTGCATTGCTCTTGCTGCATGCAATGTGGTGAAAGAGCAAAGCAACTCAAAATTAGATTTATGAATTCACACAAGGCCACCTTGCATGGTTCTGAGTGGCTTCATAAATCTTGAGTAGTGCAAATCGCTGTGTTTAAATACTCTGTGCCAGGAAGATGTTTCAATGGGCATTGCTTGGGTGTTCCCAAGCAACATTCATGGATTTTGGCGCATTTCTAGATTTAGCACCAATGGAAGATGTTAGAATGTGCCAAAAACCAAGTGAGGCGTAGCAAGGAAAAATATCTTTATGTATCCTTGTGTTTTCATCTTTTTAGGTGTGCTGCATTCAGCAGCACACATAGAAAGAATAAAATGTAACAGGGGATTGTTTTTATGCAGGAAAATACCTCTTGTCCAATTTAAGGAAAATGGACAAGAGGAGGAAAATGGTAGCTGTCTGTCGATAGCTCAGCCCATGCATTTTGTTTTCTAGATAGAATTTCTATACATGATGTTAAGATTAAATATTGTGCACAGGAGTGTGTAGAATGTTTGAACTAACTTTATATGAATGAGCTAATGATGCTGTTGAGTGGCTGTGGCTTTGTCAACAATGTGGATTTTGTAGCGTTTTGTGCTCATTGTGGTGCAAGAGGACTTATATGGAAGTACTCTCCGAGAAAAATAAAATATAAGTGTAACTGGAACGGTGTTTTGCAGTCTATGTGTGGGTATTTGTCGAGCGCATTGTTACTCAGCAGAGTGTCCTGGTGCTAAACTGAAAGATCACAGTATGGAAAAGTAATTTAGGGGCAAGAAAACAGCCAAGTTTGTAGTTTTTTTCCAAACACTGGTGTAGATTCAATGCTTCTTAACTGCAGAGGTATTTTGTTCCAGTGGAAGGGCCCCAGGAAGGAGAGGGACTTACCTCCTGCCCTGGACTTTTTAAAACAGGGAACATTAGCCAACAACAAATCAGCAGATCGAAGATTTCTGCGAGGAGAGTAAAAGGAAATCCTAAGTTTGAGGTAGCTAGGTCCTTCCCCTTAGAGTGCTTTCTGAGTGACAAGCAGAGTTTTAAAAATTATACTTTTCCTAAATGGGAGCCAGTGCAGGCTCCTCAGAAGGTGTGACACAAGCGACTTTCGAGGGAGCTCAAATATGGTGCGGGCAGCGGCATTCTGATCCAGTTGGAGCCTGTACAGCAGAAAACCAGGCATACTGAGGTAGAGTTTGTTCCCATAATCCAGCTTTGAGATAATTAGAGCCTGGATCACCTGTTGTCTGGTAGCTTTGGACAAAAGGAACAGAAATATTTTCAGAAGGCGCAGCAGATCAAAACAGGTTCCAACTACTGTATTGACCTGAGCACCAAAGAGCAGCTGGTGATCCAACTTAAACCCCAGGTTCTTCACCACCAGGCTATTTGCCGAGGGGGCAGGAGCGTCCGCTGGCCAGTGAGTGTTGATCCTTGAAATTTGCTGCTACAAGCCTTATGAGCCACTTATATCATATCAGGAGTGGGTGTTTTTTTATGAGGTCTTCTTAAAGGAGGATTTGGTGGTGTAGTGGTGTTTCTTTTATTTAGATGATGTTTGTAGCATATTGGTAGCTGACTATACAGTAAATCATGAGAATGTGATTGCCTGGACAGGGAGGGCAGAGGATGCATTGTGAGCTTAAGCTGGTGCATGGAGAGAGAGACAGAGAGAGAGCGAGAGACATTGAGCAGAAACAGAATGTAGGGTGTGTGTGTCTCTATGTCTGTGAGTTTGTGAGCATCTGTCATATCTCTCTGTTTTCTGTAATATACAATGCCTGGCTTTTCTCAATCAGACACTCAAATGCTCAACATTCAGTCGTGGATCATTTGTGGAAAAACTGAAAGACAAACAAGAGATTTCTGCTCATTATCACAAACTGACAGATAGCCATCCTAAGATTGAACTGGAAGTAAGGTGTTTGTTTAATTGCCTCTAAAGGGTGCCACTCTAAAAATATGACTAACACTAAAAGCAAGTATAGGTGGACCAGGCACGATACCTACTGCAATGAAGAACTGAAGACACACACCTGATCATCATAGAGGAGCATGAACAGTATTTATTTGTCAATTTTAATAAAGCACTCTGCCACCAACTAGTATCCTGGCACTGGCCATAATAAGGGAGACACAAGGAGAAAGAAAGAGGGAAAGACGACAGGAAAAACAGATCAGAACTCCAAGAATAAGAGACAACTTGATTCCAGTTACTTAAGGAAAAGCCAAGTCATAAGCGCCCTCCTGAACGTCAACAGATCGGCCATAGCTCTTAGGGAGGGAGGAAGTGAATTCCAGAGCTTGGTTGCACAGACCACAAGCATCCTGCCTCCTTGCCTGGTTTTCCTAAACTTGGGCTCACAAAACAGATTCGCTGATGCAGATCAAAGAGGTCTGTTAGGGATATATCTTTTTGGTCTCTTTTTGCAGGGGAACAGGGCCCAGTCCATGAAAGGCTTTAAAAGCCATGCAAAGAGATTTAAACCGGATTCTTTGCTTAATAGGTAGCCAATGGAGCTCTTTTAATGCCAAAGAAGCAGAAGCTCCCAGAGGTCTATCTAGGCAAGTTTTGCGGTGCAATCATAACCCTTGGCAGAGAATGCAAATGAAACACCAGTTCATTCCAAAAGAAGAGCATTGCAGTAGTCCAGACAGCTAAGAATAATGATACAGACAACCAAGGTTCGTGGAGAGGGGTGAATCACCAGTAGGATCTTCTGAAGGGTTATCAAAAGTGCAAAGCACAAAGCAGGTTCTTGACATTTTATTCACATTACCAATTACAAAACAATTATCACAAAACAAATACAATAAAGTACTGATTTACTCTCTTGATCTGGAGAAAACAGGTAAAAAATATAGCAAATATGTACATGGTCACTGTAATATGCAGAATAGACACTCAATCTCAGCCTACACAGGAGTTCAGTCCATTACAAATAATCCTGTGGAAGCACCCATTTACGGCCATAGATGAGGTGTTTTGCCAAGAGATGTGGATTGTTGGTGATTTATGAATGGCTTGACTTGCATACTGTTTAACATTTCAAGACTAAAACGAATCCTGAGATTCTTCCAGTGCCCCCTATAGTTTACCTCTCTGCCAGGGGCACATTATATGAAGCCCCTTTTTTCATAAAAAGATACATAGAAAGCATCACACAGATTTGTTTACAGTATTCAGCTAATTTATCATCAATTTTCAGAGGGTATGGTAGCGGCAAATGACACCACAAACGATGAGGACAATTCCTGGAACCCATAAATGATTTTTTAAAGTAATGTCACACCCCATTCAAAGGCATACAGGCCAGCAGAGTCTGCAGGGCCTTTGTAGTGTAGGCTAGAATTGTTTGCTTCTGATATCCTGGGGCCCATAATACCTTGATTCTGCAAACTGAGCAAAGTGTAACCCCATCAGCACTTGACTGTCTAGGGTAGGGATGGCAAGGAGACACAGGGCTATCGGGGAGTTTATGTGTAGGAATGCAAACTCAGTCCGCAACAATCACTTCGCAGCACAATAACTAAATGTCCAACCTAGTACTCCACTTTGAAGAAAAGAAAAGTGCTTAAATCCACACACTTAAAACATAATACTTCACAACATATGAACCAGGCGCAATTCTTATATTGGCACGTGGGTTACTGTGCCTTGCATCCTGTCCCATCTCACTCCTGTCTTGGGTTTTTTCCCCAGTTTGAAAGTCTGGGTAGGTCACCCAGCGTTAAGTGGCTCTCAGGTAAGTATGAGAGCTTAGGTGAAAATACAAAATAGTGGAACACTGCTCACATGTAAGTAACTACTGTCACCATGATCCAAGTCAGTTGTACATGTCCGATAGACCATCACAGTATAAACAGCATTTGTATTGCTTGAGTAGTGTAACAATACTATCTCATAGATCAACTTCAAACATTCCGGTATGGGATATTTTATTTTTACTTGAAATCAGTACCACAAAATTGTTATACATCATATCATCACTCTAAATTCAGTTTGTTAGTCACTTAGTTATAAACATGATTTGATTGCAAATTGTATATGCATTGTTGTTTCTTTCTTCGTTTCACAGGTGCAGTAGATGTAGTGACCCTTTATGAATGTATTACTGTTGGTTCCTCATGGATGATCTCAGTCCACACATATTTTGTCCTTAAACGACTTTTTCAAGGCTATGTCCCGGTATGCTATTTCCAGCCCATGAGTATTGGTCCCTCACATTTGTGCCAAAATGGACAGATGAAAACTCCCAGTAAAAAGTTTCTCTCAAACAAAAGCTTAGGTGCAGGTTATTCTTAGGTCCGTTTTTAGCGTTCAGGACCTTTAGCGCAGGTTTCACAGTCTCACTACAGTGGAGGTCTCAGAATCTGATACCGGTACAGAGGGGCCCATAAGCATGTGCATCTCGCTTCTGGGAGAGACGTACCAGCTGGAGACTCAACTTGTGATCTGGGGGTGGGGACCAAAGTAGAAAGATGGTAGCTGAAGTCCAATTGCCTTACAGGCAGATGTTGACACTATTGACTCGATGATCCCTCTTCTAGGTTACTGGTGAGTGTCAGTCAGTAGGTCAGAGGTGATAGCAGCACAAGAGCAGCTATTTCTGGGGTCTGGGTGAAATGGTACAGCACTCCTCAGTTAGAGTTGGCCTTGGCACAATCCTCTAGAAAGCTGCCCAATTTGCTGCTTTGTGCTTCAGGTCAGTCAAACCTCTGCAAGGTTGGGAGGCTACTTCCCCCTACTCAGCAGCAATTTGAATTCAAGGTGCTTCAGTTCAGAGATGTAGCTTCTTGCCCCAAGCTCATATTCCAAGATTTCCAGCAAGGCCCGACTCCAGCCAGGAAGCTGGTGGTCAGACAGACAGCAGATCTAGTTGCACTAGTCTGTAAATTACTCCTTTTCTTGGTTGAAGAGAACTTGGAAAGGACAGGTGGGTTAGTGACATCTACCTTTATACAGTCAAAGCAGACATCGGATGTGGATTCTCTGTTAGTATTTTCAGAAGCAGTTTGGGGTGTTCCTCTGTAATCTGTCCTCTCAAGCTGTTCTCTAGACATTGCCTATGTGCAGAGAGAGGCTCCTCAAAGCAGTATAGTCTTCTGCCGGGAATACCCACAAAAGATGCACAATTGGGTGTGATATTTCTGCACTTATCAGATCAACAGCCACACTTACAGTGATCATGAAAGAGACAAAAGGCAGACCTCAAGTAAAAGACCATTTACATCAATAATGACAGAAATTGTGATCCTACCTTCACCTCCACCAACCACTAAATTGCTGTGCTCAGGAAACCTGTGCAACAGATCCTCTTGGAAAAAAAGACTTAATAACATTTCTACAGAAGTCTTGTCTCATCTTTACCCACTCAAGTGTCTGCGTTTCCTCCCCCCAGCTTCCCGAATATCAGCAATATGGTTCCACTGTGTAAAAAACGAAATCTTACCACCAACTGTTGCATATGAACAGATAGGGCTTTCCAAAATAGAACTCACAGACCTTTCAAAAGGTGCGCTGGGCATAAACAAAGACAATGCGCCTCATTATGGTGAATGCGTTGCCTTCAGGACAGCCACAACCTTGTGCTGCCCTGGAGGCAGCATCTTCATGTGAAAACACGGAGCAGCTGCTCCATGTTTTCACAGTGCAGGCGGCACCCGCCTGCACTTTCAAAGGTGATTAAAGATCCCCTTGTAGGCAGGTGCAGTCAGTGACTGCACCTGGTTTATTCCGCCATGTTTCACCCTTGGATTATAGGTCCTTGTCGTTTTCTTTCTGTTATTACAAATGCTGGACTACGAGTCCCAGAGTGCAAACATAACCAGACTCAGTGAGGTACTAATGTGCATGTTGGGATATTGTGAGGTCTCCATTGCCTAGACCTAGTGATCGTTGAAATGTTCTGAAATGGGAAAAATGTTGCAACATCTGCAGTGCTGGCGAAAGAAGTCTTGAAGTAGCTCTAGAAAAGCCGAATTAATTAAAGCTTTTTTTGTACATAACCATTAGCTATTCAAACAAGCTCCATTTTAGTTCGCTTTGCCTACATTTAATGTGAATAGCCTGAAATTCTGGACTTGATCCATTCCACCTGGAATATGTGGACAAGTTTGATGTAATCTCTCTTATAGGTCAGAGGTATGGCCCAATGTACTTCTTCTTTTTTGGTTGGTGGATGCCTCCATAGAAATCCTCGGTATCAGCAGTCATTCCTATTTCTAGGTCAGCGACATGTCCCAGTTTCTGCTTTTGAAAATCTGGTCACTTTATGCCATTCAGAAGTAAAGCAGAGACTTCATTAATCATACTGTAATACTTCAACATTCTTGTGATTTTATACGAGCTTTGATGATGGGGCTTTTATATTATTTGGTTCTGTATTTAATTAGTTGAAGGTCTTGAACTTCAGGGTGTTTTAACATAAATTATGAATTAAGATTTGAAATCAAAGGAGTTTTTCCTGATGAAGTAGCGCATAACACACCTAAAATGCATTGAAAGCGAAATACTTTAACTGTAATTCAATGTGGAAACGCAGAGTGAAACAACCCTCAGTCAAAAAAATAAATTACGTAAATTTGCAAAAACAATTCAAGACATTTATTGAAATGTAATTAATGGTGGTTATGAATTTTATTCACAAACATCTATTGATGTATAACTATATTTCCGTTCAACCTTTGAGTTTCAAGAATCCCGCCAGTCACGTTGATGGATTATCTTGGTAGCAAAAAAACAAGCAATCCTACTACACGTGTAATAGCAAACAGTCACACAACTTGAAAAGAAACTGTCATGACTGTCAGGAGACATACCTGTGATATCACAAAAGCGCATTGTTATAACAGGCCACAACTTGTATGCAAACAAGGCGTTCATGTCTCACTGGCACACATGCAATCGTTGCAAAGATTCATTTCCTGTCAAGCTGGCTACGTCAAATACTCTTTCGCCATATTGCTTTGTGTTGGGCCCCCACTCTGCATAGGCTGGTCTCTTTTTCCCTTAGTCTCCCGCCCTTCTCTCCCCACTTCTCTTCCAACACTGACAATCACCCGTGGTCCTCAGAAAGTAACCTGTCTCTTGTATGATCCACTCCATTAAATTACCAGTCTAAAATAATGTCTACCAGTTACCTAGCAACTGCAAAGAGAGCTGTTACCTGAACCAGCGGCGGATGCGTCATCCTTAAAATGCGTTTTGTGGCATGTCACTGGATTCCATCTCCTGTCGTGCCGTTCCCAGGCTGCTAGATGAGCTGTTAAGTTATGTTTTCACTCTATTCATATTAATAGCTGCCCGGTGGCTTGTTGCAGGATGCTGTAAGATAAGAACGCGGTTCCATCTTGTCCACGGCACCCCCGGTCTTCGCCCTAAACTGTGCCAAGTATCTGCGTTTATTGTTAAACTAGCGCAGCATTTGTGCATGACTTGGTGACATGCTAGATAACTAGCATTGCCGGGGCACCACCAACATAGTCGTTACCTTGATATTTGTAATAACTTATTTTTATTAGTGCTTTAAATCTCAATTATTCCAGTCACTATTTAAGAGGTGTTACTTTCATCCAATTTAAGGGGTCTGAACTTGGTCTTGCTAGAAGCTGAACTTGTAATCTTCGGATCTCAGCAGGTGTCAGAAGGAAACATTTAACTCACTGTTATCCTGACAAGCAGAGAATGGCATAGACATAGAGCTTAGCTCTGATGCCATGTATAGTGCCAAGAGGGGTGGACGGAATAATTAACGGTTATTGAAAATTAAAGACAACTCGTTATTAAATATCGTATTAAAAAGCTGCATTGAGCAAACTTACAATTCAGAAACTTACGAAAAAAACAGACAGGCATACAAGTCAATAGAAAAAATGCACAGAAAAAGTCTAGGGTTTGTTACAAGGGGGCACCCACAAACAGACAACTGCAGGCACACCGAATAAAGTACATGTAGGCACACTTGTACTGGCACTTATGCACACCGAATATTTATAAACAGCCAAACTTGCTGCTCAGACAACACCACAGGCCGGCATACACACACAGACACATGACAAAATGTATTTTATGGTGAGTTGATGGTGGGAGGAAGTATTGACTGCAAGCATGCCATCCAAAATGGACCGGGAAACAAAAACGTGCAAAGGCGTTCTTTTGAAAGAGTTGGGGAAGCAACATGGGTCAGAAGCAAAATGTGTGAGGGGTGGAAGGTATACAGGGGACAGGCGGAGGCAGAAGCAACATTGGGGGCATGGATAGTGGAACTCAAATGGGAGCGAATGGGAGAAGCAGAAAGGAGGGTGCAGTTGGTGGTGGAGAAAAGCAAACGGGTGAGAGAGAGAGAGCGATGGGGAGGAAATGCACACAGGAAAGAAATGAAAGCAGGGGGAAAAGCACACGAGGGTGAGCCCATCAAGGAGAGGAATAGGTAGCAACCGACTGCAGGAGAGGGCAACATAAAGCACAGAGGGGGACAGAAGAACACTAGGGAGACAGTGGAAAACATATGCAGTGCCATGGAGTTCGCACGACAAAAGAAAAAAGTCGTTGCCTAAAAGTGAGCAGTGCAATGGCACTAATAAATTGCAATTCTCTCCTGGGGGAACAGAAATGTAATGGAAAAGGCTTGCCATCATATAAAAAGGAGGACCCTTTATGTTCTGTTAAGCCCACAATAGGCCTTTTGCTCTGCTGTCTGATAAGTGTGACTTAATGAATGAAACTGTGTGTAGGTGTATTGTTTTGAGAATTAAACTAAAATCACATGAATGGCTGCTATTGTGCGCACTATAAGTTGTTTTCTAAGGGTTGTACCACCTATGGTTAGTTTTGGAATATCACAAAATCGTTTTTTAATGCAAAGACCTCAGGCCCAATTCACGAAGGCAATCTGAGACAAAAGTCTAACTTTATGACTTTTTGTATTCATAGAGGTCATTTACGAGTAGTATCTTTACATCCGCAGTTGGGCTGGAATCTCCAGCTCAAGCTGTACTCTCCGGCTCAGGCTGCAATCTCAGGCCGAGATTGGATGAAGTGTAATCAATAGTCCAGAATGTAATTTTTACAAAAACGAATATCAGAAGAATTAGATAAATGGTAGAGGAGGACATGAAAATCAGTTTAGGCAGGGAAAAACAAATGGTACGGGAGGGCATGTAAATCAGTTTGGGTATGGAAAAAGATGGGGCCAGACACTACATAACATTTCAGAAAAGTTTGCTCCTTTGCATCATGGTACATGCAGTCCACAATTTGCTCTCCCTTCTGCCATCTCCCCCTATAAATATCACTGGGTCCCAGGGGATCGGGTCCCCGGGCTGAAATTGATCCAGGGAGGGAGACTGTGTGCCCCCCTCCTACAAACAAGCATGCTGGTCCACTGGGGATGGAGATTAAATAGTTGCCCTGGAGGATGGGGTGCTGAGGGACTAACACGGCTTTGCGAGGGGAGCCACTCAGCCCTGCTCTCCTATGTTTAAATAAGTGGTTCTGGGGGATAGAGTCCGCAGAACTGATGATGGCTTGGGTATGGAGTTCCCCCTTTAAATAAAAAAACTGCCCTGGGGATGAGGTCCCCAAGACCAGGCCCTAAGGCCAACCCCCAAAGCGCACAGCAGAAGGCCATGTGCAACCTGGGATCGGCTGTATGGGAGGGTGTTGCCTTTACATATTGTAATTAAGTATTACTTTACATTAAAAAAATAAACTAGAAATTCACTGAAAAAACAAAGTTGAAGTAGTGTTATAGTTGAGTGAAATGTTCAGTAATAACACAGTTTTAAACTCTAAAAACCACTGTAATACACCAGTTATAGTTATCTCAAGTTACAATAACTTGTGCCCCTAGGTAACTATAATTTGCACCCTCGCCATTCACTGCAAATGACCCCACATATTACATCACTTGTGACATCATTGATACTATACATCACACACAACTGAGGGGAAGAGGTTAAACTCCTACCTCGACCTCCCCTACAATTATCCACATACACAAAAGAGAAGTAGGAGTATACAGAAACACACTGATGTACTAAGTGGCACGTGTTTTGTATTTTAAACTGCCCTCACCCACACACTGTGGCATGCTTCATCATAGGGCTTGCTAACAACACCCCTGCGCTGTCCAACATCTGAGCTTGAGCAAAAGGGAGGTGGAAGACAATACAAACATACCATCTTAGGGATCCAGAAAAGAAATATTGGTGCAGAAAATAAAGTGTTAACTGGCTCAGGAGTAACCGCCTTCACATTTTATTCCTGGACTTCCTGGTCAGGATTAAAATAAATATAGGCTGATGGTGTCAGGGAATTTTAGTAGCCTCTCGACCCCTCCTGTCTGCATGTTTGTGAACACGTTTCAGCTGATTAGATGTAGCCCACACACAGGTCTTTATGGTTTTTGTCAGGACCTAAGATCCCCTATATTCCCCTTCTTTCTTACCTTACTTTAGTAGGTTGAGAGTAGACCTAATCTGGTGAGGGGCTACTAAACCGCCTGCAGTAGTACCTGTAAATGAAAATAAAGCAGTCATAACCATTATTTCATACTAAGAAGAATGACACTCTGTGTTGAACAGCAGACTAATGTACATATATTCAATCTTATCACACTCATGCCACTAATTCATTGTTTCCAAACGTGATCCTCTCTAGGGATCTGGTTAAGACATCACCCAAGTAACATGCCTAGAGGTTATTCTGTTAACCCATGTGTCACCATTCTGCTTTGCACTTTCATTAAATTAGTTCATTTATAAAAAAAAATAAGGAGAGACCCATATCAATCTCCAATCTGTGATCAGGGAAACATATTCAATAGAAGGGTGGGAGACCCGGAACATCTTTGTCTTGAGTAAGTCTTACCGAGTTTCACAGTAGTTGAAGCTCAAAAAGGCACAGGAGCGATGCCACCTCCCTGTAGTCAAACACTAGTTACATAGGGGAATAATTTACATGATTATACAATTTGTCAGATGGCCTTCCCGCCTGTCCATGTATTTAGCTTCATAGCCATGTCTGTTTACCAGGAGCACTGGTACACTGAGGCCCATGTGTTTTAGTTCTCTATAGTCACCATTAGGTCGGCACCTCCCCAAACTCTCCTTACCTAATCAAGGTGAGGCTGCCCCCAAAGAGGCTCTGAAAGGTGCTCCTCAAGCTAAAATGAGGACACATTTTCTGTAAGCTCACACTGTCTTCCTCAGCTATATGAGAACAAAGTCTGATATTCAGAGTAAAACATGTGCTTCCAAAAGTAGCAGCGGACTGTAAGTTGATTACGTAGTGATGTAATGCAGCTTCACCACAGTGTTCTAATGAACAACAAGAGTTATAATGTCCTCTTCATCTCTAACACCTCCAACACTGCTACTGCACCACCTTGAACAGGGAGTGAAAAACTTCAATGTATGGATCACCAACTGTGCAAACAGCGTTGTCCCCATCAAGAGCAATATCTAGAGAAAATCCTCTAAAAAGGCCAACTGGTACACTCAAGAATAGCGAAACGGGACAGCAAACAGTTGGGGAAGAGAGGGCGCACCAGCAAGGACACTTCTGAAAGGGTAGCCTCCAAGACCTCCCTCAACCTCTACCACCACCTGCTGAGGGAAATAAAGAAGACACCCCTTACAACATGCATTGAAACCAGACCAAACAACACCAAGGAACTTATCAATTTTGTTAAGGAATTCTCCAACCCAGCTGCCAGCAAAAACAACATACCCTCACAGGAGCTATGCTGCAATTTTGCCAACTTCTTGCACGACAAGATCACAACCATTGACAGAAACTTCTAACCCCAACACACACCTACGACTGCCTCAACAGATAAGCCACCACCGTAACCAACATAAACCACACACTGGCCATCGGGAACATCCTCTACACCTAGGGCACCACCTCCACCATGAAATCCATCCACTTGGAAGCTCCCACAGTCCAATGCCCATACCACATCTTCAGCTTTGGAAACCAAAGGTTCGGCCAGGAACTCACTACCCTACTCAATACCTCTATCACCACTGCAACATTTCCTGATGCCTGGAAACTCGCCAAAGTCAGACCACTACTCAAAAAGCCCTCCGATAACCCCAGCAAACTCAAACAGTACCAGCCCATCTCCCTGCTCTTATATCCAGACAAGGCACTCGAAAAGATCAAAAAACAATTAACTCATGACACACCTGGGGAAGAACCAGCTACTTGACCCCTCCCAATCTGGCCTCCACAGCAATTACAGCACCAATACCGCCCTGATCATAGCCACTTACGAGATGTGAACCCTCCTCAACCAAGGAGAAACAGCAGCTTTGATCCTCCTTGAACTCTCAGCAGCGTATCCCCCCACATGCTGATTTAAAGACTTCACCATATCGGCATCCAAGGGGACGCGCTCAGATGGATCACCTCCTTGCTCACTAAAAAAACCCAGAGGATCCGCCTCCCACCTTTCACCACTGAACCCAAGGAGATTACCTACTGTGTCCCCCAGGGCTTATCCCTCAGCCCCATACTCTTCAACACATATATGATCTCACTAGCCAACATCATCAGATCCCACAGTCTTAACGTAATTCCCTACACATACAACACTCATCTCATCCTCTCACTCACCGATGACCCCACCACCACCAGAACCAACTTCCACAGATGCATGACAAGCATCACCGACTGAATGAAGAACTACTGTCTGCGGCTGAACACAGGCAAAATGGAAATACTGACCTTTGTCAACAGCAGCAATATATGGAATGGGGCCTGGTGGCCAACAGACCTAGGACTCACATCCTATCCCTCCGACCATGCCAGAACCTCAGAATCTTCCTTGATAGCAACTCACCTTGAAATCACAGATCAGCGCCAGCTCCTCTGCCTGCTTCCTCACTCTGTGCATGCTATGTAAGATCTTCAAGTGCCTATCCCTACACACAGAAATGGACTGTAACACAGGCCCTCATCACCAGCCGACTGGACTACGACAATGCCCTCTACGTAGGAATTGCCGCATACGTATAACTGAGGCTTCAGACCATACAGACTGCTGCAGCCAGACTCATCCTTCGCCTTCTCCGACAAATCAACATCACACTCAACCTCAGGCAACTCTACTGTCTCCCCGTACAGAACAGATGCCAATTCAAGCTGCTGACCCACGCACAAAAGGCTCTACACAAACAAGAACCCCCATATATTAACTATTGCCTGAACTTCAAGCAACCGTTGCGAAGACTATGCTCAGCCTCCCTTTCACTTGCCCATACTCCCTGCAACTACCAAAGCAGAAGTGGAGGACGTTGCTTCTCCTGCATCGCAGCAAAGACCTGGAACAGCTCCCCCACACAACTCCGAACTATCACCTCACTTCTGGAATACTAAATAGCCCTCAAGACCTGGCTGTTCGAATAAGCTTCCAGGACCTGCAAGCGCCTGGATACCCTATTGGGTGATTAGCTGCACTTTATAAATCCTGATTTGTTGATTGATTGATTGATTGATAAGATGTATTCATAACAATGGTGTGGCACTCCTGAATGCCATCTTTATGGAGTAAATCAGTGAAACTGAAAGAATTTCCTGTAGAGAATGCTGGAGTAAATGAACACAATGAAGGAGTCTTTTTTGACAAAGAAACTATGGTCAGTGCTCCAGAAAGCTAAAGTAAGTCCACATTTTATATATTTTCTCAAATATATTCCTCATGAATGCCAATACCATCAGAAGTCTTTCAGTTAACACCCTAGTGATCAACTGTGGCTTTATCACAGAGTTCTAAAGAACTAGAGTGGTGACATGTTCTATTCAAGACAAAAGTGAGGTACTCCTGCACTACATTTTGTTAGAATAGGAGCTGTTGAGTTTAAAGCCTTTCCTGAGGAACAGGCTGAGGTAAATAAGCATTGCAGTGTAAATGCAGGTTCAAATGTATGGGGAGTTATTGACTTTTAGTCATTTGAGGTATAAAGTATGTTAAAGGGGCTAAAAATCATTAAGGAGGGGGACGTCTCCCCTTTCCACATCTGTTTATTCACCCTACCCAGCTTCTCTGTCTCTTAGCAGCTCCCTCATTTTAAAACGGTAAAAGGTTTACTGGACAAACTTTGCATCCAGTGGTGGCTGGGCCCCTGAAAAAGGACATCTGTCGAGGACAGGGCTCAGGCTCAGTGGCCATGATCTTTCCAAATGAGGTCGCACACTGCTCGTCCCATCAGCGTGTGACCCCGGAGCATGATGGTCGATGTAGTCGGTATCAGCGGGTGCGCTTCTACCCGAGTCCTGAGTCTTCAAGGTGTTCACTGGTGTGCTTGCCATCCCTGGATACGTGTTTCGAGGTCATTACCTCTCATCAGCAGGGGTTAGGCGGGTGCAAGGGGTTGCTGCTTGGGCTGCCGTAAATGTTCATAGGTCCAGATACCTCTTGTGGCGCGCAGGTGCGTTGTCTCAAGGTCGTCACCTCCACCGGCTCAAGGGAGCCTGTATTAATAGTCTTTCCAAATGAGGTCGCACACTGCTCGTCCCATCAGCGTGTGACCCCGGAGCATGATGGTCAATGTAGTCGGTATCAGCGGGTGCGCTTCTACCCGAGTCTTGAGTCTCCAAGGTGTTCACTGGTGTGCTTGCCATCCCTGGATACGTGTTTCGAGGTCATTACCTCTCATCAGCAGGGATTAGGCGGGTGCAAGGGGTTGCTGCTTGGGCTGCCGTAAATGTTCATAGGTCCAGATACCTCTTGTGGCGTGCAGGTGCGTTGTCTCGAGGTCGTCACCTCCACTGGCTCAAGGGAGCCTGTATTAATAGTCTTTACAAAATGGCCATGATGCCTCACACTGAATGGCCAAAGGATGTGCGCAGTGGACCTGCTGCAGCTAACACCCTCTTTGCATGGCCTTTGGCAGTGTGCAGTGAGGGCTGGATGCCAGTGGTAGGTTAGGAACAGCACTGCTCCACACTAGGCCTTGCGCAACGGGGGCTGGACCCCAGAAATTCACAGAATGGTACGGTTTAAAGTAACATTAAAAATACACTGAGATACACCAGTTATGGTTAATCATTTCACTATAACTTGTCCCCATCTGGCAATAACCTCACACATTTGTCACTCATGACCTGTTAAATGACATCATTGATGACATCGCTTATTAGATTTAAAGAACAATATTGTTCAAATTACTAATGAGCACAATTGTCCCCAATGTGTTCTGTGAGCCAGAAGTAAGTGCAGGGTGGGTTCCAAGTAAGCCTGAAAGTCCCTTCCTCCTCATTTCTGAAAACGTGTCACTCTGTGGATACTTTCACACTTTAGGAAGGCCATGCTGAACAGAATCAATTGGCATTTAAGTGCTTTCTTTTTTTAAAGAGTTAACTGAGCGCAGCTGTAGTGCTTGAACAATTAAATACGTTTAGGGCTGCCAGTTTAATAGAATAGTTTTGAAAAAATATTTGTCATTTCATAGTGGTCGAATCATTGTTTTACAGGGGGATGGGGCGGCTTTAAAAGGTTTGGAAACCGCGGCGCTAATAATTGAACATGTATGGCCATGGCCCCACTCTCACTCATGAAACCCACACTGCCGTCGAAGGCTCAGTCACGCAGTGCGGCGCGAGCCCGGGGTCGATGCCGCCGCCCCTGCTGTGCAGCTACTCTGCAGATAAGTACATAACTCCAGCTATCACATGAATAGAAACTGTAAATATTGTTCTACTCTCAAGTGCCCTTATGTTTCATGAAATAAAAAAAAAGCACAGAAACATTCTGAAGGACAGCGTCTCAAGGATATCCACTGACGTTTTTCAATGCCGTAACTCGTAAATGGAAAAAAAACAGACCTTTACTGAAGCTAGGCGCGAGGCTGATAATTCAACAGAGCTCAGCATGCAGTCCCTTAGGACTTGGCGGCGTTAAGTGCCTGGGATATTAAAGGCGATAACTCAGTAAGTGCTGGCGGGTCCCACTTCTGACCGCCCGTCACTAATGCTGCATGCAGGAGCGGGCTCCTCGCTGCGACCGCGGCGACTCCAGCTCTCATTAGTCCTGCATTGCACTCAGAGGGGGGACATTGATTTTCACTTAAGGAGATGGCTCGCTGAGCAATCATGGTATTGAATTGAGCTTCGTGGGGGTGGAGGCCGGCGAAATGCGGCGCTCTCTTTCCTCTTGGTGCCTTTCTTTCTTTTTTTTTCCTTTTCTTTTCCGTCCCAGCAATCTAGTTTGCTCTTTTTTTGCAGCACTGTTCTTTTATAATCCACCTCATCGTATCCCGTTGATTTTTTTATGCGTCATGTTTTAATTTTTCATTCTGGTTTTCTTATGCCTTGTCGTATTTTCCATCTGTGCTGCCTTGAATTAGTAACCATCTCCCCTCTTCTCCTCCGCCTCCTCCTCTCTTCTGGTCTATGATCGCGCTCCATTTTACCTTCACCTCGAATGCTGATGCATTGGTAACGCACCAACTTGAGGTGGCCAAGGGGGGGGGGGGGGTTGTGGGGGGGGCGAGCCAGAGCAGAGCCAAGGGCAGTACTGGGCTCTATGAGTAGGGGCATGAGCCGAGTCCTTTAAGTAGTTGGCATCCTAATCATACAGCAAACTTCATAGGAAAATGTGATTGTCTCTTTCAAACTAAAAAAATATATATACCGTATCATGCAGAAGAGTAACCTTATTTCATTTTTTTTAGATAATTATTGTACAACACACACCCTGGACTCCCTTAATGGACATTTCTCATGATAACGAGGCAAATGTAGGCTCTGTAAAATAAAAACTTGCCTTGGATTACACATTTGCGTCAAACAGGTGGGAGGTATGGGGGGGCGGGGGGCAGGAGTAGCCACGGGTTTTCTTGTTTCACATTATGCAATTCGCCCACTAGATGGCTACTTCTTTCTCTCATTTTTAATGCCAAATGTTTATGTCGTGTTTTTATTTCTTGGCCCAAAATGCTACAGACTAATTGGCAGACAGAATCCTAATGAACACTCGGCTGGTTTTGGGTCCAAGAGGACCTCGAGCTGAACCAGGGACAGGCGGAGCATATTATGTTCTTGGGTTGAAGTGCTTGACGTACAGGTGGGTGCACTGGGACTTTCATCACAGTAGTATAGAAGTCTTGGCGGCATAGTTCTACATTCCGTCTATATATTTGCTGTTTTTCCTGATGGTGAAGCCATCACTTGATCTGCCACCTACACGAATTGTGGTTTTGATGCCACTAAATATGGTCACAGACCAGCCACCTAATTGCATGCACCACTCCTGTTGAAGACCACAAATCTCAGCTGGGCTGTAGAGTTTCGCAGGTCCATGAGTGAGCAGAGCATCATGTCCAGGCTTTAATTGAATTCTAGGACTAATAGTTTTGAATTTATATCATTGAGATAGCAGGACTAAATTATCTAAATACAAAGAACTCCTAGACTGCATGGGCTGCTCATATATGAAGCTGGAAAACGTGAGATCTCTGTTGTAAACCATCGCAAAATTGCAAAGAACACTCATTGGGGAATAATTACACCAATAAGTCGGAGCGCAGTGTTACGCCAAAATAGGTAAAGCCCGCGCCAACATTTTTAAAAAGCTGGGATGCGCCGTATTTACAAAAATACGATGCATCTCTGTGTTTTCCCTTGCACTGGCACTAATAAAGCTGCCTAGCACCAGCGCAGGCCCCCTTGCACCATGTTACAAGGGTGCCTGCGCTGCAGGGGCAATTGTTTATGTGCAGGAAGGGACATCTACCTGCACATAAACAATCTTGAAAGGTGATTTGCTCTTTCTATGAATGCAGCACACATGGAAAGAAAAAAAACGAAGATAACTTAGTAATTTCTCCTCATATTGGCAGTCTAAGACCAGAATTTCCTTGTTCTTAGTTTTTGGCACTGCCCCAGCCTCTTAAGTATGGGGCATCGTCAAAAAGCAATGAGTGTTGTGGCGGCATGCCAACTGCAAAACCCATTTCACGCTCAGTGAAGTGTGTAAAGGGGCCTTATTTACAAGGAGGCCTTAGTGACCTAATGCCGCTTTGTAAATAATGAGAAGGGGATATCGCCACCAGAACGTCACTAAAAGTGATGCTCTGGTGGCAATGTCCCCTTATAAATATGCCCCATTATGTTTCAGGTCAATTGCAACACGAGCATGCCTTCCATGAAAGCAGTAGGTAGAACTGGTCACACAAAGAGTGATGAATGTAAACCCCATGTCACATAAGGTGGCCACTTCGCTCCAGCTCATCATAGGCACTATTTCCAGCCTATGGTTTTTAACCCTTGAATCATTGACCTTGGTTTTCTTCGTCTGATTAGTTCAATGGAAGCAAATCAAGGCTCCAAAACCCACAATGCAGTAAGTTGTCACCGGATCGCCCAAGTCCATGATGACTTGGCGTGAAGTGGCCACTGTTAAAATGCAGCTCACTAAACATGCAAGAGCTTGATGAAGGAAAGTGCTGTTTAATTGAAATAGGAAGAGTTTACAAGACAAAAAGGGCAGCTGCTCCAACTCCACCATTCCTCTATCAGTCCACTCAGACCTCCTCCCTGACCTAACAGAAGGTAGCACATCTGAGCACGAGGACAGGTAAGCAAGGATTTAACAACCACTCTAATGTCACATAAAGATCTCTTGTCAATCTAATTGTGAAAACTCTACCTTCACAACACAAGGTGTTCTCTTACCAGAACCCCCATGAACGAGGGAAGAGGGAATAAAAACAAATCACGGTGACAAATAAGAAAGACAAGTGCTTTCTGAGCATACAAGCAAGCAGAAAAAGGACTAGCTAGGCAACATTCTGCTCCATAGAGGCCGAATAATGATGGATGCGTGAGCAAAGACTGAAACAAGTCTTTGATCCCAATGTATTGTGCTTTTGTTTTTCAGATGTAGTAAATCAGGTTGGATGATTGTTTTCCATGTCCTCAACTGACTGATTTATTTCTAGCAAAATAAACTCCAGCCGTGTCCATGGCTGCCAGGAACCTCTATGGAGCGTTCTCATTAACTCCCCTCTATGGCGCCTTCAAGGTGTTGCAGCCTTTGACCCACTGGGGCCAGACTTCATCCCTGCACACCAGTGGGAAGGGTCTGAGACCCGGCAGTATTTAAACACCAGACTTGGAATGGGACCATATGGGACTCTATATCCATATCCTTAGCTTTAATGGGAAAATCACTGATTGATTTCTAAACAATGACTGTAAAATTCCTTAAAACAGTCCATGTCACAGATGTAACCCCTGTTTACATTTCACCTTTTAATTTGTCTTGCCTTCTTTAAGAGTATTTGCTTTTTTCAAGATGTTATGTTTCTGTAGTTTTTTCATGCAACAAATTTGTGTTATTTAGTGCATAATTCGACCCGAGTCGCTACCAGGTGTCTTGTGATTTCAGGTTGTGGTTGGACGTTTCGGATGGCGCACAACTGAGAACTCAATGTTGAGGTACTGTGAAGTTCTCACAGTTCCTTTCAGTGGGTCATAAAGGTGTGGATATTACACGCACATTCAATCCTTGGCCTCTCTGCAAAACACATAATGTGACAGTTGCACCAGTTGTAATTGTGCTCAAGTGTAACATATATAGATGGAAAACTTCAAAAGAGATAGAGAGAAATGGCACAAGTAACTAACATAGTGAGAGACTGCGGAAGGAAGTGTTGTAAAGGGGTAAGGTGAGCATCAGAGACATTCCAAGTCCAATACAGCATCCAGAGACATTAGAGATGTATAAGACACTAGCTTATATTTTCAGCCATAAAATACTTTCAATTCAAATTATTCACAATAAAACATAGTTATTAATGTATTTGAGGCAACAAACAAGCATTGACAAAACCAATAGGGTTGACTTGCTTTAAGGATATGTGTTGGATGTGTGTGGATACGATTACAAAAAACTCACAGAGAAATAACATGCTGTGTGAAACACAGGAATTTTGTTTAATCGTTTAAGCCACACCCTCTTTTATAGAGGTCTAGCCTTCTGGAAAATATCGCTAGATACGCCTCTTTAGTCACACCCTTTAGAGACCTCCGCCTGTTTCATTCCACTTTCATGAACCCTCCCTAAATGAGGGGCAGACCTCTTTATATTTTCCAAATTCCAAGTGGTGATTTAATATTATCTTGCTTTGCTGGTGTCTCTCACTCTCCTCAGCAACTAGTTAGACCCATCTAGATTCAGGGGCATATTTACAAGGAAATGTGGAGCACGGCACTGCTGCAAATTTTGCAGTGCCGTGCTCCGCCATTTTCATAAGGTATGTCTGCACCATATTTACAACAATACGGCACACCCCTGTCTTTTCTCTATTGCTAAAATTAGCTACCCAGGGCCAACACAGACACTCTTGCACCATAGTGCAACTGTGCCTGCGTTGTAGGGAATGATTGTTTATGTGCAGGAAGGTTTCCCTTCCTGCACAAAATCAATCAATAATGGAGATTTATTACTTCTATGTGTGCTGCATTCTGTATTTGAGGTGAGGCCGGGTGCGTGCTGTGAGCCGGTGTGGCTGTCAAGAAGCGGAGTGGAAGGTGGCAGCGTCCCCTTCACAAGGGCAACCAAAGTCTTTGGGGACGGCATGTCTGCCGACTGAAGGTTTGGCTACAGTACGGGGAAGACAAGCGGTGTGCCACGGCGGCATTGGGCAAAGGTGTGGACAGCTTGTTTGCAGGGAGGATCTCAGTGGAGGACTGAGTGCCAACGCGGCCATTTTGAAGGGGATATCGGAGCTAGGCCCTGGAGCAGAGAATTAATTACCCCCTATAGGGAACAATCTGGCACAGGTGGCCCCAAATATTATCTAGCACTGGAGGTGCAGCCCGACACCCACATTAGGACTTCATGAAAGGAGGCCTAGGAGATGCGATTGAGGGTCGGCCCGCAGATGGACCAGGTCCAGGTTGAGAGGTGTAGGCCATAGCCGAAGGAGGAAAGATAGGAGCATCTTCTCACTGGGGGGGGCTGACACTTGGTCCCCTGGACAACCCGCCATCCTCATTTGGACCCTCGACCACTTCCACTAGCGCAGGGGTGGGTAAAAGTTGCCCACTCAAGCATTCTACCCCAGAGGGACACCGAGTTACTGAGACAATTGCAGTGCAGGAATGATAGAGAAGAAGTATGTGAGCTCCTTCGCTGATTGACAGGAACCAGACCTAGGTCTGACTCTGGAAAAAAGTTTACTTGATCTTTGCATAGGAGGCCCCGCCGAGATGTCCACCCACTGTGTAAGAAAGGAGCCCACAATCAAAGACCTCCTGCAGAAACCAGGCTCTAAGAGAGCAGATGGTCATGGTCCAAAACATTCTCAAGAGAAAGACATGGAGCAGACAGAGGAGCCGATAACACATGGCTTCCTGGAGCAACGCTTTGGTGCGGATAGGGAGGATTTTGCGGTGCTCAGATATCAAACAGCTCAGAATGGATATCCAAGAAATAGGTGATCATGTAGACTCTCTTGAGGGAGCAGTCGACCGTAAAGATGAAGAGCTTACTGAACAGGTCAGAGAACTGCTAGACCACAGAGACCACAGCGAAGAACTCCACTACCGCCTGGAGGACATTGAAAACCGCTTGAGGTGGTCCAACATCCGCATCAAAGGAGTGCCATGGCAGGAAATTGGAGGACTGGGTGGTTTGCTTTTTCCGCCGTGTCGCACCGGCACTTGGGGAAAAGGAGATCATCCTGGAGCACGACCTCAAAGCCGGGAGGCCATCATCCAACCCAGGTCAACAACAAGACATCCTCACTTTCTTCATTTCGTACAAAACAGAAGGAAGTCATAATGAATGCAACCGGAGACAAAGCAACTATCACTTTCAAAGGTCTTGAAGTTGAAATATATCAAGACCTCTCACCTCTCACTCTCCAGTGAACTAAAACCCTGAAATCAGCTGCGAACTACTAATGAGATAAGGGTATCCGCTATCGCTGGGGGCACCCATAACTGACTTTTGTGTGGAACAAAGAGCTGCAGGCGGTTCAGTCCCTGAAAGAAGCACAGAAGGTTCTTGGCATTAATCTGGAGGAAGAGGGTGTTGTGGAGTAACAGAAGGATGACACATCAGCCCATTGGCCACCAAATTCGATACGGCAATGGGGGACCGGGAGAGAGAAATTCATAAAGCCCTCTGAACTCGAAAGCCAGAAAGTAAGAAAAGCCTTGCAACGAAACTACAGAATTGTGCCAACACAGGGTAGTCCACGAAAGACTGATTTGTGAAGTTTTGTACATTGCACCCTCCTCCGGACCACTACAAGCAGCGGTTGTGTCCCGGTGGAGACCAAAATCTGCCTGATGAAGGGAGCTCGTTCCTCTTGAGATGATGATCGTTCACCAGTCATTTGGACTAATACACAATGGTGTGCCCAACACCCAACAGAGGGCTGTCTTCTTGTTATATCTGTCTTCTTTGTTTTATTCTCTATCAATCTCTTTTCTTCTCCCACTTTCCCTTTGGTATCAGGAGGCATTTTCAACAGGGATAGGATCTCAGTTAGGCAAGTCGGAGCCACAGGTTGTGCTAGTTGGGACTAACCAGATATGTAGGGACCGTTAATGGCAATTTGGGGGAGGGAGGGCCCAAGTGGGGAAGCTCAGCTTGGAACTCAGTGGATATGTAATCAGACAAGGCGTGGCTGTTTGGGTCTCTTTCTGGGGTGATGGCGACGGGTTGGGCGCATTGTCATCTTCCTGGTGGAGAGTGGGGCGGGGGTTGGAGAGGACTTGTTGAGCTTTAATGTCAGGGGCCTTAATTCACCTGTTAAAAGGCGCATGCTTCTTGCCATGCTGAGAGATGCCAAATGCAATATTTGTCTATTGCAAGAGACTCATCTACCAAGCACTGATTGGAAATGCCTCCGATCTAGATGATAGGCAATATTTTTCATCCAATGCAGGGAAAAGGGCGGGGGGTGGCTGTCCTCATAGTAACTCACTTTCCGGATAAAGTGCTGGACATACATACAGAGATGTGTTTAAACAGAGAGAGACCCCTTGTCAGCAACCAAGGGAGTGGAGTACTATCAGTACCAGTCCTTTTGGATGAAGTAGGACGGGAATCCATGAGCTAATAAGCATGACATAAGCGCACCAGCAGGCGAGGAGGTGTATGTATTAAAGCCCCTCTGCCTTGGACTTCATATGCACATTTTCTGGACACAGAATTAGAAATCTGGGGTTTCAGATTGAACCGATCAAGAATATACAGCCGTTGGGAAACAGCGATTATTGAAGTTCGTTTAAGAAGGGGGTCCAGTAAAAAACCATTCTTCGAGCCTGCAAAAGAAGTACAAGAAGAAGTGCAAATATAAACACTCTTTCATTCAGAGTATAACAATCAAACATACCACAAAGAAAAGTGAACGGAATGACTGTCTTGATAAAGATGGAACAATCATATACCCATCGAAACGCGTCAATGCATTTCTGTACATTACCCTGAGGGCAAGTTGGACCTGTAGATACAAAATAGAATATATGTATCCAGGCCAATCTTGCCAGAATTAGTCCTAGGTAACTGTTGAGTTACAAGACAAAGTATACTGTCTATCATTGTTTTTTCCCTATTCCTGATTTGATTAATTTTATTGTTTTTAATTATGTTGAACTGAGGCATTGTGTTTTATTATAGGTGTTTTATTATATAAATTGTGTTTTAATAATATTCACATGTACTAAAGAAATAAATTGACCTTTTTGCACTGCATGTTATAGTGGGATCATTGTTTGAGTGTTTCAGGGATTTTGAGTGATTTTTTTTTAAAGTTTATCTATGTGCTGTATGTGAATTAAGAAATCCACTGTTGATTAGGTGTTCTTCCTGATTGAGTGAATCAAGGGACACTTTGTTTTTTCTTGCATACAGAGACACAGGACAGGATGTTAGCATTGCGGCTAGCAGTGGGGAATCACACATACACAATTGCGTCTATATACGGTCCAAACGAGCATCAACAAACATTCTTTAGAATCCCCGGATGAGGACCTAATATTGGGAGGGGATTTTGATATGGTACCAGAATCACAACTAGATAGGTCTGCCCAACAACTAGTACACTTGGGGTCACTCTTGGACTCTATGTTACAGAAGCTGGGGGAGGTGGGACTGACAGACGCTTGGAGACACTGCTTTCCCAATATCCGGGAGTACACATTCTTCTCAGTGGCCCATCAAACCAATGCACGCATAGATTTGTTTTTGAAATCCCGGCATGTCAACAGAGACACAAGAGTGGTCCCAATAGGGACGGAGGCGCTCTCAGACCACTCGACTATCTCCCTCGAACTGCACCTAACCAGGGGACCCGCACGTCAGAGATCGTGGAATTTAAACCGCAAACTGCTCACATATGGCCCAAAGACACACAGGCAGCAATACAGGGTTATTTAGAGATCAATGACGATCGGTCGACTCCAAATTCCCTGTTGTGGTATGGGGGCACTTTACAGCTATAGCCGCAGGTGTGAATAAAGATAAAATGGATAAACGGGAGCACCTGGAGTCGCAGATCATGGAGCTGGAGGGAGTGCACCACCGTACAGGTGCGGTCCAAATCAGCTGACAACTTAATGCCACACAGCAGCAACGGAGGGCCTTGGACTGCAACCCAGTGAAATATTTTCTCTTGCGCTCCAAGCAGCGCTATTACGAGGGGGAGAATAAAGTTGGAAAACCTTTGGCGAACATGCTTTACACACAGATAAATGCGCATCACATTGGGGGGACAAAAAACAACTGTGACATCGCTGCTACCTTTGAGTCCTTTTATACCAATCTGTATGCAGTGGACCGCTTTGACCCGACAGTGGCCGAGGCCTATGTGCACGATGCTCAAGTGGCCTCCCTCCCGTCCCAGGACGCAACCAAGCTAGACGCAGATATCCATCTGGATGAGGTCCTACGAGCCATCCGGGGACTTACCTCTGGGAAAGCACCTGGAGAGGATGGCTTCTCGGCCGACTTTGATAAAGTTATTGCCCCCCACCGTGCCCCGGTGCTCGTCTGGCTTTTTAATTCATTTAGCAATACCTGAGCCCTGGCCACAACGATGGCTATGGTGGAGGTGGTTGTAATACCCAAGCCAGGCAAAGACCCACTGGACCGTGCATCTTACCGTCCCATATCTTTATTAAATGCTGATCTGAAAATTTTTACCAGCATACTTGCAGCTCGACTGATCCCTATACGCATGGACTTGTGGATCAGGGTTTATCCCGAAGCATAGCTGCAGCGATGGGACGGGTCAATTATGCCATCTCTTGGATAAGATTCAGCACACTCACAACCTGCAGTACTCCTCTCAGTGGATGACGAGAAGGCATTTGACCGGGTACATTGGCCATACTTGAAGCAGGTGCTCTATAGATTTGGGATCGGAGACAATTTTTGAGATGGGTATATTGCATATACAATGACCCAGAGGTGCACATAAGGGTGAACGGGGTTGTCTCTCGGCCTTTTCGGATCAGGAGGGGGACTCGTCAGGGGTGCCCACTGTCGTCCCTACTCTTTGCTCTTTGCATGTAGCAGTTCGCTGAAAGAGTACACAAAACTCCTACATGTCAGGGACCAGGATGTGAGACAGGGAACACAAAATGTTGCTATATGCGGACGATGTTGTGCTCTTCCTCATGTAGCCGTTAACCTTCCTGCCTTTCCTGCTAGGTGAAGTTGAGACCTTCAGCCAGGCTTGGGCTTTAAGGTCAACATCCAGAAAGCACAACCCTTCCTAAAGCTGAACAACAGCAGTTAGCGACGCAGTTCCTATTTACGTGGGCCTCCGAAGGCCTCCCATACTTGGGGCTACGGATATTCCTCACGCTTAAAAAGACAACTCAGGTGAACTATTCAAAGCTTTTATCTGAGATTCGAGGGGAGCTCTTGTACTGGAAGAAGCATGCAATGTCATGACTGGGTAGACTGGCAGGACAAAAGGGGGTGGTGATGGACATGGTTATATGCAAATCAGTCTGACCCTGTGCCTCATGGGAACAGTCCAGCCCGAACTGCCAAGCCATGTCTTCCCTGGACCGGAAACAAGCTTCCGAGGACCGGTTTCTGGCATTCCAGCCGTCTTCAGCCCGGCTTGCTTGAATCCAGTGGCAAAGTGAGCAAGGGACCCACATCTGAGCATACCCATCCACACTTATGGCGGCCAAAAGCGGTACAAAAGGGGGTGGTGATGGACGGAGGATCTGAATCAATCAAACACTCACACCCAGTCAAAAGATCTGGGTTTAATCCATCACCGTTCTTTAGCCCACTCTGCCACCCCAAGTCAGACATGGCTATATGCAAATCAGTCTGACCCTGTGCCTTATGGGAGCAGTCCAGCCCGAACTGCCAAGTCATGTCTTCCCTGGACCGGAAACAAGCTTCCGAGGACCGGTTTCTGGCATTCCAGCCGTCTTCAGCCCGGCTTGCTTGAATCCAGTGGCAAAGTGAGCAAGGGACTCACGTCTGAGCATACCCTTCCACACTTATGGCGGCCAAAAGCGGTACAAAAGGGGGTGGTGATGGACGGAGCATCTGAACCAATCAAACCCTCACACCCAGTCAAAAGATCTGGGTTTAATCCATCACCGTTCTTTAGCCCACTCTGCCACCCCAGTTCAGACATGGCTATATGCAAATCAGTCTGACCCTGTACCTCATGGGAACAGTCCAGCCCGAACTGCCAAGCCATGCCTTCCCTGGACCGGAAACAAGCTTCCGAGGACTGGTTTCCGGCATTCCAGCCGTCTTCAGCCCGGCTTGCTTGAATCCAGTGGCAAAGTGAGCAAGGGACTCACGTCTGAGCATACCCTTCCACACTTATGGCAGCCAAAAGCGGTACAAAATGGGATGGTGATGGACGGAGCATCTGAATCAATTAAACACTCACACCCAGTCAAAAGATCTGGGTTTAATCCATCACCGTTCTTTAGCCCACTCTGCCACCCCAGTTCAGACATGGCTATATGCAAATCAGTCAGACCCTGTGCCTCATGGGAACAGTCCAGCCCGAACTGCCAAGCTCTGGACGGGAAACAAGCTTCTGAGGACCGGTTTCTGGCATTCCAGCGTCTTCAGCCCGGCTTGCTTGAATCCAGTGGCAAAGTGAGCAAGGGACTCACGTCTGAGCATACCCTTCCACACTTATGGCGGCCAAAAGCGGTACAAAAAGGGGTGGTGATGGACGGAGCATCTGAATCAATCAAACACTCACACCCAGTCAAAAGATCTTGGTTTAATCCATCACCGTTCTTTAGCCCACTCTGCCACCCCAGTTCAGACATGGCTATATGCAAATCAGTCTGACCCTGTGCTTCATGGGAATAGTCCAGCCCGAACTGCCAAGCCATGTCTTCCCTGAACTGGAAACAAGCTTCCGAGGACCGGTTTCTGGCATTCCAGCCGTCTTCAGCCCGGCTTGCTTGAATCCAGTGGCAAAGTGAGCAAGGGACTCACGTCTGAGCATACCCTTCCACACTTATGGCGGCCAAAAGCGTAACAAAAGGGGGTGGAGATGGACGGAGCATCTGAATCAATCAAACACTCACACCCAGTCAAAAGATCTGGGTTTAATCCATCACCGTTCTTTAGCCCACTCTGCCACCCCAGTTCAGACATGGCTATGTGCAAATCAGTCTGACCCTGTGCCTCATGGGTAGACTGGCGGCCATTAGAATGACCCTTTTGCCACATATTCTGAACGTGATGCAGATGCTCCTGCTTCGGTCCCCGCTGGTGCTAGTGGCATAGCTGCAGCATCTTATCTGGAGCTTTATATGGGGAGGGAAGAGAGCTCCTATGGCACAACACCAGACATATCAGAGGCAGTAGGATGGGGGTATTATTGTTCCGCACTTGGAGTGATACTTCTAGGCAGTATTGTATTGTATTGGCACTTGTATAGCTCATGGCTACCCGGAGGCATACAAGCACTGTGCAGACTTAGGGGAAGGGCTGCTCTCTTTATGTGAACAGCCAGGTCTTTAATTGTTTTCGGAACTTCAGAAGGTTCAGTTCGCTCCGTAGATGTAGTGGGAGGGAATTCTAGAGTCTGGAGGCATTGAGTGAGAAAAGCCTGCCGCCACTTCTGGCCTTAGTGATCCTAGAGATCTCCCGCGAGATGGAGTTTATTTGATCGAAGTGTCTTACTTGCCCTGTATAGGCGAATCATGGACTTTGTGATTACTGGTCCTCTTCCATTCAGTGCCTTGTGGGCTATGCAGAGAGCCTTGAAGTTTATTCTCTCCTGCACTGGGAGCTAGTGGAGAGAGCGCAGAGCCAGTCTTGCTGAGCGCCGATTGGGGGTGTCGTGGGCAGCCTTGCTGCACAATTCTGTATGACCTGCAATTTTGAAATCACCTTCTTTGGGTCACCCAAATAAAGGGCATTACCATAATCCAATCTGGACAGAATCAGTTCCTGGGTCACTAGTCTTTTTGCTAGCAGGGGTAGGGGAGGGAGGGTTTTTCTGATAATTCTTAGTAGGCCATAGCATGAGGCGGCCGTCTTCCTTGCCTGGGATTTGAAGGTAAGGTTCTGGTCAAGCCAAATTCCCAGACTTTTGATCTCAGTTTTAGGGGTTGGCACTGAGCCCATAGAGGATGGCCACAAAGTTTTTGGAAAGGAGCTTAATGAGTTGCCGAGTATCATGAGTTCTGTCTTCTCACTGTTGAGTTTCAAATGGGAGAGACTCATCAATTTTACGACTTCCTCCAAAAAGGGGAGGACACCATTGGTTCATTGGCTAGGATGGCTCAAAGATACAACCAACTGAGTGTCGTTGGCGTATGTCACCATGTGGATCGCAAAGGGGGACACTATTTCTGCCAATGGGGCCATGTAGGCATTAAAAAGGGTAGGACTCGGTGAGGAGCCCTGTGGTACTCCGGACTTTAAGTGCATGGGCCGTGAATTGGTATTGCCCTTGAAGACCTGAAAGGATCTCCCTGTTAAGAAGGACTGGAGCCATGATAAGGCTGTTCCCCTCACTCCTACCCTCCTGAGGCAGTGAATCAAGACACAGTGGTTAACCGTGTCAAAAGCCGTGCTCAGAACGAGGAGGATTATTGCTGCTGCTCCTCCTATGTCCAGTAATTTTCTTGTTTCCTCCACCACTGATAGTATAGCAGTTTCCATCCCTTGACCGGGGTGGAAGCCCATTTGGGAGGGGTGGAGGGCTCCGTTGGTTTCAAGAAAAGCGTATAGGGTGCAATTGGTATGTTTCTCCGCTATCTTGCTAATAACAGGCAGGAGTGAGATGGGGCGGTAGTTACCTAGATCAGTTGGATCTAGGTTAGACTTTTTTAACAGTGCGCGTACAACTGCGATACATGATTGAGTGGTGTAAATTGGAGTCAGAGAAACACTGGTGGTTTATTGACCACTTGATCATAAGCATGCATATCTGGTAGGCACCTTGGCTCTCTAAACAACATCGCCTGGTCGGGGGCCTATGCCTCTCCGGTTTTGAGAGCCACTCTTGGGGTGTGAGACAGGGTGCAAGAATCTTGTGGCCTCTCAACTTCCAAGTCACCACTGGCTCCTTTTATAGGCAACCCGGACCTCCCACTGGCAGGAACAGGGAACATCTACCTTAAATGGCAAGAGGCCAACTGCAAAAGAATTGGAGACCTTTTTGATGAAAAGGGAGCAATGGAATTTTGCCGCCTTATTTCAAACTTTAGAGTCCTAAAGGATGCCTATTGGCAATACCTTGGCCTGCGCCACTGGGTGATTCAAGTACAGGTGTACCCCCACGCTTGCCACCCCCTCCCTAAGTTTGAGCTATGCCACATAACTCAGACTTCGGACAAGCACCTGCTATCAGACATATATACCTTTTTGAATGTGCCTAAGCATAGCACTAAATCCCCCGAGTAGCACTGGTGGGAGTCTGAGCTTGAGCGCAAATTTCCCCCTAGAGAGTGGAATTATATCATCCAAAGGGCCAGGGCCTCCTCTTGCAGTACTGCGGGTAAGGAAATGTTTCAGAAAAATAGCACATTTCTAGTACTACACCCCCGCTAGGGTTGCACTGTGGAAAGGGGGCAGATGGTCTCTGCTGGTGCCATTGTGGAAGGCCTGGAACCCACACAGATACCCTCTGCATTGCCCTTGGATACAAGCTTACTGGGACTCAGTCCTTCGGGACATGGACGCCATGTACCATAGGACATACCCAGATTTTCCAGCTACCCATTATTAGGACTCCCCAACGCCCTTACATACCCTCTCAAATCTTTCCAAAAGAGAGCGATTACTTTTGCGCTGGGTACTGCCAAGCAGGTGTTGTTGTCTAAATGGGGAACAAAAGGAGGTCCCTAACTGACTGGATTGGCTACATAAAGTCCGGGAGTGATTCAGAGACTTTTCTTCTTCATCTCAGGGTTTAGCATAATTTCCGTTGATGGCAGACAGTGACACTGAGAGGCACTGTTTGCATTGTGTTTTTAGTCTTTATGGTTTCGGAAATATCACCCTATAGTCGTGGTTAAACCTTGACAGTAAATTCCAGTCATCCAGTTTAATCTGATTCTAAGTCAACCCACACCTACTGAAATCTTTACAGCAACTGAATATTTCAACATATGGTCCTGCGATATTTGTTAACCAGAAGAGACATATTTGCTTGTGCAAATCCCATTCCAGAACTGTTTCCACTGTAATAACGTGCTCCCAGCCAGTATTCCCCTGAATTGTAACTATTACCTCCAGGCTTCTGACTACTGGTTTCCTAGTGCACCTCAACACATGTGAATTGGCATATTGGTTACGTAAATATTAGTATGGATTATATTGGGACTCCTGTTCTTCTAGCAACGTTTTACATTATTAGATTTTGGGGAATTTATTACTTGAATCCCCGCCACTTGGACTTGGAATCCATTGTGTGTGGCCTTGTGCCTCGAACCCTTGCTATAGAGGGGCAGAGAGAAGACATAACACAGGCAACTATATACAGTGCTTCCTTGTTTCTAGGACCTTCGTCCCACTGACTGTATCTGTAAGGAGATACTACAGTAAGCTCTAAAATTCACAGCACATATTAAGAACACCAAAAACCTTCCTCATAAACTAAAATTAGCTGTGTATAGACAGAATATCGAGTTTTAAATATCGACATATACAAATATTGAGTTGGAAATATAGTGATACAGAAATATCGACAGCAATAATATCATGGTCAAGAATATCGACTTTAAGGTAAGAAATATCGTTTTTGAAAATATCGTAGTTAGTAATATCGTTTGCAAAAATATAGTTGATTAAAATATAGATTTTAAGTTAGTGTTATGTATTTTATTATGTATTGTAAAAGTTTGTGATTTATTTTTTTGTATAAGAATTGTTTAAAAAAATATCTGTGTTAAATTTTTAGTAGTTATTAATTTTATGTTAATTACATTTTGTGTTTTTTAGTACTGTAGCAGGTTGTGGGTTCATAGGGGAATAGGGTGGGAAGCATTTTAATTATAATAAATGAATTAATATTTTTTATTTATTAGTATTTATTTTATTTAAAGTTTATAGTATTAATTCTGGGAATACATTTATTATTAGTTAATTAAAAATTGGCTGTTAATTTTTATTAATTAATTAATTGGTACTTATGTTAATTGTGTTATTGTTTTTGGAGCGGGTTGTGAGTTTATAGGGGAATAGTGTGGGAAGTAATTTAATTATAATACATTTATCAATATCGACTTTAAGGTACAAATATCGTTTTTGAAAATATCGAAGTTAGTAGTATCGTTTGCAAAAATACAGTTGTTTAAAATATCGATTTTTAAGTTAGTATTATGTATTTTATTATGTATTTTAAAAGTTTGTGATTTTTTTTGTATTAGAATTGTTTAAAAAAATATCTGTGTTAAATTTTTAGTAGTTATTAATTATATGTTAATAAAATGTTGTGTTTTTTTATTTCTGTAGCGGGTTGTGGGTTTATAGGGGAATAGGGTGGGAAGAAATTTAATTTTAATAAATTAATTAATATTTTTTATCTATTAGTATTTAATTAATTTAGATTTTATAGTGTTAATTGTGGAAATAAATGTATTATGAGTTGATTATTAATTGGTTGTTAAGTTTTAATAATTAATGAATTGGTAATTATGTTAATTGTGGTGTTTTATTAAGAGCTGGTTGTGGGTTTATGGGGAAAAGGGTGGGAAGTAATTTAATTATAATAAATTCATTATTATTTTTTATTTATTAGTATTTATTTAATTTAGATTTTACAGTGTTAAGTGTGGAAATAAATGTATTAATAGTTAAATAGTAATAAGTTGTTAATTTATATTAATGAATTAATTGGTAATTATGTTGAAAAAAATGTTTAGGACTGGGTTGTAGCTTTATTGGGGAATAGGATGGTAAGTCATTTATTATAATCAAATGAATAATATTTTTAATTTATTAATATTCATTTAACTTATATTTTATAATGTTAATAGTGAGAATTAATTTATTATTAAATAGTTATTAATTGGTAATTATGTTAATTGTGTCATTTTGTAGGAGCGTGTTGTGGGCGTATAGGGGAAAAGGGTGGGAAGAAATGTATTTATAATTAAATGTTAATAATGGTAATTAATTTAAAAAAAATATGACAATTGTGTAATTAAGTTGAGATGTGAGTTGTGGGGTTTATAGTGGTAAAGGTTGGGAAGTAAAGTATTTGAAATAAATTAACAAGTTGTTGCTAATCGATATTAATGTAATAATGTAAAATTAGTTATGGAAATTGTGTAATGATTTTGAGGTGTGTGTTGTGTTTATTGGGGTAGAGGGTGGAAAGTATTTTAGGTTTAAGTAATTAAGTAGTTGCTCATTAATATTCATTCATTAGTTGATAAATATTTATGGTCATTGTTTATTTTTATATTGAGTGTGGATTTTGGTATTTTATAGGGGTAACGTTTGGTGAGTAAGTTAATTTTTATCTGCCTTAATTTGTTTTGTAATTAATAATGTTTGTTTATTTGATAATTAATTAAATAAATTATGGCAATACCATTGTTTTTTTTAGAAATGTAGAAATGTGTTGTGAATTGTGTGGTGTTATAGGGTAGGAAATAAAAAATATTAAATTTATGTAACAATTAATGTTTTTGTTTATAATTCATTTCTATTATAGTTATTTGTTTGTAAATTCTTTTAAACATTTTTATGAAGTATTGTGTGTAGGTATTTTTTAACACTACGATATGTTTCTTTATTTTGAAATTTTAAATATTTTTATATATGTTGTCTTTTTTTGTTTATTTTAACATCTTTTGTATTGAAGTTGATATTTTGTTTCTTTTAAATTTTGAATTGACTTCAGGGGGAATATTAATTTTTACCCCTCCGCTATTCAACTCTTTCTCTACTGTAGCAGTCACTGGAGTGGGATTTCAATTTGTACCCCTCCGCTATCCAACACTTTCCTTACTATTGCAGTCACTGGAGTAGGAATAGTAATTTTTTTCCCTCCTCTAACCAACACTCACTGGAGTGGGAACAGTAATTTTTACCCCTCCGCTATCCAAAACTTTCCCTACTGTTGCACTCGCTGAAGTGTGAATAGTAATTTTTACCCCTCCGCTATCCAACACCTTCCCTACTGTTGCACTCACTGGAGTGGGAATAATAATTTTTACCTCTCAGCTATTAAACACTTTCCCTACTGTTGCACTCACTGGAGTAGGAATAGTAATTTTAACCTCTCCGCTATCCAACAATTTCCCTACTGTTGCACTCACTGGAGTGGGAATAGTAAATTTTACCCCTGTGCTATCCAACACTTTCCCTACTGTTGCACTCCCTTGAGTGGGAATAGTCATTTTTATTCCTACGCTATACAACAGTTCCCCTACTGTTGCACTCAATGGAGTGCAAAATGTAAGTTTAAAATTTCTTAAATATTGTAAAGTTTTAATTTATAATATAATGTTTTTTTGTACTTTACAGTATAAAGGTAGGATGTCGATATTTTTTGATATCGATATTTATGTGTCAATATTTATTTATGGGGATGCTATTGTAATCGATGTCTTACAAGCATTATATTAGTGTATGAAGTCCTATCTGGGTGAAAGAAGGTGCTATTAGCTTTTGGTTTATTGTGTCCGTCATTAAAGCTATCATCACCTTCTCCACAACTAGAGAAAGATACAATTTTCCATGGATATTGAGTTTACTGAGGTCCTGATTCACAAAGAGGCTCTGTAGTGGCGGCAGAATCTCCATAATAAGAAACTGCAGTGTGGAGAGTCTGCCATGACTGTAGAGACTCCTCCACGACTTCAGAGGTTCTTTGTGACTCAGGCTCTGAGTTCTTTATGCCACACAGGTTGTCAGATTTAAAACCATCTGCCATCTTTCGGGGAAAACACTACTAAGTGGCCATTGGGAAGTCCAAATTACAAAAAAAGATAATAACATCTTACATTCCTGGTAAACTACAGTGGTAAACAACAGTGCACAACAAAGACTCCTTAACCATGGACTATTTCAGAGCCAAGAACAAACTTCACATTGGTGACCAAGAGGTGTGGAATCAGTTGCACATTACTAGAGACATGGATTTTGCAACCAGAAAATTCCAGTACAGTTTTGTTAGGAGACTGAACAGAATGAGGAGTCCCTTCTAGCTCCATATATCAGTAAATTACCTTAAGATGAAGAATTATTCTCTCTGTAACAACTCACAGAAGGGTGAGCTTATACAGAGGCTGCTTGCTTGTCCTTCAGATTGGACTGCCAAAGATACACGCAGTAATGGCAATTCGCTTTTCCCTGCACAGAAGCCCTAAAACCTTCTCCCTACGGAGTCTGCTGCAAACACGCCTATGTCATTTGCTTAGTATATGATAGTGATTAAACAACATGTCCAACAGATGCTGGGAAAAATACTACTGAAGAGGAAAATGTTTGAACAGGAGCATCTCTGGGCATAGCAATAGAATGAGGAAAATGAACAAGAGGAGAGTCTGTTGTTAAAAGCACAAGGATAAACAAGATATTTTTGCTAAGGAGAGGGAAAGACCACATCATTTTACTTTCCGACCAAATTTATTCACCCCAATGTCCCATGCAACTCAGTTTGAACTAATTATTCATTTCAGATGTTTTGCGATGGTTCTCAAGCTAGCAACTCGTTTGTGAGATTAAAATATAAAATAATGGGCAACCGAAGGCAGCAGCTCTAGATAGGAGTGAGAGCTAACTGAGAATGCAAGTCAGGGATGTGACTTTATTTTTATAACTGACACATGCACTGATGCAAGTTCTCACCCTAGCCTGGTAGAAGCTACACCGCCAGGTTTTGGAATTTATACGTTTAACAGTTATCTGTTTCACAGGCAAAAAAACTAATAACCAACAGTACACAACAATAAAACACTTGGATTTCCAAAACTTTTTTGTGTGCTTGTCTTTGTCTTTATTTCTTTTATTCTTGGTCACATTCTTCCACTCTCTTGTGCCAACGCGTTTCGTCGTGTTTGGGTGTGTACCCACGACTTCCTCAGGGCTGGAAGTAATATATAAATTCACTACATCATATATTGACCTTATTAATGACCTACTACACATGTGTTGAATGATTTTATAGAATATTTGAATCATAATGATATGAACATAAGGTTTACCACGCATGCCAGCACTGAAAAAGTAGTATTCTTGGATGTAGAACTGTATACCAAAGAGAGACAGATAATGAGTAATATGTTTCGCAAACCTACTGCCTCCAACTCCTTGTTACATGCACAAAGCGCACATCCTAGACATCAAATTAGAGCTATCCCCTATGGGGAAATGTTGAGAGCTAGACGTAATTGCAGTGAAGAAGAACACTTTCAATCATGTATCTCGCACATGGAGAAACGCTTTATGCTAAGGGGTTACAAACATAGGGATATTGTGCAAGTCAAAAATCGTGTTATGAGAACTAAGAGGAGTACAATATTAAAACCCAAAGACAAAAAGAAAGAGGAAGCGGGACAAATTAGGATGATCACAGAATACACAGAGATGAGCACTATACTACGCAAAATCCTTACAAAACATTGGCACATATTACAAGCAGACAGAACATTGAAAGAATTCTTAGCAGAGAAACCTCAGATCACATTCAGAAGAGGGAGGACTTTGGGAACTTTACTCAGTCCTAGTTATCCTATAACACCGATGACACCATTGTGGTTATCTGAGATATCTAAAGGTTTTTTTAAATGTGGTAACTGTGGGATGTGTAGGTTTGCGACACATAAGACTAAGACATTCAATGATAACAAAGGGAAAATGTTTACCATTTTGTCCAACAGTACCTGTGTAACAAAATATGTGATATATGTTATTGAATGTAAATGTTCAAGAAAATATGAAGAAAGCACCATTAGGGCACTAAAAGATCGAGTAGGAGAACACATGCGAGCAATCAAAAATAATGACTGTAGATACCCAATTGCTGAACATGTGCATACATGCAAAGACCAAGGACCAGTAAAATTGTTTATATTTTATGGCATTGAACATGTTAAGCTAGACCCACGAGCTGGTAACAGGGAGCTGAAACTGCGGATGCATGAAGCCCGTTGGATCATGCGCTTGCAAATAGTAGAAGAGGGACTCAATTTCGATCAGGAATTGCAATATTTCCTAGGAGACTGAAGGGGCTTATGCATGTGGTCCTATTGAGACTCAGACATAACTGTGATGATTTGATGTAGAATACTTTAAGTAGGGAGCTTGGAACCTATCGGAGGAGAGTCATATTTTGACATGGTGGAATATTTGATATAGTCATTAAGATAAGCCAAACGGCGAATAACTTGTGTCAATTGTTTGGATGCGATCAGATTGTCAATAAAGTTGGAAAGGCTATTAATGTGAAGGAAAACTTTAGCAGGGTGATAGGATGCTTCAAATGTATATTTTTTTAAATGCATTTCGACACGACATTTTAAATGATATATGTTTGTAGTTTACTATTTGGGAGATAATTTCCGGCAGAGAATATAATGTTTTGAGGGTTAAAGAGACATAAACGCGACAATATTATTGTTTGGACATTAGTATATCCAAATATTTCCACTCTAAGATGGCCCCGTTCTAGATGAGGTTACAGTCCTCTTTCTATCTCCATGGAAATCTCCATAACTATGCTCGCTGATGTGATGGCGGTGTCTCTAGATTTGGGCAGACACGCGCAAGGAAGCTCAACGGTATGTGGCGCGTATATCCGAGTATATAACATTATTAAAGTTTATTTTTAAATTGCGTATTAAGAACACTTGCAGTACCAACACGCATTTTTAATATATTGTAGATTCCTCGTACTCTGGGGGTCGGCAACTAACCCGGCGGTGATACTGGTTCCGCGGAGAGCGGGAACAATATTGTGGAGTAATGGTCCGACGTTTTTCTTAACTGAGGCATAAATAAATAACTTTAGTCAATTATATGTCTCAGGAGTATAAATATATTGCAATTACAGTTGAGAGATATATATACAATAACATGAAGGGTTAAGTTTGGGAATGAACACTTTGATATTTACATTGGATTTCGTGTTACAATTTAGGAGGAACGTCTAATTGTGAACACATAATGAAAAAATAACTGTTGATTATCAGTTTGGGACCTTTCTGGTGCTTGGTTGGAACTTTGTCAATCTACTTAGAGCAATTTTATTACACATTTTTCTTCAGATATCGGTTGAAGGAACAAGTTGCATTTAAGATTGTGGAGGTGCCGGATCATTTTAAAGGGAACGTGAAAGTTGAACAGCTAAATAATAAATAAGTGGAATTTGGTAGAATAACGCCCTTACATTGGTTATGCTGATAATATACGTGGTTTTAAAACATGGGTCATCTTATAGGTATCATGGTTGAACTAACCAAGAAGTAAGAGAATTAAAAGAGAATCTGGGGATAATAACTTCCTGCTGTGGAAACTGCGAGAATAGGTAAGATTCTGCCTCTCGCGTTGTACCACTGTAATATGTAGCGATTAGTGTGGTTTCATGCCTCCGTGGTTTTGAGCCCTAACTTATTTTTGGTATTTTTGTCATTGACTTATATCTTACAGGACATTGATATTCTAAGGACATGGAAGGTATCAATGATGTTTTTCTTTTTCTGATATAATTTCCTTTTTAAATAATCTATGGGGTACTCATCTTGATTAATAGAGCACAGCTTTACAATGTGCACAAGTAACTGACTCACAAGGTGCTTAATGAACTCTAGTAGCTTGGTCAACACAATGATCTGTTGTGACAAGGTATTACTGTAATTCTTTGATGGTGCACTTGATTTAGTACTCCCTGCACATACTCAAATTGGTGCTTTGTCTGGCTTAGGGTTAATCATTGTAATTAATAGGGTCAATATATGATGTGGTTTATTTATATATTACTTCCACCCCTGAGGAAGTCATGGGTACACACGCAAACACGACGAAACACTTTGGCACAAGGGAGTGGAAGAATGTGACCAAGAATAAAAGAAATAAAGATAAAGACAAGCACACAAAAAAGTTTTGGAAATCCAAGTGTTTAATTGTTGTGTACTGTTGGTTATTAGTTTTTTTGCCTGTGCGACATATAACTGTTAAAATTGTACACAATCGTGGATTGAGCTTTAGGAGGGATTGGGTGTTTACTCTCCTTTTCTGTGAGCACAGCTACATAAGGGGGATACAGGTTATATTATTTTGAATCTTTGATAACGCTGTGTACATTTTACATGAGCGCCCCTTATCTCTTTAAACACCTTCTTCTCAAGTTTTGGAATTTATACACTGGATAAAAAGGATAGGAAAGGTGGAGGATTCGCTATTCTTTACAGGGAGTCGCTGGTTGGTTCCTTTTCTTCCTCCACTTTGTCGGTCTGTTCAGCATTATCTTTTAGCTGCCAGTTAAGTGCTCAACTAAATTTTAAAGGTATTTTAGTTTATCGACTGCCAGGACTGAGAAGTCCTTCCTTGGACAATCTTCACAATCTACTAGAGGATGTGTTTGCAGCTCCCAATTTGACAGTGATGGGGGGTTTTAATTTCAACCAGGAATCAACCACAAAGCCATACACAGTAAACTTCCTTGATATTATGTAGAGTTTTGTGCTCTCACAATTTGTCAAGGAGGCCACCCATAGGGCGGGCCATAGATTAGATGGAATTTTCTCTAATAAACCCCATATTTCGGTAAAGGATATCTTACCACTTACCTGTCAGATCATTCAGCCATTCTATTGAACATGAATATATGATGTTACAACTTGAACAATTACAACGCATGCTTTTACAATGTGATTTTTACATCACAACTGCCATTACATCGAATGATTGTTTAACGCATGCCATTACAGTGCACTTGTTTAAACTACCATTACAACACATTCCCTTACAACCCATACCATTACAATGCATAAGATTACAATTTATAATACATTTAGGGCAACAGTAGGGTAAGAGTTGGATAGTCTAGAGGTAAAAATTACTATTCCCACTAAAGTGAGTGCAATAGTATGGTAAGTTTTGGATAGTGTAGGGGTAAAAGTTACTACTACCACTCCAGTGAGTGCAACAGTAGGGAATGTGTTCAATAGTGTAGGGGTAAAAATTACTATTCCCATCTACCCCAAAACTCATACCCACCATAAAGCAAAATAATCTCCATTACTTATCTTCTAATTTGTTGTAATGGCATGCGTTGTAATGGTATGCGTTGTAATGGCATGCATTGTAGTGACATGCTTTGGAATGGAATGCGTTGTAATGGCATGCAATGTAAAGGCAGTTGCGTTGTAACAGTTGTGTTGAAAAGCAGTGCGATATAATGACTGCGTTGTAATGGCTGTTTCCCATTTAACATTGGGCTTATAGAAACTGCCCCTCAAATTGGGGGTGGGGGGCAACAAGGAGCAGGTTAGTCAGAGCTTAGAATAGGATTAATCAACAGAATTTCCAAACAAATGTAATTAGTTAACAGCCAGAGTTTGGGGAAGATGTAGACAATAATGCCAGTTTTTACAACAAATGCCTGGATATAAATGTTTCTTCCTCAGTACCTTTGGTCCCCGTACCTTAATGGTGCAATCATCCTACAGCCCCTTGGTACTCGGGAAAATGAAAGAGAGGTAAACTAAACTGTAAAAAACAAGAACGCATTTGAAGAACAGATTATGATCATGTAAGGAGATATAAATATATAAACAGAGTCTGAGTAAATATAAACAACAGATAAGGAGCAAAAAAACGTTGTATTTCTCCCAAAAATTAATTAGAAATTGTGAAGAACTCCTCTAAGGAACTGTTTAGAACTCTATTGTCCCTTACCTCTCCACACATCCCCGAGATTGTGTCAACTCAGTCTCTGTGTGATAAGATTGGCGCACAATTTTTGCATAAAGTAGAGAGTACCTTTAATGAAGTTGACAGTTTTGATCTAAGGAGAAACTATCTACTCCTGATACTGAGCTTGTAGTGGTTCAACCGGTCGGGGAGCCCTGTTTTGGAACGTTCATCGACTTGGACAAAACACAAGTAATGGATCTAATGGCGAAAACTAAATCAGGATCTCCCACCGATCCCTGTCCAGTAGCTGTGGTGAAAATGGCCCAAGAGGTAGTAGCAGATAAATTGTTAAGAATTATCAATCTGAACTTTAAGGCAGAATTATTCCGAAAGATGTGGAAAACAGCCTCAATTTGGCCTACTATTAAAAAACCTAATTTACATCCAGAAGATGTAAACAGCTATCGTCCTATATCATGATTACCCTTCCCTGACAAAATTATAGAGAGAGCAATGAACACACAGCTTGTGGAATACATTGGTGCACATATGTGGTCAAACGAAACCCAACACGGCTGTAGAGCCGGACATAGCACTGAGTTGGCCCTGATTAAATTGGTTGATGAACTCAGGGAAGCATTGGACAATGGTGGGAAGGTCGCCCTCATTCTATTAGATTTATTGGCGACCTTTGACACTGTTCAGTAATAGGAGTGCAGGGATCAGCTCTTCTTCTGCTAGAATCCTTTTTGGAAGACAGGATAATATTTGTTGCCATGGATTTGTATAATTAATAAAGGACAAGGGAACCCACTAGGTAAGCAAGGACCTGGGGTATCAATTAAGCAAAAGACAACGGTCCTTGGCAGTGAAAATAACAACTTCAATAATTATAGGCCACAATATGCACTATAATAAACAAAAAGTCCAGCCGGACTTTGGGATTTATTCAATACTCAAATATGTTAGATCAGACGAAACAACAATGAAACAGTGGGACTCAGTCCTACATCCACCATGCTACACATACATTAGACAGTACATATAGTTAGGGTATTTCAGGCATATAAAGAAACAGGAGCAAAAAGGAAATTTACAGTGCATTTGCTTCACATATGTGGGAAACACATGGTTTTTGGCACATAATAGTGCACTAGTGTGTAAACCACATATTGTGTCGACGGCGTTTCGATCCAGTTAATAATAATGGATCATCATCAGGACATTCATTGCTTGCCTGAATTAAAGGACTGCATTGACAGGAAGGAAAGGGAACATATAACAATTCATTAATCAACTGTGTTACTCATAGGACAATTCTAATGCAAACTCATACCATGCTTAAGGTGCTAATGGTCATCCATGTGAAAGGGTGTCAGGCAACCTGTGCCAACCATCCACGGCGCAGTAGTGATCAAACCACAAGGCACAATGCGCCCATGTCTGCCCCCCTACTAACCGTACGTGTTGTAGGTCTACCCCTCCATGGCCACTTGATAACCGCAGTTAAGAGGTAAGCTAACCCTCCATGTATTCCATCATCTTCCTACCCGGCATAGTAACTAGTCCTTGCTTAATCTGGGCTCATTATCCTTAGGCATCTTATCTATTGGGCAGACGAATTGTCTCACCAGCTCGCTCAATCTCATCACCGCACGGCTCCAGATCTTGAAGCCGGCTCACCCCCCACTCCGTTAGACCTCGCACCCACGTAATTATTCCTTTTTGCAATTACTCAATTCCGTGTTGCACATACGCGGTACGTGCACTAACTTTCCAATACTCTGTTATATACCACTTGGGCATGCTATAGGCACCAATTTAATACATCATGTTCACAACACATACTCCTATTGTGGCATGGTTTGATCACTACTGCGCCGTGGATGGTTGGCACAGGTTGCCTGACACCCTTTCACATGGATGACCATTAGCACCTTAAGCATGGTATGAGTTTGCATTAGAATTGTCCTATGAGTAACACAGTTGATTAATGAATTGTTATATGTTCCCTTTCCTTCCTGTCAATGCAGGCTTTTAATTCAGGCAAGCAATGAATGTCCTGATGATGATCCATTATTATTAACTAGATCGAAACGCCGTCGACACAATATGTGGTTTAAACACTAGTGCACTATTATGTGCCAAAAACCATGTGTTTCCCACATATGTGAAGCAAATGCACTGTAAATTTCCTTTTTGCTCCTGTTTCTTTATATGCCTGAAATACCCTAATTTTATGTACTGTCTAATGTATGTGTAGCATGGTGGATGCAGGACTGTGTCCCACTGTTTCATTGTTGTTTCGTCTGATCTAACATATTTGAGTATTGAATAAATCCCAAAGTCCGGCTGGACTTTTTGTTTATTATAGTGCATATTGTGGCCTATAATTATTGAAGTTGTTATTTTCACTGCCAAGGACCGTTGTCTTTTGCTTAATGGATTTGTATAAGTCTACATCTTTCAAGCTTCCATGCGGAGTACCACATGGCTCCTCGTTAAGCCCCACCCTTTTTAACATATATGTATATTGCAGCCCTGGCTCCAGTTGTAAGATCCTTTGGTTTTGCACTAACCTCTTACGCTGATGACACACAAATTGTCATAGCAGTCACGGTTCAATCGTATTCTGTGAACAAGCAATATAATGATTGCATGTCAGCCGTAAATTTTTGGATGAGTCTCAACTGTTTAAAGTTGAATAGTAATGAAACAGATGTACTGCTGTTTGGTAATGACCCCTCCTTTTGGTCCCCTAGCTGGTGGCCTGCAAACTTAGGCAAATTACCAGAGTCCGTTGAAAAAGCAAAGAATTTTGGAATTATAATAGAAAGCAAGCTCTCTTTTGGGAGTCAGATTAATGCTCTAACATCATCCAAACTACTTTATTATAAGTAAAATCGGAAGATTCTAGCATACTTCCCAGAAAATACGAAAAATCCAGTAAAATCAGCTTTGGTATTGACAAAGCTGGGCTATTATAATGGTCTTTAGCTCAATCTTAGGGCCCAACAGCTTAGGAAACTACAGGTGCTGCAAAATACAGCAGCCAGAGTTTTAACACGTACTCCTAAACATGTTTCGGTTAGGAAAGTTGTTAAGCAGCTGCACTGACTGCCAGTACAGGAGAGGATTCAGTTTAAGGCCTTGTGTTTTGCCTACAAAGCCTTGTTAAAACAAGGACCATAATCCTAGGCCAGAATTGTAGCTGCTACAGACCTAAAAATACGCTACGGTCATCTAATCGGAATCTCATGGTGATACCAAAATTTAACAGAAGGAACTGGGGTGGTAGAAGTTTCTGCCTTGGTACCGTAACAATCTGGAAGTCACTCCCATTACCTATTCGATCTGCCACCTCCCTTCTTAAATTTAGACTGGAGTTGAAAACATGGCTTTTTAGTATATCAGATTTGCTTTGCCTGCTGCTGGTGTTCTGTCCCTCTGCTGACTGCCGCATCTCCAACCTGCTAACAACCTCTGGTGGGACAAGGGTCCCAGGGGCAACGTAGCGCAGCTCTCTCCCACCGCAACAAGGGACGCCCGCGGGACGCAGCCCAGACCAAGGGCGGGCCCGTCTGTGCCCGTCAGGGGTCGGAAGAGGCTGGGCTGGGCCACCCCTCTGACATCTGCTATTCAGGATAGCATCTTTGCAGGAAGTCCTAAGCACAGCAATATAATTGTCCATCTTATCTGAGAGTGGGTTACCTCGTAGCTCTAAAATCAGACTGTTTGGGTTTGTTAGAAAATGAGCAAACTTAGGGGAGCAGCTGGGACACTGAACACATTTCTTGTGAGGGCTGAGTCACTGTTAACCCATGAAATCGAACTTACAGAGCCTCATCCGTCCCTCCCTATCACTAGGCGGTTTGGTCACATATAGCGTAACTCGCATAATTCCAAAAAACGTGCCACCAACGGAAGTATGCTCCGCTCCCACAAATCTATCTCCACCAAACCCGGGAGCCTCTAGTAAGGCTTCCCTGGACGCACCTAGTCTTAACACCACAGCTCGGGTGGTATGTCCACAAAGGAATTCTAAAATGAAATCACCAACTGCCAAAACTGTAACAAGAAAGAGGAACATTGGGACGACTAAGATGAAGACCAAACATATTAAAAGCTGCCAACCTGTTCATAATGTATCAGACCAGGCGGCCATTTCTACCGACTCAGTGGACACACAGACTGATGCTTTCCCAAACCCTGCCTGCAACAATCCTAATATATATACCATGGTTGTCGCTGTTGATACCAACTCTGCAGTGAAATCCATTGGAATTGTATTGGCAAACCTTAAGGTTCTAATAAATCGAACTTTGACACACTTTGTGGGAAACTGGAGCATTTGGACTCTGAATTGGTTAACCTGAGGGGGGGGGGGTGGAATTTGTTTACAATGATGGGGGGGGAGATTTCTTCAACTATTCCGGGCGGCACACAGGGGTAGGAGCTCCAATCTGGTTCAGTTCAGAACAAAGACGTTATAAATTGTAGTAATTCCAATGTACTTCCAGTACCACAATTTATTAGCGAACAGGGGGGAAGACAGGTTACCCCTCAACTCAATGTAGTTAACCTAAATTCTGACCTAGGTTGCAGTAATTCTATTTAGTCACGGACCAGTGATCTGAGAGTTAGGAAAGATACTGCTAGTAGCCTTAGGAAGGCTCACGTGAGGCCAAATACTGATGTACTAAATTTACCTCCCGCCTCCTGTCCCTATGTGTTGGTGTTGGCTGGGGTCCCTAACTTAGTGGAGGATCAAAGGGAGTCTTGGGTAGACCTGCCCAATAAGTCCATAGACTGGCTTTGTAAATATAAGGGTTTTCACCTATCCAATATGAATGACATTCTTATGGCCAGAAGAGTAGCGTGGGTTGGCCATTCTGCCAAGCATATAAACGTTGACTGCATTGTATTGAATTTTCGCAGACATCACATGGTTCACCGCGTACTGAATATTTTTGAGCATCACTCCACATAAAATACCTGCATCAGCGTGCTTACCTTGGGCTATTTTTATAAGGAACCAGTTAAACCTATTAGAGACACTCATGTCCTCTGTTTGTTAACCAACAGGTTTAACGCACTTTCCAGCCTAGACGCACAGGACTGACAATCACCACTAATGGCAGATCAACAGTATTATCAGCCCCACCTGGCGAACCCTCCCGCTACCACAGCATCAATTCATAATGTTAATGATAAGCCACCCCGAACTATGATGGTCCCCCCAGCCACTATTGTATTACCTTACAATGCTAATGATAAGCCACCCCCAACCAAAAGCAGTACTGGAGCAGACTTGAATATCTTAAATTGGAATGTAGCAGTGCTGCAGTCTAAGCTTGGAGACCAGGATTGGCTGCGCCTAGTCAAGGAATAGGATGTAGTTATGTTCCAGGAGACTTGGGCCACCAATGAATTGCACTTAGAGGGGTTTAATAGCATTAGTGTAGCGGCATCCCATCATAAACCGGGCCGTCCATCGGGGGGACTCTTCATTGGGCTAAACGTAGCAGCCGGAGGGAACTTCAAGGTCCTCCCAACTATTAGTTCTAATTATCAAGTTATACTTTACAAAAGTAGAGTTTCTTTTTATTTGACAAATTTTTATAATAATGATTTACAATCTATTCCTGAAAGGAATTTAATTGCGCTTTTTGATTTTATTTCTAATTTAGATTGTCAGCACACTCGGGCGACACTACCGGGATCAATTTAGGGGGAGATTTTAACGCAAAGCTTAATGACACACATCATGGTGTAGAGACATTTAACCCAGGTTCCTCCTCTTGTAGGGGCGCTGAGTTGGCTGTGTTCCTAAGCTCACATGATTTGGTTAATGTGAGGGACCAGATGAGTCCAGCATACGCCACTAACTATCAACTTCCGGCATTTAGAGGTAGGGGTTATTCCTCTACAATAGATATTGTTTTTATCTCTTCTGCACTAATGGACCACTTTACGGTTGGAGAGGTTATCGCCACGATCCATGGGGATAATAACCCTATCAAATTTGTACTGAAATTGGTACCTCGACCCGCGTGTTTTCAGTTGAATGTGGGGCTAAAGATTAAACGCCATCCACTGACAATTTAAGATTAATATGGAGGGGCGTAGATAGCGATGAATTGTTTAAGTTAATAGTGAAGGATAACCTTCCCCTCATTAATTCATGTCTGTCATTTAAAACCCCGCACCCAGAGGTAGTTAATGATTTCTCTACATTTTGCGAGGTTATCAAAACCTTACTGTCGAAGCCCGCTTCTTTGAGGAAGCAGGGCCCTAGATGGTTTGATGATAAATGTTCACTGGCAAATAGGAACCTACGTAGGGCCCTTTCAGCCACACCTAGGTGTGCCTCAGATTTGAAATTGGCAAGGCAGAATTATAATGTAGCGATTAACAACAGTAAGGGAGTTCTTCTAAGTGATCGTTGCGAAACACTATCCCAGGCAGCCAGACCTCCGATCTACAGAACAGCTACTAACCCACATTAGCTGCACTATATCCAGTGAATCTTGGGAAAATCATTTTTCCAACATTTATGCCACCCCTTCAATGGTGAGGGACCAGCACGAATTTGGCCCATTCACTGGTATCCAAATAACACTCCTGAAAGTATAGAAGCCATTCATCAGAGTATTGGGAACAAGGCCCGGGCCCTGATAGACTACCAATAGATTTGATCAAATGGAAGCTGGACTTCTGAGCCCGCTCCTTTTGAATGCTTTTAACAATCTAAAGTATGCCCTGCTACCTAGTACCTGGGCTAGGAGTATCGTCGTCCCAATATTAAAAAAGGGGATCGGTCACAGCCCAGTAACTATAGGCCGATCTCACTGATTGATAATACCCTTAAAATTTTGGGCAGAGCCAAGAGGTCTGGAGATTGCCCACGGATCCAAGAGGTCTGGAGGCAAATCATGCGCACGGTCTCCCAAGCCATGGAGGTGTCAGTCCTGCCTGAACCCCGTAAGTGCCTGCTAAACATTTGGGACCCTAACGACCTGGACAGGTATGGGCAGCTGTGGATTACACTGGCTGTGAGAGTGGCCAAACGAGACATTGCGCAGAAGTGGGGTGCCCCGGAACTATCTACGGTGGCTGGGTGGGTCAGGAACATGGACCTCCTAATGGTGAAAGAGAGGGCAGTGTATGTACTACGAGCTTGCCCCCGTAAATGGAATAGGGTGTGGACGCGTTGGAACAAGTATAGGGGGGAACCATGTGAACCATTGCCAGAAGGTGGGGACTCGGAGTCTGAGGAAGATGAGGACTAGATGGAGTAGGTCTATCTGTTGAGTGCTGCTGTGTGACGGGAGGGGGCAGAGTTGCAATGCTACCCTGGGAATATTAAAGCACATGTGGAATGGCCGACTGCAGACTGTGTAAGGACATAACCCATTGCCAAATGATGACCTTAGTTGGGTTTTATTGTTTTCATTTTATCTAAAAGTTGAAATGCTGGGAGCAAATACACATTCTAAAAATGGGCTACGCATGGACTAACATGTGGAAATAATATAAAGATAAGACACGGGTGGTGTGTACTAGTTGGTCAGGATTACTCCATGCACGAATCGTGATGACAAACGCTATAGGTTGGAACATAACTTGCTTGATCCGTTTCTCACGATTGCAATTTACATTAACATGTAAATGTGGATTACAGATGTTGATATGAATATGATGTTTGCCATTCTGACAATAAAGATTTTTCAAAAAAAAAAAAATTTGGGGCAGAGGGGAGGAGCCACGCACGAACCCAAGTTGGCCGTGTGAAGGCTCGGATCCGCCAACTCCTTCCTCCAACAGTAATATCCTGCATGATATCCTCGGCTCAGATCCCACCAGCTGACGGCGGGACCCAAGCGGCGAAGAATGCTGTGCCCCCGGGCCCCCTACGAGATCTGTAACCGGTGCTACACCGCCCGGCGACCCGAGGCCTGCTTTCCCCCTGAGCCGGGGACTTGCGTAGCTGCAGCAGCCCGCACCGAAGTGATCAACACCGGGACCGGCGGTCGGGAGACTCCGGCCCGACCCCGGAGGTGTGGCGGAAATGACGAGGGATCAGCGCCGCTGGATTGACATTGCGGTGGGGGTCGACCAACACAAGACGTGTCTGGAACCCGGAGGTGTGAGGGATCTTGCTCGAGGTGCCGGGATCGGAGCAGCGAGGCGGCCCGGCTTTCTGCCGGGGGGCGTGAGGGGAACTCCTATTACCGTGGTGGGGCCCAAAGCCTGTCGCTGGCCTGTTGAGGGCCAAATGCTGACACTGCACGTTACTGGGGGCACCAGAGGCATGAGACAGTCATTAAGCAGCTCTGTGTCTGCTGAGGGGCCCGAGTCATAAAAATTGCAACTGCTGTCACTGAAAGACTGGAGTCTCAAGGGGCCCTACAGACTTTGCATTAAGTGGCAGCCAGATTCAGATGCGCCCGTGGACGTATCTGGGCAAGGGGACCTTGGGATAAATCCGGCTATAAGGCAGTCCTCGCTTGAATAATACCGGGGGCAAGATCAAGGCAGAGTGAGAGAGGGCAGCAGCAGAGGAACACACTATTTGAGACTTCTGGGTCTGTCCAGACTGTAAGCAGACCTCTGCCCATAGACCTGGCCAACTAGATGCTGCGGGTGCCATTCTGGAGCGGTGCAGCGGTGGTGCGACCTGCAGTGCCTGATGACTATTGGCTTTCAACCCCCACGCTCTTGATTGCTGGTGTAGTGGAGTGGATCATCCTGCAGTTGGCGGAAGGATGGCAGACGCCTCGTGGGAGATCCGTCTAGACCGCCAGCAGTGACGTGCCTGGTGAAGTCCCTGCGTGACCCCCAGGTTGCGACGGCCTCCCTTGATATAAGGTTTCTGTCGTGTGGAAGAAAAGTCGTCGGTCGTGGGTCGGCCCTGAGCGCCGAGGTGTACCCCGGGAATTCGGATTCTGGCAGATTCTTCTACGTCCAGAACAGGGGCGGAAGGTGATCCGTGCCCCGAGCGGCTAAGCAAGACGCTGAGAAGACCTCTCACCGCTCCACCAGGGGGCCTAAAACTGTACAATCTAACAAACTGGATAGATATACGATGCCTAAGGGGTCCCCCATTGATTCGAGTCAAACCCCATTGGTGGGAGGAACTGTTTCAGGTTCCTCTGCGGAACCCACGCATGCCGACGTCATGGCTGCCATTACCAGCATACAAACATCCTTGGGTTCCAAAATGGAGGCGTTAGACAATAAACCTGATGCCAGGTCCAGTTCAACTTGATACAAGCAGATCTTACGAAAGCAAGGGAAAAAGTCAAGTAGCTTGATATCGAGACTGCTAGCCTAATCGATGATGTGGCCCTGTTGCAAAAGGAGATGCGTGATCTTAAGACCTCTAGAGAGCAGACAGACCAGAAACTCAATGAATATGAAGGAAGGGCCAGGCGTAACAATATATGCATTCTTGGAGTACCTGAGAAGGAGGAGATCCCGAGACCAGACCTGTTTGTGGAGGACAATATGCTCAACCATCTCAAACCTAAAGGGCGTAGCAATTTTTTTACGGTCGAGAGGGGCCCATCGAGTGCTGGGGGGGAGACCCAGGCCTGGGGCACCCCCTCGCCCGATGATTGCTAGAGTCCTGAATTTTTCACGACAGAGATGTGATCCTACAGGCGATTCGAGGGGGGCCCCCACTGCGATATGAAAATGCCACACTCTCCTTTTTTCCGGACTTCACCCAGCTGGTGCAGAAACAATGGCAAAGCTTTCTTCATGTGAAGAAGAAACTCAGGAAAAAGGGACTCAAATACGGGATGATGTACCCGGCTCGTCTACGTGTGGAAGCCGGAAGGAAGACCAGGTTTTTTGACAACCCTGAGGTGGCTTCATGCTGGGTATACAGCAGACAGCCGAGCGAGCAGGAGAGACAGGATTGAGGCAGAGAAGAGGAGCAGCTGGAACAGGAGTAACAGGGGCCGCAAGAACAAATTACGGATTTTGGACTGTCGGCTGGTGAGGATGATCCGCAGCTGGTTTGTTAGCTGTATCTTGTTGACTGTAAAATAGCTGTGGATTACCCTGAGTTAGAGGATTGTGGTACTGGGAGGTTTGGGGAGGGGGGGCAGGGTTTTGGTTCTCCTCCCCTTTTAGTTAGCCCTTAGGGTAGTTATTGGGCGACAGGCACACTGCTAGTTGGGGATGGGCATCAGCCATATGTAGGGGTGCAGGGTGGGGGTGGGGGAGTTGGATTATTTGATCTTTTTCTTTTATGCATCAAGTGGCAGTGTAACAGTTAGACGATATTCATGTTGGTCAAATGTCGTATGTTAGCCAGGGATCGGGGATAAAGGTGCTGAGCTGGAATGTGAATGGCCTGGGAGATAGGATTAAGAGAGGAATGGTTAATCAGTTGGTGAGAAGGCACTCTCCAGATGTGGTACTATTGCAAGAGACACATCTCATTGGCGATCGATGCATGGCTCTCGATAAAGGGGGGTATAAATTGGTGTTCCACGCTGGGTTTACCGCGGAGTCCAGGGCCGTAGGTATTTTGATAAAGAACTTCTTTCCATTAGAAATTCATGCCACGTGTGATCAGACTAGAGGGGCTGATATATCGGTGTCTCGGGACAGTGGGGGGGGAGGGAGGACGGTTACCTTCTTGTCAATATATGTACCGCCAGGTCTCCAGTCCGACACTTTCCGCGACCTGGGCTCTGTCTTTCTCACTTTGCCCCAGAGCCTTTTGGTACTAGGGGGCGACTGTAATGCAGTGCTTGCAGGAGAGATGGACAGACACCCGGCTCGGATACTCTGACCAGTGCATAGGTGGTTCCCAGACTTCCTTGAAACGGTGGGGCTTGTTGACAGCTGGCGGGTACGTAATCTGTTACAGTCGCACTTCACACATGTTTCCGCTGCACAACACAGCATGTCCCGACAAGATTATATGTTGATACCGGCGGTCATGGCAGCTGCAGTTAGAGAGGCACATTATCTTGGAAAGGGTATCTCTGACCACTCTCTTATGTGGTTGCGGGTGGAACTTGGGCAGCCTGCGGTTGGCAGAGTTGCTCCTATTAGTGCGTGGCATTTTAAAGACCCCAACACTAAGAAAGAGGTAATCAAGATATCGGAACGATACTTCCAGGAGCATGTGGGCACCATCGACTCAGCGCAGTCTCTGTGGGAAGCATATAGAACAGTAGTGCGGGGGGAGGTCCTGTTTTTGGTTGCCGGGAAGAAAAAAAAACAACAGGCATAAGTGGTTAGGGTTGAGGCGGATGTGACAAGGTTAGAGGAATGTGTGGCTAGTTCGGCCACTCCGGAAGACCTACACCTTTTGAAGCTGCAACAGGATGAATACAAAGGCCTAGCCAGAGATAGAGCAATAGCTTAGAATAATGACAGCCAAAGTCGAATGTATGAACATGGAGACAAGGCAGGCAAGTTGATTGCGTGGCTTGAACATGAGGAGTGGGTGTCGAGGCTGGTGCCTGAGCTACAGGGAGCATATTCTGTCATGGTCACAGATCCACAGGCAGTTGCTGATGAGTTCTCGGGCTACTACGGAGGGGTATACACCTTGGTTGGTGTATACACAGAGGCTGAGAACAGCAAAATGATCAAGGATATTAGAATACCTGCGCTGTCGGAAGAAAATAGGAGATACTTGGACTCCCCTTTTACAGACGTTGAAGTGGCACAGGCGGTTAGAGGGGTAAGATCCATGAAGGCGACTGGCCCTAACAGAATCCCAAAAGAAGTATACAAACTGAATGCTCATAAACTCACCCCGTATATTCGATCCATGTTCATAGAAAGTAGAGAGAAAGGTCAACTCCCATACGACCAGCGAGTGCCTAATATTTCGGTCATTTATAAGGCAGGCAAGCCTAAGATGCTTTGCTCCTCATACAGACCCATTTCACTGCTTAATGCCGAGCCTAAAATCCTGGCGAAGCTACTCGCAACTAGATTGGTTAAGATAATTGCCACCCTGGTACACCCAGATCAGTCTGACTTTATGCCACGCCGAAACGAAAAACTTGTGGAGGTTGCATGGAATTATGGGTGGTTCCCAAAAGAATCATAAGCCGGCGGTATTGGTGTCCTTAGATGCCACTGTGGTGTTCGATAGGATCAAGTGGTCCTACCTGTTCGCGGTACTGGCAAAGATGGGCTTTTAACCGGAGTTCGCTGATTGGGTATGATTGCTATATGCTAATCCCTTGGCTAGAGTAGTTGTAAACAACTGTAAGTCAGCTGATTTTCCCCTTGGCAGGGGTACGAGACAGGGGTGCCCTCTGTCCCCGCTTCTCTTCGCTCTTGCATTGGAGCCTCTTGCGGCGTGGGTCAGATGGGACCGGTCAATACACGGTCTGCGGTGGACGTCGGAGTGGGAGGATAAAATATCATTGTTTGCCGATGATATTCTGCTCTATCTCACCAACCCAAGGGCATCTCTGATCAATTTTCTTGATTTGCTAGCCATATTTGTAAGATATTCCGGATTTGCTATAAAGTGGTCGAAATCAGTGCTCTTCATCCTCACGGGTGAGCCACCGGTAGTCCCGCAGTCATGCCCGATACAGATTGTGCCAGTAGTGTTTAAATACCTGGGTATTTACATAACACTTGATTCGAAGTTGCGCTATACCAATAATCTGGGTCCCCCCATGAATCGGTTTAAAAGAGACGTGGAACGTTGGAAGGCTCTTCCGCTCTCCCTGTTGGGTAGGGCAGTGTTGTTCAAGATGATGGCACTTCCTTGATTTTTGTATGTCCTCCAAAATACAATGGACCCTGTACCGGCATCCTATTTTAAGGAAAAAGAGGCCCTTCATAGGAAGCTTCTCTGGGACGGAAGACCCTGCATAGCATTCTCTAAACTTACGCTCCCCTAGTATGGAGGGGGGATTGGGCTGTCGGATCTGCGGAAAAACTTTTGGGCTTCGCAACTAGCGGCGGTGAATCATGTGGTCTACGGACCCCTAGGGGATCCAGGGTATCCCAAGAATCGTGGACAGGCGCCAGGTGGGGTTTTCACCAGGGCGCTTTATGCCAGGCCCAGGCGGTACTCACTTTTAGGTCCGGCGGTAAATGCAGTCCACGCATGGCATGCGGCTAATAGATATCTTACCTGGGAGGGTAAACTTACTTTGGCCACCCCCTTGTGGAATTCCGAGAGGCTATGGAGCTTGTGGAAGTCTAAGGGATTTGATAAGTGGGACCTTATTGGGATTACTCAGATCAAAGACGTGTGGGGAGGGAGCACAATTCACACATTTGACTCTCTCTCAAGAAGCAATACAGTCTGCACTATAGTGAGTATTATCGATACCTCCAGGTTCGACATGCCCTCCCCACACATATACCTAGAGGCGCAAAGCTTCCGGAGGCCTCTCCTCTCGAGGACCGAATGTTAGACGGGTACCTCACCGCGAAGACTATATCATTGATATACAAAAAGCTTATCAATAATATGGAGGACCCACTGGGTACTATAAGAACCTTTGCACTCCTGAGGCGGAAAGCCGGGAGCGAGACAACATTGCAACTTGTGATTTTAAAACTGTTTGTATTACTTTGTGTATAGTTTGCTGATTTTAAAAAGCACTACTCACATTGTTATTTGCACAGGACCCGGTCCCAAACTCTTAGCACAGCTGACCTCGCGCTATCAGCTAACGCCCAGAAACCCAGCGCCATTACCGGCGTGCCGATTGGCCACGCCCCCCCTCAGTACAGGTACTTAAACGCTGCTCTGAAGCGCTGCCTACCAGAACCTTTGCACTCCTGAGGCGGAAAGCCGGGAGCGAGACAACATTACAACTTGTGATTTTAAAACTGTTTATATTATTTTGTGTATAGTTTGCTGATTTTAAAAAGCACTACTCACATTGTTATTTGCACAGGACCCGGTCCCAAATTCTTAGCACAGCTGACCTCGCGCTATCAGCTAACGCCCAGAAACCCAGCGCCATTACCGGCGTGCCGATTGGCCAAGCCCCCTTGAAGGCCACGCCCCCTCTCAGTACAGGTACTTAAACGCTGCTCTGAAGCGCTGCCTACCAGAACTTTTGCACTCCTGAGGCGGAAAGCCGGGAGCGAGACAACATTACAACTTGTGATTTTAAAACTGTTTGTATTATTTTGTGTATAGTTTGCTGATTTTAAAAAGCACTACTCACATTGTTATTTGCACAGGACCCGGTCCCAAACTCTTAGCACAGCTGACCTCGCGCTATCAGCTAACGCCCAGAAACCCAGCGCCATTACCGGCGTGCCGATTGGCCACGCCCCCTTGGAGGCCACGCCCCCCCTCAGTACAGGTACTTAAACGCTGCTCTGAAGCGCTGCCTACCAGAACCTTTGCACTCCTGAGGCGGAAAGCCGGGAATGAGACAACATTACAACTTGTGATTTTAAAACTGTTTGTATTATTTTGTGTATAGTTTGCTGATTTTAAAAAGCACTACTCACATTGTTATTTGCACAGGACCCGGTTTCAAACTCTTAGCACAGCTGACCTCGCGATATCAGTTAACGCCCAGAAACCCAGCGCCATTACCGGCGTGCCGATTGGCCACGCCCCCTTGGAGGCCACGCCCCCCTCAGTACAGGTACTTAAACGCTGCTCTGAAGCGCTGCCTACCAGAACCTTTGCACTCCTGAGGCGGAAAGCCGGAAGCGAGACAACATTACAACTTGTGATTTTAAAACTGTTTGTATTATTTTGTGTATAGTTTGCTGATTTTAAAAAGCACTACTCACATTGTTATTTGCACAGGACCCGGTCCCAAACTCTTAGCACAGCTGATCTCGCGCTATCAGCTAACGCCCAGAAACCCAGCGCCATTACCGGCGTGCCGATTGGCCACGCCCCCTTGGAGGCCACGCCCCCCTCAGTACAGGTACTTAAACGCTGCTCTGAAGCGCTGCCTACCAGATCCTTTGCACTCCTGAGGCGGAAAGCCGGGAGCGAGACAACATTACAACTTGTGATTTTAAAACTGTTTGTATTATTTTGTGTATAGTTTGCTGATTTTAAAAAGCACTACTCACATTGTTATTTGCACAGGACCCGGTCCCAAACTCTTAGCACAGCTGACCTCGCGCTATCAGCTAACGCCCAGAAACCCAGCGCCATTACCGGCGTGCCGATTGGCCACGCCCCCTTGGAGGCCACGCCCCCCCCTCAGTACAGGTACTTAAACGCTGCTCTGAAGCGCTGCCTACCAGAACCTTTGCACTCCTGAGGCGGAAAGCCGGGAGCGAGACAACATTACAACTTGTGATTTTAAAACTGTTTGTATTATTTTGTGTATAGTTTGCTGATTTTAAAAAGTACTACTCACATTGTTATTTGCACAGGACCCGGTCCCAAACTCTTAGCACAGCTGACCTCGCGCTATCAGCTAACGCCCAGAAACCCAGCACCATTACCGGCGTGCCGATTGGCCACGCCCCCTTGGAGGCCACGCCCCCCCTCAGTACAGGTACTTAAACGCTGCTCTGAAGGGCTGCCTACCAGAACCTTTGCACTCCTGAGGCGGAAAGCCGGGAGCGAGACAACATTACAACTTGTGATTTTAAAACTGTTTGTATTATTTTGTGTATAGTTTGCTGATTTTAAAAAGCACTACTCACATTGTTATTTGCACAGGACCCGGTCCCAAACTCTTAGCACAGCTGACCTCGCGCTATCAGCTAACGCCCAGAAACCCAGCGCCATTACCGGCGTGCCGATTGGCCCCGCCCCCTTGGAGGCCACGCCCCTCCCCTCAGTACAGGTACTTAAACGCTGCTCTGAAGCGCTGCCTACCAGAACCTTTGCACTCCTGAGGCGGAAAGCCGAGAGCGAGACAACATTACAACTTGTGATTTTAAAACTGTTTGTATTATTTTGTGTATAGTTTGCTGATTTTAAAAAGCACTACTCACATTGTTATTTGCACAGGACCCGGTCCCAAACTCTTAGCACAGCTGACTTCGCGCTATCAGCTAACGCCCAGAAACCCAGCGCCATTACCGGCGTGCCGATTGGCCACGCCCCCTTGGAGGCCACGCCCCCCTCAGTACAGGTACTTAAACGCTGCTCTGAAGCGCTGCCTACCAGAACCTTTGCACTCCTGAGGCGGAAAGCCGGGAGCGAGACAACATTACAACTTGTGATTTTAAAACTGTTTGTATTATTTTGTGTATAGTTTGCTGATTTTAAAAAGCACTACTCACATTGTTATTTGCACAGGACCCGGTCCCAAACTCTTAGCACAGCTGACCACGCGCTACCAGCTAACGCCCAGAAACCCAGCGCCATTACCGGCGTGCCGATTGGCCACGCCCCCTTGGAGGCCACGCCCCTCCCCCTCCCTCTCCCCATAAAAATATGTGCCTCCACCGTACGCGCAGTGGCGGGCGCGCTAAAGGCGCTAAAGGCGCGCTAAAGGCAAGCCCGTCTGGGCCCGTCCGGGCCCAGCCGGCCCCAAGCCCTACCACTAAGCCCATTTTCGCCAGGAATAATCTGACTTACTCCCGGGACAAGCTTCTAGCCTTAAAAACCCAGAAACATCCAGCCTGCACGCGCACCCTGACGGGCGACAACCCATTCTTTAGATGCAACCTCTGCAACCCTGCCGGCCCGGATCCGGCTCCCAGTGGACTTCAACTAGGCCTACTCAACTGCAGGTCGCTCTTGAAGCACGCACACAAAATCAACCTCCTAATCGCAAACCACGCCACAGATATCCTGTTTCTAACTGAAACTTGGCTCACCTCCAGCAACGGCCCCGACATAGTCCTTGCACTCCCTCCCGGGTACCTTATGTGCTCGCTGAATAGACCAGAGGGTTGAGGAGGTGGACTAGCCATAATTTACAAAGACGTCTTTACCTGCAGAACCTCGGACGGCAACATCAAGGGATGTGAAAGCTGTCACTTCGCCATACAAATTTCCCCAGTTACCTCGCTGTCGGGAATGCTGGTATACCGCCCCCCGGGCCACCTGGCAGAATTTCCAAGCAAAATCATCGATCAGATCTCCATTGAGTGAAAGTCCTCCTCCAACTATCTACTACTGGGGGATCTCAATGTCCACTTCTTGGACCCGGTCGACAAGCAGGCGATAGAACTGCTACAGGACATCACCTCCACCGGCCTTGACCTAAAAAATCCACAGGCCACTCATGAAAGAGGGCAACTGCTCGACCCCATATTTACAAATATCCTAGACCTGAAAGCCCAAGATCATGTCCCCCTCCCTTGGACCGATCACTTCCTGGTCCCCTTTGTATGGGCCATCAACACTCCGCCCCCTCAACCCCCCAAAATCAGAACCCATACTAGACGATGGCATAAACTGGACCCAGACGAATGGGCAGCCAAACTAAGGGAAAACGTTCCCCTCCCCTCTCAAGACCCCATAGCCGCGGACAAGGAATTCAATACTTGGGTCACCCAATCTCTTGATGCCATCCTGCCGAAAACCAGCTCGCTGAAACGCACCAAGAGAGTCAACCCATCCCCCTGGTACACCCCCAAACTCAACCTTCTGCGGAAGGCTTGCAAGAGGAACGAACGCCTTTGGAGGAAGGACAAAACAGCAGAGAAAAAAGACACATCCCGCACCTCCGTAAATGCCTACAAAAAGGAGCTACGTAACACCAAAATCGCATTCTACGAGAGCAGAATCAAAAACGCTGCATGCTCGGCCCACGAAACTTTCGCCGTTCTTAAAGAACTCCTTCACGCCTCCGAACTCCCCCTCAAACCACTCAACCCCAAAGAAGCGGAAAGCAAATGTACTAATCTTGCTACCTTCTTTGACGAGAAAATACAAAAAATTCTCTTGGCCATTCCCCCCTCCGAACCGGGTCACACTGATTGGGATCCTACCATTCCTACCACCCATCCCTCCCATCCGCCTAACAGCCCCTCACCTTCCCTGGACGCCTTTGGTCCAGTCACCACGGAAGAGGTTGTGGCAACACTGGCCTCAATCAAAAGTGGGTCCCCCCTCGACCCCGCACCCCTCCGCTTCCTGAAAAAAGTGACCAGCACCATCAACCCCCCCTCACGGCATTGATCAACTCCTCTCTCTCGCAGGGCATAGTGCCCCCCAGTTGGAAAGCGGCAGCGGTCAAAGGCCTACTAAAAAACCCCTCTTTAGACCCACAGGACCTCTCCAATTACAGACCCATCTCCCTTCTTCCAGGAAATAGTAAGATCACGGAAAAGTTAGTGAACAAACAACTGTCACTATTCCTGGAGAGCAACAACCTACTAGGGATCTCCCAGACAGGGTTCCGTCCAGCCCAGGGCACTGACATCGCCCTCCTGGCAGCAGTGGAGAAGGCCAGAAGCATTCTGGACACGGGAGGATCAGTGGCAGTGATCCTCCTGGACCTCAGTGCGGCCTTCGACACTGTGGACCATCTCACCCTAATCCAACGACTGGGAGAAATTGGAGTAAAGGGTACGGCCCGGAAGTGGCTAAAATCCTTTCTAGCAGGCCGTTCCTTCCAAGTCTGGGAGAACGACAGCCACTCACCCGTTATCCCCCTTCGCTGTGGAGTACCGCAGGGCTCATCTTTGAGCCCTACGTTATTCAACGTATACATGGCCCCACTGGAGAAACTGGTCAGTCGTTCGGCGTATCAATCATCAACTACGCCGACGACACCCAGCTGGTGGTAACCCTCTCACACCCCCACCACTCCCCCTCTGACCTCCACAGTTGTCTCACCGAAGTCCACCGCTGGATGAACCTCTCCTCACTAAAGCTAAACGGCTCAAAGACCGAGATACTGATGCTCGGCCACAAAGGGCCCTCCTTGCCGCCTCACCTCTGGCCCAACTGCTTGGGTGACTCCCCCGCTCCCAAGGAAGAGGTCAAAAGCCTAGGCGTTTGGATCGAAAACGACCTGAGCTTCAGAACACAGGCAAAAAAGACGGCAGGAACATGCTTTGGACTCCTCAGAGCCTGTAGAAAGATCTTCCCCTTGCTCCCTGCGAACGCCAAGAAACTCCTGATTCAGGGCCTCATCCTGGCGAGACTGGACTACTGCAACGCAATCTACCTGGGAGCTCCCAAAGCCACCCTCAACACCTTGCAGAAAGTTCAAAACGCCGCCGCCCGCCTGCTTACTGGCACACCTGCAAGATCCTCTGCTAAGCCAGCTCTCAAGTCTCTCCACTGGCTCCCAGTCAGAGAAAGGGTTGACTTCAAGGCTCTCTGTCTGGCCCACAAAAGTTTTAAACTCTTAACAACAACGGCCCTCTCCTCCTTAAGGAATTCATCATCCCCTACAAAGCGGAAAGGGCCCTCCGGTCCAGCAGAGAAAATCTCATCACAGTTCCCAGAGTTAAAAAAGCCAGGGCCGGTGGCCGCCGCTTCTCGGTCCACACGGCCAAACACTGGAACAACCTCCCGCGAAGACTGAGGACAGAACCCAATCTCCTCCAGTTCAGGAAATCACTAAAGACCCTCCTTTTTCCTCACCCATAATTTCCTCCTCTGCTGAAACCCAGGAGACTCAGGTTTAGCGCCGGGATGCTCTAGGGTTACTACGCGCTCTACAAAACCTTTAAATAAATAAAATAAATAAGACCGCAGTGGAGTGCAGCCTGGATAGAGGTGATTTTCTCCCCGAGGGTGGTGGCGATCCAGATGAGACTTAGATTGGTGCAACTAAAGATTTTGCATAGGTCATACATTACAGTGCCTCAACTGGTACGGATGGGGCAGATGGAGAGTGGAGAGTGCCGGAGGGAATGTGGAGAGCTTGGCACTTTTATGCATATTCTGTGGCACTGTGTGGAAGTACAGGAATATTGGACGAAGGTACATGACGAGATACGGGACGCCTTGGGGGAGGAGGTACGACCAGAGGCCCGGAGGTGTATACTGAATGTGTAGGAGCCCACAGACTTGAATGCATATGGGAAGCAATGGGTGACACTGGCGTTGCCCGGAGAAGAGGGTAAAGGTCTGGGGGGCCTGGAACAGCCACCGCGGAGAGATTTGTACACCTTCGGTGCGTTGAGCAGAGGTGGAAGTGCAGGAATCCCCGTGATCCATGATTTATATATTGTCTTTGTAATCCTGTATGAGCAACACTTATTTTGACCAATGAGGAAACTGTTGACCCATCTGATTTTTTTCCTTTTTATTTTTATTTTTTGCCAATTTCTTAATGAAAAGATGTACAAAAAAATATATATATATATTTTGGGCAGAGTCTTAGATAATAATGTTAGAAATGGGATCTCTGGTTGGCTAAGGCTTGCGCCAAAGCCAGGCAAAGACTGCCACTCTAGTCAGGGCTTGGAAGTTACACACCAAAGATAACCCCTGCTCACCCCCCTTGGTAGCTTGGCATGAGCAGTCAGGCTTCATGTTGATCTCTGGTTGGCTAAGGCTTGCGCCAAAGCCAGGCAGAGACCACCACTCTAGTCAGGGCTTGGGAGTTACACGCCAAAGATAACCCCTGCTCACCCCCTTGGTAGCTTGGCACGAGCAGTCAAGCTTATCTCGGAGGCCATGTGTAAAGTATTTGCGCACGCACACAGCAACAACATCCCAAGAACACTACAAAAGGAACTCCACACAAGGTTATATCAAAGCTAGCCTTTGTATTCTCAAAACACATTAGAATAGTGATCATACAATATACACTATGCCACCTGGCACTGGGTCATATCTTCACAGGAATTATTTACTCATGACAGGGCCCACTGGACCACTGTCAGAACCATCACAAAGTGAACTTAGTAAAAGTAAAACAGATCATAAACGTACAACCTGTAACCATTGGTAATCGCTGTACTTAGCTTCAGCCTGTAACTTAAACTACATCATGCACAGTATCACATCAGGCGCAAATTACATCCTGCACCAACCTCACCAGCATAAACACATTATGCAATCATCTCAAAAGTATAAAAGCATTAGACCCTAACCTCCTAAGCATAACTCACATTAGGGGCATAAATCATACAGTGAAACATAATCTCACTAGCATAAACCATAATATGCAACACAACCGTATAATCATAAAAGACCACATTTCGTGGTATAACACAGGGTGCGTAATCATACTACATACATTACATTTCCTAACACCACAATCACATTAGGGCCTGGCGCTCTACAATCCTAACAGTCCCCCTGGCCAACTGGCCATCTCAAGAAGGGGCTCAAATGCCGTAGGTCCGAAAAGTCAGGGCACGCTGCCAATGCAGCGAAAGTCAGAAACCTAAACGTTAAAGCTGGTACTAAGTGCTGTGAAGCTGTGAAAGGATGGGGGCGAAGGAATGCATCTCACTCCCAGATTAGAAGACATGTTCCCAAAGAACTGTGCACCTAAACGGTGCAGCTGCCCACTACTTGCTGGGCAGCTGGGAATGTCAAAAATGAGGCATGGGCTCTCAATGGCCCTTTAAAGAAATATGCCAAATGTTGGAGACACAGGGGGCTCTAAAAACATATAATGCAAAGAGTTGGCGCCACCTAGGCTCTGTGAATAATAAACATGCCACAACCAGGGCAACCACGGCCCCCTCTCTCCATGGAAGCAAATAGGCCCCCTTCGTTGGAGCCACATAGGCTCTTAGAACAATGAGGCCAAACGTTGGAGCGGCCCGCTGCCAGATGGGGCGCTCTGACTCTCTACTGCTGTCAGGATAAGGTACGGGCACTATTGACCCTCGGGGCCCCCACTGGGGCCTCTTAATTATATATGCCCATCACGCTGGAGTGGCCTGCAATTGTGGGGCCCACTCAGGAAAAGGGAATCCGGTGCTGTGCCTCACAAGGCACTACGCTGTGCACAGGAAACTTTCTCCCCCACGGGGATTCCCAACTTCCAGCAAGGCTGCCTCCCCATCGGCACTACTCACCGGGACTTCACCGGAGCTTCACTGGGGCAGCATGCGGGGCTCCGTCTTCGTCACAGGAGCCCCGCTGGGAAGCCTGCTCTGGTCTCTCTTTGCCCACACTGCCTCTTCACCCAGGTCCCCTCCTGGGACCCAGGACTTTACTGCGCACTGGCAGGGCTCTCACCATCACACGGGATCCCTGCTCGACCAAACGCCACCATGTTGGTTGCTCTCCTGCTTCCATTTCTGTTCGTCAGGCCCCACCCACAACCAGGCGGGCCGCGGTTGGCGGCGGGGATCTCGTCTCTCTCTCTGTGCAAATGAGGGGAAGGCTCCCTCTGAATTAACCCTGGGCGCAAGACTACGCTCCGCCCACAGAGTGTACGTAGTGTTGCCTACTTTGCATTTTGCAAAGTAGGCGTAGTAGGCAACACTACGCACGCTCCGTGGACGGAGCGAAGTTGCCCGCCACCCGCCTCCCTCCCGCCCTCTCCTACATAACTAATTTCAGTTAATAATACCAGAAAAGTAAATTAAAGGCACTTACCTGGTCCACGGCATCCCGGGGCTCCCTCTTCTCTTTCGCGCTGCGTCTTTGATCCCAATGCGCATGTGTGGCCGCCCTTGCATGCGCATTTCTCGCGAGACACACAGCACACAGATATGCCAACTTCTAAAATTGGAAGATTTCTTTAGAATACGCTATTCAACTTGGCGGCGTGCATCACACAAGACATGCACACCTGCTTTATGGATTGCAATGTTATTTATTTCTTTTGTTATTAAATTTTTAGATCTGCATAATTTTTTGATTTTATGCAAGGGAACACAACAATTTTTATATACATATATATACACAAACAACACAAAGTGCACAATTAATTCGGTATGTACAAGAAATGAACAACTTTCATACAACGCATTCCCCAGGTCACCCTCTAAAAGTCTATCCCAAAGGAACCCCTTTGGGGAACTAAAATAACTGTATTGTTTTCCTTTATTTGCTCGAAAAATTGAAACCTGACTTGTAACAGACAAAAATCAAACTGTTCATTGGTTGATATTTAATCTCTTTGTGTGACACTGGGACCAGAGTGTATGTTTTGTATGAATGGAAGGCCACGAATGCGTTGTATGAAAGTTGTTCATTTCTTGTACATACCGAATTAATTGTGTACTTTGTGTTGTTTGTGTATATATATGTATATAAAAATTGTTGTGTTCCCTTGCATAAAATCAAAAAATGATGCAGATCTAAAAATTGAATAACAAAAGAAATAAATAACATTGCAATCCATAAAGCAGGTGTGCATGTCTTGTGTGATGCACGCCGCCAAGTTGAATAGCGTATTCTAAAGAAATCTTCCAGTACTGGCAATTGTTGTGTTTACTTTGTAATTTATTGGTTCAGCCTTGCTGTAGTTAGGAGCCAAGACCCTTTAGGTTTCCTAAACTTCTAAAATTGACATTTCTAAAATAACCACAATAAATCTGGGCACACTATTGCTCAGCATTTACTAAACTCGCCCCTGCACTCCTCTCATATCAGGAATAACCATGGACACACATCTTCCCCATGCATTCCTAAGGGAGGCAGGCCAAACTCACCACACACACTAAGAGTGCGCACGCACTTCACACTGAGACACAGTGCTAAAGTGAACAGAGGCCAAAAATCACTACCACTATGTCAGAGCTTAAGGCAAAAAGTTGAGGGGTGAACCTGCCAAAAGGTCCAAATCCAGCAAATAAGATCCTGGAATGGTCAGAAGAATGCAGTATTTTAGAGCCCTGCCAGCTAGGATTCCGTAGCAAGGTTGGTACTAATGAACAATGCCTCAATCTCAAACTTGTAATTGGGAAGTATACTATCGCTCGGAATTCCCTTGTCTACTTGGCCTTTATGCATTTGTCATCAGCATTTGACCTTGTGAATAGGTCAAGGCTTTGGGCTATCCTATTGGCTTATGGGCTGGATGAGCCATTGGTTCATTTTCTGGCACACCTCCATAAAGACCTCTAGGCACAGGTGAGGATAGGTTGTGGTGGAGAGGTATCGGGAGCCATTAAGGTTGAAAGGGGGGTCAGGCAGGGATGTGTCCTGTCCCCCCTTCTTTTATCATTTATAGTAATGGTCTAAATAAGTCACTGGTACCCCATGACCCAAGATTTTCACATGATTCATGGGAAACCCCTTCCTGTAACTAATCTACGCAGATGATGAGGTCCTCATAGGCTGCACTCCTAATTCTCTGCGTATTTTAGTACAGTCCTTTGTCAAATATATGGACAGTTTGGATTTGTGAGTAAATAAAAAAAAAATCATTTTTAATGTCCTGCGGCCTCAGGAAGCGCCAGCTTAGTTCTATTGTTGCCGGCAATTAAAAATTGACAAGTACCTGCAAATTCCCATATTTAGGAGTTGTCTTTGCTGGGAAAGGCTCCTGGACTGAGCATCTCACTCACTCCAAGAGCAAGTTCTCCGCCGCCCAAAGAACACAGGTGCCATTTTAGCCATCTTAAAAAATTATCATCTACAGTGTGTCCCTTTCGGCTTCGTACGGAGCTGAGATTTGGGGCACAGCAGATAGCTCCTGTATTGAGCAGGAAGAAAACCGGTTCTGCAGAAAGCTGTTGAGCATCCCAATCTCGACCCCACAATACATTTGCCACAAGGAACTGAATTTAAATTATATATCTGACTTTATACGTACTCGCCCAGCCCTTTTTTGGATATCAGTTTGGAAGAACCAGGCAGCTACCTTAACACAAAGTATTATAACAGACTATTTGAAGTTTGAGAAGGGGATGACCATTCCCTGGCCATCTGGAGTGTACCAGAGCTTATGCAGCGTTAATAAGGGTTCCATTTTCATAAACCCTAGTGAATCCGAAAATGTAAATAAAAAAGAACTCAGAAGCGCGCTTTATTCGTTATTATATAGCACTCTAAGAACTGTAATGGAATCAAAGAAATCCTCTGTTTCCAGTGTATGGCCTATGAATGGTATTGCTATCCCCTACCATATTATCTCACCCTACCCATGAGTCATTGGGAAAGGAGCCTCTTATTCCACCTGAGGGCTGGGACAGTTAAATTTGCATTGTGTTCCCCCTTGGGCTACTATCCGAAACTTGATTCACTACCCTGCCCATGTGACGGGGTGAGTGGTCAATCAACCCAGCCCTTCTTGTTTTTCTGCAAATTTTACATGAAATATATTAAGTAGCTTCTTCTCCCATTTTTCATTAAGAGTAGGCCTATTAGTTTGGTCTCCGCCTATTCATGTATGCTTGCCTTGGAAGACGAAGAGTTGGTTTTTCGCCTAAGCACATTTCTGAGAATTGCCACTAGGGTGCGTAAATCAATGCTTATGCACTGAGTTTTAACCATGCACAGACAGTTCCTACTTATCAAATGGATTGGTTTTATATATTAGTGACTTATTTATAATGATTTTTTGTTTTCATTTGCCACTTAAAATTTTCATGATACTTTGTTTATACTACTGTAATTCTTACTATTATATATTGCTAATCTTTGTCATTTTTTAACCATTGTTGCACTTTTATGGATACAATGTTTTATCTGAATAAAGTTTGTGAACTGAACTGTATCAGATTTCTGTTAAAGTTACATGTTTAAATATCTGATCATGGGTTAGTGCCAGGACACCGTCTGGTAACAGTGCGATCTATAAATCTCACTAACATTAACATTAACAATGAAGGATGTAAAAAGGATGCATTGATTGGATAATTTAGGTCACCAGTCTTTTAGAAGAGTCAGGTGCATTGGTTGACCTGAAACAATTATAGCTGGGTGTGTCAGAGAAATGCAAAGATCTATAAGGCATTGTACAAACCTTTACTTGTAGATTACCTCTTGAACAATTGTCTAGAACAGCTTAGGTGGCGCTTGATTAACACCCTCTGGGGCTATAATTTCGAGTCCTGAGGTACTTAACTGCGCTTCCATGTGCTAGTGGAGAACACAAGTTTCCTTGTGAAAGCAGCTCTTATAACTCTCTGTTTGATTCAGGTGTTTAGCGTAGTGGATTTTTTGGAGCTGTGAAGCTTCACTCTAGATGGTGCTAGTGGTGCCAGTACTCCGTTCACCTCTCTCTCCACCTTGTTCTGATTTTAAAGATACCCACAGTTGGAAGATCTGTAGTAGGTTCACATGGGACTGGTACAATGAGGTAAGAGAGTCCAACCCTGCATCCTTCCAGATGCTTCTTCCACTGAGATGTGAAAGGGTTAGGTCTTAGACAACAGGATTCTGGAATCAAAGCCTCCTGTCTATTGAGTATGGGGACTAATGCCAGATGATTTCAATTTATTTGCAAATTTCATGTCTGAGGCTGTGCTAGCATTAGTGTGTAAGCCATGGCCTTGGCACTGCTGAGTAGTTTATGAGTAAAATAACTGAAAAGGTCTGGTTCATGGTGAGCCAATACTTCAAATTGGCAATATTATTTCCTGAAGAATCTGTGCCCGCGTATCCAGTCATTCAGGTCAATTTTAGTGTTGTTGTTGGCCAGGTGGACCTCAATGGGTTCTATATAGAGTTTGAAAATCACTGAAGACGTGATGATGCTGTGGGGAATGCCTTAGGTTTCAGGGATATGCACTTCTGAATGAGATAAGACCTATTCTCCATTGAGGACGACTACCACTGTAGCAAAAAGGTATTGAAGCTCATTGTAGACAAAAGAATGTTAAGCAGTACTTTACGGTCCATACTTTTGAAGACAACAGATATGTCGGGTAAGAGAAGATGACAAGGGTCCCCATTGTCATTGATTTGGAGAGTGTTATCAACAAAATGGACGGTAATTTAATTTGTGCTATAATATGTTCTGAAATGGGTTTCATATCCTTGGAGGAGTATATTGTTGTTAATCGTTTGATAAAGATGTTTGGCGACTCCATTTTTATGGATCCTGCTCGGCAGTTAAAAGAGGATGAAAGGCCAGCTTTAAAACATTTTTAAACTGTGATATGTTTATGAACTTTACGAAAATGGCACAGTTTAAAGAAAAAGTAGCAAGATCGTAGGAGAAGTCCCATTGTGTCTGATATGAAGGAGCATTTTGTAGGGAAACTACTTATCAATCCTGGGGCCGCAATAGGTATTTGTGTCTTTTCATTGTTGCGCTGGGCACATCTTTAAAATGGTGTGCCCAGCGCAAACAGTGAAAATGCACCCTATTACCATGAAAGCGCTGCTCACAGGGCAGCTGTGAACTTGTGCTGCCTTTGGGGGCAGTGCATTCCTGTGAAAAACTGAGTGGATGCTTTACGGTGTTTTCACAGTGCAGGCTGCAAACCGCCTCCACTTTTAAAGGAGATTAGAGATCTCCTTGCAGGTGGGTGCAGTCAGTGACTGCACCCGCTTGTAAGGGGATGTCCAGGGAGTCCATGGGATCCCCTTTCCCCCCTCCAGAGAGCTGCCATCGGGGAGCGCACTGACAGTGCGCCACCTTTTAGATGGCGCACTCTCAGTGCACCTCCTGAGGGCTTCTTTGCCTGTGCGCCTGTTTTGGTAATATGGCATGGCCACGAGTGAAAGGGATTCCCTCATTTGCATGGGGCACGCTCCCATGCAAATGAGGAAATGCCCCCTTAAATATTTTGGTGGTGCTTTATGTGTGCCAGTGCTATTTGTATTACAGAAGGGGCCGCACAAGCATCTGTGCCCCCTTCTATAATACCAAAGCGAGGGCACTTACTGTATTACGGCCCCTGGTCTCTCGTGAGACTTCATCTGGATTTATCACATGGGATTGCTCAAAATACGAATCCAGCAGCTTGATCCTTTACGTGAGGTCAGATGATCGGAATGATTCACTGGATTATAAGTCAGCCCCTTACAATAATATGAAGCACAGTAAACACAGCTTCCCAAATAAAGACTAACACTTCCCGGGGTTCAAAGTAACCAATTCAGGTTTAATGAGCGCGTCACGAGCTGCCTAGAACAAGTGTTAAACTTCTAACCCATTGTTGTATTCTTACATTGTTGTTATGCTCTGATTTGTTGCTGCTTAGCAACTGAAGCTTCTACTCCTGGAAGCCGGTATGTGGAGACCAGTAGGAGGTAGCTGAAGTTGTAAGAGCAGCTGTTGGGGGTTGTTCCTTTGAGCTTCAATAAAGCTTATTTCACATCTTCTTGGAGTTTCACCGTCATAAAAATGGCGACGAGGATGGGATGTCAAGTTTTGTCATAGAAGGTGATGCCGAGATTTTTTTTTTTTCTACCAATTTATTTTTTTCTCCTCGAGCTTTGGGAACGTTTATTTCTTGAAATTGAAGACCCCCAGCAGCAATCTGCTCTACAGGGAGACATCGCTCTTTGATTTGTAAGCACATTTTACTTACATTTTGATGCTGTGTCCGGAGCTGCGTGTCAATTGTGGTTGCTGTGTTCCTTGAAGTCTGCTGTCGTTGGACAGGTCTGTAGATTTTCGTTTTGAGGATTTTGTATTGATTCTCGACACCTCTCTGCCCCGTAAGACGCGCGAGGACAGCAGTGCATCTTTTAAAAGTTGAAGGGCTACTCAGCGCGGTTCGGAATGCGGAGCGCGAGTGCCTGAACTGCAGCCCCTAGCAATTTTCCTTCAGTGCGTTGCAATGCGTTCATCATGTGACCTTCACGTCGGGTCACGCACACAGCCGCCACCCAACTAGAAGATCTAGCAGCTCTTCAACTCATCCAACGCGTCACCATTCCCACTCATGCCAAAGGCCACTTACTGGACCCAATCTTTACCAACTGTCCTGACATCTCAGTGGACCCAGGCATTCCCCTGCCATGGACAGACCACCTTCTGATCCCTTTCAGCTGGACCTCGACTAAAACTCCACCACCCGCACCCACCACAAGGCTCAGGCGAGCTTGGTCGCGCCTCGAGTTTGATAACTGGTCTATTAAACTGGCCAGCTCACAACCCGAGAAACAGGAGGATCCTGCCTTAGCAAACCAGGCCTATGTCAACTGGATCAATCATACCCTTGACACCACTCTCCCTATGAGCAAGACCATACTGAAGCGGCCCCAAAAAACCGCCCCTTGGTATACGCAGTCTCTTAGGGACAATAAGCGTCTTTTCAGAAGGGCGGAAAGACGCTGGCGTTTGGATAACTCAGCAGATAACAAAACCCGTCACCGCGAGACTATTAACGAGTATAAAATACAAATAAAAGCAGCCCAGTCCACGTACTTCGCTGATAAAATTCTGCAGGCCAAATCTAAACCCAGAGAGATCTTCCAGATCATTAAAAAGCTAACTAACCCCCCCCCCCTGCGTTACATGCCGAGAAATCTGTCACACAGTGCAATAATATCGCCGAATTTTTTTTTCAGAAAGTAAACAAGATTTATTCATCATTTTCCTCCCCAAAAATAAATTCATCAATCCAACCCAACATCTCCCCAACCCTGCCCCCTCCCCCCGCTAGACACAGCCTAACCAACTTTCCCCCTTTGAATCTTCCCACCCTAGAATCTCTAGCTCTCAGTGTCAAATCAGGCTCGCCGGACGACCCTGCCCCGCCTGACATCTTAATGGCAGCATCCCGGATTACCCTGCCCATCATCATGGAGGTACTAAACGCTTCCATCTCCTCCAGCACTGTGCCAACTGTCTGGAAGCAAGCCATGGTCAGGTCATTGATTAAGAAGCCCAATTTGGACCCGTCTGACCTAGCCAACTATCGCCCCATCTCCCTGCTCCCATGGGTGAGCAAGGTCCTGGAAAAATATATTAACCAACAGTTGGTGAACTTTTTGGAAGACCATCACATACTAGACCCCACTCAGACGGGTTTCAGACCAAAACACGGGACTGAGACCGCCCTCCTCATGGTCACCGAGGAAACTAGAAAAATCCTAGATCAAGGAGGATCAGTGGCAGTGATCCTTCTTGATCTAAGCGCGGCATTTGACACGGTCAGCCATGACACCCTACTGAACCGCTTGTCGTGTGCGGGGATCAAGGATAATGCCCGGGCTTGGTTCAAATCTTTTTTGGAGAATAGATCCTTCAGGGTCTTTGATGGCGAATCCGTATCCTCTAGCAGACCCCTAAAGTGCGGTGTTCCACAGGGCTCCTCCCTAAGCCCTGCGCTTTTTAATCTGTACATGAGACCCCTGGCCGATGTCGTCCGCCCATTTGGAGTTAAGATCATCTCCTATGCGGACGACACGCAGCTAGTGGTCTCTGTGGCCCCCATGTCTAGGCCCTCCCCCAACCCCCAAAAATAACATCAAAAGCCTTGGCGTGTGGCTGGACAATTCGCTATTCTTCAATGTCCAAGCCACAAAACTCTCAGCCACCTGTTTTGGCATCATGAGGGTGTTAAATAAAATATTTCCCCTCCTTCCCATGGAAGCCAAACAGGTGGCTATTCAAGGTCTTATTCAATCACGCCTTGACTTTAATAATGCACTCTATCTTGGCGCACCAGAATATACCCTACGCAGGCTGCAGATTGTACAGAACTGCGCAGCACGCTTATTGCTTAAAATTCCCCGCAGACACTCAGTGAGGGCCGGACTGATTTGCCTTCATTGGCTTCCGATCCGGCAGAGAGTACTGTTCAAAACACTATGCATAGCCCATCAAGCCTTCTGGGACACAGGACCCAGTATCACTCGCGACCTGGTCACCCATTACACCCCAAACCGAAGTCTTCGTTCCAGCCAGACCTTCTCGGCAGTGGTACCAAGAATAAAAAGATCCAGATCTGGCGGAAGGACGTTTACATACAACGCGTCCAAGACCTGGAACACCCTTCCACTCAATCTTAGAGCGAACCCAAACCTCACTGAATTCCGCAAGCAACTAAAGACCTTTTTGTTTGCATCAATTCATTAACTGCCTGCCTTCCCCCCCACGCCTTTAGTAGACTCTGGTTATCCTAGCGCTTGGACGCCTCCGGGCAACAATTTGCGCTCTATAAATCGGCAAGTTTACAAGTTTGTTTTCTTGTGCATGTCGAGGTATTGCCAACCACATTTCAATTGTGCCAATCACAAGTTTTTTTTTACAGTTGAAACCTACGAATTTCATCGTTTGGACATTTTTTCAACTATGCAATTACGCTAACACACTATTTTATAATTCTTCGTTATATTTCTTCAACAACGTACAAAGTACCTGCAAAGCATTTTTGTCATTTTCTTGATTTTTTTTTAGTCAGCAAATTTTATTTTCCACTCTACTTTGTTCCAATAAGGATTGCAATTGCATTATGACTTCTCAAGTTATCACACCACCTCCCACTTTTCTACAAGATCCAGGTACACCTCCTATGAACTGGGAAGACTGGAAGGAATCTTTTATAACCTATTTAGAAGCAGTTGGAGGTGATGATTATATTTCTAATAGGAAAATAGCAATTCTTAAACATCATCTGGGAGTGGAAGGAAGCAATGTGTTAAAGACTCTGCATAAACCTATTTTTAATTCAAGAAGTGACGACAATGGATCTGGTGAAGAAGGATCTGGTGAAGGTTCTGCTAATATTGAAGAAGATTCTTATGAGATTGCTTTGACTATGCTAGAAGAGAATTATGGTAAAAAGTTAAGCATTGTTGTTGAAAGGCACACATTTTTTTTCACGGAAACAGATTCAGGGAGAAAAAATTGAACAATATGTAGCGGCTTTAAGGAAATTAGCTATTACTTGTAGATTCAAAGATCTTAGAGATGAGATTATAAGAGATCAAATGATCAATGCCACGAACAACAAAAAGATCCAGGAAAAGTTACTTGATTTAGGTGATCCCACATTAGAAAAAGCAATTAGCATAGCAAAGCGTATAGAAAACACTACGTTATATGTGAAGGAATTATCTATCTCTGATTCTAAAATAGAAAACAAAGTCACAAATGTATGCAGGATTGTTGACAAGAGTAAGAAGGGTCATGTGAGTGATGAAGTCAAACCTGTGTTGAAAAGGAAAAATGTATCATCCTCTATTAATAATTTATGCTATAGGTGTGGAAGTAACAGACACTCTTCCTATGCCATACATTGTCCTGCAGCCAGAAGCAGGACAATGTACCCACTCCAGAAATCTATTGGAGTATTTTACGGGAAAAAGGTGTCTCTGTGAAAAGCACGACTGAGCTACTCTAGTATCTAGCGTTTAAATTAGTGCCTTACCAAACATTGGGCGCCATGTAGTGTAGTTCCTATATTTCCAATAGGCTCTGCACATTGGAATAATAAATCCTATAGATGTGGCATAGGACTTATGTCTACTAGGTCTCTATCGAAATATATTAGACTTAATTGTGAGTGCCAGCTAGCTCAGAGGTCACTAGAAACTTTCTTGAGTTCACAAGAAGGGATTTAGTTTCTGACAACCGCATAAAGATGACAACTTTGTTTCCCCAAGATAAAACTGATCTTCAGAGTCGTGAAAACAATAGATAGATATTTTACTCAGTCATTTTGTGCATGCTTCGTTTCACCAGAGGTGCAAAGACATAGATAGACAGGCGTTTTCAATAAAAGGATTTATTGAACAGTCTTCTTTCTCAAGCATAAGAAATGAACTGCTACAATCGTAATACTGGTTGCAAAATAAAGTATTTACAGTAAAAATTGCTGTGAAGCATTGTATTGTTCCTAGACCATATATAAATAGATACATAAATAACAGAAGCTAAAAAGTACTCAAATGGTGCTTCTAAAAAACGCCTACCCTGATGTACCTAACCTATGCTTAGTACGAGAGAAGAAGTAAGTGAGGTGTAGCATAAATTTAGTATTCTTTGCCAAGAATCTATCCAAGATTTCTCTTAGGGTCTAATCAGCTCCGTATCTTGGTTTACAATGAAGAAGGTCAATCTCAGGACTCGATTTCCCAACAACCCGCAAGGGTAGCTTGGAAACACTAGAGCTGGATTTCTCGGCAGAAGAAAATACAGCGTCTTTCTCAGTGCATCTGCTGGAGGGTCAGCTTCCTTCGGCACTTGCTGTAGCAGTATGCGTCGGGCAAGTAGCTAGTCGAACTGCTCCAAACCACCGTGTGTTTGCTTTGGCAAGTGTGGGCATATGTATACCTTGAAGGTGCCGAGTTTGACGTAAAGGTGGATATAATAACGTCATCAAAGAGTCTCAATTCTTTGAAAACTCCACGAGTTCTTGGACAAGTCAGTATTCGAGCAAGGGGAAGTCCCTAGCTGCTGAAGCCGAGGTTTCCAAGAAATCGTTGTGGATTTTCAGAACTAGTGGAAGTAGCCCTGCCATATTTGGACTGCATGAGCTATGTCTAAATGTGGTTATGATTTTTATGCCTATATAAGGATATGGTGATTTATACCTATATAAGGGCATGAATCGGGAAAATTACAGTAGGGTCCTAAAATACTATACAACATGAGCATACTCCCCAAAATACTATATCTATTCCAAACCCTGCCGGTAGAACCCCCTCTGGGTACCTTAAGACAGCTTCAATCTGAATTTATCTTTTTTGTCTGGGTGGATAAGAGACCACGAATGAACAGAGACCTGAGCTACAGGCCTCATGAGGAAGAGGGGCTAGGGATTCCCGATATCACTCGCTACTACAAACCAACACAACTGAGGGCTCTCCTAGAGTGGGCTCAACCAGAGTCTGAGAAGAGCTGGCTCTTCATGGAGCGGGCATTTGCGAAGAGGGCTTTTTGAAAGATCCTTTTCCTTCAGAAAGCTCAAAGACCTCCAGGACTGTATGGCTGCCCTGTGGCACGCGTGACATTGAAAGCATGGGATGTGACAGCCACCCGCAATGGTTTGACAACTTTCCCATTGCCCCTCAATCCCATTACAGAGAACCAGGATTTCTCTCCGGGCCTTAATTGGGATGCCTCCCGCCACTGGGATGCAGCAGGCTGCCAGTCCGTAGGGTATTTTTTTTTATGAACTTCCCCGCTCATTTGAGGATTTTAAGTCTGATTTCAGTATGCCTGAGACAGAGTTGTTATGTTATGTTATATGACTTTTATGTAGCGCAAATCACCATCAGGTCTCTAAGCCCTTTTAGAGAAGAGTGAGCAAGTCACTGGGGCAGAAATGTCAAGGCAGCAGCGGTAGCAGGAGTTACGCAGTTGTAAATGACTCTCTAAATAGGTACGTTTTTAAAAGCTTCCTAAAGATGAGCAGATCCGGTTCCTTGCGCAGGTACTCCGGCAGATCATTCCAGATCTGCAGGAGGGAAGCAGAAAATGCTCTACCCCCTTTAGATTTAGAGATGTACCTTGGGGGAGCTTACCTGCAGGCAGAGTGCTACCATCATCTGCAAATACGACATTGGGTCATGCAACCCCAAATTCGCCCGGGAGCGGAAAGGTCCCTTACTAAGTATGAGCAGTGGCTGCTCTCCAAACAGTCCACAAAGCGAATCATTACAGAACTTTCCCATATGTTGCGCCCCCCTGAACAGTCGGACAAATCAGCAGGCCAAAGACGATGAGAGGCAGATTTAGGCCGGACTCTGACCCCCAAGGAATGGACAGATATCTACTATCGAGCCCGGCACTCGGCACGCAATATAAATAGCATTGAAACAGGCACTAAAATCATGTCATACACCCTCCCGACTTCACAAGCGCAACCCCAATAGCTCTCCTACTTGCTGGAGGGGATGTGACTCTGAGGGCACACTCTTGCACCTATTGTGGGAATGCCCTGCGCTTGCTACTTATTGGACACATGTACTGGATGAAATTGACAGCCATTTTGACACCACGCTCCTGCGTTTTCCTGCGTACGTGGTCCTGGGGGTATCCGACAGACTTACCTATCCCCTGAAGTCTCGCAAAGGTAGGCAACTAGGCGTTGCTCTTGGAGCGGCGCTGCAAACCATACTGTCATACAGGGGCACAGATAATGTACCGAGCATACAAAATTGGCTGCACCGATTATCGTATGTCCTTGGTATGGAACGCATTATCACCTCGCTTCAGGGGGATGTGGTCTCCTTCACAGATATGTGTTGCCCCTTTGTTTCCCTGCTGTGCATTGAATTCCGTGAGCTGTCCTGCCCTAGATACTTACGGCTGCTTTGCCTTCCCGAACTGGAACACAGTACAAATTGAACATGTACTAAGGAGCGCTAGGCCTGCTTTTCACATTGCTGCTCAGGCATTTAGAACAGGGGAGGAGACGGGAGAGATTAAGGAGGGGGGGGAGTTCTTATTTTTGTTTTACTGATGCTCTGCAAAGCAACACAACTGCTCCCAGCCTGTAGTTCAGGCCCTATGTCTCACCGCATCTCGTTTGTTGATTACTCAATAAAAAGATTTCAAACTAAAGAGCTTCACACAGGGAGTTTTTGCAATAGGAAATTGGATTGCAACAGCAGGAGGAGGTATCCTCAAAGCCATATTAGTGCCTATATAAATCATAGTTGTTTGTTTCCTGACTTCACTAGGAGTATATAAAGATATTAAAACCTTGCTACAAAAGAGAAGAAACATAGAAAGAAATAGGCAAATAAGAAAGGATTTAGAAATAAGTGACCACATTAACAAAGTATATAACAAACTAAAGGAAAGGGCAAACTTCCAACGAAAAAGATAGAGCTCAACTGATGATGAGAGTGATTTGTGAATTAAGCTGTGAATGGTGTGATGGTTATAAACCATTGTAGGGAAAAGGTTGAGGGAGTGTTTTTCAATAAATGTAAATTAGTGCAATTTACATGTATTATTAACGTGTAGGTCTCTAAAGCAGAAGCCAATTAATATTAAAAGGCAAATGGAAGCACTCGGCTCTCATAACTGCCCATTTACAGTTAGAAATTCTTATGAACACAGTTTCTTTTTCTATTCTTACTGTCAGTCAGTCAGATATCTTTATTCGGTTATATTACACAATAACCATAAAAGTACAGTAAAATCACATCATCAATTAAACATCAAGTAAATATACAATATAGAATAAAAAAAGTCAAGGTATCCAACTTTGTAAAAATAGCATACAAATAACTCAGTATGACTTAATTAGTTATTGATTTCTGTGAAATAAAAACATTTTTAAGAAAAGCCGAAAGAGATGCGACAGTAAAAATGTTATCTAACCTCAGAATAGCTAAAAAGGCAGGTCGGCATTGTCTAAAATTCATATACTTTAAAATGGGCAGTATCCACCTTTTCCTGGGAATTGTATAAAACTTACAAAAAAGTAAAATGTGAATATAAGATTGTTCAGACAGATCGTCACAAGGACACTTATTAATTAACCTAGACCAATCGTTCACAGTGGGGAAACTTAACAACCTAAATAAAATCCCAAATCTAAGACGGATTAACAAAAACCTTTCAAAGTCTCTCATTTGTAAATTAAAATATGGTTGGGTAACATTTGTGGTCATTATCAGTTGATGTGGGATCACAGATTTTTTATTGAGTTCCACATTTAACCTACGTTCCTCCAAGTAATGTATACATAGTGTCTTCAGCTCTTTCCTTGATATCAAACTCAGCATCGTGGGTTCTTCATAATACTGCAAAAGACCAATGTTCCCAAGGAATGTCTTAATACACTGTAACCATCTCATCTTGTGGGCACAATCAAGATTTACAGCGTCCCTCAAAATGAAGCGATTAAAAGAACATTCCTCTGTGGACCAAACCCTGTGCCACAATAGAACCGGCTGTACCTTGATAATATCTTCCAAGTAATCTTAGTTTTTATGTACTTTGTATGATTTTAACTGAATCGAATAAAGTTAATTTGACTGACAAAAAAAAAAAAAAAAAAAAAAATCTTCCAAGTACTGCAGTCAAGTTCAGTATGACAATTGAAAGTGGACACACTATCCGTAACTGAGAGCAAGTATGTTAGGAATTTATTTTCCATTGCTTGGAGGATAGTCACATTGATATAACCCCAAATTCCCGCCCCATATGTAGCAATTGCAACGCAACTTGCCTTATAAATAAGTAGGAGTTCTTTAATAGGTTTCTTTCCCATTGTCTTACTAAATGATTTAAGGGCCACAATAGATTTTAAAAACAGCAATCGCCTAGTTTTTACTGCGTTGCACCATTGACCAGAACAGTCAAACAAGATGACCAAATAGGGAAAAGTTTGAGTAAAATGTAATGGTTTGGAGTCAATATACATTCTTTTCTTAGCTTTCAGTGTACAGGGATCACAATTCATACAAAAAGTTTTTGTGGAATTGACTCTCAAATCCAAGTTGGTCATAAAAGTAGCAAATGATGTAATCAATTTTTGCATTGCAAGCGGAGTCCTGGCCATCAATACTGCATCATCATCATAAATTAATGCTGGTATTGGACGATTGGAAGCCAGTGGCATGTCCTGACATTCCTGCAGTAAAAGTTTCTCTAAATCATTAATATAGATAGTAAATAAAAATCGGGCCAGGACACATCCTTGGCGTACACCCCTGACAATGCTAAACATCCTGGTGCATTCGCCATTTTTTCCAAATCTAATCGTGGCCCTTGCACCATTATATCACTCCTTAAGAAATTGAATAATGTTATCCGCCACCCCCAAACGTTCTAAAATTAGCCACAACTTACTGTGGGTCACACAGTCAAAGGCGGATGTAAGATCTACAAAAGTTAAAAACATCCTACCACCTTTGGCTTTAGTATATTTTTCCAGGAGGATATGTAAGTTAAGGCAGTGGTCTACAGTCCCGATACCTTCCCTAAAGCCATATTGGAGGTCACTTAATATATTATGCTTGTCTGCCCATATTTGTAAATGATTTAATATTACTCTGCCAAGGATTTTAACTGTCAAGTGTAACAATGATATGGGTCCTGTCACCCTTTTTAAAAATTGGCACTATGATAGACTCGTACCAAGTTGATACCAATCCCACTGAACAAGAGGCATTAAAGAGTCGAGTGAGTAGTGGTGCCCATAAATTCATGTTAATCTTAAAAATGTCCACTGGGACCCCATCAGGGCCCGGAGCCTCTACCCCCAAGCTATATGTAATGCTCAGAATCACTTCCTCCACTGTAAAATTCAAGTCAGTTGCAATTGTTGTGAAGTTGGGCGCCACCTGCTGTAATACCTTTTCCGACATATCTTCAGTTGTGGTACATATGCTATAAAGGGTTTCAAAGAAACATACCCATTCATCTTCGGTAATTACAATCTCAATCCATGCCCTCGGGTTATCGTTAAAAAAGGGAGCATTTACTGCCTTCCAGAAAGCTGTAATATCTCGGGATTGTGAAGCATCGCATAGGGCTTCCCAAGCCTCCCTCTTCAAAGCATCCTTTCTCCTCTTTTGAGCCACGTTGTATCCGCTCCGCAGTTCCCTAATCAGAATCATATCCCTGACAGGGGAATTCAAGGCACGTTTGAGATTAGAATAGGCCTTGGTACACGTGGTGTCAAACCAGCTGGGTTTTTTCCCTTTTAAGTTCTTTACTTAAACCCATAGTCCAGCCTTTATTTGTGCACTGATAACATTGAAATTATTAATTATATCAGTGTTCTCACCTGTCTCACTCAAGCAAACATCAAAACTAGGTTTGCAAGTCTTAATTAATTTATAAAGAAAGTCTTCAGGCACCCCCCTAGACCACTTCAGCGCATATCCATCCTGTCTTTGCAGGGCGACATTGTGGAAAAACGCCTAGTTTCTTGAACTTTCACAGAGTCAGAAGATGGTTTTACAATTTCTACCCTTAAGGGGAAGTGGTCACTCAGGGGATTCTCTAACGTTTTATATCTCAAGACATTATCTTTACGATATGTCGATATCAGAATAAAATCAATTACTGAGAATACCCCTCTGCCGTTAAAAGTAGGGTAAAATGGCATTTCCAGTTGACAGATTTTATTTGCGAACCCCAAATCACGTGTAAAAATGATTTTGTTCCCTAGCTCCCGGACCTTCTTCACCTTCTCCTCTTACCTGAGGCTTAGATCTTCCTGGTGATGGTTTATTACCCACTGGAATATTAATCCCCCGTCGTGGTGACTCATTATTACGTGAGACAGAGGTTTTAGATAGTCTACTTTGATGGTTAGAAGGAACAGTGGTTCCCTTTTTGAGTTCAGTTGGTCTACTCTCAATCAATTTACTCAAAAGTGCAGAGTTTGCCCGAGTTGCCTGTTCGAGCAGCTCTAACTTATCGCTAATCCTTTTCGATCTCTCTACTAATGGTAGGATTAGAGATTTCACCAATTGTTCCATTTTTTCAATGAGACCCTCTCTGCTATCAGGATTTAAACGCACTGATTCCACCACGTCTTTATGAGATGAATAACATGAGGGCGCCAGATTCTAAGCATGTTTGGTTGTGATGTTACTGCCCTTAGTTGTTTTTACCGCTACATTAGGGATTCTAGTGGCTTTCGTCTTTTTAGCGCAGCCTCCCTTCTGTGAATTACCACCCCGCTTCCTCTTTACATTAGGGCCCTTATCCACTGGACGGTTGAGCGATTTATTGACTCTGGTGAGTGAGTTTGGCAGATGATTTAATAAACTAGAGCTGGAATCCGACGATATATAGGTTAAGGGCGAATCACTGCTATCAGCAATTACACTAGGATCCACAGTGATAGTCTATCTGGCTGATGTGCGATTCCAACTTCTACAGGAAGATTAGGTGTGCTCGTTTGATCAGGACAGGGTGCAACCGCTATTGCCCCCAGTGATGAGCGTCTAAGATACATTGGATCTAAGGACAGTCGTCTTTCGGTTAAAGCGATTTCATGTTCCAGGACCGATGTGGCCCTGACAAAGAACGCATGTAGAGTTCCTGTAACACCACGGCCCTCCATGTACTTGCTGGCATGTTCCCTTTCCCGTTTTTCAGTGCCATCAGCTTCACAATTAGAATATCAGTACTGTGAAGGTATAAAGTAACAATTCTAAAAGGGCGACTTATACAATCAAATATTTTCAATTGATAAAAATATGAATGAGTCTTACAAAGAGATTAGCGTTCGAGGGGTGGCCCAGCCCAGTCTCTTTCTGTCTCGGATGGGCTCAGACGGGCCCGCCCTTGGCCCCGGCTTCGCCCGGCTCGTCCCGCGCGCGTCCCGTGCTGCGGGAAATGAAGCTCCAATTAGTACTAGGTGGTGGGAGGGGCTTCAGCTGCACGTTGGACCCAATGCCTCCTGGGTCTTGAAGTCCTTGTGGCGGTGTTCGTAAGAGCCCCAAGCTGCCTGGATTGAAAGTGGCCGCAGCATCTCCCACGGAGCGTGAGGCGCAAGGTGTTGCAGGTAAATCCTTTCCTCTTTGGGAAATAATGCTGTTTAAGCCCAAGAACAGCCTCTCTCAAGCTGTGCGCAGTGTCTATTCTTACTGACCTTAGGTCAGCATTCTCGGTAATGTTAAGAAGCGAAGAGTTAAGTGATAAAATGTGCTAAAGTGACAAGGGCCGGACTGGGAACCAAAACCGGCCATGGCAAAGTGCTCGGCCGGCCCCCCAGGGGGAGGTTGGGGGAGCGACCAAGCTCTTTGCCGGGGTCGGTTTCGGACGATTTTGTTACAGGGAGGATTTTGCATATATGCTGCAATAATGGCCCTGTAACAAAAACGGCCCCCAGGGGCCGAAAACCGGCTTCCACCGTTGCGGCGCACAGGGGTATTGCCCGGTGCCCGCACCAGCCAGTTCGGCCCTGAAAGCGACATGATCTAAAAGAAAAGGATAGGTTTTTTTACGTTCCAACAGAATAGAGTAGTGCATTAAATAATGTAGATACAATTTAGTTAAATGTTTCTTCATGAATAAGATTTGTCAGTTAGAATATGGGGAAATAGATGACTTCATTTGTGGAATGACAGACCTAACAGTGAACTGTTTTGTTTTGTAGAAAAAAAGACAGTGAGAACTAAACCACTACTTGTAGAATGTTATTAGTAATGTTACATGTAACACTTAGGGGCCGATTCCGATCTATCCGAGTAGGATCCGGAGTGCTTTCCGACCGACTCGCACTCCGGCACTCCGAACATCGAGCACGATGCGAACACGCGCTTATGGACACGGGTCGCTCATAGCCTAATTGAAGTCAATGGGAACCTGTTGTACGACACGTACATAGGCTCCCATTGATGAAAAAGGTATGTTGTGCAAAAGGGCGCCCTCTGTAGAGGGGACACGTCTGTGCCACACACACTGTACATGCACGTATTGGGGGGACCATGTGTCCCCCCTGTGACCGACTCGTACAGCTATGGGTGAAGGGGGTCTGGTGCAGACCCTGAAGTCGGCTTCCCGGAACTTTTAGGAGTCGGAAACTCCGTCTCGATCCGACTTTTCGAATCGTGCATCGGTCTGAAATGGCCTCTATTGCACGGTTCACTTATGGCCAACATGTACGGAGTGATTCGGACCCAGAAACGTCTCTGTCGACGATTTCACGTTTCCCGCATCGTACTTGCTTGCTCGTCCAGTTGTACAAGTCGGTCGTAAAACACGTGTCCAGCAGGTACTTTTCCCGGCCGGATCACGTTTGGAGCCATTCTGAGTGAGATCGGAATCGGCCCCAGAATATTCATAAGTCTTTATTTCAAGGCAATGTACACAGTGTAAGAGTTCCATTTTCATGAATACATCATGATTCGATTGGCCAAGAAAGATGGGCAGCTGCAACATTTTGTTTTAGTTGTAGATATTAAAATGTTATATTAGTGTATGCTCCTAGACTAGAGTGTAGCTTTTCTGAAGTGAAGAGTCGTGGTCCAGAGGTGTGAATAAGGTAGGTTTATTCAGTTAACACAGGAGTACAAGTATAAGCTATCCTGCCTCAGCAACCACCAGGATCAGAATAGAGAACATGGAACAGACACAGGTAAGAGGACATGGAATCAATGCCAGCTAACACTCTAAGAACATTAACAATGATGAAGGCAGTATGATGAGAGGCACAACATATGTCCTCCCCTTAAAGAAAGAAAAGTAAAACCAAAAACAAAGGAAGGGAAAAAGGGAAAAAACAACAAAACAAAACACAGTAAAATATTAATATCTAACGAAATCATTGAATTTAATAGGAACACGATGAGTTCTCCCATAGGAAGTCCGACCTAAACTAGGAGTTGCTTCTTCTGGTGACTCAGGTACAAAGGAAGATTTCCTGGGACAGTTGGGTGTCAGTAGTGAAGAGCTGGGTGACGGAAAAGTATCCTGAGAAGGATCTGGTGCAAACAGAGATTCCCTGGGAAGAGAACTCTCCCTCAAGGACACATCCATGGAAGGCCGCTCACCCAAACCTCCATTCGAAACACCTTTCTTAGCATACAAGGCAATCCTACGGAAATTCCAATTCTGCCCATTCTCCAGCACAACATGCCACTTATGAACCTCCTTAACTTTCATAGGATCAGAAAACTTATTCATGCCACACTCTCTACGGCCAAACTTAATTTTAACCAAGTCACCTACTTCAACTCTACCAACCTTTCCAGGAACAACCTTAGAAACAACCGTTCCTTCCCACAACCATTGTGGGACCAACTTGGTTCTGGGAATTCTCCCACGCATACATTCAAAAGGGACTTGATCAGTAATCCCATGAGCTGTGGTATTGTAAGACCACACCATATCCTCCACAGCTCTGCGTACATCCTTTTGTCCTTGCACAGATAACTGTATAGTCCCTTTGACCAAACGATTCATTCGCTCAACCATGCCATTACCCAGGGGGTTGTACAGGGAAGTGCACATGTGTTTAATTCCATGATTGGCTAGAAAAGAATGCATAGAGGAAGACGTAAGTTGAGTGCCATTATCTGTGATTAGAACTTTCGGGAAACTTTCCTTCAAAAATATTGACCTCAATTGTTTAATAACAGCATCAGTGGTAATATTCCTCATAAATTCTACACACAACCACTGAGAAGACACATCTACAAGAACCAAGGCAAATCTACAATCCGAAGGTAAAGAATCCATGGGACCAATAAAATCTAAACAGACCTTATCCCAAGGCAAATCGCTCGTGCTAACAATGGAGCCCTGTGAAGGAGAAATGATCTTCAACCTCTTTTCACTCTCTTTACACAAAAGACAAGACTCAACCCACCTACGCACATCATCGTCAACTCCAGGCCACCAAAAGTTCTTTTTAAGGTGCTTAAGAGTCATGTTTTGCCCAAGATGTCCTTCATGAGCTAAACAGAAAAGTTTCCTCCTGAGAGTGAAGGGTGGGACAAACCTCTCACCACGCAACACCAAATCATCTGAAACACCCAGACTAAGTTCTTCTTGCAATTTAACAAAGGAGCGCAAGGAAGGCTTAACATCCCCTTCTCTTCTCCAACCTAAACGAATAGCATTAACCAGCTCACCAAAGTCAGAATCCTCTAAAACAGCTTGATGCCATTCTTCTCTAGAAATGGAACGAAACTCAGAGGAACAAACATCCTCGAAAGCAGCAACCAGACACACACTTTCATCCTCAAAATCCTCATTTACATTCTCAAAAGAAATAGGTAGGCGTGACAAACAGTCAGCTTGGGTGTTTCTCCAACCTGAGATATGTTCTAACTTGTAAGTATACTCTTGTAATTTGGCTGCAAACTTCATCAGGCGGGGAGAACCATTATTAGCCCCACCCGGTGACAAGATCTTAAGAAGGGGCTTATGGTCAGTCCTGAGACAAAATTGCATACCCCACAAGTAAGTGAGAAAATGGGATACGCCCCACACAGCAGCTAGAGCCTCTCGCTCGATAACAGCGTAGTTACGCTCAGGGGAATTGAGACAGCGAGAAGCAAATGCTGCAGTCCTTTCAATCCCACCACATCTCTGAGACAAGATGGCACCAATTCCATATACACTTGCATCAACAGTAACATAAGTGTCTCTACCTGGTTCAAAAGTTGTTAAAATGCCCGCATTTATAATTTCACTCTTAACCAATTCAAATGCTTGAGATTGTTGAGTTTCCCACTCAAAATGCACACCCTTCCTAAGTAACATTCGTAAAGGTTCAGTTTTGTGCGAGAAGTTAGGTACAAATTTGGAGTAGTACTCCACTAAACCAAGAAAAGATTTTAGTTGGTCTTTATCAGCAGGAATTGGAGCACACCTAATCGCTCTCAGAAGATCCTCTTTAGGTTTAACTCCATTTTGTGAGATTGTATACCCCAAGTAGTCAATCTCAGTTAACAGGAACTGACATTTGTCCCTTCTCAGGGTAAGACCAGCAGTAGATAAAATTTGTAAAACTTTAGACAAGTTACAATTGTGTTCAAGTTCATCTATACCTGTAATTAAGATGTCATCCTGGAAGAAATGAACATGCTTCAAGTCTTTGAATAAGGAGTGCATCATACGTTGGAAAACGCTTGCTGCGGAAGCTTAGCCGAAAGGCAATCTTTTGAACTGAAACACTCCCTCAATGGTAACAAAAGCAGTACATTTTTTCGAATCAGGGTGTAACACAACTTGATGATAAGCGGACCTTAGGTCCAATTTGCTAAAGAATTTAACCTTGTCCATTAAGAGAACCATTTCTGAAATGTTGGGCAAGGGAAATTTATCAACTATAATGTTCTGTTTTAGAGAACGAAGGTCGACACAAAAACTGAGCTTACCGTCCTTTTTCTGTGTGACCACAACGAGCGAAAGCCACTCAGAAGCTTCCACCGGTTCAATTATGTCCTGCTTTTGCATATCATCAAGCATTTCTTTTACCTCTTTCCTAACAGCAATGGGAATTCTTCTGAGAGAGTGCCTAACTGGAGAAGCATTTTCCTTAACTTTAATCTCATGTAAATAACCTTTCAGTTTGCCTAAAGTAGGACGGAAAACATCAGAAAATTCAGAAAGAACAGTTTCAACATTGTGAAAGTCTTCAACTACCAGTACTACATCATCGGATCTGGGGTCAAGAATGATGTGTAAATCATACTGTTGTATCCACCCAAGAATAGCTGGACCCTCTTCAGAAATATAAACTTTGCCAACAGAAGATCTCCCTTTAAATCGAAAAGATGTATCCATGACCCCTTTCAATTTAATAACTTTCCCTGTATAACCTTTTGGCAGAAAGTCACTGTGTGAAAGTGGAATTGATGACCAATACTCTTTATACATATTGTACGGAATAATAGAAAACATTGAACCAGGATCAACCATAAGTGTAACAGGAATATCGTTGAGAATAAAGGAAGCTCTCGGCCTTTGCAAAACGAATTGAGTATTGTCATCAGCATCACCATCTACACACAGGGACATTTCTTGAGCAACAAAATCATCTTCAACAAAGTTGACTCTATTAAATGCAGGAGATTTACACACTTTGCTGATGTGACCACGTTTACCACATTTGCGGCATGTTTTGTCTCTTGCAAAACAACCCTGAAAGTCAGCAGCATGAGACATGTCACCACAACGAAAACACCCCACAAATTTCACCTTCCCTCCAGGACTATTAGAAAAAGACCTAGATTTTGGAAGAAAAACTTTTGGTTTAGCGTTAAATTTGTCTATATTAGAAGAAGATTCTTTGTCAGCTTTGTTGACAACGTTAACAGTCTCTTCCTTCTTTATTTCAAGAGGCCGCATTTCTTCCATGCATTTGTCAGATTCTTCGACAACTTTTGCAATAGTGATGGCTTCCAACAATGTAGGATTTTTAGCTGCCCACAGTTTCTGCTGCATCCTTTTGTTTTTACATTGTACTATCAATTGATCTCGAATCATTTGGTCGGCCATAGCTCCAAAGTCACATTTTAGAGATGACTCCCTTAAGCGAGCAACCATTTGATCCACTGTCTCTTTGCCCTTCTGAGGAGCAGTGTAAAATTTATGTCTTTGCATGACGATGTTTACTTGCTTTCCAAAATACTTTTCCAACCTCAATGTTGCTTCATTGTAGGGGTTATCAATAGGTTAACCATCTGCATTAAGAAGTTCTGGCAGAAATTTGAAAACGTGTTGTCCAGCTTTCCCCAAAGAATTTAATAAGATAGCCTTCTTCCTAGTTGCAGGAAACCTGAGACCATCTATGGCTTCAAGATAATTTTCAAAGAATCCTAATCACTCCTCCCATTCAGTGGTCGGAATTTCTCCTTCAATCAGAAAGGCAGGTGGAGGAGAAATAGTATGATTAGCAGTAGTTGCCATGTAAATATGTGTATATGTCTTCACTATGTATTTCGAATTGCGGAATTAAGCTGAGGCAGGTAACAGAAAAAAATAAATAAATAAATAAATGTAACTTTGAATGCACTAGTGTAATAAAATGTGCTTTAAATGGGCTTATCGACGAAGAAAGTACTTAAGTGGCTCGATTTCAATGTCTTAAGCCATTTGCCGGTTGAAAGAAATGCGTGGTTGGCAAAACGGCAATGTTTCAAAGTGTCAGACCAGTTTGCCGGTTGAAAATGATGCGTGGTTGGCAAAGTAAGGCAAATTCAAGATGGCCGCTAGACGCTATGCGCGATGACGTCAGAGCGAGAGAGGAGCTCTCGAGGGAGTGCTCGCGCTGTGTGATGAGCGCGAGAGAGTTGCTCTCGAGAGAATGCTCGCGCTGTGTGCCCTTCCACGCGCAGTGAACCGCCCAATGAAGCAAAGGGCACTCCGGAATAAACAAAAACAGTACCTTAAGAGTGCCGATTCCGAAGGAACTACGGAAAACGGCAAATGGGCGAGCAGCAACGGGCAAACAGGAAAACAGGAAACCAACAGGCAAACCGGGAAACGAGGAAGACGTGCAGACCAGCGCCTTGAACAGGAACAGCTGTGACTCTTCAATGACGTGGAAGGCCAAATCGTCGCCAAAATGAAGTGAAGAGTCGTGGTCCAGAGGCGTGAATAAGGTAGGTTTATTCAGGTAACACAGGAGTACAAGTATAAGCTATCCTGCCTCAGCAACCGCCAGGATCAGAATAGAGAACATGGAACAGACACAGGTAAGAGGACATGGAATCAATGCCAGCTAAAACTCTAAGAACATTAACAATGGTGAAGGCAGTATGATGAGAGGCACAACATTTTCCTTCACACAGCTGCCCAGAAACTCTGAAGCTCTGTGCTCCGTGCAGACTTCCCTAAGCTTCTTGCTGGATGGTATGGCAGAGGAATGCATGATTAAACCACATGAGCCTCTACCAAGCAGCCCGAGCAACAAATGGATCTGAACAATGGATTCCTTTACCATGCATGCCTTTACCATTCAATTTTGTAGTGAAGGCATGAGTGGTAAAGGGATGTGCCGTAACGTTCACACCCCAGCCCCTCTGCCCAGAGTCATATAACCCTGGTCCCTACCATATAATTAACCTGAACCCACTCATAGCTTCAAAAACTCCCCCAAACCTAAAACCTTAGACTACCCCCTGCACTGAGCCATTAAAACTGCCCCTGCCCTGAAAGCTGCTCCTTCCCCCTGCCCTAGGCCCTAAAACTCAGTCCTCACCTTAAAATGTACCCCCAATCAATTGCCCTGAGCCCAAAAAATACTCCCCTGCCCAAAAAACTGCCCTTACCGCTGCCCTGTGCTCTAAAATTCAGCCCCCTGCCCTAAAACTTACTCCAATCCGGCCCCCTACCCTGAGCCCTAAAACCAGCCCGATCCCTAAAACCTACCCCCCGGCCAGTGGCATCCGGCACGGATTAGGGGTGGTTAGGCAGGGGATGGGGGTGGTGTGGCGGAGGGCACTGGTGGCGGGGTTGGAGGAGGAAGGAGAATGTAAAAAATAAACAACAAAAAACACTTACCTGATCGCCACATCCTGTGTCTCTGCTATGTCTCTCTTCTGTGGGAATCCAGCCAAACAGCAACCAGGAAGCACACCCAGGCACCCCTGACCAATCATAAAGCTGCAATGCAGCATTGTGACTGATAAGCCCCGGGCTCCCCTGACCAATTATAAGGCTGCAATGCAGGGTTGTGATTGGTCTGAGTGCTGTGGTTCAGCGTTCAGCTGGGGAATGGGGGCCTGGGCAAGTTTTCCATGCAGGTTGTCATGTAGCCTGCGTGGAGAACATGCAAAGTGTGCATGAATGTTTTGCCGGCCCAGGAGGCCCAGCCAAGCATTCATGCACACTTGGAGTGGGCAAATCACTCCCCCCCTGCCTTACTCTGAGAGCCAGCTGCCCTGGTTAAGGCATATGCCTGATTAAGGCAAACGTTCAACTTGTGGGGAAACGGCATGCATGCTTAAGACCAATTGTAAAGGCTGTTTCCCTTCTTGCTGAGCTATAAGCTGAGACCCATTCATTACCCTTGCAGAAATCTATGCTGCATTTCTGAGACTTCATTGAATTTCCTGACCTTCTCCTCATGAGAAGTGCTACCTGAATGGCTTAAAGCTTTATGCTTTATGCTTTATGCTTTCATCTCTCGGTCTAGAACTCTTAGCGTCTGCGCCCGTCCGCGCCTGGACCGCGCCCAGTGCCAGGACCCCTGGTCCCCGCAGATCCCAGCCCGCCCGCCGTACGTACGATGCCGCCACCCTCAACGCCCTCAACGCCGGCCAAGTCCCGGGCTGCTACCGAGCCACCCCGAGACGCACCCACGGACCCTTCTGCTGCAACTCCTGCAAGTTCACCTGCTTCCGGAACTGCACTACTCCAGCACCTACCAAGACCAAACGAGCAACAGCAGCAGCCACCTGAAATGCATCCTGCTTAACACCCGCTCCGTCCACAGGCACGCCATCGAGATCTGGAACCTACTCGACACCACAGCCCCAGACGTCGCCTTCTTCACGGAAACCTGGATGAACGCCTCCTCAGCGCCCGACATCCCAGACGGCTACAAGATCATCCGAAGAGACCTCATCAACCACACCGGAGGAGGCCTCGCCATCATCCACAGGAACACCATCCGCATCACGACCCACACCGATGACACCCTCGCAACCGCCGAGCACCTACACTTTCAGGTCCACATCAACCCCAAGACCTCTGATAAGCGTGGCTCAAATCCACCCGAGTGACTTACCGCACTCACCTATAGTCACTATATAGGAAGTCAGCCGGACAGTGGAGAAGAATAAACAAAAGTCTTTATTAGGCCAAACAACACTCATATGAGAGGGCCCTGTCCGACCTCACTCCTAGGAGTGCGAACGAGAGGACTGACTCCCAGCATCACAGCAATACATTATAATGCAATACAATCCGTTAAGGTACGCCCCTTCTGGAAAATTACTGAAACCCAGACCAGTGAACAATGCCATCATACAGTAGGCATCTGCACCTGCAAGAGAAACATCGCTATCTCTACTCAAGGCCATGGAGCTAGGCTTCAGCGTCTCTGGGGCATGAGAACATTACTGATAAAGAAACTTGTTAGTTTCGGCCGCAGTAAGCCGAGAAACGAAAACTGCTGTCTTAGTAGAATTCTCTATTCCTGCGGGAGGGGTAGATGAGCGAGTGAGGCTCTCGCGGACACAGAGGAATATACAAAATGGCAGCACACAGGCTAAGCTAAGGAACTAATGTAATCACACGTTCATTTGTATAATAAAGTAGCAAACCAGAATAATTCAACAGAGGCGCATATACGAATTCATTAGTTAGCCATATGATGCTAACTTACAAAGCAAGAGAAATGATTAGGGCATCGAAAAGTGAATTCTATCAGACCCTCCTTTTAGCATCATTGGCTAACGTTGGTCACATTTATTTGCCAAAAGGTAGTGTCGACATCCAGTCTAGGGGCATGACATTTCTTCACCTGTCATTTTTATGTCTTTAGTCTAGAACATCCTCTGCAATAAACATCAACCAACTTGCATCAGCAGGAATTTCAGTAATCATGGAAGTTGTGTATTGACCTGATAACTTTTTTTTCGGACGTAAATTCGTAGCACACATAGAGCAACATGGAGGGAGGCAATATACACAGAGGCAACAAGTCAGTATAACGCTCACCACACCAACCAAACCCATCAATATTTTCCAACCCCAGGAGGAGAAAGCGCCCCAGAGCCACCCCTGTAAGGACCATGTCCCGTTATCTTGATGTAGTTCAGTCGCTAATCTATGTAATTTCTGTACTGCCAAATTAACTGTTGGGGCTGAGTCAGGAATATACACACAACAAGAAGTCCCGATGACACGGCAGGCCCCGCCCCTATCTGCCAGGATGACGTCTAACACCATCCTGTTTTGTATCGTGAATAATCTCATAGCCTGAATCTCGACGGATATGTTAGTCGTAATGTCAACTTCGGTGAGGACTACCTTTTCCATCACCCTGGACAATCGTCGAATGGCCCTACTGTTAAAAATCGGACCCCAGAAAGGTAGCGAACCCTTAGAAAAGTCAGTCCATTGCTGGTACGAGGTGTCTGTCTGGTCAACGTCATCTACCTGGAGCTCCCTCCTTTTCCGCTGCTCTTGCGGACTGGGGAATCTACGATGAGTCTTGTGGTAATCAGAAGGAGACACATAAACAGGAGGAATCATATACGCTAAATAGCACACCCCAGCCCAACCCTCGGGCAACCATAAGTATCCATTATCTCCACATACAAAATAAATGCTGGGGGGTGTAACCAAAGAGGGGCTGAGAGGCAAACGGATCAATGCAGTCACATTACAAGAACTATTACCAACTTTAATGGGGCCCCTTCCCTCTATACAGAAATACGGTGGGGGACCCACCACAGCCAGGGCTATCAGAGACTTGGCACTGTTATTTCCCTTTGGGGGGTGTCTGTAAGACAGGGATGAATTCAATTTCAGGAAACTTTCCCTAACTTTGTCAGTATCATTTGGTATCAAAAACCGGCCCAACTTTTTCTCACATGTCTCTATAAATTTCTGGTCAAAACGTCCGTCGGTATATATTCGTCCAAGGGAAGAGGGAGGCAAAGGGCATATTCGCATTGTCATTGTCGACCCCCTATTCTGCAGTCGGGGAGTCAAGAAATCCGGCTGTTGAAAATATTTAACAAGACCTATGAGGGTATACCACCCCACACAACTATTTACGGGTGTCAAGGGAAGTGCTAGGAATCTATCTTTTTTATAGGCAGCAGAAGGTAAAAGCCCACAGACCCAGCAGTCGGTCAAATTGGTGGTGGCATGTGCGTGGTGCAAAGTCTTAATAAAAACATTTTCTTTGTAGCCTTTTCTCAACATTCTTTCACCATAATCCACAGTAATCATGTTGTGTTCAGGAACAGCAGTAGGTGTGGGTGCGAACACATGAACGGGATAAGCTTTATCCAGAAAAAACAATATTCCAAGAGTCACTATAAAGGCAATTAGGACAACGATGATGACCACAATTTTTCCTTTTCGGGGGAGGGCCAACCAGGGGGAATCAGGCACGGGTCTCGGAGGAGCCGCAAAGGGCTGCTCCTCATCAGGGATGGGACGGCCAAAAGGATACATTCTCAAAAACGTCCAAAATATATCGAAAAATGGGGAAAAGGGAAAAACAGAAAAACACTTCTACTAAAAAAATAGTCCCAGACAATCCTCAACCGGCCAGAGGGGTTCTTCAACCCTTAAAAAGGGATCTTCTCCCTGTGTCCTTCAAAGCCTCACAGGCAGGCTTTTACCGTCCATACCTTATTCCAACGTCGCTTAACACACAACAATTGAAAACAGAGGAGCACTTAATCTGGGCCCCGCACCACTCTATAGTCTCATAGAATCACAAGCTTCGGCTAAACACCAGGGCTCTTACAAGTCCATCCCTACCACTAAATCTTCGTATTCAGTAAGTCCACTAAGCCCTTCTTCCAGTGTTTAGCCCATCACATTTTGCACTGTTGCTTATTTTCTTCGGGGCCGCAGATTGTATCGAGTGCTTCCTGGCACTTCGGGGTCAGTGAACAAAACAGATGTATCTGTGGCAGATGCTGGACTCCCTGATGTCTCTTCACTAGTAGCAACAGGAGTAGTAGAGCTCACTGAATTCTCTATTTCTTTTTGCTCTTCTCCAATCAGTGAAGCATCCGAGAAAGGAACATATCTTGGTATTGTCTCATGCTCTTGGTCAGCAATGCCTTCCTTTACCCACTGGTCATAGGGCAACGGCAGCGGGACCTTCTTCACGTGTGAGGCGTGGGTCCACGCCTTCCTTCCTTCCACCCGAAGCGCCGTACGCGTGGTAAGGAGCACCTGACGCGGCTCCGACCACCTGGGCTCCAGACAGGACTTCCGCTGGTATCTTCGGACGGCGACCCAGTCCCCTGGGTTGATGGAGTGTCCAGGCCCCTCCGGCAGTGGCTTCAGAGTGTCTGCTACCTGCTGATGAATAGAACAAAGATCTTTAGTCAAAGCATACAGATAGTCTGTCAACAAAGGATATGGTACTTCAGAAAAACATTTAGGCCGGGGTACCCCCCAGATATTGGCTGGTCGGCCGAATATCACCTCATGGGGGGAGACGCCCGTTCTCGAGTTCACCGTTACTCTCGTAGAGAGCAAGGCTAAAGGAAGGGCGTCTGGCCAACGGAGACCTGTGCTCTCATGTATTTTGGCCATTTTTAATTTTAGCGTTCCGTTGAACTGCTCCACAAGTCTTGCTGCCTGAGGGTGTAGGGCCGAGTGAAATTTCTGGGAAATCTGTAATCCTTTACATATTTGCTTGACCAATTCTGCATTAAAGGACGTACCATTATCACTCCAGATCACCCTAGGTAATCCATAGCGAGAAAAATACTCCTTTATCAACACTTTTGCAGTAGAAATGGCCGTGCAATCCTTAGTTGGATAAGCCTCCACCCACCTACTAAATGCACATGCAACTACAAGGACATATTTTAAGTTGTTGACCCTCTCCATTTCGATGTAATCCATCTGAATCACTTCAAAAGGAAAAGAAGGAGGTGCAAAATTTCCAGTTGGGACAGGAGTACCCTTCCCAGGATTATGCCTCAAACACACCATGCACTGTCGAACCAAGTGAGTCGCCACTTTAGAAATATTCTTATTACTCCACACAGGGTCTAACAATTTACAGATTCCTTTTGCACTAATATGTGCAGGCCCATGCGCCATCGTCACTACTGGAAGAACATATGCATTTGGGAGTAACCATCGTCTCTTATCGGTCACATCTGTCCAACATCCATCCGCATCCAATTGTCCCTGCCCATCCTTCCATGCCCTCAATTCATCTTCAGTCACTTTGCTTTGTATATTCTTCACGCTCTGTACAGTATCTAAAAACATATTAATATCTGGGACCCATCTAGCTGGTCCTGCCACAAACATTTGTGGTAGTTTTGTCCGAGCAGTTTCTTTTGCTGTTTCGTCGGCGAAGGCGTTGCCTCGCCCTACATCATCCACTATTGTTTTGTCTGCACTACACTTTATCACAGCCAATCTTTTGGGTAATGTCAGTGCCGCTAGCAGTCGCAATATCAGTGGGCCATGCTGTATGCGTTGGCCATGGGAAGTCAGAAATCCCCGTTCTGCCACGAGTCGCCCATAATTATGAGCCACGCCAAAGGCGTATTGGCTATCAGTATAAATGTTGACGTCTAGCCCTTCACTCAATTCACATGCTCTCAGTAAGGCTATAATCTCAGCAGCCTGGGCCGAATTGTAAGGTATCCTAGAGGTCTCCACTACCGTCTGTAATGTCGTTATTGCATATGCTGCTGTCGATGTACCATCTGGAAGTTTAAAACAGGACCCATCCACATACAACTCCCCGTCTGGTTCGTCCAGGGGCCTGTCTGTCAGATCCACCCTCCCCTTTGTCTCCTCCTCTGTCCTAAACAGGCAGTCATGTATGTCATCGTCCTTTGTATCTGTGGGGATAGGTAACAGTGTGGCAGGATTCAGTGTAGCACACCTTTTAATCGTCACATGGGGTGCAAAGAGGGTCATCTCATAGCCGGTGAGGCGAGCACTAGTTAAATGCTGCGTCTGTGTTCTGTTTATTAAAATGTCCACAGCATGCGGTACCATAACTGTGAGGTCTGATCCCAATACGAGCCCTGCCGATTGTCTTATAGAGACCGCAGCAGCCGCCGTGGCTCTCAGACAGCTCGGCAGCGCTCTTGCCACATTGTTGAGCATTGCGGAAAAGTACGCGCAGGGTCTCTGCTTCCCCCCATAACACTGAGTTAAAACAGACAACGCGCAACCTTCCACCTCATGTACGTAGAGAACAAAAGGCTTCTGGTAATCGGGAGTTCCAAGAACAGGCGCAGAACATAAAGCCGTTTTTAGTGACTCAAACGCTTCTTGACGTGCGGGGGTCCAGGGTAAGGGTTCGCGCACTTCTTTGGTAGTCAGATACAATAGGGGTTTTGTAAGTAACGCATAGTTAGGTATCCACTGGCGACAGTACGATGTTATGCCCAAAAATGCGCGCACCTCTCGCTGCGTGTTAGGTACCTTCATGCTATTAATAGCTTTTATGCGCTCTGGCGTCAATCTCCTCCCCACTTTCGAAAGGAGGTGACCGAGGTAGGTCACTTCCGTTCGACAGTACTGCAACTTTGGAAGGGACACTTTATGCCCCCTTTTAGCTAAATGGTGCAGTAATTTAACAGTAGCATCCCGACAACCCTTCTCGTCGTCCGACGCTATCAGGATATCATCCACATACTGCAACATGACGTTGCCAGGTGGAAGTTCCAGTTCATCCAATTGTGCCTTTAGAGCCTGACTATATATGCTCGGACTTTCAGTGTACCCCTGGGGAATTCTCTTAAAGCGGAAACTTCGGCCAGCCAATGAGAATCCGAAGAGATAACGGCTTTCCTCATGTACTGGAATACTGAAGAAAGCATTTTTCAAATCCAAGACGGAGAAATATTTAGCAGAAGGGGGAATCATCGTCAATATCGTAGTGATGTCCGAGACCACCGGGTATTGTGGCTCCACTACTCTATTGACGTGGCGTAGATCAATCACAAACCTATAGACATCAGGAGTATTATCAGTAGCTTCAGGTGACCGTCTCTTAAGGACAGGCAAAATAGGACTGTTACATATGTTCGAATCCGTCTCCTCCACTACACCAGACCGTATTAAATCTTGTATTATTTGTAACAGGGCCTTCTCTCCCTCCATAGGAATCCTGTACTGCGGAACCCTGGGTAATTTGGCTCCCACTTTCACCCTTATTGACACCGGGGCAATATCCATTTTACCTACATCTGTGTCATTGACAGCCCACAAGCTGTCTGGTATGCCTTGAAATTCAGGTGGTAATGGGTCATCCTTAGAAAAACACTGTAATGGGCGAGCGACATTCGGGCCCAAAGTAAGGTACACGCCATCTGGGGAACAATAGATGGTGGCGTGTAACCTTTTCAATAGATCTAAGCCCAACAAATTTTCTCCACAATTCGATGTCAATAAAAACGGTGAATCAACAGTGAAAGGGCCAATCGTAGGTTTAGAAATGGGGCTAATCACCAGGGTACCCGCAAAACCCACAGAGATGTTATTCTTGCCAGACAGAGCCGCCCCTGGGACCCGAGAATGAGCCACTGAACTTTTCATTGCACCCGTATCCACTAGAAATTTTTGTTGAGACCCCATTAAGTCTGCCTCGACATAGGGTCCCCTCTGATCAACTTCCACAGGTACTGGTCCCATGCTCTGTCCTGCGCTGTCCTAGTTGTGGGAGAATCCTGTCAAATCGTCCACTGAGTAATCATCGTTATAGTACTGACCACCGCCTCTCTGCAACTGCTGCCTGTCTGCACTGTTGTCGAAGTAATTACCACCCGGTCTCCCTCCTCCTTCCGACCGTGCGGTCTGTCTCCCAAAATCACCACCACCTCTGCCTCGTCCTCGCCCTAGTCCTGTATTCGATTGAAGCAGTGGGCAATCCCTCCACCAATGCCCCTCCTGCTTACACTTCGCACACTGATTTGGTCCCAACCTTTCCCTACTCTCACCCCTTCCAAAACCGCCACCGCGACCTGGCGCTGCACCTCTTCCCCGTCCCCTTGCCACTTGCTGCAACAAAACCCTTGTCTTCAAATCCTTAGCCTTCTTTTCCTGCTTGTCCTTACTCTCATTTTCTCTGTGCTCATAATATTGTGCCATACTGAGGATACCAGAGGGAGAGGATGTTGTCCATGTGCTCTCCGACGCTTGCAATCTCGCTGAAATTTTGGGTAAGAAGTTCATAACAAACCTATTTACAAAAAGTCGCAACCCTCCATCCTGTGACACATCTTGCCCACTAAAATCTATGAACGTTTCCTCAAACCTCGTAAAGAAGTCCGAGACTGCCTCATCCTTTTTCTGCTTACAAGCCGTCAACTAGTCCCAATCTACCTTCTTGGGGGGAATAAGAGAATGCATGTATTTTATTATGCGCCCTGGCAAAGCTAAAATCTCGGCTTTCGGCTTCTCCCCTGGCTTGCGTTCCTTATCCCAATCCTGCAACTCCTGCCACGTACCTCCTAACTCTTCCGAATGATCTGTACCTTTTACTTGCCGCCACACATCAACCGGGACCAGAAGGCCAAAAAACAATTCAACATCAGCCAAAGTCATTACAGTGAAAGACGCCGCTTCTGTAAGCTCTTTGTAGTAGGCGGTCGGGTTCTTTCTAGAATCTGGCAACTGAGCCTTCAATGATAATACTTCACTTCTCTTCCATGGCGTGTATACCCATTGCTCCTGGAAATGCGCATCTATCCTATTCCTGGTGACAGCTCTCGTGAATGGATCTACCAACTCGGGGATCTCGGGATGGAAAATAGGGTGCACCTCTCGCATTGGATGTAGACCTGGAAAATAGGGCGTGCCTGCAGAGGGCAATTCATTTCTATATTGTAATAGAGCACGTAAACTACTCATCACCTACTACATCATCATCGTGGCTTCACTTTGATGACACGCGTTATTGACTTCACCTCGCTGCATCTTAAGACACTGCAGGATCTCTGACTGCTCACAGGCTCGTTTAAGCGCAAATTATGTGCATCGACCCCTGATTTTTCTCAGAAATTTGATAATAATTCACCTAACATACACTGGATGAATTCTACTATGTATGAATACGTGAACCCTATGTGAGTGAAGTTCAGACGCTACATCCAACTTGGATGAGCGATCTCCGCATTCGATAGTCAGGTCCCTAGGATACTGTGATCCTTCCAAGATCTTCTTGCGGATGACGATAATCCGCAAACAGACTACAATATTTCTATACAGATCTGAACTGATTACAGTCCTGAGGATGGTTTCATCAAATAACTGCTAAGAAACCAAAACGTCGACTTTGCACTTCATCCCTTGCTTTGTTTTACTCAATGTGTTTTGGGATAGGTGTCTTTTAGGTTCTGTTGAGTCACTTAGCAATTTATTTTTATGTGTACCCACAGTCCTAAAATCTTATTCGCTTATTTGTCTGTATATGAAGCTGATTTTTCTTAATGAATTATTTGATAAAAACACTTTTTTCGTATACACCCTGTGTCTTTGTTTATATGTTTCATGTTGACAACACAATTTGATCAGTTTTGATTCACTCATTGTAAGGACGATAAATTGGTTCTTCTCATATTAATTTTAAATAACAAAGCTTAGATTGAACAAAGTCCCTTGAAGGCATCTTTACCCTTCCAAAAAACAATTCAACATCAGCCAAAGTCATTACAGTGAAAGACGCCGCTTCTGTAAGCTCTTTGTAGTAGGCGGTCGGGTTCTTTCTAGAATCTGGCAACTGAGCCTTCAATGATAATACTTCACTTCTCTTCCATGGCGTGTATACCCATTGCTCCTGGAAATGCGCATCTATCCTATTCCTGGTGACAGCTCTCGTGACTGGATCTACCAACTCGGGGATCTCGGGATGGAAAATAGGGTGCACCTCTCGCATTGGATGTAGACCTGGAAAATAGGGCGTGCCTGCAGAGGGCAATTCATTTCTATATTGTAATAGAGCACGTAAACTACTCATCACCTCTTTCACTCCAGTATTCGTTTTATAGGCTCCGTTCTGTATATCTCGTAAAGTCGCTGGAGCCACACCTCCATACCCCTGTTCCCATAGCGGTATCAATACGTTTGACATATGCCACAAAGCGTGCTGTTGCATCAAAGGCTCAAAATCTTTCATAGTGGACCAAATATCCTCAAACGAATAAATATTGTTCCTGGCCCACTGACATGCCTGATTAGCCACCATACTCTTCTCATCTAAACCAACTGTAGAACGCGTAAGCAACTTCCGTACCTGCGAGAGTAATCCGCTACCTGCGCCTCGACTTGGCGTTAACATCTCCTGACTGGGGGTGGTACTAGCTGAAACAGTAGGAAGTGCTAAAGAAAATTGGGAGGGTGCAGGTGAAGTGGTCTGGAGTAAAGAAACGAGGGGTGTCGAGGGCGAAGATTGTTGGGGAGCACTCGCTGAAGGACCCGGAGCTCCACTAATGGGGGCCGGAACTGGCAAGGAGGGGTACAAGGGCTGTGGGGCATACGGGGGAGGGGGTCGGTTATTCAAAATGTCTTCCATCTCGTCTGGGTCCTCCTCACGCACTACATAACTTTTATTCTCTTTCAACCTGCAAAGCCTATCCGCGCGCTCCAAACGCAGCGCATTCTCATTCCCAACCTGTTCTCTCGCTTTCTGCGCCATAGTCTGCGTGGTCTTTTTATAAGCCTCTTTCTCATCTCTCAACTTCCTTTTTCTGGCTTCCTTCTGCCACACTCTCAGAGAATCAAACATGCTCTGACGGCTACGCCTGGCAAACAATTTGTCCTGTAAATAATCCAATTTAGCTTCGTCGAAAGAACCCGTCAAAGGCCATTGTAAATCCACATTATCAGCAGTGTACCGGTGCCACAAAGTACCAAACAAGAGCGGGACCAATCCATGCTTGACATACATATCAAAGCTTGGAGTGCCTTCAGGGGGTGCAGGTTGGCTCTCGGCCAGTCTAGTATCTGAGGGTCGACAACAACATCCAAAACATCGTAATTTACTAAAACACAGCATTTTTCAACAAAGTTCGTTACCCTAAATCACTTAGCTCGAGCTCATTCATACACACATGTAATTATGCATTGAGAAATCGCACACATATATACTGTACCTCCAAACACGTGTTACCAAAATGGAACAAGGCCCGTCGACCAAGTCCTGGGGAACCTGGACTCTACCGCAGACCGAACAGTACACTAACTGTTCTGAGGATGGGGAAACAAATCCGCTCCCCGTGCGGCACTACGGATCGCTGCGCGCTTTACCACGGGAGACCCAGGACTCACCTCCACTGAACCACCACTCTAGGTGTTCAGGGTAAGCACCGGAGTCTACCCGCGATGAGCCACGCCTTCACCACAGTGCCACCCGGTCGGATCACTACGAACAATATATCTAGATATTCCCCCAACTTCGTCTAGTCTGTCAGAGCGCCTGCTCGCACTCTGAGTTCCCCGGAGCACACTAGCCCCAGAAGCACACCGGCTCCTTAAACCACTGGAGACACCCTAGCCTCCCGGAACACTCCAGTTCCTGAAACAATCACAGGTGGACCACTCACCTTCCGTAGGCGGCACCGACCTCTACCGTTCTCCACCTCCGGCTGCCAGGACCAACACGGTCAGCTTCGAGTTCCGCCTTCTTGACCCCGGCGTAAGATCCGAACCGGGACCTCTCCCGATCAGCAGGGTGGGGCAGCGCTGCGAGAACCAAGCTCGGCATCAGATGGGTACCCGGGCCCACCGTGCCGACCAGCGGGTCCCCGGTCTTCTGCTACCCACCTACGGGTGAGAAAGATCCTTATCGCGGGGTCCCTATTCGGGCGCCATCTGATAAGCGTGGCTCAAATCCACCCGAGTGACTTACTGCACTCACCTATAGTCACTATATAGGAAGTCAGCCGGACAGTGGAGAAGAATAAACAAAAGTCTTTATTAGGCCAAACAACACTCATATGAGAGGGCCCTGTCCGACCTCACTCCTAGGAGTGCGAACGAGAGGACTGACTCCCAGCATCACAGCAATACATTATAATGCAATACAATCCGTTAAGGTACGCCCCTTCTGGAAAATTACTGAAACCCAGACCAGTGAACAATGCCATCATACAGTAGGCATCTGCACCTGCAAGAGAAACATCGCTATCTCTACTCAAGGCCATGGAGCTAGGCTTCAGCGTCTCTGGGGCATGAGAACATTACTGATAAAGAAACTTGTTAGTTTCGGCCGCAGTAAGCCGAGAAACGAAAACTGCTGTCTTAGTAGAATTCTCTATTCCTGCGGGAGGGGTAGATGAGCGAGTGAGGCTCTCGCGGACACAGAGGAATATACAAAATGGCAGCACACAGGCTAAGCCAAGGAACTAATGTAATCACACGTTCATTTGTATAATAAAGTAGCAAACCAGAATAATTCAACAGAGGCGCATATACGAATTCATTAGTTATCCATATGATGCCAACTTACAAAGCAAGAGAAATGATTAGGGCATCGAAAAGTGAATTCTATCACCATCCTCAGAGGCACCCTCATCTACAGACCCCCGGGACAATGCACACAATTCAGCGAAGACATCGCCAACTTCATAAGCCCGCACGCCCTCTGCTCCGTTGACTACATCCTCCTAGGGGACCTCAACTTCCACCTGGAGAACAACAACGACCGCAACACCACCACCCTGCTGGACAACCTCGCTAACCTCGGACTCAAGCAACTGGTGACCACCCCCACCCACTACGCCGGACACACACTCGACCCCGTCTTCTCTTCCAGCAAGGACATCGCCTTCAGCCACGCCACCGGACTCCACTGGACGGACCACAGCTGCATCCACTTCAGCTTCGGAAGGACCACGATCCACCACCTCCAGCAACAGGTTGCACGCAGGAGCTGGATCAAGATCACAGCTGACCAGCTCGCGACCTCCCTGAGCATGAACCCTCCCACCAGCACAACGAACCCTAGCCAGGCGGCCACCAACCTCACAAAGTGGATCAGCGACTGCGCAGACGAGCTCGCACCCCTGAGGACCCCGCCTAGCAGACCCGGTAGAAAGAAAGCCCCATGGTTCACCGATGAACTCAAGAGCTCCAAGAAGAACTGCCAAGCCCTCGAGAAGTTGGCGCAGAGACCCAACACCGGACAACATGACTGCCCTCAAGCTCGCCACCCGAAAACACCACCAACTCATCCACGCCACCAAGAAAACTGCATTCAAGGAAAGACTGGACAACAACGCACACAACAGCAAGGAACTCTTCAACATCGTCAAAGAGCTCTCCAACCCCAACGCCGGAAACAACGACATCGCCCCTTTGCAAGACATCTGCAACTCCCTCGCCTCCTACTTCCACAACCAGATCGCGGACATACACAACAGCTTCAGCACTCAACCGACGAACGCCACGACCGAACCACCGGCCCCCACCACCACCCTCCGCGCCTGGACTCCGATCAGCACCGAAGACACAGTCCGCACGATGAACTCCATCCACTCCGGATCTCCGACCGACCCCTGCCCCCACCACGTCTTCAACAAGGCTGACGCTGTCATCGCACCCCACCTGAGGGACATCATCAACAACTCCTTCGACACCGCTACCTTCCCGGAGAGCTGGAAGCACGCCGAACTCAGCGCCCTACTTAAGAAACCCTCGGCCGACCCCACCGACCTCAAGAAGCTCCGTCCAACCCTCTTCAACGTCTACATGAGCCCCCTCGCAGACATCGCACGCCAGCACAACCTCAACATCATCTCCTACGCCGATGACACCCAGCTGATCCTCTCCCTTACCAAAGACCCCGCCACCTCCAGAGCCAACCTTCACGAAGGGATGAAAGAGGTAGCCGAATGGATGAAGAACAGCCGCCTGAAACTGAACTCGGACAAGACGGACGTCCTCATCCTGGGATCCTCACCCGCCGCTTGGGACGACTCCTGGTGGCCCCCCGCCCTAGGCAGCGCACCCAAACCAACAGACCATGCACGCAACCTGGGCTTCATCCTGGACTCCTCCCTCTCCATGACCAGACAAGTCAACGCCGTCTCCTCGTCGTGCTTCAACATCCTGCGCATGCTACGTAAGATCTTCCGGTGGATCCCCACCGAGACCAGGAAGACGTCACCCAGGCCCTCGTCACCAGCCGTCTGGACTATGGCAACTCCCTCTACGCCGGAACCACCGCCAAACTCCAGAAGAGACTCCAGCGATCCAGAACGCCTCAGCACGACTCATCCTGGACATCCCCCGTCGCAGCCACATCTCCGGACACTTGAGAGACCTGCACTGGCTCCCGGTCAACAAGAGAATCACCTTCCGTCTCCTCACCCACTCACACAAAGCCCTACACAACCCAGGCCCAGGATACCTCAACAGCCGCCTCAACTTCTACGCTCCCAAACGCCAGCTTCAATCGACCAGCCACGCCCTCGCCGCCGTCCCCCGCATCCGAAGAGCCACCACAGGGGGACGGTCCTTCTCCTACCTCGCCGCCAAGACATGGAACTCCCTCCCCACCCACCTCCGCCTGACCCAGGACCACCTCGCCTTCAGGAAGCAACTCAAGACCTGGCTGTTCGAGCAGTAGCGGACCCCCCTCCCCCAGCGCCTTGAGACCCTCTGGGTGAGTAGTGCGCTATATAAATGCGATGATTGATTGATTGATAAAAGTTAAGTTTCTCTCATTTTAGAGAGCTAGAATGGGATTTGCCTTAATGGAACGGGCTTTATGCAATTGTTTTGTATTGCATTACTGCTAAATTGATTATTTATTTATGACAAATAAAGACAATACTTCTGAAAAGACTTTGTTAAAACTCTTTAAGCTCATACCAAAATCACATCAGTGACTCCCAATAGGTGATAACTGTGAGGTGTAAGGTGAATGTTGAATTTGCAGCTTTCTATTCATTCTTTACCTACAGCATTGATTCGTACCCTTAGGTCCTGGTAAGAGCAGGATCTTTATTTCCAGGTATGCTGAGACACAAATTCTGGATCGTAAACCGAATATTTATTAAGGTCTCGTTCTCCACCAGACCTTAAATCATGTCCCACCCTTTCCACAGATTTAGCCCCAGAATTCGGATTCAAATTTCTACACATAGACACCCCTTCTAAAAGTTGGTCATAGTTAAAGAAATAATACTCAACGAAGCTTGCTGATAGGAAAGGCTTATGAATACACTACAAGAAAGGGCATACGTATGTGTATATGACACGAGCTTCTGTGGAGGCAGGTACTTAATATGTACATAAGTAACAATCAAGTTCACGTGTGATCCTGGAATACTCTGACAAGACGCTGAAAAATGCTTTTTCAAAATAGTTTCCATCTCTATGTATGTTGCTCTTCTAAATGAGTTGAATCAGATTTAGTATCAGTGGAAGAATGCTCAACCAGAGAATTAAGACACACAAATAAGCCAATTATTAATGTAACCCAGACAATTGCGACTATTGTTATTATTACTCGTTTTTTCGGGGTTTTGGACACCATGGTTTCACTCAAGTCAGTTCAAAAGGGAAAATAAAATTAAATTTGGAAGTAAAATTATACACTCTGCTTCTACTGTGAAAATCATCAAAACGGTCACTTCCTTCGGTGTAAGTATATAGGTTCGTTAGACTTCAGAATCAGAACCTAACCGTACAGCTGGTTTTCTCAAAAAAGAAAACTGTACTTTTCTAATGGAGCCTGGAACCTAATGCGAAGTTGAATATTTCTGAATCCAAAGCATACATTTTCAGCGCAAGTACATGCACCACTTCAAATGCAGTCAATTAAATCAATTAATCTTCACTGCGGTAGCAACATTTTAGGAGGCTTTCCAAAATCTCTCTGCTGCTTTTCAGTCTCATATGTTTGCAAGCCAGACCCCCTTTCAGCATAGCAAGTCCATTTAGGAGCTGAGTACGGACAGCTAGACACTCAATGGGGCATATTACCAACGATTAGCAATATTTATCGCTAACTAGGGTTAGCAACGATTTTATTATCGCTAAGTATCGCCGGAAATTATCGCTGAGATAACGTGCTATTAGCTACGTTTATCTCCAAAGCGATAATTTTTCCAGCGATAGCGTGAATATCGCTGAGAATACAGCGATATTCACGCAATAGAGACTAAATGCTCTACGCCATGTTATCCACCTCCCATTGGATAACATGGCTAAGAACTGGTCTGGGCAGGTGTTAGTTTTTGGCGATATTCGCGCTTAGCGCGAATATTGCCATTGCTGAGCCTGCCTTGCTAATCGGCGTTAGCGACGTTAGCGACTGCTTTCAGTCGCTAACGGGTTGAGAACGCCCACTATGCATGTCATTAGCGATAATTATCGCTAACATGCAAAGCGGGCCCCAAACCGCTTGCTATCGCCTCAAAGCTGTCGCTAACATCAGTTAGCGGCAGCTTGCTAATTGGGAGATAGTATTATCGCCGCCTAGCGGCCGAAAACGACTGCTAAAGTGGCGAAAATAGCATATCGCCATCATTGATAATATGCCCCATTGTTTTTTTGTTTTCCTGACTAATGGTTGTTTACTATCACTTTTGCTCGCTTATGTTTGTTTCTTCGCCAATCTTTTCTGAAATGCTTTCCTCTAATGCAATTACTCTCAGTCTCTCTTCCCATTGCAGTCACCTTTCTCATCTTCGCACAATTCTGGAACAAGTGTCTGTACATTTTTGAGAGCGGGGTGCACAAATTCAGTTTTGGTTGCTTGATTCACTGTTGCTTCTTTTGACTCCCTTCCCAATAGATTGAATGGACTGGAATCACATATTACAAACTAATGGTCTTCTTCAAGAGTCCTTATTTTCAGAGGGACTTTAGCTCAAATTTGGTTTGTTATCTGCTTAATAGCAATGCTACAACTTGGACTTGTTTCCCAAGATGGCTAGGTAAGGTAGCTCTGCAATTCTAACAGTAGAGTGAGTAGCTTCAGTATCATTAAGGCTCTGCACGTGCTTTGAATTGAATTTGAGATACTTGTCTCAATCTTCTCCTCCCTCTGAGCAGTAATTCTTTGCTGGGGTGTTACTTGCTGTCACCACTTCTTTCACAGTTAGTCTCACTCTTTTGGTGTGGTAGGCTTGGATCCAGTTTGTGAGGCCTCCATAGTTCCTGAATAAATAAGGCTTTGCCGTGCTCTACCTTTCTTGCTAACAAGTGAGCTGCTGGACGAAATGATTTACTCCATTACACAAGGTACAAAGACCTTCAACTCTCCTGGCCACTGGGAGCTGATCGTGATAATTGTGCATTCACTAATCCAAGCTGTGTGCCTCACGGTGAAGATTTTCCCAAGAAGCCGCTCCACATTGATTTGGCCGTATCTAAACTCTTTATAAATAAAGACTCGTCCATGCTCAGAAATATTGGCGAACCACCACACATCGAAAACAAACTTTACTCTGTTTCCGATTGCTTCTATTCCTGACATTAGGGGTCCTAGTATATATCTCTTTTGTCCTGAGGATGGTCTCATCAATCTATTTATAAGAGACCGTCGACTCTCGCTTTTTCTTCGTCAAAATCAGTGCATGAACTGTACCAAAGAAGGAAAGCGCTCACAAGTGTTTCAATCAAGTGTTTTATTTGTGTAAAGAACATATACTTCTTGCAACACTGTTGATATATATTGTCTGTACCCTTCTGCTTTGATTCTTTTAATGTATTAAATACCAATTCTTCATATACACCCTTTTCTGTTCTTTATATTTAGATCATTTGATGTGCCTATTACAAATTGAAATAGTAATATTTGTTGCATATGTGCACACCAGACCAACATTTCTTTGGGTCTTAAAGTGAAAATTGTGCTACAAACGCTGAAAACAACAAAAACAAAATCCCTTGAAGGTACCTTTACCCTTTCATATTTTGTGCCCGGACCCTCAAGGGTATATTGGGTTGCTCGCTTTCTCTGTATCCTCCATAGTTCACAACAGTATTCGGCACGAGGATGACTTAGAAAGACACACCAGCGGGGTTCCAGGCATTTTTTTCTGGTGTATTTCTTCACCAAGACCCAGTCTCCCGACTTAGCTCTTGTCACTGTTCTTGCCTTGGAAATAGAGTCTTCAGCTCAATCTGGTGAGGGACAGAACATACCATGCCGGCATATTCTTTGCAGTAGTCAAGAGTAATTTCATCCGTTATACTCAAAAGTGTAGCTGATGGCACAGCAAGAAGTCTCATGGCTCTTTGCATCAAAATCTTTCGTGGGAGAGTTCAGTCCTCCAATGAGGAATTGTAGGCAAGTAGGATCTGTTTCTTATGGTTACTCCCACTTTTTTTCCTGATGTTACACTGTTTTGAGTAGTCTGACTGGGATCCTGCTAATCAGGACCCCAGTCGATCTGCTTTTTCCTTTAAAATTGTTATTCATGTACTTTGGTACACTGCAGATTGGATACTGGGGTACCCTTATAAGTCCCTATTATATGGTACCCATGTACCCAGGGCATAGGTACTCCAGAGGCCTCCCATGGACTGAAGCATGTATTATGCCACCCATGAGAGGCCATGCAAAATGGAACTACAGGTCTGCTACTGCAGCTTGTGTAAGTTGGTGCTTGCACCACTTACTTTAGATATAGGTTCACTATATCTGTAGGTCACTACACCTAAAACTTATAAGTCACCTCTATAGCACGCCTTAAGAATCCTGAAGGCAGGGGGCTGGGTTTTACGAGAGAGGCTTCCCCTGCATGAGCAGAGCCCCACTGCAGCTTTCGGAGACCATTCTCCAGGGTTTGATTTGATTTGATTTGTGGATTTATAAATCGAAACGAATGCCCATGGGCTGTGCATTCAGACATATAGGTAGAGGTGCATTTAACCTCGCGTTAAATGCTATCTCGAAAACGGATGCCTAGAAACATGTTGTAGTTGCTATTAAACACCTTGGATTCAGAACCTCACTTGGATTCATTCCTCCACACCGGTAACCAGTGTGGGAGGCATGATTCGACCCTTCTGAAGCGAGCTTCGTGTGGTCACTGGTCTATCCGTTACCAGCCTTCTAGGCCCAGTCAGCGCAAAATGGAGCTGCTGACCAGAGACACATTTCTGCCCTCCGGCTGCTGAGCCATGCTCAAGCAGAGAAAGGCAGCACAATTGGCATCCTGTCACAGGGAGGTGTGACCACCTCCCAGGCAGGATTTAGTGTATTGGGGCGGGTTGGGTGCACTCTGAGAGGGCCAGATAGTCTGCACTTGGGGCACATTTGGTGTCCCTGTGCATAGCCCAGTTTAAACCAGTTCTGGGAGCCATTGGCTCCTGCTCAGGCGTGAAACTGGACAAAGGACAGGGGAGTATCCTCCACATTGTCCAGACCCTCATCTGGGTGGGTCCCTTGAATCTGTTCAATCCTTTCCTGTGGGTAAAAATGGGCCTACCTGACTGTAACTCTTTAGATTTTCCGTGATCAATATTCTGCAACAAGAAACCACTGTCCTTCGTTCGTCTGGACACTCTGGACCTCGCTGGACTTTGACTGGGCCCGACTTTGTCTCCCTCTCCATCCAAAGCTTTGTCTGTGCCCTTGCCCCATACAGGCTCTGCACAGAACCTGTGGAACACAAAGGACACTGAAGAATCTCGCTTGGAGTGAAGGAGTCACTCCCCTGCATTCACGGCACCACAACAAACTGACCAATATGCTGCTCCCGGGCTCCTCCAGTCTCTGAAGACTTCAACAACACAGCAGGAGGGTTTTGAAGGTCCTTGAGGTTGATCTGCCCTCTCAGCAAGTTTGAGGCCAGTATCTATTTGCACGTGCATATGCTTGTTGGTGAATGCTGAGCTTGTGCATTGGACTCCGTATAGTACTGACCTCGAGCAGTATTTTCACCAAAGAACTCTGGCCTCCTCACACCGAGTGCACCGAGGGCTGGTACTTCGTGTTCTTGCTTGAGGTCCCCTCGTGACTCCTGGTCATTCAGCCTGTGGGTCCTGTTAAGGGTCATCCTGATTTCTCTTGGGCTTTCCTGGTTGCTCCAGACGTGCTCTGACTCTCCATTGCTTGGAGAGTCCCCAGGACCTTGCTGGTCCTCACCGTAACCTTTCTTGACCATCCTGCGTGGGTTGCTGTTGCCAATGCGTGTTGGTGCTCCAGCCGGACATGGACCGCTCAACACTCGACATCCTTCATGGGACAGCTCGCATCTGGCTCCTGGTTGTCCTCGCCATCTCCTGGTCCTCGTGACTGCAGAGTCAAGCATCCCCTCGCTGAACCTGAAGCACCTGACATCGGTGAGCATTCGTCTCCCGAGCCTCTGGTCCCTTTGAAATGACCAAGACTCTGTCCCCTCTCCTTTCACGTCCCTAATTCAAAAATCCATCCTTGGATTTTACCGGACCCTTTTCACCTTCACGGCAGGGGCACTTCTTCAAAGACTTCCTTGGAGAACAACAGCAGTTTCCAACACCACTTCAGCCCTTTGCACCCGGCTCTTCTGGGATCGGTAACTCTGGTACTTCTGTATCCAAGGGTGTGGTGCCTCTCCATCCTCTTAAGTTCTGAAGAATTTCCTTGAAGCCCACCTAGAAGGGTCCTTAAACTGTAAAATTGCAACCGCAACTTCCCCATAGAATAATACGGAACTCGCTGTAGTGTTCACACACTGCACCCCTCCTCCGTGGGGTCCCTATCTACTCACCTTGGGTGATTCCTTGGGGTGCCAATATATTTACATGCTCTAGACTCGAGTCGTGGTTGTTATACCACTATTTTAGTATCTGGTTTGGTCTCCCCCCGAGCACACTGTGCATTGTGCTACTTACAACTGTTCTATTGATTTCGTATTCTATGCTTTGTGTACTATCCTCGGGTAGAGGATACTAGAGAGTGTTATATTAATAAATACATATTTTTATACAACTACTGTGTAGTTCTCCTTTCATTTAATTAATGCAAGAGGTGATATTCTGTTAAAACAAGCCGCTTTACATTACTTCAAGATTAAGCCTGAAGGCTGCTCTCCACAGCTACCACTAGGATAGCTTTCTAAAGGTTATCTTTTTTCTCATACATTTCTAGGGTCTCTTGGACTGGTGCAAGGTGCCCACTTTCAGTAGTGGACAGCATATACCAGGCCAACTTCTCACAGGAGTGCTTGGGGACTCATCAGAACCAGGATAAGGGCAGCAGGCCACGCAAGGGGAAACTAAATAACACATCTTAGACAGTTGAGATTTTAGCATCCAGTTTACTTGGTCCTCAATCCTAAACACCTTTGGTCTCTAGCTACAATGGAACAATTACACCAGTTTCACTATGCTGCTCAGAGCCTGAACTGCCCTCACTTGATCCGGGAAATCAAGGTGAATTGCATGCACTCTGTTAATTTGTTTACAGGCCAGGCCGTATGAGGTGAGTATCACTTCACGGTCTCCATGCTTCCTGCTGCAGAGTTGGAGGACAGGGCCAACTATAGCAGCTTGGGGTCTGCTCAGTGTTTTTTTAAGAAATTGCCAATCCCTCCCCAAACACAGAGTTGACATTGCAGACATGCTGTCTCTCCACCAACCAACCAAGCTTTTTTTTAACCGAAACATGGCTTCATGCACAGCCCGGTACAAAAGGGGATGGTGATGGACAGAGCATCTGAACCAATCAAACACTCACACCCAGTCAACAGATCTGGGTTTAATCCATCACCGTTCTTTAGCCCACTATGCCACCCCAGTACAGACATGGCCATATGCAAATCAGTCTGATCCTGTGACTAATGGGAACAGTCCAGCCCGAACTGACAAGCCATGCCTTGCCTGAACTGGAAACAAGCTTCCTAGGACCGGTTTCTGGCAGTACTGCTGTCTTCAGCCAGGCTTGCTTGAATCCAGTGGCAAAGAGAGCAAGGAACTCACGTCTGAGCATATCCTGCCAACTTATGGGGAACAAAGCGGTACAAAAGGGGGTGGTGATGGACAGAGCATCTGAACCAATCAAAAACTCACACCCAGTCAACAGATCTGGGTTTAATCCATCACCGTTCTTTAGCCCACTTTGCCACCCCAGTACAGACATGGCCATATGCAAATCAGTCTGACCCTGTGCCTCATGAGAACAGTCCAGCAAGAACTGACAAGCCTTGCCTTCCCTGGACCGGAAACAAGCTTCCTAGGACCGGTGTCTGGCATTACAGCTGCCTTCAGCCAGGCTTGCTTGAATCCAGTGGCAAAGTGAGCAAGGGACTCACGTCTGAGTATACCCAGCCAACTTATGGCAAACAAAGCGGTACAAAAGGGGGTGGTGATGGACAGAGCATCTGAACCAATCAAACACTCACACCAAGTCAACAGATCTGGGTTTAATCCATCACTGTTCTTTAGCCCACTCTGCCACCCCAATACAGACATGGCCATATGCAAATCAGTCTGACACTGTGCCTCATGGGAACAGTCCAGCCCGAACTGAAAAGCCATGCCTTCCCTGGTCCAGAAACAAGCTTCTTAGGACCGGTTTCTGGCATTACAGCTGCCTTCAGACAGGCTTGCTTGAATCCAGTGGCAAAGTGAGCAAGGGACTCGCGTCTGAGCATACCCTGTTAACTTATGGAGAACAAAGCGGTACAAAAGGGGAGGGGGTGGTGATGGACAGAGCATCTGAACCAATCAAACACTCACACCCAGTCAACAGATCTGGGTTGAATCCATCACCGTTCTTTAGCCCACTCTGCCACCCCAGTACAGACATGGCCATATGCAAATCAGTCTGACCCTGTGCCTCATGGGAACAGTCCAGCCCGAACTGACAAGCCATGCCTTCCCTGGACTGGAAACAAGCTTCCTAGGACCGGTTTCTGGCATTACAGCCGTCTTCAGCCAGGTTTACTTGAATCCAGTGGCAAAGTGAGCAAGGGACTCACGTCTGAGCATACCCTGCCAACTTATGTCAAACAAAGCGGTACAAAAGGGGGTGGTGATGAACAGAGCATCTGAACCAATCAAACACTCACACCCAGTAAACAGATCTGGGTTTAATCCATCACCGTTCTTTTTCATGCACAGTTCGCCCCAGATATTCTGGAGGCCATCCCTAGCGGCTATGCTATTTTTAGACTAGATAGATCTAAGGGGGAGGCGTGCTGGCAGTGGTCTTTAAACAAAATCTTGGTTATATAACCTCATGAAAGTCCAGATTAATGACTGTGAGGCGGCTTTCTTCTCTCTTTCATTGACAAGCAGTTGCCTTTCTGATATATCCCCTTCCAAAGCCAGAAGTCCACTTTTTATCTGCTTTGTTGGACACCACACCATTTTTTGCTATGCGCATCTCCAATTTTTTTATCTTGTGCTATTTTGACCTGCATTTTGATGACCTGGTCTGCCAAGTAGCTGCACACCTTAGTGAGGATCTGGGGTTCCTCAAACTTCATCAGCTATTGTGGGCCTCCACCCATACACTCTACCCTATTTTTGCCAACTTGGCTCATGTAATGGCTAACTCTCTGATTCCTATTGTGTGGGCTGACCACTTTTTGACGCCGTCCCAGATTCAAGGCACACGACCTAAGCCGGGGTTACCTTTACCCAACCTGATGTAAACCCACAGATGGTCGTTGATTACGCCATCAGCTTTCACTGCTGCCTTGATTTTCAGTCCCCCTGTCCTAAACACATGCCCACAAGCAGTTAGTCAGCAAGTGACAGCCTGGGTCAACGATACCTTAGAATCCCTAGCCCCTTTGAAAACCCAGAACAACACCCACTCTAGACCTACTGCAAAATGGTTCACTGATTATCTTCTTCTTCAGAAAAAAGCTTGCAAGCGTCTAGAACGCCAATGGCAAAAGAGCTATCAGAGCATGGATAAAGAATCCTATCTTACTGTGCTCAAGTAATATCAGAAACAGATCAGATACTCTTGAACCCAATTTTTTTCTCAAAAGATTGAGAGGGCAAAAAACTCATCTCAAGAGATTTTTAGAATAGATAAACCCTTCCATCAACTAGAATGCATCTCAGCCGCTAGGACCCCCACCACTGACTATTTAATCCAGATGCCTCATTTTTTTGCTTAAAATATTTCCACAATCCACACCACCTTCCCAGAAAATGCAGGAACTACAAAGTCCTCTTTCTTGAAACATCACTGTCCCCCCCAATGGAAGGATCTTTCAGTGTGTTGGCGGAGGACACCTGTGTCCTTGCTACCAAAATTAAATCAAGTTGTCCACTGGGCCCTGCCTCACCAGCGATGCTGGAACGAGGCATCATGGCCATTACCCCTATACTATGCATGGTGCTCAATCGGTCTCAAACGGGTCAAATTAGACCAGAGTGGAAACATGCTATGGTGGTACCCCTCCTTAAAAAGCCCTCACTGGATCCCTCAATGCCAGAAAATTTTAGACCAATATCCATGCTACCCATTTTCACCAAAGTCATCAAAATACATGTAAATCAGCAACTAATACAGTTAATAGATTAGAAAGAGCACTTACATGAGTCTCAGTCAAGGTTTAGACCACAGTACAGCAAGGAATCCACCCTTTTACTAGCTTTGGAGTAAGTATGAGCTCAAAATCCGTTCCGCTCGCAGATTTTGCAAATTTTCGGTAAATTCGCGATCCGCGAACTCCCGCGAATTTACCGAGAATTCGCAAATATGCAAGCGGCGGATCCGGGGGCAAAAGTTGAAGCCTGGCCTGTTGTAACTATTTTACGATGGCGCCAGCAAGCTGCCAGCGCCATCCTAAAATAGTTACTAAGTTAGCTTCAACAGGAAGCTCTAATAGATAAAATAAAGCAGGTGCTCGATTTTATCTATTAGAGCTTCCTGTTGAAGCTACTTTAGTAACTATTTTAGGATGGCGCTGGCAGCTTGCCGGCGCCATCCTAAAATAGTTACAACAGGCCAGGCTGGTGTAATTTCCTTTCCCAAATCTACCGTGGAACATCAGCTGTGATGCTGGATAGAGGCCTTTGCATCCTTGACTTTCACTAGCAAAACCTGTGCTGTTCTTGTGACCAGGGGCTTCTTTCTCTTCATCTGCTGAACTGATCTTTCTCTGACCTTTTATACACACAAGAGGCACGTGAACTCGCATTGGAGCCCCGCACGTTTGGTCCCGCTCACACACTCGCGGTGTGCACCGTCTTCCCGCCATTTACCCCCTATGATGGACAGCTCACTCAGGGACCCCTGCGCCCTTCAGGGCGATTGCATAGTAACACACACATGGTCGCTCGAACTAGTTGAAGCTCAAATTCAGTGACTCATTCATTAGCCCAAAAACAATCGTGAGCGTCGTCGAGGCTGGGCAGGTGTACCTTCATCCCAAATCTACCGTGGAACATCAGCTGTGATGCTGGATAGAGGCCTTTGCATCCTTGACTTTCACGAGCACAATACCCGTGCTGTTCTTGTGACCAGGGGCTTCTTTCTCTTCATCTGCTGAACTGATCTTTCTCAGACCTTTTAAACACACAAGAGGCATGTGCACTCGCATTGAAGCCATGCCTGTTTGGCCCCGCCCACACACTAGCAGTTTGCACCGTCTTCCCGCCATTTACCCACTATGATGGACAGCTCACTCAGGGACCCCTGCGCCCTTCGGGGCGATTGCATAGTAACACACACATGGTCGCTCGAACTAGTTGAAGCTCAAATTCAGTGACTCATTCATTAGCCCAAAAACAATCGTGAGCGTCGTCGAGGCTGGACAGGTGTGCCTTCATCCCAAATCTACCGTGGAACATCAGCTGTGATGCTGGATAGAGGCCTTTGCATCCTTGACTTTCACAAGCACAATACCCGTGCTGTTCTTGTGACCAGGGGCTTCTTTCTCTTCATCTGCTGAACTGATCTTTCTCAGACCTTTTAAACACACAAGAGGCATGTGCACTCGCATGGAAGCCCCGCCCCAAATCCGCGGATCCGCAAATCCACAAAATCTGCCGATTTTGCGGATCCACGATCCGCAAATCCGCAAAATCCGCGGATCGTGGATCCGCAAAATCCGCCCATGCTTACTTTGGAGACCTTATGTCCCTTGGCAGAGAAAGGTAAAACTGCTGCTTTAGTTTTGCTAGACCTAAGTGTGGCTTTTGACACCGTGTCCTATGTCCTCCATTTAGAGCGGCTATGTAAGCAGGGCATAGGTCTTGAATTGTTTGCTGATTTTCTGCATAGCTACTCTTTTCAGGTGATCCAGAAGCCTTGTATCTGCAATGTCATTACCTTACAGCAGGGAGTGCCACAGGGCACAGCTTTGAGTCAAACCCTGTTTAACCTGTACTTGCACACTCTGGCATATGTGATCGAGTGGCATGGTGTGAGGATCATGTCCTATACTGACGATACCCAGCTGATAATCACAAAGGCGCAAGACAATGGAAACGCTGCAACTGATTTTAAGGCCTGCCTGATAAAGCTCGCTGAATTGATGGATTCCAGCTACCTGAGATTAAAACAGAAGTCCTGGTGGTAGGAAAATAGCCTTCAATGTGGTCCTCCTTATAGTGGCCCAGTGCTCTGGGTCCTACACCCATTCCTAAACCTAAGGTGAAAAACCTTGGTTTCATGTTTGACTCCACTCTCTCCTTTGACAGTCGGATCTCTGCCACGGCGGGTACCTGTTTAGGAGTACTTAAGATGCTTCAAAATATCTTGGGGCTCTTGTCGGATTCGGCCAAGAAGATGGTAGTCCAAGCCTTATCAATATCCTGGCTTAGACTACTGGAACATACTATTTCTAGGGGTTGCCAACGGTCAACTGGAAAGGCTCCAAAGGGTGCAGCATGCTGCCACCCGAGTGCTATTGTCACCCCAAAATACTCTTCCATTAGTACAGGACTGGTCCAACCCTACTGGCTACCCATCAAGCATAGAGTAACCTTTAAGGCATTTTGGTTTTGCAATAAAATCCTGAATCAGAGAGGCCCACACAACCTTTTTCCTTTGATTACATTCTAGCTTCTGAACAGGCTCCACAGGTCCTCTGGGACTGCGCTGACTATGATCCCCAGAGTCGATAAATGCATTTGGGAGGTAGCTCTTTCAGTTTTATTGCCAACAGTCTCTGGAATTCCATGCCTTTGGATCTCAGAATGGAGCCATCAGAAGTTTATTTCAGAACAAATTGAAGACCTGGCTCTTTAGGCAGCAGGGAGCATTTGGAATAAGCAGGTTACTCTGAATGAAACCCAGAGCAGGACTAACACCCCCAGTAGTGGTGGAATCTCAGCATAGGGGTACTCCATCTGGAGTAACCAAATTCTATAACGTAACATACCACCTGCTCTACTTGACGTGCCCAACACATCATCCTCATAACTTAGTCTAGAAAATGGTTGCCATGATCTGACTCCAGAGAAACTGGTAGGCCGAACCGATGGATTAACTCCCCAATAGTAATCTGGCCACTGTGAGACTGTCATTTTTTCCTAGTCAGGTAAGTTTAAACCCAACAAGAAAAGAGACAAAGTACCTCCAAAACATAACTTTTTCTTCGCAAATGGACATATCAACAAAATTGAGCTTCATGTGATTTAAGGGACCACCTGAACTTCCTATGTGACTAATGGTTACAACTGTTATCTTACCCTCATTTAACTGCTGGCATGTAATGCATCTGTAACACAAGTTATCTGCACTGATAGGGAAATGGGGGTTAAATCAGTATTGATTAATTTATTGTTAACCGTTTGATTGTTTAAAATCATTACAGTAAAAAACTAAAATTGAAATCTAACCCCCCATGCCCGCCCACCAGTGCCACCACCGTCCCCAGAACTTCTGTGAACTTTAAAAACCATGATTCCGACAGTCAGTGTTGTATTGCTAAGTCCCTTTTGCCTTCAGGTCGGGAGTTTCATTACGTTGCAGCAATGTTCCACTCAAAGCGCATGAAGTGGCGGGCAGGCTCTTCTTTGCCCATCAATGTTATGGAAGCACCTTGTTTGCCCATTAATCAGTCTCTGAATTTCAAGAGCTTGTGGAAAATCATTTATACACTTGAGTCTAGAGCCTGCCTGACCTGGTGAATTAATTTTGCCGCTCTTGCGAGGTGGTGGGTTTTTATTTCCGAGAAGCACCAATCTGATGCCTCCCCATGTGACTAATGGTTACAAATGTTATCTTACCCTCATTTAACTGCTGGCATGTAATGCACCTGTAACAAAAGTTATCTGCACTTACAGGGAAATGGGAGTTAAATCAGGAAGTATTGACGACACATACCATAGTGTCTACCCCCATCTGTGTGTTGGATTGTGAAAATGCCTTACAATCGGTGATAACATGGCATATGTTGGGAGTGGTCTCCCATCTGTTGAAACACAAACCTCATCATGATTCTTCACACAGTCTGACCTAACTCATTTCTCCTTTTGGGGCTCTGGGGGTTCTTCCTTAATGTATTTTAGCTCCTCCAGGCATCAGTATTATTTAGTAACATGTTTGAATGAGCATCATCATCAGATACACATGAATGTTCTCTACTGAATGTACAAAATGGACACAAGAGCACAGTACCTTGCCAGCTCATCCACATAGCAGCTTTCAGCATTTACAAAATACCATCTACTCTTGTGTGCAGCACAGTTTACAACAGCTACTTCTCTAAGCAATTGCAAGGAATCAAGTAGTTTTGTGACATAATTAAGATTCCAGATAGGGGAGCAAGAGGAAGTCATGAGGTCATTCTGGGACCACAGCTGTCTGAAATCATGGATCTCACCAAAGCCGTGCTTACCATCAGTATAGATGGTGACTCTCAAGAGGTTAGAATCCCACAGCACAGCGCAGTAAGAGCAGTTAGTTTAGCCACCTGTGTGAACCTTACAATGCACACAGCATAACTGCTTTCAGAATTCCTCATCCATCTCTTAAGCAAGAGCCATCAACAAACAAGATAAAATCAGGCTCTTCCAAAGGGTAGTTTTGCATATCAGGTCTTGGCTTCATATATGATTTCAGACTGTTCGGATCACACCCATAATCATCCTCAACGTTCCATGGCAAGAGTGTAGCATGGTTCAGGGTACTGCAGAATAATTTGCTCGTACCTAGTAAGCCCACTGTTTGTCATGTGTTGTGTTTAAGTGCATGTCAACAATGTTGACAGAATACTGAACCACGAGTATAAGCAAGCAGTACATGATGATGGCCTCACATGAATGTAGGCTGACATCTTTTTCATTCACTCTCATAAGACACCTAGGCAATGCTGCAGCTACTGGAACAAGTGTGGCAGAGAAATAAGCAATGGACATTTTGGCTTCCCCATCTGTTTGTATCATATGAGACAAGGTGCACCCTTAAAACTCATGGCAGTAAACTACAAACTTCTTTTCATAACCAGGCATTCCTTGAGCAAGGGCCAGCAAAGTTGTTCTCTCTTCTCTAGGAAGGCAATGAGGCATTTGTACACACAGTGTAGCATATACCGCACATCCTTGTGTGTAAGACTCTGTAAGGCTTTGAAAGTAGGGGAAAGTTGGCAATCCACAAGGATTGTAGAGACTCTACTTGGGACACTTTCCCTGCTCATATCTCAATGTAATATCCCAGATACAGAACCTCCCTCTGGCAGTACTGCAATTTTGTAGGTAATCTTGTGTCCATTCTCTAATTAAATGGTTCAACATAGCAACAGTATCTTACTTGCATGCATTTTGGATTGTCAGCACCACCAATTGGTTGTCAACATACTGTACCAGAACCAATTTGCAAAGCGACTGCAAGGTCTTCAAGGTCTGCAAGGATCTGATTGAAGAGTGAGAGGCTTTCTAAATACCCGTGTGGGACTTGGTACCATGCCAGAATGTTATCAAAAAATCGGAAAGCAAATAGGAACTGACTGTCTTCTTGTAGGGGAATGGAAAGCAATGCTTGTCACAGATCAACGACCGAGAACCAGTCAGTGTCATATGGCAATTGTAAAAGTATCAAAACAGGATTAGGCACCTTTGGAAAACATGGGTCAACTTTCTGGTTCACTTTTCTCAAATCTTGTACAATCCTTTAGTTCTTATTTGGCTTCTGTACATCCATCACCCATTGCTCGATAATATCTCTATCAGTATGCCCTGCTCTATTCTCTAGCATGCATTCCTTCACAGGCATAATTCCTGCCTCTGCCTCAGGTGAATGATTGTATTTGGACTGCTCTGTGATGCTTCACATTAGGTTTTATAGTTATTTTCATGGGTTAAATCTCTTCGTTCTTACCAACATCTTTGCCTGTAAATCCCAGACTTCCTCTTTCACCAAATGTCTTAAATCAGGAGGCATGTTTTCTCTTGTTATGACTGGGAATAACCTAAAAATGTTCTCTTGTTTTTTCAGTTTAAAGACTACGCCCTCATTATGTGCCTGAAGCTCAACACCTTCCAGTGTGCAATAGATTACATAAATGAATTTGCAGAATACATCCCTGCCTAATAGATTGAATGGACTTAAATCACCTATTACCAACTAATGGTATTCTTCAAGAGGCCTTATTTTCACAGGGACTTTAGCTGAAATGTGGTTAATGCTCTGCTTATTAGCATTGCTACAACTCTGGAAAGGTTAGGTACCTCTACTATTCTAATACTGAACCAGTTAGCTCTGTTATAATAGAAAATGTATATGGGGTGGCCAGTCACCTTTCAGCCTACATAAGGTCAACTCTGGTCTACCTCTTGAACTGCAGCTGGTACACAATACCCTTCCCTCTCAAGCAAGTCTTTGTGATTGATCAGAATCCATTCAACTGGAACTCTCAGAGACATGGAACTATTGGAAACTTTCTGTAATTATGAACGGGTTCCACCAAGCCTTTGAGTTATGCTGTAGGTTATGCCTTGGGTTGCTCATCCTTTGTTGCATCATTGGAGTTTGTGGCATATTTTTATTATATGGCATTTGAACCTTCATATTTTGTATTGGCTTTGCATTTGGACATCATTTTCCATTACATTTTGATTCAGGCTACTCTCACCTTTATATTGGTCGACCTTTCTACACATATTAAACATAGTAGTCTTCTTCAACATGGCTATGTCCATTCCTGAATTCTGATCAACAGCCATCACTCAGTGCCTGCCTTGCAAAACAAAATTCCCATTCTGCATCATCAGACCAACCAGTTGATTACCTTGATAACCAATTCCCTGCATTCCTGCAGCAACACCAGGACCAGGCCTACATCCTGAGTTTGACAGATATGTGCTATTTTGACACCCTTTCTGCGCCAATTTAGTTTATGCCAATATGTATTTTTCATTGATGTTTCTCTGGTTTGCTTCCATATTATCAATGCAATTCTACACATACCTCAAGATCTCTGCATGGGATTTGTATTGCCAGCAACTCATATTCTGCTGTGTATGGGTGCAGATTTCAGTATGCAAACTGGTAACAAACTGTGACAAAAACCACTAAGATTTTCCTTTTCTGGTTTTCAACTCTGTGGGGCTGCCTAAAGATTCTGGCTGAAGACGGCTGATAGCCAGAAACCGGTCCTAGAATGCTTGATTCCGGTCCAGGAAAGACATGGGTTGGCAGTTCGGGCTGGACTGTTCCCATGACGCACCGGGTCAGGGCTGATTTGCATATGGCCATGTCTGAACTGGGGTGGTGTGGAGTGCAAAGAAACAATGGATTTAGGCCCAGATATCTGTATTGGGGTGAATGTATGACATTGTTCTGCATTCTGCCCATCAACTGTTGTTTTTGCATTTGTCACCCCGCGTGGGATGGGTATGCTCAGACGTGAGTCCCATGCTCTCCACAACACTGGAGTCAAGCTATCCTGGCTGAAGACGGATGATAGCCAGAAACCAGAACTAGGATGTTTGATTCCGGTCCAGGAAAGACAAGGCTTGGCAGTTCGGGCTGGACTGTTCCCATGAGGTACAGGGTCAGGGCTGATTTGCATATGGCCATGTCTGGACTGGGGTGGTGTGGAGTGCAAAAAACAATGGATTTAGGCCTAGATCTCTGTACTGGAGTGAATGTATGACATTGTTCTGCATTCTGTCCATCAACTGTTGTTTTTGTATTTGTCACCCCGATTTGGATGGGTATGCTCAGACGTGAGTCCCATGCTCTCCACACCACTGGAGTCAAGCTATCCTGGCTGAAGAGGGCTAATAGCCAGAAACCGGTCCTAGGATGCTTGATTCCGGTCCAGGAAAGACATGGCTTGGCAGTTCGGGCTGGACTGTTCCCATGAGGCACAGGGTCAAGGCTGATTTGCATATGGCCATGTCTAAACTGGGGTGGTGTGGAGTGCAAAAAAAAGATTGATTTAGGCCCAGATCCCTGTACTGGGGGGAATGTATGACATTGTTCTGCATTCTGTCCATCAACTGTTGTTTTTGCATTTGTCACCCCGAGTGGGATGGGTATGCTCAGACGTGAGTCCCATGCTCTCCACACCACTGTAGTCAAGCTATCCTGGCTGAAGATGGCTGATAGCCAGAAACTGGTCCTAGGATGCTTGATTCCGGTCCAGGAAAGCATGGCTTTTTAGCTAGGCTTTCTTTTACAGGATCACTCACCATTTTTTTCTGGGACTGTCCGCATGCGCCATGAGACTCCCTCACGGGATGTGATATGTCTGTGCAATACAAATATCCAGACTAGACTAGACTAGACTAGAGTAGAAGTTCGGGCTGGTATGTTCCCATGAGGCACAGGGTCAAGGCTGATTTGCATATGGCCATATCTGAACTGGGGTGGTGTGGAGTGCAAAAAAGCGATGGATTTAGGCCCAGATCTCTGTACTGGGGTGAATGTATGACATTGTTCTGCATTCTGTCCATCAACTGTTGTTTTTGCATTTGTCACCCCGAGTGGGATGGGTATGCTCAGACGTGAGTCCCATGCTCCCCACACCACTGGAGTCAAGCTATCCGGGCTGAAGATGGCTGATAGCCAGAAACCGGTCCAGGGATGCTTGATTCCGGTCCAGGAAAGACATGGCTTGGCAGTTCGGGCTGGACTGTTTCCATGAGGCACAGGGTGAAGGATGATTTGCATATGGCCATGTCTGAAGTGGGGTGGTGTGGAGTGCAAAAAAAGATGGATTTAGGCCCAGATATCTGTACTGGGGTGAATGTATGGCATTGTTCTGCATTCTGTCCATCAACTGTTGTTTTTGCATTTGTCACCCCGAGTGGGATGGATAGTCTCAGACGAGAGTCCCATGCTCTCCACAACCACTGGAGTCAAGCTATCCGGGCTGAAGACGGCTGATAGCCAGAAACCGGTCCTAGGATGCTTGATTCCGGTCCAGGAAAGACATGGCTTGGCAGTTCAGGCTGGACTGTTTCCATGAGGCACAGGGTCAAGGCTGATTTGCATATGCCATGTCTGAACTGGAATGGTGGTTTGGAGTGCAAATAAATGAATGATTTAGGCCCAGATCTCTGTACTGGGGTGAATGTATGACATTGTTCTGCATTCTGTCTATCAACTGTTGTTTTTACATTTGTCACCACAAGTTGGATGGGTATGCTCAGACATGAGTCCCATGCTCTCAACCCCACTGGAGTAAAGCTATCCTGGCTGAAGACGGCTGATAGCCAGAAACCGGTCCTAAGATGCTAGATTCCGGTCTAGGAAGGACATGGCTTGGCAGTTCGGGCTGGACTGTTCCCATGAGGCACAGGGTCAAGGCTGATTTGCATGTGGCCATGTCTGAACTGGGGTGGTGTGGAGTGCAAAAAAACGATGGATTTAGGCCCAGATCTCTGTACTGGGGTGAATATATGACATTGTTTTGCATTCTGTCCATCAACTGTTGTTTTTGCATAAAGATTTATATCAGCCTCCCATGACGGGCATGCAGTGACTCTTCAGAATTTTGGGTAGGTCTGGATATTTTAAGCCAATCAACCTGTAGCTTCTGAACCTTTTTATTTTAGAAAGGTAATCAACTGGATATACTTATCCGGGACAGCAGGATAAGGTGCATGAGTTAGAGCTTCTGTCTGCGGTTGAGCAGCTGGCAATGCTACAGCCACTTAGCATTTTTCCCACAAATCATTACGGACCACAATGTCAAAAAAAGTATGTAAGTTGTCCTACAACATTTTAGACATCTTTACAAATCTCTCAACTTGAGTGTACAACAGGTCAGGATTTTCTCATAATTTTGGAAAATGATTTGTAAATATGCAAAGATCGTCATGACTCCAAGGATTGTGCACATATCTATCTCCATGGACCTCTCTAGGTGGGTATGCTTTACCCTGTGTGTTAATCTGGGCGAATGACCTTTTCAGCCCACCTGTATGATCTTTTTTTCCTGTTGCTTTTCTTTTTCTGTCCATTGTGCTTCTGTGTATTACTCCATCTTCTGATAAATCCTACCAACTCCCTAGCATGCAGCTTCAAACTTGAAGTTCTCATACGTTTTTCAGTATCCTTATTCATAAACACTCTGAAATTCTTCTTTAATTCCTGCATTTTTTTCAATTCCACACCATACTCTGTTGCCACCTCTTCCAATCTTTCATAGTGTTAAACACCTATCTTGCTGCTTCCCCACTCAAACATAGAAACTCCTGTCTATTGTACCCACCTCTGTACTCCAAGTCAAGGTTTTCCTTTGTAAGGTCCTCAAACTCAGCTCTTAATCATAAACCCTCATTTTCTCCAGGAACTGTCTTCCTTTCTGGAACATTCAATTCTGGGTCTGATGCAGCGCCAAAAACAGGTGTGTTTTTTAAGAGGGACTGTTCCTGTATTAGGCCGTGGCCCAGGGTCCAGGATTTTTAACAGCACAAGGAGTAATGGGTCTGCAGTGACAACAGATGTAAATGGAGTTGTATTTGGAGTTGTAATCTCAATAGTAGTAGTGGTGGCTCTCAAGGATGGATCTGGAGTACCAGGGTGTGGTAAATATTTGATTTACCGTCCTAATTTCTATGCAGGTAAGTACTTAAACAAAAATAACTCAATCGGAAAGAAAAAGGCAGAGTCCGTGGTGTTAGAGTTCTTAGGGGTTTTATTCCTTAAAAAGGAATGGTACCAGACCGGATATCGGATTCCTGCCACCACAGGGGTGCAGGAAGGGATAGAGCAATATTTTATTGACAATACATAGCTTATATACTTAAAACGGATTATAGAAACCAATACAGTAGGCGTAACAGCTGAGAGAGACAAGATAAAACACATACGTGGTAGTGATACGTAATTAGGAGGCGTGAACTAGGCGTGAACATAAAGGTGTGTGCTAGAAACGTCACATGTAAGTGTCATAAAGGGGTGGCAACAAAAGCAGAATTTTGCAATGTCAGCAGAAATCTGAGGCCTGGATGCGCGCGCAGCTGCATGACGTGTGATTGACGTGAAGCTGGAGGGTGCAGGGGACTTGACATTTACACTAACGGAAAGAGACAGAAGTCTGGCATGTCAGATCAACTTGTGCTTCTATCATATCTGGTATCTGATGTTTAGGAACTATATTATCTGGACGGAAAAGGTCTCTGGGGCAGAGGCTATTCTATACTGACTGTGCGTGTAAAGGCGTCTAAGTGTCTGTATGAGAAGCGTGGGGGCATGGGCCTTCCATGGTAACTTGGTAACAGAGGCTATGAATTACTTGCACGGAGACAGTGAGGCCGGGCCCTTTGCTCTGCAGCTGGGGGAATGTTTACTTAAACTAGTAGGCAGGAATGCATTGTCGAGGAGCGGAACAGATAATTCGAAGGTTGAATACAGTCTTGGCAGGCAGCAGGCTGAGCTAAGCGCGGTGAGCCGCGCAGGAAGTAAGGCAGAGGTCACGGGTACAGAGACCGGCCCAGGCTGAGGCATCTCAGAGTCAGAAGGCAGAAAAGGCTTGATGGCAGAATTCAGGGCCTACTTCGCCTGGGCTGGAAAACGTGTAAAGTATACCACAAAAAGACGTTGGCATAGCATATTTAGAAACTGAATATTCAACCCGTTCATGGCGGGTCTGAAAGAGGACATGTTAACGTTGGACGCAAATGTATTTGCGTCTTCATAGCTGGCACAGGAGGGAAGTTACATGCACTTTAAGCTGGTACATGGAGACGGTGGGGTACACGTTAGGGAACATAACTTGACCAAAAATTTATATTTCCTCATTCCCTCCTTGTTCCCTACGGACCCTTCATGATATATCGATCCTCATGAATCGATCAGTCTGTTCTTGTAACATCATTTGCTCTTCTTTCTTCCTTTCACGGTTTGAGAGAAAACTGGAATGTTCAATGCACGATGTGTCGCACAGTCCACAAATCGCTGGCCCACACTGTAGGCACAGGCAGCAACTGAATACTATGACAAGGGCAATGCCTAGGACGGATAGGATCTTCCATCCCCAAGCGGTCAACGTTGTCCAGAACCAACCGGACCAAGTCCAGGTGCCTGGATTCTGATGTATCAAACTTGCAATCTTATGAAGACGTGTAATAGCTTTATATACAGTTGGCGCGTTTTCTGGAATGAAAACACAGCAACTTGACCCGATGACCTTACAAGCTCCACCTCGGTCTGCCAAGATGACGTCAATAACAAGACGATTTTGAAGGACAACAATCCGCATGGCAGACTGCTCCTCTGTTAAGTTACCTAGGGCGGAGGCAGTTTCATGTACTACTGCTTCAAGTGTTCTAGTTAATCTACGTATTAGTTTACTGTTTTGGACGGGACCTGTGAAGAAAAAGAATCCTTTATTGAAATCTGTGTATTGCTCCCATGCCGTTTCAGTATAGTCGACAATCGGGAGATCTCTTCGGAATCTACCGTTTACTAGATTTGTATTTCTATGATAATCAGGAGGAGCCAGGAAAACAGGGGGCAGAAGGAAGGCAATGTAACAGGTACCATCCCAATCTGGAGGTAAGCGTATGTACGCGGTATGGCCACAAACAAAGTAGCAATGACGTGTAGCTCGAAATGAGGACCTACCCTCATCATTGAATTCAACCACAGTAGTGCATTTACTATGACCTAAATGTACTGAACCCTTCTTTCGGACACAAAAGTGACCAGTGACTGGTAATACTGACATAGCGGGGAGAATGGGTGCAGCTTCGGACTCAATAGTAAGAATCATAAGGTTAACTGTATAATTACCTAATCCATATACTTCGTTTTCTAGATCAGTTCCTGTCCTAACGGGTTGTCCATTTTTGTCAGGGTAACAGGCGTCGAGCAGAACTAAATTCAGGTTTCCCCAAATCCAGCCCCCCTCGATGGTAACAGCAATATCAGGATCTAAAGAATTGAACAATCTAATCCATGCACCACAGGAGCCATTGTGAGTGAACGGGTACGGAAAGAGAGGCAGAACTCCCTTGTATTTCTGATAGGGAGGGAGTAGGCCACATATCCAACAGTTTGTAGCATTGTTAGTCTGATGGGAGTGATGTAACATACTAATGAATGTGTTGTTGCGCAGCGCAAGTCTGTAAGACAGTTCGTGAGGCGGTAATGCACTAAAAGAATGTTCGGCAGAAACATTGTAAGCAGATTGTTCACGCTTGAAGATAGGGTAGTATATTGGCAATAGTATGCCAGCAACAATAATCAAAAGACTTAGAAAAAACATAACCAATAATGTCACTATACAGTGACTGCGGAGTGATTTGCAGTATGCACGTTTCTTGAATTGTCTCTCTCTCTCTCTATCTCGATCTAGGGGATACATGTCAGAAACTATTTAACCGATTCACCTAGGGGAGGACTTAAACAATTAAACTGTCTGACTTGCTAGATCGAAGTTTCACTCGGTACTCCTCTTGGGGAGTCTTCTCTCATTCGGGAACTTTAAAGTCACTAGGTTCGATGCAGTCTTTGGAGGGGGTGGACGAGTCGGTTTCCCGCAACAGTTCGTTACACCTTTTAATATGACTCGTGTGGATCCACCCCTTTCGGCCTTCCACCTTGATAGCGGTCCTCGTGGTGAGAAGAACGGTCTTCGGCTCTTTCCAGCGGGGCTCCAGCGGGCTTTTCCTGTCGAAATTCCTAATTAGGACTGTATCCCCTGGGCGGACATCGTGTGGCTTTACATCAGTGTTGTCAGGGAAGGCTGCGGCAACCTGTGAACGACATGATTGGAGTGCAGACATCAAGGAGGCAAGGTAATCTGTCAGCATATTACAATCGACATCAGTTATTTTCTTAGGCATGGGCGTCCCCCACATATTCGGTGGTCTGCCAAAGACCACTTCATACGGGGATAGTCCTGATCTCGAATGGGCGACCATTCTCATATAGAACAATGCAACTGGCAGGGCGACTATCCAGTCGACCCCTTTCTCTTTACAAACTTTAGCAAGGCGTGTTTTCAGTGTCTGGTTATGCCTTTCTACAAGGCCAGCGGCTTCGGGGTGTCGGACACAATGGAATCTCCACTGATATCCTAGCAGAAGGGAAACCTGTTTCATGAGCTCGGATGAGAATGGCTGTCCGTTATCTGAGTACACGACACGAGGCAAGCCGTACCGTGGGAAGAATTCTCGAACCAGCTGCTTAGCAGTGGTCGGGGCAGTGTAATCTGAGACTGGGTATGCTTCGGTCCAACGGGAAAGTGCACAAACAACTACGAGGACATATTTGAATCCTCGACAACGGTCCATCTGGATATAATCCATCTGAAGGACTTCAAAAGGGTGATCGGGAGGATGAAATCCACCTTGCTCTACAGGGACGCTTTTACCTGGATTGAACTGACAACAGATCATGCAAGTACGCACTTTCTGTTTTGCTGCTGCTCGTAAGTGTTTGTTGTACCAGAGATTCTGTAAACTGTCTAACATCGCTTTTTCTCCTAGGTGTGCTGGACTATGTGCTGTATTTATCATGACTTGAACCATTGAGTCAGGGAGAAACCATGTAGATTTTCCCTTCGTGACCCATCCTTGATCTGTCTGAATCCCTCCTAGTTCAGTCCATTTCTTGATTTCATCTGAAGTGGCATGTGTCTGAATATCGATTACATCTAGGGTGGGATCTCTAACTGTCATACACTGTGTCGGTACTATTGTCTTTGTCACTTCAGTAGTCTGGGTGTGAGTCAATGCTGTATGTTTTGCTGTCTGATCTGCCAGGTCGTTACCCTGGGAAACAGAATCCGTAACTTTAGTATGTGCTTTACACTTCATGACGGAGATGCTCGAGGGCAGATATATTGCTTCTAACAGTGCTTGAATGAGGGGACCGTGTTGGATCTTGGCACCATGAGAGGTCAAGAAACCTCGTTCTTGCCATAACATTCCGAAGTCGTGTACAACTCCGAACGCATAACGGGAATCAGTGTATATGTTAACATTTCTGTTCTTGGCTAGTATACAGGCTCGGGTCAGAGCGATGAGCTCCGCTGCTTGAGCAGACAGTGTGTCAATACGGTGTGTCTCTTTAACTTCAGTTTCAGTGGTCACGGCATACGCGGCCACTAATTCTCCTGTACTTGTTCTCATGCATGAACCATCCACGTAAAGTGTCAGGTCTGGATTTGTCAGTGGGACATCTGTTAAGTCTCGTCGGGGCTTTGTTACTGCATTTATGATCTCTATACAATCATGTGGGACTGGATCTGTCATACTCGAAGGCAACAATGTTGCGGGGTTTAGAATGCTACAGCGTCTGATTTCTATGTGTGGCTGGAATAGTGTCAATTCATAACCTGTCAGTCGTGCTATAGTCAAGTGCTGAGTCTGGGTTCTGTTTAGAAGAACCTCTACAGAATGTGGAACTTGAACTGTTAATGGATGTCCTAAAACAATTGAGTCGCTCTGTCTGATTGCTAAGGCTGTCGCTGCAACTGACTTCAAGCACGCAGGGAGTGCCTAGGCTACTGAATCCAATGTACTTGAAAAATAAGCGCAAGGCTTATGTGAACCTGCTTGGTCTTGAGTGAGGACAGACAACGCTGTACCATCACGTTCTGTAACAAAAAGTGTAAAAGGTTTGCTGTAACATGGTGTCGCTAGAACTGGTGCTTGGCATAAAGCTTTCTTTAATTCTTCAAAAGCCTGTGTATGTTCCTGAGTCCAAGGAAGGACAGTCGGAGTCGCTGCCTCCTGTGTTGTTAACTGAATGAGTGGTTTAGCTAGAAATGCATATTGAGGAATCCATTGTCTGCAGTACGAGGTGAGGCCTATAAAGGCCCGCACTTCCTTTTGTGTCTGGGGTTGTGGCATATTTACAATTAACTGAATGCGATCGGGAGTGAGCTGTCTCCCCACTTTGGAAAGCAAGTGACCCAAGAACACAACTTGCTGAACACAGAATTGTAGCTTCGAAGGAGACACCTTGTGTCCCTTGTCGGCCAGAAAATGTAAAACCATCAGTGATGCTTGTTCACATTCGGGTTCACTTCGTGCGGTGATCAGCAGATCATCGACGTACTGTAGTAAGGCAGTGTTAACTGGCATTACGATACAATCAAGTTGTCTTTTCAGTGCTTGGCTATAGATGCTGGGGCTTTCTGTGAATCCTTGAGGTGCGCGTGAAAATTTGAAACTTCGTCCATTTAAACTGAATCCGAAGAGATATTGGCTCTCTGGGTCAATAGGTATACTGAAGAAGGCGTTCTTGAGGTCGATTACAGTAAAGAACGTTGCTTCTGAATCAATAGCAGTCAATAGGGATGAGATGTCGGGAACCACAGGGTACTGTGGAACAATGCATTTATTCAGTTCTCTCAAATCAATCACCAGCCGATATACTGGCGGTGCATTGGGATCAGTACGTTTAAGAATCGGAATGATGGGGGAATTACAGATATTGGAGTCGGTCTCTACGACCACTCCTTGGGCAATGAGCTCTTCAATGATTTCCAGTAAAGCCACTACAGCATCGGGTGGTAACTTGTATTGTCTGATTCGGGGTAGAACAACACCTGGTTTGAGTGTAACACGGTATGGTGTGATGTGCATATAACCTACATCAGTTGGGCCTTGCGCCCACAAATGATCCGGTACATTTTTCAATCTGACATCAAACTCTCGTAATACATAATGACCCTTAAAATCTCTCAAGAAAAGTCTAACTCCTTCCGGAGAACAACATATCACTGCTCCTAGAGCCTTCAGCGTCTTGATTCCTAACAAGTTTTCTGGACATGATTTCGTGAGTAACAGGTCTGTAACACGTGATAATGGACCCACAGCCAGGGGGACGGTTTTCGATACCTCATTTACAATAGGCTGTCCTGAAAAACCAAGGGAAACATTCTGTGAGCCTGAGAGGGGTGCCCCTGGGACTTCATCATGGCTGATTGTTGTGCGACTTGCCCCTGTGTCAATTAAAAACTTTCTGTCTTTTCCCAATACTTGACTGTGTACATAAGGACCCTCTTGATCTACAGGAATCTCAATAAGAGGCAAGCCACCCTCCCTCTCTAGGCTGTTTCATGTGTATCGCGGATAATCGGGGTAATCAGATTGGGCATACTGGTACATCTGTTGTGAAACTTGCTGAGTCGCGGCAATGGGCTGTGGCTGTGGTACCGCTACGGTCTGTACTGTATGTGATGAAGCATGCATAGGCTGTGTATTCTGCATGGGCTGTATATTCTGTGAGGTCTGTTGCTGGACCTGGTCTTGTCTAGGCGGACGCGGTCTTTCTTTAGTTTTACCTGTTGATATATTATGTTTCAGGACTGGACATTCATGTACGTAGTGACCTGGCTGCTTGCAATAGTTGCATGTCCCTTTAACGGGAGCATATATACATAAACAAGAAGAATCCTACTACTAGTGTGGGGAGAAAGGGAGGGGAAGCACTCAGTGTTGTGTAAAATACCCCTCACACACCAACAGGCCCCTTGGTGTCATGCTTCATCATCGGGGTCTTCGCACCCCGCTAGAGGGATGCGGCACGCTGCGACCTACGACTACGTGGGAGCGTTGACAGGTGTTGACTATGCGTGGTGTGTGTTGACTGTGAGTGATAGGAGGATTAAATGTGAGTGGGAAACGTGGTGAAAAGTTTAAAAAGTACCTGGCTAGTGGGAAAAAGAAAAAGACTTTATTTCGTACCCCTAGCTGGTGCTATTAAAAAGGTGTGCAGAAAAAGACGAGGTTGATTTGTCTTAATTACGGACAAAACCTCTGGTGTGCGTCGACATGTTTCGGTACGTGTGTACCTTCTTCAGGACGGGGCACAACTCCCAACCCTACTCACGTATTTCTAAATAAAAAGGGGTTATATTTAGAAAAAAGTGAAATCACTCATTTTAAAGTTGGCTACAATGTGCCTACAGCGGTTCTTGGGATCATGTATTTACATGTCTTAGGTTTTTTTGTACTTATTGTTTTTCAGACATACTCGTAGTCTTTGATGTCTACTGCATCATGAGCAAATCCTGGGCAACAAGGTAGGTAGGTGGATCCACAATGAAATCCGCCTGTATTGGCCTCCTTTTACCACCCCGTGCTGCTCCGCTGGAGGTGTGCAGAAAAAGACGAGGTTGATTTGTCTTAATTACGGACAAAACCTCTGGTGTGCGTCGACATGTTTCGGTACGTGTGTACCTTCTTCAGGACGGGGCACAACTCCCAACCCTACTCACGTATTTCTAAATAAAAAGGGGTTATATTTAGAAAAAAGTGAAATCACTCATTTTAAAGTTGGCTACAATGTGCCTACAGCGGTTCTTGGGATCATGTATTTACATGTCTTAGGTTTTTTTGTACTTATTGTTTTTCAGACATACTCGTAGTCTTTGATGTCTACTGCATCATGAGCAAATCCTGGGCAACAAGGTAGGTAGGTGGATCCACTGGAGCAGCACGGGGTGGTAGAAGGAGGCCAATACAGGCGGATTTCATTGTGGATCCACCTACCTACCTTGTTGCCCAGGATTTGCTCATGATGCAGTAGACATCAAAGACTACGAGTATGTCTGAAAAACAATAAGTACAAAAAAACCTAAGACATGTAAATACATGATCCCAAGAACCGCTGTAGGCACATTGTAGCCAACTTTAAAATGAGTGATTTCACTTTTTTCTAAATATAACCCCTTTTTATTTAGAAATACGTGAGTAGGGTTGGGAGTTGTGCCCCGTCCTGAAGAAGGTACACACGTACCGAAACATGTCGACGCACACCAGAGGTTTTGTCCGTAATTAAGACAAATCAACCTCGTCTTTTTCTGCACACCTTTTTAATAGCACCAGCTAGGGGTACGAAATAAAGTCTTTTTCTTTTTCCCACTAGCCAGGTACTTTTTAAACTTTCACCACGTTTCCCACTCACATTTAATCCTCCTATCACTCACAGTCAACACACACCACGCATAGTCAACACCTGTCAACGCTCCCACGTAGTCGTAGGTCGCAGCGTGCCGCATCCCTCTAGCGGGGTGCGAAGACCCCGATGATGAAGCATGACACCAAGGGGCCTGTTGGTGTGTGAGGGGTATTTTACACAACACTGAGTGCTTCCCCTCCCTTTCTCCCCACACTAGTAGTAGGATTCTTCTTGTTTATGTATCAGTGCCCGTGGAGTAGGAATCCTACTTGGTACTCTACCTCCCTTCTTTGTTAAAAATAGTACCTTTAACGGGAGCTGCTGAATTCTGGGTCTGGGTCGTACCTTTCCTCTGGCCGTCGGCTGGCACCGACTGGGCCACTAACATTTTCATTTTCGTGTCTTTCATGCGTCTCTGTTCATGATCCTGTTCTTCTCTAATTCTGTTCTGGTGATACTGTAACATTTGCAACATCTGGGATGGCGTATTTGCTTGCCATGTACTTTCAACTTTGTATACGCGGTTCTTAACTAATGGCAGGGAATTCTCGACTAATTTCGTTACAAAAAGATGTGGGTATGACTCGCTACCTGGTTTCAGGCCACTGTTAATAATGAAACATTTCTCGAATCTTGAATAGAAGTCACTAGTATCTTCGTCGTGTTTCTGTTTACAGGCTGAGATTGCGTCCCAGTCTTCCTTTTTAGTTGTCAATATTCTTGGCAAGACCTGTACTATTAAACCTGGTAATGCTTTAGCTTTCTCCCCAAGGCCTAACCCTGGAGTACGAACTTTTTCCTCGTCTTCTATTTCGGTCCATATAATCTTTTTCTCTCCCACCTCCCATTCTCTTTCCTTGAGTTTCTCGTAGATGCCGGTGGGCAACAGAACCTTTAACAATTTCATAATATCTGTATAGGTGTAATCTCCCATAAGTAGCATGTCTTTAAGTTCTCTGTGAAAACCTGCCGGGTCTTTATCATGACTGGGTACTAATTTCTTCATTTCTAATAGTTCTAACTTGGTCAGAGGTGTGTATACATACACACGTTTCAGGGTATTATCGGTACCCATGACTGGGTGTACTTCTCGTAAGGGATTCTGCCTGTCAATGCCATGAAGACGCTCCATATGATACATTTTTCTTTCTGGGGGCGGAGCGGGAACGTATTGTGGGCCTAAGAAAGTGCTATATCTGTGTCGTTGTTCTAGAATTATTTGAATTAACTTGGTACTTAGGCCTCTCCATCTATCCATAAGTAGTGCTTCTAATGTATCAGGTAAAGGACCTGGGTCTGAATGTTGATTTCCGTATAACGTGAGGAGGTGCTGAATCATGTATACACCTGCTAATTTCTGCTCGTCTGGGGAAAGGTTCAGAAATGTCTGTGCTACTGTGTCATCATTGTATATATTAGTATTGTCAGCCCACATTACTGCTGACCGGGCTAGTTCTTGTTCATCCATAGAATTGAGTACATGGTACCCCATTCGTTCTTGAAGCATTTTATCGGCAACCTGAAACAGATGTTCAGGAGAATTCGGTTTTGATATGCCAGAGAGAAAAACTCTTGCTTTCCGGGCGAATGCCTTTCCTAAGGTAAGTTCCCTTACCTACATACGCTATCGTATCTGTAGTCTTTTCTGGTTCTTCAGATCCCTCCTCCTCCTCGGAGGAGCCAGTTTCTTTTTCTTTTTCGTGTACTTCGATTACTGCTTTTCTTATTTTCTTGTACATGCTAGATATGCAATTCACTTTATCGTGTTTTCCTTCGGCTATATTTTGACCCCACTTGTTTAGTGCATCCATTTCTTCCTGGTCTGTCCCAGGCCTGTCTCGGTCTCTTATAAAGCAATTTATGAAAAAACGTAATATGTATGCTTGAGTGTCAACTTTCTGGTGTGCCAGGGCCTCCTTAATACTTTCAGGATTTTCCCCAGTCCGGACAAAATGATATATTGCATCTAAGTGATCAGGCATCTCTGGGAATAACACTAGATAATCTGTAGCTTGTCGTAAACGTAGTGATGCTATCATCATTCTATCGTCTTTACCGGGTACTGGATCGTATCTGCAAGCTGGGAGGGGTTCTTTGAGTATGTCGAGACGGGGTGAGTGGAGCATAGGTTGCTTCAGCATTTCTCTAAAATTTAATCTGTGTGCTGTTGGTGGAGTCTGGAGGCCCCCCGTCTCACCTCCTGAGGCTGAGGCTTGAGCATTATCTCTCTGTGGAGTCTGAATCTGTATTTGAACTTGTCTTTTAATAGGGTCAGGCAAGCGCAGATCTGGTATCTTAACCTTAGGTGTGGGAAGTGGCGGAGGTGGAGGAACAGCCTGTCGGGTGGGTGAACCTTGTTGCGGTAATGGCGGAATGCGGTCTTGGGGCGGGTTGCCACCTCCGTCACCGTCAACAGGCGGCACGCGGGCAGGTGGATTGGTGTAAGCGGGGGCTACATCATCTAGATAGGAAGCGAGGAATATATCTTTAGTAGTCCTGTGTTTTACTTTAGTTGGAACCAATGGTGACGGCAGATTTTTCGGTATTTCTGAAATGGCTTCGGACGAACCCTCGGTCACTAAGTACATGCCATTCACAAGATTGTTTCGTGCGCAGTCTACTTGTTCTGACTTTACTCGGATCCCTTCAATAACTAATTCATTTTCTCGGACTTTATCCGGTGCCTCTCTAAGTCTGTCTTCTCTACGGAGTTCTTTTTCGGCACGTTTATGTGATTCTTTACGCCACAGTTCTATGGCATCTTTCTGGGATTGTCTGGCTTTCTTTCTCCATAGAGCTTCTTCTACTTTAAGGATGCACTCGGCATCCCATGTTCCTGTAACGGGCCACCTGTGTCTTTCTTCTAGGTGCTTAGTATAATCGGCCCACAAATCTAGATACAGTATGGCGTCTATGCCATGTTTATGGTACATGAAATTTCCAGGCGTGTCCCTAGGGGGGATAGGAATTTCTTCCTCTAGTATCCCTTTCCTAGTTCCTATCTGCTTTAACTTATTGAAAAACGGCATCTTGTTCACTTAGTACTTGATACTCAATCCTTGCTACTTAACTCTGAACACAGCTAGTTACACAAGAATACAATAATGCACATTAAAAACAGTCACTCATACCACGACATTAATCACATGAAAAAAAACATTTAAAAACATATACGACTACTCCCTACACTGGATGTACTGCTAAACAGCACAGATACACTGCTGAGAACAGTGCAAGACCTTGAACAACGGATGTACTGCTAAACAGTACAGATGCACTGTCTAAAACAGTGCAGACCGAATTTGTGTACCCAAACCCGTCTTTACCGGATACATAATAATGCACCCGTCTAGATACGTCCCAGCAATGGTACTCACCGGGAAGCACGGAAACAGAAGGCCTCGGAAAACTCGACTGGACTGGACCGGACTCAACTCGACTCGACACGTGGGTACTTCGGAAAAACTGGTGGGCCTCTTGACACCTCGGACCTTGCTTCTTTCGGCTAGGCTCTGGTCGGGATCCTCCGCACTCCTCACCGCCTCGTCTGGGTGCTGATCGCAGTCTTCGTCACCTCCGTGGGCCAGAGGGAGATACAGGAAATCCTGCCAGTACGCGTAGTTCCGTCTAACTGATGGCAGGGGACAGAGCTTGCAACGCACCAACCGGCGCGTGGGGTGGGGGAGGGGTCCCTGTTCGGGCGCCAAAATAATGTGGTAAATATTTGATTTACCGTCCTAATTTCTATGCAGGTAAGTACTTAAACAAAAATAACTCAATCGGAAAGAAAAAGGCAGAGTCCGTGGTGTTAGAGTTCTTAGGGGTTTTATTCCTTAAAAAGGAATGGTACCAGACCGGATATCGGATTCCTGCCACCACAGGGGTGCAGGAAGGGATAGAGCAATATTTTATTGACAATACATAGCTTATATACTTAAAACGGATTATAGAAACCAATACAGTAGGCGTAACAGCTGAGAGAGACAAGATAAAACACACACGTGGTAGTGATACGTAATTAGGAGGCGTGAACTAGGCGTGAACATAAAGGTGTGTGCTAGAAACGTCACATGTAAGTGTCATAAAGGGGTGGCAACAAAAGCAGAATTTTGCAATGTCAGCAGAAATCTGAGGCCTGGATGCGCGCGCAGCTGCATGACGTGTGATTGACGTGAAGCTGGAGGGTGCAGGGGACTTGACATTTACACTAACGGAAAGAGACAGAAGTCTGGCATGTCAGATCAACTTGTGCTTCTATCATATCTGGTATCTGATGTTTAGGAACTATATTATCTGGACGGAAAAGGTCTCTGGGGCAGAGGCTATTCTATACTGACTGTGCGTGTAAAGGCGTCTAAGTGTCTGTATGAGAAGCGTGGGGCCATGGGCCTTCCATGGTAACATGGTAACAGAGGCTATGAATTACTTGCACGGAGACAGTGAGGCCGGGCCCTTTGCTCTGCAGCTGGGGGAATGTTTACTTAAACTAGTAGGCTAAGTTGTGGGTCTAAAGATACTCTAGATCCATCCCTTCGTAGGCACTTAAAGTTTCGTCTCCATAACATAAGAAGACTTCCACACTGAAAGTTCATTTCATTGTTCAATCATATTTATTGTTGAATTCATTCGGTATCATTCAAATATGTTTCCTTTTATAATGCAATGATTTTTGGCATTTTCATCATCGTACCAAACATTGTCATTTCAATCAGTCCAATGCATTTCGGGCATGCAAACGTGCCCTTCATCAGGGAAAATGACACTGTCAAAAAATCATAATAATGACATTAATCAAACATAAATTCTCTAGTATATAATGTATAAGTGCTTGTTTGTCAATAAAAATGTGCTTAAAACGGAAGTTTAATAAATGAGTGGAAAAAAGCATGATAACGTGAAGTGCATGCAGGGTATATTTAAGAAATTGATGTGGTTCATGCAAGCTGTTCGTTAAGACTCACATGTCAGAAGTTTCCAAAGGTAGGGAAACCTGTAGAAAAGATACAAAAATAGAACAAAGATCTAGCATCTCTATGTCATATCTATGGCCTTTCTAACGTTCACGCTATCTCAAAGGCAACCGTCTCTGCAACTAACCTGTTGTGGCGTGTAAATGCCGATCCACGCGGGTCCTCTCGTCGGTACGAGCTGGTACATCAAACAGCTGTACGAGTATGTTTTTATAATGAGTTCCGGTCATGTGACTCATGACGCTATGAGCTCATGGAAGAAAGACTATGCGATCGAACGGTCGTCGGTGGTCGCGTGCAAACCGAAGTGCACATTGATATATAGTTCTGGCCAGAACCGTGTATAACGGAAAGCTTATTATAACGCTAGTGATAACCTGAACTCTCTAAAGATTGTAAAAATCATAATAAAAAATTATATTAAGAAAAAAGTTAATGGGGAAAACTCGGGATTCGAACCAAGGAAGATCACATGAGGGGTGTGGGAATTAGTGTTGTGAGCCATCAGAAAGGATGATAAAGGTGGTGTCAAAAAAGTGAGTGTGTGAACACACGCAGTATACACAGGATACAGTCAAAATACAAGCAATTCATATATGTCTTCATAGGTAACAAGCGAATTCGATTCTGTCGTTTAGCCCCATTGGTTTCTGGGTAGATAATTTTTGTATCCAGTAATTCTCTCTCATCAATAAGAAGTTATTATTGTTTCTCCCTTCAATTTTTTGAACTGTTTCCAATATTATGAATTTGATCTGTGAAACGTTGTGGTTTGCTTCTGTAAAATGTTGTGATAATGCTGATTTTGTATTCTTTAGTCTTATGTTCGATCTGTGTTCCGTTAGGCGCACTTTAATGCGTCTCTCTGTTTTTCCCACGTACATTTTGCCACAGGGGCATCTGATTCCATAAATCAAATTGTTTGATTCGCAAGTTGCATTCACTCTTAGTTTAATTGGATAACCTTTGGAGGGGTGATTGATGGTGTTTCCATGTATTATACTGTTACAGTTCCCGCAATTTAAACAGGGTTTTGTCCCAGTGAATGTAATGTTGACTGGAGTTTTTTGTTGTAAAATTTCTCCTAGATTTTTGGCTCTAGTGTATGCAAAGATCGGAGGTTCTCTGAAAGATTGGTTAAAATCAGGTTCCATGTTGAGAATTGACCAGTGTTTCATAATGGCTTGTTTGTATTTCTTGCTCACCGTGGAGTATTTTGATACTACAACCATTCTTGTTTGTTGAGGTTTGGTTTTGCTGGTTAGTAGCTGTTTTCTTTCTATTTGCTCAATCCTCTTTTTAGATTCATCTAATAGCGGTTGTGGATAACCTCTCGTTTTGAATTTTTGAATCATTTCATCCAGTCTGATATTCAGTGTATTTTTGTTCGAAGTGATTCGTTTCACTCTAGCCATCTGTGAGAATGGTAAATTATTAATCAGATTAGGTTGATGGAAGCTGGAGTGTAGCAACATGTTGTTTCGGTCTGTTGGTTTCGTGTACAGATCGGTCACAAATCCCTCAGGTGTTATGGTTATCTTTACATCTAGAAAATTGACAGATATATCAGAAATGTTCCATGTAAGTTGTATTCTTTGGTCATGCTCATTAAATTTCATTAGTTCCATGAGAAGTAGCTCTTGGGTGTTTGTCCATATGATGAAGTAGTCATCGATATATCTAATCAGTAGTTTCAAGTTTTTAGTCCATTCATTATTGGAGAGTATATGACGATTTTCATACCATTCCATGAAAATGTTCGCATACACTGGGGCTGCTGAATTGCCCATGGCCATGCCAGATAGTTGTTGGTACCATGATTCCTCTGCTTTGAAGTAACTATGATATAGAGTGTAGTGCATTAGTTCCATCAAAAAGATTTGAAAGTCATGATCTAATTCTGACTTCAAAAGAGCCGCTTCCATTGCTTCAATGCCCATATCATGGGGGATACTAGTATATAGGCTGCAGACATCTGCTGTACATAGAATTATTTTTTGTGTTGGGTCCCATTGCACTTGTTCAAGGATTTGTAAAAATTGAGTAGTGTCTTTAACATACGTGCGCATGGACTGTACTATAGGTTGACAATACCGGTCTATAAGTTGACCAACTGGTTCATGCAAACTTCCTCTCGTAGACACAATCGGTCGCATGGGAGGGTCATGGATGTTTTTATGTATTTTCGGTTGCATTCTCAATGTAGGACTTTTTGGATCACTGGTGATTAAAAAGTTTTTTGTTCTTTCTTCAATGATACCCTGTTGTAATGCTCCTTGAACGATTTGCTTCAGAATTTTTGCATATTCCAATGTAGGATTTCTATCCAATTTGCAATATGTTTTCTCGTCTGAAATGTGTTCTATGACCTTTTGTTTATACATTTCTGTATTCATGATGACGATGGCGCCACCTTTATCCGCTTTGGTATATGTGATTTTCTCATTTCTGGCCAATTTGTGTAAGGTGTCAAGATCTTTTTGTGTGATGTTTTTATTTTTTGGTTTTACGTGTTTGATTTTCTTCAAATCCTGTTTCACTAAATTTTCGAATAGGTCCAATGTTTTGTGAGTGGTTGGAGCTTGGAAGGTACTGTGAGGTCTTAATCCTACTAATTGATCTTTTTGTTGTGGTGGTTTCTCAGGTATTGTATTATCAAAAAAATGTCTCAGTTTGAGTTTTCTCATTAATTTAAAAAAACTCACTTCTAATTCCAAATTGTCAGATGTAGTTGTCGGTATAAATGATGTGCCTTTTTGTAGTAAATCCAGTTCATATGGGCTAAGTTGATGATCACTGATGTTAATAACTAGGTGTTTTGTGGAAGGTTCTTTTTGGTTTTCTTCTCCTTCTCCTTCTCTTTGGCAATCACGGTCATACTTCTGGTGTTTGGTGGATCCCTGTCTTTGTCCTTTGCCGGACCCTCGCCTGGGTCTCCTTCTTGTGTTTGGCCTTGGTCTAAAAAAGGACTTGTTTCAGTGACTTTACTGGTAGTTGGTTCTTCTGCAGATGTTTTGTCTTGGGTGACTGGTGTAGGTTGTGACTTACGTGCTCTTTGGCTCGTATCGCTGTCCGATGAAGATGTCTCAGTGTTGGAATTATATGGACGACTTCGACGTTTTTGTGCATATACTTCTGCCCATGTATATACTTCTCCTAAACGATAATCTAAAGTATCTCTTTTGAATTTGCGAATTTTTCGCTCATTTATTTCTTTATGATGGCGATCTATTTGGCTCTTAATGTCGTTTAGGGTAGTTGTTAATTCTTCATCTGACATCATTTTAGATAGTTCTGTAGTAGTTTCCTCTATTTCTGCAGTGAGTTCCTCTAAGATGGTGGATAATTCTTGAATGATTAAGAGAATTAAGTCCAAGGAACATTTGTTCAAAATTTCGTACCAGCGTTCCTGAAACTTTTTTGAATGTTTGCATAGGGACGGTTTTAATGCAATTCGGAGTCCGCGTGGTATGCGTAAGTTCCGGTGATATTTGATGAGAGTGCTAGCATGTAGCTGTTGGTTAGTTCTCCTTTTGGATAAATATAATAATTGTCTGATGTTTTGTTCCTTTGACCGCCCTGTGGTTTCCTGGGTGAGTTCCTCCCTGATTAAAGAGTAGATTTGGTCTGCATCTTTAGATTCAAATGCAAAGGTTGAGGCTCTGGCTTCTGTACTTTTGGAGATCTCCTCGTAGTTACTCATCTTGAAAGCTGAAGTGTGTTAGTTTAATTGATTGCGTGCTATACATCCGCAGGACACTGTGAGTACATAAATTGATTTGGATGAGATGTATGCACTGCTCGTTTTTCACTTGTTTTTGCTATAGGTTACTTAATTTTGTTGGTGCACTAGAAGGTAATGCCGAGGGTCCAACGGCATTTGGTAAACTGGCTAAGTTGTGGGTCTAAAGATACTCTAGATCCATCCCTTCGTAGGCACTCAAAGTTTCGTCTCCATAACATAAGAAGACTTCCACACTGAAAGTTCATTTCATTGTTCAATCATATTTATTGTTGAATTCATTCGGTATCATTCAAATATGTTTCCTTTTATAATGCAATGATTTTTGGCATTTTCATCATCGTACCAAACATTGTCATTTCAATCAGTCCAATGCATTTCGGGCATGCAAACGTGCCCTTCATCAGGGAAAATGACACTGTCAAAAAATCATAATAATGACATTAATCAAACATAAATTCTCTAGTATATAATGTATAAGTGCTTGTTTGTCAATAAAAATGTGCTTAAAACGGAAGTTTAATAAATGAGTGGAAAAAAGCATGATAACGTGAAGTGCATGCAGGGTATATTTAAGAAATTGATGTGGTTCATGCAAGCTGTTCGTTAAGACTCACATGTCAGAAGTTTCCAAAGGTAGGGAAACCTGTAGAAAAGATACAAAAATAGAACAAAGATCTAGCATCTCTATGTCATATCTATGGCCTTTCTAACGTTCACGCTATCTCAAAGGCAACCGTCTCTGCAACTAACCTGTTGTGGCGTGTAAATGCCGATCCACGCGGGTCCTCTCGTCGGTACGAGCTGGTACATCAAACAGCTGTACGAGTATGTTTTTATAATGAGTTCCGGTCATGTGACTCATGACGCTATGAGCTCATGGAAGAAAGACTATGCGATCGAACGGTCGTCGGTGGTCGCGTGCAAACCGAAGTGCACATTGATATATAGTTCTGGCCAGAACCGTGTATAACGGAAAGCTTATTATAACGCTAGTGATAACCTGAACTCTCTAAAGATTGTAAAAATCATAATAAAAAATTATATTAAGAAAAAAGTTAATGGGGAAAACTCGGGATTCGAACCAAGGAAGATCACATGAGGGGTGTGGGAATTAGTGTTGTGAGCCATCAGAAAGGATGATAAAGGTGGTGTCAAAAAAGTGAGTGTGTGAACACACGCAGTATACACAGGATACAGTCAAAATACAAGCAATTCATATATGTCTTCATAGGTAACAAGCGAATTCGATTCTGTCGTTTAGCCCCATTGGTTTCTGGGTAGATAATTTTTGTATCCAGTAATTCTCTCTCATCAATAAGAAGTTATTATTGTTTCTCCCTTCAATTTTTTGAACTGTTTCCAATATTATGAATTTGATCTGTGAAACGTTGTGGTTTGCTTCTGTAAAATGTTGTGATAATGCTGATTTTGTATTCTTTAGTCTTATGTTCGATCTGTGTTCCGTTAGGCGCACTTTAATGCGTCTCTCTGTTTTTCCCACGTACATTTTGCCACAGGGGCATCTGATTCCATAAATCAAATTGTTTGATTCGCAAGTTGCATTCACTCTTAGTTTAATTGGATAACCTTTGGAGGGGTGATTGATGGTGTTTCCATGTATTATACTGTTACAGTTCCCGCAATTTAAACAGGGTTTTGTCCCAGTGAATGTAATGTTGACTGGAGTTTTTTGTTGTAAAATTTCTCCTAGATTTTTGGCTCTAGTGTATGCAAAGATCGGAGGTTCTCTGAAAGATTGGTCAGACTGGATGAAATGATTCAAAAATTCAAAACGAGAGGTTATCCACAACCGCTATTAGATGAATCTAAAAAGAGGATTGAGCAAATAGAAAGAAAACAGCTACTAACCAGCAAAACCAAACCTCAACAAACAAGAATGGTTGTAGTATCAAAATACTCCACGGTGAGCAAGAAATACAAACAAGCCATTATGAAACACTGGTCAATTCTCAACATGGAACCTGATTTTAACCAATCTTTCAGAGAACCTCCGATCTTTGCATACACTAGAGCCAAAAATCTAGGAGAAATTTTACAACAAAAAACTCCAGTCAACATTACATTCACTGGGACAAAACCCTGTTTAAATTGCGGGAACTGTAACAGTATAATACATGGAAACACCATCAATCACCCCTCCAAAGGTTATCCAATTAAACTAAGAGTGAATGCAACTTGCGAATCAAACAATTTGATTTATGGAATCAGATGCCCCTGTGGCAAAATGTACGTGGGAAAAACAGAGAGACGCATTAAAGTGCGCCTAACGGAACACAGATCGAACATAAGACTAAAGAATACAAAATCAGCATTATCACAACATTTTACAGAAGCAAACCACAACGTTTCACAGATCAAATTCATAATATTGGAAACAGTTCAAAAAATTGAAGGGAGAAACAATAATAACTTCTTATTGATGAGAGAGAATTACTGGATACAAAAATTATCTACCCAGAAACCAATGGGGCTAAACGACAGAATCGAATTCGCTTGTTACCTATGAAGACATATATGAATTGCTTGTATTTTGACTGTATCCTGTGTATACTGCGTGTGTTCACACACTCACTTTTTTGACACCACCTTTATCATCCTTTCTGATGGCTCACAACACTAATTCCCACACCCCTCATGTGATCTTCCTTGGTTCGAATCCCGAGTTTTCCCCATTAACTTTTTTCTTAATATAATTTTTTATTATGATTTTTACAATCTTTAGAGAGTTCAGGTTATCACTAGCGTTATAATAAGCTTTCCGTTATACACGGTTCTGGCCAGAACTATATATCAATGTGCACTTCGGTTTGCACGCGACCACCGACGACCGTTCGATCGCATAGTCTTTCTTCCATGAGCTCATAGCGTCATGAGTCACATGACCGGAACTCATTATAAAAACATACTCGTACAGCTGTTTGATGTACCAGCTCGTACCGACGAGAGGACCCGCGTGGATCGGCATTTACACGCCACAACAGGTTAGTTGCAGAGACGGTTGCCTTTGAGATAGCGTGAACGTTAGAAAGGCCATAGATATGACATAGAGATGCTAGATCTTTGTTCTATTTTTGTATCTTTTCTACAGGTTTCCCTACCTTTGGAAACTTCTGACATGTGAGTCTTAACGAACAGCTTGCATGAACCACATCAATTTCTTAAATATACCCTGCATGCACTTCACGTTATCATGCTTTTTTCCACTCATTTATTAAACTTCCGTTTTAAGCACATTTTTATTGACAAACAAGCACTTATACATTATATACTAGAGAATTTATGTTTGATTAATGTCATTATTATGATTTTTTGACAGTGTCATTTTCCCTGATGAAGGGCACGTTTGCATGCCCGAAATGCATTGGACTGATTGAAATGACAATGTTTGGTACGATGATGAAAATGCCAAAAATCATTGCATTATAAAAGGAAACATATTTGAATGATACCGAATGAATTCAACAATAAATATGATTGAACAATGAAATGAACTTTCAGTGTGGAAGTCTTCTTATGTTATGGAGACGAAACTTTGAGTGCCTACGAAGGGATGGATCTAGAGTATCTTTAGACCCACAACTTAGCCAGTTTACCAAATGCCGTTGGACCCTCGGCATTACCTTCTAGTGCACCAACAAAATTAAGTAACCTATAGCAAAAACAAGTGAAAAACGAGCAGTGCATACATCTCATCCAAATCAATTTATGTACTCACAGTGTCCTGCGGATGTATAGCACGCAATCAATTAAACTAACACACTTCAGCTTTCAAGATGAGTAACTACGAGGAGATCTCCAAAAGTACAGAAGCCAGAGCCTCAACCTTTGCATTTGAATCTAAAGATGCAGACCAAATCTACTCTTTAATCAGGGAGGAACTCACCCAGGAAACCACAGGGCGGTCAAAGGAACAAAACATCAGACAATTATTATATTTATCCAAAAGGAGAACTAACCAACAGCTACATGCTAGCACTCTCATCAAATATCACCGGAACTTACGCATACCACGCGGACTCCGAATTGCATTAAAACCGTCCCTATGCAAACATTCAAAAAAGTTTCAGGAACGCTGGTACGAAATTTTGAACAAATGTTCCTTGGACTTAATTCTCTTAATCATTCAAGAATTATCCACCATCTTAGAGGAACTCACTGCAGAAATAGAGGAAACTACTACAGAACTATCTAAAATGATGTCAGATGAAGAATTAACAACTACCCTAAACGACATTAAGAGCCAAATAGATCGCCATCATAAAGAAATAAATGAGCGAAAAATTCGCAAATTCAAAAGAGATACTTTAGATTATCGTTTAGGAGAAGTATATACATGGGCAGAAGTATATGCACAAAAACGTCGAAGTCGTCCATATAATTCCAACACTGAGACATCTTCATCGGACAGCGATACGAGCCAAAGAGCACGTAAGTCACAACCTACACCAGTCACCCAAGACAAAACATCTGCAGAAGAACCAACTACCAGTAAAGTCACTGAAACAAGTCCTTTTTTAGACCAAGGCCAAACACAAGAAGGAGACCCAGGCGAGGGTCCGGCAAAGGACAAAGACAGGGATCCACCAAACACCAGAAGTATGACCGTGATTGCCAAAGAGAAGGAGAAGGAGAAGAAAACCAAAAAGAACCTTCCACAAAACACCTAGTTATTAACATCAGTGATCATCAACTTAGCCCATATGAACTGGATTTACTACAAAAAGGCACATCATTTATACCGACAACTACATCTGACAATTTGGAATTAGAAGTGAGTTTTTTTAAATTAATGAGAAAACTCAAACTGAGACATTTTTTTGATAATACAATACCTGAGAAACCACCACAACAAAAAGATCAATTAGTAGGATTAAGACCTCACAGTACCTTCCAAGCTCCAACCACTCACAAAACATTGGACCTATTCGAAAATTTAGTGAAACAGGATTTGAAGAAAATCAAACACGTAAAACCAAAAAATAAAAACATCACACAAAAAGATCTTGACACCTTACACAAATTGGCCAGAAATGAGAAAATCACATATACCAAAGCGGATAAAGGTGGCGCCATCGTCATCATGAATACAGAAATGTATAAACAAAAGGTCATAGAACACATTTCAGACGAGAAAACATATTGCAAATTGGATAGAAATCCTACATTGGAATATGCAAAAATTCTGAAGCAAATCGTTCAAGGAGCATTACAACAGGGTATCATTGAAGAAAGAACAAAAAACTTTTTAATCACCAGTGATCCAAAAAGTCCTACATTGAGAATGCAACCGAAAATACATAAAAACATCCATGACCCTCCCATGCGACCGATTGTGTCTACGAGAGGAAGTTTGCATGAACCAGTTGGTCAACTTATAGACCGGTATTGTCAACCTATAGTACAGTCCATGCGCACGTATGTTAAAGACACTACTCAATTTTTACAAATCCTTGAACAAGTGCAATGGGACCCAACACAAAAAATAATTCTATGTACAGCAGATGTCTGCAGCCTATATACTAGTATCCCCCATGATATGGGCATTGAAGCAATGGAAGCGGCTCTTTTGAAGTCAGAATTAGATCATGACTTTCAAATCTTTTTGATGGAACTAATGCACTACACTCTATATCATAGTTACTTCAAAGCAGAGGAATCATGGTACCAACAACTATCTGGCATGGCCATGGGCAATTCAGCAGCCCCAGTGTATGCGAACATTTTCATGGAATGGTATGAAAATCGTCATATACTCTCCAATAATGAATGGACTAAAAACTTGAAACTACTGATTAGATATATCGATGACTACTTCATCATATGGACAAACACCCAAGAGCTACTTCTCATGGAACTAATGAAATTTAATGAGCATGACCAAAGAATACAACTTACATGGAACATTTCTGATATATCTGTCAATTTTCTAGATGTAAAGATAACCATAACACCTGAGGGATTTGTGACCGATCTGTACACGAAACCAACAGACCGAAACAACATGTTGCTACACTCCAGCTTCCATCAACCTAATCTGATTAATAATTTACCATTCTCACAGATGGCTAGAGTGAAACGAATCACTTCGAACAAAAATACACTGAATATCAGACTGGATGAAATGATTCAAAAATTCAAAACGAGAGGTTATCCACAACCGCTATTAGATGAATCTAAAAAGAGGATTGAGCAAATAGAAAGAAAACAGCTACTAACCAGCAAAACCAAACCTCAACAAACAAGAATGGTTGTAGTATCAAAATACTCCACGGTGAGCAAGAAATACAAACAAGCCATTATGAAACACTGGTCAATTCTCAACATGGAACCTGATTTTAACCAATCTTTCAGAGAACCTCCGATCTTTGCATACACTAGAGCCAAAAATCTAGGAGAAATTTTACAACAAAAAACTCCAGTCAACATTACATTCACTGGGACAAAACCCTGTTTAAATTGCGGGAACTGTAACAGTATAATACATGGAAACACCATCAATCACCCCTCCAAAGGTTATCCAATTAAACTAAGAGTGAATGCAACTTGCGAATCAAACAATTTGATTTATGGAATCAGATGCCCCTGTGGCAAAATGTACGTGGGAAAAACAGAGAGACGCATTAAAGTGCGCCTAACGGAACACAGATCGAACATAAGACTAAAGAATACAAAATCAGCATTATCACAACATTTTACAGAAGCAAACCACAACGTTTCACAGATCAAATTCATAATATTGGAAACAGTTCAAAAAATTGAAGGGAGAAACAATAATAACTTCTTATTGATGAGAGAGAATTACTGGATACAAAAATTATCTACCCAGAAACCAATGGGGCTAAACGACAGAATCGAATTCGCTTGTTACCTATGAAGACATATATGAATTGCTTGTATTTTGACTGTATCCTGTGTATACTGCGTGTGTTCACACACTCACTTTTTTGACACCACCTTTATCATCCTTTCTGATGGCTCACAACACTAATTCCCACACCCCTCATGTGATCTTCCTTGGTTCGAATCCCGAGTTTTCCCCATTAACTTTTTTCTTAATATAATTTTTTATTATGATTTTTACAATCTTTAGAGAGTTCAGGTTATCACTAGCGTTATAATAAGCTTTCCGTTATACACGGTTCTGGCCAGAACTATATATCAATGTGCACTTCGGTTTGCACGCGACCACCGACGACCGTTCGATCGCATAGTCTTTCTTCCATGAGCTCATAGCGTCATGAGTCACATGACCGGAACTCATTATAAAAACATACTCGTACAGCTGTTTGATGTACCAGCTCGTACCGACGAGAGGACCCGCGTGGATCGGCATTTACACGCCACAACAGGTTAGTTGCAGAGACGGTTGCCTTTGAGATAGCGTGAACGTTAGAAAGGCCATAGATATGACATAGAGATGCTAGATCTTTGTTCTATTTTTGTATCTTTTCTACAGGTTTCCCTACCTTTGGAAACTTCTGACATGTGAGTCTTAACGAACAGCTTGCATGAACCACATCAATTTCTTAAATATACCCTGCATGCACTTCACGTTATCATGCTTTTTTCCACTCATTTATTAAACTTCCGTTTTAAGCACATTTTTATTGACAAACAAGCACTTATACATTATATACTAGAGAATTTATGTTTGATTAATGTCATTATTATGATTTTTTGACAGTGTCATTTTCCCTGATGAAGGGCACGTTTGCATGCCCGAAATGCATTGGACTGATTGAAATGACAATGTTTGGTACGATGATGAAAATGCCAAAAATCATTGCATTATAAAAGGAAACATATTTGAATGATACCGAATGAATTCAACAATAAATATGATTGAACAATGAAATGAACTTTCAGTGTGGAAGTCTTCTTATGTTATGGAGACGAAACTTTGAGTGCCTACGAAGGGATGGATCTAGAGTATCTTTAGACCCACAACTTAGCCAGTTTACCAAATGCCGTTGGACCCTCGGCATTACCTTCTAGTGCACCAACAAAATTAAGTAACCTATAGCAAAAACAAGTGAAAAACGAGCAGTGCATACATCTCATCCAAATCTACTTAAACTAGTAGGCCGGAATGCATTGTCGAGGAGCGGAACAGATAATTCGAAGGTTGAATACAGTCTTGGCAGGCAGCAGGCTGAGCTAAGCGCGGTGAGCTGCGCAGGAAGTAAGGCAGAGGTCACGGGTACAGAGACCGGCCCAGGCTGAGGCATCTCAGAGTCAGAAGGCAGAAAAGGCTTGATGGCAGAATTCAGGGCCTACTTCGCCTGGGCTGGAAAACGTGTAAAGTATACCACAAAAAGACGTTGGCATAGCATATTTAGAAACTGAATATTCAACCCGTTCATGGCGGGTCTGAAAGAGGACATGTTAACGTTGGACGCAAATGTATTTGCGTCTTCATAGCTGGCACAGGAGGGAAGTTACATGCACTTTAAGCTGGTACATGGAGACGGTGGGGTACACGTTAGGGAACATAACTTGACCAAAAATTTATATTTCCTCAAGGGGACAAATCTCCTTTGGGGTATTCTGATCAACAGGTGTGCTCACACTTGTATCAATGTTCCTTTCTCCTCCCACAGCTCTCAGGAGGGGCTATGGGTTTCCTGCAACCAGTTGAACACTATATGGATGAGGATCAAGAAGTTATTAAATTGTCCAAAAAGTTCTCTTATGAGTAACTGACACTCATCACTTTTCTCCTCATTCCCACCATCCTCTTGTGATTTCTTTCTTTCTGCTTCCCCTTGGCTATCATAGGGTACATCCCTATATCCTCAATCACATTTTCTCTCCATCCCAGCTGTTCTGCAGCCCATTTTGCCTCCAGCCAGCTACAAACCATATTTATTGCTTGAGTTTCATATCTTTCTTTCTCTTTTGCATAAGTGGCATGCTCCAATGTATTTAAAGCCTCATATTGAGCAGGATTTGGTGAAGGTTTCAGCTCATACTATACTCATTGTAGGTTCTCAATTATCCTCAAGGTAAAAGTACTATGTTGGGAAAATTTCAAGGACCCTTCTTTTGATGTGATCTTCTTCCATTGTTTGGCCCAAATACATGTTTGTAGTAGGAACTGGTCCAAGATGACCGCCGGGTGAGGAGCTCCGACACTGAGCTCCCTGACTGGGGACTGCATTTGGTATTAGTCCTGGGAATTCCCCTCCCCCCTTCTACCACCTACACCTCCGAGGATCGATTGACTGCATTCCAGCATTTCCTCCCAACCCGAGTCAATTTTGTTGTCCGGCTACATCACTCTCCGAGTTTACTGATGGACGCTAATGGAGCCAAATCAATGTGGCGGATGATTCGGTGGAGCTGCTGTTGTAGCTGAGAGGAGATAAACTGGGGCTTACTCCTCTGTCTGTAACCTACCTTCCAGGCTTGACCACAGTTCCTCTGCATCCCGCTACGCCTTCCGGGACTTCTGCTGGGACGCATGAGTCATGTTCCCCGACAAACCAGCAACGAGAATGCTGCAACGCTGCTGCCCTGCGCCACCAAGCTTGTTTTGTCTTGCGAATCCGAGAGAGCGCGCCCTCCTGACCCCATGGCTGCCTCCCTCTTCCGGGGCTGCTGCCTGGGTACCCATGCCAATTTCCCTTGACAATACAGCTTGATCAGTCGGGACACTGCTGCCCCTGTGGCCCGAGTGTTTTGCATGACGACCCGAGAGACATTGACAATTTCCAGCCTTCCTTCCTCCAGATCCTGTGGCTGCCTCCCCCATCCAGTCCTGCTCCATAAGGTTGGTTTCCTTACGGATTTTGTATTGGGTTTTAGTGGATCTGCTGTCCGTCATTTTATGCTGAGGTTGTTGGGGAACGTGTCCTGGGTCCTCCATCCTGACTGCTTAGACCGATCCTTTGACCGCTGCATGCCGATGGTCTATGTCTTGTGTCACCAGCCTGTCCATTGCTTCAAGTTGACCCCCTCTTGGGATGCCTACACCCCTCTCATCATGATTGGTCACTGCGAGGCACCCTGGTTGCCCCTCCTTCGGTCCCGCTCCATATCCAAGCTAATCCGACGCATTGAGTGAGTCCGGCACTGGATGTTGTGATTACGTGTCCCCAACTGGTTTGTGGGCTCATTAACCTGATGTACTATCTTCCAAGACTGGTCTGCTAGACCTGATCTGTTTTCAAGCCCCTTGACTCTACTTCCTTCCCCCACTACCTTCTATGCTCTATGGGACTTGTTTCTGTGTTATGCTATGCACTAGTAACTGATTTAATTATGTAAAACTGTTTTTCTTACGCCATATTCATATAAAGTGCTCTGATACCTCCGGGTCTGGCCAGTCCTAATAAAACTCTTCGAATCAATAAATAAATAAATGTTTGTAACCTAAACTTAGACATCATGTAATGTTCAGTTCTGCCCTCTGGAGTAGGTTGCTTACCTTATCAGACAGGTGTCCTCACATCATTTCTCAACATTCCTCTTAATTTCTTTATGAATTTCAAATCTGCTCTTCTCTCAATGTAACACAGAAAGTGTAAGCTCCAAATTGAAATAACCAGCAGTTCCCAACAAATCACAATGCTATACTCAATGGCACATGCATCCATTCCTTGAGTGACACCACTGAACTGACCTTCGGAGTGCGATACCCAATGACGTAACAACCAATCTCAGGGCGGCATATACACTAACCAACCAATCCAACACCTGAAGAAGTATCTTGCAGCATCTTCTCAGTGGCTTTCACTCCACTCCAATCAGCCTTTAAGAAGCAGAATATCACAAAATCTAACATAAAACAATACTCTTGTCTGTTCCTATTCGGGGTATGGTGATGGTGCCTTACGGTCCAACACCTCAACGATAAAAGATCAATCAAGAAAACCTTAATATAACTCTGTATCTATCCAGTGACCTTAGATTGCAAGGAATCCAATAATCAAATGTCTACAAGCAACATATGCAAAAAAGCACTTAAATTCTCAGCCTCAACACGGAGCCCTCTTGGACTTAACTTTGACAGCTGAATATTTATAATTTTATATTGAGTATACTGCTTCTGCACCTCAATCCTATTTTCCTGCCTGCTAATCTCTTGGGACAGCTATGAATGGGTTGAACAATCAAGACTGAGCCATTGACATCATAACTTCACCTCCCTTAGCTTCTCTCTCTAATTTAGTGTACATGAAATTGAACATATTTGATGTACAGCCTTTTCCCCCACCACCCTCTAGCATTTACTCCCTTCTCCTGATCAAATAGAAGACAAATATCTCTTGTTCTGCTTCCCAAATACCATCCCCAGACCATCCTTAACTTAAATTCTTCTTTCCTCTTCTTAAATGTTCTAAATCAATATATCAGATTTCCTTCCCACCTCTATCGCCCTCTGGACCCTCACTCATTCCAACCTGAGACCTGTTCCTTCCGCTCTCAACAAGTGAGAGGTAAAGAGGCATGCTGTCAGTTGCTCTGACTAACGTGTAATCAGAACGGGTCTTATGTCATTTCACATAGAGATTGAGCTAACAGGGAAGATAGTGGTTGCGATTGCCAGAGAGCAAACCACTTTCCTCCACCGCCCAAAGTCTAAGGAAACCTGCAACAGATTCATCAATGTGGATGACCATCTTCAGATATTCCTCTGCTCTTCTGAGATCACTGGAATCCTAAGTGAGTTAAGGGAAGATGTGGGATGTGTGCAAATTCCCAGTTGTCATCATAGCAGTAAAAAGTATTTGCTGCAAGTGCCGCAATAGCTAGTTTGCCTAGCGCACTGGAATGAATAATGTATACTGTTGGTCAGGAAGGAAATGTGAAGTCAAAGATTATGCCTGGGCAGAGTCTGGATGAGATACAAAATCTATAGGTGAGCGATTTGATGTCTGCGTGCAAGTTGAGTGTTTGATGAAGAATGGGTTAAAATTACTGTAAGTATTATATTATTAAGTTTTCTGAGAAAGGAAAAGCCTGTTAGGTACGCTGAAAGTAGAGCAGCCCCAATTGATCTGCTAGGCAAAAAACCCATGTGAGGGGCAAGAAAATCACCTCTGAAGGGACACAAGAATTGAAGGGTCTCTCCTAGAGAACGGAGTAGATCCTCTGGGTACAAGGACAAGACAGCCTAGCCTAAGGATGGTATTGATATTCTGTCATTAGATTTACTAGGGCAATTCTGATATCAGGACTGTCTCCAATTGGCACTAAGATGAGAAAGAGTGAGCATGGGCTAAATTGCTTCCAGTGGAAGAAGTCATATTTTTTTCACTCTATCACTCCTTATCTGGTAAAATGGTTGGTGAGTCATGCTGGTGAGAGACAGATAGGACACAAACTTGATCCTGATGCTTTGTCCTAGAGGTAGTCTCTGCTTCAAAGTTGGCACTTCACATGTTCTCTAGCATGGCACTGTAAGCAAGTCCAACTTTTGTTTAAAGGTGAAGTCTTCATTGGTGATTAAATTCAAAGTGATCTTTAATTCTGATATTTGTTAGACAGAGGCTTCACCGCACATGTTCATCATGCACCATCAGACATGGAGAGGGTACCTAGAGATCAAGCATGGCAGCTGTTGAACCTGGCACCTTCTATAGTGTCACCCCATATTTCTGCCATCCTTTGCTGATCTAGTTTTGTTGACTGTTAGGACTCTGTGCATGTTTTCCCTGCTAATCAGTGGTAAAGTGCTCTCCCTTGAATACATGGTAAAATTGGTACATTTAATTTACTTATTCATCTCTAGTATATGGAACGACATGTACCCAGGGCCTCTAAATTAAATGATACTAGTAGGCTGTAGGACTCATTGTGCCACTCACTAAAGTAGCCTTTTAAACACAGCCAGCCACTGAAGCATGTAGTGCAGTTTTAAACTGCCATTTTGACCTGGCAAATTAAATCAAAACCTTCCTTTTTATTTACGTCACCCCTAAGGTAGGCCCTAATCACACTCAAGGCAGTGTGCGTGTTTATGTAAAAAGTAGGACAGGTGACTTTAAGTTGTACATGTCCTGGCAGTGAAAAACTGCTCAAGTCATTTCTCACTGTTGTAAATCTATCTCTCCCATAGACTAGCACTGTATTACCTTATTACACTTAATAACTGATAACTTCAATTTGGGACCAGATTGAGAAATACTGTTTTCACTCAAAGGAATTGTAATTTAAAATCATCTTCAACTTATTTTGGCCCCTCTATTGGCCCCTCACTCCGTGTCGGGTGCCTGTCCTCTATCTCTTGTTTCACCCCTTGCTTTCATGCTGCTTTCTGATTTGTTCCCTTATTGACTGTTAAGACAGGTAGGGCATGCAAAGAATGATATAGTCTATAAGCGAGTGGACTAATCGATGCAAACCCTGTAACAGAATTGCTAATGTGTTCTTGTATGAAAATGTAATAAAACATGTTGAAATAAAAAAAAAATCATCTTCAATGGTGAAGTCAGATTTTAAGTTATTATTCTGGAAATACCACTTTTAGAAAGATGGCATTTTTCTGCCCCATGTAAAATATACCTTTCTGCCTGTCTAGTGTCAAATGAGTGTGAATGGCTCTCTTGTTTTCGGTTGAGTATTGCTTTCAGAAACAGAGACAAAGGTAGTCTAGCCATGGAAGTAGAGGTTGTTCCCAAAAGGAAGGCTGGAGAGGAGTTGTGTCCTGCCCCTAGCTACTGTTTAAAGGACCTTTCCTGCAGCACAATCACAGGAACCTGATACAAGGCCTTCTCTTGATTTGTCATCTTAGACAGTTTAGAGCCAAACCCAGGGGAATGAGAAGAACTGACCAGAACCAGTTTTGGCAGCAGGCCAAGGAACTCACCCACACAAAGGCTGAAACCTGGTATGGACGTGGCACCTTCAGAATCAGAAACTCACATCAGAACAATCCTGGATCTGTGGAAGATTCGAAGAAGGTCTCCCCTGTTGTCAGAAGAAGCAAGATTGGACCTGCTAGCCTTGAACCAAGACTCCCCCAGAAATGGCTCTAAGTGTGAGATGCTGACCTCCAGTTTGAGCCGCAGGAACACAACAAGCTTCCAGAGGCCTCTCTGCAACTACCCAGCTGACCAGTACCAAACTGGACCTGCCTGAGTGCTGCTGCTTGCCTCTGCTAGAGAAAATACTGATCCCTAAGAGGTGCCCCCAGGTCCTGGACCCACGGCTCTCATCAGGGTGTACTCCTCCTGAAGAAAAGGTTTAGCTGCTGAAGTTTTGGGCAACCGCAAAGTTACTTCTTTATGCTGAGAATTGGCCTACCACTATGACCGCCAACAGGAAGCTGCAGTGGGACCTGTGGACCTTCTCTTCGGGTCAACCAAATCCATATGATTGCCAATGCAAAGCTCCAGCTATGACCAGTTCTTTGTCCGACAGAAGTGACCGCCTGCGTCATCTGACTTCCTCCTCATGCAGACAACAAGCTTCTCAAGGCCACTGCCAGGGCAAACAGCAGCTTCTCGCACTGACTTAAGAAGGTAACTCTTCAGAGGGACAAAGCTGGTCCCTAAATTCGATGCGTGCTTCATTGAAGTGAGCCAGAACTTGGGACTTTCAGTCAGTCCAGCGTTCCCAGATAACTGCATGTGACAATTTGTGCTTTTTGGCTCTATTTCCACCTAAAACTTTAAAATCTCACATCCCTAGTCTTACACATTGCATTTTTGTTGTTTTGATAATTGTATTTATTTCTTTTTAGTCTATTACTCTAAATTGGTTTAAAAGTTTTCTTGTGTTGTGTTTTCATGTTATTACTGTTTGAGTGCTGCATAAATACTTTATGCTTTACCACTAGGTTAAGGCTGATTGCTTTTGGGCCATGCTACTAGAGGGCTCAGCACTGGTTCATTTAATGGCTTCTGTGGTTCACCCTGACAATGATTGCCTTTATCATTTTAGTGGCGCCTAAACCCATCTTAGCTAATAACCACATTTCTTAAAGCACCATTGTGCTAAAGTTGATTGATGCACACATACATTGGATTTTCTCTATTTACGTTTGGAAAATTAACCCACTCCAACATGTACGATGGAGAAAATGCACAGCCTGCCATATTTAAAGAGGCATACCGGGGGCGTGGCCAAGATGGCGGGCTAGGAGGACGCACTCTCTGTGGGCTCCGCCGTCCCTGAAGCCCTGCACCGTTTCCCAACCGCTGATCTTCCCCGGATCGAGTGTGGAGGGAGACCGCCACTGCCTAGAGCTCCGCTGAGCAAACTGGAGCTGCCGGCCTTCGCTGGACGCCGGTCAGGTCCGTCGGAGAGACGAGGCCCCGGAGAGCGGCCGGAGGCCCGAAACCTACCGCCCCGTTTCTGCTGAGGACACTCTGCCGTAGGGACACTGCAGCAGCGGGCAGCCCCGGGAGGCACCCGGATCTGCTCTATCTCCGCTGCTGGAGCGGTGGCTGGCGGAGCGGACAAGTGGGCCCGGCGATCGGGCGGGCCTGGCACGCTGAGGAGCCGGTGAGGGAGAACTACGCAAGCCCGGGGATTTGAGGGCCGACTGGGCCGCGGACGCGCCCGTCCCCCGGGCCCGCCCCTTCCAGGCCGGGTGCTGCCTAGGCATGGGCGGAAAATCCGTTCCGCTCGCGGATTTTGCGGATTTTCGGGAAATCCGCAATCCGCGAGATTTGCGAATTTCCTGCAAAATCCGCAAATCCGCGAGCAGCGGATTTTGCTCGCACTGCTCGCACTGTTCGCGTGAGTTCGCGCCCCGCGAATAAGTGCGAAATTGCAGAAATACGATCTAAGCAAAACTGAAAGTAACTACTTACCAGGTTCAAAAGTTCAGGCACATCATTAGTAGCCATTTCCTGTAGTGCTTCCTGAGGGGCCCCTCCAGAGTTCAGTTGCCAGTTGAAACTATTATGTGACCCTGCTCTGAACCTCAGAATAGTTACACATATGCCACAAAGGTCATGAATTACAGCTAAGGGAGACAAGCAGGAGCCAGGCTGGAAGTTAAAATCCATTAATCAGCCCCTAATTCATTATTGTCAGTTGGGGCAGGGCAGGTGTTGTAACTAATTTTGCAACAATGAAAGCACTTAGCAAGTGCAAAAGATCACTAATCAGGGCGCACTAAGGAAGCAGGTGCCAGCTAAAAAAATATTCTGTGACACATTAATCAGCCCCAAATTAATTCAGGTCACTTGAGGCAGGGAAGGTGTGCTTTGCTTTGCCGAAAATAATGTACACTGGACAACCAGAGGGTGTGGTGATGAAACAGAGGGTGGCATGGGTGGGCCAGAGGGTGGCATGAGTAGTCAGAGAGTGGCAGTGGTGACAGAGAGTGGCAGTGATGAAGAAGAGTGTCCCAAACAGGTTGGACACGTAGAAACAACAAGTTCGCAAAACTTGCGACCCGACAGGTAAGTTCGCAAATTGCGAAATTGTAAAAACCCTCGCGAACTGGCAGAAACACGGGCGAACACAAAAAAAAAAAAATCCGCAAATTCGCGGGAATTCGCGGATTTTGCGGATTGCGAATCCGCAAATCCGCAAAATTCGCGAACGCGAGATCCGCAAAATTCGCTCATGCTTAGTGCTGCCGGACCTGGGCCGAGTGCTGCACCGGGGGCCCCAGGAGGTGAGAAATTGCTTTTGGACCCACCCGACCACGATCGCTGACCCTGAGGAGGCGGCTGACTGCCTGAGCCCGGAACCCGGTCCAGACCTGGGGCTCGGCCCCTGGGCCTCCATAGACTCCCGGTGCGGCGGCACCGAGCTGGCACCGGGCAGGTGTGTAGCCCTCGGCCCGACATCTTCTTTGGCTGACCGGGCCCGCCCCTTCCAGGAACAGTGCAACCGGACCGGGCCCGGCTGTTACATCGTGGGCCCCCGGGGAGGTGAGACTGCTTTGGGCCCTGCTCGGCCACGATCAATGACCCTGAAGTGGTGGCTGTCTGCACAAACTCGGAGCACGACCCCGGCCTGAGACTTGGCCCCCTGGGCCTCCACAGACCCCTGGCGCGGCGGCGCTGTGTTGGAGCCGGCCGTGGGTGTCGCCCTGGGCAGCGCGAACCTCGTGGGTGAGGCCTTGACGTCTTCTGCGGCGGATCTGGTCACATGCCTGTGTGGGCAAGAGTGGTGGTGGCACACTTCGAAGGTGGACCCGGAGCGGGGAGCTGCTCACCGGGGGAATTTCTCCGGCTGCTGGCGCGTTCCACGTGGGAGCCATCTACCCCTGCAGGCCCTGCAGCACAACACCCTCCCCTGGCCCTATCTGGACGCCTGACCAGCGGATCTGGACGCGGAGGTGGCACAGGTGAGGAGCGCCCGGAGCACTAGGATAGCACTCTGCCTAGCCGTTCGACCCCCGGGTGAATCCACTGGGTCTACTGCTTGACTGGGGGCCTCGAGATGTCGGGATCCAGAGGAGGCAAAAAGGGAGACCGCACCCTTACGGAGATGTTGGGCCGTGGGACCCCTCGCCAGGACAGAGGCCAGAACAGCACCGGTCCCCCATCGGGCTCAAGAGGTGCGGAGGGCGGGGAGCCCCCAGTGACCAGGTCATTTCTGGAGTCGCTGTTTGGCACCCTTAGGGAGGACTTCCAGGCGTTGAAACAAGAGGTGGCTGGAGAGGTCTGCGAAGTGCGCAGGGAGGTCGACTCGTTGGGGGAAAGGGTGGCCTCGGTGGAGGAAGCCGGTCACTCCAGAGATGAGGAGATCGTCCACCTACAGCAGGAGGTCCTACGGCTCACTGAACAGCATATCGACCTCCAGACACATAATGAAGACCTCGAAAACAGGTCCAGGCGCAACAACATTCGCGTCCGCGGCGTCCCATCTAAAGAGGAAGGTGAGGACGTGACCGCCTATCTGATGGCCCTCTTCCGAGATATATTGGGGGAGCCCGACGACTTCCCGTTGAGAATTGACAGGGCGCATAGAGTGGGCCCCCCACGAAGAGCCTCGGCGCCCCCACCAGACATCCTAGCCTTCCTTCCGGATTTCCCCCTGAAGGAACGGATACTCAGAGAGGCCCGCAGGAAGCAGCCCCTCTCGTTCCGTGGACACCAGGTGGCCCTTTTTCAGGACTTATCAGCCATCACCTTACAGAGGCGCAAATCCTTTAAGCTTGCCACGGACTTCCTACGGGAGCATGATACGCAGTACTCCTGGGGCCATCCCTTCAGACTTATTTTCCGTTGGAACGGGAGGTTGCATCAGCTGCGGTCCCTGCAGGATGTCTGCGAGGTGCTGGGCCTCACGGCCGCTGAAGGGGAGACTCCCACGCCTGACCGCCGGCGACCCAACAGAGACGACTGGCAGTCGGTCCGGAGACGGCGTTCTTCGGCCCGGCCCTTGCGACCCGATTCGCCTACGATCAGAGCGGAGATGGACAGTGCGCTCCAGGAGGTGGCTAGAGAGACGACGACCACGGAAGTGGCCTTGACGGCCTAATCAGACTCCGGGGGGAGATCGACATAGCCTCATCATCATAGCAGGTGCGAGGGTTCCGGGGACGGGGGGGGGCGGGGGGAGTGGGTAGTGGCTGGACGTCCACTTTACAAACTTTCCACGGCCTTGTCCGCTAGGGACCGGACTGGGACAATGGAGTTCACTGTAGGGACGGGAGGTGGAGGAGGGGGGAAAGTAGAGGGAGGGTTGGGGTACCATCGGCTGATGGACTCCTTGGACGCGTTGAAAGACTGCTTGCTGTGCGCGACGTCTGGTTTGTTGGGGGGGGACCGAGGGAGTTGGGGGTCAAGGGGTGGGGTCCCGGGAGTTGGGGGATGGGACGGGGGAAAGGGGAGTTCTGAGTTCGGGGGGGGTTGTTACTAGGGTGGGTGGGTGGGGGACTAGGGGACCGTGCTGTGCTGTAGTATTGCTTGCTTTCCTTATGTTTTACACATCTGTGTCGCTGATTGCGGGGCCTCCCCTGCACTGTCTGCCCAGACTGGCTTTGCTTGCCCTATGTGTCTTTCCCAGATGGCCCTCAAGATTTTGACTCTAAATGTGAAAGGGTTGAATAACCCGGTCAAGCGCAGGGCAGTGCTTTCCAGGCAGACCTCTGTCTTTTACAGGAAACACACCTCTTGGCTAAGGATTGACATAGGCTGCGCACACCGAAATTCCCCACACAGTTCTTCTCTTCTGACACGTCTAAAACAGCAGGGGTTGCCATTCTTGCCTCCGGGAGGTTCAGGGGGGAGTTCCTGCACAAAGTGGCTGAACAGAAGGGGAGACTCTTAGCATACAGGGTTAGACTGGGTAGCCTGGTATTCACGATAGGCATGATCTACAGCCCCAACGACCGACAAGAACGATTTCTGGTTCAGGCTCTGGAGGAGGTGACGACTACCCCTGATAGACACGTTATTCTGGGGGGAGACTTGAATATGGTCTTCGATGCGCCCTTGGATAGGTCGGTTCAGAGACGCTCGCAGGCGGGCGAATTCTCTCAGACGCTTAGGACCCGTATGGAAGACCTTGATCTGCACGATTTGTGGCGGCGGCTTCACCCTACGTCTAGGACGTACTCCTATTTTTCCCATGCCCACCGGTCCTATGCGAGGCTGGATCACTTGTTGGTCTCGGGCCCGGTCTGCGAGCTAGCTTTGTCATCCGAGGTCGGGGTGCTCTCCCTGTCGGACCATGCGCCAGTGGAGGGCGTTTTTCGCTTTCCCCTCGTCTCCCCCTCCAGAGGGGTTTGGCGCCTTAGGGACACCCTGCTCCACAGACACTCAGTGGTCACACGCATACGGGACTCCCTGTCTGAATTCCAACGCAACAATGATAACGGGGACACCACCCGGGCGACACAATGGGCTGCTCTGAAGGCGGTGCTCCGGGGCGAGTTCATCGCGGTTTCCACAGCGGAAAATAGGGAACGCCGTGCGAAGCGAGAGGAGCTCACGGGTAAGTTGAGGGAATTGGAACAGGTACACCAAAGGACAGGAGCACCCAGAGTCTGGCGACAACTCAAGGCCGCCAGGAAACTCTTTTCCGCATTGGACATGGACAGGGCGGAATATGCGGCGTTACGACTAAAGCACAAGTACTATAGTGGGGGGGACAGATGCGGCCGCCTTCTTGCGAACAAACTTCGCGTACAGCACCAGAGACACCGGGTGAAAGAATTGTCTATCCCCGGCGGGGGGACGGTGACGGAAGATGACCAAATAGCGGAGGGGTTCCGCCGGTACTACGAGGACCTCTATGAGGGGCAGGCCCCCTTGGCACAGGAGGAGGATGACTACTTAGATGCAGTCACTCTGCCCTCCCTTACCCCGGAACAGGCTCAGTACCTGGAACGTGATATCAGACCCGAGGAGGTGATCTCGGCGATTTCCCGCCTCAAACTGGGGAAAGCCCCTGGCCCCGATGGCTACACCCCCCTCTTTTACAGGACGTTTTGCCAGGAGCTGACGCTGATTCTGACACGCCTCTTTAATTCGTTCGCGGAGCCTGGGGCCATCTCCCGGGACTTGCTCCTGGCGACGATATCAGTAATCCCCAAACCTGGCAAGAACCGTGCTGAGTGTGGATCCTACAGGCCGATCTCACTCCTGAACACGGACCTTAAACTTTATACGGGGATCCTCGCGGCACGGTTGGCACTCCACATGCCGGGGCTTATCGACCCAGATCAAGCGGGATTCATCCCTGGCCGGCAGACTGTGGACCACACCAAACGGGTGGTCCACCTGTTGGAGAAGGCCTCCAGAGTTCCTGGCGAACGTATGCTGCTTTCCATCGACGCTGAGAAGGCGTTCGACCGGGTGCATTGGCCGTACCTCGAAAAAGTGCTATGCAGGATAGGCATAGGGGAGAAGTTTCGCACCCTAATATTCAATTGCTACAGGTCCCCTTCCGCGGTAGTACGAGTGAACGGCTATAGCTCTGGTGCCTTCGGGATAGAGCGGGGTACCCGGCAGGGATGCCCGTTGTCGCCGCTCCTGTTCGCCCTTTATATGGAGCCTTTTGCCCACCGGATTCGTGCCAATCCGGCGGTGACAGGCATTCGAATGGGAGGATTCGTACATGTCCTTAGTCTCTACGCGGATGATGTCATCCTGACGCTGGACGACCCAGGTCGTTCTCTCCCCGCGTGTATGGACGAACTGGACTGCTTCGCCAGGGTGGCAGGTTTTAAGATGAACCTGGGGAAATCGGCGGCCCTTGACATATCCCTGTCCCCCTCTACGAAATCTGCCCTGCAGAGGCTTTATCCCTTGAGCTGGTCTACGGACTTGGTGCCTTTCCTGGGCATTCTCCTGGCACCCTCCCTCCCCGCCATGGTATCGGCCAACTACACGGCTATGGGCAAGAAAGTTAAGGACAAACTCGCCCGTTGGGATAAGGGGATGCTGTCGCTGCTCGGCAGGATAGCAGCGGTGAAAATGACCCTCCTCCCGCAAGTTCTATATCTCTTTCGAGCCCTCCCGCTTCAACCCCCTATGGGTTGGATCCGGCAGATCCAGGCGGCTATCGCTCGCTTCGTCTGGCAGGGCCGCAAACCCAGACTTAAGAGGGCTCTCTCTACGCTGGCGCCTGAGTCCGGCGGCCTGGGCATACCGGACCTGACCAAATACTTTCAGGCGTCGCAGCTCCGCCATCTGGTAGAGTGGAGTAGGTGGGAGTCCGACAAACCCTGGTTGTTCCAGGACCAGGCAGTAGCGGGACGCCCGTTGCAGGAGATACCATTCTTGCGTAGGCCCCACCGCCCGCCCAATCTCTACGCTTCCTATGTCACGAGGGTCCCACTGCAGATATGGGATGCGGTGAACGGCAGGCACGAACTTACTACCTTCCCGTCGCCGTTCACTCCGATAGTGGACAATCCGGACTTTGGCCCCGGTATGGAGCCTGGCGCATTTGCGCACTGGCGCGCGGCTCATTGCTCGGCATTGTTCCACATGTATGGCCCGGAAGGGGCCACCCCCTTTCAAGACCTCCGGCGGGAGTATGCTCTGCCTGAAACGGAACGCTTGCGCTACATGCAGGTGCATCACTGGGCGCTTCAACCGCAGGTGCGGGGCTCGGCCGATCGGACTCTCACACCATACGAACACTGGTTGGTATCATGATCCTCGGATGTCAGGCTCATCTCGGACCTGTATAAATTTCTGCAACCCCCCTCGACCCACATCTATAATCCTGGTCGTGAACGTTGGGAACGGGAACTTGGTAGACAACTGGGACACACTGACTGGGAACGCATCTCATACCGAGCACGACACTCCGCTTACCACACAGGGCTCACCGAAACATTCACGAAACTTTCCACTTACTGGTATTACACCCCCGCCCGGCTACACGAAATGAATCGTAATATCCCCCAGAGCTGTTGGAGAGAATGTGGTCAAGTCGGGACACTCACACATGTACTTTGGGAGTGCCCCTTATTGGGCCCCTATTGGGAGGAGGTACTAGGGGAGGTTGACCGGTGTTTTGAGATTGAGCTTCCCCGATTCCCCGCTTATGTCCTGCTGGGTCTGCCTAACGACCTGATGTACCCGTTGAAATCCAAAAAGGGTAGGCAAATTGCGATTGCATTGGGCTCGGCAGTCCAGAATATTCTTGTTCATTGGCGCACTACTACCCTTCCCACTGTAGTTGGCTGGTTACACAGGTTGTGGCATGTCTTGGGGATGGAGAAGATGTCCCTGGTGGCGGCAGGGGAGATTGACACCTTTGAGGAGTTATTGCTCCCCTTTCATACTCTGCTGCAGTCTGAATTCAGAGAGATCACCTGCCCACGGTACCTCAGACTGCTGCGTCTGACGTCCCCGACGACCCCGACCACTTGATCTGCCACTGACCGTGGAAGGGCTGGGGGCTCGAGCACTCTTCTGCTTTAATGATACAGGGCACTTTCAGCACAGTACGGGGGGGTGGAGGGTGGGGATAGGTATGGGGGGGAGGGGGGGAGTTGGGTGAGGGGAGTTGAGTTTTGACTATGTCTCAATCGATGGTGCACCTGTCATACAACCTGAAGTAGCATTGACCCCTTTTTCATTGTAGACACAGGCCGCACTTCTGTCCCATATTGATTGCACTATTCTGGTTGAGACTCCTGTCTTTGTTGATCTGTTTGGTGCTGTATTTACCTTTTTCAAAACTGCAATAAAATACTTTAAACCTAAAGAGGCATACCGTATACGAGTGATGAGAGCAACTTTAAGAGGACTCGGAGGCACGCGGAATACCACCGCCTGCTGAACCAGAGCTACGAGTCTTTTGAAGGAAGACATTAAAACAATTAGTAACACTTCTACTTCATTAACGCAAGTAACGAGACTGGGAACCTGAAGGGGATTTGAGTAAAGATGCATTTCGCTAAAGCGCTGTAATATACTGTTGACTGGTCATGTTGAGCGAGAAGGCGAGAGGGGACAGCGCAGCACGTCAGCTCTGAACGAAATGTCTCAGAGTGACATCTCTGGCGCAACCCGTGACGCCCCCTGGCACCGTCACCAGCCACTCCTGTCCCTTCTCCCCTTTGCTACCTGCCAGATTAAATTAAATTTAGATAGATCCTCAGTGCCTGTTCCAATGAAGGATTTAACCATTTAAAAGCCAATATCTTTACACATGAAATCCTTCAGGCTTCGTAGAAGATTTTTTCCAAGGCAATGATTTTAGTTAGCTATGTTTTCCACAGATCATCGCAGTGAGCTATTATAATGCCCATTTTTTTTCCCTCAGAATCTCCAACAGCATTTGTAATTTCTCCTGTTAATTCTTTTAAGGCTACTGGGGCTCAATGCTTTGTTTAGCAGTATGTCCTGTATGAGGGCTGTTTTCAGAAACTTTAGATTTCCTGTTGCACTGTATGGTCTTTCGGGAGCCACTATGCATTGTGTTGTTGATTAAAAGTCAGATCTGACTGAAGGTGGCACTAAATACATGGAGCCCAGTAGCAGCTGTTGGAAAATGTCCCTCTCTGCAGGGTCACCCCGAAACATTTTGACTCCCTCCTCCTACTTTTTGTATACTTCGTTTTTGTAAGCCTTAGACCTTTAGGCACTCACTTTAGCACTAAGAATCAGTGCTAAAGTGCACGTGTGTTCTCTCCTCTGAACATGGTAACATTGGCTCATACCCAAATGGCATATTTAATTTACTTATAATTCCCTAGTAAAATGCACTGCATTTGCCCAGGACTTGTAAATTAACCCCTACGACGCTCATGACGGAACGATTCCGTCATCAGCGTCGGTTGGGCTGTGCTGATGACGGAACCGCTCCGTCACGACCATGCCTGTTTTTAGAACCTTCAGCACAGCGCGAAAATTTGCGCCGCGCTGAAGCGGTTAAATGCTACTTGTGGACCTGCAGTACTGCTTGTGCCACCCACTTAAGTAGACATCTATTCATGTCTCAGTTCTGCCATTGCATAGCCTGTGGGTGCAGTTACACTGCTGTGCCAACCTGGCAAAATACACCTTTTGGCAGGCCCAAATGTCACTCATACGATAGGCTGTGGACAGTCAAAGGGCAGGGTGCAATGTCTTTAAAATGCAGGTCATGTACTTTTAAGTTATACATGCCCGGGTAGCGAAAAACTCTAAAATGTGTTTTTCACATCTGCACGACCTACCTCTCCTGTAGGATAACATTGGGATTAGATTTTTATATTTTATAAGTGCAATTCTCAATTGGGAAGAGCTAAATCCTTCAATTCTGGTGTCTCTAGGGTATCACTGACATAATATCGACTACAAAAATAGAGGCATTTAAAATATCGATGCCAAAATATCGACTACAAAAATATCAAAGTGCTATCTATAAACAGGTAAGTACAAAAATATCGAATCAAAAATATCGTTTAAAAATATGTACTTTGTAAAAAACGAATTTATTAAAATTCATGTAAAATTAAAAAAATATAAAAAATAAATAACTAAAATATACTTAAAAATACTTAAATAACCTTACAATTATTAAATAATTAATTTAAGTTATAAAAAATTTAATTTTATTTGTTAAAACATATATATATATATATATATATATTAACATAATTGTGGGCGTGGGAGTAGGGACGACCGTGACACCAAGTAATGGGGTTAAAGACGGCTTTATTTTTATGGCTCTAGCAGGTTTAGACATCAACGTCTTTCTGTTTCTAAGTGTCAGTCTCTCTCGAGCGAACACGCTGGGGTCTGTGTTGGTGGTCTTCTCTTTCCTTCAGGTGGGTGTAGAACAGTTGGTCTCCCAGGTGCCTCCAGATAGGGTGTTCTCTCCGCTGCCTCCGGCTCAGGTGCATGTAAGAGACCAACAGAAAGGGAGCCGTTAGTGTCCAGTCCTCAATGGGGTTGCACCTTGGGGTCCGGGGTAAGTGAGGGAAACCCAGTGAATCGTGCTTTCGTAATTCTACAGTGCTTGGTGAGCAAGTGAGGGGGGGCAAAAAGGTAGGAACTGGGAAGGGAGGAGGAGTGTGGATGGGAAGGGAGAACAACACAGGGTAGGAACGAACAGGGACTATCTACACTATTCACACGCTCTCGCTGCGCCTCCCCAACTAGGCTGCCCAACGCCGCCGTACCTGTGACAGCCACACTCCTCCCTCGGGAGCGTGGCACGGCGGTCTGCAGGGTCGTTGGCCTCCTGGCTTCCCTCCGACTTCCGTCTCTCCGTCTCCTCCGTGATGTTCCTCCGGGCTGTCTCTCTCCACGCTCTCGCCGGTTTCACCTCCGTCCTCCGTTCCGCTTGCTTCCGCCTGTCTCTCCTCCTCCGGGGTGCTCGCACACCCAACGAACATCACTTCCCTGCTTATCTCTAATCCGGTCGCTCTGACGTCTTTCGGGGGCGTGTCCTCCTCTTCCGTGGAGAACGCCCAGTTAAAGGAGCCGCTGTTGTTGTCGTCGTCATCCGGCTCGCGTCGTCCTTCGTTCCATCGCTCGGACTGTAAAGAAGGAGTCGGTGGATGGTCAGCAGGGTGAGGGTTCCACCAGTCACGCGAGGTAGGCGCCCCCACCTCGTTACACTCCTCCCCCCCTGGATTCGCCCGTTCGGGGAGAACTGGCATCCGGCAAAGGAAGTCCGCGTTCCCATTGTCCTTTCCCTTCCTGTGTATCACCGTGAAGGAAAACGGTTGCAGAAAGAGAAACCACCGCAGGATTCTCGCATTCTGGGATCGCTTTCTCTGCATCCATTGCAGCGGGGCATGATCCGAGAAGAGTACGAAGGCCTTACCCTCCAAGTAGTAGCGCAGTTTGTCTACTGCCCAGCGAATGGCCAGGCACTCTTTCTCCACCGTGGGATACTTACGTTCCCTCGGGTGGAGTTTCCTACTCACGTAAAGTACAGGATGTTCCACACCATCCTCTCCCTCCTGGGACAATACCGCGCCTATACCGGTATCTGAGGCATCAGTAGCCAGGGAAAATGTTTTCTCAAAGTTTGGAGGTATGAGGACCGGACTCGTGGTGATTGCAGTCTTTAGTGCCTGAAAGGCGGCTTGGTCCTTTTCGGAGGGAGGCATTGGAAGGGTGTTTTTGATATTTTTCTGGAGTAGTTCGGTAAGGGAACTGGACAGATCAGCAAAATCCTTAACGAAGCGTCTGTAATAGCCAATGAGGCCTAGGAACGCTCTCAGTTCGCTTTTGGTCGATGGAAAGGGAGTCTGCGTGATGGCTTTGATTTTCTCCTCTTGCGGGGCTATCACTCCCTCCCCAAGCATGAACCCCAGGTACTTCACTTTTGGGAATGCTGCTCTTGATTTCTTTGCATTCACATGCAACCCTGCTTCCTGTAGAGCAGTTAAGACATTGGCCAAATGTCCCATGTGGTCCTCCCAGGTGGTACTGAAGATGACTATATCGTCCAGATATACCGAACTATATCGGGTATGGTGTGCGCTAACACAGTGTTCATTAGTCTTTGAAAAGTGGCCAGGGCTCCGTGGAGTCCAAAAGGGAGTACATTGAACTCAAAGAGCCCATTCTCTGTTGCAAAGGCGGTTTTGTGTCTGTCCTCCTCCCTCAGGGGGACCTGCCAATAACCCTTGGTGAGGTCGAGGGTAGTGATGTAACGAGCCTCCCCAATCCGTTCAATCAATTCGTCCACCCTGGGTATGGGGAACGCATCGAAGGATGAAATAGCATTCAAGGCACGGAAGTCCATACAAAAACGGGTAGACCCGTCGGGCTTCGGCACCATAACTATGGGCGATGCCCAGTCGCTCTTGGAAGGTCTTATCACCCCCAGTCTTAGCATGTCATGTACCTCCTTCCTCACATCGGCCCGTTTTGCTGCTGGTATGCGATATGCCCTCTGTTTTACCACCTGACCTTCCTTTGTTTTGATCTGGTGCTCTGCCAAATGAGTACACCCCGGGATGTCTGAAAATATCGCTGAGAAAGGGTGTAGGGTTTTAAACAACTCCTTTCTTGCGGAGTCAGTCAGCTCGGCATTCACTGGAAGGTCCACCAAGGTGGAGGTAGGGAGGCGGGATGGTAACACCAGAAGGGCGGAGCGAGGAGGCTGTCCTATCCACCGTTTTGAGGAGATTAATGTGGAAGGTCTGCCTCCGGGTAGGAGACATTTGTAGCCGGTAGGTTGTTCTCCCAAAGGAGTCTATAACCTTATAGGGCCCCTTCCACTCACTCTTGAACTTTTGGGATGATGATGGGAGGAGTACAAGGGCCCAGTCCCCTATTGCAAGGGTCCTCCACTTCTTGCCCTTATCGTAGTATTGTTTTTGGATTCGTTTTTTCCCAGTTCGAGTATGCCAAGTCCCTTAGCTTCCCCAGTCTAGATCGTAGCTGTTGGGTGTATTCTAAAAGATTTCTTTGTTCCGCTGCCTCCTCCCTCTCCCAGGCTTCTCTTGTGATCTCAAGGAGAGATCTTGGTTGCCGTCCGTAGAGGAGCTCAAACTGTGAAAACCCCAAACTGCTCTGTACTTGTGCTCTTACTACGTATAGTGCTAGGGGTAACAACATATCCCAATCCTTATTTTCCGCGCTCAACAACTTTTTTAGGGTTGCTTTTAACGTCCGGTTGTACCTCTCTACGAGGCCATCCGTTTGGGGATGGTATGCGGACGTTCGGATGTGGCGGAGGTCCAGCAACTTACATACCTCTACCATCATCCTAGAAACAAAGGGAGTTCCCTGATCCGTTAGGATCTCCCGAGGAAACCCCACCCTGGAAAACAGCTCCACCAGCTTTTCCGCTACATTCTTGGTAGTCGGGGCGCTGAGGGCGAAGGCCTCCGGGAACCTTGTGTTGTAGTCAACCACCACAAGGGCGTATGTATGTCCTCTGGAGGTCCGTGGTAGTGGACCGATGAGATCCATTCCCACCCTATCCCATGGGTTGCCTATGATTGGCAGAGGTTGTAGGGGAACTGCAGGGGGTCGTGTCAAGTTCTTTTTTTGACACACTTCGCATTGTCTGCAATACATCTCTGCCTCTTTATAAATACCCGGCCAGAAGAATAGCCGTACTATATTTTGTGTTGTTTTCTCAGCCCCACTGTGTCCTGCCTTTAGGTGGGTGAGGGCGTAGAAAAGAATCTGCTCCCTGAAATCTTTTGGTACCACTAGCTGGGATGGATCCCCTGCTTTCCCTTCTCTATACAGCAACTCGTTCACTATTCTGAATCTGGGGTACACCTGGGTGGGTGTGTTTTGCGCGATGTGAGCCGCTTCCCAAGCATTCAGTAGAGACGGGTCATTGGATTGGGCGAATTTAAAACCCCTATCCAACACCCATGGTTCGACCGACAGGTATGCCCCTGCCGGGAGGTCCTTTAGTTCTCTTTTAAATAGGGACAGGAAATCAGGGTTATCCACTCCTATTATAAGCTCTTCTGGTAATGACTCCACCACCCCCACTTTCACCAAACACAGCTCTCTACCTATTGGATGTAGGGTTATGCGTGCTAGGGGGTATGTTTTAACGTCACCGTGAACGCATCTGATGTGAACGGTGCCATCATGTCCTATCTGGTCGGGGTGCAACAGTTTCCCCCGTTTGACAGACTGCCTACACCCAGAATCTAGGAGGGCTTTACTGGCTTGCAATTTACCCGTACCCTTACATAGAATGAAGGGCCCATTTCTGCGGGTGTACATCATGGCCTTGGGGATGTAGCCAACCTCCATGGGTTCCTCGGTGGGTCTTCGGTGTGGGCACATTCTGGCTATGTGTCCCCACTCTCCGCACTCGAAGCATTGGGGCCCCTTCATAATGGGGGGTCCTTCCGGTCGATATGGTCGGGGTTTGTGTGGCTCGGGGACCGGTTTCTTTTTATCCAGTTTGGGAGGAGTCGGGGTTGGCTTGCCGCTCTTGTCTGTATCCCATGAGAAAGTCCTGGGAGCTGCCCTGTTATAATTAGAGGCCATCTCAATGGCTTGGGCTGCCGTTAGTCCTAGATGTTGCCTCAACCATCTCTGAGTGCCATAGGGCAAGACATCCATGAACTGTTCCAGGATGATGCTGGACATGATGTCTTCCTTTGTACGTATGTCCGGTCTTAGCCATTTCTCGGCGGCCATCTTGACTCTTAGGTACATGGTTTTGGGGTTCTCACCCGTGATACCCTTCTCCTTTCGGAAACGAAGTCTGTATGCCTCCGCATCCATTCCCAGATGGTCCAGTATCACCGCTTTGATGTCGGCATAGGAGGATGTGCCAGAATGGTTGGCCACCTGATAGGCAGCCTGGGCTTCTCCTGTCAATAAGGGAGCTAGGAAGAAGGGCCATTTGTCCTCAGGCCACCCACAAGCCCTAGCCGCCCGTTCAAAGTTCAACAGGAATGCGTCAGGATCTTCCCCTATCACATATTTTTGCAGGGCCACTTCTGAGGGGTGTTGTCCGACTAGTCTCGGGATTGTTACACTTGGGGCCTGCACGACTTTGTGGAGATTATCCATCTGCTGAGTCATGGAGGTTCGGAATAGTTCTCTGTCGGCATCCGCAGTGTTGATCTGCTGGCTGATCGCCCATTCTAACTTTTGTTGCCTGTCTATTAGGGTTTGGATCACTTGTTCCATGGCCATGGTCGTTTCTGAAGGGGTAGATCCCACTTCTGACACCAGTGTGGGCGTGGGAGTAGGGACGACCGTGACACCAAGTAATGGGGTTAAAGACGGCTTTATTTTTATGGCTCTAGTAGGTTTAGACATCAACGTCTTTCTGTTTCTAAGTGTCAGTCTCTCTCGAGCGAACACGCTGGGGTCCGTGTTGGTGGTCTTCTCTTTCCTTCAGGTGGGTGTAGAACAGTTGGTCTCCCAGGTGCCTCCAGATAGGGTGTTCTCTCCGCTGCCTCCGGCTCAGGTGCATGTAAGAGACCAACAGAAAGTGAGCCGTTAGTATCCAGTCCTCAATGGGGTTGCACCTTGGGGTCCGGGGTAAGTGAGGGAACCCCAGTGAATCGTGCCTTCGTAATTCTACAGTGCTTGGTGAGCAAGTGAGGGGGGGGCAAAAAGGTAGGAACTGGGAAGGGAGTAGGAGTGTGGATGGGAAGGGAGAACAACACAGGGTAGGAACGAACAGGGACTATCTACACTATTCACACGCTCTTGCTGCGCCTCCCCAACCAGGCTGCCCAACGCCGCCGTACCTGTGACAGCCACACTCCTCCCTCGGGAGCGTGGCACGGCGGTCCGCAGGGTCGTTGGCCTCCTGGCTTCCCTCCGACTTCCGTCTCTCCGTCTCCTCCCTGATGTTCCTCCGGGCTGTCTCTCTCCATGTTCTCGCCGGTTTCACCTCCGTCCTCCGTTCCGCTTGCTTCCGCCTGTCTCTCCTCCTCCGGGGTGCTCGCACACCCAATGAACATCACTTCCCTGCTTATCTCCAATCCGGTCGCTCTGACATCTTTCGGGGGCGTGTCCTCCTCTTCCGTGGAGAACGCCCAGTTAAAGGAGCCGCTGTTGTTGTCGTCGTCATCCGGCTCGCGTCGTCCTTCGTTCCATCGCTCGGACTGTAAAGAAGGAGTCGGTGGATGGTCAGCAGGGTGAGGGTTCCACCAGTCACGCGAGGTAGGCGCCCCCACCTCGTTACAATAATATTATTAAAAAATGTACAATATTATTACCGTGGCATAGCAAGAGTGTTAAAATTACTATTCCCACTCCAATGAGTACAACAGTAGGGAAAGCGTTGGATAGCGTAGCAGTAAAAATTACTATTCCGGCTCCAAAGAGTTCAACAGTAGGGAAAGCGTTGGATAGCGTAGGGGTAAAAATTACTATTCCCACTCCAAAGAGTGCAACAGTAGGGAAAGCGTTGGATAGCGTAGGGGTAAAAATTACTATTCCCGCTCCAGTGAGTGCAACAGTAGGGAAAGCGTTGGATAGCGTAGGGGTAAAAATTACTATTCCCACTGCAGTCAGTGCAACAGTAGAGAAAGCATTGGATAGCGTAGGGGTAAAAATTACTATTCCCACTCCAGTGAGTGCAACAGTAGGGAAAGCGTTGGATAGCGTAGGGGTAAAAATTACTATTCCCACTCCAAAGAGTGCAACAGTAGGAAAAGCGTTGGATAGCGTAGGGGTAAAAATTACTATTCACACTCCAGTGAGTGCAACAGTAGGGAAAGCGTTGGATAGCGTAGGGGTAAAAATCACTATTCCCACTCCAGTGGGTGTAACAGTAGGGAAAGCGTTGGATAGCGTAGGGGTAAAAATTACTATTCCAACTCCAAAGAGTGCAACAGTAGGGAAAGCGTTGGATAGCGTAGGGGTAAAAATTACTATTCCCACTCCAAAGAGTTCAACAGTAGGGAAAGCATTGGATAGCGTAGGTTTTAAAATTACTATTCCCACTCCAAAGAGTGCAACAGTAGGTAAAGCGTTGGATAGCGTATGGGGTAAAAATTACTATTCCCACTCCAGTGGATGCAACAGTAGGGAAAGCATTGGATAGCGTAGGGGTAAAAATTACTATTTCCACTCCAGTGAATGCAACAGCAGGGAAAGCGTTGGATAGCGTAGAGGTAAAAATGACTATTCCCACTCCAAAGAGTGCAACAGTAGGTAAAGCGTTGGATAGCGTAGGGGTAAAAATTACTATTCCCACTCCAGTGGGTGCAACAGTAGGGAAAGCATTGGATAGCGGAGGGGTAAAAATTACTATTCCCACTCCAGTGAGTGCAACAGTAGTTAAAGCGTTGGATAGCGTAGTGGTAAAAGTTACTATTCCCACTCCAAAGAGTGCAACAGTTGGGAAAGCGTTGGATAGCGTATGGGTTAAAATTACTATTCCCACTCCAAAGAGTGCAACAGTAGGGAAAGCGTTGGATAGCGTATGGGTTAAAATTACTATTCCCACTCCAAAGAGTGCAACAGTAGGGAAAGCATTGGATAGCGTAGGGGTTAAAATTACTATTCCCACTCCAAAGAGTGCAACAGTAGGGAAAATGTTGGATAGCGTAGGGGTAAAAATTACTATTCCCACTCCAGAGAGTGCAACAGTAGGGAAAGTAAATACTTCATATATTATTTAAAAAAATATAAATTAATATCTATAAAAAACTTAATTAAAACTAATTACCAATTTAATTTAAAATAATAATGAATCAATTAAAATTACAAATTAAAATGTATTATTACAATTAGTTACCTATTAATACAAATTAACAATTAATTGATTAACAATTAATTCAATTTAAATACAATTAAATAAATTGAATTATTTAATTAATTATAAATAAATTACTTCCCACCCTATTCCCCTATAAACCCACAACCCGCTACAGAAAATAAATGAGTAAAATTAACATAATTAGCAATTAACCAAATAAATAAAATTAATTTGCAATTATAATTCAATTAATTACCCATAAAAAATTAATTAACAATTAATTCTAAAAAAATACCAATAAATAATTTTACATATTTAATTATTTATAAAAAAAATTACTTCCCACCCAATTCCCCTATAAACCCACAACCTGCTACAGAAAATACATTAGTAAAATTAACATATTTAGCAATTCATCAATTAATTAAAATGAATTGCCAGTTAAAATTTAATTAATTAGCAAATATAAATTAATTAACAATTAATTAAAAATGAATACCAATAAATAAATTTACATATTTAATTAATTATCATTAAATTACTTCCCACCCTATTCCCCTATAAACTCACAACCCGCTACAGAATTAAATTACGCAAAAATTAAAATAACAAAATTCATTAGTTAAAATAAATTATAACATAAATACACAATTTTCACACATATAATAACATAAAAAACACTATAAAAAATTCGATATTATCAAAAATTTGATAATTCTTAATAACCTATATTATATACATGTGTTACTTTCACACATGTATTGTTTTCCTTCTTTCGTTTTCGAAACATTCATTTTCAAAACTTCATTGCCCATAATGCATTGTAATCCTTTTTTTAACATGTATCTCAATTCTCCCAATGCATTTCAGCACGACCATGAATTGTGATACATGCTAACAAAAGGATTACAATGCATTATGGGCAATGAAGTTTTGAAAATGAACGATTCGAAAACAAGAAGCAAAACAATACATGTGTGACAGTAACACAGTGGACGAACAATGAAATAAAAGCATAAATAAAGAAGAATACAAAACATTTTTTACGTTGAAATTGGCAGATTATTTAGCACTCACAGCCAGTGCCCAGTGAGAGAGACCAAGATTGTTTGGCATTGCTACCATAAGTCTTCATAAGGACCCCTAATTTCTTTATGTATGGGTAAGTAGTGTGTTTGTTTACATATCATTAATTGATGGTCCTAAAATCATGGTGGACAGATTTTAATCACAGAAAGTAATCACATGCTACATGTCAGAACCTTTCTCTCTATACTGTTGTAATTACACAGGTTATGCATGCTACTGTGATACCCCATTATTATTAATTGCCTTTTAGAACATAAGCATTTTATTAACTTTTGGTGCCTGCTGCTTGTCTCTGATCATGTCTGCGGTGGGTGACAGCTGGGCCTTGTGTATTCCCCATAGACAGTCACACACAATGGGAGCTTTGGTGTTACTTAACTGGTCATCCTAGCAGGATGGGAGGCACGAGCTGTACCCAGCCTCATTTACACCTGAATAGGCCGTGTCCTGTCCCCACACAGAGGGCTGCATACCCCCCTGTAGTGAGTCTGGAGCTAGGGCTTGAAGGGCAGGGCCTCTGTGCATTTCAAAGGCCTGCCTATGAAGTCTCTCCCACTTCAATGGCACCACTGGGTATAAGTAATGGACCTCAGACACCACCACTTCAGATCACTTCTGGACCTGTGAAGTTTCTGCCTGGAAGAAAGACTGCTGTGCTGCAGAAGGACTGACACTATGCTTGACTGTTGCTGTGCTCGACTCTTGCCTTGCTGTGTTGCCCTGCTGCTTGCTGTCCTTCTGCCTTGGTTAGGACTGGACCTGCATCACTTGAGCGCAGAGTGAATCCAAGGGCGAGGTGGCTGGCCTCCAGATTTGAAGTCTCCGTCTCATAAAATACTTCCAACCTACCTGCTTATGCACATGTACACTGCTGTCCGTGTGTCTGCCCTGCCAAGTGGTGTCACCTCAGTCCTGGACCCTTGTAAGTGGGCCTAAGGTGTTTGCTTCAGCAAAACCCATACATCCTCTGTTAGAACGACAAATCGCCGCTGTGGCATGGTCCAGAACCGGCTTATAGCCACGTTCCATGGATCAAAACAGGTGCATCGATCCTGTTGTGTGGGTCAGAAGCGGCGTATTACCCCAGTTCCGTGGATCAGCCCTGACAGAGGTCTTCCCATCTCCATCGTCAGCATCCTCTGGGATGACGCTGAATCTCCACATCACACCTCTTCGCTCATCAGAGCTGACATATCATCGCTGCTGCGTGGATCAGGACAGGCACATTACCGATGCATCGCTTCAGCTGCACCCTGCATCTTCAACATCAAATCAGCCAGGATTAAGATAGTTTTGTTCAGTGGGCTTCACTGGGTCCCTGTATCTGGCCTACACGCCATGGCAGCCAAACTGAATGTTTGACTTTGTTCCGGTCCAGCGCGACCCGACATCCCAAGTGAGCGCTTATTGCTTCAGAGCACTATTTTAAAGTTTATTCTTGAAAAATTCATAGCACATGTTCTAGTTATTGGATTTTTTGTCATTTTGATCTTGTTTTATTTATTAAATTACGTTCTATTTTTCTATTCGGGTGTGGAATATTTGTATGTGGCATTTTCACTGTTTTACTGTTTGAAGTGTTGCACAAATACTTCACACATTGCTTCTAAGTTAAACCTGACTGCTCTGTGCCAAGCTACGTGAGAGTGTGCGAGATTTATGTTAGAGTTTTCCTGCTTCTTTCCCTGACTAGGATTGTGGTTTGTTTTGACTAGGGTCATACCCCAGTCAACCTACAGCCCAATTTTTAACAGTGGCATTTTATGGTTTTTGAACTATTTTGTTGTCTCCCCCTCAGTAAAGAAACCAACGCTAAAGCTAAAACCTGTGTTTGGAAAGAAGACTTAGCCCATCTTGTTTGTTGCTAGATTTCACTGCTTCCTGATGCAAATTCTACCACTTATATGTATGTACAGTGTATGTTGTCCATTCTAGGACGAATGTTCAAAGATTTATGTTGCAGCAGGCACACCTTGCTTTTGTTTTGAATTTTCCTCCAAAAGAGTGCCTTCTGTAACTTTTCTTCAGTCACAAAAATCACCCCGATATAAACCCAAAATGCTCTCAAGCAATCCTACGACATACTGGGTAAGTGGGAAATCAAAAGCGTCTACCTGTTTTTCCATAGTACATAATATCCACGGTCTGCATCTGGAGACACTGCCTGGTTGGCATTGGTCTATTATAGATGAGTACAAGGGGCCTCATTTATGAGGCGGTGCGTCACTTTTATGCCGCTGGTGCGTCACTTTTTGTGACGCACCAGTGGCGTAAAAAATGTGCCTTGTTGCTCCATATTTACAAAGTGACGCATCTAGGTAGATGCGTCACTTTGTAAACCCCTGCGCCACATTAAACCTGCGCCAGGTATAATGTATGCAAGGGGGGGCGTATTGGCGCAAGAAAGGTCGTAGAAATGACGCAGTGAAATCTATGAGATTTCACTGCGTCACTTCTAGGACGCCGTTGCGTCAAAATCTTGCGCCTGCCTCACAGCAGGCGTAAGACTGATGCAGGCCCTTTCACATGGGGCTTGCCCCATGTGAAAGGACGCATTGCTGGAGTTGCGTCACTTTTGTGACACACTCCAGCAATGCGTCACTTTTGCTCTTACAGATACGTCAGAAATACTGACGTATCTGTAAGTCCTTGCCCAATGATGCGTCATATTGTAAATATGACGCATCATTGGGGTCGCAAGGTGGGCGCAATGAAAAGTGACGCATCGCTGTTTTCTCGCAGCGATGCGTCACTTTTCATAAATGAGGCCCAAGATTTATAATGTACACCTGGGAAGGAGGACATAATATTCTGGCCCATAACATCCATGCAGCAACCCCAAATTGAATCTCCTATAGCCAAATATGAGGTGAGATTGCCATAAGGTATATAGGGCATGTATCAAGGAGGAACACATACTTACAGTATTTTAATTCCCCAGTGGGGGGAACCAAAGGAGCCACTCACCTCATCCTGTGTGGTCATATAAGGGTATGTTGCAGTGTCTTGCATAGACTTGAAAACACATCCTGGGCAAGAGAGTTTGTCCCAGTTTGCCCCAGTTTATCCAGGTTGGAAGTCCATCAAAAAACAACGTTTGTTCCCCTTCCATGATTGAGTATCAAAGACAGTGGTCCTAGACCTAAACTTATGATATAGCAAATAAAACTCGCAATTCTGAGTCTCCTGTTTTAGAGCTTCCCTTACTTGCTCACAGTATTCAATACAAACAAAATAGAAATGCAAAAACACAGACTGACATGTTGGGGAAACAACACATTTTTATTCCACCAAATTTCTTAATCATTTGGAAAGTCAATCACTTTTTAACACTTTCGGTATGATAGAGGATGCTCATAGGAACGTGCGAAAAGAGAGGTGCTCAAGAGTTGGAAGGGTGAGTGAAAAGAACAAAAGTTGGTGATATCTTAAAAAACACAAACAAGGATAAACAGTACTGGTTCACTGAATCCAGTCACTAGTGTCTTGGCCAGATTTAGTATTCACACATAGTACTTTTTCAATAATGTATCACAGTCAGAATCTTAGTGTAGCATGTTTTCACAGGTTCAGGCTATTTGTGGTCCAAGACGGTATTTAGGGGCGTCGACGTTTCGACCCGACTTAATGCTTAGGGGTAGTTTGGAACCTCAGCCTTTTCGGGTCTTCTTCAGGACGGGGGGGAACCCTCAGTACCAGAGAGGTGTCATACTCCTAAATATAAATGGTATTGTGTCAGGGTTGTGCATATATTGGGAACAATTCATTAAAAGGACTGTGCTGTCATGGCACTAACAAGGACTCACCCATGTAGTGGTCAGGGCAGTCAGTGTATTCAATACTTGATGCCCTGCATCTAAGGTTAGCTCCAAGTTATCTCATAGGTTGCGGCAACGCACACGTATCCATCCGTGGTTGCTTCCTAATCTGTGTGAGGACGGACCGGGATTAGAGCCTGGTATACAGTGTTAACTGTACTTATTATCGGGCATAGTAAGGGTGCGACACCACTTACCCCATTGGTCTGGGTCTGGTCCTTAACTTCAGATGCTCAATGTGGTACTTCCAACCATAATTTTCAAGGTTCCATATGGCAGGTCGGCGGCCTCATCTGCGGTGAGAGGGGCTGCCGTGAGTATTAAAGGGACCATTGACTATACTCATAATTTAATGTTACAGTTCCCAAAGGGTGTACACTTACCCCAAGAGCGAGGGAAGGAATCTTCTTACTCTGTTGTGCTGGTGTGGTCACTATTAAAACAAGGGGGGTGAGTTAGTGGGGCCTGTTGAGAAGAGCAAGTTCTCGTAGCCTCTTGCAATACCAGTGAGTTTGAGATAAAGGCCTCTCACCTTCAATTCCGGGACATGAATGGTGTCTCCAGTCCGCCTTCGGGATTCTGCAACTGCCCGTGCGGCGGCGAGGACGTATTTAAACATCTCGGCGACGTGTGTACACGCTGGTAACCGTGCATAGGTGACCGCGCGTTCTAGGGCAAGCGAAGAAAGACTCCAATGGAGCTTCCTTAGTCGCATCAATCGATGCAATTAATTGTAATATTGCGTGTAAATAGTTCTGTGATTATTAGCTACATGATAAAGACAATAGAATTGTACATTTCATTTTGACAATGGTGATAGGCTGGTGAGTTAAAAAACATCAGTGGATGCACCAAGTACTTATACATCACAGGTATCAAGCAATAGAATGCGAAAATGTTTTCAAATGATCATTTCTGCATTAATATGTCTACTACACATGACTTCTTCCCAATAAGGGCATTATAGATGGATGCATCATTATTGGCGATCATACAGCATAGGTGAATGTTGTATGAAGACAGTATGTTGTCAAACTGGAACATCCACTCAAGTAATGTAGATAAAAAACTAGTGAGTAGAGAGACATCAATGATTGCAATGGGTTCACATACATTATAGGCAATACTCAACATAAATCCTCGAGGGTAACCATGTTACAAACGGGTTTTACTGATGGATTTCCTCTGTACTAACAGGAAGATAGAAGTTGCCAATTAGGTGAAGATACAGAAATTGGTAGGGGTTTGGCCTAAAGTATATCAGTAAGGGTACCTGGGAGCTAACCTTAGATGCCCGGCATCGAGTATTGAATACACTCACTTCCCTGACCACTACATGGGTGAGTCCTTGTTAGTGTCAGGGCCCGCTCCACAGGATCCGATTGATGAATAAAGGGGTCCACCTCCTGATGTTACCAACACCCCGAAGTAATACACAGGGGGTTCGAACCATCAGGTGAGGGATAAATAATGAAAAGAGACCGGGGAAGGGTAGGGGTCAGCAGGGACAAGGGATCTGAAATGACAGAGCATAAGAATTATAACACCAATCAACTTACTGCTACTCTCAATAATTCTCACTAGAGCTCAGAATACCTTATGTAGCTGTACACATTCCTCCAACATGCATAAGATAGAATGAGTCCAATTTCCTGTAATGAAACACACAGGTTATCACCTAGATCAATAAGCAGTTTACAAACTCAGAAATACACCCTTCATGATACACACCATACAATGTGGAGATGGACTTTGTAAATGACCCCTATGACAACGACAAGTTTCTCTGGAGATTATTCACTTGTCAGTGGTTCAAAACCTTAAAAGAGTTTAGAGGAAATTACTCTTATGTCACTCGATTAGGCAATGTTCATTTCACTTCATTGTGGAGGAATACAGATCCGCTCACTATGGAGATGAAAACGCTGGTGTACACATTAACAGGATACTTGCAAGAACCAAGAAATGGTAAAGTGTGGTTGAGACCACCACCACGCTCCGCTAAATAAACAATACGATCACAATTCCGTTTGCCGGCAATAGGTAGTTGTGACCACCACACTACTCCGGTTTAGCAAGGCTAGAAATAAACACACTCTGGGATAATTCCTAATCCCCGCAATAATCCTCTTCCTGTATTCCTTACGGAGAAATGATTTCTACAACAATAACGCCGTCACGGCAACCAGCAGCAGCCGCCGCATAGTTCCGCGGAAAGACAATCTCAAGGCAGCAGTTCTCGGCAATGACACGCATCAGCCGATGCGTAACCTCCACACCGAGGACGATACAATTAATGCTAGAAGCGAGCGAGTCAGAATGCTCCCAGCGGCTTCCGACTCCAATACCTTAAATGTAAACGATGAGCTCAGTTCCAGGAACTTCAACCGCAGGCAGCAGCACAACGCTACCACAGCCCGGTCTCCTCCAAACACTAGTCAACACTATAGACGGACTCAAAATTACGTGCAACTTCCTTCCTGCTACCCCCACCCATATACTTCCCACAGCATAGATTCATGGGAGTTGTAGTTTCTAACAGTTAGGTAGGCGCGGTAATGCAGAAACCTGACAGTATGCCCTCTCTCCTAGCGCCTCCTAGGCCCAGGCTTGGCAGGGAATCTCCGATGAAAGGACCGGACAGCAACAGGAGCATGCACATTCATGGAAGGCTCCCATGAGTCGTCCTCCGCAGTGTAACCCTTCCAGGCCACCAAGTACCATAAAGCGCCCCTGCGACGTTTAGAGTCCTTTATGCACCGCACAACATACTCCAAGCCACCATCGCACTGCACCGGAGGAGGCGCCTTCCGACGTGCAGCCAACGCTGGCTTCAACAAACTGCAGTGGAACACAGGGTGGATACGAAAGGAAGCTGGGAGTTTCAGTTTATACGCCACAGGGTTGACCTGCTTCAATACAACATATGGACCGATGTATCTAGGGTGGAACACTGAACGAAGTTTAAACATGATGTTCTTGGTGGACAACCACACTCTGTCCCCCACCCGGAAAACAGGCCCTACTCCTCGATGCTTATCAGCCCACTTCTTGTAGTCTTGTTTGGCTTGGACTAAATGCATAGACACCTTCTTTTGGACCGCATGTAGACGGCGGACCAGACTCAACACCGAAGGCTGATTTCCCACGTTTCCAGGAATGGTTGTAGGCAATGTTCGAGCATCAAATCCATAGTTGGCGTAAAAGGGGGACACCCCCAATGAACTATGCCACGCGTTATTGTAGGCAAATTCAGCCAGCCATAACAGGGATACCCAGGAATCATGAGCCTCAGCAGCATAGCAACGTAGGTATTTTTTCAGAGTCTGATTGAGCCGTTCAGTCTGACCATCCGTCTGGGGATGGAAACTGGTTGACAATGAGGCTTTGATATGTAACGCCAAACATCATGATTTCCAAAAGCTTGCAATGAACTGAGGACCCCTATCAGATATGATGACTTCAGGGATTCCATGGAAACGAAAAACATTAGACAAGAGCAGCTGCGCAGTTTGACCAGCCGTGGGGAGGTTTCTGCATGGAATAAAATGGCCCATTTTCGTGAGGCTATCCACCACAACTAGCACAGCAGTATGTCCATGATCAGAAGGTAACCCTGTGATAAAATCCATGCTAATGCTTTGCCATGGCTTCGTTGGTGTGGGCAAAGGCATAAGTTTCCCCTTGCTCTGACTCTGCAAGGACTTTGCACGTGCACACACCTCACACTTTCCCACCCACAGGGTCACATCTCTGGACAGCGTATTCCACCAAAACTGTCTCTGAACCAAAAGCACAGTTTTCTTGATACCTTGATGACCAGACATTGGCGAAGAGTGACACCACTTGAAAGCCTTTTTTCTGCTTTCCATGGTAGGCAAGAACAGTTTGTTCAGTACAAAAGGCAACCCACGGTTAAGGGACCGTGCTGTGTCTTTACTACTCCACAGCCTCCAGGCCGCCTCAGTCTTTTGTTCTTTGATTGACTCCAGGAACGCCTCCGCGTTAAGCACACATATAACCTTGTTTGGTTCAATAATGGCGTCCATCGGGGGATCAGCTTTCACCACCACAGTATCACCCAAACGGGACAAAGTGTCCGCCTTTCTGTTTACAGCGCCTGGACGAAAGGTGATGAGGAAGTTGTATTCGGCAAAAAACAGCATCCACCTCATTTGCTTCTGAGACAAATGTCTAGCTGTTCGCATATATTGCAAATTACGGTGGTCTGAATACACAGTCACAGGATACAAGGCCCCCCACAGGTACTGTCTCCATTCCTGGAAGGCCTTTTTAATAGCAAGTAGCTCTTTTTCCGCTATTGTATCATTTCTTTCGGCCTGACTCAACTTTTTTGATAGGTACGCCACAGGGTGGAGTTGTCCTGTTTGTGAGTGTCTCTGGGACAAAATAGCCCCTACTGCCTCATCCGAGGCATCTGCCTCTACAATGTACGGTAACTCAGGTTGTGGGTGTGCCAATATGGGAGCGGTAACAAACGCGCTCTTGAGATGAACAAAAGCAGCATCAGCTTCCTGCGACCAACAAAACCCCACCCCTTTTCGAAGAAGACGAGAAAGAGGTGCAGCTATATGCGAGAATCCATCTATAAATCTCCTGTAATAGTTCGCAAAACCCAGAAAACATTGGATGTCTTTCACTGTTTTAGGTGTGGGCCAGGACTGAACTGCTTGCACCTTTCTTTCAGCCATTTGTAAACCATCAGGACAGAGCATGACTTCTAAAAACTCCATAGTATTCACACCAAACTCGCATTTACTGAGCTTACAATACAATTTGTTCTCTCTCAGCCTTTGTAGAACCTGTGTTACATGTTCTTGATGGATGACTACATCACCGGAATAGATCAGGATGTCATCAATGTAGACAACCACACTGATATCTACCAGGTCCCTCAACACATCATTTAGGAAGTATTGGAATGCTGCCGGGTCGTTGCACAGTCCAAAAGGCATAACGGTATACTCGAACAATCCATAATATGTTTTAAAAGCCGTCTTCCATTCATCACCCTCCCTCATTCTCACTAGGTGATATGCCCCCCGAAGGTCCAACTTAGTATAAATGCAGGCCTTCCGTACTTGATCTAGTAGCACAGGAATGAGGGGGAGAGGATACCTGTTACGGACAGTGTTTTTGTTCAGCATTCTATAGTCAACACAAGCCCTCAATTCGCCATTTGCTTTGGCTATGAAAAATAAAGGAGAGGCTGCCGGGGACTTGGAAGGACGGATGAAGCCTATAGACTGGTAATGAGTCAAATACTCCTTAAGGTGCTTAGTTTCGGGCACTGACAATGCATATACACGACAGGTGGGCATCAGGGCTCCTTCAACCAAATCGATGCAACAGTCATATGTACGATGAGGGGGTATTTCGTTAGCTAGTTGTTCACTGAAAACATCAGCAAACGACTGGTATTCATAAGGTAATGTTACCTCCTTTTCCGCAGCAGTAGCCAACTGAAAAGGCGTAGACAGCTCTCCTGCCTGAGTGACTTGATGTACAGACATATGTGCTTGACATTCTGGTGATGGAAACCTTAGCCTTTTCTCCTTCCAATCAATATCGGGGTTATGATATGAAAGCCAGGGCATGCCCAGAATAACCTCATATTGTGGGGCCTCGATTATATTTAGGATCAAACTATCTCGATGTTCCCCTTCTGGCAGTTCTACAACCAGCAAAACCTCTTCTGTCTGTTCTGTAATCAACCCAGATTTTAAGGGTTTCCCATCTACCGCCCACACTTCTTCAGGGTGTTGTCTAGGTATGCGTTTCAGGTTTAGTAATGTCACCAACCCACTATCAATGAAATTGCCCGTGGCCCCGGAGTCAATCATCACCAACACCTGATGGACCACACGCTGACTCTCCAGACACATGGACAAAACGATGTGAGATACAGAATCCTGAATAACCTCACAAACCAAGGAAGGGAGTTTCAAAGGAGACTGGTCACCCCTGTCTTCTTTGACTTCTCTGTCGAACTCAGTACTAGATACCGCCAATCTTTTCTTAACCCAACTCCCTGCATTTTTGGGCTTGGAAGGAGATTCCCTCACATAATGGCCTTTTCTCCCGCCATACATACACAACCCCTGGGTTCTACGGGTTTTTCTCTCTTCTCTGGTTAAGGGTGCCCTCACAGCTCCTATCTCCATAGGTTCATGGCTTTCACCTACTCCCGATGGCCCCTTCTTACTGGGGTACTCTGGCCTAGGAGGACCTCTGTCCCACTTTCTTCTATCCCCTGATCTCTCCAACATCCTGCCATCGAGCCGTAAGGAAAGGTTGATCATCCCAGCACATGTAGTGGGTTGGGGATCTATTTGGGCTATGACATCTTTCATCCCATCCCGCAGCCCTTGATAGTAAATGGACATCTGTTTTTCTTCTGGCCATGATGACTCTGCCACCAACCTGTTAAAGGACGTTAAATAGGTAATCAGTTCATTACGTCCCTGTCTTAACTCGAGCAATTCTTTGTCAGCACTGAATGTGGTGGCCCGTCTATCAAACACCCTCTCAAACTCGGCTCTAAAAGCCCCCCAATCCGAAAGTATAGCGTCATCTCTCCTTACCAACGGGACAGCCCAACTTGCGGCATCTCCTATCATGTAAGAGATAGCAAACGCTACTCTTGAATGGTGGTTGGGAAAAGATGCAGATTTGCAAGAAAAATGCATCATTATCTGCGTAAGAAAAATCTGTGTCTTAGATGAATCCCTCGAATATCTCTCGGGGCTTGCCAAAGGTATGGGTGGAGGTACCGTAACTTGTATTCTAGGATTCAGCGTAGCAGCATCAAAAGGATTGCCAGTCAACCTATCTACTCTTTCTCTTAAAGCTGTAGTTTCTGCTCTAGAGGCTACCAACTCCTGTTGAACTAACACAAGAGCCTGTAACACTTCCTCTAGGGTAGCCATGTTTATCCAACAATCGTATCAGGTGGAGCATTTAACGTGGGCACGTAATTCTGTCAGGGCCCGCTCCACAGGATCCGATTGATGAATAAAGGGGTCCACCTCCTGATGTTACCAACACCCCGAAGTAATACACAGGGGGTTCGAACCATCAGGTGAGGGATAAATAATGAAAAGAGACCGGGGAAGGGTAGGGGTCAGCAGGGACAAGGGATCTGAAATGACAGAGCATAAGAATTATAACACCAATCAACTTACTGCTACTCTCAATAATTCTCACTAGAGCTCAGAATACCTTATGTAGCTGTACACATTCCTCCAACATGCATAAGATAGAATTAGTCCAATTTCCTGTAATGAAACACACAGGTTATCACCTAGATCAATAAGCAGTTTACAAACTCAGAAATACACCCTTCATGATACACACCATACAATGTGGAGATGGACTTTGTAAATGACCCCTATGACAACGACAAGTTTCTCTGGAGATTATTCACTTGTCAGTGGTTCAAAACCTTAAAAGAGTTTAGAGGAAATTACTCTTATGTCACTCGATTAGGCAATGTTCATTTCACTTCATTGTGGAGGAATACAGATCCGCTCACTATGGAGATGAAAACGTTGGTGTACACATTAACAGGATACTTGCAAGAACCAAGAAACGGTAACGTGTGGTTGAGACCACCACCACGCTCCGCTAAATAAACAATACGATCACAATTCCGTTTGCCGGCAATAGGTAGTTGTGACCACCACACTACTCCGGTTTAGCAAGGCTAGAAATAAACACACTCGGGGATAATTCCTAATCCCCGCAATAATCCTCTTCCTGTATTCCTTACGGAGAAATGATTTTGTAGTGGCCTGGCCTGCCTCGTGCTGGCTGAGCTCGAGGCGTGCATTGAGCGTCTCGTGCTGTCCCCTATGACGTGGACGACTGTGACAGTTGACGGTTTTTACTGAGAGCATTTTAGCCACAGGCAACGTAGGACGTGCCTGTGGGAGTTCGTAATAAAGACTTGAAATAATCATACTGTCTCCGTCGAGTTACTACACTCGAAAGTGGCGACGAGGACGACTCCCACAAAGAACCCACAGAAGACTCAAGCAAGTGTACCTGTGAAGATAAGGAATCTGAAGACAAGCGCATTCCCCACATTGCGATCGGTTTGGATCTGCTGCTACGGTGCCACACGGTGAACGAGTGTCTTCTTCCTGGTGTCGGAGCTTGCTTCCTGTCAGTCGGCGCTGGCGAGCCTGAGGTGAGGAGACGATAGACGCGCTGTGGTGGGCGTCAGACTTCACTGTTTGTCCCGCCTAGTTTGCCGATCGACACTTGAACTGGCAGTCGCTCCCCGCCCTGTTCTTAAAGAGGCACCTCCGTTTTTTTCACGAACAGTACTAATTGTGGGCTGCGCAAAGCATTACACGGAAACCCTTCTGGGGCTTGAAGGAAGTTACCAGTTTCAAGGATAAATAATCTGTTTTGGTCTGTGGCAGTGCTGATAACATTATGGATTAACCCTTAAAGACATTCTTGGGCACTATCCTTGAACATGGGAAAATAGATACACAACTTGTGCACGTCCTTAAAGAAAAGGAAATATTTACATAATTCTGCCTGGATCTTTCAGGGTTGGATTTAAGGAGGCTGTTTTGAACATGGTTGGTTCATAAAGAATACAGTGTTTGAGGAATGTTATTTTGAACTCACACAGTGGATTGCCAAGGTTAGCCACTGTTAAGTAGGCTAAAAATATATTAAATTATGCAGTCAATTCTTCCTCCACCTCCTTTCCTGGATACACCAGGTGAACCTCCGGTGCCATGGAGAAAGTGGTTCGATGCCTTTGAAAATTACCTGGGGGCAATAGGAGCACATAGATTCAGGGCAGAAAGGAAAAAGTTTTTACTACTTCATTCTCTGGGGTTTGAAGGCAGAGAAACCCTTAAACATTTACCTGACGTGGTGGATGTGGAAGTAGAAGATACTGACGAATACAAAGACACTGTGAAGAAATTGAAAGTCAGATTTGATAAGCAACCCAGTGTGGTGGTGTCTAGGCATAAGTTTTTCAAAAGAGCGCAGAAAGCTGAAGAAGATGTAGACACATATATCACTGCTTTGAGGAAGATGGTAGCAGAATGTGAATTTGAGAACTTCAGTGAACAATTGATTCGTGACCAGTTCATAGGAAAATGTCTGGACAAAACCATAAGACAAAAGCTCTTATCTTTGGAAAATCCCACCCTAGATGAATCTATTCGCATAGCGAAGAGCATCGAAACTTCACAGTCTTCCATCAAGGAACTTGAAAGTAAAAGTGTTGAGTTGGTTACCCCTGTCCGTTTCAAAAAGTATGAGAAAAAAAAAGAATACCAGCCAAGTAATTTTTTCAAAAGAACTGATATCTGTTACAGATGTGGTTATCCCTCCCATGTAAGAAGTGGAAGACCGTGTCCTGCGAGAAATGCATCCTGCCGAAAATGCGGAAAATTGGGGCATTTCGACAAAGTATGCCAAAGTCAAAAAAGTAAAAAAGAACAGGTGGCATGTGCATTGGATGCAAGTGGAAGCGACAGTGATGACACCCTTTGCGAGCTCAAAGACATGGTGGTAGTGGTCAGCGAAGGGAACATAAAAAGTGGTAATCCTGACAACTGTATTGATCCCTATGCCATCATCTGTGTAGGCGAAGAAAGTTTGAGGCTGCTTGTAGACTCTGGCGCAAGGATCACAATGATAAGTGAGTCATTGTTCAGGAAGAAGTGGGGTAACAGACCTTTGCAACCGCCTGACCGTGAGCCTGTGTCCTATGAAGGGAGAAGCATAGAACTGATGGGGTACTTTGAAGACATCCTGATTTTCAAGAACAGGCACATTTATGGAAAAATATATGTTGCTGTCAATGGATTAGACATATTGGGATGGTTCCACCAAGGTTTGTTCAGCATGATGCTGTGTCCTGGAGCAAAGGAACAGATTTTGGTTGTTCGGGACCAATCACATGTGGAGGAGTTACTCAATAAATACCCAAGAGTATTTTCGGGCGAATTGGGAAAAATCAAAGGATTCAAACATAAAATCAAGATAAAGAGCGATGCAGAGCCCGTAAGACACAAAATAAGGAGTATTCCCTTCAGCATTAGGGAAGACTTGGAAAAAGAACTTTTGTCCATGCAAAAAAGAGGGGTTATCGAACCCATCGAATCGTCTGATTGGTCCTCAGCTTTGGTCGTGGCAAGAAAAAAAAACAATGATCTCAGAATCTGCATTGATTTGCGCAACTTAAACAAAGTCATCTGGGTAGATTCGCATCCTCTACCAAATATATCGGAAATGTTGGGTGTAGTTGAAGGTGCCAAGGTCTTTACCAAACTGGATTTGGCCTCGGCATATCACCAAATTGAACTTGACAAGGAGTCACGTCATTTCACTGCGTTCAACTCTCCAGCAGGCTTGTTCCAATTTTGTCGCATGCCTTTCGGACTGGCTTCGGCAGCCTCTGTCTTTCAGAGGGTCATGGTCAATCTACTGAAGGGTATAAAGAACGTGGCCATATTCCAAGATGACATTCTGCTGTTCGCGAAAGACCAACAAGAACACGACGTGGTGCTGAACAAGATCCTGTCTATTTTCCAGGAACATGGTGTGGTCCTAAAAAGGGACAAGTGTGAATTCTCAAAAGACAAGATGGAATATCTGGGTCACACAATCTCTAGTGAAGGAGTCGCACCCAAACCAAGTTTGGTACAAGCCATCGTTGATGCCACTGCTCCCAAAGACAAAGCAGGAGTGAAATCACTTTTAGGTCTCACAGAATTTTATGCCCGCTTTATTCAAGACTATGCTACCAAGATACGTCCCGTTTCCAAACTGCTCCAAGACAGAAGTGAATTTGTGTGGGATGATGAATGCAAAACCGCCTTCGAATGGATTAAAGAGCAACTTAGCACCGTCAAGGCCTTGAAACCATTCGTACAGGGGGTCCAGTGTACTTTGACCGTCGATGCCAGCAGCTACGGACTGGGCGCTGTCCTGACACAGGTTGTTGACCAAAATGAACACACTGTAGGATTTGCATCCAGAGTACTTAGAGAAGCAGAGACACATTACTCTGTCATAGAGAAGGAGCTTCTAGCATGTTGGTGGGGCATTGAAAAATTTAAAAACTATTTGTGGGGTCAAAAGTTTGTTCTTCAAACGGACCACAAACCGTTGGTTGCAATTTTAGGAAGTACCAACAGCCGCGGGGCCACTCCCCGCATTGCACGCCTAGCATCCAAGCTCTTACAATTCAACTTTGATATTGTACATATTGCTGGGGGAAAAAATGTAAGAGCGGATGCACTGTCACGTTTACCTGCTAATACCTGTCAGGACATGCATGGTACAGATGAATGTTGTTTTGATGATAAGGAGGATTATATTATAGCAAGTGTCGAACTGAATAACGTGTGTACTATAGATCAGCAAAATTGGAGGGAGGCGTTAGCTGGTGATGAAGTTTCCAAAAAAGTGATGAAATATATTTCCCAGGGGTGGCCCAGGGAAAGGAATGTGGAAGTTGATTTGCAACCCTATGTAAAAGTGTGTGATGAACTTTCTATTGAGGATGGTCTGGTATTCAGGCTAGAAAAACTTGTTCCACCGGTGGACATCAGATCCACTCTCCTGTCCAAAGCACATGAAGGGCACCTAGGAGCCACCTTAACCAAGCGTAGAGTGAGAGAGTACTTTTGGTGGCCCAAAATGGATAAAGATATTGAGGAAATGGTGCATGAGTGCACTGTTTGTTCGTCTAGTGACAAAAGTCTTCACACTTTTAGTCCCCCTCTTACACCTATTCCCCTCCCTGGTGGGCCGTGGGAAAAACTTGGCATCGATGTTCTAGGACCCTTTCACAGTCTACCTCAACAATGCAAATTCGCAATTGTTATGGTGGACTATTACACTAAATGGCCGGAGGCCAAGTTTGTCGCCAAGGTTGACTCCGCAGAAATTATTGATTTCTCAAGAGAAACATTCATGAGAGAAGGGTTCCCCCAATCTATCGTATCCGACAACGGAGTACAATTTGTATCATCTGAGGTGGAAGAGTTCCTTAGAGAATCTGCAATCACCCATCACCGTAGTTCTCTCTATCACCCTCAAACCAATGGTTTGGTAGAGAGACTCAATAGAGTCATAGGTGATTGTGTCAAATGGGCCCTAGCGCATCACAAAGCTGTTCCCCTAAGCGTCAGGACAATGTTGTGGTTTTATAGAACCACCCCTCATTCTTCCACTGGAGTGTCCCCTTTCGAATTACTGAGAGGTAGAAAACCATGCACAGAGTTTAGACCTGCTTGGATGTCTAAGTGGAATAAATCTAATTCCACTCCCCAAGAAATGGATGAGAAAGTGAGGTCCAAGTCTGCTGAGGTCCAGTCCAAACAAAAAGAGTATTTTGACGAAAGGAAGCGGGTTAAGATCAGAAAGTTTGCAGTGGGGAACAGGGTCAGAATCAAGAAACCTGGTTTTGTAAGAAAAGGAGAATCTAAGTATGGGGAAATTGTGGTGGTGGATAAAGTGTGTGGAAATGCTGTTCGAGTCAATGGGAAAGACTGGTGGAATAGTAACAAGGTGGTGAAAGTCGAAAACGTGCTTAATGACGTCAAGTGTCCTATGTTGAAAAGAGAAGTATCTCATAGTGTCTCTCAAGGTAAACTTGATGTCCAGACTTCTTCTCCCTGCCACTCCACTGTCAGGAGGAGCACCAGAACTGTTGGTATTCCTGTTAGATACCGTCAATGAGCTTCTGTGCTTCTCTGTATCCCACTTTTGTTTCACCTGCACACTTGTACCCGAACAGTTGGTATTCCTGTTAGATCTGTCTTTGAGCTTCAGTGCCTCTCTGTGCCTCACTCTTGTTTCTCCTACACGCTGTCTCTCTCTCTCTCTCTCTCGCTCTCTCTCTCTCTTTCTCTCTCTTCCCCCTCGCTGTCTTCTCTGTTTCTCCTTCTCTAAGGAAAGGAGATATGTAGTGGCCTGGCCTGCCTCGTGCTGGCTGAGCGCGAGGCGTGCATTGAGCGTCTCGTGCTGTCCCCTATGACGTGGACGACTGTGACAGTTGACGGTTTTTACTGAGAGCATTTTAGCCACAGGCAACGTAGGACGTGCCTGTGGGAGTTCGTAATAAAGACTTGAAATAATCATACTGTCTCCGTCGAGTTACTACAGATTTCTACAACAATAACGCTGTCACGGCAACCAGCAGCAGCCGCCGCATAGTTCAGCGGAAAGACAATCTCAAGGCAGCAGTTCTCGGCAATGACACGCATCAGCCGATGCGTAACCTCCACACCGAGGACGATACAATTAATGCTAGAAGCGAGCGAGTCAGAATGCTCCCAGCGGCTTCCGACTCCAATACCTTAAATGTAAACGACGAGCTCAGTTCCAGGAACTTCAACCGCAGGCAGCAGCACGACGCTACCACAGCCCGGTCTCCTCCAAACACTAGTCAACACTATAGACGGACTCAAAATTACGTGCAACTTCCTTCCTGCTACCCCCACCCATATACTTCCCACAGCATAGATTTATGGGAGTTGTAGTTTCTAACAGTTAGGTAGGCGCGGTAATGCAGAAACCTGACAGTTAGTGCCATGACAGCACAGTCATTTTAATGAATTGTTCCCAATATATGCACAACCCTGACACAATACCATTTATATCTAGGAGTATGACACCTCTCTGGTACTGAGGGTGTCCCCCCCGTCCTGAAGAAGACCCGCAGGCTGAGGTTCCAAACTACACCTAAGCATTAAGTCGGGTCGAAACGTTGACCCCCCTAAATACCGTCTTGGACCACAAATAGCCTGAACCTGTGAAAACGTGCTACACTAAGATTATGACTGTGATACATTATTGAAAAAGTACTATGTGTGAATACTAAATGTGGCCAAGACACTAGTGACTGGATTCAGTGAACCAGTACTGTTTATACTTGTTAGTGTTTTTTAAAATTTCACCAACTTTTGCTCTTTTCACTCACCCTTCCAACTCTTGAGCACCTCTCTTTTCGCACATTCCTATGAGCATCCTCTTATCGTACCAAAAGTGTTAAAAAGTGATTGACTTTCCAAATGATTAAGAAATTTGGTGGAATAAAAATGTGTTGTTTCCCCAACATGTCAGTCTGGGTTGTTGCATTTCTATTTTGTTCATATTGAATACTGTGAGAAAGTAAGGGAAGCTCTAAAACAGGAGACTCAGAATTGTGAGTTTGATTTGCTTTATCATACGTTTTGGTCTAGGACCACTGTCTTTGATACCGAATTGTACCGAGGTCCAGTACCACTTAGGGTCATCCCATTTTTGATAATGGCCCCCTTCCATGAGTAGCTGACCATTAAAAGTTCAATCAAGGTTCCCTGTTATTGTGAGCAAGACACTTGCCCATATCTCTTGAACTACTGAAAAGAAACTGGACATCTTCACCCGATACTTTGAATAACTATTCCATGCGAACTAGCATGAAGGTGAACAGTACTTCCTGGGCTGTGGAGCTGCATACTGCTTTTCACCTTCTGACCCCAAGAAGAGGCCAAACTGCAAGAATTTCTGTCAGGACTGTGATCTTCCTTGCTTGTATCCTTGTCTGCTTGAAGTATTTGTCTCTGGACAAGAAGGACCCTTCAGCTTAAAAAAAAACAAGTCCATAGTTCAGTCGCTCGTGTTGAGTAGACTGGACTACTGTAATGGTTTGCTGCTAGCCGCCAATGAGGGGGTCATCGCCAGACTTCAAGTTGTGCAGAACACGGCTGCACGCCTTGTTCTCAATGCCCCGGCCCGAACTCCTTCAAAGCCCCTTCTTAAAAAACTCCACTGGCTCACGGTAAAACAAAGAGTGATGTTTAAAACTTGTTGCATCATTCACAAGTGCCTCTCTGGCAGAGGTCCGGATTACCTAACTAAGCAATTCATCTCATACATTCCGGCAAGATCCCTGAGATCTGGAGACCGTGAACTGTTATGCGTTCCCAGATTCTGGAAGACACGACAAGGGGGAAGAGCTTTGTCAGTGGCGGGCCCAAAACTTTGGAATGAACTCCCTTTCGAAATCAGAGCGTGCAGGGAACATTTTCCCTTCAGGAAAAAATTAAAAACATTCTTGTTTAACTACTGATCTGGTTGAACTTTAAATTATCACATGACAGGGTTATTTGCTTTCTGATGACGCCAAAGGCGCAGAGATACTCCCTAGGGAGTCGATTCCCAGCGCGGTACAAGTTTGCAAATAAATAAAATAAATAAATAGTGGCAGCATTCCGAGAAAACAGAGATGGCTCCAAGGAACTGGTATCAGTCATGCTGTGGTGGGAAACTTATCAGACAGAGTAAACAATAATGAAACAGTCAGACATGGTCAGCTGCCACACGCACAGCCAGGTACACGCTGAACATGATCATCCTGCGGCACAGATTTCTTGCACCCAAATGGTCCCTCTTATTGCAGCGCAAAGCAGTCACTCATCATCACGTTAATCACGTTAATCCCCATGATCATGCCACTTGTTCTTTGAGAGGGTAAGGAGACACTTGAAACCTTTTTATGACCTTCACCTGGTGTGACATCAAGATCCAGCAGCCAATAGGAATGTACTAGCACTAATATTAGCTTGATTAACACTCACTTTCTCCTGGGAAACCCAGCCATTTTGGGTGAAAGGACTGAGAGAGGCGAGAGGATGATCCATGAAAGAAAAAACTTTACAGAGACCATTAAAAATGGAAACATCTTTTTTTAAAATCTAGGGGGCATATCAGCAACAGCCAGTGATAATTATCGCTAAGTGCGCTTAGCGAGAGGATAAATATCGCCGGCTATCGCTGGAATATATCGCAGAGATAGCGCGCTATCAGCATTGTTTATCTCCAATGCAATATATAATCCAGCGATAGCTGCAAAATGTGCGCTTAACGCTGGAAATCCAGCGATAGGCGAATCGTTGATGATAGGGCAGGGTGGATTCATCCTCACAATCCACCTCACATAGGATATCATGACTAAATCGAATTAAAAGCAGGTTAAAGAAAGGAGTGATAAGCGCGGTTAGCACTGCTTTTCTCATCGCCAAGCGGGTTTGTGGCTATGTTGATGATAGGAGAAAGTCGTGTTAGCGACATTTCTCACGTAATTTCATTGACATACGCCCACTTTGCATCTCATTGGCGTTGCAATGCTGGGCGTTCAGAAAACGAGTGCTGAGGCATAAATTCACACGCTAGTTGACTTTGATGATAGTGTGATATGATTATCCCCTCTTTTCGCCTGAAATTTGACGCTAATGCGGCGATAATCTTATAGCGGGGCCTTGATAATATGCCCTTTGCTTGTTACCACTAACCGCTCTTTGAGTTGCCAAGGATCTCAGGTACCCTTATGATGCCAGCAATTTCCCAGTCACCAGTGAATTTTTAGATGAAGAAGTTTACTGGCCCATGTCCACAGACACTAATCCTGAGTTACTCTATTCTGTAAGAACCGTAAGGATATCTGAAAAAAATACTCCAACTGGTAGGCAGTGTTTGAGAAACTTCTCAGGTTTGCCCAGCTATAATTTCCAACCATAACCAAGAATCAAGGAAAGCTCAAGGCAAAACTGATGATGAAAACCTCTAACTACAAAAGCTTCCAATTAAAGAACTCTAGAAGACACTTTGGGCCTTATTTACAGTTTGACAGGCAGTGCAATTTACCACACAAGTGATGGAGTACCCTGTGCACCAGACCACACTGCTCCCACTATATTTAGACTCAGGGGAACTGTCACATTTCTGCCTGTGGAGCCTCACTGGCTTTATTTGGTGGAAACCTTTGACCGATATTTGGCAATTGGCCAAAGTAGCACAGACCTTTGCCTATTTAGAGCAGATGTCTGACATACTAAATCCTGTCTGGGGAAAGCCACATATAGTCATTAACAGTAAAATAAATGAATCAACCAACATGCTGGCAGAAAAAAGTTTTTTTGAAAGACAAACTCCGCCTTTGGGATTTGGTTTTAAGTAGCCTCAACTTTGCTGTGCAGGTGCAGCGGACATGGTGCATGCACAGCAAAGCTTCGGTTTCTTCCGAGGAGCAGCAGTGATAGCGGCTCCCCTGAAGGCCCATATATGTGTGCCTACGTGCAGCAAAGTACATTCCTCCCCAGTTCTGACTCAATGACCTACACCAATTATATGCTATATGAGCTCTTCTATTTGCTAGGAACTTTCATTTTGTGAACTGATTCACAATTGTAGTAGCAGAACCTTCTCTGGAATCCGTTGACATCACTCGAAATTTCGAAGAAAATGGAGACCGTCCTGTAGTATATTTGTCCAAGGATGGCTGCCATCCCATGTCTCTGTATCTCTCCACTCTCATATTGCATCACTCAGTTTATACCTAACTATAAACTGAAACAGTCATTTCAATTATGGATTTGTAGAGATTCAGTACCCAAGTATATCACCTGCCTCTGCATGCATCTCTAGTGAGTAGTGCTCAGAACATTGATTTAAATGTCGGCAAAAGCCTCTTTTGTTGTGTTGCGTAATGCTGTGTTAAAAATATTTGGTTTGGTATCTCGTTAACTGTATAGGTTAGTGGCCGCTGGCTTCTACCAGAAGTTTCCATTTTACCAGTTCTATGAGTATTATAAAGACTTTACTTTTACATATAATCTGCCCAACATTCTTAGAAGTGATAGCCTACGGTTCGTATATGATACCAGCATTCCTTTGAGAAAACCTCGACTGCTTGGTCTCAGCTACCACTAAAGAGTTAAGGACATTTTGAGAGTCTTTATAATCATCTGATCCTCTATCCTTGAGCCAGATTCGAGAACTGATAGTTTCACCACTAATGCTCTTAAGTGCTGTTTACAAAATATAAAATCAGGAGAGAAATCATGTTATTTCCTTTGCCCAATTGATTCCACACCTTGCAATGCTGAAATCCAGGATCCTATTTACTACATGTATGGCAAGACCATAAATATTCCATCCAAGAGAAAAATGAAACTACAAGGGGGACTTCAAATTGTGCCCAAACAATAAAATCACATTCCAAAAGTTCCCTACTGAAAAATACATGCCTCCAAGCAGGTCGCTCCACTCACCACGCAGCTCCACCTGCCTGCGCCAGTGATCCCAGCCATCCTCTGCCACTGCGCCTAGAGTTCGAGGCCCACTGCTGACTTTGCCCGTCTTTCTGGCCTCCCCTCACTTTAAGTATTTGTGGGTTGTGTGACTCTATTCGCCCAATTGTTCTGGGTCCTGCTCTTTTCTTCCCACTGTAGCGTGTTCCTTAGCCCGCACTGCTCTCCCTTTTTTGCCTTTGTTTTCCCTCTCCACCCCTCCCATCCTCGGTTCCCGCCTCTGCATCCCCTGCGGCCCGGCCCCCTTCGTCCCCATTGGCCTCCCGCTCTTGCCTCCCAGCTGCTCCTCCCTCCCACCTCACCATATATGGCGGCCAATGCGTGGCCGAAGGCGCGCCCAAGGAAAGCCTGTCTGCGCCCGTCCGTGCCTGGACCGCGCCCAGCGCCAGAAACCTGGCCCCCGTGCATGTCAAGTCCCCCGACTCCACTACGATGCCAGCACCCTCCTTGCACTCAACCACGGACGAGAACACACCTGCTACCGGTCCACCCCGAAGTGCACCCAAGGAGCCTTCACCTGCCGGACCTGCAGCTTCACCAGCATCCGGCCCACCAAACCGCCAGCAAAAGAAGTCAACTACCTCAGATGCATCCTCCTCAACACCCACTCTGCCTGCAAACATGCCGTCGAGCTCTGAGACCTCCACGACTCTACCGCCCCAGACGTCGCCTTCCTGACGGAGACCTGGCTGAACACCGCCTCAGCACCCGACATCGCCATAGCAATCCAGAAGGCTAGAAGATCTCCCGCAAGGACCGCACCAACGAAGTTGGAGGAGGAATCGCCATCGCACACAGGAACAACCTCAGAGTTTCGACCAATACCGACGACTCCCTCCGCACCGCCAAACACATGCACTTCCAGATTCACACCAACCCGAACACCACCCTCAGAGGAACCCTCATCTACAGACCCCCAGAACCACGACCACAGTTCAGCGACTCCATTGCCGACCTCATCAGCACACATGCCCTCGCCTCCACAGACTACATCCTCCTTGGGGATCTGAACTTCCACCTCAAGAACAACAACAACACCAACTCCACCACCCTGATCAACAACCTAGCCAACCTCGGACTCAGACAGCTCGTGACAACACCCACCCACCCATGCCACCGGCCACATGCTTGACCTGATTCACAGCAAGCCCCCTTGTCACCTTCAGCCACACCACCGAACCCCACTGGACCAACCACCACTGCATCCACTTCACCTTCAGGAAGCCCAACACACACCACCACACCCAGCAGATGCCTCGACGCCACTGGAGCAAGGTCACAGAAGACCAGCTAACCAACACCCTCGCACAGAGCCCACCAGCCGACCCCACCGACCCCAACACTGCCGCCCGCAACCTCAGACAGTGGAGCAACAACTGCGCCAAGACCCTCGACCCGCTCAAGAAACCCTCCAACAGCCACACCAACAAGAAAGCCACCAGGTTCACCGAAGACTTCCAGGACTCCAAACGAATATGCCGGAAACAGGAGAAGAACTGGCTCACGAACGAACACCGGACAGCTACGCAGCCCACAAGAACGCCACCCGCAGACACCACCAACTCATCAGAGCCGCCAAGAGGGCCTCATTCAAAGACCGCCTGGATAACAACGCACACAACAGATAAGAGCTCTTCAACATCGTGAAGGAACTCTCCAACCAGTTCACAGCACCCTCTGTTTCACCACTGCCACCCTCTGGTTCACCCATGCCACCCTCTGGTACATCACTGCCACCCTCTGGTTCATCACTGTAGATTATGGGGGGAAAAGCAAGCACACCTGCTGTGAGAAGTTGGCCTGATATATGATGTTTCCAATTCTGGAACCACCTTCTATCAGTCAAAACAATCCCTTATGGTGTCTGGTTGTAAGTCAACCTTATTAGACAAGCTATCCTAATGGTAGCATGGACTAAGCAGCCTTAAAGGCTTAACTCAAGAGGTCGTGTTAAGCGAGCTGTTTTACCAATCACAATCCTGTAATATCAAATGAAAGGACACCACACAAGTATATTTTATAAAAATATATGTATTTATTACTAGAATAATCCCCAGTACTCTTTATGAGTGAAGGGGCACAAGCGTTTAAACAAAAGCACAGTATAACATATGAAAGTTGCACAATTATGGATGAGGGCGGGTGGCCACTCAAACCATATATTAAGAAAGTGGTATAAGAGATACCAATCGAACAGTGGTTAGGCCTAGGGCCTAGGGAATCGCTGGGAGCAGTCGTGACAAGCAATGCTGAAGTCGGGAAAAGCCCGTGGGATTCGGGTGCAGCGCTTAAAGCGCGGCTTGCACCAATGCAATGTCTATGGTGCGTAAAAGTTGCAAAGTTACAGTTTATGGAGACTTCCGCTTAACCTAGAAGGATGAAACGTTAGACACAGGCCCTAGAGGTGTGTACCAGTGTGGGAACACTGGCGTTGCTGAGTTACCTCACCCACAGGAAGCGGGTGCATAGGGTCGAAGTGGCGTCGGGTTTCGTCACGCAGGTTGCTGGTGCTTGGAGCTGAAGATGCTGCAGGCGGTGTGAAGGAGAAGTGTCCGGTGTGATCCAAGGGTGGATCAGAGTTGTAAAGTACCTGAAAGCAGAGGGGACAGAGTCTGGGTCAGTCAGCAGTGACCCGGGTGGAACCAGGACGGAACCAGGCAATGTCGGGCGCAATCAGGTGGTTGTCGAGGAGCTTCTCTCCGCTGCCACGTGGGCTCTGGGGCATCTGCGATGTCCAGGAGCGGATCACGAGCTGTCCCACAAAGGCTCTCACCGTCGGCGCTGTCGGCTTCAAGATCGGAGCAAAAAACACTTGGCAAGAGCAATCCACGCAGGACTGGAAGATTGCTTCTCACTCGGGTCAGAGCAGGTGCTCCTTTTCAGAGAAGCGGGTGCAAGTCTGGAGCAACCAGAATCACAAGTTGTATTTCAAGTTTCGTCGGCACAGGGGCCAAAAGCCAGCGGGCAAGTGACCGGGCCAACGCATTGAGCCAAAGGAAGCAGAAGGGCCCCACGCAGCACTCGATGAGTGTAGAGGGATGAGCTTCAGTGCAAAAGTGGCTCAGGGCTGGGGCTTCTCAAACCCCGGTGTACAGCTTCGAGGGTCACTCGTGGGCTGCACGGTCAGCGTCTCGTGGCCTTTTCAAGATGGCGGGCCCCACGCTTCCGGTCGCCTCCACGGGTCTCAGCTCTGCAGGGACTGTGGATCGGGCTGTTAGAAGGCAGGCACACTTGATCTCGTCGGTCTCTGTCGCTCGAGTTCCGGCGGGAACTGCAACAAAGCAAGGGTCGAGGTGCTGGATGGTGCCTGCTTGCACAGGGTGGTCCCTCCTTGACCACAAGGGAGATTCTTCCGTCTTCTACGTCAAGTAGGATGTCGAAGGGTCCAGAGTTTCGTTTCTTATGTTTCATCAGGATAATCTGAGTGCTTTGGCACTGCTCCCATTCTTATACCAATCTAGGGGGCTGGATACCTCCTAGGTCCCCTCCTATGGGTGGGACCCAGGAAGGGGGTGGATACACCCCTTTCCCTTTGATCCAGGCCACGCTGGGACTGGGGCTGGTGTGCCCCAGAACCGGTTTGGCCGGATTCTGCAAGGGGCAGCCTTGTGCGCCCCAGGCAGTGTCTGGTTTCTTTCAAACCTCCCTGCTACAATCCACTATCTCCTGTCTGGGGTGGTGTGACACCTCCCTGTGACAGGAAACCCTTTGTCCAGGCCTCCTCTGCGGAGTTTCGGTCAGCAGCAGGAGGTCAGACTCGTGTCTGTGGCAGAAGCATCCATTTTGTGGATCTGAGGCTCTTTTAAAAATCAACCGCGTTTCAGTAAAGTAACATGTCTTCTCCCTCTAGAGGGGTGGAATGCTATCCCCGTCGACAGGACTGTTGAGGGGATAGTATTCCAATTCGTATGACACCTTACACAACATGTTTTGATAAAGCCAAACCAAAGTTAAAATATAACCGCGAGGAATATAATGCACTTAATAGTATATGGTATGGCATTATCCCGGAACAGCTTAGGGAGTTGTTCCCGACAGCTGAAGACAGGCTCAGCTCATGCTCGAGCACCATCTCACGTTAAACCACGCACTCTGCCTCCAGGATTGATAAGGCCTTCCATAGGAGTGACTCACAGGTTTATATGTGTCCAGATATAGGTTTAGATATAGGTATACTATATCTAAGTAAGGGGTGATTACACCAACTTGCCCCAGCTGAGTGATCAGCCAGTTGTGTCAATTTAAGAACCAGCCAGGGGTGGCAAAAGCTATGCTGCAGCCCCTGGTAGGCCTTGGTGGCACCTATGCCCTGAGCACCTATAGTGCATGGTACAGGGGCTGACAAGGAGTCCAGTTCCAATTGGGTTATGTACCTATAGTACATGTTTATTAATTTAGAGAGAGAACAGCAGGCTGGGGGTCTGATTAGCAGGCCCACAGCCTCATTAAGTCGAAAACCAGTGAAGCAAAAAGCAAAAATTGGGGTGACCATAGGATAGCAGACCCTACTCTCCTACACCTGCCCTGCTTCAACTGACATGAATTAATTTGGGGTTGATTAATGTGTCACTGAATTTAAACTTCCAGTCTGGCACCTGCTTCCTTATCTGTAATTTGCTTTCTGTTGCAGTGCAATTTTTTTCCCAGGACCTTTGTGGCCTACTTGTAGCTATTCTATGAGCCTGCTGTAAGGGTCAGAGCAGGGTCATAGAATAGTTGCAAGTAGGCAACTGAACTCTGGAGGGGCCCCTCAGGAAGCACTACAGGGAATGGTTGAGTTTGAAGTTTTGCACCTGCTGAGCGCTTTCAGTTTTGCAAAACTCGTTTTTCTGTGGGGCACTTCCCCCCCCCCCCCCCCAAAATGGACTCCTTGCAAAAAAAAGTGCAGGCAAATGTCAACCTGAGGAGTTATTCTGATAAAAATCATCATTTTCAGAAGGTTTATGCTGCTTGCTGGTGGATTTCTTGTGCAGAATTGCAAATTTTGTAATTTTGTGAGTGCGAGATTGTTGCTGCCCGCAGCATCTACGTGTTCGCAATTGCGAACTCTCGCGATGCGTCGCCAAACTCCCGCGGGATCCCACAGCAAGATCCAAAATGGCGCAGCACTTGCAAAATATTGAGAAAAACAACTCGGCAAACGCTGAATGACGGTAAGTGAACGCCGCGCACCGCAATATTGTATCACCAAGCAAAAAAATCTGCTGCGTGCGAATTTGCGGATTTTTGGCAAATTCGCGAGAGTTCGCGGATTGCAAATTTACCGAAAATCCACAAATTCCGCGAGCGGAACGGATTTTACGCCCATGCTTAAACGACATCCAGCCTTTGCAAGACCTGTGCAACTCGCTGGCCACCTTCTTCCACCGCAAGATCACCGACATCCACGACAGCTTCAATGCCATGACCGCACTGTCAACCACCACCCCCAGGACCACCACCTGCACCAGCCGCCTGCTCTTCCGGACCAGCACCAACGACGAGGACACCAGGGAGACCATGAACACAATCCACTCCGGATCACCGCTGGACCCATGCCCCCAGCACAACCATCGCACCCCACCTCCGGAAAGTAATCAACATTTCCTTTGAGACAGCAACCTTCCCGGAAAGCTGGAAGCACGCAGAGATCAACGCCTTACTCAAGAAACCCAAGGCGGACCCCAAGGACCTCAAGAACTTCCATCCTATCTCTCTGCTCTCGTTCCCGGCGAAGGTCACCGAGAACATCGTCAACAAACAACTGACTCGCTTCCTCGAGGAAAACAGCATCCTGAACCCGTCCCAGTCCGGGTTACGCAGAAACCACAGCACTGAAACTGCCCTTTTCGCCGCCACCGATGACATCAGGACCCTGCTTGACAATGGAGAAACAGCTACCCTCATCCTCCTGGACCTGTCAGCCGCCTTCAACACGGTCTGCCACCACACACTACGAACCCACCTACACGACGCCGGGATCCAAGGGAAGGCCCTGGACTGGACCACATCCTTCCTCTCCAGCAGAACTCAGAGCGTCCGCCTCCCCCATTCCGCTCAACTGCCACCGAAATCATCTGCGGCGTACCCCAGGGCTCTTCCCTCAGCCCGACACTGTTCAACATCTACATGGCACCCCTCGCCCACGTCGCCCGACAGCACAACCTCAACATCATCTCCTACGCAGACGACACCCAGCTGATCATCTCTCTTACCAAAGACCCTCACATAGCCAAGACCAACCTCCATGAAGCAATGAAGGCCGTCGCCGAATGGATGAGGAACAGCCCACTGAAGCTGAACTCAGACAAGACGGAAGTCCTCTTCCTCTGCTCCACCCCCTCAGCCTGGGACGACTCCTGGTGGCCGACAACTCTAGGAACAGCCCGACGCCCACCGACCACGCACCAAACCTAGGAGTCATCCTCGACTCCACCCTCTCCATGACCAAGCAGGTCAACGCTGTCTCCTCATACTGCTTCAACACTCTTAGAATGCTCCGCAGGATCTTCAAGTGGATCCCCACGAGACCTTCATCACCAGCAGACTGGACTACAGAAACGCCCTCTATGCTGGAACGTCGGCCAAGCTCCTGAGACGACTGCAACGCATCCATAATGCATCAGCACATCTGATCCTAGACATTCCCCGCCGCAGCCACATCACACCCCACCTGAGAGACCTGCACTGGCTCCCCGTCAATAAGAGGATAACCTTCAAACTCTTCATCCACGCACACAAATCTCTCCACAAGACCGGTCCAGCATACCTCAACAGACGACTCAACTTCTACACCCGCCGCCAGCTCCGCTCCGCCAGCCTCGCCCTCGCCACAGTCCCCTGCATCCGAAGAACGACCACCGGTGGCAGATCCTTCTCCCAACTCGCCGCCAAGACCTGGAACCTGGAACACCCTCCCCACCAACCTACGACAGACCCAAGACATACTGGCCTTCAGAAGACTCCTCAAGATCTGGTTCTTTGATCACTAGCAGCAGCACCCCCCCAGCACCTTGAGACCCTCAGGGGTATATAGTGCGCTTTATAAGTTTCTTGATTGATCGATTGATTGATATTTTTCTAGCAGTCCAATTTTTGTATACATATTTGAAACTAAGAACTGAAAGATGGTGAAGAGAGGGATTTAAGTAGTAAAGGACAGAGTGCTCTAAAAAGATTTGTACACAGGCAGGTGAATGAGCAACACAATGAATGCAAGGGGATAATGCAAAAACAAGTTTGAGGATTAAGAATGATGGAATAGGGAATCTAGATAAGAGTGTAATTGAAAAGGAGTGCTCATCAGAAGAAAGTTGTGAATCTAAAATGAATGGGTGAATTTGAGCACGGTAAGCGTTGGTTTGTTTTATTAATAAAGAAGAGGTTTCAGTATATGCTCTACCACCGATGTGTCTCCAATCCATCTGAAATAAAGGTGACTCTAAGGATCAAACAAATTGGCAGTGATCCATAGTGGTGATAGACCAATCAAGATTTTTTAGATCCCCAGAAGACATGAACACTGAATCTTAGACACAATACATGATGAAGGGGGAGAGATACAACAATCAGTTAATCACCAATAAAACATGCCAGAAAGTCTTGATCAAGGCAGCCTTTATTCCACCTGCATTTATCTAAAGAGAATGTATATTATATATGATAGCAGGACAACTTAAAGCAATTATCAGGAAGTAAGTCAAACCCGCTGAAAGGGGTTACAGAACAACAAGGGATATATTTGGCTGACCTGTCTCAAGGCACATTTTCTGATGGAAAGAGCTCATGTCCTTTATTAGGAGCATTGCTTCATAGCAATTGCCCATTGATCCAATTGGTCGTCTGCCTCGTGGCACCAAATTTCAAATTCAAATTCAAAATACTTTATTCAGTTTACTTTTTCAGAAACCATAAAAGTTATATATCAGAAATACAAAGCATACACATACTAAAACACAGAAAAGATCATTGCCCAGCGACGAGACATTGACAGGGAATTAATTTCTTCATAGTAGTGATTTGAATGGCATCTTTAAAAACATTGTCATCTTAAAAAGAACAACAAAAACACAGTTTCCAGTTAAAAATCTAGCCTTTTTCTACATTTCATTGCACATTTTAGAAAATGTGCAATGAAATGTGCCACAAAGGGGATACAGTTGTGGTTCAGCAGTTGCAGGTAAAAAAGAGCTGGACGTACTTGCCTAAAATTTTACTTTTTTTAAATGGGTTTTAAATAAAGGGATCTGGGCATTTCATATTATTTACAGAGGAACATAAAATGGAGCATATCCAGCCACAGGATGCTAACAGTTTGCCTTTATGACTTCCCCTTGGTACTACAAGTAACAGATGAAAAAGGTTCAGTCTAAACCTGGTGAGTAGGTATCACTCATATGCAGATATGGGCAGGGTCAAGTATGGTTCCATATCTAGGGAGGTTTTAAGCATCAGGTGTAACCGGACACTAGGCTTCAACAATTCTTTCTCCTCCCTATCCATAGTTTTGTTGAGAAGAAAAGAGTGTTTTACGAGTGTTATATCCTTTCTGGTTATACCTTCAGGTTTTATGAATAAATCCAGACGTCCCAGGTCACTGAAACAGGTTATTAGATACTTAATCCAGGGGATTTTAGTCCTATGATCCAAGTTTAAAATATCCCTCATAAGATTATGTGTAAGACCTAGATGCTTGTTGAGCCAACATTGAAGCCAAAAAGTCAACGGGTGTAAGGCCAGAGTGTCATTTATGTAGGACAAACCAGTTTCTTCATGGACTGACAAGTTCGCTGTTCCCTTTGGGACGCTCAGTAATTGTTTTAAGAAGTTATTTTCAGTCACCTGGAGGCCTACAAGGCCAGTGTATCCCCAAATGTCACTCACGTAACTGGCTATAGATATACTTTTGGCTCGATATATTTTTAACAATGCTGCCACTGGTCGATTGCCCATTTTTCTGGCAAATCTGAAAAGTGCAGCGTTTGCCCTAGTGAATTTGCCCCTTTTTTTATTTAAAAGTGCTGCCCAGTTTAGCCGGTGATCTAAAAGAACACCCAAATAGGAGAAAGTTGAACAGTTGGGCACTTTAGTTCCATTCACCACAAAGCTGTATTTCCTATTGGAACTCGCCCCCACCTGCATCACATAGGATTTGGTGTTGTTTATGGCCAGATCTCGCTTGGTCATAAATCCGTTAGAGGTGTCAAGTAGAATTTGTAGACCCTTAGGAGTGCGGGCGAGGAGGACTGCGTCGTCCGCATAAAGCAAAACGGGCAGTCCTCTATCTCCCACATAAGGGTAATCGGCACCTGTGTCCAGCAAAACTCCTTCTAGGTTGTTAACGTATAAGTTAAAAAGAAAGGGCGCTAAAATGCACCCTTGTCGTACCCCCCTTTCTGTGTTAAAGTTCCTGGATACCTTCAGGGCTATTGTAAATCTGATATTGGCCTTAGTATCTCTGTGAAGGTCCCTTAGGAAGTGCACCAGGGATCGCTCCACCCCCATGGCCTCCATGGACTGCCACAACTTTCCTCGGTTGACACAGTCAAAAGCCAAGGAAAGATCCATGAAGGCCATTTAAATCGTCCCAGGGCGGGCAATGGTGTATTTACCCAAGATCAGATAAAGGTTAAGGCATTGGGCCGTTGTCGAGTGACCTGGGCGGAACCCATACTGGATGTCCGAGATTATTTTATGCTCCTCAGTCCAGGTACTCAGTCTCTTTAAAATGGCTCCCCCTATAACCTTTACTACTGAATCAATCAGCGAAATCGGCCCATAGTTCACCACGCAGTTACGGTCCCCTTTCTTGTAGACTGGTACTATTGTGGAAACTCCCCAGGATTTTGGGCATCCTTCCTTGGCCGCTGCGTTACCCACTGCGGTCAAGATCAGGGCCCAGAAAGAGGGATTAGATTTCAAAAGATCTGGAGGGATTCCATCCGGACCAGGGGCCTTTTTATGTGTGAGTTGATTTATAGCCACCTCTATCTCCTTCAAAGAAAACATCACTGCTTCGCTCCCTAGATTCTTGATGGGTGTGACTGGCAGAGTCGTCTTGCTCGTGGCACCAGATGCTGCCAAAGCTTATGCCCTGTAGTCTTCATGTGGCAAACAGCATATTGATAGTAAAACTGTATTTATTGCACAAATAAAAACGTCTAAATCTCCCTGTCAACATCTTTGATTGACTAAAATATAGGGCATGATCATAATGAATAATATTACTATGATTGACTATGTCGCACACCCTAAACATGCTCGTATTTGGACTCCTTTAATAGACTTGGTTGATGGGGGTCATGATATCCCCTTGTAAGACCAATGAGGCTAAGAAGTGTCTAACCATACAACTCTATTTCCAAAGCATGTGTCCACTTGATATACACAGTGGGCCTCATTTATGAAAAATGACGCATCGCTGCGTGAAAGCAGAGATGCTTTACTTTTCAGTATGCACTCCTTGCATCACACCTGATGCCTCATATTTAATATATGATGCATCATGTCGCAAGGAGTTACAGATACGTCTGTATTTATGACGTATCTGTAAGCGCAAAAGTGACGCATTGTTGTAGTGTGTCACAAAAGTGACACAACTCCAGCAATGCGTCCTTTCATATGGGGAAAGCCCCATGTGAAAGGGCCTGTGTCAGTCTTAAGCCTGCTGTGAGGCAGGCGCAAGATTTTGACGCAACGGCGTCCTAGAAGTGGCGCAGTGAAATCTTATAGATTTCACTGCGTCACTTTTACGAGACTTTTGTGGGGGAACGCCCCCCTGCATACATTATACCTGGCCCAGGTATAATGTAGCGCAGGGGTTTACAAAGTGATGCATCTGCTTAGATGTGTCACTTTGTAAATAGTGCGCAACAGGAGGCATGTTTTACGCCGCCAATGCGTCACAAAAAGTGAAGCATCAGAAGCGCAAAACTGACGCAAGGCCTCATAAATGAAGGCCGCGTCCTTTCACATGGGGCAAGCCCCATGTGAAAGGGCCTGCGTCAGTCTTACGCCTGCTGTGAGGCAGGTGCAAGATTTTAATGCAACGGCATCCTAGAAGTGGTGCAGTGAAATCTTATAGATTTCACTGTGTCACTTCTACGAGGCTTTTTGCTAGGGAACAACCCCCTGCATACATTATACCTGACGCAGGTATAATGTAGCGTATGGGTTTACAAAGTGACACATCTGCTTAGATGCGTCACTTTGTAAATAGTGCAAAAAAGTGACGCATTGGAAGCGCAAAACAGACGCAAGGCCTCATAAATGAAGGCCTGTATGTTTTGCTGTGTCATTTTCCAATTTGTAGATCTCTACACGTCTTCTGAGACCTATGTTTGAGCCATGTCCCACTGTCTACGGTACCCAATTTTTGCATGAAGTAATCCTGCTCTATACATTATGCAATCTTTCTGTGAATTAGTATAATGTATCTTTTTATTCTGGGTTGTGGCAGTGAGATTTTGTTCATGTAGGAATGGTCCTTTACTTGGCTTTGTTTTGCACTGTGTCCTGACTCATTAATAAAAACGTATTTAAAATAACTGACAGGCACAAGTGTGCAAAAGGAGGGACATGGAAGAGGGTAGTTATGGTTGACAAGCATGTGGAATAGAGGCTAGGAATCCAGGGATAATGAGACCTACTGCCATGAACAATCAAAAAACGTGGAGAAGAAGTGATGCAGAGGAGAGAAACTGAATCGTGCATGCCAGAAAAGGAAACAAGTCTATGGCTCTCTTCAACACATACATGGCTACACTTGCCTAAAAACTAATTTGCCCCCAAATCAGCTACTATGTGTATGCAGATGACATTAAAACATACATCCAGAAGAACCCAGGAAGGTGTAAGTAAGTGCACAATTTCCTCTATCAAGTGTATATAAAGATCAAATGGTTATACCTATAACTGAATTACACAAAAATTGAGATCCTTCTCATTGGCCTCTAACCCCTGATATAATGGTCACAATAAGGCCACTCTTTCCTGGCCCTCTTCCCACCACCATGTCAGGCTGAAACTCATGGGTCATCTTCGCCTATAAATTTTCCTTCTCACAAGACGGTGTTCTTATATTCCCAGCCTCTGCAAGAATAGCCATTATGACACAGACAAGATCAGATTTCTGTTATCATAGCTTTGGCCCTCTCTCCCACCAGGTGCTGCAATGGAGTCTATGGTGGTTGCCCAGCCAAAATATTGCCTAAACTACAAAGAGCAAAAAACATTAATGTGCACTGTATCTTTAAATTGAAGGTCTATGACCAAATAAACCAAATTCAAAATTCACTCCACTGGCTACAGGTCAAACAAAGGATTACATTTAAAACCCCTTGCTTCGTACAGAAGGTCCTGCTTGGTCCAGCCCGTGGCTATCTTATCTGGCTTTATCCTTGTAAAAAATTGGAATAACATTATTTGGGGGGTGTGAGAACTCACATCGAATAATGATCACAATCCTTGTCAGGTGAACCACAAAAGTCACTATAATCACCTGTGCGCAGCCATTTGGTAGCTTGACACACAAGCACTCACACACATGCAGTCAGGCTTAACTTAGAGGCGCTGTGTAAAGTATTTCTGGAGCACTCAAACAGTAATAAAATGAAAACACAGCAAAAGAACACTATAAAACCAATTTAGAAAAATATAGTAACTGTTAATAAATACAATGACACCACAACAGCAAAAATCCAATCTGTAGAACATGAGTTATAAGTTTTTAAAGTTTATAGTAGAAATAGCACCGAGAAGCGTGAAGCTCCAACTGCGGAAATTTGTCCGTATTGGAATTGGACAAAGTCACCAGTTCAGGCTGACTGCGATGAGCGCGAGACAGAGACAGTGTCGAGTTTGGCCGGTGGGGATTTTTACCTTCTGTCCTTGCTGAGAGGTCTACCTGATGTTGCTTTGTGGAGCTCTGCATCACTTGGCATCAGATCCGGTAAAGCCGACGAGTAGGAGCTGTGCAGTGCTGCTGGGCTCAGCATCGATCTGCATTGGATCTGGTGAAGCGTTCAGGCAGGATCTGCATGGTGTGGCTCTGCTAGGCTTTTCCACCTTGGCTTCAGATTCAATGAAGCCCTCAGCTGCTTGCAACGCTCTGCGGGGCTCTATGTTGCTCAACATCAGAGGGGCAAATCGTTGAATTAGAAGCTACTTGTCTTTGCATGGCTCTGCATCGCTTGATGTCAGATTGGATTGAAACTTCAGTTAGGCAGGGAGAAGTATACTCTTACTCCTTCTAAGGGTCCAGGAACTTGAGGGTAACACTTGGTGGTCATGACTCACTCGCACAAAGGCCATTAGAGGGGTCCAGGTCAGGTCCGGTCGGTATCGGTCAGCTGAAAAGCAGGACAGACCTCTGGAATCTTCTTGAGTCCCTGTAGCTCAAACAGCAGGAGGTCCCCTCACTGGCCTCTTATACAAGATATAAGATTTATGCAACATACAAGGTAATTCCAGGAAAGGTGAATTCAGAGATAATAGGTCGTTAAATGCAAAACACTGAGGGGATGCCACACAAAATATGGGCATTTCAAACAATCCTGTCAGTCTGACTGGACATCTTTAGGTCAGCCTCCCAGAACTCTCTCTCGCATCAAGACTGAATTATTTGGAGGAAGGTCTCTAAACTAAGAAGTCTCTCCTATCTTGAACTCACTCTTATTGTATCTATATCGTAGCACCAACATCATATAAGTTAACAAACCCATTTCTTCCACCAAGTGTTTACATCAAGCTGACTTTAAAAGGCCAGTAGATCCCACCCCTCTCCTTTTCCTTAAGTGTTCAGTAACTTCCTTAAGTAAATGAGCACCTTGAACAATTATGAATTAAGTAAAAAATAAATTAAAGTGGAATGAGATAGAGTCATTCTGTGAGTGTGCTAGTATTATCCAGAAAAGCGGAGCCAAGGGATGTATGACATCACAACGCATGCTTTTACCACGCATGCTTTTACGTCGCATGTTTTACAACGCATGCCTTTACAACGCATAGTGTTGAGGGGTGCTGGATAGTGAATAGTTTAATTTACTATTCCAACTCCAGTCCCCGTGGATAGTAGGGAAGGTGTTGGATAGTAAATTAAATCTATTCCTATCCTAGAGCGCCCCCCAGCGCAATGCGTTGTAATGGTTTGCGTTGTAAAAGTTGCGATGTAAAAGCACTGCGTGGTAAAAGTTGCGTTGTAAAGGATGTTTCCCGGAGCCAAGTATATTATGTGGATAATTGCCTGGATTGGCATCAAATAAGAGGATGTAAAACCCTATCATGGAAGTAATCCACTTCATCTCTGCTTTCTTCCTGTATTGTCAGTGTGCTTTTTTGACAAAAACATGTGTATGTGTAAATGGGATCATTAGAGTGTTAACATATTTACTGAGGCTCATTGTGACTATGATCCAAAGACATCCCTCCCACCTAGCACCGAAAACATTACATTTTCAAAGAGATCACAGGTGGCACCCTTTTATTTACTCAGTGGCAGTGTATAGTATGCATTTGAATGTTTAAAACAAGGTAACTTGTTTGTTTTATATTGTTGGAGCATTCTAAGCTCAATTATTACTTGAAGTGTGAAAGAAAAACAAGTGACTCACAAAGAGTGAAACAGACGTTTATGAACCTCATTTCACAAGCTGTGGTATTTGAGGAGGTAATATTACACCGGCTAACTGCCGATGGATAGCAATCATGGTCACATGTAAATAAAACAGAATGTGGGAAATATAGAAAATATGGAAATGCAGACAGAAGTCAGATACGAAAAAAAGCATTCAACTGGGTGTAATGAAGACAATAAAGAACTGAATGACAGATGCACGGTGAAATACGTTCCCGGCGCCGAGGATGAAAGATCGTGCATACAAAAACAAAATGAACGTGGCTAGAGGAAAAAAGACAGAGGAGGAAACACAAAAGCGAAGTCGTGAGGGAAGTGCGTACAGTGTAACCAAAGATGCGACTGAGAAAATGTTTTAGCAGCAGATAGTAGGGGGGGGGGGAGGTGAGTCTCAGATGCAAAAGCCAATAGACGGCTGCAAGGAGTCGGGATAGATGTAATGAATTGCGTCCAGAGATAATGATACAACAGTGAGGAGAATGTGTTTCTGGAGTGGGAACTGATGAGAGGCGCAGAGGGGTGAAGTAGCAGGGCAGGAAAAGGCTGACTGTGGGAGAGGGAACGGAAACAGGAGAGAAAGGCATGAAGCTGACCGCTGACTGCGATAACTCTGCTTTTAATGAGTTCCCAGGGTGCTTTGATCGTTGCATTTTTTTTCTGAGGACAAATTGCATGCTCAACTTTTTCAGGTCTGTTCTTTCCGAATCCCTTGGCTCGCCTTGTAATACAGTCTTCTCTCACCTCTCTAGTCCCAGGCTCTGTAGTGTCCTGCTGGACACGTTCTGGTGTTTCAGCAGGCACTAGTTTTACCAGCCACTCCTTTGAGGGCTGGCTACACTCACAACCCACATCCATCAAATACAGGCAGCATGAGTGATGTGGGCCTGTTAATAAAAGAGCCCGAGTTCAGGTGCTCGTGGTCAGTTAACCAAGCATACTCAATGTGTCTGCGTCACTCATTTCAGTAGCATGTGGTCCTAGGGCCCACAACTCTACAATGGCGACGAGTGGCTCTTACCCGCATGTGAGCTATCAGCCGCCTCGCGTTCCCTTGTGGGGAGAAAAGTAAGCAGCACTTAAGGCACCTCAATTATAACCTGCCCAGGAAGAGGTCGGCAAGCAGAGCTGTTGGAAGAGGCCTACGAGTACCGAGTGCTGCCTCCCCCAGGTGAGGTATGCAGCACTGTCACATGCCTGACGTGGAGCAGTAATCTGCCTGCGCAGTGCTGGGAAGAGACATGGCTGCCTGGTGAGTGGCAATCCCTGGCTTGTGCAGGTGGCTGAATGTTGGGGAGGCACTCCGCCAGCAAGAGGGCTGAGGTCGCACAAGCCCTGAAAGTCTGGACTGTCACTGCCTGCATCACCCTGCTGCCTATCACCAGCCACCGAGCCGGCATTGCCCCTACTACCTCGCCTTTCACGGTTCAGCGCACGTGCTGCACCTCACCTGCCTGTGATGCAAGTGAGAAGTGCGGTGACATTGCCAACAATGAAGGGCATGAATCGAGGCTGCACCTGCCATGATCAAGCCCCTGCCACACCCGTAGAGCTGCAGCTATTAGGCCCAGGAGCTGCCGCAATCTATGAGTGCCCAGAGCCACTTACAGAGCGGCGAGAAAGCAAGCCGTCCTGCCACCCACTCAGCCTGAAGCGCACCACGAGGGGTGTGGGAAATGAGCCGGCTCGAAGGGTAGAATAACGAACAGCTCATGTAAAGCACAAGCTGCCCAGTGTCCACCACCACAGGGAAGTGAGGAGATCTGTGTGGGTGGGCTAGTATCCTGAATAGAGGAGACCTCCCCTGCCAAGCATCTGCCTACCTTGCATCGGTGCCTGTGTGGGCGAGAACACCTGTGGCATGAGAGCAGGTGCCGGGAATTTGAGTGAGAGTGTGCAGCACCTTCAGTCCCTTCAGTGGGAGGCCCGCAACATAGGCAAGCCGTCGAGGCCCATGCTCGGAACAGCGCTGCACCACCTAAAAGCTGATAGTCACACCACGCCCCGGAGAACCCAGAAGGGAGCTCACGATGAGAAGAGGTGCGGCCGCATTAGAGAGAAGCGACCCCTATACCCCTTCCATGCAAGGCCCCTAGCAAGGTGTGTGCAATGTCTCGGCAATTGAAGATACCTCTGCCAGTGATAGGCAGATTCTCGTGGTTTACTATGTCAACATAGCAGCACCACTTACCGGTGAAGGTCATGGGAGATGGCCTTGACTGGGAACAACAGCGAGTGAAGACGGGGTCGGGGTGATAGCCCCAAGGACACTGCCAAGAGTCCAGCTAAAGTAGTGGAACAGATGCAGAGCCCCGGAGGAAGAAAAGGGGCTCGGCAGCCAAGTCAAAAATGAGTAAACATAAAAAGAGGCAGTGCCTGTGACGAGCAGCACAGTCCGCAGCATCAAGAAGGATGGCCCTGACAAGAGAGGGGGCAAGAAGGGGGGCTTGGGGGGGCAGCCGACCAAAGGGAGGCCCCCCCCCCTTCCCGGCGGTTTCGGAGGGGTGGCTGATTAGCAGCCCTGCCTGCGGGTTTTTTTGTAATTTGGGCTGCTTTTACTACTAGGGGCAGCCCAAGGATAAATTCACGGGGCTCCTCCTCCCGGCCACCATTTTAGGCTTGGTGACCTGGTGGCCAGGAGCAGTTAGGAATTTTTTCGTAGTTCAGTGTTCTTAGTGTTCATTTCAATAGACATGGCAGGGGAAGATTAACGCGTTTTGGAGGCGATTCGCCTCCTTAGCGAAGCGGGCAGGTTGGACCTCGTTATTGGGGACGTCCCTGGGCCGTCTCGACCGCAGCGTCAGGCCTCAGCTGGTGTGGCCGCAGTGGTGGCGGCCTGTCTTACACCAAAACGTTCCAGAAGGAAAGGGGTAAGTGAACGGGGCCATTCTCGTGTGAAGAAAACGGCCCTGGGTGTGAAGGTGCGGCGGTTGGGAGAGGGTGCTCCAGGCTTTGAGCTAGCGGTTGTGCCGGTTGCTGTTGGGCCCTCCGCCGCGTTGCCGGTAAATGTGGCGGGAGCGCCTGAGGCTGGTGAAGTATCGGCGCCTCACGGGAGAGTGGCGTCTGCGCAGACACAGCGTGGGAGCAGGGGGGCGCGGCGCGGGGGCCAAGAAGCGCTCGGCGTCTGCCTCTACGGTGCGCGAGCAATGGATTCCAGCGGGAGGGGCTGAGGGAGTTTTGCCGGCTCCGGCGGTTTTATCGGGTGCTCGCTTTGAGCCGGTTCTGCCACCGGCGAGTGGGCAGGCCAGGCCTTTTGTTTCTCCGGCTAGGCATTCTGTGTATAGAGTTTTGCCTTCTGGGGTAGAGGAGGGTTCACCGCAACAGACCCCCATTTGAGGCCACGCGAACGGACGCTAACAGACATCAAATCAAGGAATAGGAGGTCATCAATGCCCCTATCTACCTACAGTGGGAAGCTAGAACTACCAAATCATAAGGTGCAACCCAAAGCAACTCCAAGTGCGATTCGTTATCACGGCTGACTGCAGACGCAATATCATATATGGTAGATTTCCAATCAAACCACGTGTGTTCCTTCCGAAAGCAATACCTTACAGCAGATCAATACATCGTGAATGACGATTCAAGTAACATAAAGGAATAAATCATAGGCTCGGATTGCTATCCCTTAAGGATACGACACTATTCCAAAATATCCTCATACAGAGATAGAATTTAGACCCAGACTTATCCGCAAGCACATCCATTTGGGAAATATCAAGTGGTTCTCCAGAAGAAGGCGTGAATACGCCGAAACGCGCGTAGAGACAAATCAATAACTCCACTTGTTTGGTCTTTTTACCTGTTTTTTAAATATGTATATAAATTGAAATTATCGCTATTTATAATATTGTTATTTGTAACATCCATGAGAAAGTAATTGTATGATTTTTTAACTGTGTCAATGATTTGATTAAATATTGTTTGTATTTTTTAATAAATTAACCATGAATAATACTTGTTCTTATTGTCAATAATTTTATGTGCACTACTTTAGGTTATCTATTATTTGGCTACAACAATTGATGTTCCTCAGTACCTGTTATTCTCACAGGACCGATTAGTTGCCTAGGATAAGTTATTTTTATAGTAGGGGAGGGTTCAGTCAATCTTCCCCCCCCCAGTTTCTCCCCTGCTAGACAGGGTCATTTGACACATGATGAGGGTGCTGGTTTTCATGCAGAGATTAATGACCCTCAAATTAATTTGGAAGCTCCTTTTAGCCCCTTGTTATTCTCTCCAGCTGCATCTTGTAGGGAGGAGGTAGTTTCTGTGCGTAGTGGCTCTGTGGGGGAGGGGGAATGGGCACAGGTTGGGGGATGGGGGGTGATGTTGTGCAGCCTCCAGGTCAGGATTTTGGGGTTTTGCATTCTTCCACTCAATTGGTGCCTTCCACTGGGGTTGGCTCTCAGTATGTTTCCATGGTCTCGGCTGGTGTTCCTATCCGGTTGGGTGAGCAGTCGCAAAATATTAGGAGTAGGTCTTGGGAGGGGTTGGATGTTTTTCCCTCTTGGGCAGAAGGGCTTCATGAAGGGAGCAGTGATATAGGTTGCAAGGATATGGATTCGCAAAAGGGTTTGGGTGTCATTTTGAAGTTTCCAGGATTAAAGGTGGGGCGTAGGGGGGGTAAACAGAGTGGTCACGAACAGGTTCATTGTGAGCCTGGGGAAGGTAGTGTTCCTGTGGTAGGTCCAGCGTCGGCCATAGTACAGGAAATGTTAGATTGGAGTAGTGGTAATGAGGAGATTGCTCCTTCTCCTGCTATGCGCAGTGTTTCCTTTCAGAAAAAGGTCCCAATTTTTCAGAGTGGTGAGCAGGTACAGGGGCAACAGTCTTTAGGTTGTAGGGTAGTGGGGCCTGGTGAATTTGGTGTTTTTGGTAGTAAGGGAGCCGGCACATCAGTCCAGCCTTTTTCTTTACAGGGTAGGGCGAGTCGTGGAGCAGCGGACTCGGTAGGGCGAAGTGCGACCCAAGTGCGCCGAGGTGAAGGGAGGGTGGAGCCTAGCGCGGCACATTCCGTACCATCGAGGGATCCCGGCGCCGCCAGCAGATGCAGGTCAGGCGCGACCTCGCTGGCCCCAACGTCTTCTCAACATCAGCGGATGGAGTTACCTGTGGATACTTTCATTAAGAGTGGTAGGCGTGTTGAGGAGTACCGGCGAGTACAGTCGGCTCCCCCGCCAATGGTTCAGGAAAGGGTTGGTAAGACCCAGACAGGTGTCCAGAGTTATGAGAAAGCAAGTAAAAATGTATTGGTGGGCCCTCCAAGGATGGAGGAGTCTTTGGTTTTGGACTATGATGATGAGAGTCCTGAAGAAGGTGAATTGCGTGATGAGGGCACAGGGGGGGACAATTTCATGCTTCTCATAGTCTTTTACAGGCACCAGTGGTGGTGCGACCCAAGATGGCGGTGTCTGGACCAGGACGAGAGCGCGGCCCCTCGGTGAAGGTTCCTCGAATGGTGGACAATGTGGAGCATTTGGAATGGAGATCCGGTCCGGGACAAGCCCCGTTGTTACGTCCAGGTGAGGTTTTCGCACCACGGGCCAGACCAAAAATGGTGTCTGTGGGCACAGGGGGGGAAATGTTGTCAATGGATAAGGAGGGCAGGCTCCACAAAGGTCATTACGTGAAGGATCAGGGTGTAGGTTCGAGTGATGGTGAAGGTAATCTGGGCACCAAGGTGGAGAGTGGTATGAATACAGAGGCTGTTGAAATCGTCAAGGATTCTCTTCATAGTAAGGAGTTAAAGATACTTATGGTTTGGATGTTTTTTGGAGCCTTTAGAGTTTCAGAGTTGTTAGGTTCTAAAATGCATGGGGGGGGGTGTTATGGAGGGATGTTCATTTTTCTGAAAAGGGGGTGCACTTATGGCTATCTCAATCTAAAATTGACCAAAGGCATATGGGTAAAGGTATTTGGTTGGAGGCACTCTCCCCTTCTGCGACATGTCCTTTGTTGTGGGCGTGACGTTTGTGGGTTTTGTCTGGAGGGTTTTTGGAAGCTGGTGTGTTCCAACATAAAGATAGCTCCAGGGTTACAGACTATCAGTTACGCATGGTGCTGAGGAAAGCGTTACGCCATATTGGTCTTGATGATAAACTTTATAGGGTACACAGACAAAATATCGATTTTTAAATATCGATATACCAAAATATCGAAGTTTAAATATCGATATACAAAAATATCGAAGGTAAGTAATATCGACAGTCTAAATATCGATATTGGTATGATATCAGTAATATCGAAGCTGTAAATATCGATGTTAACAATATCGAAATTAATAACTTTGATGTTACTAATATCAATTTTTAAATACATTTAGTGTATATTATATTGTATTTATTATGTTTTATTATTTATTTTTAATGTAATTTAATTAAATATTGTCTTTTACTACTGTAGCGGGTTGTGGGTTTATAGGGGAATAGGGTGGGAAGTAATTTAATTATGTTAAATTAATTATTATTAGTAGGAATTATTAATTAATTAATTGAGAATTAATTTTTAATTATTTTTAATTAATTGATTAATTGATAAATATGTTCTGTAGCGGGTTATGGGTTTATAGGGGAATAGGGTGGGAAGTAATGTAATAATAATTAATTAATTGATATATGTTTGTACATATTTTAATTAATAATTAATTGGTAATTCATTTCTATTAATTAGTTAATTAATTATTATAATTTTTTTGCATATTTATAATTATTAATTAGTTGGTAATTAATTATTATTAATTATTTTATCACATTAATTATAGTAACTTTTTATATATAATTTATTGTTATTCTTAATTAATTAATTGGGCAAAATAATATTAATTATTAAATTAAATTAATTACAGCAAATGTGCTAATATATTTACTTTATTGTTATTGTTAATTAATAATTAATTGGTAATTAAATAATATTAATTAATTTTGGGTACAGGGGTATTTTTAGGGTTCAGGGTCAGTTTTCAGTTCATGGGTACAGGGGTATTTTTAGGGTTCAGGGTCAGTTTTCAGTTCATGGGTAAAGGGGTATTTTTAGGGTTCAGGGTCAGTTTTCAGTTTTTGGGTTAAGGGGTATTTTTAGGGTTTAGGGTCAGTTTTCAGTTTTTGGGTAAAGGGGTATTTTTAGGGTTCAGGGTCAGTTTTCAGTTTTTGGGTAAAGGGGTATTTTTAGGGTTTAGGGTCAGTTTTGGGTTTTTGGGGTACAGGGATATTTTTAGGGTTCAGGGTCAGTTTTGGGTTTTTGGGGTACAGGCGTACAGGGTAAAAACAAAAAAATATTACATTACATTAAATAAATTAGATGAAAAAAATTAAAATTACTTTAAATGTTTAAGTATTTTATTAATTTTAAATGTATATGTATTAGTTTTAATTTTGTTTTAATATTTTTATTTAATACTTGTAAAATTATATGTATTTAATTATTATTTTTACATTATTATTAATACATTTAAAAAAACGATATTTTTGATTCCGATATTTTTGTACTTCGATATTATTTTTTCGATATTTTTGTACTTACCTTAATGAAGATAGGATTCCGATATTTTTGCTGTCGATATTTTTGCTCCGATATTTTTGCATGTCGATATTCTGTCTGTCGATATTATGTCAGACATTCCTTTATAGTACCCATTCTTTTCGGATTGGGGCTGCATCAGAGGCCAGTAATAGAGGATGGTCACGTGAAGACATCATGAGTTTAGGGCGCTGGTCTTCTAATTGTTTTCAGCGCTATGTACGTACTGCAGCAGGAGAAGCGCCTGCGTCCTCCGCTATGTCTTAACCACTTGGCTGCTAAGGCAATATTTTACTATTCATTAAAATCTGATACTGCTTTTCTTTTTCAGGTTCTGTTGCTGGTCCCCGTTCTGCAGTTATGACCATATGGATCGTTGGGCACTCTTTTGTCAAACGTGCCCATGTTCAAGCACGTTCCAGTTATTTTGGTTCCCAGTTGGGTTTCAATGATCGTTTGTTTAATGTTATTTGGAAGGGGAAAGGGAGTATGCTTTGGAAAGAGTTGATTCCAGCCTTGAATTCCTGGTTGCTTGGGGAGACGTGTCCTGATGTTCTTGTTATTCATCTTGGTGAGAATGACTTATGTGCGGTTAAAGGTGTGGTTCTCCTTAGGGCTATGAAGAAAGGCTTGTCCCTTTTGAAACAGCAGTGGTCAGGCTGTCATGTGCTCTGGACGGAGTTGATACCGCGGAGGTTGTGGAGAGGTGCGATTAAACCCAGGGCGATTGACAGAGCACGTAAGAAGGTGAATCTTGAGGTATCCAGGTTCTGCAGAGGTTTGGGTTTTGGTCGAGTGTCGCATGGCGATATTCGATATGATTCTTTGGAATTTTTCAGAGGTGATGGGGTTCACCTCTCCAGGATTGGAATGTACTTATACCTTTTGGAGTTGAGAGAAGTGTTGTCTAGATGTTTGCAGATTCAAAATGTCAGGGGTTAAGTTTAGTTAGCTGTGTGTTGTGCCATTCCTGTTTTGGGGGGCAGAAAGAGGGGGTATGTTTTCCCCCCCCCCTTTCTGGGTGGCGGAAATTGGTGGTGTTTGCCAGGATTGGCAGGATTGTAGTTGGCATTGGTAGATTTGGGACATTGGCAAGAGGATTTGGGTAGGATGAGTTGTTGGGGTGTTTTCATAGTTCGGGGTGTCGGGAGTTGCTGGAGGGCGAACTAGGGAGTTTGTGTTATGGTTTCAGGGATTGGGTGTGTTGTATTTATTATGCGGGGTTATTGCATTGTTTGAATTGTAATAATGCTATGTATGGGTGGGGGCGGGTTTGATGACGTTTTAGGGGCGGGATTTGTAATTGGGGGTTAAGGTAATATTCTATTTAGTGAGGTTTAGTTTTGTAAGGCGTTTGGCCGAGGTTTTAAGTTATGTAAATGTGCTCCTGTTTCAATAAAGCGGCCTTTTTCACACACAATCTTGGTCTGGTGGTCTGCTTACTCCCCCCACCCCTCCCTCCCAAGGGGGGCTTGGGGGGGGGGGCAGCCGACCAAAGGGAGGTCCCCCCGGGCGGTTTGGGAGGGGCGGGTGGGGCTGATTAGCAGCCCTGCCTGTGGGGTTTTTTGTAATTTTGGCTGCTTTTACTACTAGGGGCAGCCCAAGGATAAATTCACGGGGCTCCTCCTCCCGGCCACCATTTTAGGCTTGGTGACCTGGTGGCCGGGAGCAGTTAGGAATTTTTCCCACCCTCCCTCCCTTATTTATTTATATGTATATATATATAGATATATATATTATTCTGGGTTTTGCCCCTCCCCCTTTTTTCGAGGGTTTTTTCCATTTTCTTCCCGTTTTTGTTATTTTGGCTGTCCGTTATTGTTGGGACAGGTGTATATGGTTTTTTTTTATTGTATCTTGTCGCTTAGAGCAGGTGCAGTGCGGAAATTGGTGGTGTTTGCCAGGATTGGCAGGATTGTAGTTGGCATTGGTAGATTTGGGACATTGGCAAGAGGATTTGGGTAGGATGAGTTGTTGGGGTGTTTTCATAGTTTGGGGTGTCAGGAGTTGCTGGAGGGCGAACTGGGGAGTTTGTGTTATGGTTTCAGGGATTGGGTGTGTTGTATTTATTATGCGGGGTTATTGCATTGTTTGAATTGTAATAATGCTATGTATGGGTGGGGGCGGGTTTGATGACGTTTTAGGGGCGGGATTTGTAATTGGGGGTTAAGGTAATATTCTATTTAGTGAGGTTTAGTTTTGTAAGGCGTTTGGCCGAGGTTTTAAGTTATGTAAATGTGCTCCTGTTTCAATAAAGCGGCCTTTTTCACACACAATCTTGGTCTGGTGGTCTGCTCACTCCCCCCACCCCTCCCTCCCAAGGGGGGCTTGGGGGGGGGGGCAGCCGACCAAAGGGAGGTCCCCCCGGGCGGTTTGGGAGGGGCGAACTGGGGAGTTTGTGTTATGGTTTCAGGGATTGGGTGTGTTGTATTTATTATGCGGGGTTATTGCATTGTTTGAATTGTAATAATGTTATGTATGGGTGGGGGCGGGTTTGATGACGTTTTAGGGCGGGATTTGTAATTGGGGGTTAAGGTAATATTCTATTTAGTGAGGTTTAGTTTTGTAAGGCGTTTGGCCGAGGTTTTAAGTTATGTAAATGTGCACCTGTTTCAATAAAGCGGCCTTTTTCACACACAATCTTGGTCTGGTGGTCTGCTCACTCCCCCCCACCCCTCCCTCACAATGAGTGCACCGACTGTCAACCCTAGCAAGTACAGCATGGCCAGAGTATGGTGACACTGCCTGTCTCCCTAAAGGAGGGAGCGAGCATTGTGCAACTCCTAGTGGCAAGCCACAGCAGAGACAGGTGTGAATGTAGAGCAGACCCTGAGGAAATGTTTAGCGTGGTCCAAATGCAGGATGGAGACCCTATACTTCTCCACTGCACCTGCTTGAGGAAAGAGCAAAGGAGTTGCAGTGTCCCGGCAGTTGGTTGACACCGCATGTCATTACCTGCCGGTGAGGGGACCCTCATTACAGCATGCACCTGCAGCACCGCCTAGCAGTCAACTGTTGCACTGCACTTTGACTGAAAAATTCGTCAGCCCAACGGGACAAACAGAATATAGCTGAAACGCTGCAAATTGCACCAATTCATGCCTTGCAGCACAGCACAGAACTATCAGCCACCCTTGGTGCCTGCTGAGGCCGAGATTTAAAAAAAGGTAAGAGCTGCAGAGCGTTAAGAAGAGGGGCTGCAGTGTACGTACAGGCGAACTGCGGTACTGCACTAGAGCACAGAAGTCTGCAAATAAACTGCCCTATCTGAACAATAGTGATCCATACAAGAATGCCCTGCTACCCCCGATCACCAAAGAACCTGCTGGGTCCTGTGACCTCACCTCTGTCAGCCAATACAGCTACTAGTAGAGAATCTAGTCAACCAGAAACACACTCAGCACTCCACACACCCCCAGTGGTCTCTTGCCACCACTTCAAGCTGCCTGGGCAGAGAAGACAGGCTAGCTGACTTTCTCCTGTAAGGCGTAGGAGAGCATGCACGCCCGAGTGGCAATTTGCCACCACCCCAAGTGAGAAGACGCAAGCATACAGGTAGCTGACCAATAGCACCCTCAAAGAGCCTATGTAATTCACAGAGAGAGACTTGTTGCCTGACAGGCACCCAGCACTCCCCAGAGAAGAGAGGGTAGTAAAGGCCATGTGTGGCCTGAACTCAGGAAGAGAGCTTCTGCATCTTAACTGCAGAAGCACAGCCCTGCAGTGTGCCAAAGATGGCACAGTGTCCTCCCTCACACTGCCTCGAGATGGTGTCAACAGTGGCGCAATACGGGCAAGAGGAGAGTCACACACTCCAATTGGCAAGCTGCCACCACAGCACATGCAGAAAAGACATGCAACATATGGCCGCATGCCACACCACACTGAAAACAAGACAGAGAATGGCATGATGCCCCATTGTGAAGAAGAAATGAGAAGATGAAGAGAGAAAGGAGTTTGACCAGATCAGTCACACTAAAGAACTGGATGACCATTGATACACAAGATCACACGGTCAATAGAGATAAGACCCTGCAGATGCAAGCCAGCCACCAAGGGGGAGTGACATCTTTGACAACAGCATAGAGGGAGAACCAAACATAAGCAGCAAGTAAGCACAAGCTGCGTCTCTACCTCATGCTTCCAAGGGCGACAGTCAGTTCCCAAGTGTTGGCTGCTTGAGACGGATGGCAACCCGACTCATAATCGTAGATGCCGAGGGAGAAGTACGAGGACTCGTAGAGTGCACTCACAGACAAAAGAAAGCCACCAAACTGGAGTGATATCCCTGAAGATAGCTTAATGAGAGAACCCAAGTAAGCCGCCGCAAGCGCAAACCACGTCTATCCACTTTGCCTTCAAGTTCGACCCTCAATGCCTGAGCGCCGGGAGTTTAAGTCAAATGGCATCCCTGTCCGTGACTGCAGATGCCATGGGTGAAGACAGCCCCAGCAAAGCTATGTAGGTGCAAAACCCCTCCTGTCATCCTTACTCCAGGCAAATCATCATCAACTCTCATCCAGGTCCAATGGCAACCACATCATTTTTGCAATGTGCATCACCAGGGTGGAGACTTACACCCACAAAGCACCAAGAGACCAGATGTTCAGGGACTATCTGACAGCCCATCTGCTCCTGTGTCTTGTTGGCAAGCACACCACCCATACATTGGTGGTTGCACGAAGAAAGTCGTCAGAGCCTGTCAGCCCCCAGGCAGCCCACAAGCAGCCCTGCACAGTCCATGCGGTACAGTGGCAGCCCCACAAAAGGGCCTCAAGGACATTCCTGCACCAAGGGACACTGGCAGGAGAGATGGTCTGGAAGCTGCTCCACCGACAAGGTACCAGGAGGCACTGGAGCTTTGGAGGATAATGTCCAAAGCAGCATCATTGTCATCCCAGTCCTGGCAGATTGGTCATCTCAGTACCCAGGTGCTCCCAAGTGAAGACTCTGTAGCAGGACACCACCCACGCTCCTGATGCACCATATTTGAGTTGTCAGACATCAACAGCATCACCTCAAGAGTACACAGGCCCATCAAACAGTGTTCAAGTGGACTTTGATTTGACTGACAAGTTGCCAAAGAATCTGGACTCCATCAACACATTCTTCGTACCCAGTAGCAGCTGGTTAAATTACAGACATGTATGGAGATGCCCGGGTGCTCCCAGCTACACCTGTCCACCATTGTCCTGCGGACTGCATCTCGAGGCTGAGAGACTAAATGGTGTCTTGTGTGCATAGTTGCGTTTCCATAGGTTAGATATGTTTCGGTTTGAATTAAGTTAGAGAGGGATGTAGTGACCTGCTGGACATGTTCTAGTGTCTCAGCAGGCACTCATTTTAAAAGCCACTCCCTCGAGGGCTGGACACACTCACACCCCACACCCGTTCCAACACAGGCGTCATGAGTGACGTGGGCCTGCTAAATGAAAGGGCCCAAGTGCACGTTCTGGTGCCCAGTTAACCAACCTTCCTAAATGTGTCTGCATCACTCATTTTTGTAACGTGGGCCTAGAGCCCACAACTCCAAAGGCTCCCCACATTTTACCATCGTTGTTCCTAGTGATCTTCAAAAGAGACACGTTCTTCTAGTGCTGGAATAAAATACTCCAGGAATGCACAATCTGGTGTTCAAGCGGTGGCAGTGACAGCAAGAACAGCAACCAACACGAGGAGTGGAGGCGCTGACAGTCAGCTTTTATATTATTATTTTAAAACCCATTCTCAAAAGAAACTGGCAACAAGGACAAATGGGATAGCGAAGCCATTCAGGTCTGCTTGACTAGTTACAGTTTGCATTTAGAGGGAGTTATGGCACCTGCAGAAACTAACCAGCTATGAAAGTGGTCAGATAACAGTGGTTAATAAACTTGCTGCAGAGACCAGTGTGCCATCTGGTCACAGGTTGGACTTAGCATTGAATAGCAGGTTAATGGGCCTGATAATCAACATGGTGTGTAACATACAGATCACACAATTGTGGTTTACAAAAGCTATCTCAGTGGATACTATATAGTAATTAGTAAGGGCTCTGAAAGTGGACACTAATGTAAGTACACTGAGAGATAGATATCCGTGACCTAGAGATAGATATCAATGACAGTATTCAAGAGAATGCCTAGAGCAGAGTTTGATAAAGATAACTGTGGTACCAGTAACTTCTGAGGTGGGAAAAATCTGGCCCGTTATGAGTTTAATACTGAGCACCCACTAAGAAATGGGAATTATCTGTGCCTTAGTCCCCCAGTAATACTTTGTTTTGATCTGAGCTTTCACCCAGAGATTTCGACTGCTTTCAACAGCTATCCTGAAAACCTCTGAATTCTTATGGGGCCAGTAGCCACTGTAAGAAGCCCCATTAGTAATCAAATGTCAACTTGTAAGGAGAGCGTAACAGGCATACCTACAAGGAAATGGAGCAGCGGTGTGGCAAATTTTTCAGAGCCACGCTTCGTCATTTCAAAAACACAGGGATGCGCAGTATTTGCAACAATATGGGGCACCCCTGTGTTTTCCCTTGCGCTGGTACTAAAAATAGCTGCCGATTGCCAATAAAGACACCTTTGTGCCATAGTGCAAGGGTGCCTGCATTGCAGGGAATGATTGTTCATTTGCAGGAAGGTGTCCCTTTCTGCACATAGACAATCAATAATAACAATTTACTACTTCTACGTGTGCTGCAAAATACAGCACACATAGAAAAAGCAAAAATGAGGCCAAATAAAAGTATTTCTCCTTGTTGCGCCAATCTAATGCCTGTTTTTGCAGGGCATTTGTTTTTCGCTCTACCTCAGATTTACAGATGCTTGTAAATCAGGGGTAGCGTAAAAAAGCAATGCGTGTTGCGGTGCGACGCCCAGAACAACACCCATTGCACACCCCTTTCACGCAGAAAACTGTAAAAGGGTACTACATTTACAAAGCAGACTCACCCCACGCAAAGTGGCGGGTTTCGCTCCACTGGAACGCCCTAAAAAGTGTTGTTCTGGTGGTGCAATCCCTTTGTAAATATGCCCCTAAGTGTTTTATTTGCTCTGAAAGGCATAGGCGTTGGAAGGAGGGGGTGGGCGGTGCAGCATCACCACCCAGAAATAACCATTGAGGGTTCCGAGAGTGAATGGGCAATAAAGTTGTCTTTAAATGATGTCTCTGTCTTGTCACATTTACTGTGCATTCAAAGACAGGAATCAAATGTCAGTCTGTCTTTGAATAATTACATGGAGATTAACGTTTATTTTTCAATTTCTGTTTACAATCTAAGAATATTTTGTAAAGTTAACTGTGTGCGTGACAATCTTGATGGAGTTTAAGAACTGTGAAAGGAAAGGCGGTAGGATATTGCTATTCTAGTAATGCTACACAATTTAAATACCTCTAAATAGATGCACAAATATTTAAAAATATCTCAGCAATTAAAAAAGCACTTTTTTTGTGCGATGGAAAAAAATAATTTTAGTAGGATAAAACAAATCAAGACCCTTTACTTGGTGATGTGCAAATGATAATTATTTGCTGAAACCCGATTTCCATACATCATTGTTTGTGCACTGTATCGTTTTTACAAGTAACGCTGCATGTCTTTGTAAATGTAGAGCTCATTTCAATAGAAAATGTGCTGTGGGTAAAAATCACGATGGTGCAGTACTATGTATAATGTAATATATATGTGGCAGTGGGCTCCAAAATCGACCACCCGCTACATACCACACCCGTGCCACTCTCCTGCTGAATGGGTGTTGCTCTTTGCTACATTGTTCTGTGTGTAATGCTTGGATTTTTTTTACAATCCCTATGACTACGGTAATGTAAGATAAGATTGATGACAACACCTGATCAAATTAAGCACTTCCCTTCAAGCTGCGCTCTTCTGCAATGGGTCTTACCACCATGCTGTCCCATGCTAACACATGAGTAAAAAACCTAGGGGCATATTATCAAGAACGGCAATAAAATTATCGCCGCTTTAGCGGCAGGAAACAGCTGCTAAAGCGGCGCTATTGGGCTTGATAATATGCTCTTGTGAATTCCCATAGCAGCCTAGGTTCTGGTGTTAACCTGGGCTGCTATGGGAATTCACAAGGGCATATTATCAAGCCCATTATCGCCGCTGTAGCGGCAGTTTCCTGCTGCTAAAGCGCCGATAATTTTATCGCCGTTCTTGATAATATGCCCCCTAGTTAAGATCAATGGGGAAGAGACAATACTGCCTGCAAAAACAAAACTCAAAAGAGCAAAGACATTCAACACTTAAGGCAGACACATAACCTTAAATCCCAATACCATCATGAGCTGTTGTTGTGACCTCTCATAGAATCCACATAAAAGACCAAATTACCTTAATGATATTATTGCTATATTTTGCCACGTCTTGAATGATACTTTAAAAGATCAAATGGAACCACCTCATACAATGAAAACATAATATAGAAATGTGTAACATGAGGACAATGTAATGATGTGGGATGGCTCATGTACAACATGAGAATATATCATGTCCTCATCTTCACATTGTTTTCTTAACAATATTTGCACAAACCTTTACACACGTTTTGGCTGTTCTTATCTTTGAATCCATAAACGCTGTAAATGCTAAAAAAGAGAAGGAATGTCTCTGTGGGACTTCCTTTTCCAGGGAGTTTTATAAAGGGAAAAGAAAGAAATGGTATGGCTTTGTTTGATCCGTATAATGTCGCCACACACAGGCAAACATCGTCCATGTAAATTGACAAATTATACCTTATTTACCATATGAAGCAGAGCAATATACCAACATATATACATGCGCACACAGATCAACACTCCTGCAAACAACCAAGTTCAGAAGCCAGCAACAAGCAGGCGCCCAAGCGGAGACCTACGGGTGCCTCTGGCTATCAATAGCAGACTTCAATGAGCTGCAAAGTCCCCAGGCTTTAACAATATTAGAACTATGCAATAACGAACTTCAGTGGCCTAGCAGTATTGCACATCAATAGCAGGCTGTATTGAGCATAAATAGCCTCATAGAGCACTAAGCACTAAACCCAAAACTAAGGACAACAACATACTTTTAGCTTCAAATGACACAACATACTGTTTATAACCTCGTACATGACTTTACATATAACAGACCAAATTCCACCAGCAGTGATAACGTTATCATCTAATAAATGGAATGTTACTTTAAATTGGAAAATTATACGGGTATTGATTATCTTATTTTCTTACACCGTGAGTACTGCCCATGAATGTTTTCCCTCCCATTAATATAATTGAACCTCAACTTATTTTTTTCTATGCGTTTCAAAGCTATTTCTAGCTCAACTCGAATCCTTTAGCGTAGGTAATGGTTGGAAAAATAGTGAGAAAGTCAAAAACGCACCGATTAATTTGTGTCTTGAGAGTGTGGATTAATACGTGTGCCAGTTAAGTGAGCATCATTACAAGGCGGTGTCTGAGGAGCATTCTTAACCTAAATCAGCATATCGTCTGGCAATAGATATCCCACTACTCACCCTTGGCCAAGAGCTGAGGGAGCATTACTTGGCCTCTAACACTCCTTTGATCATAAACACCACTAACTCAGAATCATTCACTTCCTTCATCATCTGCTGATAAGCAACATCTTGTTGTTTCTCCACCTCAGGCCTATGGGTAGCGACTGCTTCCGGGCTTCTGCCCAGGTGTGGCAGGGGCAATTTGGCAATGGTAAACAAGACACCAGGGCAAGTGCCAGCTTACACATTCTCATTCCTCTCCTAAAAAAGTGTAGACTGAGGACTGGGGCAGATGCCAGCTGCCCGATAATGACAAATGCTTTTGCCAAGTAAACAGTGGAGCAGCTGTAAACTGATTGCCAGACAAAGATTAGTGTAGCTCAACTGGAGGACCGATAAAGAACATTGTTATGGCTTGTTATTTCACACAATGCAAACTAAATAATTCTTAAAGAATGCTCTATGTGGCTATACATCTCCAATTGAACATCAAAAAGACAAGGAATTCTGGGGGTGCGGGTGATTACTATTCTAGAAATTAGTATAAAGAAAAAGAATACAAGGATTGACAATGCTGACGGATTTGGCATATGTATCAAGCATGCATGTATGCACACCGACACAAACAGTCCATGCATAATTTGGCATAAATTATACATTCTTGCACACATAAAAGCCAGACCAATATAAAATGGGGGGGGGGGGTGTCCTCTGCATGGTAAAAAGGTGTGTACTCCTGCCCTAAGTGCCAGACTGTATGTGAAACTGTTACCCCAGAATTTTTATTTTGGCATTCACAAAACAGTTCTCAACAACTATCACCGGCACATCAAGGAAGCCAAGACAGCAGCTTTCACCACCTGTATTTACTCTGCGGCCAACCATACAAAGGAACTCTTCAAAATAGTCAAATAATTCTCCAACCCTACAGTCATAGAGAACACCATCCACCCCTCCAAAGAACTCTGCGACACCCCCAGAATACTTCCACAGCAAGATCAGCAACACCTATAACAATCTCAACCTTTAACCCTCCACCCTTAACGCCAATTACCTCAACCAACCAGCGAACATCAGCCAAACCAATACCACCTGATTTCCACTCACCACCCTGACCACCTCAGCCATCATTTCTTCCATCCATTACAGGGCACCCACAGACGCCTGCACGCACCATCTCTATAACCTCGCAATGAACCCTATCAGCAAGCAACTCACCGGCATCCTCCATTCCGACATCTCCACTGCAACCTTCCTGCACAATTGGAAACATGCAACCCCCCTGAGCCCTTACCAACCCCAACGGTCTCAAAAATTATCGGCCGATCTCCCTGCTCCTCTACCCGACCAAAGTACTCAAGAAAGCCATCAACCAGCAGCTCGCTGAATTCCGGCATCAAAATCACCTACTGGACACCTCACAATCTAGATTCTGGCAAACCAAAGCACTGAGGCAGCACTGATTGCCGCCACAGACAACATCAGAACACTCCTCAACCATGGAGAAAATGTGGCCCTGATCCTCCTCGACATCTTCATGGCGTTCAACACCGTCTTACACAACACCCTTATCAACTGACTCTACAACATAGGCACACAGCACAAGGCCCTCAAGTGGATCGCCTTTCTTCTGACAGGTTGCACTCAGAGCATCAGACTGACTCCCTTGATCTATGCACCCAAAGACATCATAGTTTAATAAAGAGAGAGGTAGCCCAACTAGTTCCAGGGAACAGGGCTCTTAAGACCATTAAGCAGAGAAAAATCCCTGGAAATATGTACTGTTGATCATTCACTCTACACACAACACACACATTCACCTCACTAGCTTAATATTGTCTAACAAGAGAGAAGAAAATCTTCAGTGTAATTTGTCATCATTAACAAAATTATATAGGCAATCAGGAAACCTACCCTTGAAATCTTTAACATGTATTGAACACAATTGTAGCCCCACAACAGTAAAATATTATTTGTGTAAAAAAATATATATATATTTTATTAAAGGGAGTTTAGGTCTCCATTCTCATATTAAAATTGGTCAAAATAAGTACAATGAATAAAAAAAAAATGTTTTAAAATGAATACGACAATCACAATGTATATAATTCAATATCCTTTGTATCGCACGAAAGTGCAGCGAAACACTACTATGAATACATAGACCCTAGACACAGTAAAGTAACAATACTCTGTTAAAACCTCCAAATGATTCAATACCAATACATGATATCTTTGGGAATATGTTGTAAGAAGTTCTCTTTCTTATCTACTATCCCTTTGTTTGTTGGATTCTCATAAAGCAAAGGCGTTGACGCGTTTCGGGGGACGGGTTGAATTAATGTACAACAACCACCTTAATCAGGACATATATCACTACAGGGTCACTTCTCTTCATAATTTAAAAATGTATCATAGTACGATGTTGGTCGTGGCACTCATGGGTTTGAAGGATACTTCTATCCACAGGTCCTTATATCGTTGTTGGACCTCCAAAAGATTATTCGCGACAGTTGTTGTTCTTCTTTTATAATTCTCTGGTCCTTTATCACTTTATACTGGTACCCAGAGTCCTTCCCATTATCACAATGTGGTCGTGTAAGCTTGTTAGTTTTAGCGGTTGTAGTATGTTAAATTTCACCATACAGTGGGAGTATTATCCAACCCACATTGTGTTCACCGTAGACTATCTGATGTGTCTATCGATGTAATTGGTGTCACCGCAACCTTAAACTCGTAGCGTGTAACCCCGAAAACAGTATAATAAAATACCTGCCTGGCTGTGACTATTGGAGTTAAATCCGGATAGTAGAGGCTATTCCCAACAGTGAAAGAGGGGTGTTGATGTTGCATATAGAAAAAACACTGTATAACTGTAGAAGCCTGTGGGCGATATTGCAAACAGAAGTCTGCAGCTTCCTGTCAATGTATCCGTAACATGCAAGAAACCATGGTTGGACGAAATGACTGTCAACTCTGGGTATGTCTCAATCCCTTCCATGGAAGTAGACGCCTTCTATGTGCGCCGTGTGTACACCCAGGAACATCACTGCGCAAGCTGCCCCATCCCTCTCCTAGGCCAACTCCTCTAGGAAGCATGCAGAGGGGCTCACTAGTAGGCAGAGCTACTGAGACTTAGGGGTCGGGTCCAATGTAGTTGTCAGAGGCATGGTTCCCCTGGTGAGCCACAGTGCCAGACAACCTTTCCATTCCTCCCTTGAGGTCTTGTTTCAAGTGTAAGTACTGAGTGTTTAAAAGGTGTACAGGTCACACCACGCAGCACCAAGTTGCAGATCAAAAGGTGCGGTGCTGACTCCTCAAATTAGAGCCTTCTCTCCACGCAGCTACCCACGTGTAAGATGTTCATCTCCCTTCTACCCACGTCACTGTGGAATGGTTAAATGGAAAGCCATTACATCACATCTTGCGGAAAGATATTTCACAAGCATAAACACTGTGTCAAACGGTGTCCGAATTGATGTATATAGTTCAGGAGATATGCTCTGACCAACGTTCAGGGAGGCAATTCCTCGCAGGGATACCATCGCTCCCTACCTACATTATGTTTAAAGCAACAACTCCTTTGCCAACAAAGTACAGTTGGCTTAGTCTGGCCTTTCTCACTCAGTACAACTACACAGGCAATGACCACCTATAGGCTGGGCCACTAGAATTATGCGGGAGGTGATGACCAAATTATGTGACAGGGTTGACTAAATTATGGGATAAGGAAATACATTATCCGTCTTTATGGGGAATATTTTGTAATTGTTTTTTTAATATTTTTATTATTTGTACACGTTAGTAATGTCTGGGCAAAAATGTCACTTCATTAGTATTAGTTCCACATCCAACTATACCAATAAGCAACTGAAAGGTGACCAGCCAATCTTTGATAAGGACTATGCAGCAGTTTGCACTGCAGCATCATTTTTAGTAGCTTTTGATCCATTAGTCCTAGAAACATTATATTACAATCCGCTGATTATGCATCAGATGATCGGTTACGTAGCAAACGTAGAAATTTCAAAATTATGCGGAAAAAGCAGTTGCCACATAATCGCAAAATTACAGTGGCCTTACCTATGGCTCCGGCTCAAAATGCCATCTTTGACGCCTCCAGGGGCTCGTTGAACCAAATTCCAAATGCTTGTTATAACCGTGTGAGAAGTTAATGAAGCACAAAAGTGCAAGCATTTGCAATGGAATAGGACTCTCGTTTACGAGAGTTGAAGCTATTGGCATTGTAAATGACAATGCCTTTTATTTAAGCTTTAAAAACCAAATAATAAATAAAAGACATTGTCATTTACAATGCCAAACGCTCAAACTCGAATAAATGCGAGACCTATTGCATTGCAAATGCTTGTTTTTGTTCCAAACAGATCACGTTTGAATATTGCTTGATAGAGCTCCCTATTGCATGAAGCGCCTCAAACAATAGGAGTACATATCTATTTTTAATAATGAATAAATAGTCATGTCCATATTTTGTGAGAAGTAGTGCTGTTGAATAACGTTTGGTCTATAGCTGGGCCTTTTGGTTCTTGGATCTGAAGACCTTCCCCCACATGCATCATCCCGGCCGTTTGCGAATTCTAAATTGCGAAAAATAGCGAAACGCAATTTAGAATTCGCAAAACGGGATGCATGATCAATTTTTAATAATATTAGCGATTCGGTAAAATTCGCATTTTTTACCGAATCGCTAATATTATGCGACTTCTATTCGCATTTCCTATTGATTCCTATGGCCCAAAAGGCCCATAGGAATCAATGGAAATTGCGAGTGGCACTTAGAAAATTTCATGGGTGCAGGGGGGGGGGTCCAAAGGATCCCCCCATGCACCCCTGAAATGTATTTTTCGCATCATGTTTCACACACACATGTCCTAAGGACATGTGTGTGTGAAACATGAATGTTGAAAAAAAACCCTTTTCGGCTGTTTAAACACTTTTTCCAAATTTACCGAGTGGTTCAACCACTCGGTAAATTTGGCTCCCTATTTGCGAATTTTCACTTTCAAAAACATTGATGCATTGCTTTTAAGAAATCGCACATCTGCGACTTCTTAAAAGCACCCGCAATTTTAGAACTCGCAATAAATGTTGCGAATTCTAAAATTGCTTCATGCATCCCAAAAAGCACTTTTGCATTCGCAAACGGCCGATTTTAAGGAATCGCACCGTTTGCGACTACAAAAATGCTTGATGCATGTGGGGGTTAGAGTGTAATCTCAGCTTAGTCTTTAGCAAATCTGTGTAATCTTGGGTAAATTATTCTATCTCCCTGTTCTTTCTATCTCTGATAAAAACTTGTTTTGTTCAGAACCGGGCTGGAGGAAAGTGCTAAAGTAATGTGTCTTTTTGCATTATTAATCTAATCTTTGAGCCTTAAAGCTCACCTGAGTGACTGTCTTCTCACTGACGAGCATCCTGTGGGAGGTGCAGTTCCTCATTTTCCTTAAGGAAGCTGCCGACCAAAGAAAGGAAATCCAGCGGCCCCAATCAGTATTTTTGGATCAACAGTTTAAGGGGGATATTCTCAAGAATGTGCGATAATTATTGCCAACCCAGGTTAACACAATTTTACATAACGCTGTCTATCGCGGAAAACTAACGCATTTTCTCAACACGCTGGCAACAGGCGATAGTGTCCTGATAACGTGTCATGTCCACGTTAACATTACCGGGATGCTGAGAAAAAAGGAAACCTGAACGTGAAAAAAGTTGCGATGGGCCCAACAACGATAAAAGCATAAGCGATAAGCAGCACCAGGCTTGCAATTCCCACGTCACGCGGGAAAAGTCACCATAAACGCTGCAAAAAAAAAAAAAGAAACCCAAACTACTGAGAAGCACCATGGAGGAAGCTGGAGCAACTACAGAGGCCAATCAGAACCCGACAAACCTCCCGGAGGACCAGCCAGAGACCTCAGGGAAGGATGGGCAATGTGGGTCAGGATTCGGAGGATGGTTGTCCTTTTGAGCCTGTAGTGGGCAATGCATCCTCTGGCATTAAGTCTCTGAGGCTGGTGCGTTTTCGTTTGCTGTCTTGTTCTGCGCTGCCTCAGTGGTTGTCCAGGGAGGGCCTGGGGGTGGGGGTGGTCCTGGGGGTGGTGGCTGTGGGTGTTGTGGCCCTCTTGGGTCTCCGAGCTGCATGATTAGTAGCTCCATGGCATCTGTTGTTCTTCAGATGCGGCTCTGGGCTAGGCTCCCTTTATATGGCAGGTTTTCGTCCTACTTAAAACCAGAAAAAAGCAAGTCTTAAGTCCCTGCTGCTAACGTGCCTTATCGCCGTTTTTTGGATCACATCGCCGATCTGGCTGGTCGTTGAGAATATGGCGAAGTGGTGTTATTGTGAGGTTTTGGACGGAAACGCCTACTCTGCATATGATTAGCGTTAGTTGTCACTGTCAGCCCTGGCGATGTTTTTGAGCGGCAGCTATCGCAGATAAACTGACAATGTCGGCTGTTAGCTCAGGCTTGTGAATAGGGCGATAAATCTATCACCACTTTCGTAGCGGAAAAGTGCAGCTAAATCGGCTATGAGTCCTTGAGAATATGCCCCTAAGAGTTATTCACACGTCATCAATTTCAATGAAGAGAATATCCACAGAATAAAGCTGCGCCATTACCCCCCTGAGTATAATCTTCAGATGTTTTGGTTTATGATTCCTCCAGAGAGCAATGCTTTTTTATTTGTGGCATAAGAGTTACAACTATGCCAGCACCGCACATGGCATATAACATACACAGAGAGGCTTTAGGACAGCCTCAGCAGCTCGTTAGGGTGAGCATTATTGAGTGCAGTGTACAAAGTGGGAATTTTTAGATTCATTAATTTATTTTAAGTTGGTTTTATTCCTTTTCAGTCGTAATTCGTGTTTCTTTTTGCTTTTATGGCTCCTTGCCGAAATGAAGCTATTTGAATTGTTATTAAAAAAAAATGCTGATTAATTTTCCGTACAGAAGATTGCACCAATGATGACCAAAATAATGATTTTCCTTTGTTGCTGTAAGTCACTGCACTGTTCATTTATAAAAAACTGGCTGCCTTTTGGGGATAAGGCACTTGTTCCAAGAGAAAGTTTCACAACCAATGAACTTTCTCTTCTCTACTGCAAAAATATGCTCTGCCAGTTTATATTATCTTTGGCACCCACCGCTGCTAGCACCATTGTTTTTTCAAGTAGCAGCAGCAGTTCTAAAGGGAAGGGTGCTGCATGCATGTTTTAGATGCATGTTTTGATGGTGCATGTTGGACTTGGCCCTTAAGGCAGGTTCACCCCTAATCTTTTTGCTTTTTACTCTAAGGTCTGTGTTAATGATTTTTGGTCTGTGCGCACTTTTTCCCTGTGTCCCAGAGTAAAGTGCGTGCATGCAGTTAGGCTGGCCTGCTCTCCCATAGGAATGCATGGGGAATGTCTGTGTCCCTAGTAGTTCCTGATGCGTGGGGAGTGCATGCTCGAATTTGGTATGTGCGAGCTCGTGAGAATTAATGCTTCGCAATGGTGTATGTGGCATGTGTGTGTCATGTGTAGAAATGCCACCTCTAGGACTTGGCATATTAATGTAAAATATGCCTGGTGTGTGATTGGCTAGAGCTGGCTGGTGAGCCTGGCTCCAGGAAGGCTGGATGGGTCTGCCCGGTGGTGAGTGTGAGATTAGCATGTTGATGGCCTGGGAGGAGTGCACCTGGTCCCTGATGGGCTTGGACTTTCCCCACACAATGCTGGCTCCACCCCCTGTAGTGCGACTGATGTCCCTAGCCCTGCCAGTGAATGAAATGGGTGGTTGAGCTATCAAGGGTACTTCAAAAACAGCTGCAACTGGTTTCTCCCCCACCCTGCACCATGAGACAAAGGGTTTTACAGTATAAGAAGGGGCTGCGTCCCCATACAATTTGGTTCTTCTTTTGGATCCTTGCCAGAGGGGGCTGCTGCTGCTGCTGGGGCCAAGAGGACCGCCACTTGGCTTGTCTCCCTGCCTGGAGACCCAGTGTGCTGGCTCTGGCCCTGCCTTGCCCCCCTGCCTGCCTCCAGACTCTGCTGGAGCTTTGCTGTTGCCTGGGAGCGCTGCTTATTTTCCTTAGCGCTGAGGAGTGCTTTATTTTGAGCCCTTGGCGCTTGATATCGCTTTATTCCCCTTCTAGCGCTTCGAGCGCTCTATTTTGTGCAGCCGGTGCCCACCCGGCGTTTGCCCGCTTTATTGCCGATTTTCGGCATAGCGAGTGCCTACCTCGCTTTATATTTTTATTTAAAGGCCGGTGCCCACCCGGCATTGCCCCGTTCTTGGATTTTTAATTATCACAAGGGAGCCCACTCCTCGGATACTGAGAGCCAGCCTGCCTGCCTAAAACGGGCCGCCGCTCTGCCCGCGATGACCCGGAAGTGCTGGGTCAGCCTGCCAATCTCTGCGCGGCCCGGGAGAGGCGAACCGGAAGTCCCGCCCCCGGAGCCGAGCAGCGAGGAGAGAAGCAGCCGGCCGTGTCCCCGAGGCGCCTGGAGAGGAGAGGAGCCCCGCCCTCGACACCGGAGCAACCCGCAGGAGAGCCAGTGAGTGCAGGAGGGCTGGGGCCTCCCAATTGAGAGCAGAGCGGCCCCGGTTGACAGTGGGCCGCTCCACCGAGTGGGGCGGTATTCTAGTTGCGAGCCTGCGAGGTTCTCCAGAGGCATTTCAGCATCCTGAGTCCCCCGGGAGGGACTCCAACGATCCCACAGTTCTAGTGCTTGGAGCCCCGCGGCTCATGGCGGCAATTTGTATTTGCGAGCCTGCGAGGCTCTGAGGGGCATAGTTGTTTGTTGAGCCCCAAGGCTCCCCACGCCCGCAATTTGTAGTTCGAGCCAGAGAAGCTCGTGGGGCCACATCTGTTCTGAAGCCCACGAGGTTCCCAGCCCATATTTGTTTTGCGAGCCAGAGAGGCTCTGAGGGGGACACCGGCAGTGAGTTGGTCAGAGCCCGTGGCTCCCACACTGTGTTCCCTCACCTTGTTCTTGAGCCCACGTGGCTCCAACGTTGCCCAGCTGTGATTCACAACTGTCCAGCACTTAGTGGACAGTTGCTACGTTTAGGCTTGTGGTTTGTGCTGCCTGCGCAGACCTCCTGACATTGAGACTCAGGGCATTTCAGCCACTTGCGAGTCCAGTTGGCCTGAGGGACAATTCTAGTGTTGTGCTACATGCACCCTGCGCATTGTAAGTTACTTGCTGATGTGATTCTTGCGCAAATGTTCTAACCTGCACCTCTGAATGTGTTTAATGCCTCATGTGCAATTGTTGATGTCCCATTACCATTGCTAAAAGTGACCTGCTTAGGTATTTTATGTTTATCCCCTTTGCTAAATGTGACCTGCTTAAAGGATTGTTGATGTCCCATTACTTTTGCTAAAAGTGACCTGCTTAGGTATTTTATGTTTATCCCCTTTGCTAAATGTGACCTGCTTAGAGGATTGTTGATGTCCTATTACCTTTGCTAAAAGTGACCTGCTTAGGTATTTTATGTTTATCCCCTTTGCTAAATGTGACCTGCTTAGGTGATTGTTTAGGTTTCCTTCCCTTTGCTAAAAGTGACCTGCTTAGGTGATGGTTTTCCTTCTTTAGGTCCTGATGATAAGGTCCTAGTTCCCTGCGTGATTTCCCTACAGTGTTTAGGGTGGCGTAGGAGGTATTTACTCTTTACCAGTGATTACTGGTTGTGTGCTGCATTTACAATTTTGGTGCTAGTCATTATATGTTTAAGTGCTAAGTGTTATACCTACAAGTATTATTTCTAACAAGTGCCTACCCCTGACAGTGGTCCATGTGGCCCTGTCCTGTACATAATCCCTTGTAAATTCTGCCCGTGCCTGTTGGCACATTGTAAAGTTTGTGTGTTATCTAATGTGTTTTTACTATAATACAAAGGCTATGTTTTATATAACCTTGTGTGGAGTTTCCTTTGTGGTGGGCCGTGGGTGTTGTTGCTGGGGTGCGTGCGCAGATACTTAACTCATACCGCCTCCATGTTTAGCCTTGCTGCTCGCGCCACGTTACCTAGAGGGTGAGCAGGGGTTATCTTGGCGTGTAACTCCCTTGCCCTGACTTAGGAGTGGTGGTCTCTGACTGACTTTGGCGTGAGCCCCTGCCAGCCAGGGATCCCGTTTCTAACATTGGCGGCAAGCGGTGAGGATAAGGATTTGTGTTTGCGTTGTACCACAGTAGCAGCTGGCCGCACTTCAAAGCTCTACATTTTTAGATAACCACATTTTGGGGATTATTGTTTTTTAGGTGAAGATCAGTATTGCTTCTCCTGAAAGGTGTCATTTTGTATTTTGTCCAGTACCTTGTTCCCCGTCCTGCTCCCAGAGTTTGGTACCTGTGTCGCTTGTGGCCAGGTTGAGAAAATCAGGGGTGGTAGAAACTGCCTTACCAGTCCGAGGGGAGGGTTGAGTGTGAATGAGTGGTGTGTTACACTGGACAGAGGAGTGCAAGTTCTCTGAAATGGGAATCTTGCTGAATTTTGTTAATTGTGTCCTCCTGTTTAGCTCAGACCCCCAGGTTCCCTGTGTCAAACTTTTCTTGAGAACGTCCGCCAAAATGGAGCCTACTTTTGATTTCTGTGATCTGTTTAGATACAGTATGTTGGAGTTGGTCAGATTCTGTGAAGAGAGAGACATAGGGGTGGATGAGTCAGATACTCAGTCCGAACTTAGGAGCAGCCTGATCCTATGGCAAAAGGGTCAGTGGGATCTTGAGCACAGTGAGAGAGATAGGGCCCGGGCCGCACGCCATGAGGGTGGTGAGTCTGTGGGGAGCCCTGAAGATTCTGATGAAGAATGTGAGTTGGATGGTGATGACAGTGGATGGATGTCAGCAGATAGTGAGGACCCCATAGATAGGGAGTCCCTTGCTGGGTCCAGTGTCAGTACCAGCGCCCCATCCCTTTCCCTATCCCCAGAGGAGTGGTTGGATAGGAAGGAAGAGAGGGAGCATCAGCTAGCGATGGAACAGCTCAGGTTGGAGCATGCCAAGCTAAAGGCTGAGAGGGCCTTGTTCAGGGAGAAGGTAGCCCAAGAGAGTAGCTTACCCCCTGAGTGCAGATGTAATTGTCTGGATTCCCCAGGGAGGGTGGAGTCCAGTGGTGGCAGCTTTTTAAGTGTCAGTGTAGACGGTCCCAGTCCCAGTTCCCCGAGTCTAGTGCCTGTTTCCTTAGAAGAGGAGTATAGATTGCAGTTCAGGGACAGTAGGAAACTGTCTCACCAGTCTTGGGAGGACTTTACGGAGGACTGTCAGTGTGCACTGATTGAGTGGTCAGAGGTTCCCACGGAACATAATTATGAGAAACTGTTTTGTCTTATTCTCAAGGAACAGGTGCTTAGTCATTGTCGGATGGAGTTGCGGCAACACCTGATGAGGTTGACCCTTGATCCTTGGGAGCTGGCCAAGGAAGCAGACCGATGGGAAAGTGCAAGAGGTTCCTTAGCGTCGCTAGTGAGTGATTCCAACAATAGTGGGTCAGGTTTTCTCCAACCCAGCGTGGTGGAGGAGGGTGTAAGTAGCCCAGCTAGGTCCCAGTATAGTGAGGAGGGTGTAGGGGCTTACTGCCTGTCTCAGAGGAGCGGGAGTGAGTGTGAGACCGAGAGTCCCCAGATGCCCGAAGCCCTGCCTCAGAGCCTGGATGGTTTCTTTAGGGAACACCAGGGTGGGGACCTAAGCTTACCTGTTAGCTCACTTGAGGGAGATCTCCTAGTGTGTGGAGGACCTGGAGCATCTGTAAGGGGAGCTTCTATGGTTGTAGAGTCTGGCAGTACTGCTCCAGTAGGGAGGGTACAGAAGTCCATTGAAAATAGTGATTGGGGGATAGGATGTGAGTCCCCAGAAGTCCTGGAGTGCCAGGCAGTGATTCCACCAAAGGTTATAGACCGGAGGTTGGAGGTCCAGGTTCAGGGTTTGCCTGACCTTAAGGGTGGGAGTACTGTAATCAGTGTCCTGACCAGTTCTTTCTCCAGAGGTACCGCCCCAGTTGGGAGGGAGCAGGACTCTGGAAGGGGGTGCAGAGGGTGGAGAGCCCACCTCTGACCCCGGTACAACCTGAGGGGTTAAACCCCAGGTTGATAGAATGGTGTTTAGAGGGTACCCCTCAAAGGAGGAGGAGGAACCCTAGGAGAAGAGGTAAGGGGAGGAGAGCCTTCCCTGAGACTCCTGGTCCACCTAAGGTTGTAGACCCTAGGCTGGAGAACCAGTGGCAGTCTAGCCCTGTCTTGCAGACAGGAAGAGTGGAAAATGGCTATTATGTGCCAGGGGTTACTACCCCCCACTTTGTGAGTAGGCAGGAACCAGTGGCACCTGGGTGGCCTAGGGCCTGGTCCTGGCCGAGGGCAGCTGGAGAGTACCAGTGGGGTAGCCCAGTTAGTCCCTACCATAGTTTTAGAAAGAACGCCAGGGGTTCACCGTGGCGTAAAACAGGAGGGTGTCCCTGCAGTTGCGGGCCCGCGTCCGTGTTTTATCGCCCCAAGCAGGGAAGTCCATCACGGTGGTAATTGGTCTGCCCTGCGTTTTGGTTGGAAGGGGGTTGTATTGGACTTGGCCCTTAAGGCAGGTTCACCCCTAATCTTTTTGCTTTTTACTCTATGGTCTGTGTTAATGATTTTTGGTCTGTGCGCACTTTTTCCCTGTGTCCCAGAGTAAAGTGCGTGCATGTAGTTAGGCTGGCCTGCTCTCCCATAGGAATGCATGGGGAATGTCTGTGTCCCTAGTAGTTCCTGATGCGTGGGGAGTGCATGCTCGAATTTGGTATGTGCGAGCTCGTGAGAATGAATGCTTCGCAATGGTGTATGTGGCATGTGTGTGTCATGTGTAGAAATGCCACTTCTAGGACTTGGCATATTAATGTAAAATATGCCTGGCGTGTGATTGGCTGGAGCTGGCTGGTGAGCCTGGCTCCAGGAAGGCTGGATGGGTCTGCCCGGTGGTGAGTGTGAGATTAGCATGTTGATGGCCTGGGAGGAGTGCACCTGGTCCCTGATGGGCCTGGACTTTCCCCACACAATGCTGGCTCCACCCCCTGTAGTGCGACTGATGTCCCTAGCCCTGCCAGTGAATGAAATGGGTGGTTGAGCTATCAAGGGTACTTCAAAACCAGCTGCAACTGGTTTCTCCCCACCCTGCACCATGAGACAAAGGGTTTTACAGTATAAGAAGGGGCTGTGTCCCCATACAATTTGGTTCTTCTTTTGGATCCTTGCCAGAGGGGGCTGCTGCTGCTGCTGGGGCCAAGAGGACCGCCACTTGGCTTGTCTCCCTGCCTGGAGACCCAGTGTGCTGGCTCTGGCCCTGCCTTGCCCCCTGCCTGCCTCTAGACCCTGCTGGAGCTTTGCTGTTGCCTGGGAGCGCTGTTTATTTTCCTTAGCGCTGAGGAGTGCTTTATTTTGAGCCCTTGGCGCTTGATAGCGCTTTATTCCCCTTCTAGCGCTTCGAGCGCTCTATTTTGTGCAGCCGGTGCCCACCCGGCGTTTGCCCGCTTTATTGCCGATTTTCAGCATAGCGAGTGCCTACCTCGCTTTATATTTTTATTTAAAGGCCGGTGCCCACCCGGCATTGCCCCGTTCTTGGATTTTTAATTATCACGAGGGAGCCCACTCCTCAGATACTGAGAGCCAGCCTGCCTGCCTAAAATGGGCCGCCGCACTGCCGCGACGACCCGGAAGTGCTGGGTCAGCCTGCCAATCGCTGCGCGGCCCGGGAGAGGCGAACTGGAAGTCCCGCCCCCGGAGCCGAGCAGCGAGGAGAGAAGCAGCCGGCCGTGTCCCCAAGGCGCCTGGAGAGGGAGAGGAGCCCCGCCCGCGGCACCGGAGCAACCCGCAGGAGAGCCGGTGAGTGCAGGAGGGCTGGGGCCTCCCAATTGAGAGCAGAGCGGCCCCGGTTGACAGCAGGCCGCTCCACCGAGTGGGGCAGTATTCTAGCTGCGAGCCTGCGAGGCTCTCCAGAGGCATTTTAGCATCCTGAGTCCCCCAGGAGGGACTCCAACGATCCCGCAGTTCTAGTGCTTGGAGCCCCGCGGCTCATGGCGGCAATTTGTATTTGCGAGCCTGCGAGGCTCTGAGGGGCATAGTTGTTTGTTGAGCCCCGAGGCTCCCCACGCCCGCAATTTGTATTTCGAGCCAGAGAAGCTCGTGGGGCCACATCTGTTCTGAAGCCCACGAGGCTCCCAGCCCATATTTGTTTTGCGAGCCAGAGAGGCTCTGAGGGGGACATCGGCAGTGAGTTGGTCAGAGCCCGTGGCTCCCACGCTGTGTTCCCTCACCTTGTTCTTGAGCCCACGTGGCTCCAACATTGCCCAGCTGTGATTCACAACTGTCTGACATTGAGACTCAGGGCATTTCAGCCCCTTGCGAGGCCAGTTGGCTTGAGGGACAATTCTAGTGTTGTGCTACATGCACCCTGCGCATTGTAAGTTACTTGCTGATGTGATTCTTGCGCAAATGTTCTAACCTGCACCTCTGAATGTGTTTAATGCCTCATTTGCAATTGTTGATGAAGACATCACGGACTTCATCACTCCACACGCGCTTCCCTCCAAAGATTACATCCTTCTGGGAGACCTCAACTTTCACCTTGAAAAGAACAACGACCGCAACACCACCGCCCTCTTGGACAACCTCGCCAACCTCGGACTTAAACAACTGGTCACTTCCCCCACTCACATCGCAGGTCACACACTCGACCCTATCTTTACCTCCAGCAATCACGTCTCCTTCAGCCACACTACGGATCTCCTCTGGACTGACCACAGCTGCGTTCACTTCACCTACAACAAGCCGAAAACCATCAACCACCCCCAACCAACTCTGCAAAGAAACTGGAACAAAATCACCATCGACCAGATCTCCTCATCGCTCCTTCTAAACACCCCAGCCCACTCTTCTAACCCAGACCAAGCCGCCACCAACTTCACCCTATGGTTATCCAACACCGCCGACATCCTAGCACCACTGAAAAAACGTCAACGCAAACCTGGCAGCAAGAAGGCCTCATGGTTCAACGATGATCTTAAGAAGTCCAAGAAACTCTGCCGCTCCCTCGAAAAGGCCTGGAAAAAAGACCCAACCACTAGCACCAAGGACGCCTTCAAAAACGCCACCCGCACACACCGCCAACTAATCCGAAAGGCCAAGAAAACAGCATTCAAGGATCGACTAGACAACAACGCCCACAACAGCAAGGAACTTTTCAACATCGTCAAGGAATTTACCAATCCCTCGGCCAACTCCAATGGCATCACCCCCTCTCAAGCCCTCTGCGACTCCCTGGCTTTATTCTTCCACAACAAAATTGCAGACATCCACAACAGTTTCGACAACCAACCCGGAGACCAACCCACCCAACCAGATGCTGAACATTCTCCCCCCTTGAACACCCTTAACGACTGGAACCCTATCTCCACTGAGGACACCATCCGCCTGATGAACTCCATCCACTCAGGATCCCCCACAGACCCATGTCCTCACCACATCTTCAACAAAGCAGACTCCGCCATAGCACCGCACCTCCGAGACGTCATCAACTGCTCCTTCAACTCCGCCACCTTCCCGGAAAGCTGGAAACACGCTGAACTCACCGCCCTTCTGAAAAAACCCACAGCGGACCCCACCGAACTCAAAAATTACCGCCCCATCTCGCTCCTTCCTTTCCCAGCCAAAGTCATCGAGAAAGCTGTCAACAACCAGCTCGCCGCCTTCCTCGAAGCCAACAAATCCCTCGACTCCTCACAGTCCGGCTTCCGAGCAAAACACAGCACTGAGACCGCCCTCATCGCAGCAACAGACGACATTCGAACTCTACTGGACAATGGAGACACAGTCGCCCTCATCCTCCTCGACCTCTCTGCAGCCTTCGACACAGTCTGCCACAGCACCCTTTTACAACGCCTCAGAAACATTGGAATACAAGGAAAAGCACTTGAATGGATCACCTCCTTCCTCACCGGAAGGACCCAGAGAGTCCGCCTTCCACCATTCAAGTCCGAAGCCACCGAAGTCATCTGTGGCGTACCACAAGGATCCTCACTCAGTCCCACCCTCTTCAACGTATACATGAGCCCCCTCGCGGCCATCGCCCGCCAACACAACCTCAACATCATCTCCTACGCGGATGACACTCAACTGATCCTATCACTCACTAATGACCCTAGCACCGCCAAAACTAATCTACACGAAGGAATGAAAGAAGTAGCCGAATGGATGAAACACAGCCGTCTGAAACTGAACTCAGATAAAACAGAAGTCCTCATCTTAGGTACCTCCCCCTCCGCATGGGACGACTCTTGGTGGCCAGAAGCCCTTGGAAAAGCACCCATCCCGACAGACCACGCACGGAACCTGGGCGTCCTCCTGGATTCCTCACTTTCAATGAACAGACAAGTCAACGCCGTCTCCTCATCCTGCTTCAACATTCTTCGCATGCTCAAAAAAACATTTCGCTGGATCCCCACCGAAACCAGAAAAACAGTCACCCATGCTCTGGTCACGAGCCGACTGGACTACGGAAACACCCTCTACGCAGGTACTACCGCTAAACTCCAGAAGAAACTCCAACGAATCCAAAACGCCTCAGCCAGGATCATATTAGACATCCCGCGTAACGAACACATCTCTGGTCACCTCAAAGACCTCCACTGGCTACCCGTCAATAAGAGGATCACTTTCCGACTGCTAACCCACGCACACAAATCACTCTACGACATCGGACCAGAATGCCTCAACTCACGACTGTCCTTCTACACCCCCTCCCGCCAACTACGTTCTTCCAGCCAAGCCCTCGCCACTGTTCCTCGCATCAACAAGACCACCATGGGAGGCAGATCCTTCTCATACCTGGCAGCTAAAACATGGAACTCACTCCCCACTTACCTTCGCCTTACCCAGAACCACCTAGCATTCAGAAAGCAACTTAAAACGTGGATATTTGACAAGTAATCCTCCTCCCCTCCCTAAGCGCCTTGAGACCCTCTGGGTATGTAGTGCGCTATATAAATTCTTTGACTTGACTTGACTTGACATTACCTTTGCTAAAAGTGACCTGCTTAGGTATTTTATGTTTATCCCCTTTGCTAAATGTGACCTGCTTAGAGGATTGTTGATGTCCCATTACCTTTGCTAAAAGTGACCTGCTTAGGTATTTTATGTTTATGCCCTTTGCTAAATGTGACCTGCTTAGAGGATTGTTGATGTCCCATTACCTTTGCTAAAAGTGACCTGCTTAGGTATTATATGTGTATCCCCTTTGCTAAATGTGACCTGCTTAGAGGATTGTTGATGTCCCATTACCTTTGCTAAAAGTGACCTGCTTAGGTATTTTATGTTTATCCCCTTTGCTAAATGTGACCTGCTTAGGTGATTGTTTAGGTTTCCTTCCCTTTGCTAAAAGTGACCTGCTTAGGTGATGGTTTTCCTTCTTTAGGTCCTGATGATAAGGTCCTAGTTCCCTGCGTGATTTCCCTACAGTGTTTAGGGTGACGTAGGAGGTATTTACTCTTTACCAGTGATTACTGGTTGTGTGCTGCATTTACAATTTTGGTGCTAGTCATTATATGTTTATGTGCTAAGTGTTATACCTACAAGTATTAATTCTAACAAGTGCCTACCCCTGACAGTGGTCCATGTGGCCCTGTCCTGTACATAATTCCTTGTAAATTCTGCCCGTGCCTGTTGGCACATTGTAAAGTTTGTGTGTTATCTAATGTGTTTTTACTATAATACAAAGGCTATTTTTTATATAACCTTGTGTGGGGTTTCCTTTGTGGTGGGCCTTGGGTGTTGTTGCTGGGGTGCGTGCCCAGATACTTAACTCATACCGCCTCCAAGTTTAGCCTTGCTGCTCGCGCCACGTTACCTAGAGGGTGAGCAGGGGTTATCTTGGCGTGTAACTCCCTTGCCCTGACTTAGGAGTGGTGGTCTCTGACTGACTTTGGCGTGAGCCCTGGCCAGCCAGGGATCCCGTTTCTAACAGTGCACAAGCTGATTTCATTGCTCTGGTGGAAGGACCCACAACTTCTCTGCCCAATGGCCTCTCACTAACTTACTGTACAGTTGAAATAATTTCTATATGCACCATAAATGACGACACAGAATTATTAGCTTTGCCAATGCTTGTTTTATTTTCGATGCAGCACTGTGAACTATACCAATGTCTTTACATGAATGCTGGAAATTGGCAAGTTTTGTCATAATTTTAAGTTGACACTTCATTGTTTATATGGCTTTGTTACAGCTTATGTGTACCGCACTATGGGCCATATTATCATACTGGGCGGTCCGCCCAACAACCTTTATCTCTGCAGTCAGGAGACCGCCCGAAAAGCAGGCGGAAGTCCGACCACCCGATTACTGGCTGGCAGTCGCAAAGTGCATATTTTCACTGCAGCTTGTGTTGCATCCCAGGAAAAGGGCCACAGCACAATCCGCTGTTAGCAGGAGCACTTCCTGCCCATCCATGAACTGTATGCCATGCACCATGTGGTGCACAACACACAGCGCATGGATGTGAATGGGGGCACTTCATGTGCCCCTAGAGCCACTTTGCAGAGACCCATGAGAGAGTGGGGCCCTGTTTGGGGCCCCCAAAGTCAGTTTCCAACAGCCTGCACATGGCGTTATTCCCACCATGAACAGGCTGCTTGAAAGGGATATCGCAATCCCGACAGCAGTGCCTAGGTTGGCACCACCTCCATTCGGGACTGCAATTCTGACTGCTGCCCCGTCGAGATCTGAGATACTGTTGAAGGTGACCGAATAGGACCCGACAACCAGCATTGTAATGCATCAGTCAAACTGAAGGGCTGTCAGTGGTGGGACTGCCACCGATGTGCTTTTGCTGGGGGTCCCACCACCATCATAATGAGGCCCTATATATATATTTTTTATGGAGTATCTTCATAGTATTTATTTTATTTATTTACAGCGCTTACTGTCTTTTTCTATACAACAATGAAGTTGTTGATTGCACAAGATACACTGCAGGTCTCGGTCTTTATCCAGACGGGTAAGCTTGTAGGAAACTAAAAGGGTTTTTGGGACATATGGGGTCTGTGTTGACCAGTCAGTTGAATTTGGGCTGAGACACAGTCATTGCCATATAGGAAGAGAACAAGAACAGATTGCAGATTGTTGGGCCATTGGTTGAGGGTTTGGGGGATGGGATAGGGTCAGGTCAAGGTGGAGCCAAACACAGTTGGCCGGCAGGAAACAAGAACAATTTTTTTTACCTGCTTAGGGCTTTAAGCAGTTGTTAAAAAATGTCACTGTTAGGTCGGTTGTGAAAAGTAGAGATCATGGGATAGCTATTGTGTTCCCTTAAAAGAGCTGCGGGGACAGTGATGCTGTGTTTAGTTATACTATGCTAGTGTCATTTGCATAGTGCTTGGCTGCTATTAGTAAAGCCTTTAGAACAACCATGTTGGTTGCAGTACACACACTTACAAGGTTTCCATCTCACGACAGAGTGTGAATCATCCTGTGAAGGTATTTTTGGTTGTTGTGTCCTATTTAGATTCTAGTTTGGATAGAAATAGTTATCTCGATGAACTGTGGCTATTAATACATTTGGTGTCTGTGAGATGCAGATGATGTGATTTTTCCATCAGCTACATTGTTCGAAAGAGCTTTTTACCTTTTATCTATGCTAAATTTGGACCCGGGGACAACCTTTGACTCGTGTCATTTCTGTACACTACAGGAGCCTACTAAAACTGACTGCAGTATGATACCTTTATACATTCTTTCCTCTTATTCAAGTATTTCGTTTTCTGTGATGATGAGGCTTACAACAGTTACATGGAATTCCCTGTGAGGTTCAATTAGAGTGGCTAGTCCCACTATGTGAGTAATCTCACCAACCCCTCTAGCACAGTGTCATGCCCAGTTCATTGGTCTTGGAGAGTTCGCTACTGGCCCAAACCTTCACTAGAGATTGTCACACAATGATCCATGGCCTGATCATACTATTGTTTGATTAGCTCTTGAATGGCCTTCACAGTTTTGTTGTCCTCCTTCATGTACCAAAGCACCTTGAACTTTTGCCTAGGCACAAAGGGCCATATGTGCAAAACTTATGTTTTGTGATTTCCAAATAGCGGATTTGTAGAAATCACTCTTAGGGAATCACAAAATTAGATGTATATAACATCGGAGTTCCTCAGGGATCATCTCTGAGCCCATCCCATTTTAATGTCCATGTCTCGGAACTCGCCCTTTTGATCCTAGAATTTGATTTTACCTTGACATGTTCTGCTGACGATATCCAGATATAAGTGGCAGCATACAGACATCAAGCATCACCTGCTCTACAGTTTCAGAACTGTATGAAAGATAAAAACAGATGGATGGGAACACATTGTCTTAAATTCAACTCCGAGAAGACCGAGGTCATAGCCTTGGGTAAACTGCAACCCAGTTGGGACAATCTCTGGTGGCCGGCGGAGATGGGTGAACCACCAAAACCAGAGCAAAAGGCAAAATATCTGGGAGTGTGGATTGATAACAAAGTAGCACTCTCATATCAGGCATATGCCATCATCTCTGCTTTCCACTTTCTTATAAAGAAATTAAAGAAGATCCTACCATGCATTCCTTTGTACTCTTGCAAGACAGTGGTAGAAACACTAATCCAGTCAAACCTGGATTATTGCAATGGGCTCCACCTGAGCATACAGAAACAATATCTAAAAAAGCTTTATACAGTTCAAAACATAGCTGCACGGTTGTTGACAAACATCCCTAAGATCGAATCAGTAACTAATCAGTAACCATGAAGCATTACTGATAAGGTTGCAAGACAGGATGGGACTCACTGGAAATGTGCTGAAATGGTTCAAGTCTTTCCTACAGAACAGAACACAAAGATTCCTGGTTAATCAATCAATTTCACCTATATGCCCTAATTCAATCGGAGTTCCACAAGGATCGACATTATCCCCCGACCTTTTTAACTTGTATGTCGAACCCCTTACAGAAATTCTCCGAAATTCACATATGTCCTATCACATGTATGCGGATGACACACAGATATATATTAAGATCGCCTCCCTTGAAGACATTGAGCGAATGAATGAGACGCTAAAAAAAGCGGTGCAATGGCTAACTTCCAATCATCTAAAGCTAAACGCCCAAAAAACAGAGTTTCTACTAATCTCACCAACAAGGAGCCAGGCAGAAATAAAGGAATGGACTAAGCTGGTGACGGCGCTCAACTGCACCCCAACCCTAATCAACTCAGCTAAATCGCTAGGAATCACTTTAGACGAAAACCTTGACATGAAAGCACACATTAACTCAATGGCTAAAAGTGCACGATTCCACCTGAACTACCTGAGAAAATTGAAACCCTTCATCTCAGAGGCGGATCTTAAACTTGCAATACAATCCCTTGTTATATCTAGGATTGAATATGGCTGCACCACATTAGCTGGCTTACCAAAAACGTCCACAGGGCCACTAAAAGCTTGCCTTAATGCAGCGACAAGACTCATCACGGGATCGAGGAAATTTGATCATATATCCCCTCACTTAAAAGCACTAAACTGGCTACCCTTTGAAGCCAGAATTCAACTAAAAATAGCATGTATTACCCATAAAGCGCTTCACTACAACACGCCAAGATACCTAGCCAAGAAAATTGAGCTATCAGGAGGTAACAGACCAGCTAGGAGCGCCAAGGAGTTGCTACTGAGACCAGCCATTTTTAGAAAGAAAAAAACTTATGACAGAGCGTTCTCAGGAGCCGCCCCCAGAATATGGAACTCTCTCCCACCAAGCATTAGGAAGATTCTGAATACTGTAACATTTAAGCGGGAAGTGAAGAGCTTCTTGATGAGTAAATACCTTACACAGGTTTAATGAACATGGTTACGACCAAGTGCAGCTCTACTTCAGAACACTCACGCCTCCAGAAGGGAAGCTTCAACAGGTAGAAGCTGTAAGATACTCAACGATATGAGACGGGTGGTACTATTGAGGCTGGCGTCACTACTGGAACTAAGCTATACACTAAATGCTACCTCATATCAATGTGAACCCATATACTACCTCCCATCCTATAGCCATCTAATTTTCTACCTCATACATGTTCACGTAGATAGGATATGATATAAGTTAGCCTCGATACATTTATCTTTCATATTTACATCACTCCTTAAAGCCATATAATTTTCTACCTCAGACATGTTTAAGTAGTTAGATTATGATTTAAATCAGCCTTTATACATTTATCTTCCATAGATATAATTCGCTACCCCGTACAGGTCTGCGTAGATATATTATGTTATATAAGTGTGCCTAACCGACCTCTTAATGCATTATGGTATGTCGGGGGGTTATCTATCTATAAGCATCTACCTCATATTTTTGCTTTGTGATCATTGTTGACTGTATGTATTAATCCTTTAATATGCTCTTTATGTGAAGCGCTCTGATACCTACGGGTCTTGTTCGCGCTATACAAAACTTTCTAATAAATAAATAAATAAATAAATAATAAGGAGATCTGCAGACTTCACTGGCTCTCGGTGGCACAACAAATTACATTTAAGTTGCTATGTCTAGCATACACAGCACTGAGCAACACAAGACCTTCTTTTCTCAGAAATCTTTTTTTACGGAATGAACGGTCCAGACACTTACACTCTGCAGTTGCTAGGCTCATGAAAGTGCTGAGAATTCGGTCCGCAGGTTGGGGCGGCCGAAGTTTCTCCTATGGTACTGCAAAACTCTGGAATATGCTGCCAATGGAGCTCAGAAGTGCAAGCTCCTTCACCTTCTTCAGGAAAGGGCTAAAAACCTGGCTATCGCAGAATTAGACACTGGGCTGGGCTTACTGCATTCATAGCGCCAAGACACCGCTCAATAAATCTCATCCACATAACATAACAGTGGATTCTTCAAATTGCAATTTCTACAGATTTGCATTTGCAAATAGAAAATTGCTTTTCAAGAAATTGCAAAATTGTGATTTCCTAATTAAAAATCACAAATTAGGAAAAGTTGCATTTTGGATGCAGAATGATAATGTCAGTCCAGGAAGTTTACAAATATGGGCTTTGGCCAGAACCCAGAAGCCTAGCAAGGTGCTGGAAGGAAGGAGTGCTCCTGGATCACTAGCTTAAATGTTTTTGGCATTTCCTGTAGTACACCATGTCCAAGGAAGATGGGGACAAGGATTCTAGCAGCAGGCAGAGGAAGGTCAAATGTTCTGAGAAGGAGTTGGAGCTTCTCACAGAAAAATGTGTGGCACACATGGACCAGCTCTTTGGAAACACATTATTTACTGCTTACCAGAGTCTCAGATGAGCAAGATATTGAAAAGCATCCTTGAGAAGGTGTACTCCCTTGGTGGGACCCAGAGGACAATACCTGAGATCAGGAAACATTAGTACAATCTGAGATCCCAAACAAAGGGGAATGTGGCCAGCAGGATGACTGTGGGTTGCGGTACAGAAAGTGGACCCTCCAGCTACGCCCCCACTCCCATGGAGACACTCATTGAGGGGATACTAGAACCAGAAAGTGTGGTGGGAGTGTCCGACATTGAGACCTCCAATCTTGCAGACACTTGCCAGGGTAAATCCATTCCCCTGTACTTACTTAACATAACATAATGTTTGCTATTCCCCAAATAAACCATCACAGCATAAATAACTCAACTGAGATGCTTGTCCTACCTTGGCAATACATCATGGGAGTTGTAGCACACCAAAGTTGCATGCTGTATTGTGTGCTGATGACTTTACCACACATATCTGTACATCACAAACATGTCACAAACACATGATGCACAGTTACAACAACGTAGTGAACAGGCAGTAACTATGTATTTACACTATATACATGCATTTCCACAGACCACACCCAGAACGTATCAAAAACAAATGAGGCTGAAGAATCTATGGAAACACATGTGGACATGGAGGATAGCACATTACCAACTCTTATGCCCATCACCCCAACTCCAACTGCTAGGAGAGCAACTGTTGCACCACAGTTAGATTTTGTGGACTGGGATTAGGGTCAACCCCAACGCTGGGACACAACAACATCTGTGGACAGGAAACACAGATCGCATAGAGGCCAACCAGCAACAGACCACAATGAGATTGTGTCAGATGACATGGCAGAGAGTTCTCCTCTGTTTGGTAGCCTGGAGAAGTCCATCATCTCTGTACAGCACCTGCAAACCAAACAAATCAGGACTGCCATTACCATCTGCTAAGAATGTCAAGCTTGATGCCGCAATTGCTGAAAAGACAAGACCGGTGGATTGCTGACATGGAGAAGGAGAACCATGTGCAGAGACAGGGGCACAGGCAGTACCTGGCACTCTTTGATGCCTTCATCCATTCCATAAACCAATTTGCAGTAGCCACAACAACTCTAGGTGAGAGAACGGTAAACATACAGACTGACATGGGGAAACTGCTGTCAGGATGATGCATGTGGGCTTGTACAAGTGACCACAGCTCTTGAAAATATACAGTCCCACAACCTCTCTGTCCCCAACATTCCATCCCCACCTGAGAGCAAAGAGGGCTCTGGCCTTAGTGGCACATTTATGCAGGAGGCATGCAGTACCAGGCGTAAACGCCAAAACACTTCTGGTCTGACATGTCCACACTTCCACAGGCCATTGTTGCTGACAAGGAATCCAATACCAGAGGCCTGGGTTGTCTAGTTACATCCACAATTGATGCTGTTGACTTAGGAGACATACATTATTGTCACAACCTGAATAAAAGGTGATCTTTCTGTTTTGCACCATGCATTACCATCATGTGTGATGTCCATTTCTTAGATGTTTAAATCTCTCTTACCTCAAAAATAGTTGTTGGTGAAAGCTGTGCATCGTGCATGACCCTCTACTGCATGTGTCCCATCCTGCTGCACCTATAGTGGTGGTAATTCATCATCTAGGTCAGATTTGTCCCCAATTGTGATGTTGTGTAGACCCTTCCTCATGGCGATATTGTGTAGTATGGCACATGTGGTGATGATCTTACAGCAGGTCTGTATAGTAGTGTTTCGCCTGTCTTGTAGAGGCAACGGAACCTGGACTTCAGTATCCTAAAGATACTCTCAATGTTGGAGCACATTGGCCTGTCTACCCTGTTTTACTGCCTTTCACTTCTTGTCCTTGGAGTTAGGTATGGTGTGAGTATCGAGGGACACAAGGCATATGCACTGTCACCTTAAGGGCAGGAAAACCATTAGGTCACATTAAACAAAAAGTTCTGGCCACTGTATTTGTTGAGACTGCAATTCTCTTACCTTTTAAAAAAACATCTCCAAATTCACCCTTTGACAGTCTGTTTTGTATTTCACTGTGCGGAACATGAAGGAGTCATGGGTGCTGTCTGGGAATCTGGCCGCAAGGTCTGTTATGATGCAGGAGGCATCACACATTATCTGCATATTGAGTGAGCATGAACCTTTTCTGTTTCTGTAAATGAATTCATTTGCTTAGGGGGGACATATGGCAATATGTGTGCCGTCAACACAGCCAATGACATTGGGGAACTGTGCTACCTAGTAGAACATTAAATTGGTCTGTTGCAATAATTGGGGGGTGTTTGGGAAATATATGCATTGGTTAACTTTGCTAACCATGATCTCTGAAAACCTGCTAAAGAACCTGAAACAGGCACTTTTGACAACCCCTCCCCTCCACAGCTTTGACCCTCTGGTAAATGCCAGAGGCTAAGAGGTGAGGGCAGCACAATACCTGTACGTGTGGTGAGATTGCATTGCTCCTGAGTATTGGTGTGTGAAGCTGAGGCTGTAATACAGCAATTAAGTCTAGGATGACCTCACTACCAAGTCTGTACTACTCAATAATCTCCTCCTCTGTCTATTTGAACAGGGTGACCCTCACCCTAAATATCCTCATCAGTCTCCTCCTCGGAACTTATCAATGGGCCCACATCCCAATGGGCAGCTGAGTATCTCCCTACCTCTTTGATTATTGCTACTGTGGACATTGCAAGCTGTGAGCCATAATGACTCCGCCCACCCGCGATGGCAATGTTATGCCTCACTCTGGTCTGGGATGCTAGGCCTTTGGCTGAACTTGGTCCCGCTGCTCCTCTCCTCTTACCTTCCTCACTGGCTTGGCAGACACATTGGCGCTAATGCCTTGTTGAATTTAGTTATGCTCTTTGTTAGATTGATGATTCAACAGTTTGCATGATTATGCTGGTGTAGCATGTTGCCGGCCTTCCATCCACTTTTAAATGCCCATCCTTGCACTCCCCATCAAGGGGGGCTCCCCCCTTGCCGCCCCCGGCTCAGAGAAGTCCCTCTACAGCTGGCCAGGAACTCACCGCCTCATCACTTACTACTTCTTGGACACGGTCCTTCGCCCACCCAGCACTGTAACAATGTCTGTAGGTAACTTATTTCAAGTCTCTGCAATTTGCATGCATTTTCTTGGTAAAGGAAGAACAGAATCTGCTCACAGAGAAGAATTGCCCTTGATTGGTCCAGAGGGGGAAAAACCATATACAATGTCTGCAACATGTATTAATTAATTTTGATATTAGTTTGTGTTCCTAGTTAGTAACAATGCTTCTCTGGATGCTTCCCCGACCTGTTCTTTTGTCCTAGGCTGTCAGTTATGGCTACTGCTGCTTCAGTTCATCCTTATTTCATTTTGAAGCTTTAATTTTGCAGATTGCTACTGCATCTATATAATCATCTACTCGATTGATTGAGACTCTGCTGACTTTAATGAACTAATCTTTATGGAGAGTTCTGCTGCTTAAAGTTTGAATTTGAGCTTCATGCTTCTTTGATTTCACTATTTTCCTTTGAACTTTAACTCTTCATGGGTTCTACTAACTTTGAAATCCTTATTCGAACTTTATAGTAAGGTGCATTCCTTCATGGAATACTCTTGATGCATTATTTGTCTGTTTCATTCTAACAAAACTTTTAAATGAGATTTCTGTAACTTTTTGAAAATCTATTGACTATTAAAAATATAGAAAAAGAATAAAAAGAAGATTGCTAATCTCTTAATGAGAAAAAAAGCTATTGAAACTTGTCAAACACTCTCATGATTGACTGAACTGGGAATTGTATTTGAAATACTTGTGATGTCGAAATGGCTCTTTGAATCATAATGTGGTGACCAAGATCCATCGTCTGAAGAAGAAAACACCACTGCAGGGACGGGGCTTAACCGTGTAAGTGATGGTAATAGAAACGGTGAACCATATTATTTAATTTTGGCCCCAATCCGCCCTATCAGTTTTCTGCTAGCAGAGATATGATTTCAACTGGAGTAAAGAGCTAGAAATAATTACCCAAGTTAGAAAAAAAAACACATTCTGAAAATCCAAGGCCTGGAGTTGTAGGAGCTGATAACGGTTTTTGAAGGAGGTTGCTGTTTTGGAGGTGTGAGGATTGATAGGATGATGCAACATCTATTGTAATTGTATTTATTGTTGTATTATTGAGATGAGAGTGGATGGTTCAATAAATGAGGGTGTCTAAAGTGATTGAAGAGTTTCAGACTTGTTGTCTTCAAAAATTCTGGGATAAGAGATAAAAGACAAAAGACAAGTGTAGAAGACACTTGAGTAATCCATCATCCATCAAATGATATTTTTTGTTTGTAGGATTTTGGTGAAGAGTGTTAGGTACCATCACCTACTCAATTAAGATTGAAATACTAGGGCATGGTCTGGCCACGGATGAAGATGGCTGTTTGAGTCTGGAGCTCCGCACACCAATTGGCCCCAGACGGCTGCAGCAGCATTCTCATCACAGCAGGGGCTGTGTAAAACACCCCAAAAGTATGTCCTGAGAGGGGGTGCCATAGAATGTCGGTCCCCTAATGATGTCCGTGAGAGTTAGGCGTAATTGGATACTACCGGCCTGCACTGCCTGCAGTGGGGAACGCAATGCACCTTGAGGTTGGCCTCTCCCTCACTAGCTGCGGGCGGCAGCCTGCATGCACGGCTATTACTGCTCCGGACTAGGCACCCGCTGACCTTCGGAGGTGGCTGCTTGCACACAGCAGATCTTTCCACTGCCTGCAACCAGGCCCCACCCCTCTGACCAGCAGTGCTAGGAGCCCCAACAATCTCATGGGCCTGCTGCAAAGGGGCCCCACTGAGTGCACCACCTCTACCAGCAAACCTGCACTGACATGAAGGGTCTCATCTGGCACCGGAAACGTCCCAGGCCACAGCCTACAGGACAGACCGGTCCCACCCCTGCCCATGGCCGACCCACACCCAGGGCCCTACAGCACAGCACCTCATGGCCCTTCTCCACAAAGGCAACTGCATCCCCACCTACTGTGGCCTACCATTTCACCCAGGTCCAGGAGCAGCAGACTCCCTCACCTTACACAAGCAGGGCCAATCCCACCCCCCATTCATGCTGTTGCTCTGCCCGGCCCAACCTGCAATGGGCATGAGGCACCCTGAAGGGCGAATCTCTGGAGAACTTACCCTCTGCTGATCTCTGCCTTCCCAGGTTTGCGGTGACCAGACCTCTGGGGACTCAGGCAGCACTATGCCAGCCTCAACTTACCTCTCCTCACCACAGACCTACCTCACCTAGCTAAAGACCCTGGATGTCAGACCCATGAAACTGAGCAGCACAAAGTGGTGCAACCTCCCCCGGTAAGTGTGCTAAGGGGGCCACTCAGTCAGGCCAATGGAGGGGCACACCCTTACGAACTAGACCGGGACTGATCACCATTCCTGGCCCTATATACCTGTGGCCTGGACCCAGGTGCACCCCATGTGGAGAATCCAACAGTCTCTGAGCAAAGCTGTGCACAACGCTGCATGGGGGCAGTGCCCCCCCCCCTCATACCAGGCCCAAGGCTGGAAATGTCTCCTGGCAATACCCCTGGAAAACCTGCACGGCAACTACTCTTTACTGAGGCTCTCAACCAAACCCACCCCATGGCTAACCCATGGGGGACAACAACCCATCACCCAGCCAGTACCCACCCACCACCTGCAAAGCACAGCATTCAACCATGGGATGCATCCTCTAAGAAATCACTGCAGCGAGCCACCTTCTTGAGGGGATGGACTTCAACATCTCCGCATTAACGGCTGAGACCAAGTCTATCCGCCTGGACATTGCAGAGTTTCAGAATCGTGTAACTGGACTGGAACAGCGAGTCCCAGCAGTGAAGGACTGCCTTAACACCATGCTGGAGTGGGACCAGGAACTCCTATTCCTGCGTAGTAAAATTATCAACCATTGGGACAGGAGCTGAAGAAACAACATCCGCTTCTTTGGATTTTCCAAAACTGTGGATGGGTCAGTTGTCCTTCCTCAGGGACACACTCCTGACACTTACCTGCCTTGTCTTTGAACCCCCCTGGAACTACAGTGTGCACACCACATACGCCCCCCTTACCAAGACCATCAAGGGCAACCCCGGACCCTCATCACCTGCTTCCTGATGCACAAACAAGTATGCCAACTATTAAGTGAGGCCCCCTCCCATGGCCCCTACACGTATGAGGGCCAAGAGTTCGCATTGCCGTGGAATTCTCCCGTAAAACTAATGACGGCCTCAAGGCCTTCCTCTCCCTCAGACCTCAGCTCTGCCAGATGGACATAAAGTACAGCCCCTTCTAACCTGCCTGGATGAGAATCACCAGGGACTGAGAGATCAGGACAGGGACAAATCACGCCCCCCCACTGAAACTCACCCCCACTGTGGACTGAATCTGATGAGGGCTGTTGCAATTTGTTCCTGCAAAAGCATGGGAGCCGATGCACAATCAATGGGCCCACTTTCCAATGGGCAGCTGAGTATCTCCCTGCCTGTTTGATTGATTATTGCTACTGTTGACATTGCAAGCAGTGAGCCTTATGACTCGGCTTACCGGCGATAGCAATGTTATGCCTCACTCTGTACTGTGATGCTAGGCCTTTGGCTGTACTTGGTCCCCCCTCCCCCTTACCTTCCTCGCTGGCTTGGCAGACACATTGGCGCTCTATACTACCTTGTTGAATTTTGATATGTTCTTCGTTACATTAATGCTCCAACTGTTCACATGATTATGCTGGTGTAGCGTGTTGCGGACCCTCGATCCACCTTTGAATGACCATCCTTGCACTCTCCATCTTGGTGGACCCCTGCCCTTAAAAGTCCCTCCATAGCTGTCCTGGAACTCACCGCCTCATCACTTACTACCTCTTAAACTTGGTGTATTGCCCACCAAGAACAGCAAACAACCATCCCGATGGCAGGAATGCTCATAGCGCCCTGGCCAAATGGATATCCGATATCAGACCCGAGCTGTTGACCTAGTGCCCACATACTCGCACATTCCATGCCTCACCCACCCTGCCTACTCATGGGGCCCCCAAGGTGCACTGACTCTACAAGCTGGGAACCGTGGTATAAAGACCAGGGCCTGCTGGGCATAGCTTTGGCTGGTGTCTGTTACCATGAAACACACCTGCTTCTTTCTACCTCACCATACCCCCTTGCATACCACCTTGGTGCGCCGTAGCCACTCTCTTCTTATTCCTGTCAGTGCATCCCACAGGGTACCCCTCTCCATGTCCAAGGGATCTCCGCCCTATCAATTGCCAGCTCCTGCTTTCACCCTCCTCACCCCCACCCTCCCTTTCATAAGATAGCTCTTCCCTCTATGTCACCACCCGTCCTCCTCTTCCCCTTATTGTTCACACTCTCCTTCTCAATGCCTCCTTTCTTCCACTATCTCTCTTCCCCCTTTTTTGTTCTCCATGACTGTCCACCATCCTGCATCTCTTTTTCTTCTAATTCTAGCCTGCCCAACTCCCTTATCTGTCCTACCTCACTGCCCGCTCTCTTCACATGGAAAAGGAAAAGGTGGGGCGACTCCTGGCTGCCCAACTGTGCAAACAGGAGTCTGTTATGGTTATCCCTGCCATACTCCCTGAGAGTAGAGAGGTCCTCATCTGCCTGCAGTACATTGTCAACGGTTATGCATCCTTTTATCAGGCATTGTATAGCCCGGTATCAATGGCCAGTGCAGAACGGGTGGGGTCCTTCCTAGAGGGCGTGACCCTTCCCCGGTTGTCGGACATGGGCAGGCAATTACTGGGCGGTGAGGTAGCAAAACCAAGACCACTCTGGTCTCTCTCCAAACTGCCCCATCACAAACCCCCGGGAGAGGACGGATAGCTTGTGGAGTTATATAAATGGACAGTGACTCCCTGCACACTGCCTTCCAGGAGGTGGAGCAAAAGGCATCCCTCTCCAAAAGAGCGGTGATTGTGGTCCTCCCCAAACCAGGGAGGGATCCTCTTTTGTGTGGTAGCTAAATGCCCATTCCCTGCTAAAAGGAGATATCAAAATCCTCTCCAGCATTCTAGCATCATCCCTCAGTATAATAATTCCCTCTCTGATGCACCACACAAAGGTGAGGTTCCTCCAGGAACCATTTGCGCACCCTCACCCACGCCCTCTGGTTGGCCAAAGACTTACTAGACGTCACGTTGGCCCTCTCCCACGACGGCAGAAAAACATTCATTCGCTTTGAATGGGGATAGCTCTTCACAACCCTGAAAAGGTTCGGCCTGGGTGAGCAATTCATTGCCAAGGGCCGCCTGTTGTATGACTGTGCAATGGCCTTGGTCAACTGTAGGGGATTTCTATCGGAATCCTTCCAGATGCTGAAGGCCGCACGCCAGGAGTGACCGCTCTCACCCTTCCTGTTCCTCCTGGCAATGGAACCCTGGGCAGTCACCAATCGCCCCACATTACAGGAATACTCCTCACAGGCGGGATGTCCAAGATCTACCTATAGGCAGATGATGTCCTGATAACACTAATGAACCTACATCGCTCCTTACTGGCTCTGCTGAAGTTTATTGATGGCTTCACTGTACCGCCCGGTTATCGAGTAAACTGGGACAAGAGTGAGGTGCTCCCGCTCTCGACCTGTACCATAAAAGCGGCTATTCATGGTTACCCTTTTCGTTAGAAGTTCTCACTCCTCAAATACCTGGGGATCCTGGTCAACAGGGGACTGGATAGGATGACCACAGGCAACCTAGACTCTTTAGTGGCCCAAATGAAGTTGGATTTTGAGACATGGCCCCACCTGGGCTCTCCATGTGGGGCAGGGTACAGGCAGGGAGGATGGCCACACTTCGACACATGGAAATATTACCTTTGATGGTGCCTCTGGCCACCTTAAAACTCATAGTCCCCCAGAGTAATTCCTTTGTTTGGGGCTCCGCGTGATCCCATCTGACAGCTGTAAAACTCATAGCACGGTGCTCCTGCAGGGGTCTGGGTCTCCCGTCAGTAGAATACTATGCCCTAGCTCCCTATCTCTTGCAACTAGCGTACCTGCTCCCCGACACTCTGGACCCACCACAATAGGTCCAAACAAAATGCCTATGGCTATCTAGAGGTCATGGTCTCGCCCCTCTTTACAGAGGACACTCTCTCCAGTCTTGCCCTAAACACCCCATGTTATGGGCCCTACAAAAGGCCTGGCAAAGAGCACCCTGCCTCTTTGGTGTGGACTCATATGTGCATGACAAGGTGCTCCTTTGGGATAATGATGGTCTACGAGTTGATGGTAGGACCCTCCACTGGGACCAGTGGATAGAGGCAGGCATACACAGCCTGGACCAGGTCCTGGACAACAGTGGTCTTAAACAATTTGAGCACCTGAGGGAGGTATTAGTTCTCCAACCTCAACAAGCCTGGCATCATCTGCAGCTGAAACACTGCTTAGGACGCTGCCTGGGTTCACGTCCATGGTCCCTGCAGACCTCGCTGGGGTGTCCTACCTCACCACTTGGTGTTACCATAACAGAGTGATGTCAGGGCTCTACAGCACACTCATGTGCCACCTTTTCTCACAGCCCCTCCTCCATGATCTCTGTGTCAAATGGCAGACCTGCCTGCAAATAGTGTTCGAGGAGGGCGATTGGTCTGATATTCTGGAAGCCCTCCCTCACGCAAATTGTTGGAGATGCACTGCCACCCACTGTGATCTTACTCACATCTTCTGCAAATGCCCCTCGATCCAAACCTTTTGGACAGCCATCAGGATTACCCTTGGGGCAGTCATGTCTGTGTGACCCCCACTCACGTCCCTTGATCCTCCTCTGCAATGTAGGGAACTCGTCAGAGTTCTCCCGCCTATAGCTCCGACTTCTCTACTAGGTATTTGCAACAGCCAAAATATGCATCCTCCACCAATGGAGGTCTTCCACTCCTCCATCACAAGAAGACTAGACAGTGGCAATGATACAGACAGAGATGTAAAAATACAGAATCTAAATATACCTACCCCTTCCCCCACCATGGGTCTCAGCCACTTCCCCATCCCCATCTACGCGCATTGCCATGGGCAAAGAAGAACAAATTGTAGTGGTTGTCAGCACTGCTTGCAGTGTGCGATCTCCCTCCTACTTCGCCCCTCCCTGCATTTTTTCCTCCCTATCCATTGCAATGTGTACTCTGTTCTGTTATGTACATCTGCAACATGGTTTTGTTCTCGATAAAGAATTACAACACTGTGACAGGGTGGCGGGTCCAGGGGGTGACAATGCTGTTGTACACGCAGACCCCCCTTTCTGTTGTCCTTATACAGACTGATGACTCTGCTGCCGTACCTGCGGATTGGTGGTCGGCTGTCCCGCGGCACCCCCCTGTCACCCCTGCACTGACTGATGACCCTGGTCTGCAGGACTGGGTCACGAAGGAGACCGATAGTATATGGAACTTTGCTCCGGTAGAAGAACACGGCCCCTTTAACTACGGACTACACGACGGCGTGGCCACGCCCCCTGCGAGCGTCGAGGAGTCAAATGCCGGAAGAGAGAAGGAGAAGACGGACGGCGTTTCCCTGGAGGCGGAAGGTGTGTTGGAGTGGAGACGGAGAGCAGTGGAGTCGAGTATTGGAAGAGGAGGTGGAGCGTGTGGAAGGAGCCCAGCTGAGAACGACAAGCCAGGAGGCCACCGATTTGGCGCTTCGCCCTGCCACGGTCCCACGGGAGGAGCGTGGCTGGACAAGGTACGGGGTACTGTGGCTGGCTGGGTGGGGAGGAGCGACCCGAGGAAACCGAGAGACCCAGTGTAAATATTGTACAGTCAGGAAATTCCCCCCCCTTCACGAGCACATCGAACGGCTGTTGTTAACTGAGCACTTGGTTTCCCTCACTCCCCGGGCCCTTGCAAATTGTGCACGGACGTCCCAGTGATTGTGCCTTTTCTTTTCTTTCTTTTCCGGGACGCCTCCGGACGAGTCCACGCTCCAGTACCACAGGGTGACGACATCTCCTTCCCTCCATACCAACGAGAGTGTCTCGATACCCTACATCATTCTGGAGAACTCAGGCTTTACAAGAGGTGTCAGGACGGAGACCTCGGACTTTGCTAAACTGAGAGTGACTTCTAAAAGGCGTAAAGCATACTTAAAAATAAAACCTTCCCTAAGAGCACTATTCCCTGACTCTGCCTCATTGGATCCTACCCCCCTGACTTCTGACTCATCTTCCCCTGTGTTCCACGAGCCTGCCCCTTTACAACTGGTGTCAGAAGTGGGATTTCCATCCCAGTCCACCTGTGATTCCGAGATGGACGCCCTGTTACAGCATCTGATAAAGGGACAGGAGAAGTTAGAATGGGCTGTAGAGCGCCAGATGACCTTGGCCCAAGCAGACAGAGACCTCTTTAAGAACACTATAGCGGCTCAGATGGACAACATGCAGAAAACGATGATCCCTCCCACCGGTGTGGTAACCGTGGAAAGCAGAGCCCATGTTCCTAGCCCGTCCGGTATCTCATTACAGAAATACGTACATGAAGACGATCCGGACGCGTTTCTGATGAATTTTGAGCGGGCTGCTAGAGCGCTGGGGTGGCCAGAGGAGAAGTGGCCCTTCTTCCTAGCCCCGCTTTTAACTGGGGAAGCACAGTTCGCCTATCAGGTGGCGAATCCGGCTGGGAACGCAACGTATGCCATGATAAAGAACGTTATTCTAGATCACTTGGGGCTCGACTCCGAAGCATACCGCCTCAGGTTCCGCAAGGAAAAAGGGGTCCCGGGAGAAAATCCAAAAACCCTCTTCTTCCGCTTGAAGATGATGGCGGATAAGTGGCTAAAGTCTAGCACCAGCACCAAAGAAGAGATCCTGGCCCAAATTTACCTGGAGCAATTCATGGAGGCGCTCCCCTACGGCTCCCAGAGGTGGTTGAGGCAGCACTCGGGGCTTACAGTAGAGCAGGCCATTGAGATGGCCGCCAACTATGCCCGAGCGCAACCACGGGGCACGGGGTGGGAACCTGAGAAGTCCTCCAAACAACAGTCCTTGGTAAAAAGCGACAAGAAGGCAAAACCGGCTCTTGAGCCCTTCCGGCCTCGACCTCTTAGGATGGAGCCTCCTGTACCCCGGGGTCCTCAATGTTTCGAGTGCGGCGAGTGGGGGCACATTGCCCGCCTGTGCCCCCGGAGAAGACCTCCCGAGTAGCCTATGGAGGTGGGGTACCTGCCAAAGGCTGTCCTATACTCCGCGGAGTTGGGGACCTCATTTCATGTAAGTATGAGGGTAAACGGGTTTAGTATTAAAGCCCTCCTGGACTCCGGGTGTAGGCAGTCAGTGGTGCAAGAGAAGTTTGTCCTGCCCTACCAATATGACCAGGATGCCTTAGTACACATCCGTTGTGTACACGGGGACGTCAAACCGTATCCTGTGGCCCAGGTGCCCGTTGCCACTGACAACCAACCGGAATGCACCGTAAGGGTGGGAGTATTAACGACACTACCAGAGGACATGATAGTGGGAGTGGATAATCCGGACTTCTTGGAACTATTCAGAAGAACCGTATACGAACCGCCCCTGTCTAAACATACAGCCCATTCGGCTCTACTCACGGCTGAACCCTGGGTTCTTGACCGCAATTTCCGCTTCGCGTAGGCAGAAGACCGGACCCTCTTTAATGCCTGGGAAGTGGCGCAGGCATCCCAGGATGATACCAGCGCCTCGTATCCCAGATTTATTATAAAACGGGATCTCCTGTACAGAGAGGCAGCTACCGGAAAAGAGTTACAGCTCTTGGTTCCGAAGTCTTTCCGCGAACAAGTGCTGTTCTTCGCACACGCTCATTTAACGGCAGGTCATCCGGGCAAAGAGAAAACGACAGAGAGCGTTATCCGGCATTTCTACTGGCCTGGGATATACAGGGACGTACAGGAGTATTGTAGTAAATGCGAGATCTGCCAGAAAAAGAACACTCACAAACCCCCGGCAGCCCCCCTACAACTCATGCCAATCATAGGGGTACCCTTCGAGCGTGTAGGGATGGATCTCATAGGGCCCCTCCCAAAGACCCCCCAAGGGCATTTGTATGCACTTGTAATAGTGGACTATGCGACCAGATACATAGAGGCCTTTCCCCTGAAATCCCCTACTACAGCCAATGTAGCGGAAAAGTTCGTGGAATTGTTTTCTAGGGTGGGATTCCCGAAGGAGGTGGTTACAGACCAGGGAACCCCGTTTACATCACGCCTCATGAAGGAAATCTGCAAGTCACTGGATATCCATCAACTAAAGACATCCGTATACCACCCTCAGACCGATGGCCTCGTAGAGAGGTACAATCAGAGTCTCAAAAACACCCTAGAGAAAATGTTGACCTCCGAAGGCCCTGCCTGGGACCGGTTACTCCCGTTAGCCCTGTATGTACTCCGAGCACAAAAACAGAGCAGCCTCGGTCACTCAGCTTTTGAGCTACTATATGGAAGAACACCCCGAACCTTGCTGGAGATCACTAAAGACGCATGGGAATCGCAAGAGGACCTAGAAAAAAACACCCCGCTGGAATACACCGCACAATTGAGGTCCAAGTTGGGGAAACTACGCAGTCTGGCCTATACAAACCTCGAACAAAACCAGAAGAAACAAAAGAAATCTTACGACAGAGGGACCCGGCTCCGGAAGATGGGAGTGGGCGATTGGGCACTTGTGCTGTTGCCCTCTATCACAAAGAAAACCGAGTGGGAAGGCCCTTACGAAGTGGTAGACACCATAGGTGAGACCACATATCGGCTACGTCTCTCTCCCTCGAAAACACAGACATACCACATTAACATTCTAAAAAAATGGATCAGTCCTCCTCCTCAGAGGGTTCACTTGGCTATCCCGAACAAACAAACGGAGGAAAACACCTTACGTCTCCTCGTCATAAATTTGGAACTATCAAATAGACAACAACGAGATCTACATGAAACCTTGACGCCCTTCATGTCTGTCTTTTCGGATCTGCCGGGGAAAACTACCTTAGTGGAACATAGGATCGAGACGATTCCAGGGAAGATAGTGCGCCAGCGACCCTACAGAATCCCTGCCGCCAGGAGGGAGGCAGTGAGACAAGAAGTAAAAGACATGTTAGAATTGGGGGTGATACAACCTTCCACCAGCAACTGGGCCTCCCCGATAGTCATGGTGCCCAAACCCGATGGCACTAAACGCTTTTGCATGGACTTCCGGGCCTTGAATACGATATCCTCTTTTGACGCCTATCCCATCCCCCGGGTTGACGAATTAATAGAGAAACTGGGGGAAGCAGTGTACATAACGACCATTGACCTGACCAAGGGGTACTGGTAGGTACCCCTTAGGATGGAAGACCGGAAGAAAACCGCCTTCATCACCGACGAAGGGCTTTTAGAATTTACGGTTCTCCCCTTTGGGCTTCATGGCGCCCCCGCCACTTTTCAGCGGCTCATGAACCGCATTCTAAAGCCTTTCCCGACCTTCTGTTCAGCCTACCTGGACGATATAGTCGTCCACAGTAAATCCTGGGAAGAACACCTACGACACCTCCAGGCCATCCTCCGGGCCCTGCAGGAAGCCGGCCTGCACATCAACGCGAGGAAGTCCCGGGCGGCTTTTACCAGAGTCAAATACCTGGGGTATGTGCTGGGCGAAGGAACCATCGCTCCACAAGACGAGAAAATCAGAGCCATCAGAGACACAGGTTTCCCCTCCAATAAAAGGGGGCTTCGCGCCTTTTTGGGACTGATCGGTTATTACCGGAGATTCATCCCCCGATTTGCAGAAGTGGCCTCCCCTTTGACGAACCTCCTACGCAAGGATGTAAGGTCCAAGGAGATTCAAAACGCCCCGAAGGAGGCCTTGGAGGCCTTTACATTATTGAAAGAAGCCATCACATCAGCCCCCGTTCTGATATCACCGGACTTTAACAAGGACTTCATACTCGCCACTGACGCCTCGGAGACAGGTATTGGTGCTGTTCTTTCGCAGAAGGACGGGGAGGGGGTGGAGCACCCTATCCTGTTCAGCAGCAGGAAACTGTACCCTAGAGAACAAAAGTACTCCACTGTGGAACGTGAATGTCTTGCCATTAAGTGGGCGGTAGAGAAACTTCAATACTATCTGGAGGGCCGCCCCTTTGTCCTTCAAACTGACCATGCCCCGCTGAGTTGGATGTACCGCAACAGATCTCTCAATCCTAGGGTCCTTAGATGGTTTTTGTCCCTCCAGCCTTACTCCTTTACTGTGGTACACAAGAAGGGAACGGACAATGGGAACGCGGACTTCCTGTCCAGGGTCCAACCTCTCCCCGATCGGGAGAGTCCAGGGGGGGAGGTGTGTGACAGGGTGGCGGGTCCAGGGGGTGACAATGCTGTTGTACACGCAGACGGCTGGTCTGCTCTGCCGTTGACCCCCCTTTATGTTGTCCTTATACAGACTGATGACTCTGCTGCCGTACCTGCGGATTGGTGGTCGGCTGTCCCGCGGCACCCCCCTGTCACCCCTGCACTGACTGATGACCCTGGTCTGCAGGACTGGGGCACGAAGGAGACCGATAGTATATGGAACTTTGCTCCGGTAGAAGAACACGGCCCCTTTAACTACGGACTACACGACGGCGTGGCCACGCCCCCTGCGAGCGTCGAGGAGTCAAATGCCGGAAGAGAGAAGGAGAAGACGGACGGCGTTTCCCTGGAGGCGGAAGGTGTGTTGGAGTGGAGATGGAGAGCAGTGGAGTCGAGTATTGGAAGAGGAGGTGGAGCGTGTGGAAGGAGCCCAGCTGAGAACGACAAGCCAGGAGGCCACCGATTTGGCGCTTCGCCCTGCCACGGTCCCACGGGAGGAGCGTGGCTGGACAAGGTACGGGGTACTGTGGCTGGCTGGGTGGGGAGGAGCGACCCGAGGAAACCGAGAGACCCAGTGTAAATATTGTTCAGTCAGGAAATTCCCCCCCCCTTCACGAGCACATCGAACGGCTGTTGTTAACTGAGCACTTGGTTTCCCTCACTCCCCGGGCCCTTGCAAATTGTGCACGGACGTCCCAGTGATTGTGCCTTTTCTTTTCTTTCTTTTCCGGGACGCCTCCGGACGAGTCCACGCTCCAGTACCACAGGGTGACGACATCTCCTTCCCTCCATACCAACGAGAGTGTCTCGATACCCTACATCATTCTGGAGAACTCAGGCTTTACAAGAGGTGTCAGGACGGAGACCTCGGACTTTGCTAAACTGAGAGTGACTTCTAAAAGGCGTAAAGCATACTTAAAAATAAAACCTTCCCTAAGAGCACTATTCCCTGACTCTGCCTCATTGGATCCTACCCCCCTGACTTCTGACTCATCTTCCCCTGTGTTCCACGAGCCTGCCCCTTTACAAACACTAAGATAGAAATACTAATAATCTTTTGTGTTTTTTAAAATATTGATTGATGTTAGCAGAACCTGGTTGCACAATGGGTGAAGCTGCATTGATTATGAAAATTGTCACACTGGTAGAAGTTTCACTTGTGATTGTGGAATTCTTTGTGTGGATAAATTACTATTGTTTTCTTCAGAAGACCAAATAAGAATTGGTTTATGTTTTGTTATTGTCATTTGAGAAGTTTTTATTGGTTTGCCTAAGTACGAGAGAAACTGTAAAGGAAGGTGAGCAGCTGCAAGGTGAGGACGTACGTCATAAGGTTTCATGCAAGGATTGGTTGGTTGGTGTGGTTTTGTGCTGGTTTGGATGGTGACATCAGTCTGCTGCAATGTGATAGATAAGTGTTGAGTGGATATTGCATTGGGATTTACTAACAGGACTTTTATAAAATAACAACTGTGTCCGGATTGGAGTAAAGAGGATCGGACATTTATGGAAAGAAATCGAAATATTGAATTGAAATTGTTTGTTTTGTAATTTGGACAGTTTCATGAAATGTTTTAAAGAATTTAAGAGTTTTGTGATCAGTGATGTTACAATCTGATATGGGAGGGTAGGCTTCACTTTATATTGCAACTGAATTGGGGATACATACATGTTAATGGCTTTGTCAATGGTGCAAAATCACTGAGAAGGAAGATGCATTAAAGTTTCCCAAATATGGTAGCTTTGAGACTAGAATTATTGAAAAATTATAAGGAAAATGGTACGAACTGAAACTGCCCCCTAGACCTACACAATATGAAACCTTGAATAAGGAAATGTGGGAAAAGGTTGCCTGAGAGAAAGAAAAGGGAAAGTATCAGAAAAAAAACAAGAGGGAAATCTGTAATTTATGGGGATGCTCAATGCGATGAAGGACAGCAGAGATGGAGGAAAGCCATAGTTGAAGGTACTAGATTGTATCAAGCTTTTTCTACAGAAATACCGGAGCAAGAGAAGAAGGAAAAGACCCAGAGAAAAATAAAGAGGAAAAAGAAAATGAGAATGAGACAGATAGTGATAAGGAGGATGATATTTTAGAAGAAATATTGTGTTCCCTTCCCTGCCTTATGCAACTCCAACTGATAAAACTGAGAGTGGTGCCGCAGCAAGCATTAGTCACTGCCTCTGTATAAACTAGAGTACTATCAATTGAGAGACCCGTTCAAGTATTACAGATTATCCCACCACAAGTTGACTGTTCTTCCACCTGTGGTAAATCCACCTCTTATGCATGGTCCGGTGCAAGGGCTGCATCAAGTAATAGTATAGACAGTTCGTAGACCAGTTGTAAATGACCCTGCAAATATTAACTTGCCTTCAGAGGCTCAAGGAGCAGTAGAGGGCTTACCGACTACAGGATGTATGCCAACGTCTCAGAATTCACAGATTGTTGTGTGGAGACCATCTCAATGAGTCCAGGCATTAGAAATGAGGGAAGACCTGTTTTTAAAAATATCAACAGCCCCATTGGAAACGGTAGGCAGTCAAAATATTGAATTGTTAATATCAAAGTACAATAATATCGAAGTAGTAATATTGAAGGTAAGTAACATCAATTTTGTTAATATCTATGTAAGTAATATCGATGTTACTAATATCTATGTCAGTAATATCGATGTTACTAATATCTATGTTAGTAATATCGATGTTACTAATATCGATTTTTATATGATTTTTATGTATATTATTATGTATTTAATATGTATTTTTTTTAAATGTAATTTAAGTACATTTTGTATTTTAGTACCGCAGCAGGTTGTGGGTTTAAAGAGGAATAGGGTGGGAAGTAATTTAATTATACTAAATTAAATATTAATTTATTAGGAATTTTAAATTAATTTATAATTAATAGGCAATTAATTTTTATTATTTGGTAATTTATTTTAATTAATTGATTAATTGATAATTATGCTCTGTAGTGGGTTATGGGTTTACAGGGGAATAGGGTGGGAAGTAATTTTATGTTAGTAAATTAATTAGTAATTTATTAGTAATTATAAATTAATTAATTATTAGGTAACTAATTTTTATTATTTAGTAATTTATTTTAATTAATTCATAATTATGTTCTGTAGCGGGTTATGGGGATACAGGGGAATAGGGTGGGAAGTAATTTAATTATAGTAAAGTAATTATTAATGTATTAGGAATTATAAATTAATTATTAATTATTAGGTAATTAATTTGTATTCATTAGTAATTTATTTTAATTAATTGATTAATTGATAATTATGTTCTGTAGCGGGTATGGGTTTACAAAAGAATAGGGTGGGAAGTAATTTAATTATAGTAAATTAACTAGTAATTTATTAGGAATCATTAATTAATTATTAATTATTAGGTAATTAATTTTTATTAATTAGTAATTTATTTTAATTAATTGATTAATTGATAATTATATTCTGTAGCGGTTTATGGGTTTATAGGGAAATAGGATGGGAAGTAATTTAAATGTAATTAAGTAATACATTTTTTATTATTTGCTTTTGGTAATTATAATATTGTTAATTAATAAATAATTGGTAATTAATATTTATTAATTGGTAATTATTTTTTATTAATTTATTATTTGATAATTATGTTAAGAGTATTATTTTATTATTGTTGTTTGTTGTGTGCTCATAGGGGAACAGTGTATAAAGTAATTGATATGTAATTAAGTATTTATAACATTTATATTTGTGTATTGGTGATTAATTTATTGGATATTAATTATTAATTGGTCATTATTTTTTAAATAATTATTTATTGGTATTTGTAAATAGTTTAGATTTATTTAATGAATAATATTTTTATTATTTAAAAATATAAATGTATTTATAAGTATGTAATTTTTAATGTCTACGCTATCCAACACTTTCCCTACTATTGCACTCTCTGGAGTTGGAATAGTAATTTTTACCCCTACGCTATCCAACACTTTCCCTACTGTTGCACTCTCTGGAGTTCGAATAGTAATTTTTACCCCTACGCTATCCAACACTTTCCCTACTGTTGCACTCTCTGGAGTTGGAATAGTAATTTTTACCCCCACGCTATCCAACACTTTCCCTACTGTTGCACTCTCTGGAGTTGGAATAGTAATTTTGACCTCTACGCTATCCAACGCTTTCCCTACTGTTGCACTCTCTGGAGTTGGAATAGTAATTTTTACCCCTCCGCTATCCAACGCTTTCCCTACTGTTGCATTCTCTGGAGTTGGAATAGTAATTTTTACCCCTACGCTATCCAACACTTTCCCTACTGTTGCACTCTCTGGAGTTGGAATAGTAATTTTTACCCCTACGCTATCCAACACTTTCCCTACTGTTGCACTCTCTGGAGTTGGAATAGTAATTTTTACCCCCACGCTATCCAACACTTTCCCTACTGTTGCACTCTCTGGAGTTGGAATAGTAATTTTGACCTCTACACTATCCAACGCTTTCCCTACTGTTGCACTCTCTGGAGTTGGAATAGTAATTTTTACCCGTACGCTATCCAACACTTTCCCTACTGTTGCACTCTCTGGAGTTGGAATAGTAATTTTTACCCCTACGCTATCCAACACTTTCCCTACTGTTGCACTCTCTGGAGTTAGAATAGTAATTTTTACCCCCACGCTATCCAACACTTTCCCTACTGTTGCACTCTCTGGAGTTGGAATAGTAATTTTTACCCCTACGCTATCCAACACTTTCCCTACTGTTGCACTCTCTGGAGTTCGAATAGTAATTTTTACCCCTACGCTATCCAACACTTTCCCTACTGTTGTACTCTCTGGAGTTGGAATAGTAATTTTTACCCCCACGCTATCCAACACTTTCCCTACTGTTGCACTCTCTGGAGTTGGAATAGTAATTTTGACCTCTACGCTATCCAACGCTTTCCCTACTGTTGCACTCTCTGGAGTTGGAATAGTAATTGTTACCCCTCCGCTATCCAATGCTTTCCCTTCTGTTACATTCTCTGGAGTTGGAATAGTAATTTTTACCCCTACGCTATCCAACACTTTACCTACTGTTGCACTCTCTGGAGTTGGAATAGTAATTTTTACCCCTACGCTATCCAACGCTTTCCCTACTGTTGCATTCTCTGGAGTTTGAATAGTAATTTTTACCTCTACGCTATCCAACGCTTTCTCTACTGTTGCACTCTCTGGAGTTGGAATAGTAATTTTTACCCCTACACTATCCAACACTTTCCCTACTGTTGCTCTCTCTGGAGTTGGAATAGTAATTTTTACTTCTACGCTATCCAACACTTTCCCTACTGTTGCACTCTCTGGAGTTGGAATAGTAATTTTTACCCCTACGCTATCCAACATTTTCCCTACTGTTGCACTCTCTGGAGTGGGAATAGTAATTTTGACCCCTACACTATCCAATGTTTTCCCTACTATTGCACTCTCTGGAGTGGGAATAGTAATTTTTACCCCTATGCTATCCAACGCTTTCCCTACTGTTGCACTCTCTGGAGTGGGAATCAAAATTTTTACTTCTATGCTATCCAACGCTTTCCCTACTGTTGCACTCTCTGGAGTGGGAATAGTTATTTTTACTTCTACGCTATCAAACACTTTCCCTACTGTTGCATTCTCTGGAGTGGGAATAGTAATTTTTACCCCTACGCTATCCAATGCTTTCCCTACTGTTGCACTCTCTGGAGTGGGAATAGTAATTTTTACCCCTACGCTATCCAACGTTTTCCCTACTGTTGCACTCTCTGGAGTGGGAATAGTAATTTTTACCACTACGCTACCCAACATTTTCCTTACTGTTTTTTGGGGGGAGTTGGAATAGTATTTTATTTCCTCTATTATTTAATATTTTTTATTTTGTTTTACTTAATGTAGTATATAATTAATTTTAGCAATATGAGAAAGCAAAGTAATTTTTTAAAATTTGTTTTGTATAATTATTAAATTTTTATTTATGTTATTATTTTATGTTTATAGTTGAATTTTTAATGTATATTATTTTTAATTATTTATAAGTTATTACAATAGTTATTAAAACTGATTATTAAAGGGTCGATTCCGATTCGGGAAACAAAACGTCTGTACGATTTTCATCCGAAGCCATCGCCGTACGATTAGTACCGGTCCGTCCGAGTCGCGTAGTACAATCCGTATTCTGTTGATCCGTCCGAATCGTCACAGTCCGTAGGTATTGCAAGGCTGAAACAGTGAACCATACGACTCGTACACATGCCGTGTGACCCGACGAGTACGATCCGGACCGGGGAATGAGGACGCGATTCGTACGGTCGACGTCAGGTAAGGGCGATTTGTACGGAAAAGCACACAATCACTTACACACCGTACGGTGCGTACACCCCATGATAGCAGGGGTATGGTGCGTACACCTGCGATCATGGGGTGTACGCACCGTACCCCGCGATCGCAGGGTGTACGCACCATACACCCAGTGAACAAAGGGTACGTGGGTACACCCCAAGATCGCGGGGTACGGTGGGTGCACCCCGTGATCACAGGGGTTCGCAACGCACCCCTGCAATCATAGGGTGTACGCACCATACCCGGGGGGGCCGTTCCATACCTGTTTCGTGGCGAACTCTGCTTTTACGGCTGTTTTCAGCTCCCGTAGAAAAAGGGTCATACGGTGCGTACCCGACACGAATCGTACTTGCTGGGTCGGAAAAAGCAGCTGCGAACCGTGCAGATGTCGCGTTCAGCGGGTTCTGAGGGAGATTTGTGCAGAGATCCGAGTCATACGGTCTTTGTACGATTCGTACGGAGTGCTGCTCCTGGTACGAATCGTACTTCGTCGTACACACGGGGGACGTTGCAGGGTACGATTTGTAAGGGAAAAACGCTCCGAACGGCTATTCGGAGCTTTTTTTCCCGAATCGGAATCGACCCCTAAGTAAGTATATATATTATCTATTATATGTATTTGTTTAATATTTTTTTAATTAAATTATGTATATTACTTACAAATTTTAAATAATATAAAATATGTTTAAGTATATTCATTATATGTTTAAGTATTTTATTATTAATTTTACATATTGTTTTTAATTTAAAAAAACAATATTTTTTTAAAACGATATTTTTGACATCTATATATTTTTTCCGATATTTTTGTACTTACCTTGTTGTAGATAGGATGTCGATATTGTTGACATCAATATTTTTGTTGCGATATTTTTGTATCTCGATATTCTGACTTTAGATATTCTGTCATAGATCCTGTGGAAACAAATTTTTTTGAAGATGGAATTTTTCCACCATGATGTGAAAAAGCTGGAGGGATTTCGATTTCAAAAGTACAGTGCATTACACAAACCCGGAACCTGAAAAATATAGACCATTAGATATTCCAACTTAAAAGTTAAATTGGAAGAAATAATTAGGGGATGTCTAGAAATAGAGCATTTAAACCAATATCAAGAGAAAGAATTGATTTACCTAGGTGAAGAAATGAAAGGATGAGCAGCAAATACATAGTATGCAGATAGATTATAGAGTAAAAAATGTTTTGCTGCAGAAATATTGAGTTTTTAATATTGTGATCCAAAAATATCGTGATGCAGGAATATCATTGACAAGAATATCAATTTTCTAAGGCAAATAATTTCAAAAGTATCTATGTTGTTAACATCGATGTTAAAAATATCTATGTTAACATCATTTGCAAAAATATTGTTGTTATTAATATTGTTTTTCTGATTCTTTTTAAGTATTTTAGTAAATTCTTTGATTGTATATGTAATACATTATTTGTATAATTTTGTTTTTTACTATAGTTTGTACATTTTCTTTTGTTTTTAAATTAAGTGTTACTGTTTATTGTACGTTTGTGTGTCGTAGTGGGTAGTGGAGGTTGTAGGGGTACAGATCGAGAAGCAAATGTATTATTATTAATTAATAATTCATTTTGAAGTATTATACATTATTTACTTGATGAATAATTATGTAAAATGTGTAATTCATGTTGTTTTTTAAGTTATGTTTTTAGGTGTGGGTTGTAGGGTTTGTAGGAGTGGGAAGTAATTTATTTAAAAGGAATTATTAATAAATTGTACTTTATTATTAATTATGTAATTAAGTATTTATGAAATTTGTGTAATTAATTAAATGTGTAATTAATATTTTTTGTGCATGTTGCAGGGTTTGAGGGGTAAATGGTGGGAAGGCATTTAATTATAATAATTAATGTAAATTACAAGAGTTTTTTTAATTGGTAATTAATTATATTAGGGTAATTACCAGTGTTGAAGCCAGGTTTCACTGAAGACTTTTACCAGCTAAAGAATAAAGTATTGCACTGGCTAAATACCAACACAACTCTGGGATATAGTGTGGAGAGAAACATCATCATGGTCTGGAGGGTGGCCTGGATTGGAGGGTCTAAAAAGAGTAGCAACAGGGACTGTGTGATAATCAACTTTAACCGGCCTCATCTAATAGAGAAAATTCTTCTTGCGGCCAACTCTCACACCACCATTGGCCCAGTCACTTCTATTGCGGCCCTCCGCCAGGGCTTTCTTTTAGACTCATGTCCTTGGCACTAACACAAGATTCATGGTTTCCAAGGAGACCCTGGAGTACAGCACTCTACGAGACCCATCAGGCCCTGTCACCTGGCCCAGTCTTCAACATCTTTGCTCCTTGGAGCTCCTTGACAGCTGTGATTGACTGGGAGGACCTGTCTCGATGATTCCCACAGCTTTTTCTCTACAATTGGACCAAGGCAACCCTGGGCTTTACCCCAGGGACACAACATATCTCTCCCTTATTTCATGGAATATAGCTGGCTTCGCAAGCAAGTTCCCAGTTTTAGAATGGCGTCGCTTCATTCAGACGTTTGACATCATTTGTTTGCAGGAGACCTGGGCTATGGACAATTCCTTTCTGCTGGAAGGGTATAAATCCTTCTTTGTACCTGCAAGCCCGTCGAGAACTGGTTGAGCCAAGGAGGGACTTGTGGTCTATGTTTCGTTCAGGCTGGAAAGTGATATTGTAGAACTGAAAACAGATAATCACTGTTTGCAGGCCTTGCTCCTTTCCCGAGGGTCCAGTATATTGCAGCTCCTGAGTTTTTATAATGCTGTTTCATCCCTACTTGAGGTATGAAATATGGTGTGTCTGGGTAAATTCTTGAATAGCTTCAGTGCTTCCACATGTTATACCCCCAACATCATTTTGATAGGTGAATTCAATTTTCATCTCTGTGGGGACCCATGAATCCAGGGTTTAGGGGCTTCTTCCTGTCCTTGCCACTTGGGCACGGATTTTGAACATCGCAGGCAGGAGGAAATCCCTAAATACCCTAGTATGCGATTTTTACCTCCAATCTACGATGGGCGAACTGGACCCTGCCCTCAGCAATATCATTCCCACTTTTAAAGGGCATGGTAGTGACTCATTTATTAATTTTATTCTCGTCTCCACCCCTCTTTTCCATTTAATATCGGACTTTTTTTATTAAGGAAAGTATTCACAGTGACCACAACCCATTATGTCTTAATACCAGAGGGCTTGCAATGGGTTTCAAGAAGGAGGGTGGGGGAGGAGGTGCCCTAAAGCCCACAGACTGGGGTCAATCAAGAAATAAATAGGTGGTTTATAACGCGCACTACTTACCTGAGAGGTTCTCAAGGCAAGGGGGGGGGGGCAGCTCCGGATCAGTCGAAGAGCCAGGACTTGAGGTCCTTCCTGAAGGTGTGCAGGGTTGGGGAGGATCTGATGTTCTTGGGGAGCTCATTCCAGGTATTGGCAGCAATGTAGGAGAAGGCTCTCCCACCTGCTCTGTTTCTGCGGATGCCGGGGACCTCTGCCAGGGTGAGGTCGACGGGGTGGAGGTTCCTCTGGGCATGTGGAAGGATAAGCTCTCGCTGAGGTATTTGGGTCCGATGTTGTAGAGATATTTGTAGGCGTGGGTGAGAAGTTTGAAGGTGATCCTTTTCTCGACGGGGAGCCAGTGGAGGTTTTGCAGGTGTTGTGTCATGTGTTTCTGATGTGGAGTTCCGAGGATGATTCTGGCCGTGGCGTTCTGGATGGTCTGGAGTCTGTGTAGCAGAGATATGTTGATTCGGGCGTACAGTGCATTGCCGTAGTCGAGTCTGCTGGTTATGAGTGCGTGGGTGACGGTCTTTTAGCAGTCGGGGGTATCCATTTAAATTGGCGCAGGTTATAACTGGTCTTTTTCTTGAGACCTTTTTAGCTAACTGCCAGGAAGAGATTCAGGTTTGTCTGGCTCCTCAGCAGCACCCGGATGAGTCAGTTGTTAAAGCCTTTGAATCCATTTTCTGCTCCATCGCTGACCTACTGACGATTACCTCCTCTAATAGCCAACGAGAAAGGGCCCCAATATGATTTGACACTTCATTGTCATGCGCAGCCAGGTCGCTTAAGGAAGCACTGCATGCTGTTCCCAGAGATAGAGGTCTAGTCAGAACTTGTAGAACGAGTATAAAGTGGCCGTTAATAAAACGTAAAGAAGTCTTGAAGGAGGATGCTTGGGGGAAGCTTATGGAACCCAGTATAATCAGGATCAGTACCAAGTTAGGGGTATTATCAATAGCCTACTATTGGGCGTAGAGACATCAAGTGCTCTTGATGCACATATCACAGAGGATGACTGGGTCAGCCCCTTTGAGGTTATGTTCGGGGTATTTTGGATCAGAGCTTGCCGGGTAGGGGAGTTATTGAAAAGTCTGCACTAACAGTTTTGGAGGAAGAAGTGAGAGAGGGAATAGTGGGCATGATGCGAAACAAGGTTCCTGGACCAAATGGAATTCCGCTCGACCTTTATATGTCCAATATGGAGTTTTGGGCTCTGGTGCTTACCCCTGTCATTAACGCAGCTGTTAGGTCTGGTTGCCCGGTTGCATGGGCCACCTCCACTATTTTCCCCATTTTTAAAAACTGGAATAGAGAGTAGCAAACTGTTACATGCCCATTTTCCTGCTGGACTCTGTGGTTAAAGTGGTCAGACAAATCTTGCTAGATAGGTTATCCAATTGGGCTGCAGAGAATAACATTTTGTCAGATGCCCAATATGGGTTCTGTTCCGGCCGCTCAACAAAAAGAGCAATGTCTGAACCTCTTCCTGTTAGCAAACAGGTATACTGTTCCTAGCACTGCACCATTTTTCTGGCAGGGGTATAGTCCTTTTCCTACTGGATTTCCGCCAAGATACAAAGGCAGCCGTGCGCTACTCGGGTGACATGAAGGTCTCACTCTTGTTCCCTATCTGGAGAGGGGTACAACAGGGTTGTATCTTGGCCCCTTTTCTATTTAATTTATATGTCAATGACCTGGAGAGGACCCTTATAAAGACCAAGGCAGACTTCCTGCAGGTAGGCTCGGCGTGGCATTCCCGTTCTGCTATATGCAGAAGACACCGTTTTGATGGCCAGGACGGAATGGGGGTTACAAATGTTACTAATCTCTCTCCTCCAGTTTGTGGGGGAGCAGGATCTCATGGTTAACAATTCCAAGTCCTTTGTCATGCAATAGGGGCTCGCCCCAGTAGGCCATTTACCTTCAAGGTGGGGTCCACCACTGTCCCAAGGTTGAGTGTTTTTTCATACCTGGGTGTTTTGATGGATGATAACATGAAATGGGGGCCTCAACTTACTCGTAAGAGAAACAATCTATCCACAGAGTCATCAGCCATATTTCATTTTACAACCAGATTGGGGACCAGTGGGAGCATTACTAAAGCTCTACAGCACTAAGTGACTTTCCAAGGCATTATATTGCAGTGAAATTTGGGGGTATACTAAGACTGAGGACCTTCAAATCGTGGAAAATTAGTTTCTGAGACAGCTTCTATCCGTTCCCCAAGGCACGGACATAATACATGAGGAGTTTGGTATGTCATACATAACTAAGCTGATAGAGTTTCATCCTGTATCCCTCTGGTTAAAAACTTGGGCCGGTAAGGGGACAATATTAAATAAACTCATCTTAAAAGATTGTTGGACCTTGATTATGCCCCATGTGTACCATCGCTCAAGTACATCGAAGTGAGCTTAATAAGGATGGGGAGAGGTGATCTTTTTACCAATCCGGACTGGACAAATAAGAGAGACTTGAACCTTATAAAGGTGACTTTTCTTGTGCAGTGGGCTATGGCAAGGTAAGAGAGGGCGCTCCTGAATCCTAGTCGGCGGAGCCTTACTTACTGGGATTCATAAACTCGAATGACAGATTCCTGCTAAAAAGGTTCCGGTTTGATCTCTTTCACCTCCTCCTTGCTCACCCTAGGGTTTGCAGTAAGGGCCAAACTTTACTGTCTTGTGGCTGCAATGGTCAATCTTCACAAGACATGATTCATTTTATGATGTTTTGTAGTTTTTATGAAATTTTGAGAAAGTCCTTTATGATTCCGGTCTGAAAAAGGCTAATTTTAGGCAAGTGCCCCCAGCTTTTATCTTCTTTCTGACAGGTAGCACTGTGTTTTTATGTACTCAAATTCTTAAAATCTGCCTTCAGACTCAGATATAGTTGCGATTAACTAGCTTGTTTCTTTTACTGCATTGATCCTGGTTAAAATGTTTTATTGGTATAGCACGAATGAGATTGGAGCCATTGAATTTTTGCATTCCCATTGGGACAAGTTATTTCTAATTCGCCAGCTGATCCCTGAGAGGATTGTGTTTTACTAGACGTTACTATTGTAATATTATATTTAATATGTCCTTTTATGGTTTTATTATCTAAAACAGAATAATGATTATTTAAATTGAATTGAATTAATTATCTAAATTATGTAATTAAGATATTTATAAGTTATATATCAGGTGCGAAACGTTGGGTGGGAAAGTAAATAAATAGGATTAATTAATTATTAGTTAATCATTATCAATTGTTTAATTGATAATTGATTATGAACATTGTGCAGTTAAGATATTTTGTAAGTTATATATCAGGTGCAAGTTCGGTTTGCAGTGGTAAAAGTCGGGAAGGTAATTAAATATAATTAATTTGTTATTCATTCATTATTAATTGTTCAATTGATTATTAATTATGTAAATTGTGTAATTGTGATAATTTTTAAGATACAGTTTACGTGTGGGCTGGTGGGTTTTTAGGAGTGCAGTGTGGGAAGTTAATTAAGAAATAAGGTATTGATAATTAATTATTAATTTGCTTTTGATTATGTAATTGATAATTATGTAAATTGTGAAATTAGCATATTTTTAAGGTTATATTTTAGGTGTGTGTTATTTAGTTTGTAGAGTTATAGGGTGGGACGTTTTTTAAGTAATAATACATTTAAAAATATGCATTCATTCATTAAAATTGTGTTATTATTATTATCAAGTTTTTTAATATTGATTACATTTTATTTGCTGGTTGTTATGATTGTGAGAATATATGCCCGGATTATGATGTTGAGCGCCGCATCGGTCTGGAACCACCCTACCATAGGTCTGTGGTTTTGACCTTAGATCAGGATGTGGTACCCCATAGGGTGGTCAGAAACATCAATTTTTCTATTGCAGCTTGTGCGACGGGCAGAAAAGGACAGCAACATAATTTAATTAACAATTTTTAATATATATGAATTTATGTTGTTTTAAAGATATTTATAGTAACATGTATTTTTATATGTTGTCTACTTTTTATGTACAATTAAATTGGAAATATATTTAAAAAACAATTGCAGTTTCTTTTTTGTACTTTTTTCAGTGTATGTTAATATATGTTTGTGTGTGTGTGTGTATAACTTACTGGGGGTCACCAATAGGTAGCTACAGTTAGGACCTAGTTTATTTAGGAAAAACTTTTATTTGATTTTTCAATAACTTTGGCACCATTTCAAGAATCTTTGCAAAATGTTCAAAACGAAAATCAGCTACTGTGTGGAAAATGTTGGAGTAATCCGTCAAGCGGAGCCGAGAAAGTGGGGTTCCCAAAAATCATTTTCTTCATGTTAATTTCTATAGGAAATTTTAGACACGGCTACAGACTGAACTGCTGAATGGAATAACACCAAATATGGCAAAAAGGTAGCTCTTCGTCCAGAAAGCACTATTGTTGTAAAATGCTGTAAATCCCTTCTGTAGTTCCTGAGAAATGTAAAGATTTCTCATATATACAACTGTGACTGCGGTGGATCAGCGACTCCTCCCAATCTCATGCCTGCGATCTGATTAGATGCCAAAACTGCTGTTAGAAATGGGGGTCTCTAGTTGGTAGTGGCTCGCCTTTTTCCTAAGTCCGAGTAAGGGGGCTACTCTCTTTGATAACCCCTGCTCAACCCTGTGGTAACGTAGCACGAGCTGCTAGGCTTATCTCAGAGGCAGTGTGTAAAGCATTTATGATCATACACAGTAACACAGTGAAGGAAACTACAAAGGGACACCACACAAGTAGTTATAAAAAACTAAGTATCTTTATATATAGACTTAACACAAGACCAATAACGGTAAAAAACCACAATACTGAAAAAGGGGGGAACTCTTGAAAAGCTGGAAAAAGTGTCCAAAGTGTTCAAATACAGGTTCAGTTCAAAGCAGGGTCTCTGCAACCCTTTTACTTACAAAGTACCTGGATTTTGTAGCAAAACAAGTAAAATGTTGCAAACGAGCTGTAGCGATGATTTTCCCCACTCTAGGCCGGCGATGAGTTGAATCCTTGCCGCAAGGGAGGATGATGCGCCGGTCTGCGGGTGACTGCGGGCCAAATCGACAGACTTGTTCACACTAGGCCAGCGCTGCGTTGCATCCTTGCCGCGAGGGAGGATGATGCGGTGATCCTGTTGCGTGTGCGATCTAGTTGCGATGAAAGAAAATGGCGCCCGCGAGGGAGCGACGATCAGGGTGCGATGCGAGGAAAATGTCGGACGCACGGCGCTCGCTCTGCGATGTCGTGATGCGATGATCTCGATGCGATGATCCAGGGTTAGCGAGCACTTTGTGGCCCGCAAGCTTGCTATGCGATAACCTTGGGTTCGCGAGCGCTCGGCGGCAGCAGCGCGATGATTTTTCTTACCCTATTCAGCAGCATCGGCTCACAAATGGGTGTTAGCAACGATTTCAGCACTCTCTTCTCTGTAGTAGAACTAGCAGCCCTGGAACTTACAGGGGCCTGACTTGCAGATAGAAATCCTTGCTGGGAGGAATTACGAGGCTGGTGGGGGAGTCAGATGTGCCTGTGACTCCAGCAGGAGGCTAGCTCTCTTCTAGCCCTTGGGTGATTGCTTAGCAAAAAAAAAGTCTATCAAAAGTCCTTTTCCCTCTTCTTCCAAGTCCCAGGGGGAATTACTGCAGGGCAGTCCAAGAAACAGCACACAAGCACAAGGACCGTCCTCTCCTGCAGATTCCTTCAGTAACACAGACAGAGGTTCCTCTTGACATCCAGGAGCAATACAAAAATCAAGGGTTTGGGCACAGATATTTATACCCCAAAAGTCTTTGTTCTCAAAAGTCTCTAGTCACTGAACCCAGCCAGAACCAGTTCTGCCAGGCCTGGAGCACTTTGTTTACCAGGCTGAATCCTTCCTTTCAGAAAGAGGGGGTCTGCCATCAGACGCACAGTAGGAGGTGGAGCCAGCATTCACCTTGCCAGGCACAGCCCTATTCAGGTCCAGGAGTTACCCCTTTCCAGGACTCAATGCAGATCTCTCTATTCAACCCAGGTCTGACTCAGCCTGCCTTGCCCCTATAAACCCAGACAGTCAATATACATAACAGCAGAGCACACTGGAAGGCTTAGGCAAGAGAATACCTACTTTCTAAAAGTGGTATTTTCAAACACAGAATATTAAAACCACATTTTCTAATAGATGTATTTTATTATTCTGAGGTCAGGCTTACTAAACTCAAATTTCTATCATTTTCCCTGAGTCAGATAGGACTAAAAGATGTAATAGCCAGTCTGCCCATTCTAGCCTATGGAGAACAGGTAGCCTTGCAGCAGTGACAAACAAAATGGAGGGCGATTCACTACCAGGACATGCTACACATATCAAGCCATGTCCTACCTTACACACACACACTGCACCTACCATAGGGGTGACTGACATGATGCTAAGGGAAGTTTCAGGGGCTTGGAAATGTGGGCACTTCACAGCCAAGATGGCAGTTCTGGACTGCACACAGACACTGCAGTGGTAGGTCTGAGGATCGCTTTACAAGCTGCTTCTGTTGGTGGCGCAAACCTGCGCTGAAGGCCCACCAGCAGCATTTGGGTTACCAGCCCTGGGCACACACGGGCCACACTACTAGGGACTAACAGGTAAACCAAATAGGCCAATCAGGGATATACTAATTCACAGTCATCTTTACACAGGGAGCATTTGCACGGTGGCACTGAATGGCAGTGGCACAGCGCCCAGAGCATCTAATACCAGCAAAAACAGAGGAGACAACAGCGATAAATAGAAGGGAGACCCACGCCAATGGTGCCAGGTCTAACATGTGTCCCCCCCCAGCTGAAATGTGGGGAGAACTACCCATCTCCTTGGGGGTTCTCTTCACTAAGGTGGAAAAATCTGGACTGGACCATCAGCATTGGCGTGTTCTGTGCCAAGGCGGTGCTCCACCATGAAATCCATACCCTGTGGGGAAATGGACCACCTCAACAACTTGGGATTCTCACCCCTCATCTGCATCAGCCATCTGAGGGGCCTGTGGTCTGTCTGAACCCGGGAGTGAGTCCCAAACAGGTATGGTCTCAGCTTCTTCAGTGCCCAGACCACAGCAAATGCCTCACGCTCAATTGCACTCCACCTCTGTTCCCGGGGAAGTAACCTTCTACTGACGAAGGCTACAGGTTGGTCTAGTCCCTCCTCATTGATCTGTGACAGAACAGCCCCCACCCCATGCTCTGAAGCGTCTGTCTGGACAAGAAATTCCTTAGCAAAATTGGTCGCCTGGAGGTCAGGTGTTGTACACATGGCTGTCTTGAGGGCATCAAAAGCTTTCTTACATGTGTCAGTCTAGTTCACAATCTGCTTCTTGGAAGTCAGCTCAGTCAAGGGGGCAACAATGTTGTAATACCCCTTGACAAACCTCCTGTAATAACCCGTGAGACCTAGGAAGGCTCTCACCTGGGTCTGGGTCCTGGGGGACTCCCATGCCAGGATGGTTTCAATCTTGGGCTGCAGGGGTGCCACCTGGCCACTCCTCACCTGGTGTCCCAAATACACCACAGAACCCTGCCCAATCTGGCACTTACTGGCCTTGATTGTGAGGCCCGCTCTGCGCAGCGCCATCAACACTTCCCAGAAATGGAGCAAGTGGTCCTCCCAGGAGGAACTAAACACTGCAATGTCATCCAGGTAGGCAGCACTGAAATCCTCCAGCCCAGCCAACACCTGGTTGACCAACCTCTGAAAGGTGGCAGGGGCATTCTTCATTCCAAAGGGCATCACACGGAACTGGAGGTGCTCATCTGGTGTGGAGAATGCTGACCTCTCCTTGGCCCCATCAGTTAAGGCGATCTGCCAATACCCAGACATTAGATCAAACGTGCTGAGGTACCGGGCAGCCCCCACCTGATCTATGAGCTCATCAGCTCTGGGGATGGGGTGTGCGTCGTTCTTTGTGACCGAATTGAGACCTCGGTAGTCCACACAGAATCTGAATTCAGGGGTGACACCAGACTCTGCAGCTTTTGGTACCAAGACCACGGGGCTGGACCATGGGCTGCTAGAGGACTCAATCACTTCTAGGGCAAACATTTTGGATACCTCCTCCTCAATGTAGGCCCTGACGCTGTCTGTCACTCGGTAATCCTTGTTCTTGACAGGAGGACAGTCTCCGGTGTCCACATCATGGACGCACCACTCAGTGACACCAGGCACCAGGGAAAACAAATCAGAAAAGTGCCCCAACAGCTGGTGACAATCTCTCTGCTGCTCAGGGGTCAGTGCGGTGGAGAGGTCAGAAAGGGGCTCACTCTCCTCCTCCATTCCATCATCTGTGGCAAGTAGCATGCCCACTTCAGACTTCGCAAAGTGGGGCTTCAGGCGGTTCACATGCAGGATCTGCAAGGGGTTCCTGGGAGTCTGAAAGTCCACCAAGTAGGTAACTGGACTTTTGCGCTCCACCACCTCAAAGGGATCGGTCCACTTATCCTGGAGCACACCAGGCTCCACTGGGACAAGTACCCAAACCTTCTGACCAGGTTGAAACTCGACCCGAGTGGTGTTCTGGTTACGCCAGTGTTTCATTTCCTCCGGCTGGCTTCCAGATTTGCCTCAGCAATTTTTCTGAAACGCCGAGTCTGGTTCCTGAAGGCCAAGATGTAGTTGAATACATCTTGGGGAGGTTTCCTGGGAGATTGCCCCCTGCCTTCCTTGACCAGACTCAGAGGCCCTCATACTGGATGGCCATAGAGCAGTTCAAAGGGACTGAACCCTAAGGACAACTGTGGCACCTCACGGTAGGCAAACAACGAGCATGGCAGGGCGTCACGAGTGGGGGTCTCTCAGAAGTTGGAGGGATCAAGTCTTGCCAGCAGCAAGGGCATCTCATTAGGAGTGGCAAGTAACCTTAACGCTGTAGTCAATAATCTAAAGGAAATTAAAAGGGTCAGTCAATCTTTACTACAGCTACCAGAATCCCCCTGTTTAGAGACAGTGTCTCATACAACTGTAGCAATTGACTCCTCTGCCCCCGTTCCAGCCCTGCCTCCCGTTCCTGCTGCAAGCAACCCCTTAAGCGAGCCTGCCCCTTTTAGTCTTCCAGCTTCAACAAAAGAGACAGGGACAGGGAAAAAGAAAACCAGCCAGAAACCCAAATTGACAGTTACAAAAACGAAAGCCAAAGGGAGGGGAAACAAAAGGATCAGTAAAAACAGCCAAGAAGGGGCTAAGACTCTAGCTTCAACCAACAGCGCGGTGAAAATCACCCCCTCTCTACGCTCTTTTTTTAAAGTCTTGCCTCAAGTTCTGGATCTAAGCCCAGTTAATAATCAGGAAAAGAGCCCTGTCACATCTTTGGGTATTGATATCCCCTCAGTGATTTCATCCCCACTAACGGAAATGGCTGACCCATCACTGTCCGCCCTGTCACAGTCGGTGGTGGTAAACACTCCACGTGATGATGAAGGCGAGGCCCTAAACAGGATACCAACAGGTCCCTCTAAGGCTTCAGGGGAGAGAGATGAGGAAGGGGGGGCTGGTGTTACAACTCATACTACGACCGAGTCGGCATTGGCAGCTTTGGCAGCTTCAATCGCTTCAATGAGAGAAGAAATTCGTAGTGATTTTTTGGTCTCCAAAGCAAACCAAAACGACATTCGCTCATCTTGTGAAGCTTTGGAAAGGAAAGTAGATGGCTTGGGTGAAATAACGGAGGCATTGGAGAACACAGTGGGAGCGGTAAAAGCTAATCTTGAAGCAGCTGTGTTAAAAATTCACAACTTACGCAAGGAGGGAGATGCAATGAAAGAAAGAATGGAAACTTTGGAGAATTTCTCACGCAGAAACAACCTGCGTCTTCTCAAAATACCGGAGGGGAAAGAAGGTGGGGACATCAAGAGTTTTGTTGTGAATCTTTTGAAGGAAGCTTTGGGTCTCGAGGAGACAGTTGAAGTGTTGGAGAAAGACATCCAAAGGATCCATCGTGACCCGTTCCGTCTTAACGCAGGCAGGTCTAAACCTCGGAAAATCCTTGTCAACTTCTTGACTTATACCTTAAAGGAGAAAATTCTTAACACTGCGCTTAAACTTAAAACTACAAAATGTTCTGAATTTCCTTTCGAGATCCGCTCTGATCTATCCAAGGCTACACTAGATAGGCAGTGGGAGTTGGGTCAGAAGATGGATAGTTTTAGAACGGCTGGTGCAACAGTCCAGATGAGATTCCCGGCCTATCTACGCATCATGTATAATAACAAGATGTATAATGTCAGAACGCCATTCGAGGCGGACGAGCTCCTGGAGTCCATTCAGAACCACTCGCAGGGCAAATGTTGAGTGAATAGGCCTCCCCCCCCTCGTCTCAGTGCACTTGTTCTTACTCAATATGCTGAGTAACGTAATAACTAAGTAGGAACTCATGAGCTTTTGGGGAGAGGGAGGGGGGAACGATGAAGAATGAAGAATAGAGGAAAAATAAAATAAATATAAAAATAACAAGAGGAGGAGAAAAAAAAAAATTAAAAAAAATAAAAAAAAAATATATATATATATATATATATATATATAAGGGAAAGAAAGGAAAGAAAAAAAAATTATATATATATATATATATATAAATAAACAAATAATTTTGCACTATTTCATAAACAACCTTTTTCTATAGATAAACAAATGAATAATCTACACTATCTGCAGAATGCGAGTAACAAACCAACAGGGGGAAGGCGGGATGGTGATGGTGATGGTGAGGGTGAATGTGCACGATAATACAATGTTTCTTCACAGATATTCTTAAGGAGTGCAACTCCGTGTTGAGAGTAGAGCTCAGATCAGAGCAAACCGGCCCATCAACTGGCCGGAGTAAGTATGGAGGGGTTCTCCAAAGGGGTGGCGGGGGGGACAAAAGCAAAAAAATTCAAAATTATCCTCAGAATCCTGGCCCTTTAAAACAGATTTTTCTTTTTCACTGTCCAACCGCCTTAAATACAACAACTAAAAGAAACAAAGCAACAAACATTAAACCAGGTGGAATGAAAGGGAGAAACGGGAAAGAGAAATGACATTGATATCTTTTTTATCTTGGAACGTGAATGGTCTGCGCGTGCAGGGGAGAAGAGAACGCATTTTTCAATATTTGCGTGACTCCCCGGCACAGATCATCATTATCCAAGAATCACATCTCTTAAAAAACGAGGCAGACGCAATTTTAAAAAAGCAAAAATGGATTGACGTATTCTTAAGTACTGACCATAATGCAAATATAAGAGGTATTCTCTTAATCTGCAAAAAAACAGCTAACGTGCGGATCCTTGAATTCAGAGAGGACAAATCTGGAAGATGGCTCATAGTTAATCTTTCTATACATGGGCAGAAATACAATTTAGTCGGGTATTATGGTCCTAACTCTGATGACCCATCCTTTCTAGAAACAATAAGGAACGTCTTAATAACCACTTCTGACCCCACAATTTGGACAGGGGACTTTAATGTTATTTTGAATCCGAAACTTGATAAAACCACTAATAGCAGCAGGTACAGTTGTCAACCACCTTCTAAATCTAGACAGTCTCTAAAAGGGATTATGGAGGACCTGGGTTTGGCGGATTTATGGAGAGAAAGAGCCGGCACGAAACCAGGGGTATCTTATCGGAATCTAAAATACAAACACTCTTCACGAATAGATTTTGCCCTGTTTAGCTACTGTCTCCCAAACTCTATAGCCAGTATAAAGTATATACCCTCTCACCTATCCGACCATTCAGCTCTCTCTTTCACCTTAATACTTCAGACTCATAAAAAACATCCCTCCTGGTCATTCGATCGAACTATCCTATTGGTCCCGGAGGAAGTGACATATCTCAACTCCGAAACTGAGATGTTTTTAGATAGCAATTTGCACTCAACCTCCCTTGCCTTAGTATGGGAAACTCTTAAGGCATACCTGAGAGGCTGTATCACCAACAGAGCTTCCTTTAGGAGGAAAAATTATCTATCCAAAATCCGAAACCTAGAACAGGAGCTAGAGATAATTGAACAAAGGCTTAGGGGCACGACTGGCTCACTACAAGATCAAAAAAATATGTCAGACCTCAAAAGTCAGATAGAAGATATCCTACAAGAAAGGGTCTCAAAGAAATGGGAGGCGAGCAAATTGTCCAATTTTGAATTCGGAGAAACCGCAGGCAAGATTCTAGCCTGGAGGGTCAAAGCTGACCAAGCAAAAAGCCACATAAGAGGGATCATGGCAGAGGGGGAAAATCAGCTCAGGTCTTCAGAAGTAGGAATCAGTACTGCCTTTACGCAGTTTTTTGCCGAAATATATAGGGAGGATATTATAGATGACCAACAGGCAAGGAAGACATGGCTAGATAAGATATCTCTTCCACAGTTATCACAAGTGCAAAGTGAGGCATTGGATTTGGACATCTCAGAGGCAGAGGTTAAAAAGGCCGTATCCGCACTAAAACATGGAAAAGCCACAGGTCCTGACGGACTCCCCGGAGAACTGTATAGAGCCTTGGTCGATACAATTGTCCCTACGCTGACGGCCCTTTTTAACAGTATTCTGAAGGACGGTAACGACCCACCTCAATCATGGAGTGAGGCAACTATAGTCTTGATCTTAAAACCTGGAAAAGACCCAACACTATGTGGGTCTTACCGCCCTATATCATTGTTTAATAATGACTACAAAATATATGCCTCTATTTTAGCAGCTAGATTGGGATCAGTAATGGGGGAAATAATCCATCAAGATCAAAAGGGATTTATTAAAGGGCGTCAGCTTTCTGACTTAACATATGATCTAGTGGGGGCAATCGATATCGCCTCAGCCTTTACTATCCCATTGGCAACCCTCACCCTAGACGCAGCTAAAGCTTTTGACAGGGTAAACTGGTCCTATTTAAACGACGTGTTAAAGAGGGTTAACTTAGGGGAGAAAATCTGTCGATCAATAAAACTTATATACAAATCGCCAACAGCACGGCTTCTAATAAATGGCAACCTGTCTGAATCGTTTAAGATCTCTAGAGGCACAAGACAGGGCTGCCCGCTTTCCCCCCTCCTCTTTAACCTATACATAGAACCGTTTGCGGAAGTTCTCAGACGAGATGACTCTATTCCATCTTTTAGGTTCGGGGAGTGGGAAAAGCGAGTAGCCTTGTATGCAGATGACATTTTGGTCTTTACCTCAGACCCGGAGATCGCTCTACCGGTAGTCATCGAGAGAGCCGAAGATTTCGGCCGCATCTCGGGCTATGAGATAAACGCCTCCAAAACAGACATTATGGCATGGAACATACCTGACCTAACGCTAAATACATCAAACTCAATGAGATACTTGGGAATTCGGATAGTGCAAGATATCGCACAAATTGCCCAAGTCAATCTTGAGAGAATTTTTAAGGAAATTAAAAAATCTTTAAGATCTTGGTCTAATCTCCCACTAACTATTCTAGGTAGAGTAAGTTTGCTAAAAATGTCAATTCTTCCCAAGTTCACCTTCTTATTTAACACGATCCCTCTTGCATTTGATAAAATAGCGTTAGAGAAATGCCAGAGAGAGCTTAACTCCTTCGTTTGGGGATACAAGTCAGCAAGAATATCGTGGAAAAAGCTGAGGAGGAGGAGGGAAAAGGGGGGCCTATCCCTACCAGATTTACAATACTATGCGTGGGCATTCCAACTTTCCCATTCGAGAATGCTCTTAAAAGTGCCATCCAATACATCAATAGGCCTCATGTTTATGGCAATGCTGATTGGTGCTGGCTTACCAACTAACGGCTACATGTTCAAGTTTGGAGAACAGAAATACTTCAAGAAAGTTAAATTAAAAACTCTTATGTCCCAAGCGAAGCTATGGTCACATATAAGGAGGAACCTGGGCTTGTCATACTACTCCAACCTTGCGCCCATTTGGGATTCCCCAGGGCTCCCTTCCAGCTGGGATGATCGGCTTACTATTCCGTTGAGAGTAGGAGGGATACTAACATGGGGCGATGTGTTGGCAGGTGATTCTCTGAGGCCCTGGGAGGTTTTGCGGGAGCAGCGGGGGATAGAGCTCTCGAGGTTTAAGTATTTACAATTAGATAGTTGGGCTAAGGCAACAAATAGATCTGGGCCTCCTTTAGGGAAGCATAGTTCCACCGAAGAGAAATTGGTAACGCAACTTGCAGGGGGTAAAGAGGTCTCGAAATGGTACTGGTGCCTGCTAGAAGAGATAGATGGAGATTTCACCCTCCCGGAACAACTATGGGGCTCAGATCTGGGGGCCCAGAGCATCGAAACCTGGCAGAATTCCTGTACCCTATTATATAAGTGTGTCAAACCTGCATGGCTAAGACGCAATCATTTTTTTACAATTCACCGTGCATATTTTACTCCGCTAAAACTTTCTAAATTTATCCCAGGGAAGAAATGCAATAAATGTGGCCATATCGCAGCCTCAGACGTCCACATGTTTAAAGAATGCCCCAACATATTGCAATTTTGGAATGAAGTTAAAGCAACTCTAGACTCCATCCTTAATACTTCGATCTCCATCACACTTTCCTTGATCATATTTGGATGGGACAACAATATAAAGGGCCACGCTAGGACATTTCTGTTCTTCGCCATACTGCTTGCAAGAAGAGAGATATGTAAGGTTTGGATTGAAAATTCAGCACCATCCCATGCAAGCTGGCTGTCGTCTCTCTACGCAACCTCTAAAACTGACTTGAGGAGATCAGGCGGTGAGCGTAGTCGTATCTTTTGGGACGTTCTGGTTCGTTGGAGACAATAACCGGGGTTTTTTTTTTTTTTTTTTCTTTTTTCCCTGGTCCTATGATTATGCCTTGAAACTCCAAGAACTAGGCCTCCCCTCAGTCGGCTCAGAATGGCTAGTTCAACTGAATAGAACTTCAAGTTTGGAGTCTTTTTCCACGATACTCTTCGGGCCATCTATTGCCAAATTCCACCTAACACAATACAAGATGCAGAGGAAACTCTGCACCTGGAAAGAGTGGTTGGCAGTTGGAGGCTAAATAAGAGGTGGCCAGGCAAATGAGGATTAAAAAAAAAAAAAAAAAAAAGAGCATGGCAAGAAGACGTCCCACTTACGCCTCAGGGGCTCCTCTACACCCATAGCCATGCCCTTCAAGGTCCGGTTGAACCTTTCAACCAGACCATTTCCTTGGGGGTGGTAAGGAGTGGTGAACTTCTAAGTTACCCCACACTCCCTCCACAGAGACTTCATGTACTGGGAGATGAAATTGGTCCCCCTGTCAGACACCACCTCTCTGGGGAACCCTACATGGGAGAAAATCCCCATCAGTGCACGTCCCACCATGGGTTCCGCCACCGGCCTGAGTGGGATGGCTTCAGGGTACCGGGTGGCATGCTTCACCTGGACCAAGATAAACCTGTTGCCCATGGCTGTCCTGGGATCTAGAGGCCCCACAATGTCAATGCCCACTTGCTCGAATGGGGTACTAACAACTTGAAGGGGCTGGAGTGGGGCCTTGATCTTCCCCTCACTCTTCCCACTTGCCTGGCAAGTCTCACATGTCCTGCAATGAATGTCTGAACTCTTGCACATCTGGGGCCAATAAAAGTGGGTGACCAGCCTCTCAAAGGACTTGGTCTGCCCCAGATGTCCTGCCAATGGAATGTCACAAGCCAACCCGAGTAGGAATGCTCTGAAGCATTTGGGCACCACCAGCACACGGGCTGACCCCAGCTCAGCAGCCTTAGGCTTGCTATACAGGAGACCGTTCTCCCAATTAATCAGATGTGAACCAGACTGGTCACCTGCTGCCTGGGCTGCAGCCTGTTGCCGCATACCCTCAAGAGAAGGGCAAACTCTTTGCTGCTCACAAGATTCCTCCCTGGTGGGCCCTCCTTCCTGCTGCCAATGGGTCAGCTCCGGTAGGTCCCCCAGGTTGGCACTCTGCTCCCCGGTAGGCTCCAGGGCACCCCCCTTCGGGTCTGCTCCCTCCTGGGCCGTGGGAACCAAGGGGGCCGGCTTCCCGTGCCCCCTGTCCCTTCTCTCTAAGGCAGGGATCTGGGCCATACTCTAAGGTCACAGATCCTTCTCAACACCCTCCTTGGCTGCCATGGACCTAGTGGTAGCTCAAGCACACTCAGGCAGACCCAACATTTGCAAGTGAGCTCTCCTCTCCACCATAGCCCATGGAGGTTCTCTAAATCATTGCCCAACAGGCAGTCTACATGCATGGCTGGCCTCAAAGCTACCTGAAGAGTTCCTGAGACCCCCCTCACTCAAAGGGAGCCTGAGCCACCTCACATTGGCTCTCTGAGTTGTCTGCTGACACTACAGGGTAGAATGCACGAGGGACCACCTGCTCTTTGGACACCAACCAGGAACTAACAGCAGTTACACTGTCTCCTGTGTCCTTTAGAACCTCCACTCTATGGCCATTGTTCGTCACCCACTGCCTGTACTTCTTAGTGTTTTCAGGCAGTGCAGGTTTAGGGACCATCTCAAAGTCTCCTAATGAAACAAGGGTCAATTCTACGGGGTCCCACCCTTATGGGGCGCCCATCTCTTCCTCTCCCAGGGCTACATTAGCAAGCTGGCGGGGTGGTGCATGGGTTGGTGCAGGGTGGTCCCTCATGGGACACTGGGGATCAAAATACAGGTGGCCCGCTTGATCTCATTTATAACAAGAAAGAGGGCCCCCTCTGAACAGGCCTACCTGTCGGGGGCACTGACCTCTGCTCTTGGGGAGGCTGGGATACCACTGCTTGCTTTCCTTGGGAATACCTTTGGGGCCCTCTTGGAACCTCCCTTGGTTTACCCCTGTCCCCCCCAATTCTGGGGACCCTGCCCTCCTCTGGCAAAGTCTCCCTTTGGACCCTTGCGAACCTGGGTGCCCACCAAGCGGTCCGCCTCCTCGGCAAGCTTCCTAGGGTTAGTTAGCTTGCAATCAATCAGGTGCTGGCGTAGCTCAGGAAAACAGTTACTAGATAAATGCTCCCATGCAATCAAATCATACAGTTTCTCAAAGGTTTCTACTTTGCTACCTTTTACCCAGCGCTCCAATGCTCTGCAAAAAAAAGACACATATTCAACCCATGTGGTACCCTCTAACTTCTTGTAGGTCCTAAACCTCTGCCTGTACATCTCAGGCGTTAAACCATAGCGGGTCATCAAATCTTCCTTCATGTGGGCATAAACCATTCTGCTTTCCTGGGGCAGGTCCAACAAGGTCTCCCTCCCCTCACTAACAAAGCGCCCCCATCCCCCAGCTCCCCAATCCTTCTCAGGGACCCGGTGGGACACCATGGCTAATTCATATGCTGCAAAACACTGTCCAATATCTTCACTTTTGTGGAAATCCTTAATAACTTCTTTGGGTATATACACTCTACTCTCAGTATGCACTGCAGGTATGCTGCCACCAGAGGGGGGGATCTCTATACTTTTTGCCTTAATCTCCAACTCCCTCAATACTCTCTCATGTTCAAGCTTCATCTTCATTATCTCAACTTCTAACTTCTTGTTCTCTTGGTCCCTATGACCATCCATTTTGAGCTTAGCCATCTCCATATTATGCCACCTATCTCTCTCCCTGTCCTCCATCTCTTCTGGAGACAGGCCCCTTGAGGACACACTGGTGCCTGGGCTGGAAAGCGCTTTACTACCTACCAAATCCACTACTTCCACCTGCTGCTCTCCTGTATTCTGTCCCTCCTCCCCAGGCTCTCCCGCATTCTTAGGGGCATCCCTGGCTTCTAGCCAGGCCTTCAGCGCTTTGTAAAATTCCTCTCTCTTGGTTAGGCCTGTGATAGGGACTGTGAATCTTTAGCAAACAAACTTGAGCTCATTGGCATTGTAGGTATCTAATCTTTCTTCTTCCAAGGAGAGATCCTCTGAGGCATTGGACCTGGGCTTGCCCATTGTAGGAATAACTAGCGATATCAATCAAAAATAGAATCAAAAACCTCAAAAATGTTTGTGGTTGCGTTATGGTCTGCACTCACTAGTAGTGTGCACTATAATTACTGTTTGCGATCACAAATGCAAGTCCAGATCCTCACCGCTGACCACCAAAGTTAGAAATGGGGGTCTCTAGTTGGCAGTGGCTGGCCACAGTCCAAGTAGGGACCCTTCTTCCTAAGTCAGAGTAAGGGGGCTACACCCTTTGATAACCCCTGCTAAACCCTGTGGTAATGTAGCATGAGCAGCTAGGCTTATCTCAGAGGCAGTGTGTAAAGCATTTATGATCATACACAGTAGCACAGTGAAGTACACTACAAAGGGACACCACACAAGTAGTTATAAAAAATAAGTATCTTTACATATAGACTAAACACAAGATCAATAACGGTAATAAGCCACAATACTGAAAAGGGGGGGACTCTTGAAAAGCTGGAAAAAGAGTTCAAAGTGTTCAAATAGGTTCCGTTCAAAGCAGGGGTCTCTGCGACCCTTTTACTTACAAAGTACCTGGATTTCATAGCAAAACAAGCAAAATGTCACAAACGAGCTGTAGCGATGATTTTCCCCACGCTAGGCCGGCGATGCGTTGAATCCTTGCCGCAAGGGAGGATGATGCGCCGGTCTGCGGGTGCGTTCGGGACAAAGCGACAGACTTCTTCACGCTAGGCCAGCGATGCGTTGAATCCTTGCTGCAAGGGAGGATGATACGCTGATCCTGTTGTGTGTGCGATCTTGTCGTGATGAAAGAAAATGGCGCCCCACGAGGAAGCCCTGATCGGGGTGCGATGCGAGGAAAATGGCAGACGCACAGCACCCGCTCTGCGATGTCGTGATGCGATGATCTCGATGCGATGATCTGGGGTTAGCAAGCCTTCGACAAGCCCGCAAACATGCGATGCGATGATCTCGGGGTTAGCGGGTACTTTGTGGCCAGAAACTTTGCGATGCGATGACCTTGGGTTTGCGAGCGCTCGGCGGCAGCAGCGCAATGATTTTCCTTATGCTCTTCAGCTGCAGCGGCTCGCAAATGGGCGTTAGCGACGATTTCAGCACTCTCTTCTCTGTAGTAGAACTAGAGGCCCTGGAACTCACGGGGGCCTCACCTGCAGAAAGAAATCCTCGCTGGGAGGAATCAAGAGGCTGGTGGGAGAGTTAGATGTGCCTGTGACTCCAGCAGAAGGCTAGCTCTCTTCTAGCCCTTGGGTGATTGCTTAGCAAAATAAAAGTCTCTCAAAAGTCCTTTTCCCTCTTCTTCCAAGTCCCAGGTGGAATTACTGCAGGCCAGTCCAAGAAACAGCACACAAGCACAAGGACAGTCCTCTCCTGCAGATTCCTTCAGTAACACGGACAGAGGTTCCTCTTGACATCCAGGAGAAATACAAAAATCAGGGGTTTGGGCACAGATATTTATACCCCAAAAGTGTTTGTTCTCAAAAGTCTCTAGTCACTGAACCCAGCCAGAACCAGTTCTGCTCAGGCCTGGAGCACTTTGTTTACCAGGCTGCCTCCTTCCTTTCAGAAAGAGGGGGTCTGCCATCAGACGCACAGTAGAAGGTGGAGCCAGCATTCACATTGCCAGGCACAGCCCTATTCAGGTCCAGGAGCTACCCCTCCCCAGTACTCAATGCTGATCTCTCTATTCAACCCAGGTCTGACTCAGCCTGCCTTGCCCCGCTAAACCCAGACAGTCAATACACATAACAGCAGAGCATACTGGAAGGCTTAGACAAGAAAATACCTACTTTCTAAAAGTGGTATTATCAAACACAGAATATTAAAACCAACTTTGCTAAAAGGTGTAGTTGATTATTCTGAGCTCAGGCATACTAAACTCGAATTTCTACCATGTTCCCTTAGTCAGATAGGACTATAAGATGTAATAGCCAGTCTGCCCATTCTAGCCTATGGAGAACAAGTAGCCTTGCAGCAGTGAAAAACAAAATGGAGGGCAATTCACTACCAGGACATGCTACACATATCAAGCCATGTCCTACCTTACACACACAATGCACCTACCATAGGGGTGACTGACATGATGCTAAGGGAAGGTTCAGGGGCTGGGAAGTGTGGGCACTTAACAGCCAAGATGGCTGTTCTGGACTGCACGCAGACACTGCAGTGACAGGTCTGAGGATCAGTTTACAAGCTGCTTCTGTGGGTGGCGCAAACCAGCGCTGCAGGCCCACCAACAGCATTTGGGTTACAAGCCCTGGGCACACACAGGCCACACTACTAGGGACTAACAGGTAAACCAAATAAGCCAATCAGGAATATATAAATTCACAGTCATCTTTACACAGGGAGCATTTGCGCTGTGGCACTGAATGGCAGTGGCACAGCGCCCAGAGCATCTAATACCAGCAAAAACAGAGGAGACAACAGTGAAAAATGGAAGGGAGACCCACGCCAATGGTGCCAGGTCTAAAAACTTCAAACCAGGAAGTATTGGCAACCATCTTGCGACTAGGTTGTACCGAGGCACAAGAAAAAACGTTAAAAAAGAAAAGGGGCAGTGTAGAAACACCCTAAGCCCCTAGCCCCAGGGCCAAAAAAGCAACTTTTTAAAAATATTTCAGCAGAATTTGCACTGAATCTACAAATCTGGCAGAAAAAAAAAATATGAAAATTAAGGTTCGGGGGGCTGCGTGAGCCCCCACAGAGCGGGAACCGCCAACTCCCTGTGGCTAATTGTTTGAAGTGTGGGGGCCATTAAAGCCCCCCAAAGCCCTGGGGACAGCCACCTCTCCAGGGTTATATTTTATTATAATGCGTGATGGGGCTACAGCCCCCTCCACTAACCCCCGGGGACAATAAACTCCCCGGAGCTATATTGAAATAAGATGCGTGCAGGGGCTCTGGCCCCTCTACGCAGCCCCGTGGACTGCCAGCGCCCCGGGGATACGATACTTAAATGTGGGGGACGCACTGCCCCGCAGCCCCTGGGACCACCACCAGATATCAAAATAGGAGGAGACCTATGTGGCTCCCCTCTTGGGCTGTAAATGGCCCTGGGGACCGTTATCCAGCAATGTCCCGGGTGCCTATCCCAAGGTCATTGTAGTTTGCTATCCCACAGCAAAACAGTGTGCTCCTTATTCAAAGCAGAGCACACTTTGTTTTTGACACCCATGGAGCTGCATGTTTGCAGCTCCCAGGGTGTAAAAAACAATGCCGACTCCTGCAGGAGGCAAGAACTGGCCTGGACCATGGTGGCTACAGCTGGCCATGTCCTAGGGGATGGGGTCCCCATGGTCAAAAATGGCCTGGGGAGGGAGGCCATGTAGCCACCCTCCCTTTAAAACAAAAAAAAGAAAATGTCCGGGCTCTGGGGGATAGGGGTCCCGGGACTAAAATCGGCATCAGGAGGGGGGCGGCTTGACCCCTTCCCTTTTAAAAAAAGAAAAAATGCCTGGGCCCCGGGGATAGGGTTCCTGGGGCTGAAATGGGCCTGGAGAGTGTAGCTGGTTGTCCCCCCTTCCCTTTCATTATCATAAAATAATAAAGGTCTAGCTCTGGGGGATGGATCCCTGGGCACAAATATCGGCCTTAGGAGTGGCCTTTAAAAAAAAAAAAGGAATGGCTGTGACCCAGTTGAAGCTGGCTCAGGGGCCTAAATTGGCCTGGAGAGGGGGAGACCCCCTCCCTTTTTCATAAAAAAAATTAATGGCCGGGCCTCGGGGGATGGGGTCCCCGGGGCCAAATTCAGCATGGGGAGTATGGTCGCGCATCCTGCCTTTCCTTTTATTATCATAACATTTTTAAAGGTCTTGCCCTGGGGAGGAGGTCCCCCGGGAAGAAATCAGCCTGGGGCATTGGGCGGCGTAAAGTGCAATCGGTATACAGATTAAATCACTTGATGAGGTCCAGAGGTATTAAAAATATTGCATTGATGAACAGGAAATGAAACAGAGGATTAAAGAGAAAATGATGTTGACTTAGAATAAATTTGCACAGAAAGGTTTTCAGAATCCGTCTTTTGCAGGAAATCCAGGAGGTATGCAAGGTGTTGTTGTTCCACGTGCAGGTTTTCTGGGGAAACCGGGAGGGTTTGGTTTTTCACAAGCTAGAGACAGAGGTGTCCAATTGATCCAGGATTGGGAATGGATGTTGCAACGCTGAAGTAGATGATTCCTGCCAAGTTTGTAACAGGGTCGGGCATTGGAACAAGGATTGTAGCTTTATTCGTGATCATGCAAATAGAAATGTGCAACTGCAAAATGGAGTGCAGGTGCAAAATATACCAATATACCAAATGCAGGTGTCAATGTAAAAACAAGTTCAGATGATGCAGGTCCCACAAGCTCAAATAGTCCTACAGAATATGGGCGACACAAGCATTCATTTGAAACTGATGATAAGAGCTACTCCAAATGTATTTCAGCAAATCCCTAACACAAATCAGAACATCTTACAGCAATTTCCTGTTTTTGATAATGATGACTCAGGTTTCGATAATTCTCAATGACGGTGCCTGAGGGGGAGGAAGATTGCATGCTTGGCGGAGCGTTAGAGGTAGACCAGAGTGGTCCATTCATAGAAGATGAGGTGAATGGCCAACCCATAACTTTCCCTATAGATGCTGTTGCTACCAGGTCCACTTGTAGAACTGTGGAAGTCCCAGACCTACCCCTCTTGGAAAGAAGATCCAAGTTATAGTAGTTTAAAACAAACAGATTACCAATCCATTTTCAGAGAAAGTCCCAATAAAATAGGCTCATTTGAAGAAAATCCCTAATATGTCATTTGTGATACAAGCCCAGTATATTTATTAGGCAGATATTTGTTGTGCAAGGTACAATTTACTGCATACTGGACAGTGCGGAATTTCAGATTCGCTGATGAATATGTCATATTTAAAATGGTACAGAAAAAGACAGTTGCAGGATTGGTTTCATTAGTGACCATTGAAGAATTACCAGCCAACTTGAGGGAAATCATGAATTCAGAAGAATGGGAGACATTGGACTGATTAAAGGAGTAGATCCAGTCCAAATTACCATTAAAGGCAACTACAGTATACCCAATAACACCATTGTACCATCTGACTCCAGAAACCAGTGCAGGAATACCACCTGGAATAGAAGACATGATACAGAAAGGGATTTTGAGGGAATATATTGGAAGATCATGTAACTCCCCGATCATGGGTTTTCCGGATCCCAATAGAAAATATAGGATTGTCCAAGATCTTAGGAAAAATAACAGCATAGTTGTTGTCCCATGGTACTGAATCTAGCAACAATATTGTTCTGAATTTCTTGTACTGCAGAGTGGTTTACTGTGATCCCTCTCTGCCAGGCTTTCTTCTCAGTGCCATTGCATGAAGATAGCCAGTTTCCTATTTCATTTATTTTTCAGCAGAAAGTTTAAGCAAGGGGCCGATTCCCAGAAGGGTCTACTGAGAGTCCATCAATCTTTAATCAGATCTTGAAAAATAATCTAGAATCATTACAAATGCCCTACAGATCAGTCCTGTTGTAATAGTTATACAATCTGCTTGTACCATCAAAAATACATTAAGCTTGTAAACAAGACTCTATTGCTTGTTGAATTACTTTTCTGAAAATGGAACAAAGTTGTCATCAGGTAAACTGCAATACTGTTAGAGAGAAGTTCAATATCTGGGACACATAACTCAGGAGAAAGTCAGAAAAATACCAACAAAGAGAGTAGAAGAAATTCTTCAGATGAATCCACCTTGAACACAGATAGAAGCCAAGATGTTTCTGGGAATGGTTGGCTACTGTAGACAGTGCATACCAAACGTTTTCCTAGTGGCAAAGCCTTTATTGGGGCTAACACAAAAAGATGTATCTGATCCACTTCCTTGGATAATGAGGGCTTGAAAGCCTTTCTAGAGCTAAAAGAAAAACTGTGTTGTGCCCCAACACTAGGAATGCTAGTTTACAGATTTTACCTTCATCGTCATCAAAATATTCTTTATTCAGTAATTTTCCATAACCATAAAAGAGTACATTAATCATATAAATAAAATAATAAATAATCAAAGTCTGTAGTTCAAAACAATTCGCAGTAATTTTACAGAGAGTCAAGGGGCAAAGTGCCCATTTGCAACGTTACATTCAGATAAAAAATAAGTCAATATAATCCATACAGTGTAAGCAAAATACAATACATATAAAACCCTTTGGACCTGTCAAAAAATCAACATAAATCAAATAACAACATTTAAATTCATGATAAACAAATCAGACCCAGTGAATAAAGTGCTAGGTGCAAAATATATATGTTTCATCACCAAGCAGTATATAAGTTTATCTTTTTCCCTACTTGCTCGCGCAAACAAACTGCAGGGGAAATACATTTGCAAACCATTTGGCATATATATTCAGTTTTCAAAAGCTGTAAGTAATACAGGGCCGGCCTGCATTTCGTGATGTTCAAAGCACTTAATAATGGGATAATAAAATCTCTCCGCGGTTTAGAATATAACTGACAAAAAATAAAAAGTGCACCATTTTCTGTTTTGATCAAGCATCACAGGGAGTCATTGAGGAGACCAACAGGTGTATATCTGAATATAACAAGATGATACCTTCCCGAATAACTGAAACGGAACAGAAATATGGTTCTATGCATTCAGTGCAAACCAACGGCAGGTATTCCTTAACTCTCTTCTTGCTCAGCTCCATATGCTCAATATTCAGTTTTAACACAGATAAAAAATCCATTAGCTGAAGTTTTGAGATTTATTCAGACGATTTTGGATTTCTGAAGCAGTCCACTTTCCCTACTTGTTCTAACAATTTTTTGTTGTAGCTGAGCCAATGGATTTTCTGTGTATGATTTAAGCTCATGCAATCTAATATTGTTGCCTGATTAAGTTAATAATAATAATACAGAAACTTAATTGAGCGCGAACAGCTACCTCTGGGGAGGTGTCCCGGCGCTAACGAGTCCCACAGCAAGAGTAAGTAGTCAGGAGGGGGGCAGAGTTATTGCGTAAAAAGCCAGGTTTTTAGGAGTTTCCTAAAGCTTGCTTCTGACGAGGCAGATTGGATGGCAGGGGGCAGGGTATTCCAGAGTTTCGCCGTGCCGGCCGAAAAGGACCTGCCTCCAAGTCTAGCTTTCCTTACGCGCGGTACAATTAGTTTGAGTAGGGAGTTGGAGCGCAGCTCACGTTTTTGGTGGTAGCGGGGGAGTCGGAGTTTCAGATAGTTTGGACACGTGCCTTTTAGCGCTCTAAAAGCCAGGGTTAACACTTTGAACTTAATTCTGCTTGCCACTGGTAGCCAATGCAGCTCGTGCAGATGCGGAGAGATGTGCTGCCTGAAAGGGATCCGTTTTATTAATCTCGCAGCCGCATTCTGCACGATTTGTAGGCGTTGCACCGCATATTTAGGTAGACCAAGATAGAGGCCGTTAGAGTAATCGAGTCGGGAAGTGATTGTTGCATGAACAACCGTTTTCCGGCACTCGACAGGTAGCAGAGGCAGAAATTTCCGCAAGTTTTTTAGTTTATGCAGGCAGCCTGCGGTGAGCTGTTGTATATGCGGCAAGAAAGACAAATTCTCATCCCATTTTACTCCTAAATTTTTTGCATGGGAGCTGGGAGATGGGGCAGGGCCCATTTCCGTTGGCCACCACAGATCCGGAGGGGGATGTTTGGAGTTTCCAAAGAATAGCACCTCCGTTTTGCTCGCGTTCATTTTGAGTTTGTTGGTATTCATCCATTTGGCCACGTCTTGCAGACAGCCCCTGATTTTGCTGAATGCTGCCTCGGACGTGTCTGTGTATGGGAAGACTAATTGCGTGTCGTCCGCATAGGATATTGCCTTGACCCCCCATTTGGCAATCAAGGTGAAAAGCGGGGCCAAATAGACATTAAACAGCAGGGGGCTGAGTGCCGACCCCTGTGGGACGCCACACCAGAGATTTTTTGGTCCAGAAGAGAAGGGGCCCAGGGCCACTTTCTGGGAACGATTAGAGAGGTAGGAGAGTAGCCAGTTGAGGGCTTTGTCTCCAATACCAATGTCCTTAAGTCGGGTCAGCAATCTGCTGTGATCTACAGTATCAAAAGCAGCTGATAGATAGCTAAGTTCAGGCTCTTCTTTGGCCCACAAAGAATGACAAAGCTTCATTGGAGCAATTTTTAAACGATGAGCCACAGGAATTCAGCCTAGTTCAGTTTGGCATAATATGACTGGAAGAATCTTAGTATCCGCCAAAAGACGTCTAAGGAAAGAGTTGTCTGCTCCCTGTAAGCACGATGGATCGCAGAAGCCCCACACTCCCACAACATATGAAACAACAGAGCATATGCAGGCCTTATAGATGTTCATTAGCGAGTCTATAGGTCTGGAGACCAGTTTCTTTGCAAACCCAAATTGTGCCTCTCCATTTCATTCTTAACATCTTTTCCTAGTATCCACAAGATGACGCCAAGTTCCTTTCTGGTCGAAAGGTATACCTAAATTCGAAAAGGTTGGGCCATAAGACAGTTTATCACCATTAATAAAAAAGGATTTCAGGGGGTTCTCAGCCAACATAACGTAGGACTTTGCCGTGTTGGTGTTTACTAAGCATGGGCGAATTTTGCGAATCTCGCGTTCACGAATTTTGCGGATTTGCGAACTCGCAATCCGCAAAATCCGCGAATTCTCGCGAATTTGCGGATTTTTTTTTGTGTGTTTGCGCGGGTTTCTGCCAGTTCGCGAGGGTTTTGTACACTTTCGCAAATTGCGAACTTACCTGTCGGGTCGCAAGTTTCGCGAACTTGTTGTTTCTACGTGTCCAGCCTGTTTGGGACACTCTTCTTCATCACTGCCACTCTCTGTCACCACTGCCACTCTCTGACTACTCATGCCACCCTCTGGCCCACCCATGCCACCCTCTGTTTCATCACAGCCCCCTCTGGTTGTCCAGTCAGTGTACATTATTGTGGCAACGCAAGCACACCTTCCCTGCCTCAAGTGACCTGAATTAATTTGGGGCTGATTAATGTGTCACAGAATATTTTTTTAGCTGGCACCTGCTTCCTTAGTGCTTCCTGATTAGTGATCTTTTGCACTTGCTAAGTGCTTTCATTGTTGCAAAATTAGTTACAACACCTGCCCTGCCCCAACTGACAATAATGAATTAGGGGCTGATTAATGGATTTGAACTTCCAGCCTGGCTCCTGCTTGTCTCCCTTAGCTGTAATTCAGGACCTTTGTGGCATATGTGTAACTATTCTGAGGTTCAGAGCAGGGTCACATAATAGTTGCAACTGGCAACTGAACTCTGGAGGGGCCCCTCAGGAAGCACTACAGGAAATGGCTACTAATGATGAGCCTGGACTTTTGAACCTGGTAAGTAGTTTCAGTTTTGCTAAGATCGTATTTCTGCAATTTTGCACTTATTCGCGGGGCGCAAAGTTGTACTGGAAAGCCGCGAACTCACGCGAACAGTGCGAGCAGTGCGAGCAAAATCCGCTGCTCGCGGATTTGCGGATTTTGCGGGAGATTCGCGAATCTCGCGGATTGCGAATTTACCGAAAATCCGCGAGCGAAACGGATTTTCCGCCCATGCTTAGTGTTTACACCTAGATTGTGCTTAAAATATTTGAATCTACTTAAGAGCATTCGCAAACCCACATCAGTTCTGGACATCAACACACAGTTATCAGCATAGAGCAAGGCTTATAAATTTCTAAAACCCACTCTCGGAATGCCAATCTTCCCCTGTCCAATATAGTTCTCCAAATCATTAATGTAAAGGCAGAATAAGAAAGGGGTTAGCACACACCCTTGGTGAACTCTACAATTAATTTTAATAGGGGAGGATCCATCAGCTCTATATCTGACTCTGCCACTTACATCTTGATGCATCTGTGCTACATAATGGACCAGGGGAACAACTATTCCCATGTCTAACATTTTTGTGCACAATTTTCCTCTCTCCACCCAATCAAAGGCGGATGTTAGATCCATGAAATCTAGATAGAGGGCTCCATTCTTAGCTAGTGTGTACTTGCTTATAAGCTAGTGAAGATTAAGGCACTGCTCAACAGTGCCCACACCTCTTCTATCACCGTATTGGATTTCAGAAAACCTCCCTCTCTCGGCTACCCATGTTTCTAAGCTGTCCAATAGGACCCTTTCCATTAACTTACAGGTACATTTGATCAATGAAATTGGGCGTTAACAATTAGGATCTACCCTAGCCCCTTTCTTAAAAATGGGTACTATTATTGCATTAGTCCAGGATTTGAGTGGCCCCAAATGTGCTACACACCTCGAAATATTGGTTAATATTGGTATCCAAAGATCGAGGGAAGCCAGAAAACTATCAGCTGGAAAACTGTCTTGTCCCGATGCTTTATTTGCAGTAGTTTGATTTAGGGCATATGTGAGTTCCTCATAGCTGGGTGGTACCAAGTGCCCCACATTTACATCTTTGTAATCACTCATAAGTTTTACAGGCTGTGTAGAACCCCCCCTCACTTCAGTATACTGTGGAGAAATGCTCAACCCATTTCTCGGGGGTAATAACATCAATGATGCTATTATAGCTCTCCTGAGAAAAGGGGGCATTAATAGACTTCCAAAATAGACTGGCATTCTTATTGGCACTGGCTTTGCAGAGTTTTTCACAGGCCTCCTGTCTAATAGTAATCTTGCAACACACAAGAGCTTGTTTGTATAAGTCTCAACAAGATCTAACCCTTATATTGTCCCACTGCTTTTGTTTCAGGGCCATTCTAAAGTTAATGTGTGCCCTTAAACAGTTGCTGTCATACCATTTAGAGGATCTTCATGATGCAGATCCTTTACCCCCCTTTAGTGCTACTTTTATTGACCGAATAATATCAGCAAAGGCTACAAGCATACAATTTGGATTAATGGTGCTCTTTAAACACTCCTCCATTTGAGCCCTGTTATTCAACATTAACTGTTCCAAAGTAAAGTTTGGTTTCACGGTGGACCATTTTCGTAATGTACCCTTATTATTATGGTATGATATAGGCTGTAATTTTAATTCCCCACTATTTTTATAATTGTGAGTTTCCACAAAGAGTGATAACGGAAAGTGGTGCAATAAAAATAGGCTAATTTGAAGAAAATCACCAATTTGTCATTTGTGACACACGCCAAGTATATCTATTAACGGAGAGATTTGCTGTGCAAGGTAATTTGTACAATTTAATGCGCACTGGATGGTGCAGAATTTCAGACTCATGTTGACTAGGTCATATTTAAAATGGCACAGCAAAAGATAGTTGCAGGATTATTTCCATTAATGACCATTGAAGAATTACCCGCCGACTTGAGGGAAATTGTGATTCCAGAAGTATGGGATTTCACAGGAAAAGACATTGGACTGATTAAAGGAGTAGAATCAATCCAAATTACCATTAAAGGCAACTGCAGTGTACCCAATAAAACCACCGTACTATCTGGCTCCGTAAACAGTGCAGGAATAACACCTGTAATAGAAGACATGAGATGGAAAGAGATTTTGAGGGAATTGATTGGAAGTCCATGTAACTCTGTGATCATGGGTTTACAAAAACCAAATGGAAAATATAGGATTGTCCAAGATCTGAGGAAAATTAACAGCATAGTTGTTCCATGTTGTCCTGTGGTACTGAATCCAGCCACAATACTGTACCAAATTCCTTGTACTGCAGAGTGGTTCAATATCTGGGACACATAACTTTCTAGAGAGTCGGAAAAATTTCACCAAAGAGAGTGGAAGCAATTCTTAAGATGAATCCACCTTGAACACAGATAGAAGCCAGGATGTTTCTGGGAATGGTTGGCTACTGTGACAGTGGATAGCAAACTTTTACCTAGTGGCAAAGCCTTTAGTGAGGCTGACCCACAAGAATGAGTTTGATCCGCTTCCTTGGACAACGAGGGCTTGAAAGCCTTCCTAGAGCTGAAAGAACAGCTTTGTTGTGCCCCAGCACTAGGAATGCCAGATTACAGTAGGTATTTTAACTTATTTTGTAGGGTGAGGAAGGGCTGCGCTCTCTATGTGCTGACTCAAACTCATGGTGATGCTTGAAAGCTTGTGGCATACTTCTCAAATACCCTTGACCCTGTTGCCACAGGTCTGCATGGCTGTCTTAAAGTGGTTGCCGTGGTGAGCTCTATCTTGGAAAAGAGTGAGAGCACAGTGATGAGATAGCCTTTAACTGTAATGGTCTCACATTGTGTGGAACTACTTTTGACAAGAATTAAGACCCATAATAAGCACACTAAGAATGAGCAGAGAATTTTGTCAAAATATGTTGTCGTTTTTAAACACTTTCACATTGTCAATCATCAACTTTAATGCCAATAAATAAGTAGTTTGTGATGAAATTGAATTTGATTGCCTAGATGTCGTGGATTTATGCATTAAGCCTAGACCTGATAATAAGTAGGAACCTCTGATTGTGCCCGTCCATGTAATTCTTGCTGACGCCTCATGTTTGAGAAATAATGATGGTACTCTGAGAGCAGGTTACACAGTGTGTACTAAAATTTATGTTGTGGAAGCTTCATGGCTTGAAGAGGTTATTTCAGCACAAGCTGCAGAATTGATTGCCCTTACCAGAGCATGCAGTTTGACTGCTCAAATGAGAGTGACTTAAGGTAACCATCAAATGTTAGACAAATAGGTTGCAGTGGGATCCTTTCTTAAAAACTTAATATGCTGGGGTAATTCTGTGAATTTTTATTTTTAATATATTTATGATTCTGCTTTTACCTATCTACTGTAATTTAATAGTATATTTGATGTGATTTATTTTTACTCTTTTATGGTTATCTTTTAAATAACCAAATATAGATAACTGAATTGATTGAAGTTTCTTCTAAAGTAAACGTATGTGACAATTTTCTTGTATTTCTTTTTTTTTTTGCAGAGTTTTATATAGTGCGAACTTGACCTGAATCTGGTATCAGAGTGGTTTACATAGCATCAGTTACATTACATGAGGACACACATTCATTTTTGTTAGGCATGGGGAAGCTAAGGGCCCGATGTAGGTGCCCTAATACCGGTCGGAAACGGCCGAATTCGGCCGTTTCCGACCGGTATTAAGGTTTTCTGATGTAGGGCATGCATTTACAGAATCGGTATTTTACTGATTCTGTATTTACCGATTCGGTAAACTTGCCAAATCGGTAAATACAGACTCGGTAAAATACCGATTCTGTAAATGCAGATGTAGCTGGCACATGTCAGAGTGCCACAGGGCTTTAAGAATCGGTATTTTACCACCCAATCCAATTGGGTGGTAAAATACAGAATATAGGTGTGCATGCACATCTGTGCATGCACACCTGTGCAATGTGACACACAGACATGCCCTTAGGGCATGTCTGTGTGGGTATAGAGACAAAATATCGACTCCAAAATATCGACTGGACATAATATCGAGTTTAAAATATAGACTGGACAAAATATCGACTGGACATAATATCGACTACAAAAATATCGTTTTTCAGGTAAGTGAAGTAATATCGACTGTATAAAATATAGATAGCAAAAATATCGATTTTTTAATAATATATAATATTTTATAGTGTATTTTTATGTAATAATATGTGTGAATAGTGTGTATTAATGTTATAAAATATTTTATTACATGAATTTTGTTTTGATAATAATTGCGTAATGTAATTCTGTAGCGGGTTGTGGGTTTATAGGGGAATAGGGTGGGAAGTAATTTAATAATAATTAATTAATTAATATATGTTTGTTAATATTTTTAATTAATAATTAATTGATAATTAATAATATTAATTAGTTAATTAATTAATATAATTTTGAATATATTTTGTATTAGTAAATAATTGTTAATTAATTAATTGTAATTAGTTAATTACATTAATTAGAGTACATTTTTTATATATATAATTTTGTGTTATTTTTAAGTAATTAATTTTGAAAAAATAATATTAATTATTAAAATAATTACACCTAATGTTCTAATATATTTACTTTATTGTTATTGTTAATTAATAATTAATTGGTAATTAAATAATATTGATAAATTTTGGGTAAAGGAGCATTTTTAGGGTTCAGGGTCAGTTTTCAGTTCATGGGTAAAGGGGTATTTTTAGGGTTCAGGGTCAGTTTTCAGTTCATGGGTAAAGGGGTATTTTTAGGGTTCAGGGTCAGTTTTCAGGTCATGGGTAAAGGGGTATTTTTAGGGTTCAGGGTCAGTTTTCAGGTCATGGGTAAAGGGGTATTTTTAGGGTTCAGGGTCAGTTTTCAGGTCATGGGTAAAGGGGTATTTTTAGGGTTCAGGGTCAGTTTTCAGTTCATGGGTAAAGGGGTATTTTTAGGGTTCAGGGTCAGTTTTCAGTTCATGGGTAAAGGGGTATTTTTAGGGTTCAGGGTCAGTTTTCAGGTCATGGGTAAAGGGGTATTTTTAGGGTTCAGGGTCAGTTTTCAGGTCATGGGTAAAGGGGTATTTTTAGGGTTCAGGGTCAGTTTTGGGTTTTTGGGTAAAGGGGTATTTTTAGGGTTCAGGGAAAACAAATAAGATTTTAAAAAATTATTTTTATTATTTTCATTTATTATTTTATAATTATAATTTAATTTAAGTCGTTTTAAGTATATTTTAGTAATTAAAATTTAATATTAATTTAATTTAACACTGTTTTTAATAAAGTCGATATTTTTTACATCTATATTTTTGTTAACGATATTTTGTACTCGATATTTTTGTACTTACCTGTTTGTAGATACAAACTCGATATTTTGACTGTCGATATTTTGTCCACGATATTTTGGCAAGTCGATATTTTGTCAGTCGATATTATTTCAGTGATCCGTCTGTGTGCCACATGGCACACAAGTCCGGAATTGGGGTGCAAGAGGGTGTCAAAGTGACACCCCCTGCACCCTTTCAAAAATCGGTATTTACCGAATCGGTAAATACCGATTCGGTAATGACAATTGATTCCTATGGGCTGCAATGCCCAAAGGAATCAATGGGCTTTACCGATTCGGTATTTACCGAATCTGAAATACCTACATTTCCCCCCTTCTAATTTACCACTTCTTAAATACCGAATCGGTATGATTCGGTATTTTAGAAGTGGTAATTTAGAATTACCTTCATCGGGCCCTAAGTAATCTGCCCAGAATCAGAGGATGTTTAGCGTCGTTATGAGACTCGAACCCAGATCCGAGGTCGAGCGCCCTAGCCCTTAGGCCAACTCACATTAATTTATGCTTCCAATGTTTTCTGTTTCATAACAATGTTTCTAATGGCATCATCACAATGATGTAAGGAAAACAACTTCAACTGGAAATCCTCCTGTGAAAACTAAAATGAATAAGTTTTGGGAAAGCCAATATATCTTGCCTACAAGAGATTTATTGACTACACAAGGTTTCTCAGCTATGTTGCAAATGGCTTACAGTAATGTAAAAACTGCATGACACAGCCAGTGTTGTCTGTGTTACAGCACCTTTTTTTATCAATCAGTTATGTCCCACTGAAGCTACAGCTGCTATACAATATGGCTAAAAAACATTGACAAACCAATAGATCACGCATAGGCGAGACTGATTGGCTTTGCCAAAGTCTGGTATGGAATGTCGTATGGTAAGTTATAAGTATTTATATGGTGTTTACAACAGCTGAAGTGCGAATGTTTTAGAATGGAGAATGCCCTTACCAAGGTGTTAGTGTGTCCAGATTCAAGAGGTATTTTAGGCCAATACAGAAACTGTGAAAATGTGCCATATGAATGCACTGAATGTAACTATAAGTTGTAGGTATACAGAAAAGTCCAATAAGTTACTGCTTTTATTACAGTGATGTTTTAAGCTATGTGTTACTTTGGGTTCAATGGTTAAAAAAGACCAAAAAAGCACTCCTGACTACTTGTTTACTAATACAATCTATACTACTATTATAAAGGAAGAACTTTGAACCTTTGAGGCGGGTAAACTCGGGAACCACAGCGCCAATCCACACACCCGATACATCATTGTAATTGTCAGGGTGTGCAGATGGACATAGGCTATATAAACGTAATAAATATACATTATTTAAAAAATTTATCGAAAAAAAAAGGAGTCCCTTGAAAGAAGCGCCGGCCGCGACGTGCGTTCCCGACGTGAGGAGCGCGGGGAGGAGCGGCGTCCAGGAGCGCGAGGAGGACCGGCGGACATGGTGCGGGGAGGAGCGGTGAGGACCGGTGAGGAGCGGCGGACAGGCGGGGAGGAGCGGTGAGCGGCGGATGAGGTAGGTTATTTATTTATTTGTTTAGGAGTGGTGAGCGGCGGAAAGATGAAGCAAAAATGAAAATCGTGAGCAAGAGGAAGCAAACGGAGCATTACAAAAGTGAGCCAAACGGTGCATTACAGGAGGAAAAAGTTACGTGTGCAGGTTACAAAAGCGTACATCGTGAGCAAGAGGAAGCAAACAGAGCATTACAAAAGTGAGCCAAACGGTGCATTACAGGAGGAAAAAGTTACGTGTGCAGGTTACAAAAGCGTAGAAAGTAAACATAGAGGTATAGGAGGGAAAAGTGACGTGTGCAGGTAGCAAGAGGAAGTAAACGGAGCATTAAAAAAGTGAGCCAAATGGTGCATTACCAGAGGAAAAAGTTACGTGTGCAGGTTACAAAAGTGTAGAAAGTAAACATAGAGGTATAGGAGGAAAAAGTGACGTGTGCAGGTAGCAAGAGGAAGCAAACGGAGCATTAAAAAAGTGAGCCAAACGGTGCATTACAGGAGGAAAAAAATACGTGGGCAGGTTACAAAAGCGTACAAAGTAAACATAGAGGTATAATCCTGCTATATATGGAGGAAGGCTCCGGGGACCCACGGACAACGTCGGGGCGGGCGGGGGCCCTGAAGCCTAATTGCACCCGGACAACGTCGGGACGGGCTGCTAGTACAGCAATAATCAGTGTTCAGTGGGTTTCCTCTGCAATTTAGCTCCCATGACACTGCACCTGCTTCACCATTCAAATCATGTCTGCCAAGTAACTGCACTTGGGATTGCTTGATTAGTAGTAGAATATAACAATAATCGGTGTTCAGTGGGTTTCCTAGAACGTTTGCCCCTCTGCCACTGTACCAGTTGCACCATTCACATCATAACCTTAGTGCTTGCAAGGTAACTGCACTTGTGACCGCTTGTTCAGTAGAAAAATACTGGAATAATCAGTGTTTAGTGGGTTTCATAGAGGATTTGGCCCTTGTGCTAATGTACCTGATGCACCATTCAAATCACGACCCTAGTGCCTTCAGGTAACTGCACTGGTGACTGCCTGTTTAGTGGTAAAATATTGCAATAATCAGTGTTCAGTAGGTTGGAAAGAGTTTTTGGCCCTTGTGCCACTGCGCCATCTGCACCATTCAAATTATGGCCTAGTGTTTGCAACGTAGCTGCACTTGTGACTGCTTGTTTAGTAGTAAAATATAGCAATAACCGTTGTTCAGTGGGTTTCCTAGAACTTTTGGCCCCTCTGCCACTGCACCATTCAAATCATAACCCTAGTGCCTGCAAGATAATTTCCTAGACCTTTTGGCCCTTGTGCCACTGCACCTGCTGCACCATTACAATCACAACCATAGTGCCTATGAGGTAACTGCACTTGTGACTGCCTGTTTAGTGGTAAAATATAGCAATAACCGTTGTTCAGTGGGTTTCTTATAACTGTTGGCCCCTCTGCCGCTGCACCTGCTGCACCATTCAAATCATAACCCTAGTGCCTGCAAGATAACTGCACTTGTGACTGCTTGTTTAGTGGTAAAATATAACAATAATCGGTGTTCAGTGGGTTTCCTAGACCTTTTGGCCCCTGTGCCACTGCACCTGCTGCACCATTCCAATAAATAAACTTTAGTTTGGTTAAATGGCCAAAAAGTGCAACTTGAATGCAGTACATGATTAAATAAGTTAAACTACATAATAAAATTCATACATTGCAAAACACAAGAACCGTTGTCGAGGATTGAGCAAATACCAAGTGACAGCCAACATTTTCAGTCCTTACTCCCAATTAGGTAACTGCACTTGTGGTGACTGATTTTTCAGCAGTAAAATATAGCAATTATCAGTGTTCAATGGGTTTCCTATATCTTTTAGCTCCCATGTACAGCACCTACTGCACCATTCAAAACCGGGCCCTAGTGCCTGCAAGGTAACTGCACTTGTGACTGCAAGTTTAATAGTAAAATTTAGCAATATTAAGCACCTGCTGCACCTTTGAAAACATAACCCTAGTACCCTCAAAGTAGCTGTACTTGTGACTGCCTGTTTAGTGGAGAAATATAGCAATAATCGGTATTCTGTAGGTTTCCAAGACCTTCTGGCCCATGTGTCTCTAAACCTTCTGCACCATTCAAATCATGGCCCTAGTGCCTGCCTGCTTGCTTAGTTGTAAAATATAGCAATAATCAGTATTTTATGGATTTCCCATAATTTTTGGCTCCTGTGCTACTCTACCTGCTGTACCATTCAAATCACGACCCAGGAACCCTGCAAGGAAAAATTAGGAAATTGTTTACATCCAGTAATACCTTTGTTCCAAAAAGACAGATTTGTAGACAGACAACATAATTATTGTATAGCTAAACACAAAAGCTTTTATAAAAAGTGCCTTTAAATGTATCCAACTCGTGAAAACGAGTTGCCACAGATGGCATAAATAAAGCATATGCTTTACACATCGACATGAAAACCAAGCATTGTTGAATTGTGTTACAATGTGGCTGGTTCTTTCCTGTGAAAAGATCTTATCCTGTACTTGACATTGAATGGGCCATAAACAGTGAAAATTGCCCAAGATCAGCATATGGTAGGCTGATGCTGAGACTAAAATGCAGTGTTGTACTTTGTTTTTAAAAAGGAAGTTTCACAAATTAAATGGACTCATCAGAGACGAGAAATGTTTCAAACAATGTGCAAATGTTTGGTGCACCTAAAGAAACAGGTACCTTTTGAGATGGTTATTTCTCACATAAAGTTATAAAAAGGGCACAATAAGGCTCTATGGAGAAAGTACAGTGCATACCTCTTTCCCATAAACGCTCTCACTTTGAAGTCAGCAGAAAGCAAAATAAACATCAGGCTCCTGTGAAAACACAGCTTGAAATTTGACCTCATTCACTGAATGCCCAGCAAATGTAATGAGATAACAAGATTTAAAGGCCTGTTTATTACAGAAAAGGAGTTTGTGAAAAAATACTGTAAACATGGCTTTAGCATGGGGAGATATAAAGCTGCACCGCCTAAAGCAAATAAAGCCAGCAAATGGAAAGGCAGAAAACGTGAGTTACAAATTGCAAAGCCAAAGAACAAGCAATGGGCAGAATGCAGATTCTGTAAGCTTTATTTGATTATTAAAAACAATCATAAAAGCACAAACATTTAAAACATGTACAGTACATTGGTATGGTATAGCAGCGGTCAGGGCAGCAATTATTAAAATAACATACTTTTTCTAACAGCAATTGATTTTAGAATATACGTTGCAGTAAAAAAACAAATATCTGGCTCATGTAATAAAAACAGCAAACTCATAGCAGTTTTCACAGATAAGGTGCCGTATTTTTTAAAAATAGGTTTAAGAAAAGCAATACGAAGGTGCAGGTATAAATCACAAATGAGGAGAAAGTGCATAGTGCTCTGTTTAGTGACTCCGTCACATGGGCATGGGACAGTAGGATACTTTTTAATACATGGAAATGCCACCAGGTGATGTACAATACCTAATCTCATTCTAGTGAGTACAAACCGGTGTGATGTTCGAGTAACCGTAGTTAGGTATTGTTGGAAGCCATCAGTATCCGCGTAGGTAAAATGGAACTTAAAGGTTGATAACTGCCCACTAGTACTTTGACGGTCAAGGACTTTCTTCCTCAAATAAGTATTTTAATTTCTCTCTTGGGGATATCAGTCGCACTACTGGGATTTTCCATGATTTTTATATTAAATATATTCTTAAATGTAGACACTACATATTTGAGCCAAGGGATCTGTAGACATTTGTCCAGGCGAAGGCAGTCATTAATAATACTTCTATTGAAAGTAGTTTCTTCCTTCAACCATATAGATCTCACCACCATCAATGGTCTTAACCCTATTAAATCCGTCAAGTATTCCATCCCCACTTCATTATGTATAAGCTTGGAGTAGGCTGACATAGGTAAGCAGAGTAGCTTTTTTCGAAACCGGTTTTCCTCAGTTTGTAGTTCTACATGGCGACAGTAGCCCCCAGACCCCACCTCCGTAGAGTGCTATTGATACGCATCTGGTTTGGTAGATATGTAACATATCATGAATGCGACGATCCCCGAGTTTAACAGCAAATTTAAAAACTCCATATGCACTTTTGGCCAGTTTGGCCCTGACATTCGATATCTCCTGTGTCCACTTTCCGTTACTGGTGAAGATTATACCCAAGTAGCAGAACTTCTCGACTGTTAAAATTTTTTGATCATCTATATAAAAGGGTTTCGTTTTTCCTGCTCAATGGCCACAGATCAAAGTATATGTTTTAGTTTTATTAATCTACAGCTTTCTGCCCTTGATAAAATCTGTGAACTTATCCATCAATCTCTGGAGGCCTAGTGGTGTCCTTGAGAGGAGTACTGCATCGTCTGCGTATAACAGCACCGGTACATCCTGGCCCTCCACCTGTGGTGCATCACATTTAACCATTTTAAGTTCAGCATCAATAGCGTTAATAAAAAGGGTAAAAAGAAGGGACGCAAGGACACAGCCTTGTCTAATACCCAGGTTACCCTTAATTTTAGGAGTGCATTCTCCGGCTTGTCCATAACGCACGTGGGCAGATAATTTAGTGTAAAGCCTAGCCAGAAAGTAAATAATTGCCTCTGGTGCACCAAGAACCAGTAAAACTGTCCATAGTAGGGCATGGTCTACTAGGTTGAATGCACTACTTAGATCTGTGAAGCAAAGTAAAAGTGATCCTTGCTTTGCACGCGTATATTTTTCTATTAAAAGGTCCAAGTTAATGCATTGTTCCAGGGTTCCCCGCCCTTTCCTAAACCCATATTGTGACTGAGCCAGAATCCTATTATCCTCGGCCCACTCTTCTAGCCTGACTAACAGGACCCTGCTCATGATCTTCATAGATGAGTCCAAAAGGGAAATAGGTCAGTAATTTTTAACTTCGGATCTATTTCCTTTCTTGAATATGGGGATAATTATGGACTCGCCCCAATTAGATGGTGCGCTTTCCATTACAGCCGCATTACAAACTCTGGTCAATACGGGTTCCCTGAGAGCCAGTTTGGCTTTATACAAGTCAACTGGCACGCCATCTGGCCCAGGTGCTTTCCCTCCCTTACTACTCCTAATGCCAAATTCTACCTCTGAGAATGTGATGTTAAGAGCGAGGATTGGCCAAGAGTCTACATCCCCACCAATTTCTGAGGGCGCATCCCCTGGGTCAAAGATACTGGTAAAATGTGCGACCTAAGCTACCTCACTGACGTGAGAAGTTAGGTCAGGGGCGTCCTCATTTCTTAAAAAAGGGGAATTAACTGTGTCCCAGAAGAGCTTGCTATTGGATACATCTACTGCCATAGTCAGTTTGCCCCAGGCACCTTCCTGAAGCTCCCTCTTCCTTCGCTTTAGCTGTTCTTTGTAGGCTAATATCAGGTTAATAACAATTGACCTGTCCCTAGGTCTACATGACAGGGCTTGCTTTAACTGCAGCAAAGACTGAGTGCAGGCATGATCAAACCACCCTTTGTTCTGCTCTTGTCTATTCACCTTGGTTACGGTCAGTATATTATTAATTATACCATTAATCTTGCTAAAACACAATATAGTACGCAAGAAATCGGCATTGTAATCCAAACAGTCATATAACTCGGATTGACAAGCCGTAACAATACTTTTTAAAAACTTGCCCGAGTTTTCCCCTTTCCACTTAATCCTATAACCGTTGGGTCTAAATGGAGTAATATCATCTACAGTAATTTGGGTAATCTGGCCTCTAAAACCCCAAATACGCAGTGCTAAAGCAATACAGTTATGGTCACTAACGGATAGATCCAATATAACTGGGGTGGTACAGCATGCGCCAATATTCGCAGAGACCAATAAGTGATCAATATTAGTACAGGCATTCCTGCCAGTGAATGTTGGTAGAGGATTACCCTCCCCATCTTTTGCACACTGGAACACTTCCATATCAAATTTGACCATAACGGAATTCAGCGCCTCTCCGTAAATGTTATGCAAAAAATGAACACATTCAACAGCTGTGTCATCATTAAAAGCACAGGCCTTGGTTAGAGAAAGGGGACACGTGGGTATGTTAAAATCACCCCCCCAAATAAAATGTAAATTAACACAATTGTCAGAACACAATTTATCTAGTACATTCTCTAATTCGGTAACCACTTTATAGCGTGTGGAATCAAACAAGTTATTATAGTAATTGACTAACAGGACATTACGACTATTTTTATGTTGTAACCACAGAACTTGGGAATGGCATCCAATTATTTTATAAATTTTGACTTCCACTGGCAGTTTGACAGACAGGAGTATTAAAAGTCCTCATTTAGCTCTTCCAGCGGCAGATCTCAGGGCAGGTAGATTAAATGAGACATACCCATCAAAGTTAATATGCTTGGTACACCATGTCTCCTGGAGACATAGTATATCGTGGCTATTAACAAAATCCTTCCAGCTGAGTGAATCTTTCTTACTATACCACCCGGCAATATTCCAAGTAACTAGGCTATACCCTTTACCATATACTCCTGCCCTGGGTCCGACTACTTCACATGACAGGAGTGGGGCAACGCCGATTTCCTTTGGCGTAGCTACTACTTCCTTGGGTAAACAATTCACAGGGCTTTGCAAATGTACATCTAGTAGATTACCATGATTAAGCTCTTCTATAATTCTAATGTCCCCTGTACTACTCTCAACCTGGACATGGGTTGGATTTTCTGACTGTTTTGCAACCCCTAAGAAAGTCACACTTTATTGTTCCACCATACCTGTGCTATGGCGGTAGGGGTTATGTCAATGTATCTCCTCTAATGATGTTAAAGGGGCAAATCTATTAGACGTCGGGACAATGGAGTATTTGAGTGCCGGTGTTTGAAAATTAGTTCTCTTACGGTTCCAGTCTTGTGCCATGGGATTATCAGCTTTTAGGTGTCTGTAGAAGAACCCTAACGGTAGCAGAGAGATACTTCCACCATTAGGCGGCTGTGTGGGACCTTTTTCTAAAACTATCAGGGCGTAGTGAGGATTTTTTAAAATTAACAATTACACAATCCCCCTGAAAGCTTTATTTGATGGACCAATCCAATTGACTCTCCTTGTTGTAAGGATTTGATCTACACAGGCTATGGGGAAGCCACAGTTACGATGGACCCAGTCGACAACCTTGTTTTTGAATGAGTAATGTGATTCTATAGCACTTAGTGTAAGAGGGGGGACATTTGCCAGTACAACTAAGTACGGACAGCATGCTGGGGACAGATCAAATGTCCTGGATCTTTTTACTTCCTGTCGTTCTTTACCTTGGCTAATTGTGTCTGCCTGTGTCGCCTCTTTATTTCTCCCGGGGATACTGCTCCCTAATGCTTCCTTACGCTGTCCCGAAATAGTTTGGGTGCTTCCGGGATTTTGCAGACCTAGAGTCGGGCTATTAAATAGCCCTTCCCCTTCTGTCAATACACAAGTACCTTCATTCCCTTGGGCGGCTACATGTCCTTGGGTGCAGTCTGAGTTCCCAATTATACCTCCTATCTGGCTTTTTCCCAGAGTTGTAATTACGTCGTTTAATCTACACACTTCTTCTTTAAGTTCCTCTATTCTATCCTCTAGAGCAGGGGTACTCATAGTACGGCCCGCGGGCCGGTGGCGGCCCGGCAAGCTTTCCTGGGCAGCCTGCGGACATTGCAGACACCTGTGTTTAAAATTAAATAAATTAAATAGTGTTCGCAAATACAGCCGCAGCAGCTCGGACTCAGACTGTGCTCTGTGGGTGCCCGGATGATTCCAGTGATTGTCAGAGGGGAGCTGCAGGGGCCTAAGAGGTGAAATTCAACAAAGCCTAATTAACATGTAAATGGTCTTTTAAAGACCCACAAAGTACTTGGTGCGGCTGTGTGTGCGCGGCCGGGGAAGATGACTCAGCCCGGGCTGAGGGCTGACACACACACACAGGTGAGAGGACAGAGAGGGAGGGAGGAAGACACAGAGGGAGGGAGAAGGGAGACACAGAGGGAGACACAGAGGGAGGGAGGGAGACACAGAGGGAGGGAGGGAGACAGGGAGGGAGGAGGGAGACACAGAGGGAGGGAGGGAAACAGAGTGGGAGACAGGGAGGGAGCCACAGTGGGAGGGAGGGAGACACAGTGGGAGGGAGGGAGACACAGTGGGAGGGAGGGTCACACAGAGGGACGGAGGGAGGGAGACACGGAGGGAGGGAGACACAGAGGGAGGTAAACAGAGTGGGAGACAGGGAGGGAGACACAGAGGGAGAGTAGGAGACTGGAAGGGAGACACAGAGGGAGAGTGGAGACACAGAGGGAGAGTGGGAGACACAGAGGGAGAGTGGGAGACAGGGAGGGAGACACAGAGGGAGAGTGGGAGACTGGAAGGGAGACACAGAGGGAGAGTAGGAGACTGGGAGGGAGACACAAAGGGAGAGTGGGAGACAGGGAGGGAGACACAGAGGGATAGTGGGAGACTGGGAGGGAGACACAGAGGGGGAGTGGGAGACTGGAAGGGAGACACAGAAGGAGAGGGAGACACCAAGGGAGGGTGGTAGCCTGGAAGGGAGACAGATGGAGAAAGGGAGACAGGGAGGAAAACACAGAGGGAGAGTGGGAGACAGGGAGGGAGACACAGAGGGAGAGTGGGAGACAGGGAGGGAGACACAGAGGGAGAGTGGGCGACTGGGAGGGAGACATAGAGGGAAAGTGGGAGACTGGAAGGGAGACACAGAGGGAGAGGGAGACTGGAAGGGAGACACAGAGGGAGAGTGGGAGACAGGGAGGGAGATACAGAGGGAGAGTGGGAGACAGGGAGGGAGACACAGAGGGAGAGTGAGAGACTGGGAGGGAGACACAGAGGGAGAGTGGGAGACAGGGAGGGAGACACACTGGGAGGGAGGGAGACACAGAGGGAGGGAGGGAGACACAGAGGGAGGGAGAGGGAGGAAGAGAGAGGGAGGGAGACACAGAGGGAGAGGGAGGGAGTGAGGGAGAGAGAGAGAGGGAGAGAGAGAGAAGGAGAGAGAGAAGGAGGGAGAGAGAGAAAGATGTGCGTATGCTGGGTCTGGTGGCTCAGTGGACGAAGGTGTCTGCTGCAGGGACCTGGGTTTAACCTCATGGTCACAATTTCTGTTTGGTTTAGCCCCGCCCCCTACCCCTCTGACCCCGCCCCCACCGGTGCAGCCCTCGGCCACAAACCACACTGTAAATTTGGCCCCCGAGAGAAAGTTTGTGAGTACCCATGCTCTAGAGGCTTAATGTGTGTTACCAATGAGCTTGTTACTCGGGCTATGATAATACTAACCAGCTCTTTAGTAATGGTTCCTGTTATCATTTGTACTTCCACTAAAGGTGCGTGTGTAGGGGCATTAAGGCTTTTTATTAGCAGGTCCCTGCTTTAACACTTTGGGCTGGGCCCTCCTACAACTCCCCTTTCTTTTGGGGGATGGGGAACCTTTATTTATGAGAGTACAGGGAGATCCATTTAGCTCAGAGTTACTGGTGACGTGTGTGATTGGTAGGATAGTATCTTGGGTAGCTACAGTGGGTGTGTTAATCCCGGGGCCAGACTCATGGTGGGTGGCAATCGTGATAGGGGTCAGGTAGATTACCTAACCCCAACGAGAGTCTTCGTTCAGCCTTATCAATCTCCTGGTCATTAGCACTAACCGCCTTAACCAAGTAGCAGTCTATTGTGGTTCCGGGTGTCTCAGACACACTAGGAATTCCCTTGTTTAATTTACGTTTTGTCATGGTTAGAAATTACAACAGTTACCGTAATATTATTAGAAAGATCAAAATGGATTTTAAGAGAGATATGTACGTTAAATTGGAATCCTAATACAATAATTAAATATTTAAAATACAATTAAATGGAGCTTACATATCACAAATCATTGACTTTGTAATTACATTTAAAACACCGAAAGGAAGACTAATTATATTACAATACCAAAGTATATTGCCCGCAATACTCAAGTGTTCCAAGTAAGTCCTTATTCAGTCGGTCAAAGCGGGTGGTCCAGCCCAGCCTCGATCAGCCCCTGACGGCTACAGACGGCCCGCCTTTTCCCAGGGCTTAGCCCGGCACCGCCCGCGCGCGTCCTGCGCCACGGGGGCTCGCCTTGATTTTAATGAGCCTCCGGGCGCGGAACAGGCGAGTGCGGCTTCCTGCCGCTGGGTACACTGGGTGATGTAGTCCCCCCCTCACTGCGTCCGCGCCGAGGTTCCAAGAGGCTGCGGCGGCGGGGGGAGACCAGTGTCAGGGGCAAAGTACATGGCACTAGGAGCTGCCAGGAGCCACAGTAGGAAGCTTGTGAGTCCCAAAGTTTTGGAAAGAACCCCCGCTCCACCGGGGCTCGCCTTGATTTTTATGCGCCTCCGGGCGTGGAACAGGCGTGTGCGGCTTCCTGCCACTGGGGACATTGGGTGATGTAGTCCCCCCCTCACTGCGGCCGCGCCAAGGTTCCAAGAGGCTGTGGCGGCGGGGAGACCAGTGTCAGGGGCAAAGTACGTGACGCTAGGAGCTGCCAGGAGCCACAGTAGAAAGCTGGTGAGTCCCAAAGATTTGGAAAGAGCCTCCGCTCCACCGGGGCTCGCCTTGATTTTTATGTGCCTCCGGGCGCGGAACAGGCGTGTGCGGCTTCCTGCTGCTGGGGACACTGGGTGATGTAGTCCCCCCTCACTGTGGCTGCGCCGAGGTTCCAAGAGGCTGCGGCGGCGGGGGAGACCAGTGTCAGGGGTAAAGTACGTGGCGCTAGGAGCTGCCAGGAGCCACAGTAGCAAGCTGGTGAGTCCCAAAGATTTGGAAAGAGCCCCCACTCCACCGGGGCTCGCCTTGATATTTATGCGCCTCCGGGCGCGGAACAGGCGTGTGCGGCTTCCTGCCGCTGGGGACACTGAGTGATGTAGTCCCCCCCTCACTGTGGCCGCGCTGAGGTTCCAAGAGGCAGCGGTGGCTGGGGGGAGACCAGTGTCAGTGGCAAAGTACGTGGCGCTAGGAGCTGCCAGGAGCCACAGTAGCAAGCTGGTGAGTCCCAAAGATTTGGAAAGAGCCCCGCTGCCTGTACGTGGTCCCCCAGAATGCATTCTTTTTTTTTATATTTCTGTAATTTTTTATTGTATATAAAAAAATATATATTTACAAGGAGCATACATGAGAAGAAAGGAAGGAAAAAAGAAAAAGAAAGCGCCGGGGGGGGGGGGGATAGCAATATTGTCCTGCAATAGTTCGATATTTGCAATGGTGCGAGAGGTCGGATAGTTCGAGTAGTCCGAAAAAAGAAGAAGTCCGTTTTCCGAGTCTTGCTTGGCATTGTCTTCTGTCCCCCCTTCTGCACTGCCTGGTGAGTATCATGCCCCGGACGATAGAGAGGATAGAGAGGGATAGAGGTAGGAAAAGAGATAGGAGAGTGTTCTTGCTCGCAGGTTTCTTTTGTTAGAGTGTAGGTCCCTATAGTGTGTCCCTTGATGGATGTCTAGTGTCTGCGCCTAGGGGGGTTTGTGTGATGAAAGGTAGAGGTCTAGGGGTCCCCATATGTTTGATTGCCTGTGTGTTTTCGGTGAGTGTTTCGCTGTGATGTTATCTGCCCCCCTTAGGAATGTGACCCAGTTGAGCCACGCCTGAGGTGTAGCTTTTGTGGTGTCTTTCCAGTTGCTTAGGATTATTTTGACTGCCGCCGTCAACAGTAGGTCAATGAGGTCACGGTCTTCTGTTGTTGTGATGGACGGGGACGCAAAGCCCAGGACTAGGCTTGGGAAATCTATGTGTATGGCTACTCCAGTGATTTCATTAATAAGCTTCCCTGTTCTTTCCCAGAAGTCCTTGATCTGAGGACAACTGAGCAGGAGATGTTCTAAGTCACCCCTTCTACCGTTGCAGTTCCAGCATGTATCGCTCTCTCGGATCCCCAGGGTGGATAAGCGGGCCGGTGTCCAGTATGCCTTATGCACTAACCAGTATTTGGTCTGATTTAGTGAAGCAGTTATCTTTTTTCTAGTGGTCGATCTCCATAATTCTGCCTTTTCGGTCTCGCTCAGTTCCTTCCCTGCTAAGGTCCCCCAGAAGTTTGTGACCTTATCATTGAGTTTGGTGTTTTTGGGGCGTAGGGCTTTGTATAGGTGTGCTATTTGGTGTCCTAGTATGTTAAGACTGGCTGCAAGCTGTAAGAGCGAGGGAGTCTGGCTATTAAGGTTTGCCTTCCTAATCGCTACTTTTATTTCCAGGAAGTTGTAGAGTTCTATGTTTTGCAGGTTGTGCGATTCCTTGAGTGTATCGAAAGTTGTGTTCTCGCCCTGTCTTTGAAGGTCTTGGGCCGTGGATATACCATGTCTGTACCACTCAGGCATGTCTAGAACCTTGTCTCTGTATTTTAAAATGGGGTTGTGCCAGAGGGATTCAAATTGGCCTCCTCTGATGCTTGTTGTCAGTAGTTTGTCGACGCTCAGAAGAGCTGTTTTTGTGTTCTTGAGGACGGGGTTGTCCTTCACTGCTGGGTGTCGTGTGGCTGTCAGGAGGGTTATAGGGTTCATGCCTTTTAGTAGTCCACGCTCAAATGTTAGCCATGCTGGGGTGTAATCCTGTCTTGGGTCTAGCCAGTGTAGCCCCTGTCTAGCTATGCATGCCGTCTAGAATCGTTTGAAATTCGTTATGTTCAGGCCGCCCTGATCTTTTGATAGCCTTAGCTTGTGTAAGCTTATTCTGGGTTTTTTTCCCCTGCATAGGAAGCTGTTTAGTATCTTGTCAAGATTCTTATGGAAGCCCTCTGTGTTAGTCAGGGGGAGCATGGTTAGCATATAGTTGACCATCGGTGTCAGCATCATTTTTATTGCTTCTATCCTTCCCCACCATGTTGTGAACTTGGGGGACCACCCTTCTACTTTGTCCTTAATTTTCTGTATTGTTGCGTGTTCGTTGTGTTCCAGTGTCATTCTTAGGTCTCTCTCAAAGAGGATACCCAGATATTTTATGGGTTTCGGTTGCCATGTTAGTCCTGACGTCCCTAATACTGTTCTTGTTGTGTGGATGTTTAAGGGTTTGCACTCGGATTTGTCTCTGTTCAGTTTGTACCCCGAGACCTGGGCGTAGTTGTCAATGGTGTCAGTCAATGCTTTTATGGATCTCTCTGGGTCTTCTGTGACTATTAGTACGTCATCCGCGTATGCCGCTAGCTTGAAAGTTTCTCCCCCTATTGGTATCCCTACAATATCAACATTCGTTCTGATCATCGCGAGGAGCGGTTCTATGGCTAGTAGGAATAGGGCTGGTGACAGAGGGCATCCTTGTCTAGTTCCCCTCCCCAAGTTGAGTATGTTTGATGTGCCCCCGTTGACCACCACCCTTGCTTTGGGGTCCTCGTATAGGGCCATCACCATCTTCCTATAGTTTGGACCTAGCCCGAATTTCCCCATACACTGATCTAAGAAGGACCATGAAACTCTATCGAAGGCTTTCTCAGCGTCCAGGGCTATCATGACTGCTGCGTTGTCGCTTCGGGAGGAGTGGTTAATTATGTGGCATAGAAGTCTTGTGTTGTCGTGTGACATACGGTTTTTAAGGTAGCCCACTTGTGAGTTGTGTATGAGTTTCGGAAGGTATGCGTTGAGTCTGTTGGCCAGTATTTTTGCGTAGATCTTGCAGTCCACATTTATGAGGGAGATCGGTCTAAAGCATTCTAAGGTCAACTTTCTGGAAGTCTCCAATGCATGCCGTCTGGAATCGTTTGAAATTCGTTATGTTCAGGCCGCCCTGATCTTTTGATAGCCTTAGCTTGTGTAAGCTTATTCTGGGTTTTTTTCCCCTCCATAGGAAGCTGTTTAGTATCTTGTCAAGATTCTTATGGAAGCCCTCTGTGTTAGTCAGGGGGAGCATGGTTAGCATATAGTTGACCATCGGTGTCAGCATCATTTTTATTGCTTCTATCCTTCCCCAACATGTTGTGAACTTGGGGGACCACCCTTCTACTTTGTCCTTAATTTTCTGTATTGTTGCGTGTTCGTTGTGTTCCAGTGTCATTCTTAGGTCTCTCTCAAAGAGGATACCCAGATATTTTATGGGTTTCGGTTGCCATGTTAGTCCTGACGTCCCTAATACTGTTCTTGTTGTGTGGATGTTTAAGGGTTTGCACTCAGATTTGTCTCTGTTCAGTTTGTACCCCGAGACCTGGGCGTAGTTGTCAATGGTGTCAGTCAATGCTTTTATGGATCTCTCTGGGTCTTCTGTGACTATTAGTACGTCATCCGCGTATGCCGCTAGCTTGAAAGTTTCTCCCCCTATTGGTATCCCTACAATATCAACATTCGTTCTGATCATCGCGAGGAGCGGTTCTATGGCTAGTAGGAATAGGGCTGGTGACAGAGGGCATCCTTGTCTAGTTCCCCTCCCCAAGTTGAGTATGTTTGATGTGCCCCCGTTGACCACCACCCTTGCTTTGGGGTCCTCGTATAGGGCCATCACCATCTTCCTATAGTTTGGACCTAGCCCGAATTTCCCCATACACTGATCTGAGAAGGGCCATGAAACTCTATCGAAGGCTTTCTCAGCGTCCAGGGCTATCATGACTGCTGCGTTGTCGCTTCGGGAGGAGTGGTTAATTATGTGGCATAGAAGTCTCGTGTTGTCGTGTGACATACGGTTTTTAAGGTAGCCCACTTGTGAGTTGTGTATGAGTTTCGGAAGGTATGCGTTGAGTCTGTTGGCCAGTATTTTTGCGTAGATCTTGCTGTCCACATTTATGAGGGAGATCGGTCTAAAGCATTCTAAGGTCAACTTTCTGGAAGTCTCCAATACATCTTTCGCACAGCCAGACAGCTGCGCTGTCTGGTAAGCGTCGATCTAAAAATACTCCCATTATTATTCTTCCGTAGTCACGGTTCTTTATCTTTCTTCTCTCATTAACACTAGACAAGATTGATCACCAACCCTCACTAACACATATATGCACCCAAAACATCACCATCTACAGCCCATCCTTAACATCCCTTTAAATAGGGATAGAAGATCACAGCAAATCATTTCAAATAAAGGTGTAACTCTTGACCCTCTTAAGTTACACATAAGTCTGTTCTCCTATTGTGAGTATTCAAAAACCTTTCCTTCACAAACAGTAGTAACTTACAACTTTCGTAAGAAAGGACTAAGTGTATGCTGTTCATTAAAGGAAGACACCTATAGCTATTTTACCCTAAGCTTGCGAATGTTGTGATTATGTTTAAAGTTCACTTGTAACTTTAAATGTCCTTTTTTCACACTTTTTTCTACCCTGATATATGAAAATTGGGAAGATAATTGTTCCTTTTCACACTTTGTAAAGTGCTTATGCCTATGCATTCCATTTGTAATTGATACATATTAGACAATTTAATTTCACTTATTTAAATGAGATATTTAACATTCTTGATATGCAAAATATGTTATTTCCATTTGCTGGTGTAAACCAGTCTTATGCCAGAAATGTTTTTTAGGGAATCAAAGCCATACAATATGTTTTCATTTTCATTACATCTGCTGCAAATGTGATGATTTTCCACCTTGTAAGTGCTCCTGCCAAGTTCAGTTTATTATATTAAAATCAGAGCAAAGTGTTAGCAAGCAGGTACCAAACCACTAATCGTGTGCACTCCCAATAACCCCGGGAAACCTCACGTGGCAAGGACTAACCAGCTTTATTGGAACTATCAGTCTGGCAGGAGCACCAGAACCGTTCCCTCTAGGGCGCGCGCGCGCACCTCCCCTTACACCAGCGCGCACCGCCTCGCGTGGAGCGCGCACATAGGACGTCACGCGAGAGAGTCGCGCCGCCGACTGCTTTAAAGAAGCGAGCGACACGAACATGAGGCACGTGAGGAGTGCAGGTAAGCAGGCGGGGGCTGGTGGGGCTTGGTGCTATGCGGGAGCGCGGGGAAGACTGTGGCCTTTTATTTAAGTATTGCTGTTAATTGGAGCCCCTTCACGGGCTCTGATTAACATCAATACTTAAACAAAAGGCCACAGTCTTCCCCGTGCTTTACTAACAAAAGCGTAGTCTGTTTCCAAACACAGCGCGTACTTTAGCACACGCTGTGTTTGGAAACTGTCTCTACGCTTTTGTTAGTAAAGCGCGGGGCAGACTCTGGCCTTTTGTTTAAGTATTGATGTTAATCAGAGCCCATGAAGGGGCTCCGATTAACAGCAATACTTACACAAAAGGCTACAGTGGGCAGTCAGGAGGGCGGGCCGCAGGGGGCACATCGGCTGGGTAAATGAGCGGAACAGAAGGCAAAAGGTATATCGCCCCTCTTATCTTCTCTCTACAACAAATGGAGGTCGCCGTATTTAATTATGCGGATGACCTCCAGCTTGTTTTCAATCTGTCTTCTTCTCCCTCTTCTGTCCTAAATTTCCAATCTATCATGCTCCACATCCGGGACTGGATGAACCACAACCACCTGAAGCTCAACCCTGACAAGACCGAGCTGGTGCTGACGGGTGGTTCATCCAGCCCCTGGTCCTCCCTATTCTGGCCCCCCTCTCTTGGCCCCTCACCTGTTCCCTCTACCTCAGTCAAAACTCTAGGCATAAAACTCAACTCTCAACTTACCCTCCACTCCCAGGTCAGCTCTGTGGTTTCTTCCTCCTTCTTATCACTGCGCACCATACGCAGGGTGTCCCGTTTTTTTTCCTTTACTGCTCTCAAACTTATCATTTTGGCCATGGTGGTGTCCCGCCTGGATTACGGCAACGCCCTATATGCGGGTATCCCTGCATATAGCTTACGACGTCTGCAACAAATCCAAAACCAGGCGGCCCGCCTGGTCTTCAAACTCCCGAAATTCCACCACTCCACCCAAATCTTGAAATCCTTACATTGGCTCCCTGTGCGGGCTCGGGTCCAATTCAAGCTCGCCTTCATCACCTTTCTGGCTCGACTTGGCTCGGCACCGGCGTTCATCTCATCTGAGATCACCCCTTACGTTCCCACCAGGGAACTTCGGTCATCCTCCCAGTCCCTTCTCACCACCCCTCGTTACCGGAGAAAGAAATGGGGAGGCTCGAAATTCACGACCCTTGCCCCGCTCCTCTGGAACTCCCTCCCCCTTGAACTCCGATCCCTTACTCTTTATCCCCAATTTCGGAAACACCTCAAGGCTCATCTCTTCATGAAGTCCTTTGACTAATTCCTTCCGCAGTTTATCCTTGTCTTTTGGCCCCGGACCTTTGTTAGCTGTAGCGCCAAGAAACCGCTGGTGTATGTGCACTTTAAAAGTAATTTTAAACTCAAACTCAAAAGGGGCACAAAAACACGGAAATAAATGAGTGGAACAGAGGGCAGAAAGGCACAAAAAACGAGGGAAAAACAAAGTGGAACAGACGACAGAAAGGCACAAAAAACGAGGGAAAAACGAGTGGAACACAGGACTGAAAGGCACAAAAACGAGTGGAACAGAGGATAGAAAGGCATGAAAATGAGTGGAACAGAGGGTAGAAAGGCACAAAAAACGAGTGGAACAGAGGGCAGAAGAGCACAAAAACGAGTGGAACAGAGGGCAGAAAGGCACAAAAAACGAGTGGGACTAAGGGCAAAAAGGCACAAAAACGAGTGGAACAGAGGGCAGAAAGGCACAAAAAACGAGTGGAACAGAAGGCACAAAAAACGAGTGGAACAGAGGGCAGAAGGGCACAGAAAACGAGGGAAAAACGAGTGGAACAGAGGGCAGAAAGGCACAATAAACGAGTGGAACAGAGGGCAGAAAGGCACAAAAAAAGAGGGAAAAACGAGTGGAACAGAAGGCAAAAGGGGCACAAAAAACTAATGGCACAGAGGCAAAATACAGAATACAGAAATATAGGGGCAGCTAAGAACAGAAGGCAGAACGGGCAGAGAGGCACGGGTGCAGTGAGGGGGACAGAAGGGAAAACTGGGCAGAGACACGGGCAGCGAGGGGTACAGAAGGAAAGACCGGGCAGAGAGAGCACGGGGACAGCAAGGGGAACAGAGGGAAGAAAAAGGGGCACGGACCACGTACAGGCAGCGGGGAAGACAGACAACAGCAGTCACAAACACAACAATGAAAATACAGGCAATACAACAAATTTGCAAACTGCCCTTAAGACACTTATTGTGGCGCTGTATGTGTGAAAATGCACCATCTTTTCACTTGTTAAAGTAAACGTTTTGAGTGCCACTTGGCGCCGCAGACACGCTCGGTTTAGTTCCTGGCACACATAGCCATGGTTGCAGCGCACAGAGACCCTCCACTGCCGCACACAGAGAAAAAAAAAATTAGAGGGAACATTGAGCACCAGAAGTCTGGTCCATTTCACCCGCAGACTCTACCTCCTGGAAGTATGTGGTGCTTTGGGGTGAAATTCCAGAGAGAAATGGGAAACCAGCAGAGGAACTGGGTCTGAGTTACTGATAACTCCTCTTTTCTCAACTGATCCCTAGGGTCTTATTCAAAATCCCCTGGTATCTGTCACCCCCACCACACCTGAATTTATTGGTACCTTTAGAAGGTGGGAACAGGGCCAGCTTTAGGGTGGTGCGACCGGTGCCACAGCACTGGCCATCAAGCTCCTGGGGCACAGTGTTTTAAGATATCTTATGAGTTTAAAAGTACCTGAGGAAGATTTCTTGTGTGTTCAGCAATGTTTAGGCACCCATAAAAATGACAAGCAAACTGATGATTAATATATCGCCTGGAAAGAGATCAGAGCTGTGCCTAGTTGCAGTTTTGACTTATAATAAAGTGATGCCGCGAGTTAATATGCCTGCTGCAAAGAACGTCTACGATGCAGATCACAAAATTGTATTTTATGTAGGTACTTCAGTAGGTTACTGCTTTTTTCAAAGAGATCCTTTCGTTACTTGCAGTTCACAAGTTACAATGATAATATAGCACAGTGAGCTACGAACTGCCCCCACAGAGCTGCATTCAAACTGCAGAGCATAGAGTTGTAGAAAGTTGTGTTTTTCTCCAGCCTTACATTATTCCTAAGGTTGTTAAAAAAAGGGCTCGTTTGGCTACAAATGCATTCCAATTAGTAAAGCCAGTGCCAGCACTGTGTTCGATTTTAAATCCTGATTTTGAGCTTCTACAGAACAAACACTCTCAAAATATAATGCCTACCAGAATGGATTACATGCGACTCCTAGATCTTGTAATCTTATTAAGCATTTCCCATACACAGATTTACACACGTGTGATTCATTGCCTCTGTATAATGTGTGTGTGTGTGTGTGTGTGATATAAAGTCATCTGACACCCTACATTTGCAGGAATAGCGCAATAAAGCAAATGAAATGCATGCGAAAAGGGGACTATGGGAGATTAGGGACACTGTGGAGGGTGGCAGAGTGGAAATCCATGGAGAAGGGGGTCATTTGGGGGCACCAACAAAGATTGCCACCACTGCACTGAAGCCAGCCCCGAGGAGGGGGTAATGTTGGGGGATCATCCGGTACATTTTTTAATGAGACCCATAATGATAAGGACCCTATGCTTACCAATCTGGGAGTCCTTAAATCTGAGAACTATAGGTCAATGTTTATCTTACAGCAGGTGAAACAGCTGAGACAAGGAGTCCAACTGCAACACCCTTCGAAAGTTACGGAAGTAAAGTGAGCGGCTAAAAGTGCAGTTTCGCTGAACTGGCACTATTGCAGTAAGTAGAGCAGCGATCTTACACCTTCTTTTTTCTAGAGAGCTGTTTACTTTCCTGCGCCATTTATATTCTCTTTGAAGTCAAATCGAGTCTTGCAGCTCGGAGTTGAGCTTGTCTCTTCCACCCCCCCGTCCACACACACACAGACGCACACACATTCCGACAGCGTCTTCATTTAATTAGGATGTGATGCCCTGAAGCTGAACCTCAGGTGCGGCGCCTCCAATTATCCAACATGAAAACGAGTCGGGCTTTTTGGGTATGATTTATTTGAAGTCGGCGGAACGGAGACAGTGGGGAAAGGCCTTGTGGGAGGGGAGCACCGGGAAGCAAACAGAGGATGCGAGAGAGTCAACAAACCGGAGGAGCGGTACATTTTTCGAGGAGACCTCTGGCTCAATCCCCATTGATGATCTGAGAAAATGAATGAAGTGCCAAGCTCAGGTTTTGCCAGCGCTGCCCATAAACGAGGAAAAAATAATGCTGTGATTCAGTAAAAAACAAAACTCACCATGCTTTTATAGAATTTTCAAATACAGCCAATGTTTGCAAGAAATATTTACTGAGATTGCAAACAATATCTAAAGAACAAAATACATGTTTAAGACTGCACAAGTCAGCCGCTGCATACAGAGCTGCCCCTCATATTTTTAATCTAAAAAATAGCGACTGGCTAGTAATTAATGACAGCGAATAAAAGTCGTCCACGTTTAGCTACCTTGCCAAGCATTAAACCGGCCAACCTGACTTTAACACACCATCCCCCACATGCATCAAACTCCCGTTTTGCGTTTCCAAATTTGCGATTTTTACCGAATCGCAAATATGGATTCGCAAAACGGGATGCATCATAGAAAGTGCTAAATATTTCCAATTCGGTAAAAATCGCAATTTTTACCGAATCGCAAATATTATGCGAATTCAAAATTGCGAATTCGCAAATGTTGATGCATTCCATGGGTGCAGGGGGGGGGGGTCCAAAGGACCCCCCCCCCTCCACCCCTGAAATGTATGTTTAAATGGATGTTTCACACACACATGTCCTAAGGACATGTGTGTCTGTAACATGACATTGTTTAAAATGTAAATTAGAACATTTTAAACATTTTTCACAAGTTACCACGAGGTTCAACCTCGTGGTATTTTGCACTTCCAAACTTTGTATTCGCAATTTGATTTCAGAATGATGCATTGCATTTAAGGAATCGCAAATTTGCGATTCCTTAAATGCAATCGCATTCTGGAAAGTCGCAAAATTAGCGATTTTCAAAACAAAATAATGATGCATCTGAAAAAGCATTTTTGGAATCGCAAACGGCCGATTTTAAGGAATCGCACCGTTTGCGACTCCAAAAATGCTTGATGCATGTGGGGGGCCTAAGGGCAGTGTAGAATACCACTATGCAGCAGCAGGCATTTCTTTATTTTTTTTTTATTTCAAGAGTTTTTATTAAGAAAATTTTTCCATTACAGTACAGTAGTGATGCTAGGGCAGTACATTGATTCTTGGCGCCTTCTTGGTCACATTAGGCTTACTGCTGCATAGGCTAGTTTCAGCTGTGGTTATGTAGAGCCCCAAGAAGAGGGTGAGTGGAGGAAAGGGGGTGAGAGGAGAGGAAAGGGGAAGAGCTGAGGATAAGAGGGACTGGGGGGGCATGCTTGATTGTGGTCCTCTTGTAGTCAGTTGTTTGTGAGGCCTAGTGGACAGTCCGCCTACGGAGGTTTGTGCGACCCCAATTGTGCATCTAGTGTGGCCCACATCTCAGTCCTAGCTGTGTGATTGGGCGAAAATTTTTCTGTGATGTTGTCGGCTCCTCTCAGGAAGGTGACCCAGTTGACCCATCCTTTGAAAGTGGCTTTGGCCGTGTTTTTCCAGTTCGCTAAGATGGTTTTTACCGCCGCAGTAAGTAGGAGGTCCACTAGGTCTCTGTCTTCCTTACTTCCTAGGTCTGGTGCCATGAATGCTGTGGCTAGTCCTACCAACCCTGGCTGTATGCTCCTCCCCACTACTGTGTTAATGAGGTCTCTCACCTTCCCCCAGAATGTTTTGACCTTAGGGCACGTGAAAATGAGATGTTCTAGGTCACCTTTGCTTTTGCGACAGGTCCAGCATGTATCACTCTCACGTATACCAACTTCTGCTAATCTTGCTGGGGTCCAGAATGATTTGTGTCGGAGCCAGTATTTTGTTTGTGCTAGCTGCGGTGTGATTTTGTTTTTTGTGGCTGACTCCCACAGTCGTGTTTTTTCCACCGCACTCAAGTGTCTGCTGTGCATTGTTTCCCAGAAGGATATGGTTTTGGAGTTTAGGTTGGACGTTTTGGGGCTTAGAAGCTTGTATATGTGAGCTGTCTGGTGTCCGACCTTGTTGAGGTGGGTCAAGTAGTGTAGAATGTGAGGTGTCGTCTTAGTTAGGTTCGCTTTTGTCATGGCTGTCCTTATTTTGAGGAACGTGTAGAGTTCTATGTCCGGTAGATTGTGTGTAAGTTTGAGGGTGTTAAAAGTAAGTGGAGTGTTATTCTTTTCTAGTTGTGATGTAGTTGTGATTCCCTTCGTGATCCAGACCTCGTTGTTTAGTGTTCGCCCTTTATATTGTATTCTTGTGTTGAACCATATTGACTCCCATTTGGTATTTCTGATACCTTGCTCCATCCGCTTGTCCACCCTTATCAGGGCTGTTTTGGTGCTCCTGATGATGGGATTGTTTGCTGCTGGGTGTTTGTTTGCTGTAAGCATCGCTATGGGGTTTAACTCGTCTAGGATGTTCTTTTCTAGCTCTAGCCACACTGGTGCGTAGTCTTGTGTTTGGGCGATCCAGAAAATACCCTGCTTTGCCAGGCATGCCATTTGGCAGGTTTTGAAGTTCGTGATGTTCAGTCCTCCCAAGTTTTGTATTGAGTCGCAGTTTCTGTAGGCTGATCCTGGGTTTCTTTCCTTTCCATACAAACTTGTTTATCATGTTGTCGAGCTTCTCATGGAAATCATCCGTCATTGTCAGGGGTAGCATGCTTAGTGTGTAGTTGACCATTGGTGTTATCATCATCTTTATTGTTTCCACTCTGCCTCACCAGCTGATGTATTTAGAGGACCACACGTCTAGTCTCTCCTTAACCTTCTTTAGGGTGGTCTCTTCGTTGTGGTCAAGGGTTGCTCTCAAGTCTCTGCCGAAGAGGAGGCCCAGGTATTTCAGGGGTTTGGTTTGCCAGGCTAGCCCAGAGGATCCTAAAACTGTTTTTGTTGTATGGACGTTTATGGGTTTGCATTCTGATTTGTCCCTGTTCAGTTTATAGCCTGACGCCTGTGCATATTCTTCTATGGTATCCATTAGTGCCGCTATGGAGGTGGTTGGTTCTTTTGTCGTGATAAGAACGTCGTCAGCGTACGCTGCCAGTTTCACTGTGTTGTCTTTTATTTGGACTCCTCTTATGTTTGGGTTGTTTCTTATCATGACCAGCAGCGGTTCTAGTGCCAGCAGGAACACGGGGCGGGTGATAGCGGGTATCCCTGCCTTGTCCCCCTTTCTAGTATAAATGGCTCTGATGAGCCCCCATTCACGACTACTCGGGCCATAACCATGTTCCTGTATTTGGTACCTAGGCCGTATTTCTCCATGCATCGGTCAAGGAAGGGCCAGGAAACCCTGTCGAAGGCCTTTTCCGCATCCAGCACAATCATAACTGCCTGGTTAGTGCTCTGTGCCATTTGGTTGATGAGGTGGCAGAGGAGTCTGGTGTTGTCTTGAGATAGCCTGTTTTTAAGGTAGCCTACCTGTGAGTTGTGGATAAGGTGGGGCAAGAGCCCGTTGAGTTGGCCGCGAGGATTTTGGCGTAGATTTTGCAGTCTACGTTGATGAGCGAGATTGGCCGGTAGCTCTGCGGTTATTGAGGGTCTTTGCCTTCTTTGGGAATGACTATGATATTTGCCTCAGCCATAGAATCTGTCATACTTCTCTCGCGGATGCAGTGAGTGAAGACTTCTACTAGGGTGGATTTGAGCGGCTGTTGGAATTTCTTGTAGAAAGCTGCCGTGTAGCCATCAGGCCCCGGTGCTTTGTTTACCTTGAGTGCTGTTATTGCCATCTCTATCTCTGTTCCTGTGATGTCTCCTTCTAGTGTTTCCCTTTGTTCTGCCGTTAGCGTGGGTAGGCTAATTTTGCTTAGTAGGTCCTTCCTCCGTCTGCTACTAGATTCTTGTCTGCTCTGTACAGTTCCTCATAGAACTGTTTGAAGGCTTCCTAGATCCCTTTGTTGGTCGTTTGTGATTTGTTTGCTTTGTCTGTTATCGCCGCAATTGAGTGTTGTCTCTGTTTTGCTTTCAGGTAAGAGGCTAACGCCTTCCCTGCTTTGTTGGCGGAGCAAAGGTTTATGGATTTGTACTTGTTGATCCATGTCCCAGCTCGTTCGCTCAGTATCTTGTTGAGCTCGTATTTTTTCCTTGTTAGGTCTGTCAGTGTGTTTTTGTCAGTGAGGTTTGCACAGTGTCCTTTTTCTAGGTGTCTGATCTGTTCCTCTAGCTCTGCTATTTTCTTGTTTCTTATTCATTCTGGCTTTGATTTTTATTAGTTTGTCTCTTAGTGTTGCTTTAAGGGCGTCCCAGAGGGTGCCTTCGTTAACTTCTGTGTTGTCATTGAAGGTTAGGTATTCCTTAATGGTTCTTTCAATTTCTGTTATATTCTCCGGGTGTTGCAGGATATCACTATTGAGTCTCCATCTGCGTGTCGGCATGTCGTTGTGTCTGCCACTTATTGAAAGGGAGATGTGTGCGTGGTCTGAGATGGTGATTGGGGCTATTTCTGTTTGGTCAATCAGGTGTGTGTGTGAGGCTGACATTAGTATGTAATCTATTCTGCTGTATGAGTTGTGTGGGTGCGAGTAGAATGTGTATTCCCTGGCAACTGGATGTTGCAGCCTCCAAGGGTCCCTGAGTTGGAGTTTGGTGCATATGTTCCTAAGGATGTTTAGGTTCTGCGAGTCGTGGCTCGGTCTATATGGATGTCTGTCAGTGGCCTGATCTAGTACTTGGTTCATGTCTCCCGCCCGCAGAAGGAGGTCCTCCTGCGGAAGATCGCCTAGTTTGGTCTCTACACTGTTCCAGAATTCCTTCTCATCTGAGTTAGGCCCATATATGTTGGCAACGTGAATCGTCTCTACCCCTCTCTTTAAGCTTGTCACAAGGAGTCTACCACCGTTGTCTGCATAGCTGTCCTGTAGTGTCAGGTTCGCTCTTTTGATTACTAGTGTGACACTTTTCTTCTGTATGGCAGGTGAGCAGAAGACCTCGCCTATCCACTTTGCATTGAGCCGTTGTGCATCCTCCTCCGAGATTCTAGTCTCTTGGAGGACGTACACTTCTCCTTTCAGTTTCGCCAGGTATTCTAGAGTCTTCCTACGTTTTATTGGGTGGTTGAGGCCTTTCACGTGAAGGGACACCACCTTAAGGTTCGAGTTTAATTGACCTTGTGTTGGGGCTGTCATGGCTGTTTTTTGTTTTCGCTGTTTCGCTTGGTGTGAACTGGTTCTTCTGTCTCTGTTGTCTGCCGCTCATCTGACCCCCATAGGATTGTGCCCAGATTTGTCGACTAAGAGGTTTAGGGCTGTATGTTTGGCCTGTGATATTGCCCCCTGGGTGAGAAGTGGGTGTGGATAGGAAAGTAAAGATAGGAAAGGCATGGATACAGTACTGGAATAACCTCCCCCCTTCCCCCGCGTTTAGAACTGTAGATGTGCGACAGCAAGGGCCCTCCCTCGCCCCACCCCCCCAAGTTCAGTGCTTTCTTGGCCCATCTGTATCAGTTATGCAACGTGCGTTGCAGCGCTTCGCCTTCCCACAATGGTGCAGGCATTCGCAGTTTACGTAACAATGCGGATAAAGGATATGGGTACATCTTCTTGAGTCTTCCTGGGTGCTTTCTGCATCGAACGAGGTAGTCTGTTAGTCATGAGGTAGTGTGGTTGATGAGTTCTGTGCGTTTGGTTGGCCTTCTATGAGAGTTGGCCTAAGGTAGATCTTGGTTGTGATTGTCTTGATCGTTCATCAGTCATGCAGGACAGTTCTTTGGTTGAGTCAGCATTCCCCTCCTCCTGCTTCTGCTGCGTCTGATGAGGCTCTTCTTTTGGGTACTCCTGGGCTTTGCGCTTCCATGTCTACTGGGTCTGGACCTCTTAGGTATCTCCTTAGTTCGCTGGGCTCGTCAAAAAACCGAGTGCCACGTCTGTCAGTGATCTTCATTCTCGCTGGTCCTGCGAAGCTGAAGGTGATAATGTCTTTCCGTAGTTTGTCCCTCAGGGCCAGGAACCCTTTCCTTGTTTCCACCGTGTGTCGAGAGAAGTCTTGCGTTATGACGATCTTCTGGCCATTCACTTTCACGTTTTGCCCTTTCCTGGCAAAGGCGAAGATAGCTTCTGTGTGGCTGGCACGGAGCGGCTTGCATATGATTGGCCTAGGTTCTCTACTCTGTGGGGTTTTTGTTGCTGGGACTCTCTAGGCCTTGTCTACTTTAAATGGCCTATCGAATTTCAGACTTGTAAGCTTTGGCAGGAGGTCTTCTAGTAGGGCTGCACACGAGCCTATGGTGTCTTCTTCTCCCTCTGGTACGCCCAAGAGTCTTATGTTCCCCTTCCTGCTCCGGTCGTCCTGTTCAGCCAACAGTTTCTGCAGATTGTAGGTTGTTTTGGCAGCTTGTCCCAGGTCTTTTTGTGCTCTGTGGGTGGAGTCTTCTAGGTCGCTAACCCTTTTTTCCACAGCGTCGATTCTGCAGTTTGTCTTGGATTGGTCCGCTCTTATAGCTGCCAGCTCAAGTTGCATGTTATCAATTGTCTTTTTCGTGTCTTTGGCTAGTTCGTTCCCTTCTTTGATTTTCTTTAGGAGTGTATCTAGGGTCGTCTCGTTTTTGTTATCGTTCTTAATCTTGGTTGGCGATTCCGAAAGGTCCTTCCTGATCTTTTTGATGTTGTTGGTGTTCTTATCATCTCGTTCTGCCATGGTGCGAAAACTCTTCTGGCCAGATAGGTGTGCAACCTGTTGTCTCTTTGTTGTTTGGCTGGGTTGTCTTTTTGTTGCTTTTCCTGTGGTTTCTATGTGCGTGGGTGTTGTATCCATGCAGAATCTGCTTGGCCACCTGACTGTCCTGGTCCTAGCCTTCGCCCCCGCCAGCTCTGAGGACTTTTCCTGCCTTTGTCTGGGCGGATTGGGCCCCCTGCTTGTTAGCGTTCACCACTTGTTGCTACCGCTGTTTTGGCTAGTTGCATATGTGTGCGGGGGCCTGCAGGTTTGCAATTGACCTTTTTCGCTTGCGCGCTGCTCGTCCGCCAGCTGTTCCACTGGGTGAGTAGCACAGCCCACCGTACCTCTTCTGCATGCTTGGTTCTGCTCAATGGGGAGGCTCGGCGTCTCCTTGCAATTTGCCTCTTGCTTGTGGCTCTGCCAGTTCCTGCCCTGCTAATGACCTTCTTGGTCTAGATTCCGCTGGTGCACTCGATATGCTGCTTGCGGCGGACTTATGACCTCGGCCTGTCTGGTTATCGCTCTCCAGTGCCTGCTGTGGTTGTCTTCCGTGTCTGTGGTAAAATGGCCTGTGGTGTTCGCGTCTGTTTTTAACATCCAAACATCTGAACTAAGATGGCCGCCCCCTGTGTAGTTCCGGTTTTGTTTTGCTTCCGCGCCGGTAGGGTCTTGCTCGTGGCAGCGTGGTGGGTAATCTATATGCAGAGTGCTAGGGGTTTTCCCTGTGACCGCTGTTTGTCTGCCTCTTGTTTCGGCTGTACCTTTGATCCCTCGTTCGCCGTGTTTGCTGCAGGTTCGCCTGTCACAAAATGGCCGCTTCAAGTGTGTGTTTCGGTTTCGCCCGCTAGCTTCAGTTATTGTTCTACTTTGGGGGGTGCTCGCCTTGTTAAGTGTGCTTGGCCTGAGTGTTGTCTGGGTCGGAGGGTTTTATTAGGGGTCGCTTTTTGTGCCTTCCGAAAGCTCGCAGATTCTGTGGTCAGCGTACACCCCTTCCGCTGCTTCGCCCATCTGTAAGTGGCTGCACCCAGTGAGGCTTTCAGTTTCTTTAGCGCGTTCTTGTTCGGCTTAAGGGTGCACCCTAGCGCAGTGCTCAGCTCGGCTGCGCTTACCGGCTCGTTTGCTGTCTTGGCCTCAGGTGTGGTCACGTTCCACCGCTTCTTCCACTGCTGCCTGGTTACCGCTGGTCCTCTACTGGGCTGCCGGTGTGCTACTCCCTACGGCTCCGTGTGCCGCCATCTTAGGCTCCTCCTCTCGGCGCTCGCCCGAACCTTTTCTTTACTTTTTCGCTCGTTGCACCCTTTCGACCCGGAATGGTTCTTCCTTTATGTGCCTTGAAGCTTCCGACACCTTCCCTTGTTCTTTTTTTCCTGGGTTTTGGGCCAATTTGCCGCTATAATCGCCGTTAGTTACTCGGGTGGTGGTGGCTCCGGACTTAGGCGTCTATTCTCCTCGCCATCCAAACCATGCCCCAGCAGCAGACATTTCAACAGTGCGATGTAGGCCAACGTGCCTGGGTATGAGGAATACCTCTCAATTAAGTACATAATAGGACAGGACAAATGTCAGTGGGGCACCATGTCCAGATCCCAGTGTATGTGCTCTGAGTCCTAAAGCATGTAAACCCTGGTGATCCATGATTGGTTTAACTCTCCTGTAAGGCCAGGGTATATGGTGTAAAAATGATACCCATAGCATGGAAAGGTAAATGTCACTTGTAGACCGAAGCACTTATTGTGCCATCCACTAGTATGACAAGGAAAAAAAGGTTTCAGGGCTACCACTGTAGACTTCTGCCCCACATGTCAAAATAACCCTTTTGACAGGGGAAAATCTTTCTTTTAAACAATAAGTCACCCCCTATATAAGCCTTGTTTTCCACAAGGTAGGGTGTATATTATTTAAAACCAGAGCATGTAGAAATGTTAAGTTGCCTTGCCCATTCAGTAGCAGATTCCCAAAATCTATTTTCACTGTTGAAGGCTCTGGCTGTCCCGTGCTAAAAAGTAGAGGGCAGATTAATATGTTAATTTTCACTTTCTGGGGTTGGGGACAAGCTAGAGAAAGGTTCAACCACTATTTATAAAATGTATTAAAATTCCATTCAATTGTAAATTTAGATTTATTATTAAAATTTGTAGGAAAAGTTACTTTTAGAAAGTTGCCTTTTCCCTGAATGAAGCTCCTTGCTTCTAATTTAAACTAGCCTGTAAGCATCTATCCCTGCCTGTGCTTGACCTTAATGAGATGTGAAAACTGCACCCAGAGCAGAACATTAGCTTAGGAATGATGACCGGATGGGCTAGGTGTGGGGCACAAAATCCCTATCAGCTCAAGAATGTCTGTTGGGAGGTTCCAGAACAAATAAAAAAGTTTGCATTCTCTGTTTACTAACTTTAAAAGAGCAGAGAAGAGACCTGTTTATTCATAGTTTAGTGTAAGGAGAGACCTGGCAGGGGGAATCGCTTTGATCCCAGGCCACCTGGTAGTCAGCCTAGCTCTGTCACAGTGTGAGGAAGAGCTGGCCACAGAACAAGTTTGGTGTCGCTTAGGAAGGGGGTGCTGCTCATCTCCATGATCATACACCAACGGTCAAACAGTCTCCCTCCCAGACAGAATACCTGTCCCTGCTTGGATTCCCCAATAATAGTGCATTGTGGGGCAGTAATGTAAACAGGATGTGCTACTTAAGTGGGTAGGTTGGCCCACAGGAACTTTTTCTATATTGTTATGGAGTGCCTAGGAGTCACACTTGCCCACTATCTTTTAGCCTTGGCATAATTTTAATTACTCTGTAATAATTGGAGCAATTGAATAATTCCCAGTGTAGGAAGGTAGGATCCTTCTGCATCGTTACCCCCACTTTTTGCTGGTGTCATAACTGTTTTATGACTAGTCTGACTGGGATCCAGCCAATGTGCTTCCTCCACAAATTGGCTATGGTGTGTATCTGGGACATTCCTATTTGGCTACCTTGTAAGTCCCTAGTGTATGGTACTGAGGTGCCAGGGGAAAGGTTTCCTAGGGGTCCCCTTTGGGCTGCAGCATGTATTGTGCCACCCATGAGGGACCCTCCAAGCTATGACTACAGGCCTGCCATTTCAGCCTGTGTGAGTTGGTGCATTCCCCTTTAACGAAAGATATAAGTTTCCTTATATCTAATGTCACTGCACTTGAAACCTTTAAGTTACCCCTCTGGCATGCCTTTCAGTTCCACAAGGCAGAGTACTGGCTTATGAGAGTGAGGGTTGCCCTGCATGAGCAGACCACCCATACAAAGCCCAGAGTCCATTCTCTGAGCTTTGAAAGTGAATCAGCCGTTACAATATAGAGAGGCCATGCGTTAGTACGGGATAACCATCTCTAAGCTGGCTGCAACGAACCTGTGCATGTTCATGTCTGGTATCAAACATGTTGGAATCATATCCCAACACAGTATCCAGTGTTGGAGGTATGATTCCATCCACGGTAGGGCCCCTCCAGGGAACCTTCCATTCTCCTGGGACCAATCTTACAGAGTCATACAACAACCTAGGGCTACTGCCGATCGCAGACACAATTCTGCCCTCCTGCTGCTGGGCCAAGCCTGAGCAGGGGAATGTGGAACACTAGGTTTCCAGTCACAGTGAGGTGTGACCACCTCCGAGACAGGATTTGGGGCCATATGTATCATTGAAATTTGCATTCGCAAAGGCCGAAATTCGCAGAATTTCTGCCTTTGCGAATGCGAATTCATAAAATGGTATGTATGTATGCAAAATGATTGAAAATCAAGGAATCTGTAAAAATGTGATTCCTCAATTTGCGAAATTGGCCAATCTGCGATTTTTCTGCGATTCCCTACATTTGCGAGTTCTCAGTTTGCCATTTTTGCAAAATAAGGAATCGCAATGGTATGTATGAAAAATTCGCAATTAGCGAATTTCGGAAATTAGCAAATTCGCAAATTACAAAATCGCAATTACCACCAAGTAGGAGCAGGTGGTAACCAGGTGCAAACTATTTAAGCAGCAACAGAATTCCACATACTGTTTACCACAATTGCGGGGCTTTACCTGATAGCTAGGAGGATGCGTCTGAGAGCTGCTGCACAGAGGAGGAGACGCCAGGAGAGGATATTCCGTTTGCGTGTCAGCATCTCCCAGCACCTTGAGGAGGAGCTCAACACCCATTACAGGCTGGATGAAGACAGCATTATTGATTTAATTGCGGAACTCAGACCCTATGTTGAACACCCCACACGCAGGACAAATGCCATCTCCACTGAAATCCAGGTCCTGTGTTCAATACACCTGTTGGCCTCAGGAAGTTTTCAGGGTGTGACTGCCACAGCAGGAGGAGTGTCACAAAGTGCCCTTTCGCGATTCTTCCATGCCTTTCTAGATGCCATGGTTCAGAGGATGCAACATCACATTTACTTCCCCAGTACCCCACAGGCACTGGCCCAGAAAAAGCACGACTTTTACCAAATCTCTCAATTCCCATACGTGATAGGATGCATAGATGGCACACATATTGCTATATCCCCTCCTCAAGCAATGAATACATCTTCAGGAACCGAAAATGCTACCACTCACTGAACATTCAGGTGGTGTGTGATGCCAAACACATCATAACTGACATAGTAGCAAAGTATCCTGGCAGCACACATGACGCATTCATCTTCCGTCACAGTGGGTTATACCGTAGACTCTCAAGAGGGGAGTTTGGCGAGGGATACCTACTTGGTAAATACCTTCAGACATAGGGCTCATTTGTACTAACTACCATGTGCATTTCACAGACTAACCATTTACATTTCAAACCACAGGTGACAGTGCATATGCAGTCCTGGATTTCATCTTGACTCCCTACCCTAATCCCACCAATGCTAGAGAACGCAGATACAACAGGGCACACATCGCAACCAGAGGCACCATCGAACAGACCTTTGGGATCCTGAAAAGCAGAATTTGGTGCCTCCATAAAAGTGGAGGTGCACTCCAATACAGCCCCAATACGTTTTGCAAAATAGTGGTAGCATGTGCCATGCTGCATAATATTGCCACAAGAAAAGGCACACCAGTGGAGCTGAGTGACTCAGGATCCTCTGACGTGGAGAGGGCCTGGACCAGGACGTATGGTAGCTGGTGTAGCTGTTGCAGCAGCTGGGCGCCAGAGGCGTGATGAGATTGCACGCAATTATTTTTAGGTAAGGAAAAATGACACAATGCCAAATCTTGTAAGTGTGAATGTGGTTTTTAATCCTTACATGCAGTAAAAATAATAACACAAAATGTTCAGGCAAAGTAGTCATACTACATATGTTTGGCACATGTTTCAGTCACAGAGCTATCAAGAAAAAAGGAGTGACTTTAAAGTTCGATGTTGCACAGCGTGATGCTAATTGGAAGGTGTAGGCCTATTGGTCCTGCCACTACGGCGCCTCTCCAAGGTGGGTGGTGGGGTGGTGCTGCTACGACCTGACTGCACGTCCTCTTCACTTGGAGTTAGTACTCCAGGCCCTGTTGTGCGTACTCTTAGCAGCTCGTCCACAGCAGTTGTAACTTGCAAAAGTGCATTTGCAATATCCTGTGTAGCATGTGTGAACTGACGCTGCATCTCTATGCTGCGCCTGGCCCGGATGCTTGTTGCAGATGCCAAGCGGTTGATGGCCCGGGTATAACGATCTTGGCACTGCAACGCTCTGCACCTAGCAGCACGCTCTGCATGCAATTCCTCACATCCCGCCTGTAGGCCATTCCTCAGTTCATTCCTCAATCCCCTGAGGCCTGCCCTCACCCCTCTTTGTAACAGTTTAATGTTTTTGGCTTGCAGGCGCTGCACCTACAACATATTGAGTTCCAGGCTGGCAAACACATTGTTAGTCGTGCGCCATCTGCGCCTGGCTGCACTTTGTGGCACATGATGGTCTGGTGCACGGCCCTCTTGCTGTGGCTATGTGTCATCATTTGTCAAATTTCCAACACTATCATCTGCATCATCCTCTATTGGCGGAAGTGGTCTCACAATGTGTCTCCTCTTTTGCTTGTGAGTGGTCACGGGGCTGTCCTCCCCATCAGTGTGCTCATCATGGCCGGCATCTCCTGAGTCCAAACCTTCATTGACTGTTACACTGCCTGTAGGCTGTGTTGAAGATGGTGCTGTGGTCAGAACAGCACACATTAATTTACTGTACTCACTTGCACTGTGTAAATACATTTTATTCACCGTTTGGCTTTACATTGGTTTATTGTTTCCCTTTCATGACCTGCAGATTCTATGTTTGACTTTTTTGGCTGAAGTTTTTCAACTTTGATTTTCATGTGACTACATCTCCCATAATGCATTGCTATGTCTGCCTGTGTGCCTGCTCTGGACTACCTATCTGTTTGCCTGCCCCTTGGTCACTGCTGGGGGGTGTTGGGGGGTGTAAGGGGTGTGAGGGCATGCTTCTTACCTTTTCCAGATGCTGGTTGATCAGAGCTGTCAAGATCAGCCACTCCTCCTACACTCTCTGGTTGCAGGGTCCCCTCCACCAGTTCCTCAAGGGGTGTAGAGTCCGAAACAGAAGAGGTCCCACCACCGGTTAGCCTAGACTGCTCCAGCCTGGCAACTAGCTTCTCTTTTGAGCGCAGGCGCAGGTCATACCAGCGCTTTCTGAGGTCCTCCACACTCCGGGGTGTCACCCCCACAGCATTCACCCTATGCTGGATGTCCTCCCAAATTCGCCTTTTACGGCTCTCTGGCACCTTCAGAGATTTTTTTTCAAACAATAATTTATGGTTTGACACCATTTGTTCAATCAAAGCCTCCAGTTCTGCCTCAGAAAATGTTTGCTTCCTTTAGCTGGAGCATTCACTCTCCTTCTGCTGGGATTCCTGCCTGTGCGTGTCTCCACTTTCTGCCATGTTGCTTCAGGAGCACAGTTCACTCTCCCTAACACACGTCCTTCACTCTGCCTCTGACTCAGAAACTCAGGTGCAGCATGGGTAGTCAATCACTTCCTGGTTGTGATGTCATCATGCTGCACCTGAGTTCCTGATTGGCTGGTTTGCGAAATTCTCAAAATTGCGATTTTTTCCGTTAAGGAATCGCAAACATTGTGATTTTTCCATTGTAAAATCGCACATATTGCGATTCCTTGGGGTTCAGGAATCGCACAAGGGAATTTTGCAGATAAATAGCGATTTATAAGAAATCGCTATTTATTTGCGATTTCTTTCACACATACCGATTTGCGATTCTGAATTTGCGATTCGGTAAAAATCCCAAATAAGGAATCGCAAATCGGTACTTTCATACATATGGCCCTTAGTGTATTTGGCCGGGGTGGGGCTCTGTCCAGCGCCACATAGTTGTCTGGAAAAGCACATTTGGTGCCCTCCTTGCATACGCATGCTCAAACCAGATGAGTGATCTGTTGGCTCCCCACTCTGGTACGAAAATGGACAAAGGACATGGGAGTATACAACCCACTGTTGACCCCTCCTCTAGGAGGGACCACTAAATTGTCCCAACCCTCACCTTAGGGTACTTAAGGGATTACCTCTGGGTGGGTCCCTAGATTCCTTGGGGGATTCAGTTCAGATTCAATTCCACTTCTATTCGACCATCTGGGATCTCTGGACTCTTGTTGGGCTCCTCAACTCCTTAGGATCGGAACAATGCTCTTACATGGTCCACCTCTTGATGGCTCCAAGTTTGAATGCTGTTATAGCGCAGATCAGTGAAGTGACAAAGCGAGGGAAGGAAAGAAAGGGGACAGTGGGGAAGGAGCCCTGGAATGACACGGAACAAGAAATTATGCAATTAACTTCTACTGACTAACCTGACTCTCCACCCCGTATATCAATAGATGGATACTTATAGAATAACTACCTGTAAAGAAAAAGAAGTAACTGGTCCGTCTCATCGACCGGAATCAACGAGTACCTACCAGGACCAGAAGGTCGGAATGCATATGGCCCATGGGAAATCAAGCTACAGTTGTTTGCAGTAAAGAAAAGAAGATATTCAACTTTTAGACATAAAGCATGTTTGTACCTCTCTATTAGTAAAGCACCTGTGTATAGCTCACAAAACCTGTAGGTGAATGTCACAACATATCCATGTTTCCCATTGGGCCTTGCTTCACAGAGGATGTAAGAGACCGAACCTGGCTCTACCACAATCCCCTGTTAGTAAAACAAACAATAAAACATAAAACTTAGTGAGACCCAATACCTTGGGTTGGCATAAGATACTCAATAGTGGAATTCAGATGAAATTTCTCTGTGCAATACTTTGCATTTTAAAGTAGTTCTGGATCACTTCGCCCCACTGGGTTACTCTCTGATACAGCACAATGGAACAAACACCAGTTGACATATGTGTTCCTTGTCTATAGTCAGGTTCTCATCCACATGAGCTAAAGGAATACGGTAACTGTCCAATGTGAGTGAAAAATCTCCACTCTGAAATCACCAGTGCACACAGGCACTTTTCACATAGTTTGAGTGGACTGGGGGTGATGTCACCACTCACTCTGTTCACCCGACGCTGGTACCTCTATCACTCGCAAGAGACAACACATGTGTCTCATCAACGTGGAGGGACACCTCACGCAAAGAGTCTGGAAGAATGGCCATACCTAAATCACATTGAGCGCCTTGGAAATCTGGAAAGCCTTATTTGGTTGCAGCGCCAAAGATTACACAAAACCCACTCACTCAATCAGCCACAATACTGTGAACAATTCAAATGCTGATAGATGCTGCTGCACCCTTACCGGACCCAAACTCAACTCCACATCGGGGCTCCAAAGATGGTCTCCGCACCCGTGCTCCAATGATGTCCTCCACACCAGTGCTCCAAAGATGAGCTCCGCACTGGGAATCCAAAGATGAGCTCTGCACCAGGGTCTCAAAGAATAGCTCTGCACCAATGCTATAGAAACAGAGCAAGATCTCCGCAGTCAAGCTATCCATCAGTGACCTTGAATAGAAAACAAAATACTCGTCAACGTCCCAGAGGCAGAAACAGGTTTAATGCTTATCCGCTCCTCTGTTGACCTAACGTGCCGCTGCCAGTGTTCATGGGACTTGTAGTCTCCTGAACACCAAGGCGCTTCCTAGCATGAACTGACCCGTGGAAAACAGAACCGGGTTCAGATGCGTGTCCTGATAACTCTGCTCTGGGCACCAAGACCACACGTGGGAAGATCCCAGCTGCTCCTGGCCTCTTCGTCCTGCAAGCTCAATGCAACGTCTGTGCTCGTGCTCCGTACAGGTCCTCCCAAGGCTTGTGGACATAAAGGACAACGGACGGAACTTCCCTTGGAGTGAATAATCACTACCCTGCATCAGCAGGCACCACACCACAACTGACCGGTTTGCTGATCCTGGGCTCCCACAGACTCCACAAGGCTCAGCAACACTGGTGGTGGTTCTGGTCTCCCTTGAGGCCTGAGCTGTCCTCTCATCAAGTTGAGGCCAGTATCCCTCATCGGGGTCTCTAAAACCAAACACCTGTGCACCGCGTCATGGCACCACATCATCGCTCTGCAACCGCATCAGTTGTCCCAATTGACTCGTATCAACAAAGTCGAGTGCATCGAAAGGTTCTACCAATGAGTCTGTCCCCACTTTAACTGATCAGCGCCGACGCAGTTGGTTGGAATGGAAGGATTCTGTTGTCTTCACCATCATGGTAGCTCGGGCAGAGCTACTGACTAGGTGCAACAGTGCTAGAAGCTCCTCATCAACTTTTTACCTGCATCCTTGAACTCGAGTGGCCTTAGTCTTCCATGCCTCCCGGTCACCCCTGAGTGGCATAGACTCTGTCTCCTCTGCTCTCAGGTACTCTTCGACTTGAACATCTGTGTGGTTTCCAACCGACTCTTTTCATCTTCCGGTGGTAAAACTGCAACTGCAATGTACCCATTGAGCAGTATTGAGTACACAGTTTTGTATCTTCTTTGCACATGACAATAGTGGGGTTCCTAGAATCTCACCTGGGGTGGTTGCTTGGGTCCCCGACTCTTTAACATCTCCTGGGTCCAGTCTCGACTTAGATCGTGGTTCACATCCCCCTTTTTTGATATATGGTCTTGTCTCCCCATGGGGACCACTGTGTTTTGGAGCTACTTGCTATTCTATGTCCAAAGTATTGTGTGCATTGTGATTATATCTCCGGGTAAGAGACATTGTAATGTGTTAGTGAGTGAATTTATTAAATAACTATTTTTATAAGTATACTGTGTAGTTCTTTTTCATTTTTCATGAGGCAGGACAGGGGATCTGTCTTCTTTGTTCTCCTCGCCTCACTCTTTGCTGGCCATAATGAGAGGCCATTTGTGAAGTCAGGATGTGTGGTCTTGCTTGCAATGTTTGTCTTTATTCTGTATGCCCCCTACTTTGCACTGTGACCACTATTTTGTGGTACTAGTTAATGTGTGTGTGATTGCTGGCCATTTTTTCTTTGTCTTTCATTCCTTCTTCATTGGCCATGTGGTGGATGAGTTAGCATCCACCATTTTGTGTAGCCAGTGTGTGCTTCAATTATTTAACTTTTAAAAAGCTGTTTTCTAGGAACAGTGTTAGAAGAGACCTATGACATTTTTGTTCATTTTCTTCTTTATCCCTGATGTATTTATTTGTACTTGCCACTGATTGTAGTAGAGTGATATTGCTTTTATTAATTTTTTTAATTTTTTCTACCACCAATTGACTCCCATAGAGACCAAATGGGCCCTCGTGGGGCACTAGTATTTATTTTATATAATTGTTATCAATATTTGTTTGCCCCCTCCTGCCTCCCATAGAACCTGCATGTGTAATGGTGGGCTACCATCATATATTTATTGTATGTTTTTTAAATTTTTGCTTGCCTCATCCTTTCTCCCATAGAGTCTACTTGTGTCCGAGTGGGGCACCAGCAATTATTTAATGTATTTATGATATTTTTTACCTGCACCCTCTGCCTCCTATAGGGGTCCCAGCATGACTCTGGGTGGACACAAACTAACCTTCTCTGTGTAATATTGTCAAGTGAAAAAACACTCTTGTTTTTGGAATGATGAAGGCGATGATGATGAGTTCATCTGTGTTACAATGGCTAGATTCTTCTGGTTGCCAGGTTTCACTGATTTTTCTTGTTGCTTTAGTTGCACGCGCTGCAGAAAGCATCATAAATGATACTGATACTGATACGGATTTGAAGCCCTTGAAGGAATCAGCTGGCATATGCACCTGAGTTCTCCACTACTATGCACTTCTGCTACTAGTGTTAAGCTCTAACTTCTAGTGCTAAGAAGGTGAACCCCAAAGAAGGAGTACCCTCCTAAGAAAGTAGCCAGTGGAGAGGAGAAAAAGCTGGTTGCCAACACTGGCATCAAGCACTCACACTTTTTTAGAAAACGTGAAGTGAAGTACCTGCTGCAGCTACTTCTGGGCAGAAAGAGTCAGAGATTACTACATCAAAGGCACCGCCACCATCAAAACCTAAATCTATGCCTCTCAGCATGCAAAACAGTGAATCTGAAATGAGTCTGTTTCAGCCACAAACCGAATCATTGTAGGAAAGTGGATAACAGGAGGCACAGTCAGCAAAAGATCTTACAGACATAGGCGCAGAACAGGAGGTTGAGGTTTTTGCTAGGCAAGATATTGGCAAGTAGACTGCTGTTCCCCATCAGCTGGTGAAGTAGTGTGGCTCACTGGTTAGAGGCGGCAGACCCGAGAGCAGAGGACGGCCCGGGACCAGGGTTCGATTCCCGGCGCGGCAGGTTTCTGGACCAGGGTCAGCGGACTCGATAATTCTCTCGCCTCGGTGCCCACTCTGATCAGCGATCACACTCGGCAACTCTGGGCATTAGCTTGCCTCATCTTCACTAACGGCCCCACCAGACCGCCGGGGATGCCTGGTCTCACCCTGGAGATACCCATTAAGGGACCATCTCCCAGGGAAGCCAGGAAGGGTTTCGCAGCGGTCGAAGCGCCTTGGGACCCTACGGGTAAGTAGTGCGCTATATAAATGCCTATACATTTACATTTACATTCATAATCTACAACAAGTAAAAGAAAGAGCACTCCCCCCTTTTCTCCAGGCTCTCCATCTGATGATCTGGATATGAAATGGATCCCAGCCGAGTCTGAGAGACAAGAGAAAAGCAAAATTCCTGAAAGCCTTGCAACTGAGGAAGGTAGCGATAACAGTGATGAGCCAGTGATCATTAGTGTGTACAATGGCTCAGAGAAGGTACATATCACTTCTATTCAACCTGCTCAGAGGCATGTGGCTCCAGAAACAACTCTGGCTTCTATAATTGCAAGATCCGTGAAACCTGCAACCGCTACCACCCCTTCCTCAGTAGCAGCACCTACTACAGAAATGGAAACAACAACACCACCACCTGGCTTCACCTCCAGTTCTTCAGGATTTGGCACAATAACACATATCTCCCCCGTTTCGGACCCCTTTACGCATGAGGATAACATTGCAACATGCTCAGTTTGTCACAAGAAAATTTGTCATGGTAAACGAGTTGAACACTGGAATCCAAGGACCTGATTTAAAACTTGGTGGGACTCCTGTTGTCCCTCCATGATGGCGGTTACAAGTACTTTGTAAGGTTGACGGGGTTGGCCCACATCGATGTGGGCTGGCTGTACTGCCATCCATGTCGACAGACTGTTTACCATTGCTAAAGCAGCGCACCTACATCAATGCGGTGGACTCCATTGCTGGCTAACAGTACTCCATCGCCATCAGGCCAGTAGGTTTGTGCTGAGCTGAACTGATTTAGATCTCCACGTTGTGCTGTAGTTTTCCTAGTGGTGGGTTCCTGATGGAGTGAGTCCCTGGTGGAGTGGAGACTGGTAAGTACCACTTTTATAATGTGCCACTACACATATAGGTTGAGCTTGGTGTAAAAACATATGTAGGTAATGTCATGCCCCTTTTTGAACATGTAGCATAGCACACATACAACATACACACACTATTGATTGTACACCAACATGAACTTCAAACACAACACCCACAACCACGACAACCAAAATAAAAATTATCAGTTTCACAACAGGTGTGTGCATTTTACATTGATTACTTGTTAAATGATTACTAATGCATTACAGATAAGAAAAACATTGCATGCAATAGCAATGTAAAAATACATGAAGCCAAATAAATATTAACACGCAAATCATAGTAAGACATGTTTAATTGACTTACCTTTGATACCGGTGACAACGGAGTTGATTAGCGTCGGGGTCAAGTTGTAGCAGCAAAGGATGGAAGTAAACAATGGGGTTCAAGGTTGAAAATTAATTGTGAAACAGAAACAAAAGGTAAGTTATTACTTTGTTTACTTCGATTCTGCTAACTCAAGTATGAAGGTATCCCCACCACAGCTGTTCTGACTGAAAGGCACGTCGTAATTAGCCTGGCGCTAATCCTGTCTGAACTTGCTCTGGGAGCTGCTTTTGCCTGTGATGCTGTTGTGGTGGGAGGATAATCTTGGCAGTGTTGGTGGAACTCAGACGGTCATTGTCCATGGACCTGCCAGCATCTAAATCGAGCAGGCGACCACCAAGTAGGCGGGATGTTAAACTGTCGACAAAGTGATGGTGGGACCAGATCCGCCAAGATCTAAATCAGGCCCCAATTGTCTCATTTGAAAAAACAACACACAATCATGTGGGAACAGCAAATTAAAAGCATAGCTGTGTGATGTAGCGAACCACCAGTTGAAGTGATAGAAGAAGGCAGTCAGGAAGAAGATGATGCTAGCAGCAGCATCCCACAAAGCAACTCTGTAAGCCTCCTCCATAGTATAGAATCCTCACCCGCAGCATCCTCTGCATGGCACAAGCCACAGTGGATACAGCAACTTCTACCTCAAAGCACCCAGGCAGCCTACCTTGCCCCTTTTGGCAGTAATACCATGTAAAAAACAGCCAAATATTAAGGCTATGTTTGCCAAGGAGTCACCGTATCACCAGAACAAAGAAATTGCATGTTTCTATAAAGGGAAGCAGGCTAAAACGTTAGCACTTGGCCTCCTCCCCTTCCTGGAATTTATGGAAGCTCTCTGCCCAAAGTGAAACATTCCTAGCTGTAACTATTTTTCCATAGTGTCTGTGCCAGCGCTGCATCATGAAGTGCTGTAATTGGTTGAGAACGCAATGAATCAGAGAACAGTTCAGTCCATCTATTTCAACAACAACATGTGGAAGTCACCAAGAAACAGATTACATGTGCATCACTGCACCCTGGGTCTCTTTCCAGGGAGATAGGCAAAAGTTAGCTGTTGGCCTCACTGTGAATGATGCTTTTTAGGGCATTCGGCAGCAGCAACAATTGCCATGTTCGCCATTGAGAAATCGCAAAGAGCCACCAAAATCTCGGAAGAGTGCAATATCTATGTCTATGAATGGCTTAATACCAGAAGTCTTACATTTGGATTTTGTTGGCAGTTACGATGGAAGTAATATATTGAAAGCTATGGCTAACATTGATATTCCAGCGACTTGTGTTTAGTGTTTTGTATCAATCTAATTGTGCAGGACTTTATCAAAAAAGAAGACGGAGTCAGGAATATACTGGTGTCCTGCAGAAGAACATACCCCCATTTCAGTCATTCATTCAAAGCCCAACAGCAGCTGATTATACTTCATTGTGCTAATAAACTATCTGTAAACGTGCTTGTATGGGGACTGGTAGGTGCCAACAAGGTAGTACTCAACTTGCTATATGCTGGAACACCTGTTTGAGCAACACAAGCCTATGAATATTTAAGTAATTCAAAGGTGAGGAGATGCAACTGCCAAAGCCAAGAAAATAGGGGTGGCCACATGGGGCTACTGGAGGGCCTGATACAAATGCTACTTAGATTATGGCACTGGAACTCAGCAAGGAAGACAGTACATTGAATCGGCAATCCCATTATTGCATCTGCCACAGGATCAGTTGAAAAAGGTGGAACATATGTTTACAAGTGCCAGTGAAGGAGCCGCCTATTTGGTGGATAGCATATTCCTTCACTTGAACAATAATCAAAGACTGCAAAATGAGATTGTGCCCTACAAAGACTACATCAGTGCCCCAATACTGGATCCACAACACAAAAAAGTGGAGGCCTCTTTCATTTCTTTTAATGAAACGGATGTCTTAGTTTAACAGCAACTGATCTAGAAGACGAACTACTGCAAATTTGAGGCAGAGGAGAAGTTTCTGTAGTGCAGTCTTCCACCTCTACACAAGGCAGTGCTGTTGGCGCATCATCTCTGCAGCATCAACCAGAACCATTGACAGCTACTCCAAAACCCACAGCAATAACTGCTTCAAGTTCACAGCCAACCTCTACAGTGGGTTGGTTTCATGCAGCAGGACTTAAGTGAAGTGCAGAGTAACAGGCACAGCAAGTGGCATCACCAATGACAATTCAGAATAAGGTCCAAAGCTATCTGGATGACCCAACAAAGTTGTACCTATATCAAGACTCAATGATCTATTAATATGTCAGGGGGGCACAGTGGCCACAGCTCAGCAGGCTTGCAATAAAGTATCTTGCAAGCAATAAGCCTCATCACTCATTGTTGGGTGTGACTTGGGTAGCTGTGGACCTCGCCTTCCTGCAGTGTTGTCAAAGTCCTTGCCGGTGTCTGTTCGGCTGGTGCTCCGAGGCAGTAGCAAATGCCTCCTCCTCCTAGAGCACCACCAGCTAGTATTACGCTTGCAATTGCCTTCATATTCAGGAAGCGCAGGCGAGCAGCTGTGTTCCACCAGGAGTGAGCCTTTGGGGCAGGTCATCTGGCAGGAGTACCTCGATGGAACAAAGAAAAAATAAATGAACATGAATTGTAGTACTCTACTCGTTTTACAGTAGGCACGAAAGTGCTGTCCCTTACGGCCATTTACATTTTTTTGAAGTTTTGTTTGGTCAGGGGGCACATTTTTTTCAATACATTCTTCCAACAATGCAGTGGCAGTCTGTGCTATGACTTAATCCATGATCATCACCATAATCAAAAATATATATTCTTACCAAAGAGTATGAAAAGTGAAAATGATTTCATGTGGTGACACCTGCAACAGACGTTTAGTGTATGTTAATTAATTAATGAACTGCTAAATATATACATATTGCCATTGATAAATATGGCACATTTAATTAATGCTGCACAATTTACTTGACTATAATGTGCAGCATTAATGGAGACGTCCTGGAGCGGCAGCATATTTGTTTTGGAACAGGTAGTGGCATGTGAACATAAAATCCAATGGCCCTTCTCTTATTCTTTCTACTCCCTCCTGAGACCCACCCTAAGTAGGACTCCAGGTTTATGCTTGGCTATGGATTGGCTGGGCGTCACATACTGGTATACTTATTCATGTGGTTAATGGGAGGCAGAAGCGGGAACAGTCATGAAGCCATGAATGTAGTCAGTTAGGCAGAAACTGAATTAAAATGTGGCACATGCTGAGATGGTATTGAAATGTATAGGCTGGGTGGGATGGGAAGAATGGGGTACATAATACGCGAGTGGGCACTGGGTATCACACCTTTTATTCTAGCAATTGAATAGTAGGGAGGATCAGACAGAAACATATGAGGGTGGATGATTTATAAAAAGGATTGCTAAGTGGGCTTGAAAAAAAGTGAGGAATATCTTAACAAATGCAGTAGTTGAGAAATTAAAATGACTTACCACTTGTCCTAGCAGCCACTCCTTCCCCCTCCTCTGGATTGTGGTCTCTGCCCCCCTCTGCAAAAGCATGGAATACTTCTTGTCCTGGACAAAAACACAACACACTTATGTTGATACCTGCTGTAACCATCATCTTATTTTACACAAGCTACAACATCAATGCATCACTAATGTTAGATTATCTTATCTACTATCCAATGTATCACTTTGTCTTTAATGACCAAGTGAGTAGTCAATTATTCAAGGATGTAGAATACATATGTTTTTTATAATGTAGCCGCACGGCTCAAAAAGGATTGGAAAAGCAAGCAATGAAGGAAATGGAAAGGGTTATGGTAGGATCTTGATATACTATGCTGTCATGATATTATGGAACCTTGTATGATATGACATCCTTTTGGAGTCCATGAGACCTATCTCGGTACCTGACCTATGGACTGTTTGCTCAATAAAGACTTCTGTCAACCTGTATAGTGTGAATACTTAGGTCTGTTTTTCCCTATACATTTTTTTTTTTTAAGACCAATGGTCCCAAACTTTATTTAGTTTCACAGATGAGTTAAACAGCAGTCACACAGTGTCATAACAATAAACCACTACTACAAGCGGTACTCGGCTATCAGTACATAATGACATGTCAATTAGATACGAGTGAAAATAAACAGTAGCCAGTGGTAATGCATTAGTTCACAAGTAGCGGTGCTAGGAAATGTCTTGTGCCGCAGCGCTTGCGGCTCATAGCACTGCGCTAGGACCAGGGTGTTGTAAGAAATCCGACAGTCATTGCAGTAAGTTATGTTCCCTGTTCAGTACAGTAGCGAGCTGGAGCAGGATTATATCCCCCGTCGTCACATGGATCGCTGGGCTTCCGCTGCCTGTACATGAAAACACCCAGTTGCCATTGTATGATACGGAAACAGGGAGGGGGTGTTTTTCCCTATACATTATCAATAATCCTTTGTTAATACAACTAGGCATGTAAAACATGGGTGAGAGAAAGGTTACTAAAAGGCAGTGTAAGGAAACTACATACTGGAGAAAGTCGTCTGGGGAAACTGGGAGAATGTAAAAGAAAACACAAGTGAGTGGTTAAAGCAGAAACTAAATAGCTGGGGGGAGTTAGAGAAAATACAAATGACTCTAATACATGCTAGTTTAATGGCAGAACATATTTAACATGACTTACGACCAGTACCTGCAGGAATGGAAAACAGGGATGTTGCATTAGTATAATGAGGCAAGTGGGGGTCGGCGGTGGTGGACTGTCCTGAAACGAGGAAAAATAAATATGAAATCAGTTGGTACACATTACTAGGCACTCTTTTAAAAGAAGGTCTGACTAAGCTATCCTTTATTTCCCTTGAATTCAACCCTAACAATAAAATATTTTACTTTCCTGCTCTTTCACAGTTTTCTACAAATAAAATTGCTCCTCCCACTTGCATAATACAAATTTTAAATTGTAAGAATTGTAAGTAGGTAATAGAGAGAAAACCTAAGGATAACGAAATCTAAGTACCTCCTATCCCTAGACAGCATAGAACCTAGAGGATTGAACTGTGATGAAGAGATTCTTGTGCACTTATATCTGATTGACTGTTAATTGTCAAATGTTCCCATAGCAAGACCCCTGTTTAAGATCCCCACTCTTTTAGATGGTTTTAAGAAATGTTATTGTCCCTAGTGCAGAACCATTCTTTGATAATTGGAGCAAATGTTTCTGTCATTTTGCCAGTGAGTAATTCAATTTAATATGTGTTTTTTTTCTACAGGTTTGTCACAAGAGGGATAATCACATCATACAAGCATTGGAGCTAATATATCTGTGCAGGCACAAGACCTAGGGAGTACTACGAACCACTAGAGGCCAGGGGGGGCTATGCACACCCAGACACAGTGGGACTTCTTGAAACCATGTAGCTATAAAGGAGATTGAGGCAATAATGACCGAGATTACCCAACAGTGAGGATAGCTGAATGGTTACTTTAGTGCACCGAACAGGAAGCTCAACCCACCCTCAGCTCCAAAAGGGAAAACTCCCAAATTTTGGAATCCATCTACAGTGGTTCAGCACCTTAAGATATGTAAAACAAATAATGAGTGGTAGATAGGATTTCTGAAAATTCATTTCAGATAATTAGCACACATAGTGCATGTCTTTCAATACATAATATCCGTTAAGCATACTGAATTTATAGTTCTTTATTATTTTTCTTCTTTTTCACATTTGATTAAGAATCATAGCCAATGCTTTTCATCCTCGTGGACTTCTTTAGGGATCTAGGCAGATTTTTTCCTCGATTAGATAAAAAGTGCTGTAGTATCTATCCTTTTGTACACAATTTGAATGTAAAGCCAGTTGTTTATTCTCTCGGAAACTGAGTAAGATTCAATACTTGCTGTGTGGAATCCGAGGTTCAAGAAGATCTGACTAATATCATCTCATTCAAAATCATGTTGCTGGACAATGTGCTTGTAGAAACTTGAAAATCTGTCCTTTGACTAAAGGACATTGCAAATTGGAATCGAACCACCAATCTGAATATTGTGAATGAGGATATTAGTCAGATCTTCTTGAATCTCGCACTCGCACAAAAATTATTGAATTTTACAGAGTTTCTTCAAACGACGATCCATTTGAAGCCACTCTGTCCAGGCTGGTGCAATGTAAGCTTCATATCTTTATCTAAAGTTGATGCTCTATTTTTGACTTTTTTGAAGCAGACCAAAACCTATAGGTTTCGTATAATCACCTGGTAACAATTATAACAGTACAAACATTTAATTATACTCAGAAAATGTGGGATATTTGTGAAATGTTCATTTTGCTCATTTTATTAATTTAACATTACATAACTTGACATCAGTTTTACTGTATGAAACTAGTTTGAGTAGAAAATATCCCCCTGCTGATATTTTGTTGTTTTCACCCACGTCATACCCTCATATGAATATTTCATGCAAGATACTAGCAAACTGTTTTGCCCCATCCACAGAATTTCACAAATGTTTTGCAAAGTAAAAAAAAAAATAGTCACACAATTGTGCATACCTCTAGTGAGACTGTTAAGCTTTCGGGACCGTTTAACAATTCCTGAGAAGGAAGATGTCTGAGGATGAGAGAAAGTCTGAATTTTTGCCAGTGTAATAAAAGGTGTGCGAATGCTTATAAATTGGTAGAATATTGTAAAAGATTATAGAAGTTCATATTTCCTAGGCAAAGTGGTTTGAGAAAAATCCTACTTACAAAAAAGACATATCCTTGGCATCAAAAGGAGGGAAATCTATGAGGATATGGAATACCCACAAAGGCTTCAATAGGTAAAATACGGGGCACTCCTCATGATGAATGTGTGACTACAGAAGGTGTCCCCTGCTGCTGAGATCAATGGGCCCACACTGCCTGAGTTATGGTGGAAATACTACCTACCAACCAATAAACTGAAGGTAAGATTTATTCTTACCTCTCTGCACGGACGGGTATAGACAGAGCACTGACGACAGGGATTCAATTCTCTGATGAAGGCCCAAGACCCAGTGCGGTCTACCATAAGGAATTATTCCTATTGCCAATCTAAAAAACACAGATAACTCATCTCTCCTTGCTCATACTTTACTTCTTTTACCATCCTGTGTATACCCTCACAATAAAGTAAATCTATTTGTGTTTACACAGAGGTTCTCTTAACAGCACACTGGATCCCACGCTTATCTAGCATCTTTTAATCTGAAAATCCTCATTTTTGGGTTGAGACTGCCCTAAAAGTGCTATGTTATAAGGTAGGGACGGACTTGCCGATGATTAAACATGCCACAGAAGTGTAGGTGAGGGTTCTCCCTCCAATATTAATGCTACTGGCGCCATTATACCTTTGAATTCTCAATGCAGTCAATTTTGTCACATCACTATCATACCTTTTGTGTGTGTTTGATATAAAGTTAGGAGATCGTACCATAGTGGATCATCTCTGTCCCTCTCATGGTGATATACAAATCTAAGCAGATGGTCACTTGTACAACAAACATTGCATACCAGTATATATCCTTTCACAACGCTTAACGCGAAGAAAAGATGATTAATTTGATAGCAAAAGAAAATCATGTTCTATTTACAGTACTGATCATTTCAGGTAACGATGTGAAAGGCATCCATGAGCGAACAATAGAGTATTTTTTTGTTTGGGTTAGCTTTATGGTAATGCGTAAAGTAATTAAAGAGATATTTCCTTCTCTCAAGTATTTTGTTGCTGATTTTATGTGGTGTAATAATTCCTTTACACAGGGCTCATTAGCCTCTTTTTATTACCTGTTCACGCATAGCATTATAATACGTCTATTTGTCTGAGTTTTTTGTTTTATTCTGTTGCTGACAGCGTGTTTCATGTATAAGGTGCACTATTTACCAGTTCCATTATCTGAGTACATTGGAAACTCAATTTATGTTACGTAAGCGAGTGTGATATTGTGCATTTCACACATTGTTATTTCATATATATTGAGTTAGTTCACTTTCCTAGGTGACCACCTCACTCCAGGTCATGACAGACATTCTCTCTATTAGAACATTGGAAGGTTGGGAGCTCCATTGCAGACAATAGAGTGCTCCCTTCTTCTACGGGCCGGTAAAGGTCCGCAGAGCAACATTCCAATGTTCTACAAAGGCTTCTCGAAGCTCGAGGGGATTTATATCCCCTTGAGCTTCGAGAACCCTTTGTTTAATTTGTTAGAACATTCTGTCCTCTAGTGGCAGAATGTTCTATTAGCCTTATAGCCCTTCGTAGCAGGGCTATTCCGGCAATTAAAGTACTGCTGTCTCGTTAAAGTCCCTCGCCTTCGGCTCGGCCCTTTAACGATTCAGCGGGCCTTTAATAGCTGGTATAGCCCGCTACGGCGGGCTATAAGGCTATATTCGTGAACCTTTCATCAATACATTTTAGTTTTCAGGTGTGTTAGCCTCAATAATTTCATGGAAAAACACGACGACAACTCCCAGAATGCAACAGGGGATCACACATAGATTTAAGATTTGAAAAAGGGATCCATAATATCCCGGAGCAAGGTTATTATTCCACCCTTTTCAGCAAACACATGGAGACTTTAAATCTATAACAAATGTTATAACCCTAAATCTGTTTACAAGGACCCTCTCAGGTGCTCCACCTGAAGTAAATCTTTGGATAATACATTTCCTTGGTCGCTCCTGATATGCTGCATATGCTATACACCCACTGGCATACATAGGTGCAATATATATGTACAAAACACGCACTCATTTCTTTCCTTGATAATTATGGACCATCTTTTTCTGCAGCAAGTGTAAGAATTAATCCTTCTCCTCTACATTTTTCACTCACTTTAGCAGTGTGACACCTAGTCACAACATGTCTGGAGAAGTGTATTTTTGAGGAGTGCTTCGTAATCATGAGTAGTTAGCACTCTAATATATTCTGTGTGATCAATGATACTAAAGAAAAATGGAGTATTGCTTATTTAAAGTACTCGACAGGATGAATTTGCCTATAGGACATGAATAATAAAGGTCTATGTACTCTTTTTATATTAATGTGATAGAAAAGGCTAACAAAAGGTGCTGCATTGTGTGGTTATTAAATAGAATGTGCATGTGTAAACTAATGTTTAAACATTTATATGTGTAACAAAAAGTATTTCTATGCAGGTGCATAGAGAGAGACATCATCATAATTCTGCATTTATTGTGTGTGTAGAAGTGTGCATGTATTCTGGAACCCTATGCACTGCTAGAGTTGACTAGAGTGGTGTAGGAAGCTGGCTCTGTATATACTATACCAAAGTAAGGTATAGTGTGCACAAAGTCCTGTGGATCTCCAAATGCTTACGGAGGTAAAAGTAGATACCCTAATCTCTATTTGTGGTAGTGTGGGCGAGCATTAAGTCTTTATCAGAGGGTAGTGTTAAGCATTTATTGTATACACCCAGGCAAGATATGTCAGGCACTCAAAGACTGAACTCAGACCAATTGTTTGTATTGAAAATGTTTCTTTAGTTGTGTTTTATTTATAGAACCAAGCACAACTTGGCACAGGTAAATATAATGGTACTTTTCAAGACACATTGGGGCATATTCTCAAGAACGTGTGATAACCATCGCAAAAGTAACTTAATGCACCTTCCAACATCGCAGTCTGTCACGGGAAAACTACGTTGTGTTAACCAAGCATTCTCAACACGGCGGTACTGTCCGATAGTCTTCAGATAACGCGTCAAATGTCTGTAATAAAATCAACGCCACGCCGTAAAAATGCCAACCGCGAACGCATAAAATCTTGCGATGAGGCCAATCGCTGTACAAAAAGAAGCAAAAACCAGTGACAGGCCTGCAAATCCCACACGTCTGGTGAGAAAATGTACCATAAAAACGACAGACACAATCCAAAGCGCGTAACAATAAGTGCAGAGGCCAACGCAAACCCCACAACCACAGACCACCAGCAAGGAACACAGAGATGGCCAAGGAGAAGATGGAGAGGAAGACGGGGTGCAGTCCACAGGAAAACCAGATCAGCGTCACAGAGGTGACAGAACACTACCATCCACTGACCCACAAGTAGACTGCTGTGAATGCAGTTGGAGTGTCGAGGAGGCCAATCGATAAGGCCAAGAGGCGCTGGCATGATGTGACAACCTAAACCAGGCACAAACCTGCTGCCAACAGGAAGGCTGCAACGGCGACAGGAGGTGGGAGTTCTGCGCCACAGGAGGAGCTGGAGGAAATGGAGGCCACAGTCATCAGTGTGGAGACGGTGCAAGGAGGTGGGAACATGGACACAGCTCGAACTGACCTGAGTAACGACCACGGACTGGGGGGGACAGGGTGAGATGGGCACAATAGCACACATGCACAAGAAGGTGTAGCACACTGCACACCCACAATTACCCTGGATCATGTCCCTGATCCCCATGGCACACTCTGGCACATACACATAGCAAGAACAGCACACCCATAATGCCAACAACGTGGTAAAATGCGCAAAGCTGACACTGCAGAACATAGGACACAACTGGCTCCGCACATGCACAGAAACATGCCTACTACATCTGACAGAGCTGGAAACTGTGAAATGGAAATGTACGTGTACAACCTCATATCTGTAATCCGAATGTACACGGTCCCACATCCAAATCCTGCACCTCCCAAACAATCACAGAGTACATTGTCATACAGTCATGATGTAAACAAGGACAATGAGCCAACATGCATGTCAACTCAATGTCAACATGCATCTCCCCTTCACATTGCACAGGGGCACACAACACCTCCAGCAGAGCACAGAAGACAACACATCTGTGATGTCGGAGAGGACCAACACATCTTCGACACAGACACCCTACAACAGCCCATGGACATCCCACCGCAACCCACCAACAGGACCTGGGCAGCCAAGCTACTTAGAGGAGAACACAGACCCTGCAAAAGATTACACATCAGGAAGCACTTGCAAGTACAGCTGGCTCACGACACTTCACCCACCCACACATGGCACCCCAATGCCAGGTGTCAGCATGCCAAAAGGAGGTGGCCGAACAGGTGTGGGTGGGCTCCGAACCCATGGAAGGCTAACTAGATCACATATGTTGGTGTTTATTATCCATCAGGGACCACCTACGCCCTACAAAGGAGACCCACACTGCCCTAGAGACACATGCAGATTCACAGAACAGAACCACGCCCAGGGGCACACAAATAGCAGTCACACACCCACGTTGGCTCTGCGTATGAAGGCCCAGGTCACTCCCCTTACCAATTGAGTGGGTGATGACAAAGCTACATGTCCAAGCTCCAACCTGATGCCTGCGGTGACATGTCTGCGCCCACTGTACACAGCACAATGTAATGTCGTAGGGCCCAGGGCCGTCATGCATACAACAAGACCATAGGGAAACACACAGATATTATGTTGAACTGGCTAGGGACATGTGCGCCCGGTCCCTTTTTTGGCAGGGCCACATGTACAGTGACGCCTGTGCTGGATGTGTGTGGAGTGAGTGTAAGCCAGCCCACACTGAGTGCTTGGGGCTGGCAACAACTTGAACAGTGGACATCAGTGCAACGGAAACAGAAAACACCTGCATAACAGAGTCAACTGCTGAGCAACATGGAGGGAGCCGGAGCAAGTACAGAGGTCACTCTACATGTAAACAGTGTCCGTGAGATGCAGTGCACTGAGTCAGTGGCACCTGGAGTGCTGCGCAGGGGATCAGGCAGAAGATGGCATCCATGACAGGTGCGAGCAACTCCATCAGTCTGCCAGTACCACCATTTTGACTCTGTTTGACCTCCGTTTGAGGTGGTCCTGGCGATGGTGTCATGTGCCTCCTGCGGTGATGCCACATTGGGCCGGTCAGGACTCAATTTGATGTGTGAGCTCTGGAGGGCTGCAGTTGAGGCCAGAGGCAGTGGACAGCACAGGGCCACAGACATATGCCATTGATGACCCCAAGGCCATCGCCTCAGAGGCCATCCAGTGTCTCAGAAGAAAGGGTCCTGGATTTGATCAGTACAGAGTTAGTGGCCCCGGATGCACAGCGGCTGGCACAGGCACCCTGCCATGGGACGTTGACTTGCGGAGCACTGAGGTAGGGACACGTGGACTGGGCGGGTCCTCCTCGATGTCGAAGGTGAATGTGACAGAGGGTTGCAGGGGACAGTGGAAGGTGTCCTCCAGGGCATGATGCGGAAGGTCTAATTTTACCCGGAAGCTGCAAATGGTGGACTTGAAAGCAACTGCCTCATTGACAGAGCCAATTCGGTATCAGCTACATGAGGATGAAACTACCCCCTAGTCCACAGACTCATACGCCACCATTGTGCGACCAGTGAGTTTCCATAAATGTCAGGGAACAGACTTAGTGGCACCGGGGCTGAGAGGGGATGCAGTCTGCAATGCTGCCGGTACACTGATATGAACTTCGCCATTGCTAAATCATGACTCTGTGACCTACTGGACCAGAGTGTAGGCCGGAGGCAGCGGTCAGCAGTGGCTCACAGCCACGTGTCATTGGCTCGAGATGCACAGAGTTAATGACGCCAGGGCAGTTGTCGGTAGTGTTCGATCACCTCTGTAACAATGATCCATTTTTGCTCCTGACTGCAACACATCATCCTCTTACACCTCTCCTTGCGTGCAATATGCACTCTGCCATTGAAAAATTGATGCTCAGTTCCAATTGTGTGACCAACTCGAATGCAGAGTAGGCGGTAGGCATTTCCAGCAAGGGGCCACAGAAACGTGTGGTTGTGATGCTATACATACACTTGGTGTCACCACATCGAAGGGAGTATAGTGATTTAAAGTCTGCATTGCCATGTGTACCCGGCCATTGCATGATCAAGACTCAGTTCCAAATGTGTGACTTACTCTAGCTTAGTGTGGCCCAGGAACAGTAGTCTGCGTGGGTTCACTGGCACATGTGTTTGTACTGCTATGCACAGACTTGGTGTCACCACATACAAAGGCAGTATAGTGACTTCAGCTCAGCCATACACATTGTCCTCAACCATAGTGTAATCAAAGACTCAGTTCCGTATGTGTGACCTACTTGTCTGCTGTGTAGGCCGGTAGAGTACGGCAATGAGAAAGGAGTACCGCGTGCCTGGCTCGCGGAGAACGTGATGGTCGTAGCAGGTTGTCAGGGTCTCGGGCCTCTGGCCTGGAGCTTGCACTGGCACATGGTGGGTCATCTTTGACACACACCAGTGTTGACAGGTGGGCATTGAGGCCTGGGTGGGCAGGTGCAGGTATGACTGGTTGGGGGACCAGCGTCACGGGGTGCAGCAGGCACACCGGATCGCAGGCAACTCCGCTCACGGCGACGGCATCGGCCTCATGGTGGGGTGAGAGGTGCCACCCTGGCAGAAACGTTGGGCAGAGAACCAAGCCCAGAGCTATGTGCCTTTTATTCTCACCCCTACTCTGGCCTCCGTACGCCAGGCCAGCCCACTCTGCTCACGCTTTCGGGGGGGGGGGTTACGTAACAAGCTACATTTCTGCATTCCTCCCCATTGGCTGGGGTGACATGGTTGCGTCCACTGTCCACTACACTCAATACACCAGTGGGGTATGTTGACATGGATATGTGTGTGATCTGCATACTGCAGTCTAACCAGCAAATCCACGACACACTTGGCATTGTGTATATTCTCATTCATGGGTCACTTGACACTTTGTACATGCCTGGTCCCCATCTCTTCCCACATCCTGCTATTGTGTGGCTTAGGTGCCATGCCGTTGATGTCTAATGCACATGCCTGGCCCAGGTTCCCACAGTAAGTTGTTCTGTCGTGTCTGGTGATTGTGCATGTTGTATGTGAGCTTGTGACGTTTGCATTTCCTGTGTAGTGAGTTGCATGATTGTGGAGTTGAGGTGTGTGGAGTATTCATTTGGTATTGGCCAACAAGCAGTGCTTTTCCGTGGGTGCCATCCTGGTAGTGCAGGTTCATGATGGACTGCATACTTATAGTTAAAGCCAAAAATGGCTGCCAACACTTCCTGGCTTGGAGTGTTGACAGACAGTTGACATCCAATCAACATGCAACTCATGCTCGTAATTGTACGGATTTCCGTACGCGTACAGTACTTCGTCTCTAGATATCACTATGATTTTACTTTTGATTTTCTCAAAGTGGCCCTCTAGGGTGTCCGGGCCACATGTTCAGTGGCTCCATGACATCTTTTGTTCTTCAGGTGTGGCTCTGAGCTGGCCTCCCTTTTGTGGTGCAGGTTGTGATGCGACTTTACACCAGGTCAGAGCAGGTGTTAGTTTCCTGCTGGTAACGCTCCTTATTGCATGTTTTGTGAAATTATTGCAGATCTGGCTGGTCGTTGAGAATGTTGGGGAGCGTTGTTGTCGTGGCGTTTTGCTCGGGAACGCCTACTCTGCATCTCATTAGCGATAGTTGCAGGGGTCATCTGTGACGATGTTTTGTGCAGCTGCTATCGCAGGTAAACTGGTGCTATGGGTTGTTAGCACCAGCTCGTAAATGGGGCAATAAAATTATTGCAACTTTGGCTGCGATAAAGTGCTGTTAGCTCGGCGATAGCTCCGTTGAGAATATGCCCCATTGTTCATAAGCGAGCTTGTTGAATAAGGACTTTTCTTACAGGATTGTAAAATGTGCAAATACAATTTTAATTAGTTTATGATTACTTTTTAAATTACTTTCAGGATTACGTTTTCTACTCAGCATGATATGCCAAGAGCGCAAACTGGGACATTTCCTGAATGTAAAGCAAAACAGTTTTTCTCAAAGCACAGTTACTTAGGTTTCCATACAAAACACCCTCAACACTTAGGTAAGTAAACGGTCTTTAGGACTGAGTTTCTGACGTTAAAAGAAGGATTCCCCCAGGTCAAGTATTCACACATGGCGTCAGGGTGCAGAGTGCTGAGGCCCAATGTTGATTATGGGGCTAGGGATCTGTCGTTGGTGGCCGCTTATGAGCAGACCACAAGGTTGATGGAGGTTAAGGGAGCAAAGCTCCTAGAGGTGAGCTCAGGGCAAAGGGGGATCCAAATTAGCACACAAGGTGCTCCCACAGCAGCACAGGGGCAGCCGGGTGCAGAGTGATGGATCTACATTGGGAGTCCTGTTGGTTTCAATGGGGAAGCTCCGGTCAAAACAAACACTGCAAGCTTGGGCACGAAGATCTTATGGAGGTGACAACCAGTCTGAGAGGTAAGTTGGAATTTAGAGGGATGCCAGAATACTGTTGGTTGGGCAAGCTAAGACTGTGGGGCATCGGTGCAGGGTTGTCTTTTGGCATCAGGTTTTCTTAACCGGTTCCGGTCGCAATCAGGGGGACCCTCCCGATAGAGGCTGCAGGCATTATCGAGAGGTTTGAGCCTAGGTCAAGGATTTTCAGATCCCACATCAGGATCACTAAGGAGACCTCTTCGTGGTGTTGGGCCACTTAAACTCGGGTCATGGGAATCAGATGCAGAGTGTTTCAGTCCTGCGGACTTGGCTGGAGCCAGAGAATGTTTCTTGAGCAAGTCCAGTGCTCATGGGCGGCACCGTTTTTATAGGGAAGGCAAGGAAGATCCTTCAGGTGCTGGGATTTTGCTGGAGTAGGTCAAGGTCTGGACAGGCCGGTTGAGCTGGGGCCAAGGCAGTTGGTCTCCTCTTCTTCTTCCTTCAGCACAGCTCATCGACCCTTCTTCTTCTTGTTTGGCTGAGGAGGCAAGGTTTGGGTTGCCCCTAAATACTAAATTTAGGGGCATTTCAGGTAGGTACAGGTCGGGACCAAAGGGTCCCTTCCTTGTGGTGGGTACACCCCCTATTATGCAACCCTCCAGCGGGAGGGGGTCATAAGCCTCACTCTGCTTGGCTGAGTCCCCATCTTCAAGATGGTGAGGAAAGAGAGTTGTGCTTTGTCTTGCCTCCCCCACCTAAGCGGTGGGGTTGGCAAAGGTGGGCACACTTCGTCTCCTATCTTGGTTTTCCCTCTGATTTTCCTGCCCAAAAGTGGGAGTCAGAACCGGTGGTGGTCAGTTGCTGGGAGCAGCAAATGGCTGGGTCAGATCACAAAGGCGGCGAGCCCTTGAAGCTTCCCCTTCATGGACCCTGCCCCTGCTGGGGGAGGAGGCTTGACACCTCTGCCCAAGAAGTGCTTTGTTTCAGGACCCGTGAGCGGGAGGCTCTCTACCCAGGTGTTCAGAAACATGTCTGGGGGTAGCAGCTGGTGAGCAGTCAGTCAGCCAGGACACTAGAATTACATCACTTTTCTAGGGGGCATCTTTAAGATACCCTCTGAGTTCATTTGGCATTAGATCCCACACTGGTAAAAGTGTGGGTTTAATTGCTGAGAAGTGTGATATCAAACTTCCCAGATTACAGTAAAGCTAATATGGTGCTTTGGAGTTTGTAATGATACAGTCCCACACCATATACTCTTATATGGCTTTACTGCACTTAAAATGTCTAAGAATGGACACTGTAGGGGTACAGGACCCATGCACCTGTACCCTCACCAGTGGTATGGTGCACCGAGTTAGAGGGGTGGATTACCCATACCATAGGCAGTGGGTTGTAGGCATGGCACACAGGGATGTGTGCCATGTCGACTCTTCACTTTGCTCTGCAGCAACGCACACAGCCTGCAATGGCAGTGTGTGTGTGTTGAGATACTGGTCCTCTAAAGGTGGCGCAATATGTGCTGCAGCCCTCAGAGGCCTTCCCTGGTTACAGTCCCCTTGGTACCCATGGTACCTTTTACAAGGGACTTACATGTTGGCAGAGGGTTGGCAAATGAGTTTGCAACTGTACAGTTTTAGGGAAAGAAGATAAGCCCTGGGTACCTGGTCGGCTGAAACCCATGGCACACTTAATCAAAGAGCATCAACATCAGGCAAAAAGTGGGGGTCGACTATGCAAAAAGGGGAACTTTCCTACAAGTTGGCCTTGAGAAACCAGTCCAGTTCATGCTCACATTTAAAAGTCTGACTAGTAATTCATATTTAACCTTCAACGTAAAATATATTTGCTTGTATTTTGTTTCCACTGCAGGTATGGACAAAGTATCATTAGTTAACATCGGAAAAGTTTTTCATTAGATAGCAAAGTATGAGAATACGAAATTGCCAAGTAGAAGTGCGGTAACAAGCAAGGTGGTTAATTCTCATTGAAGAGGAAAGGAATGGCAATGGACAAACAAACTTGCATCTTATCAATGTGGGAAAGGTGGTGTAAGTATCCAGTTGTGCAGGAGCTATAAAAATGTACTAGCAAGAGTCATGTGGGATTATCTATCCTGAATGCAAGTGATATTTTATGCTGAAAAATAGTGAGGGATGGGGATACAGCTTAGGACTTCACAGGAAACAGATCAGTGCATCTGCTTGTGTGGGCTTATGCTATTTGACCCATGGTTGGAGTGCCTTCTACTGAAGACTTCGATGGCTGACACCTCTCTGATTTCACTTTTAATAAAGGCTTTTAGTTTAGGGTTACCCCTTTTTAGGTAGTGTAGGGAGAGATAGCTTGCTCATGCTTACTTCGGAGAACCATTTTATGCAGTTTATTTAAACATTCTTTTGCCTGATTATTTGTATTGAGTTAGTTGTTGGCCTTGTATTATATAGGGTAAAACTCTTCAGGAGATTTTGACTCATTTTTTTTGTCCTGTATTTCTATACGATAATGTTGACAATGGTCTATATCAATTTGTTTCTAAATTTATAATTAAACCCTACTAAACTCACATTAGGTAGTTGAGCGGATCATTGTGTGATCACTTTGGTTGCACTGTATTGAGATGTTAACAAGTGAGAGTTTTCTCCCTTCACCTCTCATGCTGCTACCACAACCATCGATCTGGAGAAAAATGTTAGAGTGGGCCCAATTACCAGCATGTCTAAATTGTGTCAGACATGAATTACATTCTCTCATGGGTGCATGTTTTTATAATTATACATAGGTAAAAGTCAAGTGTATGCTAGATCCACTGATTTCTAAATGTTACGTGTTACATTTAGAATAAAAACATTTACAATTATTTTATCTAATTTGCAAAACATTTCTCACCACCCCACCCTCTCTTAAAAATCTGTAGGAATTGATTATCTTTCCCACACTATCTTTATTCCTGATATTTGAATCTATCAGGTGTAATCTAGATAATCTAAAACATTGTTTGAAATGGTTTATATATTTTAGTGATTATGGGCTAAAATAAAATGAAGTGGGTGCTCACCATGTTTGCAAAGAATGTAACTTGCTGCGAGTCCCAAATTACAATAGGAACACTGTCTAAAAACATTTTAAACAACAACACATAGCATACTTCTGGAGAGTAGTTTACACAGATGTGCATCTGACATACATTCCATCTGTTTCAGACTATTAGAATCTGGTATTAATTACAGAAGTGTAAATTACAATATTTTGAAGCTATAAATCAGATTTAAACCAATTGAGTTCCTTTATTGAAACTGCTCCTAATTCTTCCCCGTTTGGCCTACTACACCCTAACTCTGACTTGGTCTCTGTTCTCTTTGGGGTCACCTATGTTCTCTGTGCTTCATTTTAAACCACCTTGCCTCCCAATGTGTTGTTTCTTGATAGAGGATCACTTTTCTAATGTTGCATCTCCACGGCATCACAAACAATTGCTTCTCGTTTTGTCAAAAAGGACTTCTATGTTACCCAAACCTCTTCATCTAGTTGCTAATAATTAGCATGTGCTCCTAGCCCAGACCTCACATTATAGAATGGATGGAGGAACTATGCAACTCACAAACTCATTCATAGATGGCACCTGATGGTAAGCAATGAATCCAAAACAGGAGTACTTCCAGCACCAAGAGAAAATATTGAAGGTATTCTGTTCCTCCAAATGTCCTCAATTGATGTAGGAAATTGCCTCTCTTTGCCCCAGTTCTTTTTGACTTAAGCTGCTTGCTTTTTGACTGTGCATTGGGGTCTACTAACCAGGCCTTAGTGCATGTGCCCGAAGCCCTAAAACCGTGCTGAAATTAGCTGCTCTCCTAATTGGCATACTTAACTTACGTGTACATCCCCAGTATATTATACAAAGTATGCCAAAGGCAGGTTAGTTAAATGCCACTGCTGATCAGCAGCACAAATTGTGCCACTACTAGAATAACAGGGCAAAACATGACTGCAGGCCTACCCATCTATGCTGTCTGGGCAGTTTTAAAACTGCCAATTAGTCCTGTAAAAATAACCTTGTTTGACAAGCCTCAATCCCTCTTTAAATATTAAATGTGACCCTAAGTAAACCTTACATGTCCATAAGGCAGGGTACATTGTATTTAAAAGAAGGACATGTATAAGTTTAAAGTTATACATGGCCTCACAGCAACTAGGCTTTAAAAGCCATTTTAACTGTAGTAGGGGTAACTGCTCCATAGAGAAGCACTGGGAGATAATACTAACATTTCATAATGTTATCTCCACTTAGGAAACAACTACAAAGTTAATTCTTGGACTTTTTAAAATATTTATAACAAGCTCAATTAATTGGTTAGATCGGATTTGGAATGAACATTTTACAAAGGGTACTTTTTAAAAGTCCCTTTTTTCCTGACTAAAGCCTCTAGACGTCTATTTGCATTACCAAATGCTCAGGAGATAAATAACACCTTGATGAGTTGTGGTCCTGCTTCCAGAGTAACCCTGGGTGTAGTTTGCGTAGTCGAGCAGCTTGAAGTGCACTTCGCACTGCGCAAGCTACGCATAGCTACGGGAACTGCGTACTGCAGAAGGGAAAAGGCTGTTCGCACTGATTGCACAGTGCCGGATGCTTGTCCGCGCTGTGAATTCATTGCAAACGGCATCTTGCACAGTGCAAGTGGTCGTTTTCTGCCGCTCGAGTAGATTGGTGTTTAGACTTGTGAGGAGACCTGAAAGACTGGACCTACTGCTACTTGCATCCAGGACAAAGAAGTTGACTCCAAGTGTCAGATGCCTAACCTCATGTTAAACTACAGGTACATAATAACAAGCTGCTAGAATCATATTTCCTGAACAGCCGAAATGACCAGTTCCAACTGGTCCTTCAGAAGAGTTCTACAAATTAGGATAGGTAGAGCGCTATCTCCCAGTTAGACTGTTCTGTTGAGCCACAAATGATTCATGTGGAGTGAGCAACTCTTAAGATTTTTTTGTTCTTTTTTTTCACGAGTTATTGTGTTACTATCTTAAGGTTGTTCTCATAGCTTAATATTTTTGTAATGCTTTAATCACTGCAGATGATCTTGTCAGAGGAGGATGATGGCTAAGGCAAAAGGGATGAAGAATGATGGCTGAGCAGAGAGAGGAAGAACAACGGAGAAGGATGAGGAATCATGGAGGAGGAATGGTGGATGAAGGATTATGGGTGGTGCATTAGGATGACAGTTGAGGATGACTATAAGGAAGGATGTAGGAGGGATAATGTATGATATATGATGGTTGAGGGCAGCTGGATATGGAATGACTGTTGTGGAATGATGGATTATGGATAATGAATGAGGGATAATGAAGATAAATGAAGAACAAGGGATTATAGAGGATAGACGATGGAAGGAGAATGACGGGTGAAGAATGCTGAATGAAGAATATTGGATATGGGATGATGGAGAGGATTTTTAATGTGAAGTGATCAATAAGGATGATGGATTTGGGATAAGTCTGTCCTATAATGGAAATTGTACATCTGGTATAATTATTCTTCAGGATACATTACCTCCCCTATTATATAATAGAGAAAGAGGACATTAGGGACTATAGCCAATCTACATTTTACAGCATATTAAGTTGTACAACAACAGTACTATTCATACACTACAAAATGTCATTCACAAACCTATGTGCGAAGTTCTACACCGCTGCTAGCTTTTATGTTTTTATTTTTTATTTTATTTCCACAGTTCAGCAATAACAAATAAACAAACAAAGGGATAAAGGGATATGTGGAGAGGTGTGGCTCACTGGTTAGAGGCGGCAGACCCGAGAGCAGAGAACGGCCCGGGACCAGGGTTCGATTCCCGACGCGGCAGGGTCTTGGACCAGGATCAGCGGACTGATAATTCTCGCATCGGTGCCTACTCCGACCAGAGATCACACTCAGCAACTCTGGGCATTAGCTTGCCTCATCTCCACAACGGCCCCACACAAACGCCGGGGATGCCTGGTTTCACCTTGGAGACCCCCAGGAGGGACTATCTCACAGGGAAAACCAGGACGGGTTCCCCAGCGGTCTATAGCGCTACGAGGCCTGCGGTGCGGGTAGCAGTGCGCTTTACAAGACACAATTTACAATTTATTTACAAACACAAGTCAAATTTACATCCATAATAATACAAAGAGAGCTAATAAAGATGAAGTAGAGAGTCAGAGCACTAAGCAAAGTAAAAAACCATAAATCATACATTCATATGAGCAACAAAAAGTTCCCATATAATTATTCCTAATTTACGTTTCCTTGCCCCCTTTATTGAATATAAACTTAATTCTAGATTAGCTAATCGATACATTTTAGCCCTCCAGACCTCGAAACTTGGTGGCTCGGGGCGTAACCTGTCCCAAGCAATACATAAACGAGCAGTAGTCATTGCTACAAACAATAGAAATCGATGTTTATAAAAAACGCTCCCTCTTTTGACTCGTCTCCCCATCCCTAAGAGCATTAAGGCCGAGGTAATATTAAGGGTAGACCCAAGAATAATAGATAAAAAAATGTCAATATCATGTAAGAACTTGTTCAATTTGACACAGCTAAAAAAAAATATGCACAATATCAGTGTTGTCGCCCCCACAATGAAAACATTTACCATCAAAATGGTCAACCCACTTATGCATGCGTTTTGGGGTGTAATATAATCTGAATATTGTTTTAAAAAATTTTACTTTTAAGTTTGTGGATAGGAAATCTTCCTTTGATCTTGTAAGATGACCATTGTAAATTATATTTCTCCAAATCATCCTTTTTAAATGAGATCAATATTTTGTACAGCACACCTATTTTGCTCTGAGATTTAATAGCCTCAATCACGGGATTTGAGATCAAATTTAGTTTTCTATGTAACAAAAAATCCCGTATTTGAAAAAACTTAAAAAACTGTGACTGCAGTATATTATATAACTTAGCCAGGTCTGCATACTGTTTGATAAATCCCCCCTCGTCATATAAATCTCCTAGCTGGAGTACACCCTTATCTCACCAACCGACAGCCACCATAAAAAAAAATTGTTGGGAGCAATTTTGTCGCACTCATGGGAGTATAATAAGAAAGAGCTTCTAAATCAATTAATTTACGTACTTTCCTCCATGTTTTTATGGTTGCATCCAAAATCTTGAACCTAGTCCTTTTATAGTAACTCCCTTCAATTTCCCGAAATAAACTACGATTAGCTGCTGTTCCTAATACTAAATAGAAAATAGAACTGGTTGTTAGTGTGCTGCCCCCATCCACTCCACACAATAATACACCCATTTTTTGTAGAAAAAAAACATAATAATACAAGACGAAATCAGGTACTGCTAATCCACCCCTTGCAGTTGGAAGTGACATAAATCTCATGGCTCTACGAGGTTTCCCGGGGGCCCATAAGAATTTGGAGCAAAGTGCCTGTAGCTTTGTAGCTTCTGTAATTGCGATGATGATATTTCTAAAGGTATAGCTCTGAATAAATATAATACACGCTGAAGAATATTCATTTTTAGGATGTTCGCTCGCCAAATCAAAGTAAAATGTAGCCTACCCCATCTCTCCAAAGAATCTGCAATGTTACTACATAATGATCCCCAGTTTGAATCTACTACTGCAGTCATTAAGGCCCTAATCTTTACACCCAAGTATGTAGCTTCAGCAACAACTCTTGGGTCATTTAATACCACAGTATCAGTACATACAAATTGCGTTTTAGTGAATTCAACTTGTAGCCTGAGATCTGACCAAATTTCAGAGCTAACCGTTCAATCTCCAATAGTGTGGTAGCCGGGTCCTCAGATGTGACCGCAAAATCATCCGCATATGCAAATACTCTATTGGGGATGCTGCGTACCAAGAAAGGCTTAATTAACTAACTTCTAGAGAGCATTTCTATAAAGGGATTTATATATAAAGCAAAAAGTAAAGGGGAACAAGGATATCCCTGCCTCGTGCCTCTAGTAATCCGCACTATTTCTGAAGTTGATCCCATTACCGCTATTCTAGCTACCGGTGAAGCATATAAGACTTGCAATGCGGTCATAAAACTTTTCCGAAAAACCACACTTTCGATTAATTTCCATAAATACTGCTACTCTACACGGTCGAACATTTTTTCTGCGTCTAGCAGAATCAGCCCTAGTTTTCGCTTCTCTACATCTGCAATATCAAACAAAGTAATTACTTTATTAGTGTGTGACACCGTACCCCGCACAGGTATGAATCCATGTTGATCATGAGATACCAGGGAGGCAATTACTTTGGAGAGACGATTACCTAAGATTTTTGAGTATATTTTACCATCACAGTTTGAAAGTGAAATAGGACGATATGAGCCGGGTAACTCTGCATCTTTGCCCTTCTTGCTAAAAACAACAATTGTGGCTTTATCCCAAGACTTTGGGGCCAATCCGGTTTGAGCAGCCATAAACGTGGCCAGTATCATTTCCTTCAAGTGATCAAAAAAAAGTTTATATCTCTCTCCAGGTAGCTGGTCAGGGCCCGCTGCTTTCCCCACTGCCGTCTTAACTGCAATTGCTAATTCTTCCATCGTTATAGCATATCTGCCGCTTCTGAGTCTAATTTGAGGATCTCCCCAAGCAAGATTGGTATGACTTCAGCTGCCCCGCCTTGTTGACTAGTGTAAAGATCAGTGTAAAATTGTTGGAAGATAGCTAGAATCTCTTTTGGCCCCGACCTTGATATTCCTGCGTTATCCTTTAATAGTACGATGTTACGACTAGCTTCATTCATACGCAGTTTAAGAGCGAGACATCTCCCAACTGACTCCCCATATTCATGACATAATTTTCTATGGGTCAAATTTTTTCTTGCAATCTCTTTGTCCCAAGCCCCCATTATTTATGCCCTTTTTCTGGCAACCTCATCCTCTAAATCTGAAATATTACCCTGATGTACAATACCGTGCATCAGTTTCCCCTCTGCCTTTTTCAGATCCAAGTAAAAACTCTCTAGCTCTCTTTTAAGTTTTTTTGTATAAAATAACTAAAAACTCAAAACCTCCCCCCTAAAGCAAGCTTTAAACGTGTCCCACACTATGTTGATGCTAGCTGAGTCCCTATTATTGTCAAAAAATTCCTTTAGCCACCTGGTCATATGTTCTATAAAGTTGTCATTAACACATAGCTTCCAGTTAAAGAATTTTTTTTTAGGTCTACAAGTTTCACCCCAGCCAGACAGTGTTATTACAATAGGGGAATGATCAGATCAGATTTTAGGGTAGAACTGCATTCCAGCCCTAGCCAAAAAAGCAGTGCCTAAAAAAAAATAATCTAATCGCACCATCTTTTTATGGGAAAGGAGTAAAAATTATATCCGGGGTCTGCAGGGAATACTGTGTACTCCATGCATCTATCAAGACGTGGTCCTTTAGTATATAAGACAAAGCCTTAAACACCTGTGGTTTTCGCCCTTTATATCTTTTTGGCCCTCCCACAAAATCTTGGCTAGTTAAATTGATATTCATATCCCCACAAATAATTAACGGGGAAGGCCATGTTGCAAGCTCTATATGCAATTCTTCCAAAATTGCTGCTTCGTCTAAATTAGACCCATAGATATTACATAAAGTAAAGTTCCTAAGGTGCACGCCAAGTTCAACTGTAGCCCAGCGACCTAATTTGTCTGCTAATTTTTGCCTAGCGGTGTAAACATTCGGTTTTGCCAAAATGGCAACAACCCCGAGTCATTACTGCTTGTTGCGCGGAGACAACAACAGAGAATCCCAAATCAGATAACAGATGATGTTCACTCCACGGTAAATGCGTCTCTTGAATACAGACAAGGTCCGGGTGAATATGATGCAATTCAGCAGCTACTCTCCTTCTTTTATTAATATTATTCAAACCAGAGACGTTTAAAGAACATATTCGAATATCTCTAGATGCCATCAAACTTCATATCAAATTTCCCAATGAATTGCACAAATCTTGACAGTAACTTTGCCCCCTTGATATTTTAGTTTCTTTTTTGTTATCCCTTTTATGCTGAGACTGTGAATTTTTTCCCTGTTTTTACCCCACCACCGTGACTTTTCCCCCTTCCATCCACCCTAGCACCCCAGATCCCCCCTCTCACCTCACCCTTCCCTTTAACAAGGCTTTAGGATTCATGGTCCTGCAGATGCCGGCTGCCAAATTCCCTGCCCTTGCACACAAGCCAGAAAAAAGTTATCCTCCTACCAGAAAAGGAGATAAAAAATCAATGAAGCAAGTAATAATCATCTACCATGATACATTATCTCCAAACTTAGGAAGTGAAAGAAACAACAAGAAAACTCTAAATTAGAGAACAATAACACATAGTGTCTGTAATCCCGGCCCAACTATCAGTCAATTAACCACTGCATTTCTAAATGCTATTCAAAAATTCTTTAGCAAGTCCTGGTGTAGTGAAGAATTGTGTGAGATCCTGAAACATAATCTTCAATTTTGCAGGATTCATTAAATAGTCTTGCGCCCCTTCAGCATGAAACGGTGTAATGAGCTGCCGAAGCTGCCAGCGGTTTTCCATAGTGTATCTGCAAAAGTCAGGTCTTACAAAAAACTCAAAGCCTGGGATAATTCTCCGCTTATCCGGGTGGCAAGTTTAAACACCTCCTCGCTGCTTTGTCCAACAGAGTCTCCCGCAGATTGTCCCGTACGTGCTCGAATATTAAAGGGAAACTGATGCACTCTCTCGATCTCCCTGTGCCAATCTCATTTGCTTAATTCTGGAAAAGCGTTCTTAAATAGTGCCACTATAAATTTGCGAGCGTCTTGACCCTCTTTTCCTTCTGGCACTTGTAAAACCCGCAAATTATTTCTGCGTGCTCTATTTTCAAAATCCGCTAACTTCCATTGCGTATCCTCCTTTATCGCGCGCAGTGATTCTGTGACTACCTTTTGCTGCGCAACTTCGTCTTCTAGATTTGAAATGCAAGACTCTGCCTCGTTGAATCTGGATGGGAAATCCGCCTGTGATTTTGCCAGTCTGCGAACCGAATTCTGTAATTTTCGACAAAGAGACTGAACCCTCTGGCTCTCTTCTCTGGTTTCATCGCGCAAGAACATTATTGATTCATAAATCATTGATAAATATATTTCCCCATCCGAAACCTCTGGGGACGCATCCAGAGATTGATGCTGGATGCCGTGTTCGCCCTTATTATCTGCCTTTTTTCCTAAATTTTTACGAACTGTAGAAGGGCTACTTTCAGATATGTCCACTGAATCGTCCAGCTGCTAGCTTTTATGGGTGAAGATCTCAACCTGACTGCAGGGATTGTTTCAGATATGCAGCTACGTTTTTTGTAGTAAATGTGGATGAGATGGGGAGGGGTTGGAAAACGGGGAATAGCTACCTTTAAATGGGAAAGGCACAGGGCAGAATAATGAGGTGCTTAGGTAGAGGTGTAGAGGAGTTTTGAGAGGGACATGCATCTATTCACAAAAGAGTAAGAGTATTGCTATTCTTAGACTGCATTTCTAACCTTACTACAACTAAAAAGGACCCAGAAAAGTTATAAATGTACTTCATCTCATACCTGGAGGAAGCACAGCACTACCCGTGGTGATTCAAAGGTATTGCATCACTCTCTCTGAAAGAAAATATTGGAGGGGTAGGAAACGCATAGGAAATAATATTAAAATGGATTGACTAATTTTTGTTTTTTGAAAAAATTACAATTAAAATATTTATTTATCAATAATTTAATGCCATTTCAATGTAAAAATGAATTTGACAATTGTTTTAAGAACTATTTAAATCAAATTAAATTAATTTTATTCATAGACATTAGTAGTTTTAGATGTTTTACTGACTCCACCCCCTATTTCAGGGGGTGAAGACATATAAGTTCACACTCATATTGGTGGAAAGCCAAAAGTAGTAAAGTTATTCAAAAGTAAAAGATTAACTTTACAAGTACAGATTTGCTCATGGTAAAGTTACCTTTATAGATTGCCCTCATTAATGTAGAGCCCAGAATACTATCATAGGCCCAATCAGCTAAAAGGAACATTTTAGAAAACCCTGCATTATGAGCTGGGTGTAAAACAGTAAAACCATATGCAATTGCTTCCAGGCAGACAATATTTTCCACCAATAGCGGGAACATTAGAGGTTATCAAGAACATAACTAAACTGGGCAGTGTAGAGAGTACACGGTCACAAAAGATGTTTTGGGTTAAATTTAGTGAAGTTGGTGAGGGTAGATCATTAGGGGTACACCATAAGTAGTTGGCAATTGAGGTGGAACTTATGGATGCTTCGGTGAAGGAGACATTGCAAGCACTCTGCATTCGAGGTACCTTCATGTCTTCAGTGCATATGAGAGTATGAATGAATATAAATTGATCATCAATAGATATCTACACCTCAGTCTCTTAGTAAAAGCATTGAATATATTACCCCATTGGTTGTACAGACCTTTGTTAGTCAACTTGAGGTGCTGTAAGGGGAATTAACATCAGAAGTACATACCAACTTGTGGAGCCCACGTGACTCCATAATGAGCAACCGTAATCAACTAATTCAAAGTTGTATAGGTTAATTTTAAAAAACAAGAGAGAGAGTTAGGACAGAATGTGGGCCATCCTGATCCCAATGTAATAATGAAATAATCAACTAAGAAGGTCCACTGTAGAGTGGCAAGGTCAACTCTGTTGTATCTGACACCACAAGTTTTTTTTTAAAGGAACCCTCACACAGCAACCATTCAAGATCTGGTGAGCAATGCTGAAAACCTAGGAAATATCAGCAAGAAGGAGGCTCAATTCCTTACTACTACCTGCGGAAAACTCCATACTTCTACACCATTCCAAAAGTGCACAAAAATAAAATACCGCCACCCGGACGCCCCATAGTGTCGGGCATCGGGTCGATACTAGAACCACTCTAAAAATTTGGCGATTTCTACCTACAACCTTTAGTCAAAGCTACTCCGACCTACTTACAAGACACTAAAGACCTATTGGTTCTAAGAAAGGACCTGTCATTCAATCCTAACATGTCCTTCTTGGTAAGCCTTGACACAGAAAGCCTCTACATGAGTTTACCACAGGATGACACTCTGAAAGTACTGGAATCCACCCTAAATGAGGGCACATGGGATTTTGTAACATCTAAATCATCCATCCTGAAATGTGCAGCGCTTGCACTAAAGGAGAACTATTTTGAATATGAAGGCCAACTGTACCTCCCAACATACGGTACTTCAATAGGCAGAACTTTCGCCCCAAGTGTGGTGGGCTGTATGTTTAAAATTTCATAAAAAACGTACCTATTCAATCCTGGCACATCACTGTTACAATACATCCGTTTTTACAGAACATACATTGATGATGTCTTCCTAATCTGGGAGGGTTTAGAGCAGTCCCTCAACGATTTTCTCATTTGGATAAATGGATGCGACACTAATCTGAAATTTACCAGCACTATCAGCAGAATGAACATCACATTCCTGGACCTTGACATCACCCATAACAGTGGGAGATTAGAGAACAAACCCCATTTCAAAGGAACTGCAAAGAATTCTTTACTGCATTACACGAGCTTCCATCCTCGAACATTAAGGGAGAACCTACCTTATGAGCAGTATTTGCGACTGTGCAGAAATTGTAGCAGATTTCAAACAGCAAGCACAGGGCCTTATCAAGAGATTGCAACTATGTGGGTATCCCAACAAGATTACCAACAAGGCGAGAAAAAAAGCTTGCAATCAGAATCGAGAAAGCCTACTAGAGAAGAACCCCAAAGGGGAAACTGCAATACCAATGACATTTGTAACCACATACAATCCAGTCTCATGCCAAGTGGCCAAAATCGTTCAAAAACACTGGCCAATACTCAATACTGGAAACCAACAATGGGAAAGACCCCTGTTTTCATACAGAAAAGGGAGAAGTCTTAAAGACAGTTTAGTACAACAAGACCCCAGCAATGGGTGACACCAAGAAATACTATACACAATGCATGGGGCCTCCAAAGGGTCACTGGTCAATACCCTTGCAGAGACTGTAGTGTATGCCATTTAACCAAACCAACTAAGACTCTCAACCTTGAACGAGGGAAAGTGTGGGAGATTCGCACTCACACAAATTGCAACACAGATAACGCAATCTACCTCATTACCTGCCCATGCGGGTTCAGGTATGTTGGAATGACCAGCCGTAAAGTAAAGACAAGAATCTGTGAACACAGGAGTACTATTCGATGCAAGCGAAATACAACCAGCATGATGAACCATTTTCTGAAAGGTCACACCACAAATGATATGGAATGGGTAGTGACTGAGCATTTGGAAATTGGTAGTGGCAACATCCACCAACAACTGCTAGAAAAGGAGCAACAATTGATCTATCGTTTGTCCACCCATGTGAATGGGTTGAATGACAATATATTGTGAAATAGCTTAAGCAGATAGAACACCAGTACCAGTATATGTATTACTGCGGTGTGCTCCCTCAGAATGCCATGATAAGGTATCTGTGTACAAAAACTACCTTGAACCTTACAATGAGCCCCACAATATAGTAACAATCAACTTCAAGCGCTCATTATTTTGTTTTGTCCACTATCTATTAAAAAGAATGTTAAAAAAGACCGATTGTACACCATGGTATTGCTTTAGAAGATAGAAACTCCTGACGGCAGTACATATATTACTGCAAAGCCTTCTGGGCTCCTAAATATGCCAGGAGACTGTCTCAATCCATCAAACTAGCAAGCAATTTGCAACTAAACCCCAAAACAACGATGCAGGTGCCTCTTGATTGATCCATGTGACCACGATCTGTTAATAAACGATTGCACTTTAATGCCATATTGGCAGAGTCACTGTTGCCCTGCTCGATAAGTCACCCTTAGCACGCTGCGCTATGGGGTGAAATGAATACCGATATATATACTTTTTTGCATATAAATTAGGATCGCCTGCCTGTACCATTGTGCAGGTAAGCAGCACAGTTTTTCTCTATACTTGGGGACACATGCGTGCACACAACGCATCCTAGTAGCCATGCGGGGCCACAGCCACTCCACATATGGCATGATACCTCTGACGAGCCTTAAGCTTTGGACCATTGCGCGGCCGTCGCGCAGTGTAGGTTAATGGTCCACATTTCTCACCACTCATGATTATCAGGTTTAAAATACCCTCCGGTTGTGAGAAGTTAGCCTGGCATATGATGTCTACTAGTTCTAGTGGGCACCTTGTACCAGTCTAATCGACCCTTATTGATGGTGGTTTTAAAGTCAACCTTATAGAAAGCTATCCTAGGGGTAGCATGAACCAGCAGTCGTCAGGCTAAGACTTCCGTAGGCGAGTTAAGCAAGTTATTTTACAATATATAATCCCTTGAATACCAAATGAAAGGACACCACACAAGGTATATATCAAATATACATGTATTTAATCTAAACACAACCCCTCTGCACTCTTTATGAGGTCAGAGGTAACAATACAATACAAGTCACACAGTTAATACACAATAAGTTGCATAGTATACGTTATGCCCTAGGGGCCTCACTAACCAAGAAAGTGGTATAAGTACCACGTGAGAGTTAGAAAGCAAAGCTAGGGCCTGTAGAATCGCTGGGGCTACACTAAACAACCAAAGGTTAAGAAGTAGGAGACCCACGGGAGTCGCGTGCAGGGTCTAAACACAGGCGCAGGTTCCCATTGACTTTCTATTGAGTTCATAAAAGTTACAAAGTTACAGTTTAAGAACACTTCGGGATGGACTAGGACGGAACCCTTTTAGACTAAGACACTAGGAAGGCCAATACCCTCGAGACTACCAGAGTACTCGTGTTACCTCACCCATGGAAGCCGGGTGCCTACGTGTCTTTTGATGTCGGGTTTCGTCGTCGTTTTCTATGGGGAGATGCAAGGAAGTGCTGCAGGCGACCAGAGGAAAGTGTCCGGGTGGATCCAAGGGTGGATCGGAGATGTGAAGAAGCTGAAAGCAGAGGGGACAGAGTCTGGGTCACTAGCCTGTGGGTGCTTTAAGGTGAAGACGGTGAGTTTGTCTCTGCAGCCACGAGGTCCAGGAGGCATCGACGATGACCAGGAGCTGGATTCAAGCTTTTGCACAATGGATCTAGATGACTGCAGCATTGGTATCCGGATTGGACTCAACAAGCTTTGGCAACCACAACCCATGCAGGATGTCAAGATTTGCTCTGTTGCAGACAAGAAAGGTCTGTGGCACTTCTCCTTTGCAGGAAAGCTGGGGAAAGCCTGGAGCAACCAGGAACGTAAGTCAGATTCAAGATGGCATCTTCAGGGGGCTCACTAGCCAATGGGCAAGGAGCCGGGAAGAATCGTCAAGCACAAATGTAAAGGCGGGGCCCACGGGACTGTGTGAGGGGCCTGGGCTTCAATTCAAATGATGCTCAGGGCTGGGGCTTCTTGTACCCCAATGCACAACTTACTGCGGCTTCAGGAAAGGAGTGCAGGTAGCAGAATGCAGGATGTCCAAGATGTCCGGTCCCATGTCTCTCGTGTCCGCCACGGGTCTCAGCTTTGTTGTGGATGTGGGTCGGGGCCAGAGAAGTCTGGAAGTCCAGTTCTTGAGTCACAGAGTCTTCGGGTTCCGGCGGGTGCCTTGAAACTGTAGACCAGCAGAGTTGCTGTTGGTACCTGTTTGAACAGGGTGGTCCCTCCTTGACCACAAGGGAGATGTCTTTCATCTTCTAGTCCGAATAGAATGTCGAAGGTCCAAGAGTTCTGTATCAAAGTTTCGTTCCAGGATAATCTAAAGTCTTGGGGACACAGCTCCTATACTTATACTAAGGATGGGGGCTGGATTACCTGCCTAGGTCCCTCCTATGGGTGGACCTGAGAAGGGGGTGGTTACACCCCTTTCCCTTTGTCCAGTTTCGTGCCAGAGCTGGGGCTGGAGGGCCCCAGCAACTGGTTTGAACCGGGCTATGCATGGAGCACCTTGTGTGCCCCAGACAGTGTCTAGATGCATTTAGTGAATGCAGTCCTCCCTGCCCCAATTCACAAAACCCCTGTCTGGGGGGGGTGCTGGTTCTCCCTGGACAGGAAACCTATGGTCCAGGCCACCCTTGCTGGAGTTTCCCCCAGCAACAGGAGGTCAGACTCGTGTCTGTGGCAGCAGCATCCATTTTGTGATGCTGAGGCTCTGTTTAACTTTAACTGGGTAAAGTAGTAACTTACATGTCTTTTCCCTCTAGGAGTGTGGAATGCTACCCCCACCACCAGAATTGGCAGGGGGGGTAGTTTTCCAAAGTGTTTGACACCTTACACAACATGTTTTGATAAAGCAAAACCAAAGTTAGCATGAACCGCGAGGAATATACTGCACTTAAGAGTATATGGCATGGCTATATCATAGAACAGCTATAAGGAGATGGTTCCGAAAGCTGCAAAGGGGCTCAGCTCATGCTAGGACACCCTCTCACATAAAACCAAGCACTCTGCCTCCAGGATTGTCGAGGCCTACCATAGGAGTGGCTTATATGTGTCTATATGTAAAGGTAGATATAGGTATACTATATCTAAGTAAGGGGTGATTACACCACCTTACCCAGGCTGTGTGAACAGACCTGTGGTGTCAGTTTGGAAGGCAAACCAGGGGTGGCACAATACATGCTGCAGCCCCTGGTAGGCCTAGGGTGCACCTATGCCCTGGGTACCTATGGTACACTATACAGGGGCTCACAAGGGTGACCCTGTAACCAATCTGGTATGTACCTAAAGTACATGGAGTCCATTTTATAGAGAAAGCAGATAGTCTGTGGCCCTGAATAGCAGGGTTCCAGGCCAACTAAGTCGAAAACCAGCAAAACACCTGGAAAAAAGTCGGGGTAACCATATAGTCAGATTCCACCTTCCTACACCGGTCACAATCCTGAGGATACCGGAATAGGTTGATACGCAGGCAAGCACCGAGACAAAGTAAGAACTTTCCTTGTTGAACCCAAATGTGGCATATACTATTCCTTCCGAATCTGACTCTAGGCAGAATCTTCATCCACCCTTTCATTTCTCATCTGGAGTACATATAGGAGCTCACCACTCCCTGGAACCAAACGATCATGGAATTCCCGTGATTTACGTAAGTACTATGGAGATTTCCCATATTTTTTGTTTCACAAACGGAATCCATTACAGCATAGCACGCGCAGAGCACTTGCTAACTCTCAAAACAATGAGGCACAAAGACTGCGGTGACTAGTCACTATAACTCACAACTGTAGCGATAGTTGACATGTCACGCTGCACGAATTAGGATTGGTAGATACTGGCATGTTCACCGAATTTGGACACAAGCATGCTAGCTTTTTAAGCGTAAAAACATCACCCTTTTCACTGAGATCGTTGACACAGGGTGCAGCACAAACCCATGATCTGACAACATCGCAAGCATGCTCATTGTAGTCGCGAGCAAGCATGATACAAGCTGTATATTTTTGCATTTGTATGAGTGGCTCTGCACGTATGAGTGACACTGATTTCTATCACCACTTGGACGATATCAGTAAGGAATTGACAACAATAAACGTTAAATGAGTGTTTTATATTTTATATATATTATATGTTTTATTGTCGTCCTTTTTTCTTTACAGGATTTTAACATTGAGGGACCCAGACTTACGATTAGTCCATCCAGCATGACACGCACACCTTAGCAGGTGTGCAAAAAATGCGGCAACCTGTGGCTTCATTTTTACCACTCACTTTCTCACTTTTTTACCACAGTTAGTATAGAGAGGTCCTGAAGAAAGCTTCTTTAATTTTTTTCAAGAGCTGAAACATGTCGACCAAAGGATAATCCAGACACTAATTGTAGCTCTAACACATTATCCATCTCATTGTTTTTAATATACCCAGGGCCACTGGGAATAAAGTATTTAGTAGTGAGTTTCCCAGAGGTATTTATAAATTTCACTACACCCCTACACGATCACACACAAAAAAATCTGCTCCACTGTAATCAGGCATTGTAGCACAGCTGGGTAGCATTTGGCTACCCAGCTGGGAACCCAATGATGAAGCATGACACCAACCAGGTTGGTGTGTGAGGGTTCTTTTAAAAAAAAACTTGTTGTGTCAGACTCTACAGAGTTGACCTTGCCACTCTCCAGTGGACCGTCTTAGTTGATTATTTCTTTAGGTTAATTTTAAAACATTTATCTAGACAGTATACCAGCAAAATAGGAGTACATTCGGAAGGTATAACAATATAGTTTGAAAGCCAAAATGCGCCAGTACGTTCAACCATAGTAAAATGAGATACAAAATAGTAACGGACACAGTGCAAAGAAATACAACTGTTGCAATAAGGTGTTCCATAAATACACTTCCTTTGTCTATTCTAAACATGGGTGACACCAAGGATTTCCATTGAGGATTTCTAGCCGGAGCTTACAAGGTGTCAGGATGTAGTCGAAATTACTGTAAAAGTTCATGAAATAATGAGAAATGTTCAGCCTGATGCTTACATTCAAGGAAAACTTATCAGAGAAGTTTGCTCTCACTCAGAGTCAAAAGAAAGTCTGATCTAACTAACTATGGAAACCCCAATTAAATACAGACAGTAGCTGCAAGAACAACCATATCTCTCTCCCACCAGCAACAGCCAATCCCATGTGTAAAGGAGGTCGGCATACTCCTTGGAATTTGGTATGCAGCTGGTGGCTTTGAGCATTTAGCCCTCATGGTACACCGTGTGCAGAAGGCCTCCTCATACTATCTTTTCTCCAAGTTCATTTCTAGCGTCCTCCCCACAGGCCTCGCTATAAATAATCTATTACAAACAATGAGCCTTTCTCTAACTAACAAGAAATATGCAGAAGAAAGAGCCACCACACTGGCAGCACTAAAGAAAACATTCCCAATTAATACCTAATGTCAAACTAAGTTCTCAAGAAAATCAAAACAGATCCCTGTTACATTATTATATATATAAAATGGAAGCAAATGTTAAACGAGAATATGCAAATAACTTGATTACATTAGTCAGTTGATACACTTGACACACGTTTGTAACTATTAGTGGTCATAGTGGTTATGTACTGTTAATTCATTTAAATTTGTTACACATGTTATGCTTAACAAGTTGGGCTTCCCTCACAATCTCTGTGCTCTCATTCACCTCCTTTATACAAACCCAGTGACTTGGCTATGCGTTAGTGGAGAACTTACGGAACTGTTCTCTTTGTCATGCAGCACCAGGCAAGACCCACTGGTGAGGCCTCTTCAGGTGCGCCATCTCCAGCGGGCCTTAGATTCCATCAGGGACCCATCCTGGGCTCTCTATATGCAGATAACATTCTTCTATTTGTGCGCGATCCTGTCACAAATCTCTCTCCAATAATTTGGGAGGTGGTCCAATTCGGAGCTTTCTCTGGTCTCATTATTAACTGGACCAAATCCGAGGTCTTTCCATTGACGGGTGATACTCTCCCTTTTGTACTGGATTACCCACTGCATTGGTGGGTTGACGCCCCTAAATATCTCGGCATCTTATTACACCACACAGCCTCAGAAGTAATCCGTCTCCACTATGGCCCAGCCATAGATCGCTTATCGACACAGATCGATTGCTGAATAACACTTCCATTATCAATTGCCGGTAGGATAGCTATCATAAAGATAGTTGTTTTACCGCACTTTCACTATTTTTAAATATCCCCATTCCACTTACAACTACATTTTTTGCTACTCTCCGGAGCATGTTGACTCAGCTAATCTGGGCCGGTGGACAGGCCAACATGGGGTGGCAGATGCTCACAATGCCTTTTGCGTGAGGCGGTTTTGGGGTACCAGCCTTATATTATCTAGTAGCACAGACACACTATGCCTATTTTTGATACCAAATGAAAATACACATGAAATCCTTGGGTCTAGAGTGCCAAAATATCAATGAGAGAGACAACAGTGATGATACCCTATTGCTAGTGGGGGAGTCCTTTAATTAGGATGAAATCCCATCACCCACTGAGGTGGCATTTCGCCCTAATTAAAGATCTCCCCCACTAGCAAATGGTATCATCTCTGCTGCCTCTCTCATTGCTAGTTTGGCACTCTAGACCCGAGGATTTCTTGTATTTTTTCATTAATGTTTGGGGAATTTATCCTCGCTCTTTAAATTTCCCAGACGCACAACTACAATATCGGAAACCTGAACCCTCCCGGGCTCGCCCCTGTCCATTTTCTACTATTTTACTGCGTGGCCTCACAAGGACGCCAATGGTAATCCATACATTACAGGCTACCTGTTGGACCTGGGAGAGACTTTGAAGGTACCTGAAGGCCGACCGCCTATGCTCCCTGCACCTGCCACTTCTCAACAACCTGGTTTACCCCCGACCACCGAAGCTTTAAGTTAACACAGCACAAACTCTCCTGATGTCGACTCCAAGTAATGGGAGATGAGCTTTAAACAGGTCAGTTGCGTTCAGTCACAGCAATAGTGGAGGGCCATGACATCTCTGTGTTGGATACATTTCTTGTGCACAGAACCCAGGTCTCACTAGCCGCTGCAACATGAACCACAGGTCTTTCCTCCCCTAACTACAATAATCATATCGCCTGACAGCACACATCTAGTCTCCCAGCTATATTACCTCGCCCAGGCGCTCCGCCCGGAGGTGGTTGCGGGAGCGCGCACGGCCTGGGATGGGGATCTTGGGCACTCGTTGACAGTTCAGATGAGGATATTCTGTTGTGAGCAAACTCACTATATCTCCAATAACTACAAACACAAGTTCCTTCGATTTAAATGCATACATAGGGCCTATGTCACCCCCAAGCTCATTGCTAAAATAGATACAACCAGACCTGACAATTGCCAGAGGTGCGCAGTGCCACATGCCGCTTCATCCACTTGGCGTGGACTGCCCCCCTGTCCTGGCTTTTTTGGAGGAAGTTTATGGGAATCTGGCATTGATGGTGGACTCGGAGTTGTCTTCTTACCCATTGCTTGCACTGTTGGGAGATGTTCGTCCTCTGGAGGCTGGGATCCGGCGCTTTGCCGCTATTGCTTTACTGCTAGCCAAGAGACAGATCTCCTTGCATTGGGTTGGACCCGCAACACCAAAGGTGAGGGCCTGGCTGAGGGATCTCATATACTGTGATACTACTAGTGATGTATACGCAATGCAGCTCTCCCTTGCGTCCCGACCAAAGAGCATCTGGCTACCGCTCGGTTCTTATCTGCTACTCCACCCTGAACTTACTGACTGAAGTGTCTTCATACCTGCACTAAATGCCATACAAGCTAGCCCACTGTTATAATCAGAGCTACTTGTGTTTACTATTGTGCAAACCTGCATTATTTTTGGTTGATGTTAATATGTTTGGCATTGTCATATCACATACTAAGGGTCAGATGTAGGTCACCAAATACCGGTCGGTAACAGCCGATTTCTGCCGTTACCATTATTTGGTGATTGAGATGTGGGTGCCTAAATTTTACAGAATCGGTAAATTTACCGATTTGGTAAATTTACCGATTCTGTAAAATACTGAATCGGTAAATTTACCGATTCGGTAAATCTATATGTAGGTTGCACTGCAAACAGTGCCACAGGCCCCTAAGAATTCGTTATTTACCATGTAATACTATTGCATGGTAAATAACAAATTCCTGTGTACATACACATCTGTGCATGTACACCTGTGCCATGTGGCACACAGACATGCCCTAAGGGCATGTATGTGTGTCACATGGCACACAAGCCAGAAACAGGGGTGCAACAGGGTATCAACGTGACACCCTGTCCCCCTTGGCAATTCGGTATTTTTACCGATTCGGTAATTACCGATTCGATATTTGCTATTGATTCCTTTGGGCTTCAAGGCCCATAGGAATCAATGGCAAATACCGATTCGGTAATTACGGAATCGGTAAATACCGAATCCTACCGATTTGGTATTTGTTACCGAATAATTACCTACATCAGATTTACCGATTCATGAATACCAAATCGGTAAAATTCGGTATTTATCAATCGGTAAATCTGATTTACCTACATCTAGCCCTAAATGTCTAATCATCATATTATGTATTAACTTTGCTATGGCAATTATGTTTTAAAAAATTCAATAAAAACATTTTTTTTTAAATGTGTTACACGTTTTTAAGAAGTTAAAACACACATTGAATATGAATGTGTACATAAGTTCATAAACGCATGTACATGGCTTGAATACTGTGGATCTTAAATTACGGTGCTTCAAAATTACACAAAAAACTAGATATAAATATTGGCTTGAGAAAAGCATATTGTAAGCCATCAATCATTCTTGTAGAGTCAATATGTCTGACCCATTTTTATAAGTGTGGGTGTCACGTCGTACCACTATTCTGAGTTTTTTCAATGTTAGACAGTTTTCTTATAGCAGGCTTCTTTTGCTTATGGCTGTCAATATAGGGTTGAATGTGTTAAAGCACTTATTAATCGCAAAGCCCACAATTTGCAAACACTACTGCAAATCTACTACAATGCACAGCATGCACATAGCAATTTACAAAATGTCTTGGTGAGCCGTAATGTAAACATTGCGACTCCTTGCAATTCTGAAGGAGGAGTGGTTGTGAAAGGGACATGGACTCTGGATTTAGGCCCAGATCCTTGTACTGGGGTGAATGTATGACATTGTTCTACATTCTGTCCATCAACTGTGTTTTTTGCAATTTTCACCCCGAGTGGGCTGGGTATGCTCAGACGTGAGTCCCAGGCTCTCCACACCACTGGAGTCAAGCTATCCAGCCTGATGAAGGCTGATAGCCAGAAACCGGTCCTTGGATGCTTGATTCCGGTCTGGGAAAGACATGGCTTGGTAGTTCGGACTGGACTGTTCCCATGAGGCACAGGGTCAGAGCTGATTTGCATATAGTCAGTGTCTAACCCAGGGTGGTGTGGAGTGCAAAAAAACGATGGATTTAGGCCCAGATCCTTGTACTGGGGTGAATGTATGACATTGTTCTACATTCTGTCCATCAACTGTGTTTTTTGCAATTTTCACCCCGAGAGGGCTGGGTATGCTCAGACGTGAGTCCCAGGCTCTCCACACCACTGGAGTCAAGCTATCCAGGCTGATGAAGGCTGACAGCCAAAAACCGGTCCTTTAATGCTTGATTCCGGTCGGGGAAAGACATGGCTTGGTAGTTCGGACTGGACTGTTCCCATGAGGCACAGGGTCAGAGCTGATTTGCATATAGCCAGTGTCTAACCCAGGGTGGTGTGGAGTGCAAAAAAACGGTGAATTTAGGCCCAGATCCTTGTACTGGGGTGAATGTATGACATTGTTCTACATTCTGTCCATCAACTGTGTTTTTTGCAATTTTCACCCAGAGTGGGCTGGGTATGCTCAGACGTGAGTCCCAGGCTCTCCACACCACTGGAGTCAAGCTATCCAGGCTGATGAAGGCTGATAGCCAGAAACCGGTCCTTAGATGCTTGATTCCGGTCTTGGAAAGACATGGCTTGGTAGTTCGGACTGGACTGTTCCCATGAGGCACAGGGTCAGAGCTGATTTGCATATAGCCAGTGTCTAACCCAGGGTGGTGTGGAGTGCAAAAAAACGATGGATGTAGGCCCAGATCCTTGTACTGGGGTGAATGTATAACATTGTTCTACATTCTGTCCATCAACTGTGTTTTTTGCAATTTTCACCCCGAGTGGGCTGGGTATGCTCAGACGTGAGCCCCAGCCTCTCCACACCACTGGAGTCAAGCTATCCAGGCTGATGAAGGCTGATAGCCAGAAACCGGTCCTTGGATGCTTGATTCCGGTCTGGGAAAGACATGGCTTGGTAGTTCGGACTGGACTGTTCCCATGAGGCACAGGGTCAGAGCTGATTTGCATATAGCCAGTGTCTAACCCAGGGTGGTGTGGAGTGCAAAAAACGATGGATTTAGGCCCAGATCCTTGTACTGGGGTGAATGTATGACATTGTTCTACATTCTGTCCATAAACTGTGTTTTTTGCAATTTTCACCCTGAGTGGGCTGGGTATGCTCAGACGTGAGTCCCAGGCTCTCCACACCACTGGAGTCAAGCTATCCAGGCTGATGAAGGCTGATAGCCAGAAACCGGTCCTTGGATGCTTGATTCCGGTCTGGGAAAGACATGGCTTGGTAGTTCGGACTGGACTGTTCCCATGAGGCACAGGGTCAGAGCTGATTTGCATATAGCCAGTCTCTAACCCAGGGTGGTGTGGAGTGCAAAAAAACGATGGATTTAGGCCCAGATCCTTGTACTGGGGTGAATGTATGACATTGTTCTACATTCTGTCCATCAACTGTGTTTTTTGCAATTTTCTCCCCGAGAGGGCTGGGTATGCTCAGACGTGAGTCCCAGGCTCTCCACACCACTGGAGTCAAGCTATCCAGGCTGATGAAGGCTGACAGCCAAAAACCGGTCCTTTAATGCTTGATTCCGGTCGGGGAAAGACATGGCTTGGTAGTTCGGACTGGACTGTTCCCATGAGGCACAGGGTCAGAGCTGATTTGCATATAGCCAGTGTCTAACCCAGGGTGGTGTGGAGTGCAAAAAAACGGTGGATTTAGGCCCAGATCCTTGTACTGGGGTGAATGTATGACATTGTTCTACATTCTGTCCATCAACTGTGTTTTTTGCAATTTTCACCCAGAGTGGGCTGGGTGTGCTCAGACGTGAGTCCCAGGCTCTCCACACCACTGGAGTCAAGCTATCCAGGCTGATGAAGGCTGATAGCCAGAAACCGGTCCTTAGATGCTTGATTCCGGTCTTGGAAAGACATGGCTTGGTAGTTCGGACTGGACTGTTCCCATGAGGCACAGGGTCAGAGCTGATTTGCATGTAGCCAGTGTCTAACCCAGGGTGGTGTGGAGTGCAAAAAAACGATGGATGTAGGCCCAGATCCTTGTACTGGGGTGAATGTATGACATTGTTCTACATTCTGTCAATCAACTGTGTTTTTTGCAATTTTCACCCCGAGTGGGCTGGGTATGCTCAGACGTGAGCCCCAGGCTCTCCACACCACTGGAGTCAAGCTATCCAGGCTGATGAAGGCTGATAGCCAGAAACCGGTCCTTGGATGCTTGATTCCGGTCTGGGAAAGACATGGCTTGGTAGTTCGGACTGGACTGTTCCCATGAGGCACAGGGTCAGAGCTGATTTGCATATAGCCAGTGTCTAACCCAGGGTGGTGTGGAGTGCAAAAAAACGATGGATTTAGGCCCAGATCCTTGTACTGGGGTGAATGTATGACATTGTTCTACATTCTGTCCATCAACTGTGTTTTTTGCAATTTTCACCCCGAGTGGGGTGGGTATGCTCAGACGTGAGTCCCAGGCTCTCCACACTACTGGAGTCAAGCTATCCAGGCTGATGAAGGCTGATAGCCAGAAACCGGTCCTTGGATGCTTGATTCCGGTCTGGGAAAGACATGGTTTGGTAGTTCGGACTGGACTGTTCCCATGAGGCACAGACTCAGAGCTGATTTGCATATAGCCAGTGTCTAACCCAGGGTGGTGTGGAGTGCAAAAAAATGATGGATTTAGGCCCAGATCCTTGTACTGGGGTGAATGTATGACATTGTTCTACATTCTGTCCATCAACTGTGTTTTTTGCAATTTTCACCCCGAGTGGGCTGGGTATGCTCAGACGTGAGTCCCAGGCTCTCCACACCACTGGAGTCAAGCTATCTAGCCTGATGAAGGCTGATAGCCAGAAACCAGTACTTGGATGCTTGATTCCGGTCTGGGAAAGACATGGCTTGGTAGTTCGGACTGGACTGTTCCCATGAGGCACAGGGTCAGAGCTGATTTGCATATAGCCAGTGTCTAACCCAGGGTGGTGTGGAGTGCAAAAAAACGATGGATTTAGGCCCAGATCCTTGTACTTGGGTGAATGTATGACATTGTCCTACATTCTGTCCATCAACTGTGTTTTTTGCAACTCTCCTTACTAATTCACATGTATCAATGCATTCTCACCAATTGCGGTCACTAACATTCATAACATAAAGACTCCTTAAATAGGTGGTATTGGATTTGCAAAGTAGAAACTGTCCATGAAGAACTGCTTCGATTTTGTCAATGTAGGGTGATGCATTATGGGGACATACAGTAGTCTAGGGGATTGCTTAGTGCTTAATGTGTGCTGTTGGTTGCCAGTGAGGGTCACTAGCACATATTTTTCGCGAATGGCACTCATTTTTCCACTTCATATATTTACTGAGCTCAAGAAATAGAAAAACACACAGATCAGAAAGACGGAGGAAGAGAAAGACAGCAAAACCGGCACAAAGAGAGAAAGCAGAAACCTTCAAGAGGGAGATAAAGGAGCAGAGAATGTCTGGCAGCAGGTTAAAGTGGCATGAGATGGATTTAAGAGAACCAGCTTTGGCATGCAGTGTACCAAAATTTAATTGCACCGGCCATGGGCTTCTGAGCAAAGCTTCAGGCACTGGCACTCTTTCTGGTTCACTATTTTACACAAGATATGGCATTGCAAGAAGCAGTGTATGCTTCACTCAAACAGTAGAAGTGGTGCCAGCTTCTCTTACATACTGCACACAAACTGTATTGGGAGAAGCAGTTGATGCAGCACGGCTCCAGAAATTCTCTGAAAACCATCACCTTATCCCAGAGAGCTATTACTCATCAGTTCGGCCCATAACACTGCGAGTCACTCATACACACATTTACCCTGCTCTGAGGATTTGGTGAAGACTAAAGGAGAGCTGCTGGATTATAGCAGAGTGTCTAAATTAATACATCATTTCTTACACTATATATATCTGCAGTTTATTTTCTATTACCATGGTTTGATTTAAGAAACATTTAAACACATCATCAATATTTGTCAATGGACCTGCTAGTAAAAGCTAACTCAAGGACAACAAGACCAGCTTAATTCTCTATTTATTTAATTTTTATTTAAAGACTTCATCATCATCAACAATCTTTATTCGGTATAATACAAAACACCATAAAAGTACAGCTTAAAGTACTAAAAATACATATATTATTTGTTGACTATACAGCAGAAAAAGAAGAAACATAAAGAGAGAGGTACCGGGACATTCATTACAGTTCATTTTTCCCCCATCTAGTCCCCACTCCTTCCAGCAAGTCCTCTCGTTCCTCTAAGTTTGAATGCTAGTCTTAGAAAACTCATGATAGAGAGCAGGGTCGTGGTTCTTGGGCCATTTGTAAATATTAAAGGGCGGACTTAGCATGCCTAAATTTAAGTTTCTTCAGCAGACTAATTAAATAAAGGTGCCTGGTCAATAAGTAAAAAGGGCACAATAATACAAAAAGAAGGGTGTCCTGCGGAGATCGTTGATCGCAGCCGCAGGGACCCTTTTGCTCAGCAAAATTAGTAAAAACTGACGGATCAGCTAATAAATAATGTAAAAGGTTGAGCCTAAAACTTGTTATTAAAAATCTATCATGGGCGTTGTGTTTGAGGGCTAAGTACGGTTCCATTCCTTCATTAGACCTCACTAGGCCGTAAGCTCTGACTGACTGTTTTCCCTATTCCCTCTCTTCTCTAGAGGCAATTTTATAGGTAAAAAACCTCTTCTTCACGCTATCCTTATCCCGGCCTGCCCTTCCAGTCGGGTTTGGGAAGAGATCTTGGGAGCCAATTTTTTCCAAAACAGCCTTAAGCTACTTCAGCCAAGGAATGTCCATTCCCCGTCCCTACCAAGGCAATCCATAATTATTTGCCTGGTCAGTGTTGCCTCCGGATTCTCCCTGATCTTTAACCATGCTAACAGGGGTCTAACCTGGAGCCTATTCTCTATAAATGCCCCACCCAGTTCTTTGTGCACAATATATGAGGGGACACCCTGTGGGACCTTGAGGAGCCTTCTCATGTATTTGTTCTCCTCCACCTGCAAATTATCAGAGTTGGCGATCCCCCAGAGTTCTGCACCATATGCCACTTTAGAGCAGCAAACAGAGTTGTATACATTCATCATTTGCTCTGGGGACCAGCGGCCCAGTCTACAGGCAAAATTCATGATTGCCCCTGTGCTAGACACTAGCCTATTGCAGCGCTCTTGGAGTTATGATTTAAAATTTAGATGCCCATCAATTAAAATGCCCAAACACGAGAAGGACTGCACCTTCTCTAATTTGCATTCGCCTATTCTATAATTCAAACATTTCCGTGGTTTCAACCCTGTTTCCATCACATACGACTTGGTTAGGTTGGCCGACAGGTCTAATTTATTCATAAAATCCACAAAGCCGTCTATCAATATCTGTAGGCCCCGTGGAGTCCGTGCCAGCAATACCACGTCATCAGCATAGAGCAAGACAGGGATTGCTCTTCTGCCTACTCTAGGTGAGTCCACATTTAGGCTTAAAAGGGCTTGTTCCAGGCCGTTTATATACAGGGAAAACAAGAATGGCGCCAAGATAGACCCCTGTCACACCCCACTAGTGCAGGTGTAGGACTCAGTGCATCCGCCCTCTAAATTATACCTTACATTGGCCGAAGTGTTCCAGTGTAAGGCTTTTAAGATTTTTATAAGATCCTGGTCTGCCCCTAGGTTACTCATTTGGGCCCACAGCTTCTCCCTATTGATGCAGTCGAATGCTGCGGTGAGGTCCATAAAGGCTAAATAGACCGTTTCATAGTATATTTAGTCACCAGGAGATATACGTTTATACATTGGTCTGTTGTGGTTCTTTTGGCCCTAAATCCATACTGGACATCAGTGATAATCTGTTGGTCCTCAGCCTAGTTCCTCAGACGGTATAAGACAACACGTCCCAGGACTTTGGCAGTGACATCTATAAGGGAGATAGGGCAGTAACACTGGGGGTTATCTCTATTCCTCTTTTTAAAGATAGGCACTATTGTGGCCGTTGACCAAGAGGGCTGAAGCCCCTTAGCTATAGCAGCATTTAATTCTCTTGTTAAGATTGGGGCCCACAGGTCCACCTTACTTAAGAAGAGGTCCGGGGGGATCCCGTCCGGACCCGGTGCCTTGTTTTTGGTGAGACCCATAATGCCTGCAATAACCTCCTCTAGGGTGAATTCAAGTGTTCCCTTCCACCTCCCCGCCCCCTCAACATTATACAGTGGTTCACTATTACTCCGATTATAAAGCCCTTTAAAGTGCTCCACCCACTGTCCCGGGGGAACATTGGAACCTATCTGTGGACTGGTTACATCTTGGAGACAGGGATTATTAATTATCTTCCAGAAGGTAATTGCATCTTTCCTTTCTGAAGCTCCTCTCAGGACCGCCCAAGTTTGAATTTGGAGGGCCCTCTTCCGTCGCTTTAGCGTCTGTTTATAGTTAAGCCTGCATTGCATCACCCTTTGTTTATCCGTTGGATTCAGTCTTAGTGAAGCTCTTAACTTTCTCTGTGCAAGGGAGCATGCACTGTCAAACCACCTGGGGTCCTTTTTGGGCTTGGCCTGTCCTGTCATTTTTAAAAGGCCCTCTATTAGGCGGCCCAATTCTTCAAATAGGTCCACTAGATGTGACCCTTCCATAGATGAGTCTAAGCATTTCTCTAGGAGCTGTCCGCCCTCGTTAGCTAGGGACCTATAAAAGCTTTCCCCATTAATTCTCGACCATTTCAGGCACCTGCCCTGATCAGTAATCTTTTCTACATTTGACCCGACCCCCCTCTTTGTGACCCTACTTACATTTGCCACTAAAAACGACAGTACTAGTGGGTTGTGGTCATTAAAACCACTCAGTTCTATTGAAAATCCCCGTACCCAAATCTTTAATAGTTGGGACACCAAAATAAAATCAATGAAGGAGCTGCAACCCCTTCCCCATTTAAAGACTTAATCTCCTAGCATTTCCTCTATTTATTAACCCTAATTAATGTAAATTAAAACATTAATAACCTGAAAATAAAAATATTTAAATTCAAACATTTATATTTATTAGCATAGCAGTTTGTAGAATAAGCAAAATTTCATATTACCAAGATTTCAGAACACGGTCATCAGCAGAAGGACAGAATAGTTCCCAAAGAAACACCTCTCTATCTCTTTCGATGTTCACCTCCCATGGGACTCCGCAGTCCGCACCCATTCAAAAGTTAAAGTTCAGAAAAATGTCAAAGTCCTTGCGCCATAGAAAAAGATTTCACAGTCTGGCAGCATGTCAAGGTGCAAAGATAAAATCGAAAAGCAAACCTTTTTTATACTATACTTCCAAACGTCCTCTTTTATACCCCTTTACACTAACTTATCTATCTAAAAGTTGTAACTTTGGGGTAATAGACTGTCCGGATTTGTCGATTTGAGGGGTGGATGAGCATAACCTCATCACCTTATTGTTCAATTTACGCAGAGTCATCATTATAATTTAGAAAATAAGGTGTCTGTTGTTCATAGCATTCCTCCTCTGCTTGTGTCCTTTAATTCGATATTCAACACCCAATTCTCACGTTCATGATGCTGACATTCAAAAAAGTTGCCATTCATTCTAGTAGCCAGGCCACACTCTCCTTGATCCATACTGCACAGGCATTGGCTGCTCGTGCTCTCCTCGAGTTCTGTCACACATGCGCACATCATCGCAAACTCGGAGTCACGGTCAGCTTCCATTTTGGTGTGCCACATAGGCCGCAACTGGGAACTATTATAGAAACAAACACAAATAAACGTTAATTTTAGAAATAAAGCCCTTCTGTTTACCTCCCCCTATTCTAAGATATCCCAATTAGTTATTACCTAGCATTTTAAGCAACACATAAGCATATTTTACTCACCATTCTCCATCATTTATGGCACAATAAGACAAACAAAAACCACATTCATGCAATTTTCTATTAGATTATAACAAATGCGCACAGATTAAACATGACAAAATTACACAATTAGTAGATTATGGTTAGCAATACATGCAAATTAATATCCCACATGTGTTTGCGTATGTGCATACTATTCTATGTTGGTTAATTACATTTCAAAACCACACAATTAATTCATGTTACTGTTATGGAGAAGTGACTTCACAGGGGGTATACAACATTTTTTGTTTCCAACCTCGCTCCATCTACTCCCTCCTTTGGTGATTTATCACCAAATAACTCCCACAATTAAAACATTTAAAATTTTCAGCTCAACATGTTTCAAATTCTTTTAATTAGTATGAGTTATACTCTAGTTTCTTCTACCTTCTTTCTATCTTGATACATTTTTTTCTTGAACTCTTCCATCTCAAATCACCTTTTTCTCGCTCTCTGTCTTGTTTTTCTTCAATCACTTTCTTTATAGATCTTTTGACATTCCTTCTTTCTCTAAATTGACAACTTAATCTTAAAATTAAAATCACTAATATTATTATTATTACTGGAATTAGACTTTCCCTATAATAGATCTACCTATTTCATAAAACCAATTTTTAACTGCTGAAAAACTTCTACCACGTTTCTCAAGAACACCATCAACCTTCAGTGGTTCAACTTCCTTATACAACTCTGTCGTGTGGAAGCTAAGATGGCGGACTGAAGCCGCCGCTGTGAGGTCCTCCCGCAAATCGATCTCCCTCCTGTGTGATTAACCGCACACCTACCCCACCCGACTGATGCGAAGTGATGTAAAATAACGGCCACCCTGGGAGCCCAGCGATCCAACGACTGAACGACCCAGCGAGTCTCCAGCTTACCGGGATCCTGCTCTGGTTTTTCGACGTTCTGCACAGCTTAGCGCCAGCTACCTGCTACCTACCACCACTACTGCAATTGACTCTCGCTCCTGCTCGCTTCAACTGCGCTCGGCAGGGCGGACTGCGGACTGCGGGCTGCGGGCTGCTGACTGCAGGTAGCGGGCTTTCCGGTCTACTGTAACCGGCTGCGGCAGGATAGAGGGAGAGAAGATCCGAGAAGTTGGTGTGCCAAATGGGGGACTGAGTTACTGAGGCTGAGACCGTGAAACTGAAAAAACTGAAAGCGAGGTGAGGAGCAGAGAAATAGTATTGCTGCAAGGGGTGCTCTGAGCGGTTTTTGTTTTTTTATGCATGTTTAAAGCTATTTAAAGCTGCTTAAAGCTACAGCTTCGAGCCTCTGTGCTTTTCAACAACACTGTTTCTGAGAAAGCTCCAGAAAAGATTTTGAAAAAACTATTATCTAAAACTGCTTGAAAAACCGTCAGTGTATATCAGGGGGACACTGGTTACCAGTTGGCTACCGGTGGGTTACCGGTAATTGGATATTGATTGGTTACTAACTACTGCAGCAGAGACCTGGGTTTTCCCGAGTCAAGCGATCCAAACGACTCAAGGGCTCAAGGAGTGATATAAGGAATGCAGTATTGTTCACTCTAACCATTCTAACCTCACCCAGCCTCACTCAGCTTCACCCTGCACCTGCACCAGCACTGATAACGAAAAGGCACCGGCGCTAGTTCCTGCACCAGCATTAGCACTAGCATTAGCATTAGCATTAGCAAAGGAGCAAAGGATTCTCAGCGAGGTCTGGGTCTGGGTTGACTGCTAAACTGACTCTACAAACTGACTCTGCATATACTATTTATGGCTCTCATGGCTCCAAAAAACACAAGGCAGAATAAAGCTCTGATGAAAGGCACTCCCCTGAAGGGATCAGAAGAGTCAAGCAGAGGAATAGAAGAAGGAAGAGCACAGTCGCTCAGACCCATCTCACCTGCAGTAGTGGCGCGTACATCTTGCCTTAATCAACAGGAGCTCCAAGCTGGAAAACCACTGCTTAACCTCCCCCCTACTACTTTGATTGTAAAAGAGAAAGAGATTCTCTCCAAATTAAAAACAAAAACCAAAACAAAAGAAGACGATATACCTGCAGATAAGGATAACAATAAGTCCAAAAAGACTGGCAAAATCAATGGCAAGGCTACCCAACAAGGGGGGCTAAATCATGATACACCATCAGGGGGAGAGCCAGACTGTAACTCAACAACGGAGAGTAACTCAAACAAGGTAATACCTGCGCAATCCGCTCAACTTACGCAATCTAAGCTGAACACTACAACTGGACCCCTTGGGGTCACTGAGGCCACCAATGGGGGAGCTGAATTAGAGCTGATTACTGATACTGACACTGACGTACTCGATATCAATGTGCCTTTACAAACCGACACATCTTCCATAATCACTCTGTCAAGTCTTGAACCGGCTCATGTGCATCCATCAGCACAGATATTGGCGCCAACATCTATTACAACTATAGAATAAAAAAACTCCAAAACCGATAATGATACAGCGAGCACTGAGGATAATTCAATACAGGAACTTATCTTCAGCGACAAAGTGTACGAGGAATATGTCGAAGGAAAGGAGGTGATGGAGGGAATGGAAGAAGGGACCGGCAGGCGAACTGAGAATGCCCGAGCCCAAACAAGAAAAGAAAACTTTACTGTTTCTAAAAGAAAGGGGAAGGGAAAAGGAAGAGCAAAGAAAGGGAAGACCAAAGTAACAGCAACATTGCTTACAAATCTACTCACAACTGCTACAGGTGCTATAGGAGGGAATACAATCAAAGATCAGAGCCCCTTGCTTAAGTGGATGCAGGTCAAAGGGGGTTCTCAAAAGCTGTCTAGTGCACTACCAGGAGACTATCCCATAGAAACTGACAACTTACGAGACAATACTTTTAAGACCCCTCCCCGCAAAGGGGCTTTGCTAAGCTCAGAAATAGCTCTAAACTCAATTCCCAACTCGGCACCTATTACTATGGCCTCGATGGACATCACACCTGTAGCGCTCACGCCTACTACAGGTTTCAGCAACCAGACAACTGTAATACCGGTCATATCAGCTACTATGGCTAAACCCATTACATCTCCTGCCACATCTCTCATATTCTCTCCTACCACCTCTCAAACTGAGACTACATCTTCATCTCTGGATTTAATCTTAAAAACATTAATGGTCCATCACGAAGAGTCTCAACTACACTTTCGCCAAATAAAGGAAGACAACTGTAAGATACATAATTGCCTACAGGAAGTCACTAACAAGCTAAGTGGAGTTACCAAAGATATTGAAGAACTACAGCAGAGAGTAGTTGACGTCGAGGAAACACTGGCCACTAACACTGCCTCCACATCAGAACATAAGGAAGACATACAGACCTTGAAGAATAAGGTCGAGGATCTCGAGAACCGACAGAGGCGCCAGAATCTAAGAATTTTGGGAATTTCTGAAGGGATTGATGGCTCTGACGCAAGGGCCTACTTGATCCGACTTTTTCAAAATGCATTCCCAGACCTGGGCGACTGGGACTGGGATTGCCAACTTCAACGGGTACACAGATTGCCGATTGTCTCCAAGAATAAAGAGAGCAAATACCCCCGACCAATTCTGGTTCATTTCGGCAACTACCTACTAAGACAGACAATTTCCTTGAAAGCTAGACCGAATACACCTGTGACTTGCGACAATATAACTTTCTTTGCTAAATCAGACCTTAGCAAGGCTACTATGGGCAAGAGATGGATGCTGCGGAAACTGATAGACCCCTTCAAGTCTAGGGGGGCTACAGTATATCTTCAGGAACCTACACGTCTTAAAGTTATAAAAGCAGGGCACACTCATTTTCTCAATAATGTTAAAGATGCAGAGCAACTTTTGGCAAAAATGGATACTTAAATTTAGGTAGTTAACTCTACAAAAATCTAGAATCTGAAAGCTATGAGTGTCCACTTTGATCTATTAAAAAAAGGGAATGGAGATGGGAATGTGTTGTGATTTTGTACACAAGTTTAATATGGAGGGGGAGATTGCGGGGAGACCTCTCAGATGAGCTGCCCTTTCAACGGCAGCAGAAGATAGAGGGAGGCTTCCGGGTAGGTACTTGGGGTGGGACCTCTGGAGCAGGGAGAGAAGCTCAAGGGGAGAGGGAAGAGGGGGGAATGGGCAGGGGTAACAAGGGTGAAAATGACAGCACAAGCACAATTACATGCATAGACCTGAACAATAAATGTAACAGGCACTGCTTACGGAGGTTAAAAATGGATAAATGTATCAAATAAACTGTCTAGCATGGAACGTCTCTGGTCTCAATAATAGAATTAAAAGACAATTAGTCTTCAAAGAACTGAAGATGTATAACCCTCACTTTGCCCTCTTAAATGAGACTCATATTCGATTTCAGGATCGTAAGATGATGGAGCAAGGGGGATATGAACTGATTACTTGTACTTCTTTGAATGTACTAATAAGGGGTGTTGCCATACTTAAGAAGAAAACTTTGAAAATAGAACTACTTAGAACTGCTGCTGATAAAGCCGGTCGATGGGCACTAGCACAATTTAATTTAATGAATGTAAAATATGTACTATGTGCCTTGTATGGTTCAAACATTGACGATGCAGGGGTTTTTGACCGTCTCAATATTGAACTTTTAGACTGGGAAGGAGACATAATAATGATGGGAGACTTCAACTGCGTAATGAACTACAAAAGGGACACTACCAAGACGAATCCATCTCAGCGTATGCGTAAAACCAGGGCAGCTATTTTAGAGCTATCACGCATTCATAACTTAAAAGACGTATGGAGGAACCTACACCCGACACTTGCAGGTTATACATACTATTCTGTCCCTCACCAAATGTGCTCCCGTATTGACATGGCCTGGAGGACAGATCAGGTTCTAGAGGGAAGTAAAATGGAGATCTGCCCAAAAGTAACATCGGACCATAATCCCATCATACTACGGTTTAACGTACTATCTCCCAAACCGGCTGCCAGGCTATTTTCTTTTCCAAGGTACCTGCTAATAGATACTTTCTTTGTTTCTCAACTGAAGAAACATATTAAAGAATTCTTAGAATTTAATTTAGACTCAGTACACCTTATCTATGTATGGGACGCATGCAAAGCGAGTATCAGAGGGTTCGCACAACAATTTATTATGAGGCAAAACAAAGAACGAAAAGACGAGACTTTAGAAATGACCTCTAGAATACGTGCACTGGAAGAACACTTGGCCGAGGCTATTTTACAAGAGAACTCAGGGGGCGCACTTCGAAAAATAAACCTTTATTGGAATTAAAACTAACCACCCTTTGGTCTAAAATTAAAACTTTCTTAAGAGGAAAAGTGAGTTTAAAACTACACAAATACAAACAGTCTCAATACGATAGTGGCGATAGAGTTGGCAAAATTCTAGCTTATAAGGTTGCTGAAGACAGGGCTAATTCTACAATAAAAAACATTATTGGGGCGGATGGGATTAGCTACAATCAACCAGAACAGATACTACAACAGTTTGTAACATACTACAGCAAACTATACACACCTGAAACTACCCCTACAGAAGAGAACATGCAAAGATACTTAACTAAGAACTGGTCACTAGATAGGGAACCTGTCCTGATGGAACCACTTGAGGGACATTTTTCACTATCCGAAATACAAATGGCTATTTCTTCTCTCCCACAGGGGAAATCCGCTGGGGATGACACACTTCCAATGGAAATTAATAAATGCTGCAGCGAGGAACTTCTACCTACACTATGCTTAATGATCAACCAAATTGGAAACTCAGGCAAAATCCCTAAATCCTGGAAAACTGCTAAAATAATCATTTTTTTAAAGAAGGGTAAATCACCTGTAGAGTGCGGGTCTTACCGGCCCATCTCCTTGATAAACGCTGACGCCAAGGTTTATTCAAAACTACTAGCTATGAGATTAGCCCCGCTAATGCCTAAATTAGTTAGCCAACACCAGCACGGCTTTGTGATGGGTAGAGACACAACAGCACATGTCAACACTGCCATTACTGCATTCGACGTGGCCAATACTAACACCTCCCCACTCGGTATGGTGCTATCAGATGCAGAAAAAGCCTTCGACCGAGTGGGGTGGGATTATCTCTGGGCTTTACTAAGGAGGATGGGCTTTGGGAAACGGTTTCTTACCAGCATTCAAGCCCTGTATGATTCACCTAATGCAAAAATAGGGTATGCTAATCTAATCTCCAATAGTTTCCCGGTTTTAAGAGGCACACGTCAAGGGAGCCCCTTTTCGCCCCTCTTGTTTGCTCTCGCAATGGAGCCTTTTATTAATTCAATACTGACCCAAGAATGCATTATTCCATTCACGCATGGCAATAACTCCCTCAAAATCACCGCTTACACAGACGATCTTGCAATCTATACTACCGATGTGCCTAGAGCCATAGCTGGGATCATCAAGGAAGCTGATGATTTCGGCTTGGTCTCGGGGTACAAACTAAATTTAAACAAAATGCAGATCGTTGTTAACCATAAGCTACCGGTTCCAGTTTTGGGGGTTTGCCACACTGCAAACTATTTGGGCATTAAAATAACATCCAACTTAAAATAAATCATGACCCTAAACTATGATACTCTATTGAAGGAGACAACAAGGACCCTCAAAATATGGCATAAGGTTCCCTTAAACTTAATAGGACGAATCAACCTTATAAAAATGAATATTTTGCCAAAATGTTTGTATTTGTTCAGGTCCATCCCGCTATACGTTAACAACCTATTTTTTAAAAAACTGGATGGTATTCTAGGAAGCTACATATGGGGCTACAAGAAAAATCGCAGAGCTCTGTCTCTTCTCAAATTAACAGTTACTAAAGGTGGCCTAGATTTCCCTGAATTTAAATTCTATTTTTACGCTTCTTTCCTGGGTCGGATACGCAGCCTTTTTTCTTCTAACTATCCTTATTTTTATCACCAATTCATGTTAGGTGCAAATTCTGTTCAATTTTTAGCTAGAAGCAACAACCCGAACTACTTTAAACGAGTGAAGTTTAAGACCGCGAAAGATGTAGTACATATTTGGTATACTGTTATGGCTATTAATAAAACTACGTTCTTCCACCCAAATCTAAGCATATGGTATAATCCGGGTTTACCTGAGATTTTTAGCGATCCAACACTAGAGTATGGGCTAACCACGGTATAAACCACCTCTCCGATTTATACGGATCATCAGGCTTTTTAACATTTGATACCTTCAGAACACTTTATAAACTACCTGTAAATGCTTTCTTTAAATACACACAGATACGTGACTTCTTCATTAATAAAATGAAACTAAGGGAAATTTTAGACTCAGAAATATGGATTTACATTTACGGGGAAACAAATAGCGAACTAATTAGCTTGGGGTACAAATGTCTCTGTCTATCTAAATCTGATGACTGTGTCAAAATCGCACAGAAGTGGACAACTACTTTAGGACTGCCCATTTCTTCAAATAATATTTCCACTTTTTTTATAACAGTAACTTTTTAACTAATTCTTCTAGTTTAATACTTCAATCCTACAAGGGTGTATGCCAGCTATACTATACGCCGCTTCACTTCTCTAAATGGTCAGGGAACAATTCATTACCCGAACGTATAAAATGCCCAAAATGCGATCTACTAGCAGCAGATATAGTACACATAATTTTTTCATGCCCTGCTCTACAAACATTATGGGATGAAATAGAAAAAGTGTTGAAACTGTATAAATTGTTTTTTGGTAAAATCTCCGCCGAGATGATAATTCTGGGAATACAACCAAATACTGTTACTTATAAGGACCTAATGTTTATCCTTATTTCTTGTGCAAGATTGATAATTGCTAGGGCTTGGATCTCTGATAAACCACCAGTGGTAGCCGAATGGTGGCTACTGGTAAACGAGATATATGATATGGAACTTTCAACTGCAAAAATTCGAGGGATTGGTTCTTTGAAGAAAGTTGATCAAATTTGGGGCAATATGTTCCCTACTCACGATTTGTGAATAGCTCCTGATGTATTCTTTTCTTCTTATACTGTAGATTTCCTTGCCTATTCTTTATTTGACTAAGCTTTCAAGGAATTCATGTACCTTAATTTTCTTTTTTATTTTTACTATCGCTGTAAAATATTTCATTTTTGATATGTAAGTTTGCTTGTGCTGTCAATAAAAAAATAAAAAAAAAAAAGCAACTCTGTAAGATTTGTAATATATCTCTCAATGTTTTGACTTTTGTCTGGAATGTAGGTACAAAAATGTTGCACCTTTAAAATTTCACAAACTCCTCCTTTTTTGCCAAAATTATGTCTAGAGCAAGTCGATTTTGCATCACCATACTTCTCATAGCAACCATTTCAGTGTTAACCATTAAAAATCATTCCGCTGTGTCTGTTGATAAATGATCTACTATTGTTGACAATTTTCGAATTCTGTTTGCATTAAAGGATATACTCATGGCTGGTATCAGTGCTCCAAAAACATCACCTATTATTTCGATCACACTTTCTCTTCTTCTACGACTTAAAGGTTTACCTATTTCATGAATCCCATTAATACCTCTATCTACATGAAAAGTGTTAGGAAAGACCAGGCCTATATAACAGGACCCGTACCAGTGGTCTGGTAATTTATAATAAGCTTTGTTCCCACAGAGAAAATATATAACAGGAAAAACTGGGTCATTACCACCTTTAAATCCCCACCCCCTTTTATGGTATACGTATCTTCACATTGACTCGCTCCCACAAAATAATTGTCGAACACAGTGTTATCTCTCAGAATACATAATTTCCCTAATAATGGTGTATCTATATTTATGGCCACATTCACATTACGTCCCTCAATATTATCATCCTCAAACGTCCACATTGTAGATTTATTTTGTTTCACTTTTTCTTTCCTCTTGTATTGTAATCTTCTTTCCTCAACCATATTTAAAAATACTTTTTCTTCATTTCTCATTTTACAGGTCAAATTATGTTTAAATGTATAATCATGTGTCAATTCTTGTGTCTCTATAAAATATTCTCCAAAAACCTTGGCAGGCTTAATTTGATTGAATTCAGCTACAATTTTCAATTTTGCAAATACACCATCAGAATCTGAATAATAATACTCTAACTTCCTGGTTCTATAAAATAAACTTGTTAATACACTACATGTAACTCCATAGGTTAATGGAAGGTGGTGATAAGTCACACCCTCTGACACAGATGCTGGCAGTTTCACACAAACATAGCAGTCGCTGGCATCCATGGTCCTCACATAGTCAGATAATAACCTTGAAAATATATTTAGCGAGAAATCACTGATAGAGTTATCTTGATGAATTTCAGGCCTATATATATGCAATTTTTCATTTTTCAAATCATTATTCTTTTCTTTCATACTCTCATTTGCTCTCATTTTTTCAAAGTCTGGTCTAAAAGGAATAATAATAGCTAGAATCAACCATGCCAACATAAATAACCCAGTACATAATAACCACATTCTACACCATTTTCTACAAAGAGAACATTTTGTTTTGGGTATTTTTATATTTTTTTTACACAGCGATTTTTCACAATCTTTTCACCCTTTTGTTGTCTCTTTTTCTGCCTTTATTTTACACTTACAATGTTCTTTCCCATCAAGATTTCAAATCTTGTTTTCTGATACGCTTTTCCTTTTTCTGTAAAATCTAATCTGTAGGGTTTTTGCAATGCTTTTTACTTTGTAAAATCTACATCCAACTCACTTGCCAATCTTTCAAATCGGTCATGCATATTTTTGGTTTTCCAAGTAAAGCTTTTACACATAAACATTAATTCATCATCTTGGTATGTTTTTAATCTATCTGTTTCAATTGTTCCAATTATTAATTCTTCCATGTCAGTTTTTAGTCTAGCCACATCTAATACTTTTGGTTCATTTTCTTTTACTTTCAAAGTTTTAATCCAATCACTTAATTCCTGTTCTGTTGGTCCTACTGGGGTTTGTGAGAAATTGATTTTCTCTATACTTTTCTCAAGAGTCACACAATCGGATTCCGCACCAGTTGGAAACCTATACGGAAGACTTTGATTGAAAGTTAAAACAGGCGGTGTCACATGACTAGTACGCCTAACTGCTGACAAATCTGCATAAACTTTTTTTATCTCACTTTTTGCAAACTCTGATTCAAAGGAATTGTTAAAGATGGTTGTTTTATTTTCTGATTTTCGAACAATGGGATTACTGAACCTATGTTACTGGAACAGTTACTGCTTCTATATTTTTTGTGAGTTCTTGTATCTTTTCAGTTAACTCATTTGTTGACTGTATATATTCAGAAGTATTTGGTTGTTCTCCAGTTTGCCTCTCTACTCTAACCACATTTCCTGTAGTTTCACCACTCTGCTTAGGTGTACCAGTAAGTCTGGTTTCCATTAATGGGGCATTAGAATCATATCTCATTTCTACTCTTTCTGGAAGATCTTTGAAATTTGAAAATCATTTTGCGGTTTCTGCAAACCTATACTCCATCAGTGGAGCATTTGGGGTTTTAACTATAGAACTTGGTTGATATGGTGGTGGTCTTCTATTTAATTTCTCCTCCAGCACTGCATCCTCTGATTCACAATCCTCATAACCTTTCCTTGCTGTCTCCACATTATTTCTCTAGTCCATACATTTCCGTCCTCCGCTTCATCAACCATTCTAACTGGATACATCCCATCACACATGTTAGCATTTCTCCATCTCTGCATTCTATTCTCTTGAGTTTTTCTCCAAAATCCACGAACGCTATTCTTTGGTCCTATATAATCCTCAAACCTTTCTTGCTCCAAATCATGCATCTCATCTTCCCACTCAGCCAAGGCTTCAAATTGAGTCGGTCTTGGTTGTGGTTCAAGCTTCATCATTTTGTCTCTCAAATTTCTTATTATTGCAAGAATGAAAGATCCTACTTCTGGAAAAGTTAATGCACCATCCTTTTTGGTATATCTAGCCCAATTCTCTAACCATATCCATGTATGGTAGCCGTATTTTGTAATCATGTATGATGCAGGCGTTTTAGGCAGGGGAAGCAATTTTCCCTCTCTTGTCTTAATTGTTTTATCCTTTTTAAACACATTTTTCAATTTTTGGAATCATGTAGATTTTTCTTTCTCCGCTCCATAATAAAACTCAATTTTTCTGTTAATTTCCTGACTTTCAAAATGATTGCGCTCTCTTCCGAAAACTGCTTAGTTCCACCAGCCTATCACAGCGCGGTTCACACTAACACACCAATTAGAACAAGGTACGTTTCGTTTGTGCTCAACCAAATATTTTGGTGCTTTAACTGATGAACCAATCAGCCCTTACTCGGTCTTGGTCACACGGAGCAATTCCAGCACGACACGTTTGACGTCAGCCCTGCTCCGCTTCGGTAGCTTCGACTGACCCCTCCTTTACAAAATTTATCGGCACACTGTATTTACACTTCTTATACAACTAAAATCAGTTAGTAACCACATAAAACTACTCCTTTTGTCTGTTTCGCTAAAACCAAAGTGATAGTTTCCTTAATCACACAAGTATTCTGTATTTCCAGTAGACATCGCTTACCTCTTCGTTACCACAGAATTTTAGTTTCGCCAGTAAAATAGCACTTCTCTCTACCTTACCCTTCTCTCAAGCTCAGGTTAAACTCTATTACTTTCTCAGTGTTAATTTTTAAGACAGAATACGCAATGATCCCTGTACTCAAGCTCAGGATTTTACAGGTTGTCTTTGCTATACATTCACCACTTTTACACGTAAAGGTCCCTAAACTAGTAACATACGACGATGTCACCACTTAGAAACAGACTATGTGATGTGTGACTTCACTTGCCACACTTCCTCTGCCTACAGACAGAGTGACCAGCTTTCCACACTTTCCAGAAGCCTTTTCCAGACTACATACAACGCAATACAAAGAGAGAGCTATTCAAACATTACTCATCAGTGGGGCCCATAACACTGCGAGTAACTCAACACACATTTACCCTGATCTGAGGATTTGGTGAAGACTAAAGGAGAGCTGCTGGATTATAGCAGAGTGTCTAAATTAATACATAATTTTGTACATTATATACATCTGCAGTTTATTTTCTATTACCATGGTTTGATTTAAGAAATATTTAAACACGCCACCATTATTTTTCAATGGATCTGCTAGTAAAAGTTAACTAAAGGACAAGAACAGCCTAATTCTCCATTGATTTAATTTTTATTTAGAGACCTAATCTCTTAGCATAACCTCTATTTATTAAACCTAATTATTGTAAATGAAAACATTAATAACCTGAAAAGAAAAAAAAATTCAAAATATTTATATTTATTAGCATAGCAGTTTGGAGAATAGGCCAAATTTCATATTACCAAGATTTCAGAACACGGACATCAGCAGAAGGAGTAGAATAGTTCCCAAAGAAACACCTCTCTATCTCTCTCGATGTTCACCTCCCATAGGACTCCGCACCCATTCAAAAGCTAAAGTTCAGAAAAATTGCAAAGTCCTTGCGCCATAGAAAAAGGTTTTGCAGTCTGGCAGCATGTTGGGGTGCAAAGATAAAATCGAAACTCAAACCTTTTTCATAATTCCAAACATCCTCTTTTATACACCTTTTCACTAACTTATCTATCTAAAAGTTGTTACTTTGGGGTAATAGACTGTCTGTATTGGTTGGATTGGTCACCTTATTGTTCGATTTCCGCGGAGTCATTGTTATAATTAAGAAAATAAGGTTTCTATTGTTCATAGCATTTCTCTTCCGCTTTCGTCCTTTAATTCGATATTCAACACCCAATTCTCACGTTCATGATGCTGACATTCAAAAAAGTTGCCATTCATTCTAGTAGCCAGGCCACACTGTCCTTGACCCATTCTGCACAGGCATTGGCTGCTCGTGCTCTCCTCGAGTTCTGTCACACATGCGCACATCATCGCAAACTCTGAGTCGCGGTTAGCTTCCTTTTTGGTGTGCCACATGGGCCACAATTGGGAACTATTATAGAAACAAACACAAATAAACGTTGATTTTAGAATTAAAGTCCTTCTGTTAACCTCTCCTAATCTAAGATATCCCAATTAGTTATTGTCTAGCATTTTTAGCAACACATAAGCATATTTTACTCACCATTCTCCATCATTTATGCCACAGTAAGACAAACAAAAACCACATTCATGCAATTTTCGATTAGCTTATAACAAATGCGTATAGATTAAACATGACAAAATTACACAATTAGTAGATTATGGTTCGCAATACATGCAAATTAATATCCCACATGTGTTTATGTATGTGTATTCTATTCTATGTTGGTTAATTTTAAAACCACATGATTAATTCATGTTACTGTTATGGAGAAGTGACTTCACAAGGGGTATACATACATTTTTGTTTCCAACCTTGTTAGAACACAGTACAATCATGCATTTATTCATTTATTCATGTTCCCGCTTATATATTGTCTCACAGTTCTGTAACACGTTTACTAAAGCAAATTAACAATAAATAATAAAACCAAAGTACAATAAATGTATGAAAATAATAATGCACAGAAGAAAACATTAAAAACTGTAACTGGAATTGAAGCCACGAGGGCAAATATTAAAAAGACATTTATCACGAAAATGTGGAAACATATGGTACAACCTTGATTGACCTCCTGTTGAGATAACACCAATTCACCAAGTAGAATAATCTTTGAAGAAGTTTATTGTAGCATAGCAGTGTCCGCTTTAAAGGTACAGCAGGGCCCAGAGGATCCTAATAACTGACACATTATTCAAACCATCACATATAAGGTTCCAAGAAAGAAAACACAAAGATCTAATAACTGTACACTATATATTTACATCATATAGCAATGGAAAATAAAGACAACTTAACTACAGATGCCACATATCTTCTTCTTTTTTTTTTTAGCTTAATACACATACAAACACGTAATCACATGAACGCCTTCACACAAAACAAGGCAGACACAAAATAAGACCAGACCAAACCCAAATAAAGTAGAGGAGAAACTCCTCAGTACACCCTAATGGTGGCAGAAATAATGCAGAATAGAATAGGAGAAATCAATCAGTATATCTTTTGGGTACTTTGATAACATGAACGCTCTATCTTACCCAAGGATCCTTAGCATTCGCTGAAAATGTATTGTCACTTTCATCATCACACTTTCCTACTCTAGCAATCCTTGGCATCTTCCACCATTGCCTATTCGACACTCGTACAGCATAACCCCTCACCACCAAGACCCTGACAGGGTCTCTGAATTTGGAAGAACCTTTTGTTAGTTAAAAAAGGGGCTATTATCCACACCATATCCCCTACTTCAAATTTAATTTTCCTGACATACTTATCCTTACCCTTTATGTCCCTTTGACACTGGGCAACACTGTTTGTCACTCCATTGCTTGACATCATCACTAGCTGCAGACACATCACAACCTTGACCCATCCACTTCTCAAAAAGGACCCAGTGAGGATACCACTTTTCTCCCTCTCATGAGCTAAAACAGTACTTTCCTGGTGACCTAATGGGGTGTAAACCTATAGGCCCAAACCAAATCTCTAAAAGCAACTTCACAATCTGCACTGGATTTCCAAGTGCTCTGGATACGCTCCACTAAAACCCTTTTAAATCTCTCAACTTTTCCATTGGGTTAGAGTGATATAATAGTGTGCATAAATGTTTCATCCCACACTTGATCAACATTTCTGTCATGGTGGAGGATGTGAATTGAACCCAGTTGTCCGTGATAAGTTCCTTTGGAGTCCCCTCCCTAGCAAACAGTTTGCAGAAGAAGCCAATCACGGAATTATGCAACACCGTGTACCTCCACTCACCTGGAGAGATGATCCACCATTATAATAAAATATCTCATGTTGGAGGGCAATACATGAAATGGCCCCAAAAAATCAACTGTTATTCTTTGTCACACCATACCTGGAGAAGAAACAGGCACAGAAGTAGGCACATCAGTCACCAAATGTTTGTCACTATAACAGCACTGAGCACAATTTCTCACTAATTATTCTACCTCAACATCCACTCCAAGCCACCATAAATCATTTCTTATCCTACACTTATTTGCACTCATAGCTAGATGACCCATGTGAGCTGTCTCCAATTTTTTTTACACTTACATTTTGTCAGATCAACTTATCACTGTTTACTAATAATCCTTCTTCCAAGGATAACTAATTCGGAATGTTGCTATAAAATTGCAACAGTATTTCAAAAAATGTTCCCTTGGCCACTCACAAACTTGTCTGGCAACTACCTCTATTTAGCTTTCTTGATAGAAAACGACCAGCAGAGGTCAGTAAAATACCAGAATCAATTTAGCAGTCTCTAGATTCCAGTCCTTAGAAATTGTCTTCCGCGAGCACCCGTAGACAATAATATTTTTTTCAAATCTTGTATTTTCAGTGATATGACCACATGGAGGCCATGATTTTATATTAAAAACAGAGCTTTAGACTATACCATTTCCTGCTGAAAGGCAATATTTCTCTCCATGTGTTCCCTTACATGGTGTGTATACCAATGAAAGGACACAGTTCCTAAAGTGGGGTGCAAAAAGTCACCCATACTTAAGGGTGCAAAAAAGGGTCACCCATACATCTAGAGAGAAAAATATACAAAAGAAAGAAGGGAAAATCTTAGGTAAAGAGTACCCACTGGTGAGGGGAAAGAAACCTTTGTCCTCTGTTGCCCTCACACACCCCAAGGGGTGTCATGCTTCATCATCGGGCAGTTGCTCCTCGTAGGGCCGGCGCTGCAATTCCCTACGGGCCCCCAGAAGGGACACTTTGTCGGAGATCTTTTGTAGGACTGCCGGAAGGTGCATGGGGGTGTGCGGGGAGTGGGTTCAATGAGGGTAAGAAGGAAAAGAAAGTGCGTGCAAAAATGATTCATGAGATAAAAAGGGTCAACATGCAGCGACATTGTAAATGTTGTACCCTAGGCAGTACGAAAACCGCAGAAATAAAATTGCCCCAAAGGCCCACTATGCCCGGGTGACAAAAGGTCATAGGTCGACATGTTTCACGCTTGTCTCGCCCTAATAGGGTCGTTTGCACTTCTTCAGGACCAAAGTAATTCAAATAAGTGAAGTGCACGTGAATAATGTCAGTAGAATAAAATACCCTCTGTCTCAATCAGGGTGGAACAGCAATCTGTTTACCCTCAGTGTGGGAACGGCTGTATGATGGATACCACTTGTGATTAATACCTAGAAAAGAAAAGACAAGATAAACCACAAAATTGGACACCAGTGCAACTTGATGCCACAAAATATGCCTCAACTATGTGCATATTGGTTACATGGTGTGTCACACAGTTTGGCGCTTACTTTCCACCATGTTAAATAACAGTAGTTGTTTCAGCACCCAGGTTAATGTGCTGCATAGCTAACTGCATATAAGGTCCCAAAGGCAAGACCGATTGCATTGCAAATGCTTGTTTATTTTTTGCCAGACAAGATGTTAACGAGTTGTCTGTGATCTGTCCTTAAACAAACATTTCTACTCCCAGAGATATCGCTTGAAGTCTGAAACATGCCAGACACATGGAAACACCTCTTTACCTATCCCACAATTAATCAGTCACAAATTGAAATCACCCGTGAGGGTCTCATTATATTGTTAATATCTTGTATCCACGTCTTTCATCCTCTTGAGACAAATCCCTCAGTGACTTCTTTGCCATCCTTTACTTGTGACAAAACAGCACACATTTGATACATACTGGCATCCACCACCACAAAAATGTCATGTCCTTCAACAAGAGGCTGTAGTGAGGGGCCAGAAATAATTCTTTGTTTGATACAGTCAAACCTTTGGTGACAAGCTGCAGGCTACTTACATTGCACATTTATTTGCAATTTCCTTAAGCACTCAGTCATATGTGCAAAATTATTTACAATTTGTGCATATAATTCACAAAGCCCTAGAAAAGACCTGAGTTGCTCCTTATCAGTGGGATGTGGGGCATTCACAATGCCATCATCAATGCTCGGTTTGGGCCTTCTCTGATGTCAAAACATGCCCAAGGTATTCCACTGTATTTAATCCAAATATACATTTGTCTTCTCTAATGGTCACACACTTAGTCTCCAAAATGGACAACACTTTCTCAACACACCTGCCATGTACTTATTTTGTATCAGTAAATATCAAAATGCCATCCTGGAATGTTACTACATTTGAGATATTTTCAAACATTTTTGTCGTGACCTACTGAAATACAAATGTGGCTGAGGCCAGCCAACATGGCATTAAAAAAAACTGGAATGCACAATCAGGAGTGACAAAAGCCATAAGATACTGAGATTGCTCATCCAGTACCACCTGGTGGCAGGCTGCTCTAAGGTCCAGTTTTGAAAACCCTTTGGACTGACCTACAGCATTAATCAAATCCTAAATGCATGGTAGAGGAATTTGTTTGAACCAAATCACGTAGTTCCATGCTCTTAAGTAAACACAAAGAAGCAGTTCAGCAGATGTTTTTTAGCTAGATCAACAGGTGTAAGCCATAGACTTCCATCGACCCATTTGATTATCTCATAATCCTGTATTTCTTTAAAGATTGACTTTAATTCCTTTCTTACACTGTAGAGTACATTGTGTAATTTGCATTTGACTGGAACAGCACTCTCCTTGACTTTAATTCTGAGAACAAAATTCTTGATCTTCCCTATATTATCTTGAAATACTCCTTTGAACCTTTGTTTCCAAGGTTTCCTCTCAGTTACCAAGTTGATAAGAGTAACAGGATATTTGTGACCGGGCCGAGTCAACAAACCAAACCCAGCTTGATGCTACCAACCCAAAACCTTAAAGCCTCGATGAGCTACGCAAACTTTTCCTCTAATTATCTGGGTTTCTAAACAAATGCCCCGCCAAAAATATCCTATTAAAGCAATCATGTTACCTTTAAATGCAATGGTTATGACATCTGGGGTAACAAACCTATGTCTGACTAAAGCTTGTTGTATTTTTCAATTGAAATAATTGTTATTGCTTCTGACCTCCTGTTTTTGACTGTGTGTTGCATTTCATTTTTGCTGGTTTTAGACCTCTGGGGACTTTACGACTGCTGATGAATGTTAAAGTGCAAGTGCTCCCTGTGTAAATTGAGACTGTGATTGGTTATCCATGACTGGCATATTTGATTTACTGGTACGTCCCTAGTAACATGTGCTGTGTGTGCCCAGGGCCTGTAGTTCAAATGCTACTAGAGGTCCTGCAGCACTGAAGGTGCAACCCAAATGCGTAGCCCTGCAACCATGTGTTAGACCTGCCACTGCTGTGTCTGTGGGTGTGGTTTAAATTGCCATGTCGACCTGGTAAGTGTGTGGACTTGCCTGGTCCTAACCTTCCCTTTTTCTACATGTAAGGCACCCCTAAGTAAGGCCCAAGGTAGCCCCATGTGCAGGACGCAGTGTATGTGAAAACTAGGATGTGTACTTGACGTAAATATATAATTTACTCTCTTAATTTCTATGCAGGTAAGTACTTAATCAATAATAACTCAGATCGGAAAGAAAGAACCAGAGTCCGTGGTGTTAGAGTTCTTAGGGGTTTTATTCCTCAAAAAGGAATGGTCAGGACCATAATATCATGTTCTTCCCACCGCAGGGGTGGAAGAAGGGATAGAGCGCTACATTTTATTGACAGTACATAGCTTATATACTTAATTTATGTCATAGGAAACAGTATAGTAGGCGTAACAGCTGAGAGAAGACAAGATAACAGTATACACGTGTTACTAGTACGTAATCAGAAGGCGTGGACTAGGCGTGAACTAGAGGTGTGTGCTAGAAACGTCACAGATGGGTGTCACAAAGGGGTGGCACTAACAGAAATGTTGCAATGTCAGCAGAAATCGGAAGCTTGGATGCGCGCGCAGCTGCATGACGTGTGATAGACGTGAAACTGGAGGGGTGCAGGGGACTTGACATTTACACTGACGGAAAGAGACAGAAGTCTGGCATGTCAGATCAACTTGTACTTCTATCATATCTGATATCTGATGTTTAGGAACCATATTATCTGGACGGAAAGGTCTCTAGGGCAGAAGCCATTCTATACTAACTGTGGATGCGTGTATAAGCGCCTAAGTGTCTGCATGAGAAGCATGGGGGCACGGGGCCTTCCATGGAAGCATGGTAACAGAAGCTATGAATTACTTGCAGTGAGACAGGTCGGCCCTTTGGCTCTGCAGCTGGGGAGGATGTTTACTGAAGTTAGTAGGCAGGAATGCATTTTCGAGGAGCGGAACAGATAACTCGAAGGTTATAGTCAGTCTTGGCAGGCAGCAGGCTGAGCTGAGCGCGAGGGGCCGCGCTGGAAGTAAGTCAGAGTTCACGGGTACAGAGGTAGCCTGGGCTGAGGCTGTCAGAGTCAGAAGCCAGAAAAGAGGCTCGATGGCAGAAATTCAGGGCCTACTTTGCCAGAGCAGGAAAACATGTAAAGTACACTACAAAAAGACGGTGGCATAGCATACTTAGGAACGGGTTATTTAATCCATTCAGGGTGGATCTGAAAGAGGACAGGTTAACGTTGGACGCAAATGTATTTGCGTCTTCATAGCTGACACAGGAGGGAAGTTACATGCACTTTAAGCTGGTACATGGAGTCGGTGGGGTACGCGCTAGGGAACACAACTTGACCATAAAATTTATATTTCCTCATTCCCTCCTTGTTCCCTACGGACCCTTCATGATATATCGATCCTCATGAATCGATCAGTTTGTTCTTGTAACATCATTTGTTCTTCTTTCTTTCTTTTACGTTTTGAGAGAAAACTGGAATGTTCAATACAAGATGTGGCACACAGTCCGCAAATCGCTGGCCCGCACTGCAGGCACAGGCAGCAACTGAATACTAGGACTAGGCCAATGCCTAGGAAGGATAGGATCTTCCATCCCCAAGCGGTTAACGTTGTCCAGAACCAACCGGACCAAGTCCAGGTGCCTGGATTCTGATGTATCTGATTTGCAATTTTATGGAGACGTGTAATAGCTTGATATACAGATGGTGCGTTTTGTGGTATGAAAACACAGCAACTTGACCCGATGACCTTACAAGCTCCACCTCTATCTGCCAAGATGACGTCAATAACAAGACGATTCTGAAGGACAACGACCCGCATGGCGGACTGCTCTTCTGTTAAGTTACCTAGAGCGGAGGCAGTTTCATTCACTACTGCTTCAAGTGTTCTAGTTAATCTGCGTATTAATTTACTATTCTGAACAGGTCCTAAGAAGAAAAAGAATCCTTTATTAAAATCGGTGTACTGTTCCCATGCCGTTTCTGTGTAGTCGACAAGTGGGATATCTCTTCTGGGTCTATTCTTTACTAGATTTGTATTTCTGTGGTAATCAGGAGGAGCTAGGAAAACAGGTGGCAGAAGGAATGCAATGTAACAGGTACCATCCCAATCTGGAGGTAGGTGTATGTATGCGGTATGACCACAAACAAAATAGGAATGACTGATAGCTTTAAAGGACGATTTTCCATGATCACTGAATTCGATCACAGTAGTGCATTTACTATGACCTAAGTGTACTGAACCTTTCTTTCTGATACATAATTCGCCAGTGACTGGCAATACTGACATAGTGGGTATAACAGGTGCGGCTTCGGATTCAACAGTAAGAATCATAAGGCTAATTGTATAATTACCTAATCCATACACTTCATTTTCTAGATCAGTTCCTATTCTAGTGGGGAGTCCCTCCTTATCAGGGTAACAGACGTCGAGCAGGACCAAGTTCAGGTTTCCCCAAACCCAGCCCCCGTCGAAAACAGCAATATCAGGATCTAAGGAATTAATTATTTTAAACCATGCACCGCAGGAGCCATTGTGAGTGAACGGGTACGGAAAGAGGGGCAGAGCTCCCTTGTAATTCTGGTACGGAGGGAGTCGGCCACATATCCAGCAGTCTGTAGCATTGTTAGTTTGATGGGAATGGTGTAACATACTAATGAACGTGTTGTTGCGCAGCGCAAGTCTGTAGGAGAGTTTGTGTGGAGGTAACTCGCTAAAAGTGTGTTCAGCAGAAACATTGTAAACAGATTGTTCACGCTTGAAAATAGGGTAGTAGATAGGTAGAAGGATACTAGCAACAATAATTAAAATACTCAGAATAAACATGATTAATAGTGTCACTATACAGTGACTACGCAGTGATTTACAGTATGTACGTTTCTTGAATTCTCTCTCTCTATCTCGATCTAGGGGATACATGTCAGAAACTATTTAACCGATTCACCTAGGGGAGGACTTAAACAATTAAACTGTCTGACTTGCTAGATCGAAGTTTCGACCGATACTCCTCTTGGGGAGTTTTTTCTCGTTCAGATACTGTAAAGTCTTTTGGCTCAACACAGTCTTTGGTGGGGGTGGACGAGTCTCGGTCTGGTTTCAGTTCATGGAATTTTTTCACATGACTCGTATGGACCCACCCCTTTCTCCCTTCGATCTTCACGGCGGTCCTCGTGGTGAGAAGGACGGTCTTCGGTGATTTCCAGCGGGGCTCCAGCGGGCTCTTCCTATCAAAGTTTCGCACCAATACTAGGTCCCCAGGACGGACATCATGTGGCTTTACATCAGTGTTGTCAGGGAAGGCTGCGGCAACCTGTGAACGACATGATTGGAGTGCAGACATCAAGGAGGCAAGGTAATCTGTCAACATATTGCAATCAACATCAGTAATTTTTTTCGGAATGGGCGTCCCCCACATATTCGGTGGTCTACCAAAAACCACCTCGTACGGGGATAGCCCTGATCTCGAATGGGCAACCATTCTCATATAGAATAGTGCCACTGGCAGGGCGACTATCCAGTCGACCCCTTTCTCCTGACATATTTTTGCGAGGCGGATCTTTAGTGTCTGGTTATGCCTCTCTACAAGGCCTGCGGCTTCGGGGTGTCGGACACAATGGAATTTCCACTGGTATCCTAGCAATAAAGAAACTTCTTTCATTAATGCGGATGAGAATGGCTGACCGTTATCTGAGTACACGACACGAGGCAAGCCGTACCGTGGGAAGAATTCACGAACCAACTGTCTGGCAGTGGTCGGAGCAGTGTAATCTGGGACTGGGTATGCTTTGGTCCAGCGGGACAGAGCACAAACAATTACGAGAACATATTTAAATCCTCGACAACGGTCCATCTGGATATAATCCATCTGGAGGACTTCAAAAGGGTGATCGGGAGGATGAAATCCACCTTGCTCTACAGGGACGCTTTTACCTGGATTGAACTGACAACAGATCATGCAAGTACGCACTTTCTGTTTCGCTGCTGCTCGTAAGTGTTTATTGTTCCAAAGATTTTGTAAACTGTCTAACATCGCTTTCTCTCCTAGATGTGCTGGACTATGTGCTGTATTAATCATGACTTGAACCATAGAGTCAGGGAGAAACCATGTAGATTTTCCCTTCGTCATCCAACCTTGATCTGTCTGGATCCCTCCTAGTTCAATCCATTTCTTTATTTCTTCTGGGGTAGCATGTGTCTGAATATCGATAACATCTAGTGCGGGATCTCTGACTGTCATACAATGTGTCGGTCCTGTTGTCTTTGTCACGTCAGTTGTCTGAGTGTGAGTCAATGCTGTATGTTTTGCTGTCTGGTCTGCCAGGTCGTTACCCTGGGAAACAGAATCTGTGACTTTAGTATGTGCTTTACACTTCATGACGGATATGCCTGAAGGCAGATGTATTGCTTCTAGCAGTGCTTGAATGAGGGGACCATGTTGGATCTTGGCACCGTGAGAGGTCAGAAAACCTCGTTCTTGCCATAACATGCCGAAGTCGTGTACAACTCCGAACGCATAACGGGAATCAGTGTATATGTTGACATTTCTGTTCTTGGCTAGTATACAGGCTCGGGTCAGAGCAATAAGCTCTGCCGCTTGAGCAGACAGTGTATCGATACGATGTGTTTCTTTAACTTCAGTTTCAGTGGTCACTGCATACGCGGCCACTAATTCTCCTGTACTTGTTCGCATGCATGAACCATCCACATAAAGTATCAGGTCTGGATTTGTCAATGGAACATCTGTTAAGTCTCGTCGGGGCTTTGTTACTGCATTAATGATCTCTATGCAATCATGCGGGGCTGGATCTGTCATAATTGTAGGTAACAGTGTTGCGGGGTTCAGAATGCTGCAGCGTCTGATTTCTATGTGCGGCTGGAATAGTGTTAATTCGTAACCTGTCAGTCGTGCTATAGTCAAGTGCTGAGTCTGGGTTCTGTTTAAAAGAACCTCTACAGAGTGTGGAACTTGTACTGTTAACTGATGGCCTAAAACAATTGGATCGCTCTGTCTTATTGCTAACGCTGTTGCTGCTACTGACTTTAAGCATGCAGGGAGTGCCTGGGCTACTGAATCCAATGTACTTGAAAAATAAGCGCAAGGCTTATGTGAACCTGCTTGATCTTGAGTGAGGACAGACAATGCTGTACCATCACGTTCTGTAACAAAGAGTGTAAACGGTTTGCTGTAACATGGTGTCGCTAAAACTGGTGCTTGGCATAATGCTTTCTTTAATTCCTCAAAGGCTTGTGTATGTTCCTGAGTCCAAGGGAGGACAGTCGAGGTTGCTGCCTCCTGCGTCGTTAACTGGATGAGTGGTTTAGCTAGAAATGCATATTGAGGAATCCATTGTCTGCAGTAAGAGGTGAGGCCTATGAAGGCCCGCACTTCCTTTTGTGTCTGGGGTCGTGGCATATTTACAATTAACTGAATTCGATCGGGAGTGAGCTGTCTCCCCACTTTGGACAGCAAGTGACCCAAGTACACAACTTGCTGAACACAGAATTGTAGCTTCGAAGGAGACACCTTGTGTCCCTTGTCTGCCAGAAAATGTAGAACTGTCAGTGATGCTTGTTCACATTCGGGCTCACTTCGTGCGGTGATCAACAGATCATCGACGTATTGCAGTAAAGCTGTGTTAACTGGCATTTGAATACAATCTAGTTGCCTTTTCAGTGCTTGACTATAGATGCTGGGGCTTTCTGTGAATCCTTGAGGTGCGCGGGAAAATTTGAAACTTCGTCCATTTAAACTGAATCCGAAAAGATATTGGCTCTCCGGATCAATAGGTACACTGAAGAAAGCGTTCTTGAGATCGATTACAGTAAAGAACGTTGCTTCTGAATCAATGGCAGTCAATAGGGAAGAGATATCGGGGACCACAGGGTACTGTGGTACAATACATTTGTTCAGTTCTCGAAGATCAATCACCAGCCGATATACTGGCGGTGCATTGGGGTCAGTACGTTTAAGAATTGGGATGATAGGTGAGTTACAGATATTGGAGTCAGTCTCGACGACCACTCCTTGTGCTATAAGCTCTTCAATGATTTCCAGTAAAGCCACTACAGCATCGGGTGGTAACTTGTATTGTCTGATTCGGGGTAGTACAATTCCTGTCTTGAGTGTAACACGGTATGGTGTGATATGCATACAACCTACATCAGTTGGGCCTTTTGCCCATAGGTGATCTGGTACATTTTTCAATCTGACATCGAATTCTCGCAACACATAGTGACCCTTGAAATCCCGTAGAAAGAGTCTAACTCCCTCCGGGGAACAGCAGATTATAGCTCCTAGAGCCTTCAATGTCTTAATTCCTAACAGATTTTCTGGGCATGAGTTCGTAAGTAACAAATCTGTAACTCGTGATAATGGACCCACAGCCAAGGGTACTGGTTCCGATACTTCATTTACAATAGGCTGTCCTGAAAAACCAAGGGAAACATTCTGTGAGCCTGAGAGGGGTGCCCCTGGGACTTCATTGTGGCTGATTGTGGTGCGGCTTGCCCCTGTGTCAATTAAAAACTTTCTGTCTTTTCCCAATACGTGACTGTGTACATAAGGACCTTCTTGATCTACAGGAATTTCAATAAGAGGCAAGCCACCTTCCCTCTCTAGGCTGTTTCATGTATATCGGGGGTAATCTGGATATGCAGATTGGGCATACTGGTACATCTGTTGTGAAACTTGCTGAGTCGCGGCAATGGGCTGTGGTACTGCTACTGTCTGTGCTGTATGAGATGGGGCATGCATAGGCTGTGTATTCTGCATGGGCTGTACATTTTGTGAGGTCTGTTGCTGGACCTGATCTTGTCTAGGCGGATGCGGTCTCTCTTTAGTTTTCCCTGTTGCTATGTTATGTTTCAGAACTGGACATTCATGTACGTAGTGACCTGGCTGCTTGCAATAATTGCACGTTCCTTTAACGGGAGCTGTAGTGTGACTTGTCTGGGTCCCACCCTTTCTGTGACCGTCGGCTGGGACCGTCTGAGCTACTAACATTTTCATCTTTGTGTCTTTCATGCGTTTCTGTTCCCGATCTTGTTCTTCTCTAATTCTATTCTGATGGTATTGTAACATTTGTAACATCTGGGATGGCGTATTTGCCTGCCAAGTACTTTCAACTTTGTACACTCTGTTTTTAACTAATGGTAGGGAGTTCTCGACTAATTTTGATACAAAAAGGTGTGGATATGACTCACTACTTGGTTTTAGGCCACTATTAATAATGAAACATTTCTCGAATCTTGAATAGAAGTCACTAGTATCTTCATCATGTTTCTGTTTACAGGACGAGATGGCGTCCCAATCTTCCTTTCTAGTTGCCAATAATCTTGGCAGAACCTGTACTATTAAACCTGGTAATGCTTTAGTCTTATCCCCAAGGCCTACCCCTGGGACACGTTTGCTTTCTTCGTCTTCTATTTCTGCCCATGCAATCTTTTTCTCTCCCACCTCCCATTCTTTTCCCTTTAATTTCTCGTAGATGCCCGTGGGCAGCAGTACCTTTAACATTTTAATGATATCCTCATACGTGTAATCCCCCATCAGTAACATGTCTTTAAGTTCTCTGTGAAAACCTGCAGGGTCTTTATCATGACACGGAACTAGTTTCTTCATTTCTAACAGTTCTAACTTAGTCAGTGGCGTGTGTACATATACACGTTTCAAGAGGTGATCCGCACCCATAACTGGGTGTACTTCTCGTAAGGGGTTCTGGCTTTCAATGCCGCTCCCGCATTGCATGTGGTACATTTTCCTTTCTGGAGGCGGGGCGGGAACATATTCAGAGCTTATGAAAGTGTTATATTTATGTCGTTGTTCTAGAATTATTTGTATTAACTTGGTACTGAAACCTCTCCATCTATCCATGAGTAGTGCTTCTAATGTTTCGTGTAAGGGACCTGGATCAGAATGTTGGTTTCTGTATTTCGTGAGGAGGTGCTGAATCATGTATACACCTGCTAATTTCTGTTCGTCTGGGGAAAGGTTCAGAAACGTCTGTGCTAAGGTATCATCATTATATATGTCTGGATTTTCGGCCCATAATATGGCTGACCGGGCTAGTTCTTGTTCATCCATCGAATTGAGTACATGGTACCCCATTCTTTCTCGTAGTCTTTTATCAGTCTCCTTGAACTGATGTTCAGAAGAATTCGGGTTTGTTAAAGCAGAGAGAAAAACTCTCTTGCTTTCCGGACGGATACCCTTCCTAAGGTAAGTTCCCTTACCTACATACGCTATAGTATCAGCAGTCCTTTCTGGTTCTTCAAGTTCTTCTTCCTCCTCGGAGGAGGCTTTTTCTTTCTGGTGTACTGTTATCACTGCTTTTCTAATTTTCTTGTACATACTGGCTATGCAAGTCCCCTTGTCATGTTTTCCTTCAGCTATATTTTGACCCCACTTGTTCAGTGCATCTAATTCACTCTGATCTGTTCCAGGCCTGTCTCTTTCTCTTATTAGACAATTTATGAAAAATCGTAGTATCTGTGCTTGAACGTCAACTTTCTGTTTCTCCATGGCATCCTTGATACTGTCAGGGTCTTTCCCTGTCTGAACAAACTCATATATTCTATCTAGACGTTCCTTCATTCCTACATAGCATAGCAAGATATCAGTAGCAGATCTTAACCGTAGTGATGCCAATATCATTAGATCGTCTTTTCCGGGTACTGGATCATATCTGCAAACTGAAAGGTTTTCTTTTAATGCGTCAAGGCGGGGTGACCTGAACGTGAGAGGACTCTGCATGTCCCTGAGATTGAATCTGTGTGTTAATGGCGGGGTCCGAGGACCCGCAGTTGCACCTCCTGAAGCGGATGCTTGTGCATTATCTCCCTGTGGAGTCTGTATCTGAACTTGAGTTTGTCGTTTAGTAGGATCAGGTAGACGTGGTTTCGGTAGGTCAATTTTGAGTGCGGGAAGTGGCGGGGCTGGCGGAACGGGGGAGGTCTGTCGCGGTACCGGCGGGACATGATCTGGGGGCGGGGTGCCACCCCGTCCCTGTCAGTAGGCAAGGCACGAACAGGCAGATTGGTATAAGCCGGTGCTACATCCTCTAGATAGGAATTCAGGAATATGTCTTTAGTAGTCTTATGCATTACTTTAGTTGGAACTAATGGCGGCGGTAAGTTTTTCGGTATTTCTGATAGGGCCTCAGGTGTACCCTCGGCCGCGAGATACATACCGTTTACGAGATTGTTTCGGGCACGGTCTATTTGTTCTGTTTTTACTCGGATCCCTTCAGTAACTAATTCGTTTTCCTGGGCTTTTTCTGATTCTTTAAGTCTGTCTTCTCTACGGAGTGCTTTTTCAGCACGCTTGTGTGATTCCTTACGCCAAAATTCTATGGCGTGTTTCTGAGATTGTCTAGCCTTCTTTTTCCATAATGCTTCTTCTACCTTCATGATGCACTCGGTATCCCATGTTCCGGTAACAGGCCATCTGTGTCTTTCGTCTAGATGCTTGGTATAGTCGGCCCATAACTCTAGATACAATATGGCATCTATGCCATGTTTATGATACATAAAGTTACCTGGAGTGTCCCTAGGGGGAATAGGAATTTCTTCCTCCAGTATCCCTTTCCTAGTTCCTATCTTCTTTAACTTGTTGAAAAACGGCATCTTGTTTACTTATTACTGAATACTCAATCCTTACTACTTAATACTGGATACAGCTAGTTTATACAAGAAACACAATAATGCACATTAAAACGGTCACATTCATACCACGACATTAATCACACGAAAAGACATTTGAGACATAGATACCCCCTATACTGGATGTACTGCTAAACAGTACAGATACACTGGTGTAACAGTGCAGAAATTCAGAAATTCAGAATACTAGATATACTGCTAAACAGTACAGATACACTGCCTAAAAACAGTGCAGACCGGACTTGTGTACCCAAACCCGTCTAGATACGTCCCAGCAATGGTACTCACCGGGAAGCACGGAAACAGAAGGCCTCGGAAAACTCGACTGGACTGGACTCGACTCGGCTCGACTTCGGAAAACTTTGGAAAACTTCGGAAAACTGGTGGGCCTCTTGACACCTCGGACCTTGCTTCTTTCGGCTAGGCTCTGGTCGGGATCCTCCGCACTCCTCACCGCCTCGTCTGGGCACTGATCGCAGTCTTCGTCACCTCCGTGGGTCAGAGGGAGATGCAGGAAATCCTGCCGGTACGCGTAGTTTCCATCTAACTGATGGCAGGGGACAGAGCTTGCAACGCGCCAACCGGCGCGTGAGGTGGTGGAGGGGTCCCTGTTCGGGCGCCAAAATGACGTAAATATATAATTTACTCTCTTAATTTCTATGCAGGTAAGTACTTAATCAATAATAACTCAGATCGGAAAGAAAGAACCAGAGTCCGTGGTGTTAGAGTTCTTAGGGGTTTTATTCCTCAAAAAGGAATGGTCAGGACCATAATATCATGTTCTTCCCACCGCAGGGGTGGAAGAAGGGATAGAGCGCTACATTTTATTGACAGTACATAGCTTATATACTTAATTTATGTCATAGGAAACAGTATAGTAGGCGTAACAGCTGAGAGAAGACAAGATAACAGTATACACGTGTTACTAGTACGTAATCAGAAGGCGTGGACTAGGCGTGAACTAGAGGTGTGTGCTAGAAACGTCACAGATGGGTGTCACAAAGGGGTGGAACTAACAGAAATGTTGCAATGTCAGCAGAAATCGGACGCTTGGATGCGCGCGCAGCTGCATGACGTGTGATAGACGTGAAACTGGAGGGGTGCAGGGGACTTGACATTTACACTGACGGAAAGAGACAGAAGTCTGGCATGTCAGATCAACTTGTACTTCTATCATATCTGATATCTGATGTTTAGGAACCATATTATCTGGACGGAAAGGTCTCTAGGGCAGAAGCCATTCTATACTAACTGTGGATGCGTGTATAAGCGCCTAAGTGTCTGCATGAGAAGCGTGGGGGCACGGGGCCTTCCATGGAAGCATGGTAACAGAAGCTATGAATTACTTGCACTGAGACAGGTCGGCCCTTTGGCTCTGCAGCTGGGGAGGATGTTTACTGAAGTTAGTAGGCAGGAATGCATTTTCGAGGAGCGGAACAGATAACTCGAAGGTTATAGTCAGTCTTGGCAGGCAGCAGGCTGAGCTGAGCGCGAGGGGTCGCGCTGGAAGTAAGTCAGAGTTCACGGGTACAGAGGTAGCCTGGGCTGAGGCTGTCAGAGTCAGAAGCCAGAAAAGAGGCTCGATGGCAGAAATTCAGGGCCTACTTTGCCAGAGCAGGAAAACATGTAAAGTACACTACAAAAAGACGGTGGCATAGCATACTTAGGAACGGGTTATTTAATCCATTCAGGGTGGATCTGAAAGAGGACAGGTTAACGTTGGACGCAAATGTATTTGCGTCTTCATAGCTGACACAGGAGGGAAGTTACATGCACTTTAAGCTGGTACATGGAGTCGGTGGGGTACGCGCTAGGGAACGCAACTTGACCATAAAATTTATATTTCCTGAAAGTGAAATACTGCCAATATCATTTTTCACTATTGGAAGAACTATATCTCCCATAGGTTATCATTGGAGCTGCATTGTAACCTTTTTACAAGTGTAACTTCCAAGTGGGAAAAGGTAGGGATTTGGAGTTTGGGGTCCCAGAGCTCACAATTTAAAAATATATATTTTAGTAAAGTTGTTTTTTATATTGCATGCTTGAAACTGCCACTTTTAGTGAGTGGGCATTCTATTGCTTTACCATTCTGTGCCTCTGTCTGCCCAATGGAATCCACATCTGGTTTAGACTGAGACTGGGGATGTTTGTGCATTCACTCTAGACCATAAGTACATGCAAACATTTGCTCAGGGGCCACAAAGTATAGTCTGTAGTGTGACCAAAGGCCACACTGATGCCAGCAGGGTTGGCGGTAGGGGGTCTTGATGACTCAGGGATTGTGTAAGGCGGTCTAAAAAAACTTTAAATAAAGGGGCAAGTATTTATTTGCAGGTTAACTCAAATTAAGTGGTGCAGGACACTCCATAGTTACTTCATAACTTAATTTAACCTGACAACAAATGCTTGCCCGTTTATTTAACATTTTAGTTTGAATATTAGTCATCAGCAAGTAAACAGCAGATCATGCTGCTGTTCACCAGGTGGGGCCACATGTAAAGGTCAAGAGGGCGCAAGGGGCCCCCGGACCGTACTTTGAGTATGACAGCTCTAGACAGTCACACAAAGGGAGCTGTGGTGTGCCCTGCATATCCTGAAGGCCCATCACCAGGCTGATGGGTCTTCCTGAGCTAGAGTGGTGGGAGGATTTGTCACTAACATCTGTATAGGGCTGTGCCTGGCCCCACACAAAGATCTCTCCACCCCCTGTAGTGTGTCTGGAGCCAGGTCCGTGAAAGCCAGGGTTTTGTGCACTATAAATACTTTCCTTTGAATTTTGCCTAGTTCAAAGGCAGAAACTGATAGAAGTACTGGGCTGTGACACCTTAACTTCAGAAGCCCTTTGGACTAAGAGGAGATTCTGCCAAGAAGAAGAGCCAAGAAGAAGAGAGCTGGAAAAGCTGTAGGAGGGGAACAGCCACTCTGCTTGTTGCTGTGTTGTGCTGGCCTACTGCTTGCTGTTTCTGTCTTGGGCAGTGAAAGGACTGGACTTTACTTTCTGCATCATGCTTGCCAAGGTTATCCAAGGGAATGTGCATGCTTGCCTCCTGTTAAGAAGTCTTAGGGCCCTCAAAGGCGCTGGAGTATTTTTGTTCATCTGTCCCCCTGAATGGAACCTGTCAACAACAGATAGTCCTATCTGTTAATTGAATTACATTGTATATGACACATCATGTTTTCTTATTATGCGTATTATGTATATTCTTTATTAATTATTACAGTTAAATAGGACACTGTCATTTTCTATTTTTTGTGTGTCTTCATTGAGGGGGTTTGTACTGTATTTGGATAGTGTTTGATGTTGTTGAAACCTGTAAGTTATAGGACGACTGTGTAAGTATTGGTATGTAGTGGTCTGTTTGAATGTATGGTTGTGATTGTGAGGGTTGCGTCTAGTTCTTTCTTCGTTCTTGTTAGAACTGGCTATTTCTGGATGGCTAAGGCGGACGCCAAAGCTAGGCAGAAACCACCATTCTAGTCAGGGCAAGGGAGTCACACGCCAAGATAACCCCTGCTCACCCCCTTGGTAGCTTGGCACGAGCAGTAAGGCTAAACTCGGAGGCAATGTGTAAAGCATTTGCGTCAGCACACAACAGCAACAACATCCTAGGCACACCACAAAAGGAACTCCACACAAGGTTATTATGAAAATAACTTCTGTATTATAAACACACATCAGATAGTATCACACATGTACATTGTGCCAACTGGCACGGGCAATATTCACAAGGGATTATTTACAGGACAGGGCCACATGGGCCACTGTCAGAATCAACACTTTTAGAAATAGAATAAGTATAGCACAAAATAACAGTTATAAATCAGATCCAATAACTACTGGGAACAGGTAAGTACCACCTGTACTGGAAAGAACAACCACCTAAGAATAAAATACATTTAGGGGTATAAGCAAGAACACATTACCCATGATGCATGAAACACATTCAGAGGAGTAGTAAAGGAAAACACATGATGCCTAAAAACATTCAGAGGTGTACGGACAACCACCTAAGTATCACACAGCATTTAGGGGTCTAGGAAAGAACACATTACCCATGATGCATAAATATACATTCAGAGGAGTAGTAAAGGGAAACACATGATGCATAAACCTACACATTCAGCGGTGTTAAGAACAAGGCACATGATGCATCACAAACACATTCAGAGGTGCAGCGCTAGAAGACACATGACGCCTAAAACATTCAGAGGTGCAGCGCAGGGAAAAAAAGACACATGATGCATAAAAACATTCAGAGGTGCCCCAACACAACTCAATAGCGCAAAAACACACAGTAGGCAATTACCATCCTAAACATAGCAGGTAACCACATTGCGCAAAACTTACATTCCAGCCCCATCCAATAAAGGGACTAAAGAACCCTATGTCCAGAATGTCAGGGTGTGCTGCCATGCAGCGTCAGTCAGGGGTGCGCCACTGGCGCAAAACCTAAACGTTGTAGGTGCCCACTACTTGCTGGGCACCTGAGGACAATCACAAGACCTAAACGCTGCAGCTGGCACTAAGTGCTGCGCAGCTGTGACTGGCCGGGCACCTCTGTGCCATCTCTGTCCCTCTCAGGGACTCACTCTCTATCTTGCGCCTAAACGGTGCAGCTGCCGACTAATTGCTGGGCAGCTGGAGACAAACTGTGACGGGGCCCTCTCTGGCCCTTAGGCGCAAACTGCGCCCACTGCTGGAGCCACACCGGCTCTGTAAACACTTGTGTCCACGTGGGAGCCACACAGGCTCTGACATAACATATTCCCTGAACGTTGGAATCCCCCCTCTGGGGACTCGTGATCCAAAGGAATGCCAGTCGAAGCACTCAGGTACCTAAAACAATCATGGGCCTTCTGGACTCCCACTGGGGCCTCTCTAAACATATGTAGCCCCCTCTGAGCCACACAGGCTCCCTAAACAATTCTGCCCCTATGTTGGAGCATTGCAGGGCTCAAAACAACAATGGGGACTGGCCTCGAGCCTCTCTGGGCCCGAACATTCAGATGTGCCCCATCTCTCCTGCGGAGCGGCCCGCTGTCAACCAGGGGCAATGCCGGCTGGGCACCGGCTTTAGATAATTACTCAAATCGAGGTGGTCACTCGACAGGCTCCTCAATCCTGGGCAAACGCCGGGTGGGCACCGGCCAAAGCTCTCCCCAGCGCTAGAACCACATAAGGCGCTATAGGCAAAGATAAAGCGCTCCTAAGCGCTAGAGACAGCATACAAGCGCTTCCAGGTGCTAGAACAGCAAAAAAAAGCGCTCCCAGCGCTAAAGGCAAAGATAAAGCGCCACCAGGCGCTAGGGGTAAAAGCAAAGCACTCCCAGTGCTAGGGACAAGTAAAGGTTCACAAGTCCAGCAAGGTCCTTAAGCAAAGTGAAGCAAAGGGGACCCAGTAAAAGGTCTCCAGAGTCCAGGACATCAGCAGTCCATCAGGTGTCCAGGGGCTGGGCAGGGCCCAGGGATTCCCCTGGGCCCAAGCAGCAGCACGCCCTGGCAAGATTCAAGTCCAAAAACAAGAACATTTTTAGAGTGTCACAGCACCCTTTTTATACAGAGAAATCCTTTGTCTAAAGGGTGCAGGTAGTGTGAGAACCAGCTAGAACTGGTTATAGGGAACTCCTTTCAGTGTGAGGGGCAGAGGCGACAGTCGCCCATCAGGAGGTGGAGCCAGCATTGTGGCAGGCAGGCACAGCCCTCTTCACTTCCAGGTGCCATCTCCTCCCACTTCCCTGGCAGCAGATGCAACCTTTCATCCACGGGCTGACTCAGACAACCTCCTGGGGCTCCCCAGCCCCTGTCACCCTCAAACCAGACAGTCAATCCACAAGCAGGCCCAGGCACTCCTGGACCAGGCTCACCAGCCAATCACACGCCAGACACAAATATGCCAACTTCTAAAAGTGGCACTTCTACACTAGACACAGTCATGCCGCATATATCATTACGCAGCATTCAATCTCACGAGTTCGTACATATCAAACTCGCCCCTGCACTCCCCACACATCAGGAACTACCATGGGCATACATATTCCCCATTCACACCTGCAAGAAATGAATCTACTGGATATTTCCCAGAACGGATTCCGTGCAGGTCATAGCACCGAAACTGCTCTTTTGGCTGTGGTGGAACATATTAGGAAGATGTTGGATCAGGGTCAGACGGCGGCACTGATCCTTTTGGATCTTAGTGCCGCCTTTGATACGGTGTCCCATCAGATTTTATTACATCGTCTGATGGAGGCTGGAGTTGGAGAGATGGCACTTGAGTGGTTCCGCTCTTTTCTTGAGGATCGAGGTTTCAAAGTGTCTACACCTCCTTATGTCTCTGCTTCACGTCCTATTCTTCAGGGCGTTCCCCAAGGTTCGGCTCTTAGCCCCACTTTATTTAATTTATATGTTCAGCCTCTGGCGGAGGTAGCCCATAGTTTTGGTCTTTCCTTAGTGTCATACGCCGATGACACGCAGCTGGCGGTGGCACTGAACGGCGACTCTAACATGGACGCCCCCACCTTCCAGTCAGCGTTAAAAGCTGTTTCTGGCTGGATGGCGAACAACCGACTTCAACTGAATGCCTCTAAGACCGAGGTCATTATCTTTGGTAAGGAAAGTGGCCTATGGGGAGATCAATGGTGGCCTACTGATCTTGGCCCTGCACCCACCCCCGTGAGTGAAGTCAGAAACCTCGGGGTGTGGTTCGATGACAAGCTTTCATTTACCTCCCATACTAAGCGCATGGCTGGCGTATGTTTAGGTACTTTGCAATGTCTGAGACCCATCTTTAAATTTTTTGACGCTGAGACAAGACAGATTATGGTCCAGGCTCTGGTTCTTACCAGACTGGACTATGCCAACTCTCTGTTCTTGGGCTTAAATCAGGCCGAACTGTCCCGTCTTCAGAGGGTCCAGAATGCGGCGGCTAGGATGCTTGTCGGCCTCCCGAAATTTGTCTCAGCTCGCCAAACTATCCGGAATCTCCATTGGCTACCGATTGAGCAGAGAGTTAAGTTTAAAGCCCTCTGCTTAACTTTTAAAATTCTTAAACTAGCCTCCCCTCCTATTCTTTCACAGACTATTCTGCACTATGTCCCTGCTAGAGCTCTTCGTTCTGCTGGATTGAACCTTGCTACGGTGCCCCGTTTTAAACGAGCTAGAATGGGTGGACGCTCGTTCTCAGTGTTGGCGGCTGCCCTCTGGAACTCTCTACCAGCTCCACTCCGTTCAATCCCAGACCTGTTTCTTTTTAGGAAGGCCTTGAAGACCTTCCTCTTTTCCACAGTTTAGTTTGTCTTCTTGCCTACGCCTTCTCATACGTGTTGTGTTATTCAGATCTCCAAGCGCCGGGACGCCTCTTAGCTGCGGCATCCGTGCGCTATACAAAAAATAAATAACATAACATAACATAACATTCCTATGGGAGGGCAGGTCACTCACCACACATACACAGAGAGCTCAAGCACTTTACACTGTACCACAGTGAAAAAGTGCGCAAAGGCCTAAAATCACCAAAACCAGGTTCCAGAAACAGGCTAGGAAAAAGCAAAAAGTTTCGGGGTGAACCTGCCAAAAGGGCCGGGTCCAACAGTTCTTATTATCATTATTATGTCCTAATTTTTTAACAAATATCCTCTTGAGGTATATTGAATAAATATCATATTTTTGTTTGGATTTTTCGTGTTCTTGTGTTTGAGGACCACTCTTTTTTTGCTTTGTACTCACATCAGTGACGTTCAGCATATCAAATTGGTCTTTTCAGGCAGGGTATTTCTCCTTGTTGGTATTACATACGTTTTCCCTATTTTCCCCTGCCTATGCAGCTGTTCAGGGACCCCTTTCAGTGTGAGTGGCAATCAAAGACTTCATCTGCAGCCCTTGAACTCCTCTGCTGGTAGTTCTGACCGGCCAAGTCTTGCCAATTCCAGTTCTGGGCCCTTGGAGGTGGTTTTTACTGAAAAGGACAGAAGAAAATCGATGCATCGATTTTCAGCAATAGTTTTTCCAACTGCAGCAATGGCGTGACATTGAAAAAACAACGCATCACTGTTGTGCAGCTGAAGAATCTATGCAGCTCCTGCCATGCAGCTGAAAGATTGCTGCAGCCCGACTCTTGAGCACTTTGTTTCTGACGTCCAATGCACCTGCTCCAACTCGGACGCAAGCACTGCTGTGCCACTGTAGAAATTCACTTATCACCCGCTTCTGGCTTGAAAATCGATGCAGTGCATGTTTCGCCACTGCCACAAAGGCCCGTGCATCCAGATATTCGCTACATCACAACTGTGCACCAAGGTTCTTCATTGACGTTGCCCAGCAGTAAGGAACCGAGGCAGTGTGGCCAGAAACTTACTCATTACCTCTAAGAAACCAATGCACCACCTTGTCTGACAGTAAGGAACCAATGCATCACCTCCCCTGTGCTTGAGTAAGGAACTAACGCATCTCCTCCCCTGGCAGTAAGGAACTGATGCATCACCTTCCCTGGGAGTAAGGAATCAACACATTGATTTGCTATTCCAGCGCCTCACGTCCCATGCCCCTGTTTTCATCTTTGATTGTGACACATCTCAGGTACTTTGTGATAAAAAGTGATGCATCAATAGTTTCCTATGGACTTAACTATGTTAAACCTTTTAAAACTGATTTCTTTGCTTGTGTATGTTGGAATTCTAACATTTTGATCTTGTTTTATTCAGATAAAAAGTGTTTCTTTTTCTAAACTGGTGTGGTGTCCTTTTGCAGTGTTTTCACTGTGTTACTGTGTGATTATTGTCAAATGCTTTACATATTGCCTCTGAGATAAGCCTAACTGCTTGTGCCAAGCTACTAAGGGGGTAAGCAGGAGTAATCGTGGGTGTGTAACTCAATTACCCTGATTAGAATAAGGGTTCCTAATTGGACAGGATGCAAGCTGCTGCCAACTAGAGAACCCCATTCCTAACATTTCATGTAATGCAACATTTGGAAAATATGCACATTTTGCTGGTATGAATAACATTTCACCCAGGTCAATTTGAAAGCTGACCAATCATTTTTGAGGAAGTGTTTCCCTCTCCAGAAGGCTTTCTGGGAATGTCAGAACTTGATAGCACTTATTTGACACTACACCTCTTCAGTCTCTGGGGTGTGCTCTTTTGGTAAACCTTTCTTTCAGACAGCACTTGAAAACAAAAGTGGTAGAGAAGAAGTAATTCTTATTGTTTCTCTGTGGGTCTTATCCACTACAAATCTTCCACAAAACAATGCAGATCAGAAATATGTTTGCAATCAGCTGAGGGTAACACTAAGGAAAGATGCACGAGTGCTGGTGTACTATCCACACTCCTTCCAACGTTCTTGATCATCATTGCAATAACAATACACATAATTTCTAGTCATCAATCTTCATTAAAGGAAAATAAACGATGAGGTAGATTTGCTGCATGTAGAAATGACATGGAGAGGCCAGCATACATCACCCATGGGTGTAGCTGCTCTATGCTTAAAAATGCACATTTCTTCCAGCAGCTTGAACCTCAACAAATAATTGTTTATGGCATATCCTTGAGACTATAAGGTGGGAAGCCCAATTAATGGCTAGCTCTTTAACAGGCAATTTGCAGAAAACGGTAGCATATGCATTTTCACTTTATTTGTTAAAAAATTGTAGCATATTCATTTTCACTTTATTTGTTAAACTGCTGAACAGAGTGAATCTACAAATTTAGACAGGTCTCGATTCCAAAAGTATGGCACCAGCCACACCACGAAGTTTACCCCGTATCCTGATGCACCCCCACCTTGTTTTGTCTCTGGTTGAAATTTGATGGTTTTAATGCTAGGAGAACCCTGATGGCTCATAATAAAACAACTCGTTGTATCTCCTGTGTGCATTTCAATCAATCAATCAGTGACACTTATAAAGCGCGCTACATACCCGTGGGGTCTCAAGGCGCTGGGGGGGAATAGCATGTACACAAAATGTACAATGTTTGAGTGTTGATGTGCATGTTATAGGTAACAGTGAGAGATCTGCAATGCTGATAATGATGCAAAGTGATTGGTGTAGGTAGTGGTCAAAGTGCTTCTGTAAAGGGATACGTAGCGTGAGTAGAGGTATACAGTCCAGATTTCATGTTGTTGTGCAGGGCATTTGTGTTGATCGTTTGTTGTGGTATAGATGGCAGTATACGATGTAGGTAGCATTGGAGGTGTTTTGTGTAGAGCGTAGTGAGTGATGTGGAGGTTTAAGTTTAACATCATAGCATATGATGTAGTTTGTAATGTAGCAGTGTAGCCGTTAGAGGGAGTGGATGTTTAGTTAAGGTGTAGAATGATGATTTAGGTTGTGGATGCGTGGAATAAGCCAAGGAATGGGGTGTAAATGGTGGTGTCTTTTTTATGGTCAGATATATAGCCAGGTAGAAGTGTTCAACGCATTTGTAAGTGCAGATAAAAGCATGGGGTGTAGGGGGTTTTGTAGTGAGCAGGCTGTATGTAGTGATGTGCTTATTGATTTATATTGTATGTAACGGTGTTACCTGGGAAGGAGGTGGTGTTGATATAAGGAGTCGTTTTCTGGTGGCGTAGGTGTTGCTGTAAAGGTGTGGTGTAGGTGTTGTAGGGTGTAGATGGTGTTGTAGGAGGTGTAGGTCGTCAAGGTGGTAAGTGGTTTATGTTGTGAAGGTTTTGTAGGCTATATAAAATGTAGGTGGTGGTATTCTCTAAGTGGTACTGGTGAAACAGGACGAGGGGCAAGTAAAACTGAAAGCATGGTGTAGGTTGCCCTGCAGGCTAATATATGATTTGGGTTTAGGTGAAATGCAGAGGGGCATTGTGCAGGTGCAAGTGCAGAATGTAAATGTTACTATGAATATTGTATCAGGTGACCACAAGGGTGGCGAAGTGATAGTTTAGACTGTAGGGAGTGATTAATTTAAGGCCTAGTTGTTGCAAGGGGACGGTTGCAGTGTTGGTGGTGCAGGCGTTCTATGCAGATGGAAGTACTTGATGTTCTTTATGGTATAAGATGGAAATTGTGCGTGATATTGGTGACATATGGTGTATCTGCTTAGGTTGTATAGTGTTTGGTGTAGGTGATGTTGATAATGTTGAGTGTAGGTTAACTAGAGCACAGGGTGTATGTGGTGCACTGTGCAAAGGGTAGAGCGGTGTCTTGTATTGTAAGGTGTAGTTGGTGTACAGTGTATCTAGTAAATGATGAAGTGTGGGTTTCCGGGTTGTTGGTGCTATAGGACATAGGTACTCGTTGAGTGTAATCAGGTGTTATGAGGTTTATAATATAGATTGAAGGTAATATGTAGCGTAGGTGTTGGTGTAGATGGTTCTGTAGTGCAGGGTATGCAGGTCGTGGTGTATTGTAAATGTTGTGATGACGGTTATGCTACGGAGATTAGGATGGTGGTGGAAGACGAAATCTTAGGGCACAATTTATGGCATACAGTATAGGAGGTTAGTAGGGTATATGTTAAAGGTAGTAATCTAGGGCATGGGGTATAGTGGCGAAATACTAGGGTATAACATGGAGGTGCTAGAGATTTTGTACATGGACTGTAGGTTGTGGTTTGGCTTTTGGGTGGGACTAGAGGGTGGTGGTGAGGGGTGTAAATGTTGGAGTAGGATGCATGATGTAGGTGGGGCAGGGTGATGTAGGTGTATGGTGGGTAAGTGGCTGCATGTGAGCAGGTGGTGACATTTCTTTGGTGTGTTGGTGTTGAAGAGTGTGTATATATGTTGGTAAATGTAAGCGCTGCAGTGGTTAAAGGTGTGAAGTGCTGCTGTGTTTAGGGGGTCGGGTAATATTAAGTCTGTAGAAGATGTAGCTATATGGGGTTGGCCATAGATGGTGTAGGGGCAGACTGCAGTTTGAATGTAGGATGGCCAAGCAGGCTCTAGAGGGTGGCGTGGAATGTCAGTGTTTGTGTCCAGTGGTGCTGGGTGTATGCGGTAGGGAATGTATGGTGTAGGGTAGTGCAGGCGGACAAGAATATGGTGATACTGTAGTGGGTCTTGAGAGGTTTAACTTGCAAAACATTTTTTTTAAAGAACAGAATGAGCTGATGAGGTAAGACAATGTGCGGATGACAGCATGCTTGATGCTCAATTAAACAATTACTCTACACTGGATGTCAGACTTCACTCAGACACGGATCTTCGGCTGTCCCTGCAGGCTTTGAAGAGATGGACATTCACATTAGTGTTCATAACGAGATTTGACAAATTAGCTCTCAAACATGCATTTATAGTGAGAAAGAGGAGTCGGAATTATACCGAACAGGGATGGCACGCAAAGCAGCAGTTCTTGTTTTTGTAGGTTTTATTAAATTAAAAACGCTCAAGGAAGCTTATGTCTGCTTCCAGAAATGAGTTTCTATTACTGTTTAGTAGATGGAACAGAAATGTTCAATTCCACCTACATTACTCGAGACGTTAACGAAGATGCACCTTTCTTATGAAGAGTTACAATCTTTCCAAAAGCGAACCTGGTGTCACAGACCTCGATTGTTGGGGGCTCTGAGAGGCGGAACCTGCCGCCTCCTTGCTGGAATTGCTGCCGATTGCCACAGCGCCTGCTCTCCCCCCGCCGCCGCACCTCTGCACCAGCTGACCGCGGCTGCAGTGTGGGGGGGGGACTATAGCCCTGAAACTACAACTCCCAGCCTGCAACGCGGCCGGAAGCCGCATATTGGGAAATCGCGCCAGGAGGCGCTTACATGACGCTGCTATTCCCCGCTACGCGGGAGCGCCCCGGGGGAAACCCGGGACAAGGGCAGGACCGTCTGTGGCCGTCCGTGGCAGAACGTGGCTGGGCTGGGCCATTACCCTTGGATTTATTTCAATTGTCCGTATAAGGTACATTGTGGTACACCGTTTGGTGTCCAGTATATTGTGAACAAACATTGCCTTTGTCGAGTTGTTTTCTAGAAGGGAAATCATGGGCAAAAATACATCAATGTCAACTCGATCGACCTCGCGAAAAAAAGCACTAGGAACAACCCCATTACCAACTCTAACTGCAATAGATAAGGTGTTACAAAAAACTATTGTGGTTGTTTCTAATGCAATAGAGTGCACCGAGAGGCGACTCTCATTGCCCCCAAGTATGTGTTTCCTTACCCAATCCGCATAAGAAAACAACAGACATGTAAAAACCGCTATTGCAACAACGTCTTTTCAGGATTCCTTATTAACGGATTCATACGCAGATCTTCCTGAAAAAGATGTAAATTGTGTTATCTCCTCAAACCAAAGCCCCCCTAGCGATTTTGCATGTCGGCAAAGTAGATTATCACTAACACCTAACATGAGGCCAACTGAGGAATCACCAACCACGATTAACGTGTCGGATGACGCAGAAGGGATAGATACCTGTAATATTGAAAACACTGACTTAGCAGATAAGATAACAAGTGTGATTCCCCCACCAAAGCAAAGAGGGAAAGCCTATAGAAGCAATTTGGCGCCCAGTAGAAAACTGCTATCTGGGAACAAAATGAGAGGGAGACAGAAGAAATTGATACCTATCCCAGTAAAACAGAAGGGGGGCAAAAATAATACACAGTCCAATGGTGCTGAACAGCAGAACAAGGAGGAGAGGTGTAGGGCTCAACAAGATATATTACCTACAAGCCCGCTGGATCTTATGAAACAATTCGAACACTTAATGAAGTCACTTATCTTGCCAATAGTGGAAAGATTAAGGGTATTAGTAGACAAAGTGGGGAACTTGGAAAAGGTGGGCTTGGCTAATTCAGAAATATTGAAACAAATGAACACCCTTGCCAAGCCAGTGGTCAAATCTAATCCCACAACAGCCACAAATATTGCTAATGATGTTGTTAAGGCAACTAGTAAGTCAACATCATCTGTAGCAAAGGGCGACAATCACCCTGTCCAACACACCCCAACTTTAGGCACTCGAGTACAAACCCGTAAGAATACTGGGCAAGAAGGGTTAGAGAGGGAATCTGGCAAGGGAATATCAAGGAGGGAAGACAATATGGACAAGAACGATAAAAAAGTTGAGAAGACTCCTAGTAGAATAGAAAAGACTAAACACCTACGTGTGGACTTACCCCCACAGTCAACTCCCTATACTGTTGTCATGAAGGGAGTGCCAGAGTTAAGAAATGAAAGAGGGGAAACCCATGCAGAATTAAAAAATAAGGTGATACATTGGTTAGACAACAATAGACCCCTACCAGGATATATCCAAGCGGAGATTATGCATGTCCGCAGAGTAATTTGGATTGGTCATAGGTATAAAGACCTTCCTGGAGACTGCATAATTATTAACTTCTGAGATAGACATGTGGTAAGATTTATATGTAATTGGAACTCTGATTACGATGCTGGTGGGATACAAACTGTGGATCTGACCCATTTTTACCCGGCAATGAGGCCTAGAATGGTCAACCCTAACTGGCAGCAAGGGGAATACAGGACTCTACATAGAGATAATTTTAATTTTGATATTCCATTATCAAATCAGTATCATATTCTGCAAGGGCTGGGGGCGCTAGAGGGCGCACTGCGAAATGGCTGGCTAGTGTGTCAGCTCCGCCGGACGGGTGCGAATCTAGCGGCTTTTCACCCTTCTAAACCGCTGCTACCGCCGAGACACGGATAGCATCCAGCGTCGGAATGTAAGGCCGACACCATTATGGCAAATATGTGAAAAGATACGGACTGCAAATCGTTCTTTCAGCAAAGAGAAGCAACATCGCCGAAGTAGATCCAAAATGGCCGCGACTGGCGCCCATCGACATCGGGGTTGAAAGCGGAGCGGGCGATGGTATGAGTAACTGAACACCGGGGAAGAAGCAGACTCGAGGTGCTGGTCCCTATACAAGGCTGTCAAGCAACGGGGAACTGAGACTACAACGGAAAACACTATGTATCGCCGTGCGTTCCAGCGGCAACAAGATGGCGGATGCGCTAGAACGCATATGAACTGCGGCAACGGCTGCCCGCAGAGCGGGAGAAACTGAGCCTCTCTGCTCAGATGGGTAGATGCAGACACTACTGAAGATACATGCGGGGAGAGCGCACTTCACGATCCCCGGCACAGTGCGCCTGAGGCTCTGAGTGATCGTGGAGGCGGGAGATTCATGCCCGCCATGGACAGGCAACACACACCGGTGATGGCTCACAACTGACAAAGTAACTCAACACCGAGGGGGATCTACCGTTCCAGAGGCACTGCGAGAGTTGAAGTCCCCGGTAAGCGACTACCGCCACAACACTAAACACACTTCCTAGCAGCAGTAGTGGCAGATAAATAGACGTACCCCGAAGTGGGGAGCCGCGACACCAGCACATAGCACTGCTCTAACGGTCAACACTCCAACGGCTGGCAGCCCGAAGACGAGCGGACACTCCTCGCCTTTGCAACCAAGGGACATGGGGAAGCCAGAGAAACAACAGACCAAGCTCCCACTTGAAACAAGAAAACAACTTAAAAATACAGCAACCGCCCCAGAAGTGGAAGGCGACAGAGAGATGGCGGAAGGGTCAGCCATGGAGTCAGTTCTACGAGCCATCCAGCAGAGCCTACAGGAGATGAATGGCAAACTGGACAATGTAATGCAGAGGGTGGACAACATGGCGGTGAAGATTGAGAAACATGACGAGCGGATTGTCGAAGCGGAGCAGAGGATATCCAGGATGGAAGATGAGCACAAAACCACGTCGAAAGTGTGCTGGGGCTTGGAGAAAACGGTGGAGACCCTGCGCGCTAAGGTGGAGGACCAGGAAGCCAGGTCCAGGCGAAACAACATCCGAATATTGGGCCTACCGGAATCCACCAACACTGGGAAAATGGAAACTTACGTTGAAATGCTCCTAAAAGAAATCTTTGGCGCTGACAAACTGTCCCCAGTGTTTTTGATTGAACGTGCACACCGCTCACTGGCACCCGTGCCGAAACCAGGAGCTGCCCCGCGAATGATCATAGCTCGCGTGCTAAATTACAGAGACAGGGGCACGGTACTACGGCTCGCCAGGGAAATGGGTAAAATTGCTTATCAGGGGAACACCCTGGAGTTCTATCCTGACCACACCATGGCGGTGCAACTGGCGCGGAAGGAATTTGCTCCAGTGAAGAAGAAACTGCGAGAACTTGGGCTGGAGTACGCCATGCTATACCCTGCAAAACTTAAAATCACGAATCTGGGAAAACCTGTTATCCTACAGACGGTGCAGGCCGCACATGACTTTATCAAAAAGCAGGGGAAGCGACAGAAAGCTCAGGAACAGGCTGAACCGACGAGTGATGTAGACTAACAGGAGGCACTGGGAACATTACTTACTAACTCTACGAACATCACGGGAGCTACGTGGGCCTACCGGTGCTGAGACCTGACACGAGGGCCTACCGCATGGCGCGAAGATGGCGCCCGGTTTAGGCTAGTGACTGAAGACGCCTCCAAAGGCACACCGCACGAACTGTATTTCACAGCGGTAAGACTCGGGAAGGGCTTTCACGCAGTGAGTATCCAACGGGCTAGCAGCCTTCAGTGGGTGTGAGTCAGAACACTGAGCCCGGGTGGTATACCTTAAACCCCTGATTGACATTTGTGTTCCATGTATACTTGCACTGGCGGGCCCTTTGGACAAGCCATATGAGGTACATAGGCACGGACTACTGTTGTACTAGGTGCTGGGGTACGGTGAATGTTGCTGATCTGGTTTATATTGCGTAATAATATTATCTCACTCTGGCGGTTGGAGAGGGAAGGGATGATTAGTATGGACATCACATTGAGGATGTCGTAAGCATCTGTCCACGTCCACTATGTGGATGGAGATGTGTGAACCTGGCGACACCCCCAGGCGGGTGCGCCCAAAACTTAGGTTTCGAGTAAGTTTACAGTTTGTTGAGGGATGGCTTTGGCAAAGTTTGGGTGCTAAAGTGGGTGGGGGGCGGGTGGGGATCTCAAGGTTAATCGAGCTACAAACTCTGTGTCTGAGAAGCATGGCGACCTCCTTAGCCATACACTACTATGCAGGTGTTCAATTCCATTACTCCACACTATTGTTGATTTTACCATGTAAAATGTGATGTTCAGTAGACACCTCTTATCTGATGCCAGAAGTGCGCCTACTGGGAACTGAATTCGTGACTACCAATGTAAATGTCGAGAATTAGTACATTGAATCTTCTCACGTGAAATGTAAGAGGTCTGGGCAGCCCGAAAAAAATCAGGTAAATGTTTGCATATTTTGACAGACTACATGTAGACATAGTTTTTTTGCAAGAAACACACATGGCAAACACTGGCACATCCACATTGGGAAACAGATGGGCAGAATCGGCAACCAGCTCGAACGACTCAACCTACTCTAGGGGGGGTCAGTATTCTAATACGGAAGGGGACGCACTTTGTGATCACGAGCGTACACAGAGACACGGAGGGAAGAAGTGTTCTTGTAGCGGGTAAGATCAGGGGTCAGAAGATCCTGTTGGTGAACACTTATGGCCCCAACATCGATGACCCAGGGTTTTTCAGGAAGGTGTGGCAGGACATTGTGGATATGCAGATAGATCACGTACTGTGGGGTGGTGATTTTAATGTGACACTGCAGGACAAACTAGACAGGGCTGCGCACACCTCGGAACAACATGGAAATGCACGCAACATGCTGAGGGACGCCATAGAGGACCTCCGACTAGCGGATGTATGGAGGGCTGGTAACCCGGGAGTGACAGCTGCGACACACATTAATGCGGCGAACAATAGCTGGTCCAGGCTGGACTACTGGTTGGGGACACAGGAGGTACTAACATGGGTTACACAAGCTAAAAACATGCCAAGAACACTATCAGATCACAACCCGGTGCTACTACAGATTGCAGTCCCACAGTATGAGCCACCGCCCTTCACTTGGCGCTTTAACGCGACTGCGCTACGGGACCCCTTGTATGTCACCTCCATACATACGGCAATAGTAGATTATTTTGCACTGAACTGCCCGACCACTGACGATCCATGTCTTCTCTGGGAAGCCTTTAAGGCTACGATTAGGGGGGTCTGTATCAGTACAACCTCGGGTATCCTGAAGGATATACGACAACAATTATGCACACGAGAAGACGCCATGCATGACTTGGAACAGGTGGACACACACACAGGTGACACTAAAGTGCTGGGGGAAATTCAGACCCTCTTAGCGGATCACAACAATTTCGCATTAGACGAACTTAAGTATGTCACTAAGCGGGCGACCGCAAGGCGATATGGGGAGGGGGGTAGGCCGGGCAAGGCACTGGCTGACAAAATATGCTCAGGGAGGGCGCCACAAAATATAACATCCTTTTGTACTCCCGCAGGGCAGGTGGTGAGTGACATTAAAGGGACCACAAAAGAATTCATGACACATTATGGTACCCTATATGCAGCGCGCCCATCACCCCCATGGGAAGAATTGCTCGCCTATATGGAGGACATAGAGATGGCATGGCTGGCAGATGGCCACAGGGCATACCTGGCAAGGCCCATTATGGTGGAAGAGGTCACAAATACCATTGAGCGGTTACCCAACAACAAGGCGCCGGGTCCAGATGGTTTCGTGACGGAATTCTATAAAGCGTATGCAGACCTACTCGCTCCTCACTTAGTTAGGCTTTATGGGGCAGCACATGAGGCCCAGACCCTGCCGGAATCTATGAGAGAAGCATTGCTTATAGCGCTCCTCAAGCCGGGCAAGGAAGAGGACAAATGCGACTCATATCGCCCCCTATCTCTCTTAAACGTGGACACGAAAATAATTGCAAGTTTACTAGCAGACAGGCTGAAGCCACTTATGCCCCTCTTAATAAGGCCAGACCAATCCGGCTTCATACCTGATAGAGCTACCACACATAACACATGCACACTATTTGCCCTGGCACATTATTTAGCTCCTGAAACGAAAGCTGTGGCAGTATTGTTAGATGCTGCTAAAGCATTTGACACTATTGGATGGTCCTTCATTCAAGCGGTTTTGGTACGTATGGGGTTCCCCCCGATATTTCTAGGTTGGATTTCCATGTTATACACGAACTTGTCTGCACGCATTAGAATAAACAGGTATATTTCGGACCCCATTCAGATATGCCGAGGCACCAGGCAGGGCTGCCCGCTCTCGCCGATGCTTTTTGCATTAATCTTGGAACCACTAGCTTGTAAAATCAGACAACATCATCATTACTCGGCCATACAGATGCCAACACGCCCAATACACATCTCACTATACGCAGATGACATGGTGTTGTATGTCAAGAATCCGGAGCCTCACTTAAATCCGCTTTTAAGGGAGTACATAAAATTTGGGCAACAGTCGGGGCTACAGATAAACTGGGACAAATCTCTTATCCTATCCCTGACAGACAGCACGCACCCAACACCTCTAGACTACCCACTAGAATGGCAAGAGGAACCCACGAAATACTTAGGCGTGTGGTTTCATAGGGACCCTGAGTTAGTTATACGCACTAATTATGGGCGAGTTATAGCGTCCCTTGAAGACAAAATTAAAAGATGGAATAAACTTCCTTTGTCCCTGGCGGACCGAGCCGCGATTGTAAAAATGGTACTCCTACCCAAATTCCTGTACTTATTCAACAACATACCGATTAAACCCCCAGCTGCAGTATTCCGCAATATTAACACACTGGTACTTAACTTGCTCTGGGCCGGGAAACAGGCGAGGATGGAACTGCACACTATGACACTGCCATATGCTAAGGGAGGTTTCAAGGTGCCAGATTTCTATCTATACTACTTATGCGCTCAGGCGCAGTTCGCGCACTACTGGCACCACGAGATACCCTTCCTAACGCACGTGGCTGTGGAAGCTGGGGACGCAGACCCGATACCACTGGCTAGCATACTAACACACAAACGCCCCAGACTTCACGACCACGACATCAACCCTGTGAACACTACCACAGAGGTGTGGAGACTGATGGGAAAAGCGGCGGATGCTCTGCCACTTTATGCCCCTGCTCTCCCACTAGCTCACCACCCAGCTATCACTGTTACACAGGAACAGGTCGGCATGGACCTATTGAAATGGGCGGGCATAGACAAACTAGACGACTTTTATGTCAATGGGGTTTTTCAGACGCTGGACAAATTACAATATATCAGCAACCCGTCCCTACTTTTCAGCTTCAATTACTATAGGCTACAAAGAGCACTTAAGGAACATTATCCCACACACCCAGAGGAACCAAAACAACTTGCGCCATTGCAACTCCTCCTCACCACGCCTACGGCCTCTCACATGGTGTCCAAATTATATACAAGCTTACAAGGTGCTATAGGAGGTAACACAGACAAAGCTAGGGACAAGTGGAGTGCGGGTCTAGAGACACAGCTGACCGATGTAGAATGGGCGGCTACCTGCATGCTTACTGACATGTTAACGCCGAACGGTATTTTGAGAATCATTCACTATAAGTACCTACATCAGGTGTACTATACGCTACAAAGATTGCACAAATACGGGTTGAGGGAGGATTCAAAGTGCAGCAGATGTAAGCAAGACAACGCGGATTTCATGCATCCGGCCTGGCACTATCGTAGGGTGGCGGGATATTGGGAACAAGTGATTGAATGAAATGTTGAGTTCTTCCTTGGAGTGTGAAGCCAAAATTTGTCTATTGGGAATTGTGCCGCAACTGAGAGCGCGGAAGCGCAAATTCTGTGCTGTAGCGCTGGTATTGGCCAAGCGGAGGGTATCCCTACATTGGAACAGCAGGAAGGGCCCGGAGGTAAAAAACTGGTTGGAAGACATGACGTACTGTCATGACACACTGACCACATATGAGGAGGAGCTGCCGATTAGATCTCGGCCCAAGGACTACTGGGGGTTCCTACGAGACTATCTATTGGAACATGGTGTGACTTACGAGGAGATTGATCATGACTAGGAGGAGGACATGGAGGACACATATATACTGGTAATAAATACTATGGAATGGTGATGAGGAGGGAGGATGCTGTGATACGGAGCAATTGTAGCTGAAGGACACTTTATATTAACTTAAGTATTGTTATGGTTAAGTTACCTTTGGGAGAAAATATGAACAGAAAAAGTAAGAACACTAGCGTGTGTGTGAGCGAATATAGCACTTAATGAATGTTCTGTGATTGTCATACACAACGCCGCCGGTCCGCTGGATGTCGGCTGATGGGTTGTGTACAACAACTGCGATCCTTATCGGAAGAACAAGACTGCAGCCGGCCTGTTGAGGTTGTAGGGGATACAAGTGTAATGTTATTTCTTTTGTGTTAAGTGCAATAAACTTCTTACACCAAAAAAAATATATATATTCTGCAAGGGCTAGAGGATATTGACTGACTGCCCATTGATCCTAGATCTACCAATTCTATCTCCTGTGACCGGCTAGAGCATGAGGACTGTGGGATGGGAATCAACCATGTAAACATTGAGATAGATATAGCGGAACCTATGAGGACGGGGCAGGAACTCGTGTGTCGTAATGGTCATTACAATGAAATTCCCACAGGGATTACCCTTGAGCCTAATAGTGAAATAGATATTGTGGCTAGCCAAATAAATGAGGGAATTTGGTCTTTTATGAGCTGGAACATTGCAGGAATAAGATCCAAACTGGAAAATGAAAATTGGGTCAAACTACTGAATACCTACGACGTTGTTAGTCTACAGGAGACATGGACAGTAGAACCAGTCCATATTAATGTTAATGTTATGTTATGTTAAAATGGGACTTTTATAGCGCAACGGCTACTCCAAAGGAGTGTCCCGGCGCTTTGTACTCCAAACCTTAAGAAAGAGCTGGAAAACATAACAGTAAAAGAGACAGAAACCTACCAAAAAGAAAGGGGGGCGCATTAATCAGAGAACAGCCAGGTTTTTAAATCTTTCCTAAAGGCAAGCAAATTTGAATTGGTCCGCAGGGATACCGGTAGAGAATTCCAAAGCTTGGCGGCAAGGAATCTAAAGGACCGACCGCCTAGTCGAGCCCTTTTTATACGTGGTACCCTAGCCAGAGCCAGTGTTTCCGATCTAAGGGACCGTATAGGCCGGTAAAAATCCAGCCTCTTCTGGAGATATTTTGCACCATTACCATACAGGGCTTATGGGCTAGGGTCATGGCCTTGAACAATATCCTCTTCCGTACAGGAAGCCAATGGAGGGATAAAAGGAGATTGGAGGCACTAGTGCGGCGATGCAGGCCAAAAATCGCTCGAGCTGCAGCGTTTTGGATCACCTGCATGCGCTGAAGGAGATATTCTGGCAGACCCAGATATAAAACATTTGCATAGTCCAATCTGGATCCTATGAGTGCCTGAACAGTTATCCTCCGATGTTCCACAAAAAGAAGGGGAAAGAACTTGCGAAGCATTCTAAGGATCCCGAAGCATGTTCCCGTAAGAGTAGAGACCTGGGATTTGAGCGAAAGCTCATTGTCAATTTTGACTCCCAGGTTCTTTGCCCATTTAGATGACTGAGCTGGAGGGAACATGTCGGCGGGCCACCAACCATGCCAATCTGGTTCCGATGGGCATCCGAAGAATAGTATCTCGGATTTATCCGAGTTGCACTTGAGGCTGTTAAGTTGGAACCAATTGAAAACAGCCCCAAGGCACTCACGGATACTTTCTCCATCGAACTCGCCGCTCTTATGACAGGTGAACAGGAGCTGGGTATCGTCAGCATAAGAGACGATCCGGGCCCCATAGGACTCTGCCAGTGTCGCCAGAGGGGTCATGAGGATGTTAAATAGAGTGGGGCTCAGTACAGAGCCCTGAGGCACTCCGACTCCCAATGGCGGCATTTCTGCAGATCCAGGTGGGACCCAGACCGTCTGCCGGCGGCTGGCCAAGAAGGAACGAAACCAATTGAGCACCGTCCCCCCTAGACCGATGTCATGTAGTCTAGTGAGGAGATCCTCATGGGGGACGGTGTCAAATGCCGCCGACAGGTCTAACATTACCAGCATCGCCCTGCCTCCGGTGTCCAGTACCTCCTTCACAATCTCCGAGACTTCCAAAAGCGCCGTCTCGGTGCTTAAGTTGGAACGAAAGCCCGATTGGGATTCATGGAGTAGTTCGTTAGACTCCAGGAAGTTAGATAGTACGCTATGAACGTGTTTCTCTAACATTTTGGTAAGTGCTGGAAGGAGCGAAATTGGCCTATAGTTGGAGGGAACTTCAGGGTCCAGGTTAGGCTTCTTAATAAGAGGGATGACCATGGCCTGTTTCCAGGATTGTGGCAGAAATCCCTGACTCAGGGAACGATTAAGAATGGGATTGGCTATGGGATTAATAACATCTGCCATTCTCGCTAGAAATTTTGCTGGACAAGGATCTAGCGGTGAGCCCGATTTAAGGTTCCTCATCAGAGCTAAGGATGCGGAGGCCGTAAGGGGCGGAAAGTTCAGCAGGACTGGGTCTGGAGTCGACATGGGAGGTGCCTCAATCGGCAGGGTCGACAGGTCATCCATTGGTCTCGAGGGAAAGGAGTCCTGAATTTGCTTAATTTTGGTGGTAAAAAAATTAGCAATGGTGTTGGCCCAGGTCTCCACCGGAGCATCCTGAGCTGAGATTGAGCGCGGGCTGGTAAACTCTCGAACAATTGAGAAAATCTCCTTGCAGGAGTTTGCCGCATCTTCAATCCTTTTGGCAAAATAGCATTTCTTGCCTTGCAGTATTAAGTCATGATAGGATTTCAACATGGTTTTATAGCTTTGTTTGGCCACAGAGTCATACTGGGCTCTCCAAGCCCGCTCTGCGGCTTTACATTGCCTACGGTGAAGGGCCAGCCGAGGTCCGTTGGGTGGTAGACCTGGCTGGCTGTAGAGGAGCGAGCTCATTTAATCTGGCTGAGAGCCAGAGTTGCAGGCTCTCAAGGTCTTTCTCCAGATCACCCGTATAAGACAAAGGATGGTCCACCAGAGCCTGCTCTAGCAGATCCGGTGTCACCCGATGGAACGCCTATAACTGCTACCCTGCCGTCTCGTGGCACTGACCATTGGGTTCACAGTGGATGATATTTCAAAGTGAATAGGACAGTGATCAGACCATAAGACCGGCAGAAGTGTTACAGCCATGATAGGTGAGGTGGAGAAGACCTGGTCGAGTGTGTGGCCTTTATCGTGGGTCGGGCCGAAGAGATAAGGGGAAAAGCCCAGGGTAGATGTAATATCCAACAGCTTGGAGGCATCTTGGTCTTGTTGATCATCCATATGGAAATTGAAATCTCCAGCCAGTATACACCGCTCTGATCTTAAAACAAGAACCGACAAAACCTGCTGGAGATCATCAAAAAAAGATCCCACAGGGCCCGGAGGTCTATAAACAACGAGACCCTTCAGCGCTTGCTGGGGCGATAGGGAGATGGTAAAGGCGAGAAAGTCAGCCCCTATGATGGTGTTAGTATGCATGACCGTGCATGGAAGAGATTTTTTCACAACCAGGGCGACTCCTCCCCCTCTTCCCTTATCTCTATCTTGTCGATGGATGATGTAATCAGAGGGAATGGCTGCCGTAATGTCCGGGTGGGAGGACTCATTAAGCCATGTCTCAGTAAGCATCAGACAAGTAGGACTGGTCGTAGAAAGGAGATCAAAAATCTCCTGAGTATGTCGATGCAGTGACCTGGTATTAAGGAGTAGACAGAGATGTTTAATGCTACAATCCTTCGTAGGGCAGGGGGAAGGGAGGTCCCGAATAGGATGCCATTTACAAGCAGGGCACTTATGTTTACCTCTATATCGGCCAGGAAAGACTGAAAGACAGGCCACATCTGCGGCACGCAAGAGGTAGAGCTCCTGGGCGGTGTAGGAAAGCATGACGACCAGAGGTACCTGCCACGCCAAACGCCTCCGGGACGCTGACGGGCGCAGACGGGCAGGACTCTGGCGCGACTCCAGCGCAGGTCCGGCGCGTCCGCAGTACGCGTCCGGTACGCGGAGGAAGGGGAGAGCTTTTTATGGCGCTACTAGAGCGCGAGGGCGGAGAGTCCTACCCCCAAGATGGCGGCCACAAATAGATCCCAGCCCTCGGCGTCAATACTCAGCCGAGGGCGGTCTACAGTCCCAAGCAAGGGAGAGGGAGCAGGGCGAAGCGCTTACAAGCGCTGGGAAGTCTAAGACAGGCAGCGCTAGGCTCAAGCACGCTTATAACACAAGCGCGAGCGCAACCTGTACAAACAAAGAATTAAATTGACCAGCATGAAAGTCAACACACAAGGTTTAAAAATGCCAAAGAATAGTGGTGAGACCTCCCGGCTTCCGCCTCAGGAGGGAAAAGGTAGGTAGCAGTTGGTAATCACTTGCAAGATGTTCAGGTTCCCTTTTATGGCGCTACTAGAGCACGAGGGCGGAGAGTCCTACCCCCAAGATGGCGGCCGCAAATAGATCCCAGCCCTCGGCGTCAATACTCAGCCGAGGGCGGTCTACAGTCCCAAGCAAGGGAGAGGGTCATAGAACTTACTTTTCTCCAGCAATTGGTTCACGCCATGGTAGGGCCAAAGGAGGCTTGTGCACCTATGTTTCTAACATACTAGGATGCACAAAAATGGAAGTAGTCGCTAACAATATGTATTATCACATTATTCGGATTGCAGTTGATAAAGTGAAGGTTTTAGTCTTGATAAATTTTTATAAGGACATCGAAGGAATAGACGTTGACAATGTTTTTAGAACCCTAGAAAATGATGTTAAAACTGTGATGGATGGGAGTCAAGGAAGCCTGTGTTATATAGGCTGGAGATTTTAATTGCTCCCTATGTACTAAAGGAGAGAAAGGGACCTGTGGAGGTAATCTTGACAAAGACATTATGTTTAGTCACTTTGACCATACTAAGTGCGGGGACCACTTAATTGAAATAATATTTGTGAATGACTTGGGTTTTGTGAATGGTCTGATTAGTCCTGAGGCCCCCTTTCTCCCTACTTTTAATGGAAGGGGCAAATACAGTAATCAATCATATTTTCATGACTGCCAGACATGGTAATATGATACAGGACTTTGCCATTCTCGATCTTTCACTTAGTGACCATTTTCCCTTAAGTTTAACCCAGAGAGTGAAAATAATGAAATCCGTGGTAAGGTCAAGCAGAAAACAATAGTTGACAACATCTCTATGGGAAGAAAAAATGGTTATTCCTTAAAGTGGACTAAAATTGCGCCAGAAGATTTTCTGCAAAAACTGCTAGAGGGAATGTTGCCGCAATTGTATGCATGTACAGATGAAAACACCACAGACTCTGATGTAATTAAGAACTTCCTGGTGATTGCCGAACAAATCAGAAAGTTGCTATGGGTTCATACTAAAGGTAGATGTAGGGTTGAAAAGGGGTGGTTTGATTCCGCATGTACAAAGGCGTATTCAAACTTAAAGCAAGCACTACATGCCTCTGTAAAGGATAGAGGTCTAATTAGAGAATGTAGGAACATCTATAAGCAAACTCTTAAAAGCAGGAAAAATGCCCTCAAAATAGAGGCCTGGGAGGCCTTGTGCGCGGCCTCACTGAGCAAAGATCCCACATTATTTTGGAAAATTGTAAATGCACCTCTCTTAAATTATAATAAAACAGACTCGCTAGAGGTGGCAATATCGGAAAGAGAGTGGGTTGAATACTTTATAGGACTGTACTCTGATGAACACGACAATAAGGATGGTGCGACTGAGAACATCCAGATGGAAGCCTCCATTTACCCCTGTAGCGTTTTATCCCCAGAAATTACTGTAGCAGAGGTCCATGATTGTATTAATGCATCCTTGGGTGGGAAGGCACCGGGTCCCGATGGGGTCCCGGTCGACCTGTACAAAAACAATAGGGAACTATGGGACCTGATTCTTGCACGCCTTTTTAATGCAACTCTACATAAAGGCTTACTTCCTTTGTGGTGCCAATCTCTGATAGTACCAATTTTTAAAAAGGGCGATCGAGACAGCTGTAAGTGCTATCGCCCAATATCACTATTGGACTCCACTGTCAAGTTCCTAGGAAGAGTAATTTTAAACAGACTCCAAATATGGGCTGACGAGAATAAAATTATAAGAGATTTACAGTATGGCTTCAGGAAAGGGCTAAGGACAGTTGAGAAATGCCTGAACCTGCATATTTTAACTGAAAAGTATACCAAAGCCAAGGAGGGTTGAATATTTCTAACATTTGTAGATCTTACCTCTGCATTCGACTGTGTCTCCCACAGTAAACTTTGGCTGGGTATGGGCAACATGGGTGTAGATTGCTCTATCATAATCTTTCTTCGGGAACTTAATGCTGGAGCATCTGCAAAAGTTACATTTGGGAAAAATGGAGAATGCACCAAATCTTTTGGAATTCAGAGAGGGGTACGCAGAGGCTGCGTCCTAGCTCCATTTCTTTTCACACTCTATATTAACGATGTGGAGCGCACACTACTGACTGAGTGCACCTCCCAATGGCAGGTGAAAGGCCAATATCAACCCTGCTATATGCCGATGACGCCGTTCTCATGGCCAGAACACCACAGGCTATGCAGAGATTGGTTACCTCATTCTGTGATTTCATGACAAAGTTAGATTTGCGTATTAATTGTTCCAAGACCTTCACTATGTCTTGTGGATCGGGATCTAAAAATAGGAGTAGGGCACTTTATATTGACTCTATCCCTGTTGATGTTACCCCAACATTTTGTTACCTAGGAGTTTTAATTGATTGCAAGGGCCCATGGAATACCACTATCAGCACTAGGAGACTGCTGTTCTGTAAATCAATTATCGCCTAAAGAATTTTAGCCGTAAAATTGGGAAGAGACCAATCAAGGAAATGCTAACCATATATAAAGCTACTTGTGTAGCGATTGTAACATATGGCGCAGGGTTATGGGGACATGCCAATGTGAGCTCACTACAGGTCATTGAAAATCTCTTTTTGAAATACCTTCTAGCAGTCCCACAGAGTGTTTCAACATATCTTTGTCATGTAGAATTAGGGGAGCCCTACTTGGAAGATACTATAAAAACGGCTCCAATTCTACTATGGCACAGAATATGGACAGCTGACAAATGTAAATTAAATGGCACAATAATGACCAATGCGGTTGACCTAACGAAAAGCGATAAAATTAGAGGGCTGTGTTATGTGAGGAAATTCCTCACTGCATTGGGTATGGGGCATTATTTCACAGAACCATCTTCCTTATGTAACATTTGTAGAAAATCTTTAAAAGAAAAGTGTATGACGTATCTGCACGAGAATAGAACTATGATTGAAATGAAGAAAATAACTGTAGTAGCCCACAAACAAATGGTGTCTTCTAGGAATGTACAACCTTATTTGAGCTTACAAATGAAAGGTTTTTATTAATACGTTTTAGATTGAATTTGCTGTTTCAGCTACTTAGTTTCCCAGTAATGAATGATTGGTCCAAAACTTTGATAAAATGTCCCTGTGATGAACTGTCAGTACAAACGGATATACATATACTATTCTTTTGTAAATTTTATTCTGTACCTAGACAAACGTGGGTTATACCACTTCTGAAGACCATGGGAATTAATCACTGTCGCCCTGCTTTTTTAGCCATACAGAAGCTCGATAGTATTTTAAGTGTCGTATTTATTTCCTCATTCCTTAAAAATGTTTTTAAATCACAAAAATCAATTGTAATCTGAACTGTGTGGAAACAACTTTTGTGTACTGTAATCAATTTTATTGTAAGAATCTTTTTCTTCTTTTATTGTACTTTTATGGTTATTCTGTTTTAATAACTGAATAAAGTTTTGAAATTGAATTGAATTGAAGAAGAGTTACACAGAGTACTCCAGCAATATTGGAACAAAACCAAGACAGTCCCAAAATATCATCTTCCCCACCATGCAGTCCTTGGCATCTTTCAAAAGGGGCCCTCTCTGGAGGTACATCCTTGGCGCCTTAATGGATTATTACCTTCTCTGAGACGCGTGGGCAGTTCAGTTTCCAATTCTGCATTTTTGTCACTGGATCCGAATGTGAAGCGTGAAGAGAACGAAATATCGACATGACACCAGTTCCTGAGTCTCTCATTCTAACAGAAAGATACATATCTCAGCGAGAGAGCTCAAACTTCAAAGCACTTGAGGGCACAGAACAAATTGCACTAACTGGCTGCAGAAGGGTGCGCACTTGTGATAGTGTTTAAAAAAGGAATTCACCTGCGCACGGAGAACTCTGGGCCTGATTCGCAAAGGTAAACTTACAGTTTTGTGTAAGTTTAGTCAGTCAAGCTTTATTTCGATATAAATATCATAAAAGCATTACAAAAAGGTTTCAAGGTGGAATATAGTCCATCACGTCATAATGGATAATTCTCCTTGTTCAATAAAAATTACAGCTTGTTGCAATATTTAAAAAAATCATTTTGATTATAAACAGATTAAAACAATAAAAAGCAATTACATTTGAAATATAAAAATATTCATTATCTGGATCAAGGTATAGCATTACGGACTTCAGTTGTGCAATGTTCATACTCTAAAACACTATATCAATTTTAGGAAGCCCTTTGTATAGCCTTAAGCCTGATTAACCAGGCTTGTCCCAAAAACTTGACAACACCACAAACATATAAGGTTCTCGGGTCTGTTCTTAGTATGCGTAGGGCAACTCGATGTTCGGGAGTGCCTAGTTGCTTACAGATTAGCACAAGCCAGCAGGACCTAGCACTAGCATAAGCAGGGCAAGCAAACATGAGATGTGCAATACTCTCTTTAGAGTTTCCGCAGGATGGGCATTCTGCGGCGGTGTGATTGAAGGGGCGCCACTTCACAGTGAATTCGGAGACTGGAATTGTGCCAAATCTGAATTGGGTGTATAGAGCCCTATCCCTCGGGTCAGGATCCCATCCAGATATTATTTGAGGGCTCTAGATGGTTTATGTTTAAGGAACTCCTCCGTAAGCCTTCCTAAATTTGGGTTGCTGATATCTCTGGCGTCTATCCAATCCCTGTAAATGCATTTCAGCTTTACTTTGCTCGGCAGGCTTTGGGAATCCCATGACTCTTTGAGACCCAGGGTTATCAAAAAAGCCTTGACATTTGAGATCCATTTTATCTTCTTGCCACTGTCCAATCCCATTACTTCGGTAAAGGCTTCGGCATAGTTGGTAAGTTCAGGAGTATGCCTGAGGCGTGCCCAATACAGCAGGGAGCGAAGTTTGGCCAGATCTTTGATGTGGCACCTACCCAGATCGTATAACAAGGGGGTTAAAGTTGTACCCTGTGGTAACATAATGAGTTTCCTAAAGAACTTGTTTTCTGATCTGCCAATCTCATCGAGATTATCAAAACCCCAAAGTTCGGCACCATAGAGGGCCAAACTGACTGCCTTGGCTCCAAACACAATGAGTGCTGGGGCAATGGGTCTGCTTTATGACGAGCGGTGTTCTTTGCTCAATGCCCCAGCCACACATTTATGGTTCAAGAGCATTTTATCCAGATGGAATTTCCAATGCACTTTATCTGAAAAGCATATCCCAAGGTAGTCGAAGGTCGTGACTCTCTCGAGACAGGTTCCATCTAAAGTGATGTTATTCTTGAAGGATTTATGAGGATTAAGAGTCATTAATTTTGTTTTAGATGTATTTATGACTAGTTCCCAAGTATTACAGAAAAATTGGAACCTATTCAGGAGCTTCTGGAGGCCTACCGGTGTCTTTGAGATCAGCAGTGTGTTGTCAGCAAACAGAAGAGTTGGTACCTTATTACCTGCCAGGGTCGGGGCATCTGCTGCTACTTCTTGCAGAAATCTAACCACCCCATTCACATATAACAAGAATAGGGTGGGTGCCAACACTAAACCCTGGTGTACTCCCCTGTTACTGGGATCTTGTCAGTAAGCAGTCCCTGGGACCCCCATCTTATCTGCGCATAATTGCCCTCGTGTAGCCTTACAAGGAGGTTAAGGATCATTGGAGGGATACCCATGCCTTTCAATGTTTGCCATAGCTTATCCCTGGGGACCACGTCGAAGGCAGTCTTCAGATTGATAAAGGCGACATAGAGACTGCCATTACCAAGTGCCACCACCTTCCAATTGATCAGGAGAAGCCTAAAGACCTGGTCCACCGTTTGCATCTATAAGGCTGATTGGCCTGTAGTTGGAAGGGTCCTCTCTAGCCCCCTTTTTGTGAATTGTGACTAACTCAGCTCCCTTCCATGAGTCTGGGACTGGGCATCCTCCAGAGATGGAATTAATAAGAAAGAGAACATACTAGGCTCAATTGTCACTGTCAGCGAGGAACAGATCCCCGGCAAGTCCATCAGGACCTGGGGCTTTGACGGACACTATCTTTCTTATGGCTGACTCGAATTCTTTTAATGTAAATGGGTCGCCGTCGCCCTCTTCAAGAGTTAATGAAAGTTGAGCGGGTTGGGCTTCCGCATTTGGACTAGTAGTATCAGAATATAAATTACGAAAATGGTTATGCCAGGCCTGGGATTTTATGTGATTAGGGATTTGTTCTGACTCACCCTAGTTTGCCTGTCTGACCAATGACCAAAAAAGATTAGTGTCCCTTGCTAGGCTGGTGTTTTTAAGGTCATCCCTTCGGCTTTCGTCTCAGTCTAACTTTGCTTGGTGCTGCTCCTCTCTATATTCCTGTCTTACAACTTTAATAGCTGGGCTATTCTTGCTCTAATCGCAATTACTAAAGCCTTCCGTTTAAGTCTGCACTCCTTTGTGTACCATGTTTGGCCTCTTCTAGTTTGTACAACAAATTTAGTGGGCCTTTTTGGTGTTTGAAAATGAATACAGATTTGTTTGATGGTACGTAAATGTATGCTAAGAGCGTGAGTTGGTTGCTGCACTGCCCGGATCTCATTTAATGGTCAATCGTTGGCTTCTAGAGATGAGGATCTCCTTATCATCCCTGTCTGATGTTTTTCGCTAGATCTTTCTAAAGGTGAGGCTAATGGGAATTGCCTAATCTGTATTGATGATGAATCAGGGGGCAAGTGCGAAACTCAAGCGAAACAAGATTTTCTGCCAAGATGGTACTTGTCAGGGTGAGCTCAATGTGGTCTTGTGTTTGTGTGCGTGCCGTATATCTCCTAGCCCTGACAATATCCTCCCAAATGAGTAAACAACATCCCCTGACATGATGAATCCAGTGTATTGACTTATTTAATAATGACTCCTCATTTTCTTGACCAGCTGCAATATCTAGTTTGGGGACATTGACCATGTAAACTTTTTTCCCTTCTAAATGGAAAGTTGGCGGCGGATGATTCCCTTTCGTGAGTGTTGGTGACCGTTAGATGTGTTAATGCTGGTATGTTTTTAGTTACAGTTCGAGAAACAAAGGTTTGCTGTGGAACTGAATTCTGGAAGTGCGGATTTAAGGGCCTATACTGTCTGCTATATGAGGGAGAAGGAGCTATGTCATTCTTTGTAGATAGAGATACAATTGGTCGGCCGCCTGTTTGGTTTCTTTCGGCCTGAGCAGAAATAAGAGATCGCTGTGACCGTGAACACTCTTCTACCGTAGAGCATGGAGGCTGCTTGAGGGAGATGTTACTGGGGGTCAAGGTTTTAAACGTATCGACTAGTTTGTTGATCGTAGCTCTCAAAGTCAGTCAGTCAGTCAAAAGTACTTTATTCGGTTCATATCAAAAACCATAAAAGTATACACACATCAGAAATCAAGATAATAGTACATTGTTAAAAACAAACGGGACATTATAAATATTATTATAAAAAACCCTTAAAAATGTACTATTTACAACTAGGCCAAATCCTTTTTTCCCTAGTCTCATAGCTATTGTTAAAAAGCATGCCACATTAAAAATTTCCAAAGTATTTGTCAGCAACTGGAGATACATAAGGGCTGGTTTAACTTGTCTGAACCCTTTGTATTTGATCAGTGGTATAATTAACTTTTTCCGTATCTCCACAAAGTATTTACAGAAAAACATAAAATGTGCAGTGTCCATTATAGAGAACCCGTCACAAGGACAAATGTCTAGATCTTTCGTTTTAGTCCAACTTGGTCGTTTAGTAAGGAGCAGATGGATTTTATTCAACCTGAACCTGGTCAAAAGAAAACAATGATTAGGGTTATTGACTATTTTCAGGTATAATTCAGTGTCATTGGAATTGATTAAGAGCTGATGAGCCCTCACGGTCACCTTACTCAGTTCCGTTTCCTCCCTTACAAAACTCTTATTCAGCATAAAGGTGTCTTTGGTCCATTTCACGTCTCCCTTGACCAGGTTTTCGGGCTGAGAAAACAGTTCTGGGCGACCTAATAAATCGGCTAATGCTTTGACATATTTCAACCATGGAATGGATAAACTGTGGTCCAGAATCAAGCAATCTCTCAAAATCTCATGATTTAAAACCAATTCCGGGTTTATCCATGTTGTTATCCATTTTAAGAGGGGTTCCACAGCTATACGATCTTCCAAATAACCAACCCCAAGTTCCTGATGGACAATATAACCAGGGGTTGATTGGGTCACTGATAGGATATTTTTCAGAAACTTATCCTCAGCAATCTGTAGGCGTTTTACACTTTTAAATCCCCATAGGTCCGCTCCGTACATGGCTATGGAAACACATTTTGCATCATAAACTTTCAAGACGGCTTCCAGTGGTTTCACCCCTAATTTACGAGAGAAATCTAAAACGGCCGAAATTGATCTTATGAAGACATTACGTTTAACGGCCATTTGGGGCAACCAAGTGGAGCTATCATCAAAGATAACCCCCAAGTATGGAAAACTCGTGACTCTGGATAGCCTATTACCCTCACAATACAAAGTTTTCAGTTTTTTACCTTTACTCCCCACCGACATTACATGAGATTTAGAATAATTGACGCTAAGGTCTAATGCATTCATAAAATTATAACATTAATTTAAAAGACATTGGAGGCCTACTGTTGTACATGCTAAAAGAGCAGCGTCATCTGCATAAAGCAGAGCGGGTATCATAAATGTACCCGCCCTTGGTATATCCCTGCTTGCCGCCCCCAAGACTGTCCCCAAATCATTAATATATAAAGTAAAAAGCAAAGGGGCTAAAATATAGCCTTGCCTGACCCCATTCACAATCCTATTCTTTGCGGTACAGTTGCCTTCATAATCATAATCATATCTAACTGTGGCCGTAAGATCCCTTTGTAGGTCAGCTAGAAAGTACACAATGTTTTCATCTATACCAAGCTTCAATAGAAAATCCCACAATTTGGACCTGTTCACTCGGTCAAAGGCCGAGGACAGGTCCATAAAAGCTAGGTATAGAATACCTTTTTTAGCAATAGTATATTTGCCAATTATCAATTGGAGGTTAAGACTTTGATCTATTGTACCCCTCCCTTTTCTAAATCCAAATTGTAGGGGTGAAAGGGTATTTGTGTCTTCCAGTTTCTCTGTTATTCTGCTCAGAATAACTCGACCAAGGACTTTTACCGTGGAATCAATTAGAGAGATCGGTCGATAATTAACAGGATCTCCCCTGTTACCTTTTTCAAAAATGAGAACAATGACTGATTCTGATCATGTAGGAGGGATATCAGACTTACTGATACGATTAAAAGCATTTGCTAAAATATTAGACCATGTCTCGATGTCTGACTTAAAGAGGTCAGCCGGAACACCGTCGGGGCCAGGGGCCTTATTGCTAGCATTTTCCGGATGGCTTCAGCTACCTCTATTTCTGTGACTGACAGAATATATGTGTGTGAGGCAGGGGTGCACTTAACCTCACAGCCTGCAGCCCCCCCTTCATACACTGTTTTAAAATGAGTGAGCCATTGTTGTTCTTGAATACCACAATCAAGTGGATTGTTACAAGGATAATTAAAATATGGCTTATTAACGACTTTCCAAAATGTAGCGCTATTTTTTAAGACATTAATTGAAGTTAACTCCTCCCAGGCCGCCTCTCTAATTTCATGTTTCCTGGTTTCCACTGCTCTTTTGTATGATCGCCTTAAGGAAGCTACGAGTGACCTGTCGATTGGATTGCTTTTCAGGGAAGTCTTAAGTTTTTGATTGGCAACTGTTCAATTATGGTCAAACCAACCAACTGACGATGTTATTTGAGTACAGATTTGTAAAAAGGCATCAAGGACCTCTATATCCCCCACTTCATGGTTCATACATTTTTCCATATCTATCCCTCTGGTTTTAAAAAGATTATCTATAAAATCCCGCTGAACCACCCTTTCCCATATGATCCTACGTCCCTGATCTGTTGGTCGGATATCATGCTTATCCACCCTTTTATGTTGATTCTCCGATTTTTTAAGCGGGTTCGTAATGATCAGGGTCACTGGGTTGTGGTCACTATAATGTGACCTGGATACAGAGTATTCCCAGATAGAGTTCCCCAGGGTAAGACTTATAAAAATGTAATCAATGGTTGAGCGACTGATGTTATTCTCAAAGGTTGGGATCGCCACTTCCTCCCTTTGTGGTAACATCAGCCCATTACTCGCCAGGATATTCTCAAGGATCGCTCCTTGGGCAGTATGTTCAAAATGTATCTCACCCTGATTTATTGGGCCTAATTTATCAAATAAGAGGCACATATCCGGGAACCCATGGATATTAAAGTCTCCTAATACAATTACCAAATAGTGGTTATTTAGAACCTCAGTTTTCCTGGACAGAAAGAGTTCCAGGGTTGACAAATGTTCAGTAGGAGTTACTCTATCATAAGAGTTATAGAAATTGACAATTAAGACATTACACTCCCCGTTACAAACAATGTGAACTGCTAAACAATATGGTGAACCTGTGTCTATCTGCGTGTGAATCCCCGGGATAGATGCCGAAATTAAGGTAACTAAACCCCCCTTGGCTCTACCCATGGCAGATGAAATGGCTGGGAGGTAATAAGACGAGTAACCATCTATGGTTAGGGTATTCGTAGTGTCCCAAGTTTCTTGTAACCCGATAATATCAAAGGTCATTAAGAATTCTCTCCAAATTGGGTCATCTACTTTATTTTTTATGCTCGCACGTTTTCATGACGTAAACTTTAGGATTGCATTTCTAGATGGGGTATCTTGTTTATTTAACTGATTATTAATACTAATCATAGTTGAATCCTCATTTCCTGTGGCCCCAGTAATCAATGCAGACTCCCTAGACCTAGCCTCTGGGTTCATACTTTCCTGGTTTGTCATAACATTTTCTAAGTAGAGGTTTTCGCGGCCCATTCCTGATAGATTGTTACCCTTTTGTCAGTCAACCCACCCTAAATCTGACATCCCTTCAAAACGATTGAAGGTTGGGACATTATAAAAATTTCCCAATTGTTGGGTGCGAAAGGGAGTATGTTGTGGATAACCTCCAGCCCAAAACTCTCTATTTGACCAATTCCTCCCCTGGTGTTGAAGAAAAGAGCTCCCCAATTTTGACAACTGAGGATAGAAGTGACCAAGATCCAAGGAAACTACCCCTCCGTCAATGTTCTGGTTCGGGAAGCTGCCAATAAACTTGGGGGTTTCTAAAGTTTACTATGATGCAGTCTCCGTCTATGTTCTTGTGGTTAGGGCCTATCCAGCTAGCTCTTCTAACACTAATGATCTTTCCATCTAGGTATGGTCTAAGGGGCTGGTTTATCGATAACCAGAACATCACCTTATGTTTGAGTTCATAAAAAGTTTCCACTCTATCATGTTGCCACTCTGGGACCCTGGCCAAAACAATCAGGAATGGGTGGGATTCGCGTGAAAGTTCAACTCTATGTTTGTGCCTCCGCCCAGTCGGTTGTGCCATTTTTGCCTGATCCAACATGATATCATTGTTCTTCAAATCTTTATTGGTACTATTCATTACAGCTACACTACCTTTGATTGGTTTTTTGCCTTGTTGGGGGGTTTTAAGGGTGTTGATGATCTCATTTGGTTTGGCAGGGGCATGGTCTTTATTTTTCACCTTCTCAATCGGTTTTAATTTGGACACAGTTTTGGGATTTTTCCCCACAGGTACTTTTGGAATATCTATAAACGGGGGAGAATGTTTTTCAGCAGTCAGTTTCTTTAGCTCAGCTGTATTTGCCTTAGTAAGGTCATAGAGGGAATCTAACTGGCTACCTATCCTTTTCAAGCGCTCCACTAATGGAAGAATTAAGGACTTAGTCAGATGTAGTACTTTGTCCAAAGATAGACCCATGTCTCCCCCATCATTATTGTCGTGTTCCATTGTTTCGGAGTATGAAATATCTTCTATGTGGGCAAACGGTCCCTCTTATGTTGTGATGTTAATGATATCCTTGTCATTACCAGTACTTGGCCTGACCTTATGGGCCAGAGGGGATATCTTAGGTCTCTTTGTGGGACCCCCTTTTTGTCGAGCTCCACCATGTTTACGCTTAGCGGCGGAGATCGGCGTACTTTCTAGTGATTTTTGGGCTAGTTGTGAAGGTTTATTCAATTCAATACTCTTTCTACCCCCCTATTCTAGATTTGGATAGGCCATAAAGGAGGCTAGACTGGTGTCTATTCCACTAATGTCTAAGGTGATTGTGTCCTCCTTTGTGGTCTGATTCTGAGTTTGGGGTTGGGGTTGGGCCTGGGTCAGGACAGGGATGGGGGACTTTGCTAGGGCAATTTTGCCAAGTGAGGACCTTTGTTGTAGCACGGGGTCTTGTGACAGTCGGGGAATTGTTAAGTCGATCTCCACACCACTTGGAGTCAAGCTAGCCGGGCTGATGAGAGGTGTTACCTCGAAACCGGTCCGGTCCTCGGATGCTTGATTCCGTTCTGGGAAGGACATGGCTTTTGTAGTTCGGACTGGACTGTTCCCATGGGGCAACAGGGTCAGAGCTGATTTGCATATTGCCATTGTCTAACCCAGGGTGGTGTGGAGTGCAAAAAAACGATGGATTTGGGCCCAGATCTTTTGACTGGGGGAGTGTGTGACATTGATCCACATTCAGTCCATCACTTGTTGTTTTTGCAATTGCCGCCCTAAGTGCGCTGGGGATGCCCAGACGTGGGTCCCAGGCACTCCACACCACTTGGAGTCAAGCTAGCCGGGCTGATGAGAGGTGTTACCTCGAAACCGGTCCGGTCCTCGGATGCTTGATTCCGTTCTGGGAAGGACATGGCTTTTGTAGTTCGGACTGGACTGTTCCCATGGGGCAACAGGGTCAGAGCTGATTTGCATATTGCCATTGTCTAACCCAGAGTGGTGTGGAGTGCAAAAAAACGATGGATTTGGGCCCAGATCTTTTGACTGGGGGAGTGTGTGACATTGATCCACATTCAGTCCATCACTTGTTGTTTTTGCAATTGCCGCCCTAAGTGCGCTGGGGATGCCCAGACGTGGGTCCCAGGCACTCCACACCACTTGGAGTCAAGCTAGCCGGGCTGATGAGAGGTGTTACCTCGAAACCGGTCCGGTCCTCGGATGCTTGATTCCGTTCTGGGAAGGACATGGCTTTTGTAGTTCGGACTGGACTGTTCCCATGGGGCAACAGGGTCAGAGCTGATTTGCATATTGCCATTGTCTAACCCAGGGTGGTGTGGAGTGCAAAAAAACGATGGATTTGGGCCCAGATCTTTTGACTGGGGGAGTGTGTGACATTGATCCACATTCAGTCCATCACTTGTTGTTTCTGCAATTGCCGCCCTAAGTGCGCTGGGGATGCCCAGACGTGGGTCCCAGGCACTCCACACCACTTGGAGTCAAGCTAGCCGGGCTGATGAGAGGTGTTACCTCGAAACCGGTCCGGTCCTCGGATGCTTGATTCCGTTCTGGGAAGGACATGGCTTTTGTAGTTCGGACTGGACTGTTCCCATGGGGCAACAGGGTCAGAGCTGATTTGCATATTGCCATTGTCTAACCCAGGGTGGTGTGGAGTGCAAAAAAACGATGGATTTGGGCCCAGATCTTTTGACTGGGGGAGTGTGTGACATTGATCCACATTCAGTCCATCACTTGTTGTTTTTGCAATTGCCGCCCTAAGTGCGCTGGGGATGCCCAGACGTGGGTCCCAGGCACTCCACACCACTTGGAGTCAAGCTAGCCGGGCTGATGAGAGGTGTTACCTCGAAACCGGTCCGGTACTCGGATGCTTGATTCCGTTCTGGGAAGGACATGGCTTTTGTAGTTCGGACTGGACTGTTCCCATGGGGCAACAGGGTCAGAGCTGATTTGCATATTGCCATTGTCTAACCCAGGGTGGTGTGGAGTGCAAAAAAACGATGGATTTGGGCCCAGATCTTTTGACTGGGGGAGTGTGTGACATTGATCCACATTCAGTCCATCACTTGTTGTTTTTGCAATTGCCGCCCTAAGTGCGCTGGGGATGCCCAGACGTGGGTCCCAGGCACTCCACACCACTTGGAGTCAAGCTAGCCGGGCTGATGAGAGGTGTTACCTCGAAACCGGTCCGGTCCTCGGATGCTTGATTCCATTCTGGGAAGGACATGGCTTTTGTAGTTCGGACTGGACTGTTCCCATGGGGCAACAGGGTCAGAGCTGATTTGCATATTGCCATTGTCTAACCCAGGGTGGTGTGGAGTGCAAACAAACGATGGATTTGGGCCCAGATCTTTTGACTGGGGGAGTGTGTGACATTGATCCACATTCAGTCCATCACTTGTTGTTTTTGCAATTGCCGCCCTAAGTGCGCTGGGGATGCCCAGACGTGGGTCCCAGGCACTCCACACCACTTGGAGTCAAGCTAGCCGGGCTGATGAGAGGTGTTACCTCGAAACCGGTCCGGTCCTCGGATGCTTGATTCCGTTCTGGGAAGGACATGGCTTTTGTAGTTCGGACTGGACTGTTCCCATGGGGCAACAGGGTCAGAGCTGATTTGCATATTGCCATTGTCTAACCCAGGGTGGTGTGGAGTGCAAAAAAACGATGGATTTGGGCCCAGATCTTTTGACTGGGGGAGTGTGTGACATTGATCCACATTCAGTCCATCACTTGTTGTTTTTGCAATTGCCGCTCTAAGTGCGCTGGGGATGCCCAGACGTGGGTCCCAGGCACTCCACACCACTTGGAGTCAAGCTAGCCGGGCTGATGAGAGGTGTTACCTCGAAACCGGTCCGGTCCTCGGATGCTTGATTCCGTTCTGGGAAGGACATGGCTTTTGTAGTTCGGACTGGACTGTTCCCATGGGGCAACAGGGTCAGAGCTGATTTGCATATTGCCATTGTCTAACCCAGGGTGGTGTGGAGTGCAAAAAAACGATGGATTTGGGCCCAGATCTTTTGACTGGGGGAGTGTGTGACATTGATCCACATTCAGTCAATCACTTGTTGTTTTTGCAATTGCCGCCCTAAGTGCGCTGGGGATGCCCAGACGTGGGTCCCAGGCACTCCACACCACTTGGAGTCAAGCTAGCCGGGCTGATGAGAGGTGTTACCTCGAAACCGGTCCGGTCCTCGGATGCTTGATTCCGTTCTGGGAAGGACATGGCTTTTGTAGTTCGGACTGGACTGTTCCCATGGGGCAACAGGGTCAGAGCTGATTTGCATATTGCCATTGTCTAACCCAGGGTGGTGTGGAGTGCAAAAAAACGATAGATTTGGGCCCAGATCTTTTGACTGGGGGAGTGTGTGACATTGATCCACATTCAGTCCATCACTTGTTGTTTTTGCAATTGCCGCCTTAAGTGCGCTGGGGATGCCCAGAACTGGGTCCCAGGCACTCCACACCACTTGGAGTCAAGCTAGCCGGGCTGATGAGAGGTGTTACCTCGAAACCGGTCCGGTCCTCGGATGCTTGATTCCGTTCTTGGAAGGACATGGCTTTTGTAGTTCGGACTGGACTGTTCCCATGGGGCAACAGGGTCAGAGCTGATTTGCATATTGCCATTGTCTAACCCAGGGTGGTGTGGAGTGCAAAAAAACGATGGATTTGGGCCCGGATCTTTTGACTGGGGGAGTGTGTGACATTGATCCACATTCAGTCCATCACTTGTTGTTTTTGCAATTGCCGCCCTAAGTGCGCTGGGGATGCCCAGACGTGGGTCCCAGGCACTCCACACCACTTGGAGTCAAGCTAGCCGGGCTGATGAGAGGTGTTACCTCGAAACCGGTCCGGTCCTCGGATGCTTGATTCCGTTCTGGGAAGGACATGGCTTTTGTAGTTCGGACTGGACTGTTCCCATGGGGCAACAGGGTCAGAGCTGATTTGCATATTGCCATTGTCTAACCCAGGGTGGTGTGGAGTGCAAAAAAACGATGGATTTGGGCCCATATCTTTTGACTGGGGGAGTGTGTGACATTGATCCACATTCAGTCCATCACTTGTTGTTTTTGCAATTGCCGCCCTAAGTGCGCTGGGGATGCCCAGACGTGGGTCCCAGGCACTCCACATCACTTGGAGTCAAGCTAGCCGGGCTGATGAGAGGTGTTACCTCGAAACCGGTCCGGTCCTCGGATGCTTGATTCCGTTCTGGGAAGGACATGGCTTTTGTAGTTCGGACTGGACTGTTCCCATGGGGCAACAGGGTCAGAGCTGATTTGCATATTGCCATTGTCTAACCCAGGGTGGTGTGGAGTGCAAAAAAACGATGGATTTGGGCCCAGATCTTTTGACTGGGGGAGTGTGTGACATTAATCCACATTCAGTCCATCACTTGTTGTTTTTACCCTTTTGTCAGTCAACCCACCCTAAATCTGACATCCCTTCAAAACGATTGAAGGTTGGGACATTATAAAAATTTCCCAATTGTTGGGTGCGAAAGGGAGTATGTTGTGGATAACCTCCAGCCCAAAACTCTCTATTTGACCAATTCCTCCCCTGGGGTTGAAGAAAAGAGCTCCCCAATTTTGACAACTGAGGATAGAAGTGACCAAGATCCAAGGAAACTACCCCTCAGTCAATGTTCTGGTTCGGGAAGCTGCCAATAAACTTGGGGGTTTCTAAAGTTTACTATGATGCAGTCTACGTCTATGTTCTTGTGGTTAGGGCCTATCCAGCTAGCTCTTCTAACACTAATGATCTTTCCATCTAGGTATGGTCTAAGGGGCTGGTTTATCGATAACCAGAACATCACCTTATGTTTGAGTTCATAAAAAGTTTCCACTCTATCATGTTGCCACTCTGGGACCCTGGCCAAAACAATCAGGAATGGGTGGGATTCGCGTGAAAGTTCAACTCTATGTTTGTGCCTCCGCCCAGTCGGTTGTGCCATTTTTGCCTGATCCAACATGATATCATTGTTCTTCAAATCTTTATTGGTACTATTCATTACAGCTACACTACCTTTGATTGGTTTTTTGCCTTGTTGGGGGGTTTTAAGGGTGTTGATGATCTCATTTGGTTTGGCAGGGGCATGGTCTTTATTTTTCACCTTCTCAATCGGTTTTAATTTGGACACAGTTTTGGGATTTTTCCCCACAGGTACTTTTGGAATATCTATAACCGGGGGAGAATGTTTTTCAGCAGTCAGTTTCTTTAGCTCAGCTGTATTTGCCTTAGTAAGGTCATAGAGGGAATCTAACTGGCTACCTATCCTTTTCAAGCGCTCCACTAATGGAAGAATTAAGGACTTAGTCAGATGTTGTACTTTGTCCAAAGATAGACCCATGTCTCCCCCATCATTATTGTCGTGTTCCATTGTTTCGGAGTATGAAATATCTTCTATGTGGGCAAACGGTCCCTCTTATGTTGTGATGTTAATGATATCCTTGTCATTACCAGTACTTGGCCTGACCTTATGGGCCAGAGGGGATATCTTAGGTCTCTTTGTGCGACCCCCTTTTTGTCGAGCTCCACCATGTTTACGCTTAGCGGCGGAGATCGGCGTACTTTCTAGTGATTTTTGGGCTAGTTGTGAAGGTTTATTCAATTCAATACTCTTTCTACCCCCCTATTCTAGATTTGGATAGGCCATAAACGAGGCTAGACTGGTGTCTATTCCACTAATGTCTAAGGTGATTGTGTCCTCCTTTGTGGTCTGATTCTGAGTTTGGGTTTGGGGTTGGGCCTGGGTCAGGACAGGGATGGGGGACTTTGCTAGGGCAATTTTGCCAAGTGAGGACCTTTGTTGTAGCACGGGGTCTTGTGACAGTCGGGGAATTGTTAAGTCGATCTCTTTCTCTAAAGCAGAAGCTGCCAGTGTGATGTAGGCATTTATGGGTCCGATTATTCCCCCTCCATCGCCCCTATTACTAGCTTTAGTAGATTTGGTTCTAACAGAAGCCATAGTCTTTGACTGATATAATGATGATTATACCAGAAAATAACAGTTATTAATAACATATGACCAAACGGTCACTACCCACACAACAAGCAAACCACTCAACTCCTGTATAGGTAAAGACCATGTAAGAAAATTAAGAGGGATTGCTCAGTCCAGTCTCTTCAGGCCTCTGAGGGCCTAAGAGGTCATATGTTGGTCGCGAGGCGAGGATGTGTCTACTTTTATGCGCCCCCTGGTGCGTTAGCGTCCTTTCGCGGCTTCCGGCCGCTTGGAATCCTAGGGATTGTAGTCCCACAGCGCCCGTGCATCACACAGCGGCCGCACCAGAGATCGTGGCGGTGCAGCAGCGGGTGTCGGGGGCACAGAGAGAACGCGGCTGCCAGGTAGGGATTCTGCCAGGGATTGGTTTGCTCCTCAGAAAAGGCACCTCGCTCAGCAGAGGATGTGTCTACTTTTATGCACCTCCTCGCACGTTGACGTCCTTTTGTGGCTTCCGGCCGCTTGGAATCCTGGGGATTGCAGTTCCACAGCGCCCGTGCACCACACAGCGGCCGCACCAAAGATTGTGGCGGTGCAGCGGCGGGTATCGGGGGCACAGAGAAAAGGCTCCTTGCTCAGCAGAGGATGTGTCTACTTTTATGCGCCTCCTGGCGCGTTAGCGTCCTTTCGCGGCTTCACACTCGTGAATGAACGTATCTATCCTGTCCATCACACAATTGTTTGCAACACGTTTGTTTGACCTTTTAGCTTTCTTCTCAGTCCCTACCCCCACCTGCAAGCCACTATTTGCACCCAGCCCCTCCATTGCCTTCTTTTTGCCCATGCTATAGCCAAGTTGGAATTACTGCGGCTCACTAAAGCAAACTAATGTAATATACTCCTAGGCTGTACAGCCCGCCAGATGGAGGGTTAAGTGATTGTTTGGCTTAAATTTCCTACAAAGAAGAAGAACACAATGAGCCCAGGAGGGAGTCAAAGTCACACGGCACAGTACCTTTAGTTCATCCGGTGGAAACAGCGCAGTCCTCTAGTGAATAAAAGGGGTGGGTGGCCCAGCCCAGCCTTCTTCGGGCTTTGATGGGCAAGGACGCGCTCGCCCTTGGCCCGGGCTTCGCCCTTGGCCCGGGCTTCGCCCGGGTGCTGCACGTGGGCATCCCGCGCTGCGGGAGCCCGCTCTGGAGTTTAAAGTGGCGCCTCCTGGCGCAGGTGCAGATGCTGGCGGTGGTGAGGACACTCAAGGCACCCTGGAGCACTGAGTCCTGGCCCCCTCTCGTCCTGGTAAGGCTGCTGCAGTGTAAGTTTACTCTTTTTCGATGTTTACAAGCAAACAATTTAATAGTAGCTTTACGACTGCGGAGACAACACAATTGAGGTGGAGAAATCAGCACATAAAAAAATAGGTCGATCCTGTCTTTTTAATAGGGAGCTCTCCGCCCAGAATGACTTACAATTAAATTGCAGTTTGTGAATAACGAAAAAATTGTAAACTTCCAAAAACGTGTAAGTGTACCTTTGTGAATCCGGCCTGGAGATTTTAAAGGGGATAGTGTGACAGGCTGTTTCCCTGTCTGATATCTATGCTGACAGTAGTCTATGACAACAGTGATGTGATTTCCACTCAGCTGGGGCTGCTCTGTTTCTCCCATGCTCAGTGGGCAATGAGACATCACGCTGACCTCATACTTGGAGGACTGCATCACCACCAAGTAGAGTGCATCCTCAGAGACTCTAAATGACATTGAAGACGTAACAGGCAAATGTGGGCTCCTGCAAATGGGGAGGCAGTGTGCATATGTGGGTAAGAGAGCTGACTGCACAGCCATCTGGGCAAAGATAGGAAAGTTTCGGCTTCAGCTTCTGTTTTGATCGTAGCAATTTTTATGTCCAGACATAGGGCCTGAGTCACAAAGGTACATTTAGAATGTTGGTCTAAGTTTAGACTAAAAGTCTAACTTTACTACTTTTCAGTATTCACAAAGGTAAGTTACCATTATTATCTTCATGTCCTCACTCGGGGCAGAATCACGGCATTCAGGCGGAATTTCGGGTCTTGGGGCAGAGACCTGCCTGAGTGAGAAGATTCTGGCCCAAGTGTGGAGATTCTATTACAAATTTGGAGATTCTGCTTCCGGCGCGGAAATTCCACCCCCAGTGTGCACGTAAGGATACTACTCGAAACTTACCTTTGTGAATATCGAAAGTCGTAAACTTAGGGGCATATTATCAAGAAAGGTTGTTACATTATCGCCGCTTTTATCGGCAGGAAACTGTCGATAAAGCGGCGATAATGGGCTTGATAATATACTTTATGCAATTCCAATCGATGCCCATGTTAGATGTCTTCACATCTAACATGGGCTACAACTGGAATTCATAGAGCATATTATCAAGCCCATTATCGCCGCTTTATCGGCAGTTTCCTGCCGATAAAAGTGGCGATAATGTAACGACCTTTCTTGATAATATGCCCCTTAGACTTTTGGTCTAATTTTACCCTTGTGAATCGGGCCCACAGTGTGCACAATTCGCAAGAACATTGTCTAGCTAGAATCGTTGCTCATACGCCAATGTATGTATACTTCCAGTTAATCACCAAAGTGTATTGTGATTCACAGGTGAGACCGTCCTGTAATGTAGTAGAAATAAGCACAACTGGGAGAGAGAACAGAACCAAGGATATTCCCCACCACCACTTCAATAGTCATCGACCAAACCCACTCCCCAATAAACGTTGGACCAAGCAACTCGGGGCCTCCTTTCCCGTTCATGAAACCATGCTATTGGAATACTCTGGTTACATAAAGAAGAAGAGAAGATCAGTGCTCATTATAAGGCAGTGCCTGCACAACTCTAGAAACCCCTTGACCACAGCTATGTCTCAAATATTAAAGTGCGTTATATCATACAGTTAACAAGTTCAGATGCCTCGAGAGGAGAGTGTCATCTCAAATTCCCTAGAACAAAAAGAAATCACCAGGCCGCCTACTGCATTAAAATTTATATTACTTCCTGTAATGTCTATTGACAATTTCTCCATACTTCTAAGGTACCACAAGTGTGTGTACTGTATTGTAAGCTGCGGAGGGGCGGGACTACATTCTTCCAATAAGAAGTCACTGTAGTTTTTTGCGATTGCATAGTATTTTTCTAACTGCTTTGGACTGGACAGGCAATGTTTATGGTCTCACCCCCAGTAGGACAGAAGGGATACCCAGGAAATATGATAGCCTAATATTTGCCACAGCGCCTCTGCAACCTCTATCCAAAACTGAGAGATTTGGGAGCCGCCCCACCATATGTGTTTCAGGTCTCCCATGGCATCACATCCCCACCATTGTTAGAACTGTCTTGCTGGTAATACGTGTGCATTTTAACAGGGTAATGATACAATCCCGTAGGAGCTTAGCATGGGCTTACCTCTCCAAGATGCTATACACATTTTGGTGGAGATCAATCCAGACTTGTAGTCACTGTTTGTCATTAAGTGTCACCACTGAAATGTCCCCCGGCACTCCCACCAGCGAAAGTCACCAACTGACTGTGCTTCCATTGGAAGGGCATGTATTGGTAAGATGATGCCCCTTCAGCCCTTGGCCCTTTCCTCAAACTGGTCAAAGGAGGTTGTTTCTCCAGTAGCCACTCTCTCAGCTTGGGGTGCAATACTCAATGGGGCAATTGAGGGGCAGACACATGCTCATTTCTCTACATGCCCACTTCCCGGTTAGGAAGATGGGAGAATCCGGAAGGAGGTTTTCTCAGGAGTGGCCTCTACCATATCAGCGCTAAATGGCCAGATTCTCCTTGGAAACTGCTTGGCAGATCTAAAACAGTGAAGGTCTCTCCTGGTAATTGTGTGCATTGCTGGTAGGGTGTGCATTGTCGGGCTGCGCGAATCCTTGATGCCAGGACCTTGCCTTCCAAGAGTCCTAACTAAACTCTTTCTTACATAATCCTACCAGGACTGTGTCTGACCTCAAGATGGCGTCTGGAATTTATTCGGACCATGGTTTCTCCCCCCCCCCAAATCTGACAATCTCTGAGTACTCCTGATCTCCACACTGACAGCGGAGTCCGAGCACTATGTACGACGCCCGATGTAGCTGCTCTGTTCAGCTATTGAGGAAATCGGCCTTGGTTCATCCCCTGACCGTCACCAACCCAGCAGGACTTTGGGCACAGTTTTTCTCCCATTCTCCCTGTCTCGCCCTTCCCTTTATCATATTTCTGTAACTATTCTTTTTCCTTGTCTCCTATCCATATATCTGTTCCCATTTAGCACTCTTTCTCTCATTGTCTACTTCCTTTGCTCCTATCCCCTATCCCCTCTCACCTGAATCTTTCCCCTTTCCTGCTATACCGCCTAGCCCCCCTGTCCTTTTGTACCCTTTAACTAAGCACTCCTTCTCCCCTTGTTGGGGAAATATCCAATGTTTATACTCTGGAGTCTCAGCAAACCCACTGAGAGAGTCCACTGCGCCAAGGGAGCCACTCACAGCTGAGGTATGGTATGGCACCCCTTGCCAAAGCACTCCCTCTCCCGTTTTTAGTGAAGGATCCAGTATGTAGGCCTGGAGTCTAAGAGACCCCTCTGAGAGATGTCACTGCGTAAAGGGAGCCTCCGGCAACAGCGATAGGGAAGGGATACCACTTCCCCTGGGATCACAGCTTACTGGACTTTGGACGCAGCTCTGACTCGTCTACCGGTTTGTGTTCCCGTCACCCTCCCCACACCTCTTTCCATGCTGTGTTTTATCACCCTCCCCTCCTCTTCCCCTTCTCCATTCTCTCTACTTCCCCTGCTCTTACCCCCTCCTCTCCTGAATATCTCCCCTTGCCTGCTTTTTCCCTTATGTATATGTCCATTTGTTTGTCTCAACCTTACTTGTCACTATGTTGCCAGGCTCTAATAACTGTGTAAACTTTTGCAGCGATGTAACATGCAATTTATGGTCTGAAACTCATGTAAAGCGCTCTGATACCTCCGGGTCTAGCCAGCGCTATATAAAGCTTTTAAAATAAATAAATGTTTGCAGCACCGTTGCGTCACTTTTGTGACGCAGCCGGTGCGTAAATTTTGCGGCCCATTTACAATGTGACACATCTAGGGAGATGCATCACATTATACCTGCATCAGGTATAATGTGATGTAAATACAGATGTGCTATAATGTGTGTAAATACAGCGCATCCATGGAGGCGCAAGGACATTCGGCGCTGACCCAAGGAAACTGCTGCATCTATGCAGATGCGTCAGTTCCTTATAATTCTGCCCCAGAGTGTTTCAAAATCTCTCTGAAATCTTTCTTTCAGTCCTCAAATGTTTTAACCCCCCTTGCTAAGTAAATCCATTATAATCAGGCAGTCACCCTCACTCCATGCCCGCAAATGTCCTGGAAATAAAGCTAAGGGAAAAAGCAGGCTTAAAATGAATGGGTGTAAATGGAGATTGAAAAGTAGTAACCAACAGCTTGCCCGTGACCATATCTCACGCTGAGAGTATGGTAGCCATTGAAGTGCTTAAGCAGGCATTCAATGGGTTCTCTATTTTCGGTTACCACATAAGGCATCACAAAGAAGGTGCTGTCACTCCCCATCCTGGAGCCACAGCTTCTCAGACCCTCGCGAGCTCCATTCTGAGATAACCCTCTGTTGCACTAACTGGTAGTACAGTTAAAAGTCTGGAATTGCCAAACCACCCCTAGAATTGGGTTGGCACATTATTTTAAAGTAAATTCCAGCCTGTCTGCCTACCCACATACATTTTGGAAATGCCTTTTCGCAGTCACGGAAAAAAGTTTCACGGAGAAGTAGAGGCAAGGCCTGGAAGAAATATAATAACTTGGTCAGTATTGTCATTTTACTGAGTGTATTCTGCCTATGTCATTATTTTCTGTTGCCATAGGCGAACGCGGAGTGGTCTGAATGCATCTGGTACAGAGGAATATTTTCCATCCACAAGGCTAATATTCTGGAATATAGCTTAAAATCAGCTTCAATAGGGCAATTGGCCTGTGTGATGAGCATAACTTAGAATATTTCCCCTGTTTGTGAATTAGGTGAATTATCAGGTAAGTGATACCGCTCCTCTTTGCGCAAAGCTGTTAAAGAGCTTTTTGAGATGTGGGACAAGTATGCAGGCTTAGATTTTGTAAAAGCCTGCTATGAAGTTACCTGGACCCTGGGATTAACGAAGCTTTAAAATTTTTATAGCTTGCCTAACTTTTCCCAAATTCTGAGGGGCAGATTTACAAGCCCCTTGCGCCTCTTTTATGCCACCATTGCATCACTTTTGTGACGCAGCGGCGGTGCAAAAGATGCGCCATGCTGCAGGGTATTTACAATGTGACGCATCTGGGAGATGCGTCACGTCGTGAAGCCCTGCGCCAGAAGTAGGCGTTCCTGCGCAGGGGGGGCGTTCCGGCGCAGGAACGCGTTCCAAAAGTGGCTGAGTGAAATCTACAAGATTTCACTCAGTCATTTTTGAGCCCATGCTCCGTCAAAACCCGGTGCCTGCTTAAAGCAGGCGTAAGGATTGACACAGCATTGTAAAGCTAGGGCCCCCCAGAGCATTGCTGGACCTGCGTCGCGCTTGCGACGCAACTCCAGCAATGCGCCACCTTTACGGCACAGATGCGTCACGCATCTGTGCCGTTCTTGCCCCATGGTGTGCCGCATTGTAAATGCGGCGCATCCATGGTGGTGGAGCCGTGGCGCACAATAACTGGCGCATCCCTGCTGATGTGAAGGGATGCGTCAATTATTGTAAATCTGCCCCTGAGTCTCTAAGGAGCCTTTTCAAACAGGAGTTATTTTCTGCATCCGAGCTTTCTCGAGACATTGCACTTGAGCCTTGGAAGAGATCGACTCAGATGCATATATAAAGGAGTACAATTTATCTAAACCATAAACTTGCTCGCCTCTCGAGTCAGGAGGATCTCCCCAGGTCGCGTTTAATTTACTTAACATATCCTTGCTCTTGTTTCTCCTCAATTGTCTTGCCAGCCGTGTGTCAACCTTATTTACCTGGGAATAACATGCACTTTTCTGCTGGAGGAGGGACGATTAAGCCCTGTTAGTGTCAAGCATTCTTAGCTGGCTTCTGATATTTGTAACCAAATGGAGTAGGCAGGGGGAAGGTGTCTTTCTATACTTGACCTCAGCTGCCTAAAGATCCTTCTCAAGCTGTTCTACTCAAAGTCTCTGAATTCTCCTAACCTCTGTCAAGAGGCCTGTGCAATTGCCCCATTTGACTGCTTTAAAAGCGTCCCACTGTGTAACTGATGAAGCGTCCCATTATATTTTTCTTGAAAGCAGCTTGTAATGGGAGAACGCTGCTCCTACCTTAATACTGGGTCACTGGGCACAGGAGCGGGGGAGAGAGAGGGAGGAACCATCTGCCAGGACGGTGAGGTTTATTATGCCAGTCTAAGTTCATCAGAATTGGGGCAAGATCATATATGAATATTTGTCCCATGTCATCACTGGCACTTAAGGGGACAAGAGTGCTGTTATGGCCATATATATTCAATCCATGAATAGTAGTAGTGGACATGGGAAAAGAATGTGTAGGTCCGTGTGTCTATATGTTGCTCTCTCCATATGGCATAACCCCCGTTTTTTTAGGTGTTTTTTAAGGGTCTTGGAAAAGGAGCTCTCATGGGCTGTCGCAGTGTTAATTCCATTCATATGGGTGTCGCACTTTAAATAGGAATTTCCCACTGAAATCAGGTTCTGTCGGGAAATTCTTCTATTGTTACCAACCCTGCAGATAAGAATTCATCTGTACTCACATTAGGGGCATAAAGAACAGCAAACATAATCATTTTGCTACCCAAGGGGCCATAGATCAAGAGGGTCCACCTTCCCTATCTCTCTTGACCTGTTTAGCCACAAATGACAGGGATCTCAAGAGAAATAAAGCCACCCCTTGTGTTTCGCTTGCCCAGGGAAATAGAAGCCAGGTTGATACTGCCCATGATTGAGTCGGGTATCTACTTTTGTCAGGTGGTGTGGCTGCGGAGTTCAACCTCTCATCTTTCAAAAAATTGCAGTCTATTCCTTTTATTGAGAGAATTTAACATTCAGTGTCACAATTTTAACGAGAAGTAGGTTGCCAGAGAAGGGGAAATATCCACTACCACTAAGACCTATGTGGCTGCTAACTGTGACATCGACTATGTGTGGTCAATCTGCTATAAAGGAGACATGGGTCCTGGGAAGCCCGTCCCTTACTGTGAAACCCCCTGAAAAAAAACCTTGAACTGACCCTTCACCAAGTCAAGAAAAGAAATAAAACAAAACTACCAACAAAGAATTTGTGTGGTGAAGTTGTGGTGCAATAGGAGTTCCTCCGCAAGGGATACCCTCCAACTCTGCATCTTAGACACTGTGTGCACCATCACTGGGTGTGAATTTTACCACAATGTCGTACCACAGTCCCTTCAGGGGAAGTTCTTCCCACCCTCTAAAACAAAATCTCAGCCACTGTCAACAACATTCATGACATTTCCCTCTCACTTAGGAGCCTATAACAGTGGGCCACCCAAGTCCCCTCAAATTGGGTTCTCCACTCAAAGACCATGACTATGTGTATAGAATAAGATTTCCTGAAGACCACCAATCAAAGTCAGGCATTCAAACCCCAAAAGCACCATAGAAACCAGGAAGTTGTAACAGCGTTCAGTGAGGTGGATCTCGCTGTTAAGACTTTAATTGGGCTTCTCAGACCCCTCATGCACAGCGGGTGGTGCAATCTCCATTCCCACTTGTCCTTGGATAGAGTTTCAAGAGTGACTGCCAAATTTCTCCCATAATTTTTGTTAGAACTAACATCTTTGGCATGGTTTCCCAACTTTTTGCCTTCAGACCTCCTGTTTTCGCTGACTTTGTTTTTCCCAGCTTTATTATTGTGCGTTCTGTACCACTTCTGGTCAGTGCTAATGTGTTTGGTCTCTTTCTCGTAAACGTGGTAACATTGGTTTACCCACAATTGGCATATTACATTTGCTGATAAGTCTCTGGTAAAGTGCATTACATGTGCCCAGAGCCTGTAAATTAAACGCTACTAATGGGCTTGTAGCACTAGTTATGCCACCCACTTAAGTAGCCCTTTAAACAAGTGTCAGGTCTGCCATTGCAGTGCCTTTGACTACAGTTATAAACTGCCATGTTCACCTGCCAAGTTAAACCCCTTGTCAGGCCTAAACCTTTCTTTTTAATACATATAATTCATTCCTAAGGTACACCCTAGACCATCCAAGGGCAGGGTGCAGTGCATTTAAAAAGTAGGATATGTACTTTTAAGTTTTACCTGTCCGAGTAGTGAAAAACTCTTACATTTGTTTTTCACTACTGCCAGGCCTAAATCTCCCTTAGGATAACATAGATATTGCCTGAAATCTCCAATAGGATAACATTGGGATTGCTTTCTTACATTTTATGAGGGACATTTCAAAATAGGAAGATATTACTCATCCAAATATGCCATCTCTGTAATCGACATCTAAAATCACAACTTATGGTGAAGTCAGATTTTAGATTGCAATTCTGAAAATGCCACTTTTAGAAAGTTGACATTTCCTTACTTTAGCCATTTGGTGCCTGCTGCCTGTCTCTGATCACATGTCTGGGGTGGATGACAGCTAGGTTTTGTGTATTCTGCTTAGACAGCCACACGCAATGGGTGCTTAGGTATGACCTGATGGGCCATCCTGGCATGATAGGAAGGATGAGCTGGGCTCAGCCTCACTTACACCTGAATAGGCTGTGTCCTATCGGCACACAAAGGGCTGAATAACCCCCTGTAGTGAACTGGAGTCAGGGTAGGAAGGACATTGACTCCGTGGACTTCAAATGCCTGTCTTTGAAGTCCCCCACCACTTCAAAGGCACAACTGAGTAAAATAACTAGACCTCAAACACCACTACTTCAGTGCACCTCTGGAACTGTGAATACTCTGTCAGGAAGAAGGACGGCTGTGCTTCTAAAATTACTGACATTCTGCCGGACTGCCACTCCGAAGAAGCTGCTGTCTTGCTGTGCTGACCTGCTGCCCTCTTGCCTGGATATACAGAACTGGACCTGATACCCATCTTGAACCCAGGACCCCAGAGAAACTCTCAGGTTCGGGGTCCTTGTTGTGGGTATGAGCTCTAAAGTCAAGCTTTTGGGCTTTTTGTGAATTTAAATGGGTCCATTCACCGCTCCCACAGAGAATCAGCACGAGCCGCCACAAGTTCATGTCTTTGTAGTGCATGTTTCATATGCGGGTGTGGATTACCACCCGTCCATGATGCCCGGCCTGCTGTTCGTGTCATGCTGACCATCGCCAGCGACTCTCTCCTCGCTCCCAATGAATTTCTCCCCCGCGAACATGACCCTTGGTAAAATAAAACTTGAGAAGGTAAAACTTCAGCTGGATTAACATGGGACTGTATTTAACCTACGCTCCAGCGCGTCCAGATATCCCAGTTGGCACTTTATGCTTTTAAGTGCTATTTTACAGTTTATTCTGTATAAATTCATATCTCTGGTCCTACTTATTGAATTTTTGTTATTTTGGTCTTGCTCATAAAATTAAGCTCTACTTTTCTAACTTGTTTGAAGTGTTGCACAAATACTTTACACATTGCCTCTAAAGTTTAACCTGACTGCCCTGTACCAAGCTACCAAATGGTGAGTACAGGTTAATTTAGAGTGTGCTAGTGCCGTACCCTGAGTAGGATTGTGGTTACTGCTTTACTAGGGCTTTTACCCCAGTCAACCAGGAACCAAATTTCTAGCAGCCTTTTTCTGTGGTCTAGTCCAGAAACAGTTCCATGATCTCCTCCGCTACCTCAACTTTGGATTTGGATTTTTGGATTTGGATGCAGATTTGTAAAGTGCGTAGCTACCTTGGGGCGTCCCAGCACTGTCAATCGACCTGTAGTTCCGTAGGGGGGAAGGAGAGGTGAAGTATTATGGGAAGAGCCATGTTTTTAGTTGCCTACAAAAGGCGAGAAGGTTGTGTTCTCTTCGGATGGAAAGTGGAAGGGAGTTCCACAGTTTTGGAGCATTGTAGGAGAACAATCGCCCCCCAGAGCGGGCCTTTTTTATTCTGGGGACGCTTACCAGGGAGAGGGAGTCTGATCTGAGTTGTCTGTTGGACTGATGGGGTTTGATGAGGGATCTCAGAATCGGCGGGCCTCTGCCTTGCATTATTTTGTGTGAAATGCAAAGGGTCTTAAAAGTGATCCTTTCCTTAATCGGGAGCCAGTGTAGGCTTTTGAGGGCTGGTTTGACAGAGCATCTAGATTTGGTCCCGGTTAAGAGTCTGGCGGCGGCGTTTTGGGCGAATTGCAGTCTGTTAATGACCGATGTGGGAGCCCCTAGATAAAGGGCATTTCCGTAGTCCAATCTGGAGTTCACCAGCCCCTGCATGAGCAGTTTCCTGGATTGCAAGGGTATTAAGTGGAGGATTTTCCGCATTGTTTGAATGAGGCCGAAGCATATGCCTGTGGTTTTACTGGCCTGGGCTTTAAAGTTGAGGTGTTGGTCCAGCCAGATATCAAGGCTTTTAACTTCGGATTTGGGGGTGGGAGGTGATCCCATGCAGAGTGGCCATGAGAGGGATGGAGGGAGTTTGCGTGGGTTTCCTAAGAGAAGGATCTCAGATTTCTCTCCGTTTAATTTCAGGCGTGATTCGCACATGCAGTGTAAGATGTTCTCTAGACAAGCTGCCAGGTTGTCCAGGCTTTTACTCGACTGGTTTATGGACACTACCAGTTGGGTATCATCGGCATACATGACTGTTTTTATGCCGAATGGGGTTATAATGTCTTCTAGGGGGGACATGTAGACGTTAAAAAGTGTGGGGCTCAGGGAGGAGCCCTGGGGGATCCCAGACTGGAGAGGGAGAGATTTGGACTTAACTGTGCCATCGGACACCTGGAAGGTTCTGCCTTCTAGGAAGGATTTCATCAAGGACATGGCGTTGCCGGAAACTCCTACCAAGTTGAGCCGGTGGATGAGGATGGCATGGTCTACCGTGTCGAAGGCCGCACTCAGATCGAGGAGGATCACTGCCACTGATCCCCCTGCATCTATGATGGTTCTTGCCCCCTCGACCACGGCTAGCAATGCGGTGTCTGTTCCCTGTCCCGGTCTAAACCCTGTCTGGGATTGGCGCAGGAGTTTGTTGGATTCCAAGAAGAGGGATAGTTGGTGGTTAATAATTCGCTCGGCAACTTTGCTGATGGCCGGGAGGAGAGAGATGGGTCTGAAATTGGATAGGTCTGTTGGATCGAGGTGGGGTTTTTTGAGAAGTGCCCTGACAGTAGCTTTTTTCCAGTAGGTTGGGACAGTGCCTAGTGTGAAGGAAGCGTTAATGAGGTTGGTGAAGGGAGGGGCAACAGTGGAGGCGACCAGTTTTAGTTTGCTCATAGGAGCTGGATCTGATGGAGCCCCGCTCTTCACGGATTGTAGAGTGGTCAGGAATAGTTCTGTGGTCACCTGGGAGAATGTTTGGAGGCGTGGGGCCTCCGAACAAGGGGGGGTAGCGGGGAATTGAGAGGTGTAGGGAGATAGGAGGGATTTGAGGATATTATAAATTTTTGTTGAGAAGAATTCAGCTAGTTGGTTGCATCTGGTGCCCAATGGGTCTGGTGTGGGCAAAGGGTTTGGGGTTTTAGTGAGAAGGCGTACGATGCGATAGGTTTCTTTGGCAGAGTTAGCTGCAGCTAGTATTTTTTCCTCGAAGAAGGTTGCCTGGGTGTTTTTTATACAGGTTTTGTAGTGCTTCATGGCAGACCTATATTCGTTTTTGCTTTCAGTGGCCCAGTCCTTTCTCCAAAGGTGCTCGAGCTTTTTGCACTTTTTCCTAAGTTCGCGTAGTTCTTGTGTGAACCAAGGAGATTTAAAGGTTCTCTTTTTACTGGGGAGGGGTTTGACGGGAAGGATGGCTTCAAGGGATTGATCAATCCAGCCGCGTAGTTGAACGTCTGCTCTGGAGGGGTCTGGGTCCAGCACTGGTGTGGTAGAGGCAAGTGCTTGAGCCCATGAGGCCGTATCCAGTTTTTGCCACGGGCGGGATGGTGCTTGGGGAGGAGGTCTCTCGGGTGCTTCAGACGAATGTTGAAGCTTAAAGGGGATTAAGAAATGGTCTGACCAGGGGACGGGGAGGGGGGTATTCACGACTAGTCTTGTGAGGTTAGTGAATATGGGGTCCAACAGGTGGCCCTTGGAATGGGTGGGCTGGTTGCTTTTCAAGTGGAGGTTAAGGGAGGCTAGGTCTTCTTTAAGGTCATCAGCTGTTTTGTTTGTTAGGTCATTGAAGACCGTAAAGTTAGGAGACAGGCAAGCAAGAGAGGAGATGGTTTCCACAAAGGAGTTGCAAAAGAGTTGTTGCTGTCCTGGGGGACGATAGACTAATATCCCTGAGAGGGTTGTGGATGGGGGCAGGTGGATAGAGAACTGGGCATTTTCACAGTCCTGAATTGGGCTGTCCTCAAAATGGCAGGACAGGTAATCTCGGTAAATGATCGCTATTCCACCTCCAGTCCCAGAAGGTCTGTCCTGGTGCTTGATAAGGTAGCCCGAGGGGAGTGTTTGAACAATGTCTGGGTCTGAGTTGAAGTTGATCCATGTTTTGGTGAGAAAGAGGATCTCGATCTCAGAGTCTTGCAGAAGCATGTTGATTTCTGCTTGGTGTTTCGTGAGGGATCTGCAATTAAGCAGAACCATCCTGAGCCAGCGTGGTTTCGGAGGGAGTCGTGGTGTAAGCCTATATGGACAGTTTGAGCAGCAGGAATGTCCCTCCTCTAAGGAGATAATGCTGCGACAGGGAGCGGAGAAAGGGTCCCTGAGATTGAGGAGGGTTTCCTTGGTATACCTCGGAGGTGAAGATGTGACTGAAGCAGGGGTCCTGGGCTCTGGGCTCGGTCTGGCGCGGACGGGCGCAGACGGGCTTGCCTTAGGCGCAAAAAACAACAAACTGGTGAGTAGAGGTTCCCAGACGGCTGCCGAGTGTACCGACGGGCAGAGCGGTGCACTATCTTCCTGAGCTGTGGCCAGGCGAGGAGAGGCACGTTCCTCTTACCCTATATGAGGATCACCAGGGTTGATCAGGTGACAACTGTATCAAATACCTTTTTATCGCACATTGAGCAGTAGCAAATACTTTAGGTCCTGATGAAGCGGGGGATACTCTTTTGATCTATAAACCGCAGAAACATGTCGACCACCATGACAGACCAGTGACTATTAGGGTTACTCACTGGTTGTTTTGCACTGATTTGTTTTTTAACCTTGGAAGTAAACGGCACCAGAATAAAGCTCCTTAGCGTTTACTATCCAATTTTAATATAGAGCACCTCTTTCTTGAACTGCTCCTCAGTTATCAAAAAAATCCACTTTACTGCGCATCCCCCTTTCCCTGTTGAAGTGGCAACAACTCAGCTTCCTTGTTATGGGAAAGGTTTCAAATGATGACAGGGCGGTAAAGAACGATGAACTGATGGACATCTTCCCATCTAGTGCGATACTTTGTTGCGTGCTGCTTTAACAATTTGCTTAACATTCACGCAGCCACTCAGAAACACTCCATACAAGACACATCTTTGTTGACCCACAGTTATTTTGTTGTTTAGTTGCCTTAGGCGCGCCTTTTTAATTAATTAATTAATTATGTGCTTAATTAATTAATTATGTGCTTATATAGTGCTGGAATCACTCCCGAAGGGGTACCTCCGCGCTTCGACCGCTGCGAAACCCTTCCTGGCTTCCCTGAGAGATGGTCCCTTAATGGGTATCTCCAGGGTGAGACCAGGCATCCCCGGCGGTCTGGTGGGGCCGCTAGTGAAGATGAGGCAAGCTAGTGCCCAGAGTTGCCGAGTGTGATCGCTGATCAGAGTGGGCACCGAGGCGAGAGAATTATCGAGTCCGCTGACCCTGGTCCAGAAACCTGCCGCGTCGGGAATCGAACCCTGGTCCCGGGCCGTCTTCTGCTCTCGGGTCTGCCGCCTCTAACCAGTGAGCCACACTACTTCACTTTGGCGCGCAGACGGCGCTCCCGCTGCGCTCGTCCGCTGCGCTTCCGGCAGATGCACATGATTTATGCTTCCAGCAGATGCACATGATTTATGCGGAAGGAAGGGGGTGGAGTGGAGGGGGAGTGACCTTAAAAAGGGGCGTGGTCTCTGTCCTCGCCGGTAATGGCTTCAGGAGGAGTGTTAGGTCAGGCTTCGCGGCAGCGTTAGAATCCGCTGCGCGGGCCGATCAGGGGCGAGCAAGTGCCCTGAAGTGCTTTCACAAGCGGGTGAGTTTAAAAACACAGAAATAATGGTGACAATAGATATTTTTAGAAATTGCACAAGTCGCGCTCCCGGCTTCCGCCTCAGGAGATAGGTCGATTCTGGTTCTGGCGCTTGTAGTCAGCATCTTTTGTACCAGTGGCGGTGGGCGTGACCTAAAAAAGGGGCGTGGCCTCTGTCCTCGCTGGTAATGGCGTCAGTAGGAGTGTTAGGTCAGGCTTCGAGGCAGCGTTAGAATCCGCTGCGTGGGCCAATCAGGGGTGAGCAAGTGCCCTGAAGTGCTTTCACAAGCGGGTGAGTTTAAAAATACAGAAATAATGGTGACACTTTATATTTTTTAAAAATTGCACAAGTCGCGCTCCCTGCTTCCGCCTCAGGAGATAGGTCGATTCTGGTTCTCGTGCTTGTAGTCAGCGTCTTTTGTACCAGTGGCGGTGGGCGAGGCCTAAAAAAGGGGCGTGGCCTCTGTCCTCGCCGGTAATGGCGTCAGTAGGAGTGTTAGGTCAGGCTTCGCAGCAGCGTTAGAATCCGCTGCGTGAGCCAATCAGGGGTGAGCAAGTGCCCTGAAGTGCTTTCACAAGCGGGTGAGTTTAAAAACACAGAAATAATGGGGACAGTGGATATTTTATAAAAATTGCAAAAGTCGCGATCCCGGCTTCCGCCTCAGGAGATAGGTCGATTTTGGTTCTGGGGCTTGTAGTCATCGTCTTTTGTACCAGTGGCAGTGGGCGTGGCCTAAAAAAGGTGCGTGGCCTCTGTCCTCGCCGGTAATGGCGTCAGGAGGAGAGTTAGGTCAGGCTTCGAGGCAGCGTTAGAATCCGCTGCGCGGGCCGATCAGGGGCGAGCAAGTGCCCTGAAGTGCTTTCACAAGCGGGTGAGTTTAAAAACACAGAAATAATGGTGCCAATAGATATTTTTAAAAATTGCACAAGTCGTGCTCTCGGCTTCCGCCTCAGGCGATAGGTCGATTCTGATTCTGGCGCTTGTAGTCAGCGTCTTTTGTACCAGTGGCGGTGGGCGTGGCCTAAAAAAGGGACGTGCCCTCTGTCCTCGCCGGTAATGGCATCAGGAGGAGTGTTAGGTCTGGCTTCGCGGCAGCGTTAGAATCTGCTGCGCGGGCCGATCAGGGGCGAGCAAGTGCCCTGAAGTGCTTTCACAAGCGGGTGAGTTTAAAAACACAGAAATTATGGTGACAATAGATATTTTTTTTAAATTGCACAAGTCGCGCTCCCAGCTTCCGCCTCAAGAGATAGGTCGATTCTGGTTCTGGCGCTTGTAGTCAGCATCTTTTGTACCACTGGCGGTGGGCGTGGTCTAAAAAAGGGGCGTGGCCTCTGTCCTCGCCGTTAATGGCGTCAGGAGGAGTGTTAGGTCAGGCTTCGCGGCAGCGTTAGAATCCGCTGTGTGGGCCGATCAGGGGCGAGCAAGTGCCCTGAAGTGCCTTCACAAGCGGGTGAGTTTAAAAACACAGAAATAATGGTGACAATAGATATTTTTAAAAATTGCACAAGTCGCGCTGCCGGCTTCCGCCTCAGGAGATAGGTCGATTCTGGTTCTGGCGCTTGTAGTCAGCGTCTTTTGTACCAGTGGCTGTGGGCGTGACCTAAAAAAGGGGCGTGGCCTCTGTCTTCGCCGGTAATGGCGTCAGGAGGAGTGTTAGGTCAGGCTTCACGGCAGCGTTAGAATCCGCTGCGCGGGCCGATCAGGGGCGAGCAATTGCCCTGAAGTGCTTTCACAAGCGGGTGAGTTTAAAAACATAGAAATAATGGTGACAATAGATATTTTTTTTTAAATTGCACAAGTCGCACTCTCGGCTTCCACCTCAGGAGATAGGTCGATTCTGGTTGAGATTTGGTGTTTCTTATTTCAAAATTCTAAGGCCAGGCCAAATGGGTACAGCTACCTATATCATATTTTATCTTGGCACAACTTAATAATGCTAATCCATAGCTGCTGACAGCGGGAAAAAGCCACCGGTGCTATGCCCTGAAAGATGACACCTTTATAGTTTTTGTGTTTGACTGTGTCCACACCTGTTGAAAGTCATGGAAGTTGACTAAAATATTTCTCGGCCATTCGGAGTTACCCAAGGGATGCACACCCACCCACTGAACTCTGTCAAGCCAGATTTCGCTCTGATCTCCGTTTAGTATGGTCAATATAATATTAGTTCTCCCACACAAATTGGCATGTATCTGAGCACTCCGCCCATGCTTGGAGGCCATATATCCTTATTTTCTACCTTCCAGAGCAATGTAGGAAGTTTTCCAACTTGAGGGCTGCAGGTTTGGTGTGAAGCTGCAGGGCGTGCACAGCATTCAATAAGAGAAGGATTGACACCTTCCAGTCGTTGTGTATGTGCTAGAGCATTATCACTCTAATGGCTCTGAAGTTAATTTTGCAGTGTAGTGCAGATATCTTCTCATTAATGTCTGAGAGAAGCATTACCAATTTCCTTGCCAGTTCGGTCTTGATTTCCTTGTGGAGTTCTCCACCAAATCTGCCGCAGCACCTAGAGGTGATAAAGATGCCCCCCTCATGTATGATTAAAATACATTCTTCCATGATTTGTGAGATGCCTTTTTCTGAGATCCACCACCGGGGTCCATGTATCACAGTTGTCAGAGGCCCAGGCTCTACTTGGGGCAACAGGTATATGAAAAAGACCCAACTTGTCACCATTCCCAACCTTGAGACTTCTTCTAGGGTAACCTCATTTCCCATGTCTCTGGATCAGAATATACCCCGTAGTTGCACTTCAAGGGCATCGTAGTCTCAACAGCAGACCAACAGAATCCTACAGGCAGGCCTCTAACCTAGAGAGGCCTCACACATTGCAATCTCTGGTCACCTTTTCCACTCTGTTGTGACATTTCCCTTCTCATTGCTTAACCTCTTTCAAAGCCAACCCTCACGGATCCTAACTTGACAATTAGATCATCACTATATGAGAAGAGCCTCCTAGCACCCCCAGGTGCCAATCATCTCCAACCGGGCCCACCAAGCCTTCACTGCAGCAACCATTGAAGCTTCTTGGTGCCGCTGACCTGCAGCGCAGCAGGGCCATATGTTGCGGGCTCACCCATCAGTAGCAGCTCCGGTATCTTCCCTCCTCACTGCAGGCCTCCAGCCAAGGGGATTGCTTATCTTCCCTGATGCCTCTCACCACATCTCCCCTACGCAGCGAACTCCTCCATAGGACTGGCCACCATTTGCTGACCTTACGTTGAGCAGGCCTAGTGTTCATTCCACTGTCATCTGGTTGCTCAGACTTGAAGAAGCAGGAAAGTCCCAGGAGTCCTAGGTAAATACCGCCATCTTGGAGCATGTCCTGACCACCTCCGCTTCAGTTTCTTTACCTCTTAGTCTTCCAAAATGAGACTTGGGGCCACTATCATTAAATGTATCCACCTAGAAAGAAGTTTCTGCTTTTAAATAGGGCAGACTGGAGAAGACACCCCCATTTTTTTCTCTAATGACCATCATTCCCAAGCCATTAGGGATCATCCCCCCAAACAACAGGCCAGTCAGTGTAGAGGTGTCAGAGAAACAGGGGAAGACCCTTGCATTCGGACACAGTATCAGCCAAAACAGCTGAAAGGTCATTAGAAAATGAAGAAAGGTCAGCTGACAAATACCTTCTCTTTTCTTCAAACAAGTGTGGCGGTTGGGTTGGAAGAGAATTGGAATGGAATTGTTTCTTTCTCTTCTTTAGGTGGAGAACGAAGCAAAATGGGCAGCATACAAGTCTAGAATAGTGTGGTGAAAAATACTTTTTTCTCTCTCTTTTTTTCTCTCAGGACAGTTGCAAATAACTGAATCTGGACAATAAACAGGCCCCAAAAGAAAGGAAGGGCCTCAACGTGTTTCTTAGGCCAGGATAGATTATAGATTGTGAATTAGAATTAACAACGTACACCAAAAAAGGGGAACATTTACATGAAGAACTATCTTTTCAGAAATGCTCTCCAACACATACACATATATGTGTGTGCGTACATATATCAATCTGTGTGTGTGTATGTTTGTGTGTATGTGTGTGTGTCCCAATAGCCAATCGATAACATTTTGACAAGGACAAAAAGAGTCCAATAGACAAAATCCACAGTGTTCATTTAAAAGGTAACTGCACCATGGAAAACTGATTATTTCATTATCGTTACCTTGTACAAAGAGGGCAAATTATCTATGCAGGCCTACGTGGCCTCTGCCAATCATCTTTGTGAAAGTTTTACTTCTCCAGCTCTGCACGACATGACCCATGAGCACTGGCATAAAACATATTTCATTAATTTCAATCCTTTTAGCATGTGGAAAAAATAGGTTTAGAGGTGAGAGGGGTCCTCTCGACCTTTCTCCTCCCCTCTTGGAGCTGGTGGCAAAGGGACACCAATTAAAATGTCTTCAGAGTTTAACAACTGCTGGAGCTGCTGCCAGGGTGCCAAAGAGGAGGTTGGGGAGGTGATGATGGAGAGAGGTAGCTTCAAACTAGCTATGTACTTTACTGCTGCTTCCTTGCTATTCTGCTTTAAATATGCCTCTCTGTGGGCACCTTTGATGTTCAAGGACAATGAGGAAGGGGGTAAAATATAAAAGATTATGGCCATAGGGCTAATGAACTCGGTATGCCATGTGAGTTCAAGCCTCGGTAAGACGACCTGCTGAGATCTCTGCCTGATACTATAAAGATCACGCATGCCAAGCCTAAGACTCTGGTTCAGTATTTTCAGAGAAGCTTGCTTCTTGTACAAAAAGCCGGGAGGATCATTATATTCATACAAGACTGGCCGCAAAGTACCCTAAGTGAATTTACTTTCTCGGACACAGTTCTGTCCATCAGTTGTTGTTGCCCTCTCCTAGAAATATTTTGCTAACTTGGGTTTGGCTCAAACTGCAAGGGAGTGCACTCTTTATTCAGGGACCCGTTTTGGCGAGCATTTTCATTCTTTCAAGTAGTCATCGCTTTCACGTAACGGGGTCGTTTTTCAAAATAGGGGTTTTGGTTTTAGGCCTAAGGGCAGTGAAAGGGGCTGGGGTAGTTGTATGAACAGCACAAGTGGGTGGGGTTTGAGGTAGAGTTTAAGAGTTAGGGACAGCATGGGGGTTGGGAGGGGTTGGGGTATTTGGACCTCAGGGCAGCAGTAGCTTAGGGTGGGTAACGGGGGGGTCACAACCTTAGCCATGCGTACCCGTTTATCATTCATGTCTTTACCACAAAATTATGTGGTAAAGGCATGCATGGTAAAGGAATGCATGGTTAAGATGCATTGGTGATTTAGGCTGCATGGTAGAGGCACGCATGGTTCATCCAGTCGTGCCTCTATCATACAACCCCCTTCTGGTCATCCAGGAATCCACTGCTCCATGACTGCACAGTGTTCAAGCTTAGGCAGCAGATCTTTCGGGCCACTCATCATCGTAGGAAGTCCTCGGACTCACTTTGTCAACAGTCTGCATCGCCCCGGGCAGTGGATTGATGTGGCCGCGGTCAACAGGGGAGCGATGGCCTCTGCCGCATGATCCAATCAGGCGGGAAAACAAACAGGCCCACACCTGTGAACTCTGAAGCGGTACAGAAGGGCAAGGTGGACCAGGCAGCAGACGCAGATCCTGCCACCTGATCTTATGGTCACCGGGTGGTGCCTCTCCACACCTCAGGGTGGGGAGAGTAGCACAAGCCCCATGCCACTTCACCCCACGGGCCCCGGCCCCCGCAGCTGACCTCAAGGCCCTACCCCGGCTCCGCTCATGTCCAAACAACTTCCTTCAGGCTGGGGGGTTGGATCATACACTCACAGGCTTCTGCAGATCTGGGATTCCCCATGCCCCAGGTGAAGCAGATACACAGCACTTCGGCCGCAGCAGGGAGGGGGTTCCACAGCCCAGGTCCCGGAGTGCAGCCACTTCCATAGTCAATAGAGCGGGAGTCATCTGAACCCTCAGTTGGTGCAGTGGAAGATCAGCCAGAGACTAGGTGTGTCTTCTGGTCACCGGGCTCCTCAGCATGCATGCCCAGTCTCACTGATACTTTCTGCCCTTCAAGATAGAGGTGAGGCCTGTTCAGGGTGCTGCCATACTGTGCCAGAGTGTGTGGCTTCACCATGGCCCAAGCCAAATGCTGCCACCGTCGATCACTCCATTTCGGTCAATCAAAGTCAGGGACAGTAGTGCTGCAGCTTGCAGGGAACCTCAGGTCTGGACACCAGCGGGGATGCGAGCGGATGATGGTAGGGGTCCGAAACACTCGGGCACTCCATCCACTGCTGATCAGAAACCCCGAAGACTGGAACTGTAAGTTGGGTACGTACCCTTTAAACTGCATTGCTCTTTTTCTCCATGGGTTAACATTGAACTGTTTAAACATTGCACTATGAAAGACTTTTGAAAGACTAAAGTTTTTTTCCTGAAAAATATACTTACCTTTTTGCAAAGATCTTGATCTGAAAATAAACCTCAAACAAAGCTTATTTTCATAAAATTGGTGTGGATCTCCTTTTTGAGTTTTGTGTCAGTTATTGGTCAATGTGTGTGCAATAAATATCTTATGCTCCTCTGTGTTAGGCCTAAGGCTGCTCACCTACACTGCCACCAATAGAGCACTTTGGGTTTACATTGAGCCCCGTACACTTCTGGGGGAATCTCTGGACTCTTTGAACGGTATAACCACCTAGTGGTATACCATATACAGAGCCAGCTTCCTACAGGCACGCACTGCACAGCACTAAAGCCAGAGCCAGCTTCCTACAGGCGCGCACTGCACAGCACTAAAGCTTCCATGTCATGTATTCCTCATAGGCATTCATACACTCAGCACATGCACTAATCCTACATGTACCACACACTACTGCTCCATCCCTGCTCTATTCCCTTTCCAGGCACATATACATCCATAGCAAAATATTCATGTGAGAAAACCAACTTGAGAAATATATCCAGTGTCTCTCATAAATCTTAACAGTACTGCTCTTCTTGGTATTCTGAATGGAGACCGCTATATAATGACACTCCAAAGTACTCCAGTCTCTGCCCTTCATACTCCAGGCCCCCAGAGAGAGGCGAAGCAGGGCTTTCTCTGGAAGATCTGGAAACTTTTGTGGAGTAGGATTCAGAGGGGGAAATCAAGGAGGTTGGGGAGCCAACTGAGTGAGCAATGGAAACCAAGGGCTGCAAGTATAAGCTGGAACCACTAGCAGAACTTCCACCCACTCATCCTGGATTTTGGCTAGTACTCTGGAAAAAGTGTTAAGGGAGGAAAAGCAAACATGAGACCCCTGGCCGAAAGGAAGCTCATGGCATCCACTCTACATGCCTCTCTGCATGGGGGAGGAGAGCAGAATGTGGGAAGATAAGCATCCTGATTGAGGTGAAAATATCCAACAATACCTTTGAATGATCTTTTGGAAAGTATCTATGCTGAGCAACATGGATACTGAGGAGGGGAATGTGTTACTGAGAATGCCCATACCCCCACTATCGCTCCACTGAACATGCAGCCCTGTCAGAGAAGTTGGGTGTTTTCTGCCCAGACACCAATCTGCTCTGGCAAATGGGCTAAAAGAGCACACATGGAATGCCCTATGTGACTGATATATGCTTCAGCAGCCTGGTTGTCCATACAGAATAAGACACGTTTGTCTTAATTAGGTGAGAAAAAGTCGGTAGAGCTTTGACAACTGCCTCTATTTCCTTCCAAATGGAAGAATTGAGAGCTTACAGACTTGACCAGAGGCCCTGGACTCATTGATGATCCAATGTCGCTCCCAAACTCAGATTGCTTGCATCTATTTTAATAATCTAAGCAAGAGGAACAGGTGACTGAACTCCCTTGTTCAAGCTATTGGGCTTTAGCCACCATTGGATGTTCTGAGCTACAACCAGGACGACTGGAACCAAAGTCTTGTCATCGAGAGTTGTCGGATCACAGAACTGTAGTAGATGACAATCCAGATGATAGAGATGGAGATAAGCGCATTCAGCTAAGAACAAAGCTGCCAACATGTCCTCTGGAACCCTCAGCCAGTGTCTTGCCAGAGATGCTTGAAAGTCCAAAAGATGCTTCAGGCATCACATCAGTTTCTCTTGATGTGACAGAAGGAGATTAATGCTTCCCACATTGGTGTTGAACAGAGCCCCTATATATAGTAGCAGGTACAAGATATAAATTGGCTGAATTGAGTAGAAACCCATGGGGCAAGCATTTGCAGACCAGCTGGACCACATCCAGATTTTGACCCTTAGAATAAGAACAGGCGCATTGGAGTATAGGTGCCCTACAAATGGTCACAGAGTCTTAGTAAATACCCTACAAGCTGCGAAAAGATCAAAGTGTAAGACCAAAACTGGTAATGTCAACTCAGGGCAAACAAAACTTTAAAGAATTTCTGAGTGTACCAAACCATAGAGATATGCAAAAAAGCAGCCAATATGTCAACTAAAACCAAAAACATGTCTGGGTAAATTAGAAGAAAGATATCTTGGAGACTTGCCATCTCGAAACTTCAATGAGGAGTGTAGACGTTGACTGCCTTTAGATCTAAAATAGGGCAAAATTCTACTAAACTCTGGACCAAGATTAGGAGGGACTAACATCTCGGTCCTCTTTTTTATGGGGTACCAGGTTTGCAGCTCCCTTGTTCTGGAGATTGTGGATTCCCTTTTTTAACCCGGAGTTTGGTGGATTCCGTAGAGTAGGGCTGGTATAATGAAGTCTTCATAAGGAGAAGAAAAGTCTATCTTGTAGCCATTTTCCAACAAGTGAAGTACTCAGGCATCTGACACATCTGCATTCCGGGCAGAAAAAAGGACTTGATTCTTTCTCCCACACTCTCTGTATAGTGAGGATTTTAGAGATGATGGGGTGACTGGAGGAGTTTCAGCCTGCTGCCAGGATTTATCAAAAAAGGAATGACCTTGGCCACCTCCCTTACCTGGAAATAGATAATTACATCATCCCATTGTTAGAAATGGGGCTTCTGGTTGGCTAAGGCTTGCGCCAAAGCCAGGCAGAAACCACCACTCTAGTTAGGGCAAGGAAGTCACCCACCAAGATAACCCCTGCTCACCCCCTTGGTAGCTTGGCACGAGCAGTCAGGCTTATCCCGGAGGCAAGGTGTAAAGTGTTTGCGCGCGCACCCAGCAACAACACTCAAGGGCCACCACAAAGGAAACTCCACAAAAGGTTATATATAAAAATAGCCTTTGTATTATATCAAACAAATTAGATAATAAACACACAATTTACACTGTGCCACTGGCACGGGCGGAATTTACAGGGGATCAGATACACAGGACAGGGCCACCTGGACCACTGTCAGGAATAAGCACTTGGTAGAACTAGTACTTTGTAGAAATAGCACTTCTAAACATAGAATAATTGTATCACCAAATAACAAATGTAGCAAACAACCAGTAAGCACTGGTAGAAGGTAAGTACACCCTACGCAATACTAAACACTTTAGGCAAATACCACGCAGGGAACCATGAACTCACTAGCATAACTATACTAGGTAAAACAACCGCTTAGGTATGTAAACACATTTAGAGGTATAAGCACAAAGCATTGCATATTCGGCATCAATCACATTAGGCAGGTAATCACATTTGCGCAAAAATCACATAAGGCATAAACATGTATCCCAAGCAAGGGCACAACCTGTCCCCGGGCCAACTGGCCTCTCAGGGGCTTACAGGCCCAATGTCCAGAATGTCTGGGCTGGCTGCGCAGGTAGCCAAAGAGTGCTGGGCAACTGGGAAACTGAGCCTGGAACCAGCGTGCCTCCTGGCTCTCCTCTGGGCTCTCAAATAACCATCAGTGCCCAATCGTTGGAGCAGCCCTCTGCCAAGCGGGGCTGCTCTGAGAGAGGGACCGGAGTGGTGCCTTCGTTTTGCTCCCCCCAGCCGGCGGTACTCACCGGCTTACCCGGGCGGGAAACTTCATCTTTGGAGATGCGGCAGCGCTTCTCCTGCGGGGGCAGGGGGCGGGGCTCTCTTGCTCCTGAGGGCCTCGTGGGGATCTGCTGCAACGCGCTGCCCCCAGGAACTCCTCCAGATGCTGCAGGGCTCCCTCCGTTCATGCGAGCCCTGCCAACCAGCCGCCATTCTCCTGGCTTCCCCGCTTCCCCCAGGCAAGGGGGAAGCGGGAGGGACGCATTCGAGGCCCCGCCCACAGTCAGGCAGCGCGGGCCTGGCTTCCTGTGTTCGCCACCGGCCACGGCGGAGAACTTTGGGCACAAATGAGGAGTAGGCTCCCTCGGTAGACAAAGTAAATAGCGGGGTGGGCACCCACGTTGATAATCACTAAAATAAGTGGGGTGGCACCTGCGCTTAACTAAATATAAATACAGGCAAAACGCTGGGTGGGCACCTGCTACTAAAAATATTGCCACAAGCGGGGTGGGGACCCGCAAGGTGCACACAAGGGCAGGAGCGCTTCCTCCCGAAGGAACACGACAGCGCTCCGCCTGTAAATGCAAAATAAAGCGCTCACCAGGCGCTGGGGGCACAGGAAGGGAGGAGCCCTAGAGCAAAGGGTCCCAGCAGTTCTGGGCCTCAGGAGGGGCAATGCAGGGCCCAGGGGCCAGCACACAGGGCACTCCAGCAAGGAGGCAGGCCCCATGGTGGTCCCTCCAGGGCCCCACCTGCAGCAAGCCCCATCCTGTTAGGATCCAGGCCTCCAGGGGCTGGGCAGGGCCCAGGGAGGCAAGCCTTCCCCCGGGCCCCAGCAGCAGCACGCCCCTGGTAGATTCAAGTCAGGAAACACAAACATTTTACATGAGGTCACAGCCTCTTTTTATACACACAATTCCTTTGTCTCTAGGGTGCAGGGCGAGGGAAAAACAGCTGGTTCTGTAGCACTCTGTTGTGCTCAGCCCCTCTCCCCATATTTACAACAAGGGGTGGTGAGGGACAGAGTCTCTGAATTAAGCAGAAAGCTCTCACCCAGCCAGGAGATCAGGGCTAGATCCAACACCGTTTTTTAGCTCACTGCACCATCCCAGTTTCAGAACCTGGCTGTATGCAAATTAGTCTGTTCCTGTCCCAGTGCATGATGGGAACAGGGCAAACCAAACTACAAAAGCCAATTCTTACACTGGGAAGGAAACAAGCTCCCGGGGACCGGTTTCTGGCATTACAGCCGTCTTCGGCCCGGTTTGCTTGAATCCTGATGGTGCAATGAGCAAGGGTCTCACATCTGAGAATACCCTTCCACGCTTAGGGTGGACAAAAATATTTACAACAAGGGGTGGTGAGGGACAGAGTCTCTGAATTAAGCAGAAAGCTCTCACCCAGCCAGGAGATCAGGGCTAGATCCAACACCGTTTTTTAGCTCACTGCACCATCCCAGTTTCAGAACCTGGCTGTATGCAAATTAGTCTGTTCCTGTCCCAGTGCATGATGGGAACAGGGCAAACCAAACTACAAAAGCCAATTCTTACACTGGGAAGGAAACAAGCTCCCGGGGACCGGTTTCTGGCATTACAGCCGTCTTCGGCCCGGTTTGCTTGAATCCTGATGGTGCAATGAGCAAGGGTCTCACATCTGAGAATACCCTTCCACGCTTAGGGTGGACAAAAATATTTACAACAAGGGGTGGTGAGGGACAGAGTCTCTGAATTAAGCAGAAAGCTCTCACCCAGCCAGGAGATCAGGGCTAGATCCAACACCGTTTTTTAGCTCACTGCACCATCCCAGTTTCAGAACCTGGCTGTATGCAAATTAGTCTGTTCCTGTCCCAGTGCATGATGGGAACAGGGCAAACCAAACTACAAAAGCCAATTCTTACACTGGGAAGGAAACAAGCTCCCGGGGACCGGTTTCTGGCATTACAGCCGTCTTCGGCCCGGTTTGCTTGAATCCTGATGGTGCAATGAGCAAGGGTCTCACATCTGAGAATACCCTTCCACGCTTAGGGTGGACAAAAATATTTACAACAAGGGTTGGTGAGGGACAGAGTCTCTGAATTAAGCAGAAAGCTCTCACCCAGCCAGGAGATCAGGGCTAGATCCAACACCGTTTTTTAGCTCACTGCACCATCCCAGTTTCAGAACCTGGCTGTATGCAAATTAGTCTGTTCCTGTCCCAGTGCATGATGGGAACAGGGCAAACCAAACTACAAAAGCCAATTCTTACACTGGGAAGGAAACAAGCTCCCGGGGACCGGTTTCTGGCATTACAGCCGTCTTCGGCCCGGTTTGCTTGAATCCTGATGGTGCAATGAGCAAGGGTCTCACATCTGAGAATACCCTTCCACGCTTAGGGTGGACAAAAATATTTACAACAAGGGGTGGTGAGGGACAGAGTCTCTGAATTAAGCAGAAAGCTCTCACCCAGCCAGGAGATCAGGGCTAGATCCAACACCGTTTTTTAGCTCACTGCACCATCCCAGTTTCAGAACCTGGCTGTATGCAAATTAGTCTGTTCCTGTCCCAGTGCATGATGGGAACAGGGCAAACCAAACTACAAAAGCCAATTCTTACACTGGGAAGGAAACAAGCTCCCGGGGACCGGTTTCTGGCATTACAGCCGTCTTCGGCCCGGTTTGCTTGAATCCTGATGGTGCAATGAGCAAGGGTCTCACATCTGAGAATACCCTTCCACGCTTAGGGTGGACAAAAATATTTACAACAAGGGGTGGTGAGGGACAGAGTCTCTGAATTAAGCAGAAAGCTCTCACCCAGCCAGGAGATCAGGGCTAGATCCAACACCGTTTTTTAGCTCACTGCACCATCCCAGTTTCAGAACCTGGCTGTATGCAAATTAGTCTGTTCCTGTCCCAGTGCATGATGGGAACAGGGCAAACCAAACTACAAAAGCCAATTCTTACACTGGGAAGGAAACAAGCTCCCGGGGACCGGTTTCTGGCATTACAGCCGTCTTCGGCCCGGTTTGCTTGAATCCTGATGGTGCAATGAGCAAGGGTCTCACATCTGAGAATACCCTTCCACGCTTAGGGTGGACAAAAATATTTACAACAAGGGGTGGTGAGGGACAGAGTCTCTGAATTAAGCAGAAAGCTCTCACCCAGCCAGGAGATCAGGGCTAGATCCAACACCGTTTTTTAGCTCACTGCACCATCCCAGTTTCAGAACCTGGCTGTATGCAAATTAGTCTGTTCCTGTCCCAGTGCATGATGGGAACAGGGCAAACCAAACTACAAAAGCCAATTCTTACACTGGGAAGGAAACAAGCTCCCGGGGACCGGTTTCTGGCATTACAGCCGTCTTCGGCCCGGTTTGCTTGAATCCTGATGGTGCAATGAGCAAGGGTCTCACATCTGAGAATACCCTTCCACGCTTAGGGTGGACAAAAATATTTACAACAAGGGGTGGTGAGGGACAGAGTCTCTGAATTAAGCAGAAAGCTCTCACCCAGCCAGGAGATCAGGGCTAGATCCAACACCGTTTTTTAGCTCACTGCACCATCCCAGTTTCAGAACCTGGCTGTATGCAAATTAGTCTGTTCCTGTCCCAGTGCATGATGGGAACAGGGCAAACCAAACTACAAAAGCCAATTCTTACACTGGGAAGGAAACAAGCTCCCGGGGACCGGTTTCTGGCATTACAGCCGTCTTCGGCCCGGTTTGCTTGAATCCTGATGGTGCAATGAGCAAGGGTCTCACATCTGAGAATACCCTTCCACGCTTAGGGTGGACAAAAATATTTACAACAAGGGGTGGTGAGGGACAGAGTCTCTGAATTAAGCAGAAAGCTCTCACCCAGCCAGGAGATCAGGGCTAGATCCAACACCGTTTTTTAGCTCACTGCACCATCCCAGTTTCAGAACCTGGCTGTATGCAAATTAGTCTGTTCCTGTCCCAGTGCATGATGGGAACAGGGCAAACCAAACTACAAAAGCCAATTCTTACACTGGGAAGGAAACAAGCTCCCGGGGACCGGTTTCTGGCATTACAGCCGTCTTCGGCCCGGTTTGCTTGAATCCTGATGGTGCAATGAGCAAGGGTCTCACATCTGAGAATACCCTTCCACGCTTAGGGTGGACAAAAATATTTACAACAAGGGGTGGTGAGGGACAGAGTCTCTGAATTAAGCAGAAAGCTCTCACCCAGCCAGGAGATCAGGGCTAGATCCAACACCGTTTTTTAGCTCACTGCACCATCCCAGTTTCAGAACCTGGCTGTATGCAAATTAGTCTGTTCCTGTCCCAGTGCATGATGGGAACAGGGCAAACCAAACTACAAAAGCCAATTCTTACACTGGGAAGGAAACAAGCTCCCGGGGACCGGTTTCTGGCATTACAGCCGTCTTCGGCCCGGTTTGCTTGAATCCTGATGGTGCAATGAGCAAGGGTCTCACATCTGAGAATACCCTTCCACGCTTAGGGTGGACAAAAATATTTACAACAAGGGGTGGTGAGGGACAGAGTCTCTGAATTAAGCAGAAAGCTCTCACCCAGCCAGGAGATCAGGGCTAGATCCAACACCGTTTTTTAGCTCACTGCACCATCCCAGTTTCAGAACCTGGCTGTATGCAAATTAGTCTGTTCCTGTCCCAGTGCATGATGGGAACAGGGCAAACCAAACTACAAAAGCCAATTCTTACACTGGGAAGGAAACAAGCTCCCGGGGACCGGTTTCTGGCATTACAGCCGTCTTCGGCCCGGTTTGCTTGAATCCTGATGGTGCAATGAGCAAGGGTCTCACATCTGAGAATACCCTTCCACGCTTAGGGTGGACAAAAATATTTACAACAAGGGGTGGTGAGGGACAGAGTCTCTGAATTAAGCAGAAAGCTCTCACCCAGCCAGGAGATCAGGGCTAGATCCAACACCGTTTTTTAGCTCACTGCACCATCCCAGTTTCAGAACCTGGCTGTATGCAAATTAGTCTGTTCCTGTCCCAGTGCATGATGGGAACAGGGCAAACCAAACTACAAAAGCCAATTCTTACACTGGGAAGGAAACAAGCTCCCGGGGACCGGTTTCTGGCATTACAGCCGTCTTCGGCCCGGTTTGCTTGAATCCTGATGGTGCAATGAGCAAGGGTCTCACATCTGAGAATACCCTTCCACGCTTAGGGTGGACAAAAATATTTACAACAAGGGGTGGTGAGGGACAGAGTCTCTGAATTAAGCAGAAAGCTCTCACCCAGCCAGGAGATCAGGGCTAGATCCAACACCGTTTTTTAGCTCACTGCACCATCCCAGTTTCAGAACCTGGCTGTATGCAAATTAGTCTGTTCCTGTCCCAGTGCATGATGGGAACAGGGCAAACCAAACTACAAAAGCCAATTCTTACACTGGGAAGGAAACAAGCTCCCGGGGACCGGTTTCTGGCATTACAGCCGTCTTCGGCCCGGTTTGCTTGAATCCTGATGGTGCAATGAGCAAGGGTCTCACATCTGAGAATACCCTTCCACGCTTAGGGTGGACAAAAATATTTACAACAAGGGGTGGTGAGGGACAGAGTCTCTGAATTAAGCAGAAAGCTCTCACCCAGCCAGGAGATCAGGGCTAGATCCAACACCGTTTTTTAGCTCACTGCACCATCCCAGTTTCAGAACCTGGCTGTATGCAAATTAGTCTGTTCCTGTCCCAGTGCATGATGGGAACAGGGCAAACCAAACTACAAAAGCCAATTCTTACACTGGGAAGGAAACAAGCTCCCGGGGACCGGTTTCTGGCATTACAGCCGTCTTCGGCCCGGTTTGCTTGAATCCTGATGGTGCAATGAGCAAGGGTCTCACATCTGAGAATACCCTTCCACGCTTAGGGTGGACAAAAATATTTACAACATCTCACTGCACCATCAGGATTCAAGCAAGCCGGGTGAAGAATTGGCTTGGTAGTTTGGTAGTTTAGTCTGCCCTGTTCCCATGATGCACTGGGCCAGGGACAGACTGATTTGCATATAGCCAGGTTCTGAGCTGGGATGGGGCAGTGAGATAAATAACGGTGATGGATCAAGCCCTGATCTTTGGACTGGTTAAGAGTGGTCTGCTCTATTCAGACACTCTGTTCATCACCACCCCCTTTTGTAAATCGATTTTGGCCACTATAGGTGTGGCAGGGTATACTCAGACATGAGTCCCTTTCTCACTGCTCCATCAGGATTCAAGCAAGCCGGGCCGAAGAGGCTGAAATGCCAGAAACCGGTCCCCGGTAGCTTGTCTCCTTTCTGGTAAAGAATTGGCTTGGTAGTTTAGTCTGCCCTGTTCCCATGATGCACTGGGCCAGGGACAGACTGATTTGCATATAGCCAGGTTCTGAGCTGGGATGGGGCAGTGAGATAAATAACGGTGATGGATCAAGCCCTGATCTTTGGACTGGGTAAGAGTGGTCTGCTCTATTCAGACACTCTGTTCATCACCACCCCCTTTTGTAAATCGATTTTGGCCACTATAGGTGTGGCAGGGTATACTCAGACATGAGTCCCTTTCTCACTGCTCCATCAGGATTCAAGCAAGCCGGGCCGAAGAGGCTGAAATGCCAGAAACCGGTCCCCGGTAGCTTGTCTCCTTTCTGGTAAAGAATTGGCTTGGTAGTTTAGTCTGCCCTGTTCCCATGATGCACTGGGCCAGGGACAGACTGATTTGCATATAGCCAGGTTCTGAGCTGGGATGGGGCAGTGAGATAAATAACGGTGATGGATCAAGCCCTGATCTTTGGACTGGGTAAGAGTGGTCTGCTCTATTCAGACACTCTGTTCATCACCACCCCCTTTTGTAAATCGATTTTGGCCACTATAGGTGTGGCAGGGTATACTCAGACATGAGTCCCTTTCTCACTGCTCCATCAGGATTCAAGCAAGCCGGGCCGAAGAGGCTGAAATGCCAGAAACCGGTCCCCGGTAGCTTGTCTCCTTTCTGGTAAAGAATTGGCTTGGTAGTTTAGTCTGCCCTGTTCCCATGATGCACTGGGCCAGGGACAGACTGATTTGCATATAGCCAGGTTCTGAGCTGGGATGGGGCAGTGAGATAAATAACGGTGATGGATCAAGCCCTGATCTTTGGACTGGGTAAGAGTGGTCTGCTCTATTCAGACACTCTGTTCATCACCACCCCCTTTTGTAAATCGATTTTGGCCACTATAGGTGTGGCAGGGTATACTCAGACATGAGTCCCTTTCTCACTGCTCCATCAGGATTCAAGCAAGCCGGGCCGAAGAGGCTGAAATGCCAGAAACCGGTCCCCGGTAGCTTGTCTCCTTTCTGGTAAAGAATTGGCTTGGTAGTTTAGTCTGCCCTGTTCCCATGATGCACTGGGCCAGGGACAGACTGATTTGCATATAGCCAGGTTCTGAGCTGGGATGGGGCAGTGAGATAAATAACGGTGATGGATCAAGCCCTGATCTTTGGACTGGGTAAGAGTGGTCTGCTCTATTCAGACACTCTGTTCATCACCACCCCCTTTTGTAAATCGATTTTGGCCACTATAGGTGTGGCAGGGTATACTCAGACATGAGTCCCTTTCTCACTGCTCCATCAGGATTCAAGCAAGCCGGGCCGAAGAGGCTGAAATGCCAGAAACCGGTCCCCGGTAGCTTGTCTCCTTTCTGGTAAAGAATTGGCTTGGTAGTTTAGTCTGCCCTGTTCCCATGATGCACTGGGCTAGGGACAGACTGATTTGCATATAGCCAGGTTCTGAGCTGGGATGGGGCAGTGAGATAAATAACGGTGATGGATCAAGCCCTGATCTTTGGACTGGGTAAGAGTGGTCTGCTCTATTCAGACACTCTGTTCATCACCACCCCCTTTTGTAAATCGATTTTGGCCACTATAGGTGTGGCAGGGTATACTCAGACATGAGTCCCTTTCTCACTGCTCTATCAGGATTCAAGCAAGCCGGGCCGAAGAGGCTGAAATGCCAGAAACCGGTCCCCGGTAGCTTGTCTCCTTTCTGGTAAAGAATTGGCTTGGTAGTTTAGTCTGCCCTGTTCCCATGATGCACTGGGCCAGGGACAGACTGATTTGCATATAGCCAGGTTCTGAGCTGGGATGGGGCAGTGAGATAAATAACGGTGATGGATCAAGCCCTGATCTTTGGACTGGGTAAGAGTGGTCTGCTCTATTCAGACACTCTGTTCATCACCACCCCCTTTTGTAAATCGATTTTGGCCACTATAGGTGTGGCAGGGTATACTCAGACATGAGTCCCTTTCTCACTGCTCCATCAGGATTCAAGCAAGCCGGGCCGAAGAGGCTGAAATGCCAGAAACCGGTCCCCGGTAGCTTGTCTCCTTTCTGGTAAAGAATTGGCTTGGTAGTTTAGTCTGCCCTGTTCCCATGATGCACTGGGCCAGGGACAGACTGATTTGCATATAGCCAGGTTCTGAGCTGGGATGGGGCAGTGAGATAAATAACGGTGATGGATCAAGCCCTGATCTTTGGACTGGGTAAGAGTGGTCTGCTCTATTCAGACACTCTGTTCATCACTACCCCCTTTTGTAAATCAGCCCCTCTCCCCATTCACAGGACAGGCTAGGGACATCAGTTGCACCACAGGGGGCAGAGCCAGCATTGTGTAGGGAAGGCCCAGCCCTATTCAGGTCCCAGGTGCACTCCTCCCACCCATCTGGCTGTCAATCTCTCTATTTACCACCGGGGCAGACCCATCCTGACTCCTGGAGCCAGGCACACTAGCCAGCTTCAGCCAATCACAAGCTAGACAGTCAATTCACATTTATTACACAGACATGCCAACTTCTAGAAGTGGTACTTTCACACTAGACACATTAACGCCATACGCATCACCGCGTAGCATTTATTCACATGAGTCCGCACATACCAAACTCGACCCTGCACTCCCCACACATCAGGAACTACCATGGACACACATATCCCCCATGCATTCCTATGGGAGGGCAGGCCGATCTCACACACGCACTCAGAGAGCGCACGCACTTTACACTGGGACACAGTGTCAAAGTGCGCAAAGACCAGAAATCACTATAATGATGTAACATTAAAATGCAAAAAGTTCAGCGGTGAACCTGCCAGAAGGGCCAAGTCCAACACCCATAGAAGCAGATTGATCAAAGGCACTGAAAAATTCCAAACCCCTTCCCATAGTGAAAGGTTTCACAGGAGTGAGCAGGTTCAAAGCCTCCTCCAACTTATTTACTAGATCTTCTAGCTGAGGACCGAATAACTTTGCTCTTCAGATGGATAGATTGCTTACAAAAGCTTTCTGGACATTGTTTCAAGCCCTCATCCTGATGAGCTGTCTAGTGGCAAAAGATGATCCAGCGCAAGCCGCTGCCGGTAAAAAGAAATCAAACATAATATCTGATAGAAATCTGGCCTGTTGCTCCTTAATGGACAGTCTGTACTTAGGGGGATATTTACATTAAAATGTCAGAACATGGTGTTACTCCAAAAATTGTAAAAAGCGCTCCGCCATTTTTCAAACGCAGGGATGCACCGTATTTACAAAAACACGGCACACCCTTCTGTTTCCTCTAGTTCTGGCACTAAAGGAGATGCCTAGTGCCAGCTCAGGCACCCTTGCACCATGTTGCAAGGGTGCCTGCACTGCAGGGGCAATTGTTTATGTGCAGGAAGGAACACCTGGAACGCCCCTCAGCAACGTCGCCCGTTTGCGGCAGCAGACTGCTGCTGTAAGTGTCATATTTACAAGTTGGCATTAAGCCTATTAAGTGACTTAATGCCTTGAAAACAAAGGGAACGCCTGCTGATAATCAATGCTCCCAAGGCAGGGAAAATATTTAGTATGTAAAATAGAAATTTTTAAATCAAAGTCATCGTATCTTTTCATCTTGTAAGTAGGTTACAAAAAATATGTTTCCACAGTAACGAACAACAAAGTACAAAACAGTATTTAGGCTTAAAACGTGGCTAATTCTTGGTAAAACCGTGTCACGATTTTACAAGAATTAGCCATGTTTTAAGCCGAATTATGTACTTTGTCATTCGTTACTGTGGAAACATTTTTTGTAACCTTCTGACAAGATAAAAAGATACGATGACTTAGTCTACACATAGACTCGAACTCATCTTTTGGAGTCATCAGTGATCTGCTTTGATTTAAAAATTTCTATTTTTGATAATAAAAAAGTAATGATGAATGTATTTTGTTATGCTTGACTTGTTTTATACTACTTTGACTCAAAGTAATATAATAGACTGCCTAAGGTCTTAACATACAATAAGTGACTTAATGCCACCTTGTAAATACGGAGTAGAGGGCAACGTCACCTGAGCATCTGAAAAGTGATGCTTCTGGGGTGTTAGGGGCTTGTAAAAATGCCCCTTAGTGTTTTAGGGCCCCATTAGGATGGCAGGCGGATCGCCCCCGCTGGGCCGTCGGTAGCCACACTGGCCCGGCGGGGGCGATCCGCCCGCCATCATACCTAAAAGACCCCCCATCATATTAGGATGGCTTGGGGGTCTGTGGGGGAAGGAAAGACCGTCTGCCTCTTTTCCGCCGGTCGAAACCTCGACTGGCGGATAACATGTATAATATGGTGGCAGTGTCTGCAAGACACTGCCATCCATATTATGATAATGGCGGCAATTGGCCTTTCCATGGTGGCGATGCCGCCATGGAAATGCATGCGGTCTTCTACTTTGGGGGTCTGTTGAGGGCCCCCGGGCTGTTGGGGGGTTGGGGGTTGCTCTTGGGGGTACCCATGGTACCCCCGACATTTGCATGCACAAGGTGGCAGGCACCGCGCTGTGCCTGTCACGTTGTGCATGCAAATGCACAACATGCAGCTTTTACATTGCAGCGGGTGCTGCTGACAGCACTGCCCGCATCAATGTAAAATATGTGGGATGCGCCTGCCAGTTTGGCGGGCGCATCATAATAGGCACTGCGGGACCGCAGCAGCCCTGGCGGGAGGCCCCGCATACCGTTACAGTGGCAGGAGGACATTGTCCGACCACCATCATAATGGTGGCCTTAATCTTGACTCATTTCGTCAGCTAGAGCCCAAATGTCATGCAAAGGGGACTGAACAATGCATATAGAGTATGATCTAGCTTTTATGGAAAAATTATTAGCTGAATATGAATTCCTAACCATAAGCCTTCTCCTTTTTGGAATCTTGATCAGATCAAGAAGCTCCCTCAGAAATCAAAGTGTCGCAGAAACCTGTGCTTCGATAAGGGAGTTAACTTTTATTGTTGCCAGAAATTCCTCTGAAAAACTTTGCAACAGATATAGCTTGTCTATGAGTTTTGGAAAGAAATATGTTTCAATGCCCGACCATTCCCTGGACATCAGACTCCTATTGGCTTCATGTAGAGGCAAAGATTATGGTTCCTTTTTCCTATATTGCAAGAATTTATCCTCTTCATGTTGGGAAAGGAAATCAGGAAATGACAAATTGTGCTCAATGTGAGAAAGCACCTCCTTGAGTTTAGGCCCCTGAGCCCCTCCTTGAGCCTAGGCCCCTGAGCACCTCCTTGAGTTTAGCACCGTGAGCACCTCCTTGAGTTTAGGACCCTGAGCACCTCCTTGAATTCAGGCCCTTGAGCCCCTCCTTTAGTTTATGACCCTGAGCACCTCCTTGAGTTTAGGCCCTGAGCCCCTTCTTGAGTTTAGGCCCCTGAGCACCTCCTTGAGTTTAGGACCCTGAGTACCTCCTTTAGTTCAGGCCCCTGAGCCCCTCCTTGAGTTCAGGCCCTTGAGCACCTCCATGAGTTCAGCCCCCTGAGCACATCCTTGAGTTCAGGCCCCCGAGCACCTCCTTGAGTTCAGGTCCTTCATGGAAGGGAAGACACGCTTATGAGAGCCATGCTTCCAACTTTCCTCGGTTGCCCAGCAACGAGGGCTCGATTCTGCAATACTCTAGCAAGACTGTCACTATGATGAATTGGGCTGGCGGTCTCGAGAATAAAAAGGATAGCGCTTCCCTCTGGAGTGCGATACCACAAAAGTGATGATTGGGGAGTATAAAACTAAATAACGAAAAGGCTGGGGTTATGCAGTGACTTACATAATATGTGGATAAGCATTGGCTATCTCATAATGGCACAGAAGAGAAGAGTATCCTGTTTATTTGAGCAATTAAATTGCTGGCATTCCGATATTGTTAAAGTGACGTCTCTAGAGCAGACATACACTCTGCTAAGAAAATATTAAAGCAATTTAACATTGAAACGCTTATAAAAATAAATGAAAAGCACTTACTTGTTTTCCGTGGGTGTGAGACATTCCTGACTCTGCCCCTCCTATTTGTCTCACAGGACAAACACTGCCTATGGTAGCCATTTTAGAAGGGGGTATGTTGGAAGTTTTCTAAGCTGGGGGAATGCTGTGTACGATAAGGATAACACTCTATAGCTAAGGACTAGGACAAGGAAGATGGACGAGGTAGGTAATTTCCCTTTTCGTGTTACTTTTGTAGTGTACTTACATAATTAGTGTAAGAAATCGGGTTACTGGTTGAGGGGAGTGAAACCATACTCAAGCAGCAACCATAGTCCTTGTCAGGGTGAAGTCACAAGCAAACCCCAAATTAACATTTGCTTAATCCTCTAGTAGATTGGCACAAAAGCAGTCAGGCTTAACTCGGAGGCAAAGTATGTATGCCGTACTTCAAACAGTAATAAAGTGAAAACAGCACAAGAAAAATGCAACACCAATTTAGAAAAATAGAATCAAACTTAATAAATAATTTAAGACCAAAATAATAAAAATCCAATGAGTAAAACAGGAGGTATTGAATTTAAATGTTCAAGTGGAAATAGCACCAATAAGCACAAAGTTCCAACTGTAGTTATTTAGTCGTGCCGGAATGGGGCAGTAACAAGTTCAGGCTCATTGCGATGGAATGTGGGCCGGCTACAAGGACCCCTTTAAGCTCGATGATGAAGTACCTTAAATCCTGGTTGAGGAGGGATAGCAAAGTCATGGGTCAGGAATATGTTGAGCCGTATCGGTTCCTAGGAGCTGCGAGGCTGCATTGTGAGGACCTGCGCCGGGTAATGAGTCATGCAGCGGTCCCAATGTGGAGTTTGGTGAGGCAATGCATCTCGCAGTGGCTCTGATGCAGAGTTTTTGGGAGCTGGTACATCACAATGCGTTGCTGCTGCTGTGCTGGCAGACCACCTTCAGGCCCGCTTACAAGGGTCCTGGACTGCAGTGGCACCACTTGAGAGAGCACCAATCACAGCAGACAGAGTCCAGGTGCTGGGTTTAAGAATGAGGAAGCCTGTTCATTCTGTCCAGCAGCATTTTGATCGGGAGGCCAGCCAAAATGTTTTTGGAGTCATTCTGGTGGTCCTGGGTTTGGCTACCTTTATCACGCATGTTTTAAGCACAAACATGCTTTTACAATGCATGCTATTACCACAAATTGTTTTTATTTACAAAAACAATGTATTTTGGGGGAGACCCCAACACCCCCAACTTACCTTAAATCCATGGTAAAGGCATGCATTGTAAAGGCAAGCACATGGCTAAAATAAGTGTGCTAAAAATGCGTGGTAAAGGCACAACAAGGTAAAAACCTTGCTGTAAAGGCTGTTTCCCGCACTGACTAGAATGGCGGGCTCTGCCTAGCTTAGGTGCATACCCTAGCCAACCAGAAACTCCATTTTTAACATTGATGGCAGAGGTGGGATACAAACTGCATTTGCATAATACCACAGTGACCCATTATTTCACTACAAACTCTGCATTTAGACCATTATGTTTTGTTTTTCTCCCGATTCTCTCATTGGCCATTTTTATTGTTACTCCAGCTTCAGCTCTTACACTTGAGATTTTTGATTTATTGTTGCACTCACTTGAGAATGGAAGTAGATCTCAGCTGTCTATTATCTTGAAGTATGAATGAGCTGAGGAGGCTCTGCAAAGAGAGGGGGCTACCTGTGATGAGATGGTCAGACAGCTTGGACCATAGGTTAGCTCTCCATACATTTGAGCCCCAATGCAGAGAGGCAGCAGCAACACAGAACCAGGAGGGTGGTGGTGTTAGGGAAGACCCTGAGAAGGGTCCCAAGATTGGTGATGACTCTGAGTGGGTGGGTCTCCCATGTTCACCACAGGAGGGCAGTACCCCTGAGGAGTTTGAGGAGGAGGGAGGAAATGACTGGGCAGTGACACCATAAGATAGAGATGACCCAATGGATAGGAAGTCTCTTACTGGGTCTAGTGCCAGGAGCAGTGTCACCTACCATTCCCTGTCCCCCGAGGAGCTCAAGGATAGACAGGAGTAGAGGGAACTGCATCTGGCCCAGCTGGCTTTGGAGCAGAGAGAGGCTCAGAGAGTCTTGGAGGAGAAAAAGACCTTGTGGGGTCATGAACTCAGTCTCAAGGAGCTGGCTACTGAAGAGAGAAGGATAGAAGCTGAAAAAGCCCTATCCCAGGAAAGAATGACAGAGACTGAAAGGGCATTCAGAAGAGAGAAACTAGTTGTTTCGGAATGGGTGTCCCATCCCATAAGCATAGTTTCAGTGTTCTGGACTCACCAGTGAGGTTGGAGTCCAGTGGTGGCAGCATTAATTTGATGTCTAGTGCTGAGGGAGAAGTACACAAACCCAGAGATGTCATGCCTGACTTGAAGTAGGGGGTTGACATACACCAAGGGGTTCAAGGTTATGAGGAAAGGTCCAGTAGTACGTAGGGTCCCTAAGGTGGACTGAGGAACTAATTGTGGGAGGGGCACTCTACTGACTCTAGATGGGAGGTGCAGTGAGAGGGGTTCCCCTATGGTAGAAGCCCTGGTACATGTGTGTAGAGACCAGCCAGAAGAATGTGGTTTGAATGACAGAAACAATCAGACACTGTCTTACCAGTCTCTGGAGGGTGATGTGAGGTACTTTTGTGAAATGCTTTTATGTCTGTAAATTGACTAATAAAGCTGTTGAAAGGGTACTTTTGTGAGGACTTGGATTGTGAGGTGGAGGGTAGCGTGGTTAACACATGTGAGGGGCTTCACTAATTGTTTTTGTGCAGGAAGGTGGCCCTTCCTGCACAAACAATTAATCTCTGCAATGCAGGCTCCCTTGCAACATGGTGCAAGGGAGCCTGCATTGGGCCTAGGCTGGCTATTGTGCACCAGTGTGGAGGAAAGCACAGGAATGCATCGTATTGTTGTAAATACAATGCATCCTTGCATTTTCCTAATGATGCAGCTCGGCACAGCAAGATGACTTGCAGCACAGTGGCATTATCTTGTAAATATGCCCCTTAGTATACAACAGGTTTTTTCCCAACCATAACATACCATATATACTTTATTATGGATTGATGTGAGAAATGGACAACTCTAGGAATTTAGTATATTTCAGCAATATATTGTGAAATTAGATTCCTTGAGTAAATAACTGGTACGGGTTTAGTATTGTTCTACTTTTCAACACATTGCAATTTAATTCCCCTTACTGAATTCTCCTGCAATGAAGCCTTGCTCATAGCTACATAACGAATTCTCCAAAAGAAGACAAAGGTTTCTGCAAAATATTGCACACTGTCTGCCTTTCAGTTTCAGTCCGAGAATTTTGCTTGTGTGCACTCGAATTATTTTGAAAAAGAAAGTCAATCTTTATCCTCTCAAATCAGTATTCAGTCAACTTAAAAACAAGGTAAAAAATCAAGAGTCGATGGAGGTCACATTCCCTCCTGCATCAACTGCTGCTCCTTTGTTATACTTTTTGACCTGCCAGCTGCTTTTGACCTTCTGATCACAGCATCTTTCTCAGCCATCTGAATGCCATGTCCTGTGTATCTGACCATTCCATCAAATTCCTATATCGACAATTGCACCACACAGCTCATCTCATGTGAAATCTGTACTCCAGCAGTTATATACACTTACAGTGTATATCAAGGCTCCATCTAGTCCACCCCAGACACTTTTCAGGTATTCCCTGATACATGCCATACGAGACACTGGAATTTGCTTCCAACTTTTCACCAGGGATACCCAGGTTACCCCTGCATTGCACTGTCCTAGGGGCATGCTTGATAGCCTTTGTTTTTTCCAGAGTCCCTAGCTCACAATTTCTCATAAATTGGTGCACATCTCTTCCCTCTTCAACATCACCTACTACTCTTCAGGCCAGCCTAGTTTCCTTCAGAGGCATCTCTGTCACATCTGGGACTCATTACCCTGGACCATCCCATTAGGAAGAATACGTGGGATATCTGACAGGTGTCCATTTTATGGAGAAGGCACTGAGATAATATCACCACACATAGAAACAACTGGCATATTCAAACTCTTCTCCTAATGCTCACATATGTACATGTTAGTGTGCCATTCGCAAACTCACAAGGCTAACAATGCCCTGTAATGCAGTAGATTTCCGGGCCTCCTTCGCGCCTTGACTTTTGATGGCATCATGATGTTCAGTTAGTAACATACTGAGATAATATTACCACTTAGGGGCCGATTACGATCTCGTCAGGAAAGGCTCTAAACAGCATTCCATTAGTTCGAATCTGATTTCGAAGCCTTGTTTCTGACCGAATCAGTCACCTTTCTGGACGGCAGAGTACGATGCAAGGAAGCCCTCTGGGCTGTCTGAATTATTTCAAAATGGGATTCAGGCAGCCTGAGTCATTCGGAGCAGAATCGGACAGGCAATGGAGACTGTTCCCGAACGAGCGAGTAATAATACCGTTTCGGACAGCCATTCCCAAACGGTTTGGCTGAAACAAACTGCTGTGGGAATTAGACTTCAGTGGCCCGTAGATGGCCCTCCTCCACCTAGGGCCCTCTGAATCAGGCCTGTGGGGGTACTCATGGGTCTCCCATACCCATGCATGCACAGTGTGGCAGGCACCATGGGGTGCCGACCACAGGGTGCATGACTTTCCACAACCACCCCTTTTTTCAATGGGAGCCTGTGTTTACGTTTGGAACACAGACTCCCATTGAATTCAATGGGATTCCGATGAAATCGTATCCAGATGCATCCAAATTGCTTGGTTGGACTCCCCCGATCAGAGTCGTTCGGAAAGCATTCCAGAAACTAATTGGTGGGAATGCTTTCCTAACAACATTGTAATCTGACCCTTAGTCATCCCATAGTTCTCCTAAATTTGTCAGAAAAAGGGCGCTTAAGATACATGGATACAGTCATTTGCCCAGAATCACACAACTTGGCCACCAGCAAAGCTAGGACTAAAATGTTTGTCCATGGTTGTGTAATCAAAATCCGAGTCACTAACCCACATCTCAGGATTGGTGGTTATGCAGCAGTTTCACACTTCTAAGGTGATGACAAGTCATGCTACAGAAAAGTCCCTTCTAGGTGCAAGTTCAGAAGTGCATTTACTGAGGCAAGAACTACCTAACAGTTGACTTTATTTTCCCTGTAGGTGCGATTTGGCAGTATTATGAACGTCCACATCTTATATGTCTTGTGTTTTTTACGATTATTAGCCGGAAACAGGATCTTATTTTGTCTCAATATCAAGTCTAAGAGTTCATATTAGCAATCAAGACTAAGGACCTCATTAGGGGGCATATTTACAAGCCCCTATTGCCACCACAATGTCACTTGATGTTGTGGTAGCGATAGGGGCTTCACCTTATCTACAAGGCAGCATTAAGCCACTTAATGTGGCTTAACGTTGCCTTGTTAATAAGGCACCCATTCACGCTGTACTTAGCGTGAAAGGGAAGGACAATGGGTCATGAGGTGGGCGTTACACAGCAACACCCATTTTTTTTACGCTGCCCCCATTTACAAGGGTGGTGTAAATAGAAGGCAGAGCCAAAATTACGACCAGGGAAAACCAGGGGGCATATTTACCACAAAGTGATGGAGCATTCCTGGCTTTACGCTGCACTCCACCACTTCTGACGCTCAGGTCAGCACCCTATTTATAACAATGTGGTGCAGCCCTACATTTTCCCCTGTGCTGGCGCTAAACTTAGCAGCCTAGCACCTACGCAGGCATCCTTGCACCATAGTGCAAGGATGTCTGCGGGGAGGGGAGATTGTTTATGTACAGGAAGGGCTCCCTTTCTGCACATAAACCATCTTTAAATTACATTTTGTAACTTTTATGTGTGGTGCTTAATACAAACACCCATGGAACCAGACGCATTTCCAGATTTACAAGAAATCATAAATGTGGAAAAGCATCTGAATTCTAAGCCTCCCCAGGGGAGGTGTAGGAAGGCACAACGAGGAGGAATGTATTCATTTCACCTAATTGTTTTCCTCTTTCTGTGCGAGCTGCATTGTGCAGCACACATACAAAGAGGAAATCACCTCTGGTGATTTTGTATGTACAGGAAGTTGTCCTTTTCTGCATGTAAACTATCAGTAAAACAATGACGCTTTTCTAATTCTATGTGTGCTAATGCAGCACACATAGAAGCTGAAAAATGCCATTTATGATTGTTTATGTGCAGGAAGAGAACCCTTCCTGCACATAAACAATCTCCCCATGACGCAGGCATCCATGCACCATGGTGCAAAGGTTCCTGTGCCGGTGCTTGGCAGCAGTTTGTGCAACAGCACAGGGGGAAGCAAAGAGATGCGCCATTTTGTTGTAAATATGTTGCATCTCTGTGCTTTGAAATGAATCAGTGTGGTGCAACTAAATGGCTTGCGGCACGCACGGAGTCACTTTCCTTGTAAATCTGTCGCTGGGTCTTTATTTGGTAAAGGTATACACCCTGTCCAAGCAGGGACCACAATCCTAGACAGGGTAAGACAGTTACACATCATAAATTAACCTGTGCTCACCCTCTGGTGTCGTGGCACAGAGCAGGCAGGCTTAACTTAGGAGGCAATGTGTAAATTAGTTTTGTGACACTTAAAACAGTCAAGCAGTAAAACACGACACAAAAATATACCACGCCTTGATAAAAAAATAGAGCTTAATTTAATGAGCTTTACATGACCAAAACAACAAAAATGTAATATGTAGCACCGGAGTTATTAATTTTTAAAGAAAATCTGGGAATATAGGGCTTGAAAGCATACACTAACAACCAGGGACATTTGGTAGTGGTAAATTCAAAAGTTCAGGCAGACCACGATGGAGCGCGGATCGGACACAGGGACTAGCCATGTCCAGCTGAAAAAGTACCTTTGGATGGAGGATGTGTCAACATTGAAGACCGTTGCTAGGAGCAGAGATGATAATGTGTCAGCTTTGATCCCTTTAGATGCAGGTGATTTGTTGGTTCGAATCCGCACTCTAGCAGATGCATAGCCCGTGAACCCTTTGCAATGAAAGCAATGCTTTTTTGGCGAGCTGCATAGTTGGTGATGCTATGTCTATGTCATTGGCGGCAGTGGCAATTTGTCTGCTTTGAGGTGAAATGCATCGGTTTCAACCAGAGCAACAACAGTGATGTATGGATTTTGCAAGTTACAGCCAGAAAACCCAATTCTAAGGTCCCAAGCCTGGATTGGTACCACTTGGCAGGGCAGGAATCTCAGCTGGCAGAGTCCAGAGGCTGTAGCCAGGTTGTTGGAAGTCCTTGATGTCCCTGGGACTTCAGAATACAAAGCAAGCCAGCAATCCCTTGGAGTCACTTTGGTTCTGAAGAAGTAGAGCTTCAGATCCAGTCCTTCTCACACCTAGGAAAGGAGGGCGGCAGGCAGTTGTACAAGCACAGCAAAGCAGGAGTCCAGCAAAGTCCAGCAGAGCCCAGCAGAGTGACAGTCCTTCCAGAAGCACAGCAGTCCTTCTTCCTGGCAGAATGTCCTCAGTTCCAGAAGTTTACTCAGTTGGTGGTGTCAGGGGTTCGGTACTTATACCCAGTTGCACCTTTGAAGTGGGGGAGACTTCAAATAGAGGCCTTTGGAATGGACAAAGTCCCTGTCATTATTGCCCTGGCTCCAGACTAACTATAGGGGGATATACAGGTATTTGTTTGGATACAGGCACAGCACATTCAAGTGTAAGTGTCAGCTCCTCCATCCCATTCTGCCCAGGATAAACCATCAGGATGTTTATGACCCATCATTCACACCTAAGCTCCCATTGTGCTTGGTTGTCTGGAGGGAATGCACAGAGCTCAGCTATCTCCCACCCCAGACTTGTATTCAGAGACAGGCAGAAGGCACAGAATGGTTAAAGTAAGAAAGTGACAGTTTTCTAAAAGTGGTGTTTTCAGACTTGCAACTTGAAATCCAATGTTACCATGAACCGTGAGTTTAAGCCACCAGACTTGAAAAGTCTATATTTTCCCAATCGAAAATTACACTTATAAAGTGTAGTAAGGCAATTCCAATGATAACCTATGCGAGAGACAGGCCTTGTACTAGGGAAAAACGAATGTAAGAGTTTTTCACTACCTGGACATGTAAAATTGAAAAGTACATGTTTAACCTTTTAAATACACTTCACCCTGCCCTTGGGGCTGTCCAGGGCCAGCTGTATGGGTGGCTTATATGTCTTAAATAGGAAGTTTTGGGCCTGGCAAGAAAATTGACTTGCCAGGTTGATATGTTAGCTTACAACTGCTCATACAGACTCTGCAGTAGCAGTCCTGAGACATGTTTAAAGGGCTACTGAAGCAGGTGCCACAATCAGTGCTGCAGGCCCGCTAGTAGTATATCATTTAAAGGCCTTGGGCACATGTAGTGCCGTTTACTAGGGACTTCTAAATACATTAAACATGCCAATTGTGAATAAGCCAATGTTACCACAGTTTATGGAGACAGCACATGCATGCATTTTACCACTAGTTAGCAGTGGTCAAGTGGCCAGAGTCCTAATGCCAACAAAAAAAAATTAAGCAAAAAAGGGAGGAAGGAGGCAAAACATTTGGGGGTGACCTTACAGAAAGGGCCTGATCCAATATATATCATATACTCGCACAATTTAAGTAAGTAAGTAAATGTATTCATGCATAGTTATTTAAATTCATAGCATTTACATTACATTTAATAAAACTTTCTTATCATAAAATATTACAGATATTGACTACAAAACAAGAAAATATAAATCACTATCTATGTAAGTCGTCATGTCTAGCTTTGTGTAGGGGTAAAAAATACATTATATTAAAGCAATATAATATTTGTAAAAAAGTTAAAGCTAATGCTCCATGTATAAAAGACAGGATCATTGCAACCGTTTTGAGACCCTATAGTCCTGTATGTTTTCTAAATTGCATACGTGCCTGATATATTTCTCCATAAAGTGGATCAAAGTTTAGCTGCCTTATGTGCAAAAAAAACTAGAGGATTATAACAAACAGAATGTCTACACAATCAATTTTTCAAGCTTTAAAAGTTTTTGTTTGTTAGTACTGTTCAGAAATAGCTAACAGTATTATCTCTGCACTTCTTAGACATTTTGTGTATCAACAGTTCATCATAGGATCAGTGGTTCTTACATTTGCAATGACTGCCTGCCTACAAGACAGTATTCCCTGCTTGTTAAATGGAGCTTTCAGTAACTGTCTTCCTTCTTGTCATAATCCTGGGCATAAACATATAATGTGTATGAAATTTTCCTCCCCTTTATTACATAGCTTCCAAGGGGCTTTCGTGGGTACCTCATTCAATTATTTTCCCTTTATTTCTCCAAGAGTATGGCCGAACTGGAAATGCACTTTGTCACTTGCCTGCATCACGCCTGTTGTGCCCAGTGCTTTCTCTGCTGTCCAGAGACAGCCGCAAACGCCGCATCTGTCATCCTGAAAACTCCTGGTGGGAAGAGGGTCCCAGAAGCAACAAGGTCGCTGAAGAATCTTGAGCAGCGCCTCTCTTTTCGCCACACACACTCTGGGGAGGACTGCAACCCCCAGAGTGCATCGCACCAGCCTGTGGCTGCCGTGAGTGAGGGGGAGGCGGGGCCAACGCGCTTATACCTCAGCCTCTCCACCCGCAGCATGGGGGACTTTGTCACTTGTCAAAATCAATAAGGACTAGCTATAATTGGGGGAGGGAGACTCAATGAAGTATGCGTGCTGGCAAACCCATTGGTTTGTTCATGAAGCCCTCACTCACCAACCTAGTTGGTGGCATGCTTCATCATCGGGCCCATCACAGTGACACCGAGTGTGTCCCGGGTGTGCTTCGACGCCAGTTTACTGCGGAGCTGGTATGTTCGCTGAGTGTGCAGTGTAGTGAGTGAGAAAGTGAAGGTTAAAAAGCTATACAGTGGGTCCCAGTACCCGAGGGTAAATAGATAAACTTTAATTACTGGGCCCCTGTTAGCTACTAAAAAGGCAGATGGACGTGTTGGAGTGCGAATTATGACCTCCTGCGTCCTGTGTGGTCTACATGTTTCAGCCAGGCCTTTTTCAATTTAAAACTGGCTTTCCTCAGGACCAAGTGAGTATGTGAAAAAGGTGCAGTTAAATAAATAAATAATAAAGTTACTAAATTATATTGATTGTGTTATTTTGCTATGTGTTGCACTCCCTAAGGTGCGTTATATGTTAGAGTGGGATTCCCTCTTGCTTTAACAGGCTATTTGCTGTAAAAAGCTTCCTTGGGTCACCTGGCAGAGAAAGAGACCGAAATTGCCGGTCTAGATCCTCCTTGGACCTGTCGTCCTTCTGCGGTGCCCGACTTTGTCACTTGCCTGTATCACGCCTGTTGTGCCTGGGCTTTTTCTGCTGTCCAGAAACACCTGTAAACGCTGCATCTGTCATCCTGAAAACTCCTGGAGGGACGAGGGTCCCAGGAGCAACGCAGTAGCCACAGAATCCTGCGCAGCGCCTCTCTTTTTGCAACGCACACTCTGGGGAGGACTACAACCCCCAGCTGCTGCGAGTGAGGGGCAGTCAGGGCCAACGCACTTATAGCGCAGCCTCTCCAGCCTTGCGTGGCACGGGACGCGCGCTGGATGTATCCCGGACCAACGGCGGGCCTGTCTGAGGCCGTCAGAGGCCAAAGGAGGATGGGCTGGGCCACCCCCCCTTTCATGTGTGTTAAAACCTTTTGAACTTTGGGCACTGATACTGACCAGCAGCGAAGATATCTTTGCACCCCTGACAATGACCACTAAACATAAGATCACTGGACAGAGGGCGGAGGGTGTAGTGGGAACGCTGGATGCGTTTTTATTAAGGGCAGAATCAGTTTTACAACATGAAATTCAGCTCACAGAGAAAAGGCTGTCTTTGGGGTCATATGCGGGAACATCCTTGGGGGAATAACCTTGGTTAAATCTCCCTTGAGTGCCCCGCAAGTTATGACCTGCTCAAGTAGGGAGTCGTTAGAAGCTGTTGCGGCTGGCGTATCTGGTGATTCAGAGGCGGACAACTTATGTATGACGGAGCCTAACCAAAGCCCAAGGGGGAGCCTTTCTAGGGCTCCGGTTGGAACTACCCCTGTGCAGAAATTGAATCTCCCCGCTTTCCCTGTTTTACCCCAAGCCCACATCTTATTGACTCCCCAGGCAGCTCAAAGTGACCGAGCCACCAGATCCAAAAGAACTGCCAAGGAAAGGGAAAGGGTTGCATGTTCCTCCAAACTTAGGTCGGGAGCTAACAACGAGGGAGAGAACGGGGAACCACTTGCAAAACGCACAAGGGGTGGTGTGGCATGTAGTGGCAAGTCCAAAGCTAAGTTTAAACAACAATCCCTAGGGACATGTGAGAATCACTCCCCGAAACCTAATTGCAATACACCTCCTAGTCTAAATTCGGACTCCCCCATGTTGGTGGAACATGGAGGCGATCCTGATCATTGGAAACGCCTGGAGACTTTAATTTCTGTTCTCCTAGCACCTTTCTTAAACAAACTAGGGGCTATCGAAGAAAAACTGTCTCTCCTTTTAAAAGGCGCTCAAGGCCCAGGCAATTTGGGGGTATCTGAGTGTCACAGCACTATTCAGGGGGGGAGACAAAGGATCTTTGGCACCATCACTGCCAGGGACTTTCGCCCCTGCGGGGCATTGTAATGGGGATGTGGCCCATGGAGCAGGAAATAGGCTCATTGGCAACGTGCACCCTGTAACGCTGCGACCACTTAGTTTGCCATCTGGGTCGGGGGGAACATCGCGCAATTGCCCACTGGAGGCCAGGGGTTAGGTGGCCCGGCGAATGTCTTCCACATAGATGAACAGAACATGCCTAAGCCGGGGGGCTCCCAGGGAATATTAACTGTTGAAAATTTTAAATCTACTTTGATGCCCTGTAATGATCACAGAGACGGCCCCATTATGTTAAATGATGTGATTACTAAGCCTTTCCGGGATGTCTTAGATCTCCCACCAGCTGCATGTCCTTATGCTACAGTCTTGGCTGGTGTTCCCCCGCTAAGACCGGACCAACCTGAATCCTGGACCCAATTGCGTAACAAAACTGTAGATTGGCTATCCAGACATAAAGGTTTTAGGGTAGCCATGAGTAACAACATCATAATGATGCGCAGAGTGGGGTGGGTGGGGCAGTCGCCAAAGAATGTTGAGGGGGACTGTGTGATAGTTAACTTCCGAAGGCCTGCAGTTGTCCAAACGATTTTAAGGGCGCAGGGCTTGTGCCCTATCCTGTTACCTCGATCTGGGCTATGCCGCTGGAACATTTCTACAAGCCCCCATTGAGAACATCGAAAGAGATAGTTCCCCTATCCCGGTTATAAATAGGTTTGACGTATTGTCTGGGATTAGATACCCAAGATTGACTACCTGTTAGCATCATAGTCCCAAAGGTTTTATTGGATCCGGAGGAGAAGACGGAGGAAGAAATACATGTCCCCCTGGCTAGTCCATTGATTTCAATTACATCTCCCCTTTTGGAGTGTCAGCCCTCTCTACCTGGTATTGCCAATTCTAGCTCTACACGGCTACCAACTAATAGAGGCCGCACAAAAGTATTATCATGGAATATTGCTGGCCTAAGGGCCAAAAAGGTGGATGTTAAATGAGAAATCTTTCTTGCCACTCATCATATCATAGCTCTTCAGGAAACATGGGAGGCCAATGAATCCTATTTTCTGGATGGGTTTAAATCGTTTTGTAAACATGCTATACCATTCGGTATGGGGAGAGCCAGGGGGGGGTTATTGTTGCTTATTAATCTAAAATCTCTACTACTATTATAAAGAGAGAACTTGCACCTTTTGGCAAGGTAAACTCGAAAACTACACCACCAATCTGAACACCCAAGACATCTTAGAAAACTTCAGGGCAAGCAGAAGGACATAGGCTACATAAAAATTAAAAAAAACGTTGTTTAAAATATTTACTAATAAAAATAAAGTAGTCCCTTGCAAGTAGCGCCGGCTGCGACGTATGCGTGAGGGGAGTAGCGTCGTTCACAGCAACAGGAAGAGCGAGGAAATGAGTAGCGTCTGCGTGAGGGGAGGAGCGGGAGGAGCGGAGTTCAACAGCAATACGGAGCGGTGAGAAGCGGAGGAGCAGTGGCAGCACGGGGAGGTAGGTCGGGACCTTGGGGGGGGGGGGGGGGGTTTACAAAGCCGGGGCAGGAAGCGGGAGGCAGGCGGGAGACTCGAGGCGGGAGGCGCTATGCTCAATGTCGGGTCGGGGCGGGCTCAAAGCGGGAGGCGGTATAGCCAATGTGAAGGCGGGAGGCGGGAGGGATGCGGACTGGGCAATGCCAGGGGGTGGTGCGGTGCACAAAGGCTTACAATGCTGCCTCCAGCCCCTTTCTGCCCCAGGCAACGCTGGGGCGGGCTGCTAGTTGTTATATAAAGCAAAGCTCACCCAATATTTTGGCAGTTAAACTGACAGGGAAGAATCTGCCAACTCTTCAAGTGGTTAATTTTTATAATTCCTTCACTAGAGGTGATGAACTAAAGCATTTAAGATTCCTCACCGTCTTTTTGTCTAACATTGAAGGCAGCGCTGGCACCCACTACAATATATTAGTCCTTGGTGATTTTAATTTCCACGTTTGCCCTATTAATTGTTTAACAAGACTAGAAGAGGAGTATGGTTCCCAGGGGTTAACTCATTTTGAACATACCCCCCCGGGTCATTTTTAGAAGGTTTTTTATCAACCCATAATTTGATCTGCCTGGTACAGTCGGACAGGACATCTCCGTAACCCATATATACTGTCCAAGGCCAACAAAGCATAATTGATTACATTCTAGTTTCAGATTCATTGCTGACCTTACTAGGCACATTAAGGGTAATTAATAATTGCCTTAGTGATCATAATCCTTTGATATTGGACATTAATATACCCGCTGTCAATAAGGGAAGGCCTATGGCCAAACTTACCAATGCTAATATTGCTCCCATAGACCAAGCTCGTAGAATAAGGTGGGAAGCGATTACTCCTGACAGTTTTATTGATAACCTAATCAGTGACTGTCCCCAGGAGTTCAGGATCTGCTCAGAACAGGACTCTCATCCTTCATTAGTTCTTGGTGCTTTCGAACAAATTATAAGGAAAGTAGCGGCAAATCTAACTGTAGCGTGTAGACCAAGGCCCCTAAAATATAAAAAATGATTTGATGAAACCTGCATGAGTACTCATAAAGGACTTACGCAGGAGCTTAAGCAAGAACCTAAGGTAGTCGATAGAGTCAAGAATGCCAGGAGGGCATACAAAGCGGCAGTGGAAAGTCGGAATAAGCAACTAAGAGAGATGGCATGGGAAGAGCTTAGTCGAACCAGTGTTCTGGCAAATAATACCAGATTCTGGAGCGTTGTGAACAGCCCAACATTTGATAAATCATCAAATTCTGATAAAGACTGTTTAATCCCTGCTGAGAGGTGGGTTCAACACTTTGGGAAAGTGTATAGTGTTGTGACTTACGGAACCCCTGCCCGGACAGTTGGCAGTGATCGTGTCTCACATCCCTTGGTTTTTACAACAGAGGAAATCACTAAGGCAATTATGTCCACGTCAGGGGGAAAAGCCCTGGGTCCTGACGGAATTCCTGCCGATCTCTATAAAGCAGATCCTAAGATATGGGCAAAAATGTTAACCCATGTTTTTAATGCAGCCACCCAGTCTGGCTTTCCCCCGTCTTGGGCCAAGGCGGTGATTGTACCTATACCTTAAGAAGGGAGCCAGAGATGATCCGGCCAGGTATAGGCCTATTTCGCTTCTGGACTCCGTGGCTAAAATTATGGGGAAAGTCGTCCTTGCTCGCCTAACAGAGTGGCTTGATCAAAATAGTATAGTATCCGAACTCCAATACGTCTTCAGGCAAGGGAAAGGTACGTTGGGCCAATGTCTCAACCTTCACTTGGTGATAGGGAAGTACACGGTTGCAAAGCACGGGGACCTCCATTTGGCCTTTATAGATCTTATCTCGGCTTTTTACCTTGTTAACAGATCAAAGCTCTGGGTGACTCTTCAAGACATAGGCCTTGAGGATAACCTGATTTCTTTTTTGGCGACCATCCATGAAAATAAAACAGCGGCAGTGCGCTATAATCTAGATGGGAGCCTAACTGATTCCTGGGCAGTTCAAAGAGGGGTCCAGCAGGGGTGCATTTTGGCCCCCTTGCTGTTCACACTCTACATTAATAAGGTTGGGGTCACCTTGACTTCCTGTTGTAAAGATATCCCTAGAGCTGGCACTAAAATGATTCCCGCACTATTGTACACTGAGGATGCGGTATTGGTAGAAAGTACTGCGAGGGGGCTGCAAAAGCTTTTAGATTGTTTTATAGATTTTATGGAGTCCTTGTACCTGATTACTAATTTTAAAAAATCACAATCCATGTCCATTGGCTCGAAGCTGGCCAGGAGGGCAGAATTCTACTGCAGGGATCTGGGATTAGAAAAGGTCCCCGCCTTCCCGTATTTAGGGGTTCTTTTTGATGACCGGTGTTCTTGGTCTACGCAGCTCACACACAAAAAAAACATTGGCTAGAGCTTCTGGGGCTATTCTAGACTTTGCAAAAAGAATTGGCTCTAAACCCTTACCGGCACTTATGAAGATCTATAATGCCAAGTGCCTTCCAATGGTGACCTATGGGGGTGACATTTGGGGATATATAGAGGTTAGAGAAATGCAGGGGGTCGAAAATACCTTTTTTCGCAGATTGTTGTCGGTCCCGCCATCTACTCCAGTTTTTAATACCCATGAGGACCTAGGAGCAGGTTTTATTTCTGATCAGATTGCGGTTGCCCCGCTACTGTGTTGGCTTAGAATTTGGGCTCAACCCACACCAAATCTAAATCAACTGATCCTCCAAGACTGCATTTCCTTAGATAAGGGACTAGATATCCCATGGGTTCGTTACATCAAGGCCCAGATGGAAGTCCTTGGATGCCCTGATTTATTTTTGAGTCCCAAAGCATTGGGCAATTCAGCCATCAGGGCTTTCAAGAAGCAGTTTTTGGATAGATCTATGTTAATGAGGGAGGAGAGGGAACTGGTAAAACCCACAGTGAGAAGTGTTGTCACAGTGAGCCTAGGTAGACACTTGCAACCATATATATCCTACATAAACAAACCTTACCATCTGTTTGTTTTAATAAGATGTAGGTATAATATGGTCCACTGGCTCCTAGCATTTCCAAAATGATTTTTCAAGGAAGGGGCATTAAATCCCTGCCCATGTGATAACTTCTCCGAACAGAACACTCTCCACCTAATATTTTTCTGTGCTTATTATAACTCATTACGCAGGAAATGTATTATCCTCCTCCTTAGAGGCTGTAACTTTGAACAAGTTAGGACAGCACTGGCATATTTGCAAATGCTAGCGTCTCCAGTGGAGTGCTTTAGGGTTGCAAGTTTTCTAATAGGTGCAATCAGGTATAGGACCAGGTTATCATTGAACCAAAGTGTGGACTCTGTTTTAAATTATGCTATTTAGCTACTTTATTAATCTTTTAATGTTCTCCTCGCAGTATACTGGATAAGATTAAGATGGGTTAAATTTTATTTTATATATTTATTTAACTCCAAGGACTGATCAAATTGAGTTGAAGTTCTGTATTTTTGTCTTTGCCGCCTTTGTTTTGTGCGGGGGGGGTTTACTTTGCCTTATGAAGTTTTCGTGCAATTTTGCAAAGAGCATTGTAATCTGATCAAGACTATACTCATGTACTTTGCATGTTGCTTTAAACTGCTTTGTTTGTGTTTTGTAGTTTGATGGTTTTAATCAACCGAATAAAGTTAAATTTTGACTAGTGCATAAAATCAATTTTCAAGTTCTTGACCATCCAGCTTCTAGATATGATTGACACTTGAGTGTTTTATATTTATTGATCACGCCCAGGCATGCGTTCTACTGGCTAACTTCTCTTTATCGTTGAAAAGTGAACATTTTCTACACTGTAAAATTGACTATTTAAAAAAAAAAATATGCTGGGGAAGGGAAGTTTGCCCATATTGTATTGATTCCCAGTTGCGTAATTGCTAAACCTAGGAAGAGCTCTTTCCACAGAGTTTGACATAACTGACTTTCAGAGGCTGAAATTAATCTGTTGCAGGTTTTTATGTAGGCCCCTTTCTTTGCTGTTGATTGATTGAGAAGCCCAAACTCCAATCTTATCTGGGCTGGCGATGCTTTCAGAGGAAGGTGGAACATTGATCTAAATACTTTCGAAGACATTAGATTTGAAAGTGCTGCATCTCTGCCCTGAAGTACTTCACTACCATATGTAGCAGCCTGGATGAGACTTGCCGCAACAACTTTCAATAGAGGTGCATAGCTTGGACCATATAAAGTTCTTTGTAGTGTACAGAATGCCTGGGTCAAGGAAACAGCTTTTCTCTTCAAATCCTTTCTATGCTGTTTGAAAGTGACCCTATCATCAAAAAGAACTTTCAGGTATCTATAAGTTTGTGTCTGCTCCAGTAGGTCGCCTCATAAGAACCGTGTATGCCTTTTATTTATTCTGCTGCTCAATTCTGTTTCTTTTGTTTTATTTAAGTCAATTCTCATGCCGTTTGTTGACAAGTACATGCAAAGTCGGTTAGGAATCCTAATTTTACTAGTACTAAATGCCTTTTGTGAATACCCAAAGTCTTAAAGTTAGGATTTTGTCTCAGTTTAATAGTAGTAAAGTTAGGAGTTCTAACATTACTACTACTGAATGCCATCTGTGAATACCAAAAGTAGTAAGTTTAGGATTTTATCTCGGATTAGTTCTGTGAATCGGCCCCTATGGATCGTTGCAGACCAATGTCTGTCTGGCTGATCAATGTAACAATGCCCGCACATAATAAGTTTGAAATTACCATAGATCCGATTTTTGGTGCATGAGAATTTACTGCATCCAGTTTGGTCAGCTAAAAACAAGTTGAATAAATATGGAGCACGAACACAGCCCTGCTTTAGGCCCTGATGGCTCACTATTTTTCTTGATAGCATAGATCCATCTCAAATTCTCACCCTCACACAAATGTTCGTGTATAGCAGCTGGATTGCTTTTGAAAGAGGGGCTGGGATACCCCAGAGTGATAACTTTTGCCACAAAAGATTTCAACTCACACTATCAAAAGAAGACGTTTAATCCTTGGAACATAAATAAGGTGCCTGTTTATCCATTATTAGTGATACAGTCAATGAGATGGTTTCAGTGCCTGTTCCTTGAGTGAATCCTTTTTGCTTTTAGGGTATGATCTCATTGGTATTTGCCTATTCCAGCAGATCACTAAGAAGCAGACTATTAAAATATTTAGCCTTTACATCTTCGAGGATAATTAGGCAATAATTTTCCTGCTGTTGCCTATTGCCTTCCTTAAAGATAGGATTGATTAATGATCCCCTCCATGACTCTGGGATCGCCTGGGGCTGAAGTGCATAGTTGTATGTCAGAGTTAACTTACTTGCCCAGAACAATGCATTTGATTTAAAAAGAACTTGCAGAAGCACTTTTGGACCAGAGAACCCATCATTCCTATACCTTTGTATTACCTTACATATGTTTGATCTTCTGAGAACTGATGTGGAGCCTGTACCTGTGATATGGTATGTTCCTTTTTCCATGACGCTGTGTATATGTATAGGATTTAGTTAAATTATTAGAGGATTGAAAAGGCTCCGTCTAAAACTTTACCCAGCTAGCTTCTATTAAACCCATTAACTAGTTACCAGAAATCCCTTGAGTTTTTCTTCTTGAAGAGGCATAAAACTTTCGCCCAGAAATCTTGTTTTACCTTTGATTTTACTTCCCATACTTTAATTCTGTAATTTTTGTTCATGGTATTGAAATTTCTGCGGAACTCTTGATTATCTGGAAATGTCTTAGTCAATATCCAGGACTGATTGCGCTCAATTCTGAGTGCACTACAATATGCCGGAATTTTAATTTTCCTTTGTTCATTTAAGTTGGGGTTTTTCTAATTGGTATTACACACCTGATAATTTGGTGATTGTCCATTATTTTCTCAGTGAAGAGGGACCACTTTGCAGTTGGATAATGTGAATCTTGGCTAAAACAATCATTTGCTACTGTTTCAGCTATATCTTTTGTTCTTATTTGTGTCTGTTCTGCCAATATGAGCTTCTGGTAGGTGGTTATAGTTACTTCTCCAGGTAAAAACAACGCTTTCTGCTAGAAATTGGTTTAAACACAAATTTTTGTTATCTGTTAACCACGATATCTTTTGTTTGTCTTCAGAACTCTGAAAAATGTCACTTGGTGCAAAAGCGGGAGAGTTGCTAATGCTAAAGTATAATATAGAATGGAATTTGAAGACGTGGCATTATAGATCCATTCTGTAGGGGAGTCTTGCTGATATCTCCCATTGAGAATTCATAAGCCAAGAGATTCAAAATCTTTTATTAGTGCAATTGCCTTTGCATCACTCAATCTTTTATTTGTGTCTCTCATGGCCTGTGTTAGTACTGACCACATATAGTCCTGCTGGTTTATTTGCTCATCTTGTGGAAGATATTTGAATAAGTTCAAATTGAAGTTGCCTGTTATTAGAATATCTGTATGCAGAACTTGTTATGTTCTATATAGGCACCCTAATATATGTTCTGGTAGTCACCTAACCCTCCACCTATATTCTCCCTACCATTAAACTAAAATAACGATTCTTAATACTGACCTTTTACCTAGTTACGGTAATGTCCAAAGATGACTTGGGGTTTTCTCCAAAAAGCTTAAGCCTCATTCATTATACATGAGGATACTTGAAATCACAGCAGGACAGCAGGCCTACCATCTCCTGCATACAAACTATGTACAATGGTCATTCCTTACATCATCCTAGTCCGACATGACCCAGTGAGGTATATCCCCAGGGGGTAAACACTTGGATTTATATACACAATCTCTTGCTAACATAGACAGAGGAGAAAAGGACTTCCATGCCGACATATTGACACAAGATGCTCCTGTAAGAAGACACTCCAGCTCGCAGTGGTCTAACATCCCTTGCATGCTGTTCAACTCAAGACCAAGACGAGGTCCCACAGTTTCTCACTTCAGGCAGTGGGGTTGACTTTATCCTAGAGGGATTCTTGGCTTTATACCCACATACATGCTAGGTACATTTAGGTACATCTAGTTAGGGACACATTGTTTTAGCACAATGGTACAAATCTACCATCCTTTTACTCTGTTTGTGCTTACACTCATTTACATCTGTTACTGTCTAATGGTTGTTTCAGCACACCTATTTTACACTAGAATGATACTGGTTCAATAAATGCTTATAGTGAAAACCTCCCCACCGTTTATTCTGTGTATCTCTCTGATACGAAGTGAGCACGAGTGACTGAGCGAAGAAAAGTGGCACTGTTTCCACGATTCTAAGGGATCATGGTTGTCATGTTCGATAGTTCCCAAGAACTATTCTCTCTTTGGTAAGAGGATTTTCTAGTGACACTATAAGCTAGCTGGTATACAGGCTGACATATTCGATAGGGGTGTCCAGAATCAGTCTGACTCCAATCCTACAGTATATGTTGTCTAAACGCGCAGATTCTATATAGGTTTATAGGAACTACATGACAACCTTACTGGGATCTTTCAAGAATTATTTTCAGAAGCTCAGATTCCATTGATGTCCTTGTTCTTAAGCTCTGTGGCACATAGCGATAAACCAGAAAAAGAGGATTTTTAGCGTCTTTGTGCCACTTTGTAAGTTCTATTAATTAGATGTTTTCATCTTCCATATCAATCATTTCTAGTCTAAGATTTTTATCCTGACCTTTGGTGAATGCACCATTGATATTCCAAGAGCAGATTGGAGGTTCTTCTATTTTGTGGGCCTTGTGATATCATGAGCAATTCTTCCCATTCAAGGCATCGGTTAGTTAACCTATATTTAGCTTCTTCTTTCCCATTTGATCTAGAGTTATCTTGGTTTTTGATGCACCACCAAAGGAAGTGGGTCAGGTTGCCTGAGTGGCCGCATTTACTCCAGAGGCCGTCATTGGTGCTGTGCTTCCCCTTGGCTAGCCTGAATGGCATATAATACCAGTAGTGGATTATTTTGAGCATCATCTCCATTCCAGCTGCACTGTAGGTGGAGATACGGGTTCTGTGAAGAATGCCGGCCCATTATCTGAAAGTAAAAAAAATGCTCTATCTCCCTTTGCTATCATTTCTGCACCAGAAATTTGTTTGGGTTGTAGGGTTTGTTCAAGAGGGCATATAAGTCTGAGAGAATACATTTATCATGAGTGCAGAAGAGGAGCAATTTGTTGAAGGTGTTAAGGAGTCAGCTGGCATGGACAAATATTAGAGGGTGGGTGACCCAGTGTTTAATTGTAGTGTAATGTTAGTATTCACTTGCAGCATTGCCATAGATTGCATTAGTACAATGTCCATGAGGCCTAGATGGTCAAAAAGTCACCCTACTTGTTTGCAGTTGGCTTCCTGCTATGGGAGGAATGCAATGCCCTATGCAGCGTGGGGTAACTCTGGGTTGCCTATGACTAGCGTGTTTGGGAGATGTGTGTGGACAGTTGTTTTGCAACTTTGACCCTATCCCAGGTTCCTACTGTCGCCTGTGTAACCGTGAGTTATAGACCCCCGGATGCCGGTACTTTTTTGGGGAGGCAGGGAATTTTCCATATGTGGATTCCTGCAATGGCTTAGTCAATAAAGCTCCAGTGTTTCGCAATGAGGGGTCTGTTCCACTCCACTATGTAGAACAATTGAAATAACAGTTAAAATTGGGGATACCTCACTTAATTCACTACTATCTAGGTGGACGTTTTCATCCCGAGGGTATGAAAGGTTAATAAATTGAGATTTTTGTAGATTGAGTTTGAACCAAATACTTTACCAAACGCCTTGTAAGAGTGGTGGCAAGAATGTGTGGGGTTGGGTGAGAGCAATCATCACATTGTTTGCATGCAGTGCTATTTTGTGTTCTTGGTGGCCAAAGGGCACGCCCCTGATTTGTGTGTTCTCGTATCCATTCCACCAGTGGCTACATGTCAAGGGCAAAAGGCAGTGGGGATAGGCGGCATTCCTGCTTTGTGCGACTGGTTACATCAAATGCATGTGAGGTGAGCCCATTAACTTGAACGTAGGCTGTGGGCTTAGTGTAACTGCTCAATACCCATTTCTGAATTTGTGACCCCAGACCCAGATACGCTAGCTCTTGTGTACACAATTGAATGCCTTTTCTGCATCAATTGACAAAAGTAAAGAACGGGACCATCAGCAGGACACTTTATCTATGAGGTGAATCAATTTTTTGCTATTATCACTACAGCTCCTCTCCGATATGAATCCAGCTTGGATCAAGCCCAGTATGAATGGGTTAAGGCATGCTTCGAGTATGCCGGTGAAGAGGTGAGCAGAAAGTTTTAGCAAGGAGATGGGTTGGCATCAGGAGCACAACATGGGTTCTTTCCCAGATTTGGGAATCGTGGTGATGGCCACCTCCCTCATAGTATCCATGAGGGTACCTGTGTCTCCAAAGGTTTTATATTAAAGGTGGTTGAGGAGGGTCACAGGCTGAGTGGCAAAGATCTTAAAGAAGAAAGGTGGAAACCCGTCCTGTCTTTATGCATTGCCCAGTTATGGCTGTTTGGCTGTTAGAACTTCGCTCGCTCGTATATCTTGTTCTGGTAAAAGCTCTTCCCTCTCAGGCAAGCGGGCAGTGTTCAGCATGGGCAGGTAGGCAGAGGTCTATTCTGGGCTTAGCTTGTCAGCAGAGAATACGTGCTCTTTGTCAAAGTTGGTAGGCGAGTTTCGTGCTGGTGGCCAGTGGATTTCGACTCTTCTACTTCTGTGTATTTGGACCCTTAGATGGTGGGCAAGTAATTGCCCCAATTTATTGCCTCTGGCATAGTACGTTTACTAAGTGTGGACAAGAGCGGACTCTGCTCTATCCATGTCTATTGCTTTAAGTTGCTTCTGGCTAGCGTTAATTGCCATTTTGCGTTATGTGAGCCCGAGCGCTTGTGCACCTCCTCCATGTCCCTCACACGGTTTCCTAGCGTGGTACATTTGTCTGTTTTACACCTATCAAGCCTCGCAGAGATAGTACTGCTTTGTATCCCAGAGCAGGGACAGAGATGTATGTTGTTGGTGCTGAGGAAGCTAGTAATTACTTCTGTGATTTCTGTTATGATAGAGAAATAGGTTAGTAATTTGGGGTTGAGGTGCCTCAGTTGGCACTGTGCTGATAGCCATGGAGTGGTGAAGGAAAGCAAGATGGCGGAATGGTCAGAGTATGCTGTGACCTTTATGTCGAATTGGGTGGTGGTTGCCAGTAACTGAGGGAATATCAGTAAACAATCCATTCAGGCATAGGTCTGCTGGAAAGAAAGTGTAGTCCTTTCTGGTGGGTTTGCGGGATTGACACACATTCACTAGACCAGCTTACTGAAGCCGTGAAAAACCCTCTGTAGACAAAGCCTCTGTTTGCCCTGATCTATATGCAGAGAGGTCTAGTAATGTGTCTGGGATGAGGTAAATGTCCCACCTATGAGTTTGTCAGCATTTGGGGACTCTGATGAATTGCTCTCGATGGTCATTGGGGGTATTGAGAGTGACCAATGGAAATGTGTGTGAGAGCATTGTGATCCATATCGAAAGGAATCTTTTGTTTATCTCTGCCTTCGTATGGAGTACCTGGCCCTGAAAGGTTGTGGCGAGTAAGATCTCCACTCCCCACCTTTTCGCCAGGACCTGAAAAGGACTATAGTAAAAAAGGCGGGATTACGTATGTTTCTAATCCTTTTTGAATCGATGGGTCTCCTGTCGGCGGCAGATGTCACTTTGTGAGTCTTGAACTGAAGCATGGTGAGGGGTGGACATGACTGTGGTGTGAGGTGAGGGAAAGAGCCATCCACTTGGTCCCCAGCAGATGCTGTGGCCTCCTGGTCTTCTGAGGTGTGATCTGGCCATGAATCAGGCCATCAGGTGAGGGGAACATTGAAAAACTGAGGTTGAACAGGAAAATCAACTCCTTCCAAGGGAGACTTAGGGGCTGATTAGGATGGAGGATTTTCCGCATCCTCCGGGCCGGCGGAAGCCACCCCCGGCCTGGAGGATGCGGAAAATCCTCTGCGGACCCACCAAGACCCACTGCCACATTAGGATGGCTGGTGGGTCCTGGTTTCCGTCCGCAGCTTTTCCTCCGCGGTTGGCTTACAACCGCGACGGAAAAGCACTAATATGGTGACGGTGTCTCTCAGACACCGTCAGCCAGATTAGGATGTGCTTGGAAACATGCTTTTCCGCGGCGGCTTTTCTGCCGTGGAAAAGCATGTGTAACTTCACTGCGGGGGCCCGTTGCGGGCCCCCTAGGTGAAGGGGGGGTGGGGGGTGCACATGGGGGGTACCTATGGTACCCCCATGCATTTGTATGCAGTAAGCGGCAGGCACCACGTGGTGCCTGCCACTTTCTACATACAAATGCAATACGTGCATTTTTAACATTGCTGCGGGTGCAGCTTGAAGCTCCACCCGCCGCATTGTTAAAAATAGAGAATGTGACCGCCACCCTGGCGGTCACATCCTAATCTGCACAGAGGGAATGCCGCAGCCCATGCGGACGTTCCCTCCTACTCAGGGGTCGCGGACGGACTTGAGTCCGTCCGCGATCCTAATGACCCCCTTAGTGTGGAGTCCGTGATGATGTGCGACAAATACAGATGAATGTGGAGTGACGGGTTTAGGCTCTACCGTCCCATTGCTAAAGTAAGTTGAGATCTTGTGGCAGCGTGGGCCCAGGATTAAGGACTGTACCCCTTATTTATCTAGAGGTGTAAGACTTTTGCCATAGTTGTAGACAGGTGATGTCAGGTGGGAGGGGCTCGGAGGCCCAACGAGGAGTCATGATTCTGTCAAGATTCATGGTTTTGGAGTCATGAAGTAGAGCAGTGAGTTTACGACAATTTCATTCACTGTGGGTTTATGTGCGTTGTTCTTGGCTGAGTGGCATCCTCTTTTGCTGCTACAAGGATAGTTTAGTGAGGTGATTTGGGTGGGTCACCCTCTTCCTGGGTGTCTTTTAGTTCTAAGGCTGACCTCACCTATCTGTAGTGTGGTCCAAATGCTTTTCATTGTTCAATGCAAAAATCAGCAGAATGGGGTGCCCCACTTGCATTTGCACTCCCTTCTCTTGCAATAAGGTACTGGCCGCATTAAGGAAGAAACTGTGCCGCCGAGTAATGTGTGATAACTTCTGGTATAGACACAATTTTGTCCTTTCAAACATGATTGAGCTTTGGTCTCACACACCAACATGATGGCTTCCTTCTGCAGGTGGTGGTGGACGCATGTCAAAATATCCTGTGGCAGGCCTGGCATGGTCCCCGGCCTGCAAGCTCTATGTGTGCGATCTTGGAGGAGAAGGTGGCAGAAGAGGTGACTGATGTAGCCCTCTAGGTGTGCAGAGTCAGCTTGTAGAGGGATGCGTTTAATTCTGATATTGAAGCAGCGCAATCTATCCTCATGATCCTCTAGGTGAAGTTGAAGGTCAATGTTTGGATCTTGCTGTTCTCGACATTCGCGCCTGTGGGTGTTGAGTTTCTCTTGCCTGGCATTGTTGCTTTGTTCCAGGCCACCATGACCCTTTTGATTTTTTTGATGTCAGCGGCGTATTCTTCCCGCTTAGCTGCTCTGTCGTTTCGAAGTGAGCCAAAGAGGGACCCAATGAAAATGCTGGGGTGGCAGTGGCACGGACAAAGTGACCCAGGCAGGGTTTGGCTGTTTAGTGGGTGTCTTGGTGAGCATATCTTTCAGTGTGGTGTCTTTCTTGGAACTATTGGCTACCATGGTGTTGGCAATAGTTTGTGCCACTGTGTGGCTATAGCAGCTTTATTGATCAGCTGGGCTTGTGTTGGTGCTGCTCCTGACAGTCAGTTTGGTGAATAGCCCTAGAGTGTGTCCAGCAATCTGATTGTGGTGTCCTGGTGGGGCCGTACGGTGGTTATAAATGAGGTGTAAGTGCCCAGCACTCACCATAGTGTGAGGTCACACAGATGTCCCAGATGTCTATATCAGACTTCTCCTCAATGTTTTGTGGAGGACCTGCCCCTGATCTGGCATGAGGTGGTGTCAGGCCTCACCATGGAGCATTGCAGCAGCCAGGTTGCTTCAGCCGAGATCCAGTGAGTTCTCTGCTGGTGGCCGCTTTTGTGGATGACCCCCTCCCCCAGCGATGGAGGCACCCAGCTGGGAATCTCTAATGCTGGTCACAGTGGGTCCTACACAGCACCTTCAGGCACTGAATCCATCCGGCGTGGCAGGTCATGGTGATGTGGGCAGCAGTGAGCAAGGATGCTGTGGCGGTTATGCATTGCCCCCAAGGGTAGCTCCCGGCGAGTCTGCGAGGATTTGGGACATCTGGCGGCTGCCATTGTGTGCTATGGGCGGGGTCATGAGTCTAGACCGAGCAGATTCGTGCCTCTTCCAGATGAGGAGAGGTGGTGAAGTGAGTTCCCTGCTTCCTCTGGGGACCTGCCCTGCCAATGTCCTGTGAAGGGTCTGCTGTTTAGCAGCCGGGGCTGCCGTTTGTTGGCAACAATTCAGAAAAGGGGGTGCGACTCAGAAAAGGGGGTGGTGATGGACAGAGTATCTGAATTAAGCAGAACACTCCTACCCAGTCCAAAGATCAGGGCTTGATCCATCACCGTTTTTTAGCTCACTGCACCATCCCAGCTCAGAACCTGGCTACATGCAAATTAGTCTGTCCCTGGCCCAGTGCATCATGGGAACAGGGCAGACCAAACTACCAAGCCAATTCTTATACTGGGAAGGAAACAAGCTTCCGGGGACCGGTTTCTGGCATTTCCGCCGTCTTCGGCCCGGCTTGCTTGAATCCTGATGGTGCAGTGAGCAAGGGACTCACATCTGAGTATACCCTTCCACGCTTATGGTGGACAAAACGATTCAGAAAAGGGGGTGGTGATGGACAGAGTATCTGAATTAAGCAGAACACTCCTACCCAGTCCAAAGATCAGGGCTTGATCCATCACCGTTTTTTAGCTCACTGCACCATCCCAGCTCAGAACCTGGCTACATGCAAATTAGTCTGCCCCTGGCCCAGTGCATCATGGGAACAGGGCAGACCAAACTACCAAGCCAATTCTTATACTGCGAAGGAAACAAGCTTCCGGGGAAGCCAGGTTCTTTCACACCAGTATAAGAATTGGCTTGGTAGTTTGTTTTGCCCTGTTCCCATCATGCACTGGTACAGAAACAGACTAATTTGCATGTAGCCAGGTTCTGAGCTGGGATGGTGCAGTGAGCTAAAAAACGGTGAATCCACCCCCTTTTCTGAATCGTTATTGGCCACTATAGGTGTGGCAGGGTATACTCAGACATGAGTCCCTTGCTCACTGCACCATCAGGATTAAAGCAAGCCGGGCCGACGACGAGTGCTCCGCGGAAAGGGAGAGCGAGCTCCGTGATTCTAGTGTTTCCGACGGCGCGATCCGGCTACAATTGTAGGTACCTGCACCGGGACCTTCACTGCGCCTATCGATGCCCTGAGAGTTGACTGTGAGTGCTGTTTGGGGGCTTTACTGTCCTTAAGACTTTCGCGCGTCCCTCGCGTCCCTCGCTCCGGGCTCAGCCCGAAATGGCGGCGCCTAGTCACGGCCGGTGTGCCTGACCCACGCGAGCACCGACAGTGCGCTGTATGCCATCGGTCTGACACAGCCGGCGGTAAGGACTCAACTGCCCTGATAACCCGCCCTAAATGCCCATTTGCTGTCAGGAGAAAGTAGCAGGAAGGCAATGCAGACTTCAACCGGCTCGTAATGCCTGACCCTAAAATGGCGGCGACATTGCTCTCGATCTCCACGCAATCCCTACACTCCAGCTCTCAGAGAGCTTCTTGAGACGCCGCGAGGTTATCCACTGCCATCCTGATCCCTGACCTCCCTCCAAGTGAAGGGATGTGCAACCCCAGCCTGCCTCATCACCAACATCTGTGTACAGCCTGCACCTGAGCCACTGTGCCCACGTGGTGTGCCTAAACCGACCTCATTACCGCATGGCTGCATTCTACCACCCATAGTGGCGTTTCTCACCCTGGAGAGAGAACATCGCACCTCACCAACTACGCAGTGATCATCCTTTGCGTCTACACGCTAATCTATGTACTTCCTGCCTGTCTGCAAGCAACAACTGGTGCCACTCATGCCTTGGACCCTGGCCCCATCCCCCCAGGCGCTCCCAGTCGCATAAGCAGCCCTGCAGCCGACTCTCTTGTCACAAGAGAGCTCACCCTTATCAGCCAGCGGTGTCCTTCTACAACGCCTACGATCTGACTGCTTCAGGACAAACGCGAGCACAATCCTGATGCGGCCAGCAATCCTGCAACCCTCTCATATCGCAAAGGTGCTCATCCGTACCATCCAGGAGAGTTCTCCGCCAACACTATATAGGGTCAGACAGACTCACTGCGAGCGAGCACACTCACCAGGCAATAATGTCGTACAGAGAGGACAGGAATAATCCTAAAAAGGTGAAACCAGACTCTCTCTTTGACTCACCCATCAAAGGAAAAGCCGAAATGGCAGCTAATATGGAAATGATCCTCAGGAAACTGGCAGATCTACATGAACTCTCTAAATCCACCAAATCCAATACCGACTCCATGCAACTTGAACTCACTGCGATCAGAGCTGATATAAATGTAATTAACACAGGCTTGGGCGCGGCAGAACAGCGAATAAGCGACATGGAGGACATCTCAAAACAGTCAGTCTCCAAAATCAAATGCCTAGAAAAGACAACGGACGAGTTGAAACGCCATAACGCAGAGTTGGAGGACAGGAATAGAAGAGGTAACATCAAAATCTTTGGCGTTCCGGAGAATTCAGAAAAAGATGCGGATTCCTGCGTGGCATTTCTTGAATCATGGATCCCAATGGTCACCAAACTGGACTTCCCACACGGCCTTGAATTGGATAGGGCACACAGGATCCCCACTTTCGCTACTAAGAGCTCAAATGGTCCCAGACCACTTATTTGCAAACCACTCAGATTCCAACACGTCGAGATGATCCTCCAATTCGCAAGAAGAAACCACTCCATCTCATGGGACGGCCATAGAATCATCTTTACTCAAGATTATTCAAGGGACACAGTGGCATTCCGCAAAGGTTTCCTGGAGCTCAGAGAAAAGCTAAAGTCCAAAAGCATTCCTTTCTCCTTTGCAGGTCCAGCGAAATTCGAGATTCTTCACGGACCCCAAAATCCTTGCCGATCTTCTGGAAGACCGTCAGGAACAAGAAATGGACCTGGCATCCGGCCTCTCAAACAAGAGGAAAATTTGAACCCACTCGTAGAGTCCATGAGTAATCTGTCAGTCTAATCTCGATTCCACCTTCACTGTTATACTTCCACAAATGTTGTCCTGCGTCGTATTGTTCGTCCTCCAGCGCAACATGCCGATCTATGCTTAATAGCGGACATTTTGTTCCCTTTGCTGGACTCTTCCGTGTGGAAACAGGTACCCACATCAGTACTGTGAGTAGGCCTTGAGCCCTGATATTCTGTTGATCCATCTTGTATAACGTTGAAAGATTGTTGAAATAGTACAGATAGTTATATGTGCTATAGTTATATCCTGTTCGTACTACTGCTCTCCATTCACCGCCCATGTCAATGTTATGGTTAATAAGTTGCTCTTTCCACCACCTGGGCAGTTTGAACTAGTTAGAATTGTGTAAAATTGCAGGAAATAATGCCAACATTACTTTACATTAGCCTAAGGAAGCTTACAGCTACCACATATGTATCTCTGATTTCCGCCTTGCACGGGACTGCCGTCGCACTCCCGAAGTAAGTATAGGGGGGGAGGGGAGGGAGGGACTGGGGGAAGGGGTGGGGGGAGGGGGGGTGCAGGGGGGGGAGAAAATGGAGCTACAAGAGTTCAAAGTGCTGTATTCTTTCTTTATACTAAGTATTGTTTTGTTCCTATGTTTACCATTTCCACACTTGTCAAATGCATTTCGTTGCAGTCCACTGTACCTTCACGCATAGGCCCTCACGCTAACTGTAAGGAGCATTTGGGGGAGTCACTAGTGGTCTCCCTTAGATCAGAGCGCATTCTCACAACGATGCTTCTCACCCAAAATGGCTAAGACAAACTCACTAGCCGACGATCTTACGATTGTCTCTCTTAATGTTAAGGGCCTCAACCACCCGGTAAAAAGGAGGAAAGTTCTTGAGTATATCTCCAAATCCAAGGGGGACATCATTTTGCTCCAAGAAACCAAACTGTCCGAGGATGATCTCCGCTTCTTGAACATCCACTGGGCATCACATATCCTATCCTCACCAGCATCTCACAAGAAGGGAGGGGTTATCACCATCTTAGCGAAAAAAGCTAACCTTACTCTAGTCTCACACTCCCATGACGATGCAGGCAGGCTATCCATTACTAACCTTCTCAGGGAAGACGACCCCTTACATATACTAAATATCTACGGCCCAAACGCAGACGATCCGGAATTCTGGAACTCTGTCACCCGCTCATTAGAACCTATCCCTTCAGATGACTTGTTGATAATGGGGGGCGACTTTAATCTCCCCCTTGACCCAATTCTCGATAGACAATCCAAGTGTGCTTTCCACCCCTCCCGCTCACATGAAGCCCTCCTTCGTCTATGTGACAGGTATCACCTGAAAGACTCATGGCGCCTACAACACCCGGACGGTAGGGATTACACATTTTATTCTGCTCCACACAACTCCTATTCACGTATCGACTTCCTATTGATATCAAGCCCCTTCACGCATCTTATGGAAGAGACTGATATAGCCCCCAAGTTAGTCTCTGATCACGCCTGTATCCGCACCAAACTAGCTGCTTCCAGATCGATCCTCCCCCCGAAGAGATGGCACTTTAATGAGGAGACACTCTCAGACCCCACAAACAAATTACTAATATCGAACGCAATTGAGGAATACCTTTCCCCAAACGACACCCCCGACACCTCACCTAGCACCCTGTGGGATGCGCTGAAAGCCACAATACGCGGGGTAATCATCGCCATTAGGGCCAAGACTAACAAGGCACTTAATAAGGAACTTGAGTCTCTGGAACGCCAGATTGGCACTCTAGAAGCTCAGCACAAATCCAACCCGCTTGACTCATGTGTTTTAGATATGCTAACCAAGAAAAAATACGAATACAACACCATCACCAGTAAACGGGCGGGGGTTTGGATTAATCGCTTTAAGGCCCTGAAACTATGCGAAGGCATCAGGGCCGGGAAACTGTTGGCCTCCTACCTTAAACGCAAACAGAAATTGTCTACCATATCGTCCATTAAAAACTCATGCAACGTCACACACACTAAACAGTCAAACATCCTTGACACCTTCAAGACATTCTATGAAGATCTACACAAAAATGACAAGGTATTAGACGAACCCACCTGCAAGGACTACCTCAATTCACTCCGCCTTCCAAAACTTTCCGAAGCTGACAGTGCACAGCTGGGCTCCCAAATCTCTGGTTCAGAATTCAAGGCAGCAATCAAAACCCTGAAGAATAATAAGGCCCCAGGCCCAGACGGCTTCACTGCACCCTTCTATAAGGCCTTTGCAGACCAAATTAACCCTCCGCTCCTTAAGCTTTATAACTCTACTGCAGCCTGTGGCGGAGTTTCCCCTTCAATGAGTGAGGCCACAATTATAGTATTGCCCAAAGAAGGGAAGGACCCACTACTCACTAAAAATTACCATCCAATATCCCTGATAAATGTAGATTGTAAGATATATGCTAAAATACTGGCGACCAGACTAAATACCATCCTTCACAAATTAATTAGCCCCTCGCAGGTTGGCTTCCTAAAAAACCGGATGTCTAACGACAACACTAGATTATTGTGTCATATTCTAGAAAAAGCAAAATCCACTTCTGTACCAATGGTGGCGATAACCTTAGATGCAGAAAAGGCCTTTGACAAGGTCTCGTGGTCTTTTCTACGCCAGTGCATGCACTCATTCAACCTTGGCGACCCATTTATCAAGATGGCGATGGCCCTCTACTCTGCCCCTTCTGCCACGATAGCTATTAACGGCTCCCTCTCGGATCCCTTCCGTCTGTACCAGGGGACCAGACAGGGTTGCCCCTTATCACCAGCTCTCTTTCTTTTAGCCCTTGAACCACTCCTTACAGATATCAAAAATAACAGGGACATTGAGGGTGTCTCCTTTTGGAACTCACGCATCAAATTAGCAGCATATGCGGACGACATCCTGATAGCGACCAAAAACTCTGCCAACTCCATTGCCACGCTAATGTCCTCAATAGATAAATACTCCTCCCTCTCCGGGTACAAATTAAACAGAGATAAGTCTGAAGTAAAACCTCTTAATATCCACACTTCGAGAGAAGTGCTGGGCAATTCGGGCCTATTCTGGCAAACAGGAGTGATTAAATATTTGGGGATCGAGTTCACTGATGAGCTTTTGAGTACCCTTAAACATAACGAGAACAAAACCCTGGACAAAATCAAAAGTCTGTTGGACGGATGGTCACCCCGCTTCATCACCTGATGGGGCTGTGTTGAAACTATAAAAATGATGATATCCCCCCTGGTTAACTACCTTGTCACGATGCTCCCACTCTTCCTTTCCAATGTATTCCACACCAAATTGGACAAAGTCATCTCGGCATTTCTCTGGCAGGGCAAAAAAGCCAGAATCAGTTTGAAAAAACTACGACTAGATAAGAAATTAGGAGGGGTCAATCTGGCGGATTACAAAATTTACCAAATCGCCTTCTTAGCGAAACAAGGGTCACATTGGATATCCTCCCAATCTGACTATACCCCAGTGTGGCTCTCTGTGGTAAAGTCTATTCTTGAGGGTCTTCACCCCTGCGCCCTACTCACCGCCAAACTCCGTCCCAGCCTAGGTCCGGGGCCCATCTTCAAAAATACTAAATTGGCTCTGCTAAAGGTCAGTAAATGCCTCCCGCATCAATTCCGTCACTCCTCTTGGGAGTCTTTATGGCATAATCCCGCCATTAGATACAAAGGGAAACCTCTAAACTACCCCACCTGGATAGTCAATGGTATCTTATTCCCACACCAACTCGTCGAGAACTCGCTTCCACTAACCTTCAAAGAAATTCAGGATAAGTTCCAACTCCATAACGTTGAATTCTATATCTTCTTACACATTAAAGTAGCACTAGCGAAGGCTAACCTGATGGCTGTCCCCCCCTCCCTCCCAGGTCTATTCACCTCACTTAACATATTGGGGCACCAAGTCTCTAGACTGTACAAACTAATGCGGCCACAATCGTCCACCCTAAATGCACCTCTCCAACGGTACTGGGACTCATTCTCCTCCACACCTAACTCGGCCACTATCTGGGCCAGCACTTGGGAATCCACCACTCACCACAAAATTAGCCCTACACTCTCACAGACCAAGTTCTGGCTGCTTCATAAGGCCTTCTGGACTCCCAGGAGGTTGTTTCTTCACAAAATCAAGCCCAACGACACATGTTGGAATTGTACGAATGTGGGAGGAGATCTGGAACATCTAATCTTCAAATGCCCCTGTGTTACATCCTATTGGGACAGGATCTTTGGTTTCATAAACACGGTGCTCCATATCACCTTACCAAGGGAATTTTCAACGCTTGTTCTAGGTTTTGCCAAAGCCGTCACACTCAATGATGATGACAAAGCCCTACTGGACCTGCTGCTGACGGCTGGGGTCAAAATCATACTTAATAACTGGAAAAGCACGAACAAAGCTTCCTTTCCTCACTGGCTAAATTGGGTCTCCCACTTAAGAGGTGCGGACAATATATCCTTAACCTTTACCCCATGGAGGCCGCCGCTCAGGAAAATCTGGTCCGCACTAGATGACCACTTTGACGCATTCAAACCTCCATGAATTTGAGCACATGGTACTCTGAGCGTTTTTCTACATAGTTGACACGTGCATCTTTCCTATGTATACAGGATAGATCTAAACAAATGCATAGCTCATGATGCCTCTGCTCTCCAATGTTGGTGTTCTTTTCTCCTCAGGTCATGTGATAATGGTCATGTTAAACAAGACATCGTGTAACTATGGACGCAACTCGTCTACATCTGCCTAGTAGACAATATGTGTGGACCCTTTGTTTTTTTTTTCTGGACATATGTTTTTATCTGGACTTGCCTGTTCTACAGAATGCAATTTACGATACTTGTAGCAAATGTTATAATTCCCTTTCTTTATGATTTCATTATAGCACTGTACGTATATTTCTTGAACTGGTCTTCTTGTACTGTTGTATTTCTTGCAGCTCCTAATAAAAAACCTTTGAACACAAAAAGAATTGGCTTGGTAGTTTGGTTTGCCCTGTTCCCATCATGCACTGGGACAGGAACAGACTAATTTGCATGTAGCCAGGTTCTGAGCTGGGATGGTGCAGTGAGCTAAAAAACGGTGATGGATCAAGCCCTGATATTTGGACTGGGTAAGAGTGGTCTGCTTAATTCAGACACTCTGTTCATCACCACCCCCTTTTCTGAATCGTTTGTTGGCAACAGGCAGTGGAGCTCCAAAGTAACACTCCTATATGAGCACCATGCTGGACACGCCCCCCCCCCAAAAAAAAAATGTTTTAAATATATTTTAAGGTACAACTTATCGATTTATTTTTTTATTTTATTTCTTATTTTTGTGAACTGGAACGTATCTTCAACCTTGACGAACAATAAACAGGCCAGGTTGAGAACCCTCTTCAAAAATCTTTTTGTCCCTCAATGGTGAAGAAAGGTGAAGCCAGAATTACGAAGGGACAAAAGAACACCATTACTCTGAAAACATTTGCTTCATCCTCGACTACAGGAACATGATTATAGTGATGCCGATGTACTTATTATTTGTTACTGTTTACCATAAACTCACCTGAGAATTCTGCTGATAAACCATGGGCTTTGAAACATTTGTGCCACGTCACACAATTGATGCAGTGGATCAGCATAGAACAAGAAAATGTTTGCAAAAAAACATGCAGAGCATTGCTTGAACACTGGTTACTGGAAATGAAATCAGCCTCCATTTTACAAAGAAATAAAAGCGCTGGTGTGCGGAAACAGATGTATGCAAATTAAGTCAGAGAGTGCCCACCCTCACTTAACTTTTCTGTTGTGGTTTAATTTGGAAACATTCAATTGAGATACAACAGTAAGTAAGAGATTTATAAGTATGTGGAACTAAATGTAATCACAGACGAATAAAGTAGTTCCTGTTGTAAATCACACATAACTGCATAGAAAGTAAACCTAATAGTAGATACATTCAAAATAACTCAGGCTGTGTAAATCTCGCCGGTAACTATATTATTTCGTAGGGTTTCTCGTTCCCTTTAATGTCTCCTGCCCATTTAGCAATGGTTTCTTCTGTACCTTCTTTCTTTGACTGTAATTATATATGATTCACATTATGCTTTGGTACCGCTGGTTTTAGGGCTGTTGTGTTGTTTCCTTTGAACCAAAGGTGATGGAGGAGTGTGGCTCACTGATTAGAGCGGCAGACCCTGATGCAGAGGTCTGGCCCGGGTCCAGGGTTCAATTCCCGACGCGGCAGGGTCCTGCGCCCAAAAATGTCCACGGACTCGATAAATCTCGCCTCGGTGCCTACTCTAATCATGGGGTCCCACGCTGCAACTCTGGGCAATAGCTTGCTTAATCTCCACTAACGGCGGCCTGGCTTTCACCTTGGGGTTATCTCACAGGGAAAAAGCCAGGACGGGTTCCCAAGGCAAGCGCCTTGATGCCTTCGGGTGATACGTGCGCTATATAAGTCGCAATACATTTACATTGTTGGAATTAGCACAGCGCCTTCTTTTGAGAGAGTTGGTGCATGTTTGTCTGATGTTGTTACATATTTATTTTTATCATTATATCAATTCAAGGTGTTGCCCATTTGTACAAAATATTTCACCATAACATCATAAGTCATCCAAAAATTCTAACAGGGATTTGTTGGGTGATCTGGGGTGTCAAGAAATACTAATGTGCCTGCCTTCTATGTTACCCAATATGAAGTACATGAGTTTTAAATTCAGGAATTAGTCTTTCCGGTGTTTCAAATTGATGGGGTTTTTCAATTTTATTTCCGAAGTAAAACCAAAGACACCCCTTTTGTTGAAAAGATATTCAAGTTGTGATTTAACATTAAGCGAGCCCTAATTAAAAAAACAGCCTGTTCCTCTTGAGTTAATGCCCATGTTGGTTAACGAGGCACTATATTTTGTGTTTCTTTCTGTGGCGATGCCTGCCAATTCCATCTGTAGCACATCATAGACAGAGGGCATTTTAATTTCACTTAATGTATCTGCGTATACTTCAACGTACTAAAGCAATCTGTTTTTATGTTTTTCCTGACTACTATTTTCACAACTCTAATATAAAAAATCCAGAGTATGATTATATGCTTGAAACAATTTTTATATTTTATTTTCTGAAAATCATGTACCCATTTTTCACGGATCGCTATTGCTTTTTCCTTTCTACATCATGGATGTAGAGAATGCTTACAGATTATCAATGCATATTATCATTTTCTCTTGGCATGTTTCTTTTCCTAATAATTTTACATCTTCTGAATAACTCAGTAAGTGCTGCAAGTGCAGGCCAAACGATGATGTCATTCGTATACAGTTGTAAGTTTATAATTTTCTTTTTTATTCGAATGGAGATTATCAACTTGATACTTTTCTTGCAGCTCCTTTGTTGGAAATAGGATTGTTCTGTGAGATTCTGAAACCACATGCATTGTCTAAGATACATCTAGAACACTATTACACAATGAAATGCCTGGTTTGAAGTGCCCATTTCTAAAACCGCTTTGGTTTCATGTATCAATACTGACAGTTAAAAGTATCAAAACTCAAAATAGATTTCTACTTGTGAACAGGAAAACTAAACGTAGGGCCAGATTGTAAACACTGCCACGCAACGCAGCGCAGCCCCCTACGAGGATATGCTGCATTGCATGACAGGCAGAGAGCAGCAGAGGGCAGGCACACACCTTAGTGCCAAGGCGCAAGGGTGCATGCCTGAGTCTAGCATAGATTGTGTACAGGAAGGTTACCCTTCCTGTACCGAACAGGCCTCATTTATGAGAAATGACGCATCGCTGCGTGAAAGCAGCGACGCGTCACTTCTCAGTGTGCACTCCTTCCTACATACCTAATGCGTCATATTTAATGTATGACGCATCATGTCACAAGGAGTTACAGATACGTCAGTATTTCTGACGTATCTGTAAGCGCAAAAGTGACGCATTGCTGGAGTGTGTCACAAAAGTGACGCAACTCCAGCAATGCGTCCTTTCACATGGGTCAAGCCCCATGTGAAAGGGCCTGCGTCAGTCTTACACCTGCTGTGAGGCAGGCGCAAGATTTTGAAGCAACGGCGTCCTAAAAGTGACGCAGTGAAATCTCATAGATTTTACTGCGTCACTTCTACGACCCTTCCTTGCGTCAATACGCCCCCCTTGCATACATTATACCTGGCACAGGTATGATATGGCACAGTGGTTTACAAAGTGACGCATCTACCTAGATGCGTCACTTTGTAAATATGGCGCAACAAGGCGCATTTTCTATGCCACTGGTGCGTCACAAAAAGTGACGCACCGGTGGTGTAAAAGTGACGCATAGCCTCATAAATGAGGCCCACTGTGCTTAGCATATCCAAAAGTATTTCCTACATTGTATGTTTGCTGCACAGAGCAGCACACATGCAAAGTCGAAAAAGCACAGAGAAATGTAAACATTTCTCTGTTTAACGCCTGCTTTTCAGGGGTGTTAATTTTTTGGTACTAAATCCTATCCACTCATGTTAGTTAATCGGGTTTAGCGTAAAAAAATCATGGTAGTAGCAGAGGACGGCCATATAACGCCCCCTTCAGGCAAAGTAATGCAGTGCACCGTTTTGCGCTTTATTGCGTTACCTTTGCCGTATCAAACAACGTAAATATTTATTTACATTGGGACGCTAAACCTTTCAGAATCTGGGCCTTCTTTTCTTCTACTTGTATGCAAATGTAAACCGGATGGTGGTGCAGGGGTCGTAATTTTGAGTACCGCAAAGTTTACAGCAGCTGGTAGTTATTGATTGTGATAAATCGTGTGCCTCAGCTATTTTGCCAGGCTACATATCGGCAGTAAAACCGATATTTTGCTGAGGAAAATAGCCGAATCAGACAGCGTCAAGCATACTTTCGTGCAGAGGGCACTAAAATGCGAATTTTATGTCTAATTTTGAAGGGCATAATGCATAAGCATAATTAGCGCATATGATAAATTCCGAACTCCTGGGGCCTCATTTATGAAGGCCTTGCGTCAGTTTTGCGCCGCCGGTGCGTCACTTTTTGTGACGCACCAGCGGTGTAAAAAATGCGCCTCATTGCGCCATATTTAAAAAGTAACGCATCTAGGTAGATGCGTCAACTTTTTAAACCCCTGCGCCACATTATACCTGCGTCAGGTATAATGTATGCAGAGGGGGCGTTCCCCCGCAAAAAGCCTCGTAATAGTGACGCAGTGAAATCTATGAGATTTCACTGCGTCACTTTTAGAACGCTGTTGCGTCAAAATCTTGCGCCTGCCTCACAGCAGACGTAAGACTGACGCAAGCCCTTTCACATGGGGCTTTCCCCATGTGAAAGGATGCATTGCTGGAGTTGCGTCACTTTTGTGACACACTCCAGCAATGCGTCACTTTTGCGCTTACAGATACGTCAGAAATACTGACGTATCTGTAACTCCTTGCGACATGATGCGTCATACATTAAATATGACGCATCAGGAATGTCGTAAGGAGTGCGCAGTGAAAAGTGTTGCATCGCTGTTTTCACGGAGCGATGCGTCACTTTTCATAAATGAGGCCCCTGAATTTCAGGCTTTAACTGGTGCGTTAATTATTGTATCCAGGTCCTGAGAACTCATAATTGCAGACAAGTTTTGTTGCAGTGGGTATGGGACAATGGAGAGGTACTGTATGGAGTGAGCAACATCCTTATTTTTCACAGCAGACCGGGTCATCAATCAATCAGTGCCCCTTGATCTAGATAATTTCGTGAAAACGTTTCAAAAACTTTCTATTTATAGTCTAGCTCTCTCGACCTTTTTCATAAAATCTTTTACATGTTTATTATTAGCATTTTGTGCAGAAAAAAAGCGAACAGCACAGCAAGAAATATCTTGTCCTGGTTCACAACAGGAAGTTCGGTATAGTACTTTGACAAGGGCCCGCATTACAGAGAGCGCGCCAGAGGCGTAATCTGCATGTACGCCTGCTTTGAGCATCCCTGGAGTACTTTGGTGTTACGGAAACGCTGCAGCACTTGTATGGCTACTTCTGTAATTCTGATAGTGCTGGCCCACATGTGGATCCAGAGTTATCTTCAGAGGGTGTTTCTTTATTTACATGACCCTCCAGGAATCCACCTACAGGCAGGTGCACTCACTCACTGCATCTGCATACTTAGGGATCTCTCTCCCTTTTTAAAGTGTAGGCAGATTGTCACCTGCACAGAAAAACACAGAGCAACTTTGAAGTAGCATCTCTGTATTTCACTGAATGCACTGTCCCCATGGCAGCCCATATGCAAATCAGCCTTGACCCTGTGCCTCATGGGAACAGTCCAGCCCGAACTGTTCTGAAATATCTGCACAACTCTTTTACAGACATTTAAATTCTGTTATGTGCTAGAAAAAACAACAACATTGTACAGCCTCTCTTATGCGCAACCCCAGTATCCAGCAGGATTGTCATATAAATCCTCTCACTCAGAAGTCAGAGGAAGAAAAGTAAACACCAAGCTACCCTATCCCCCACTCCAGGGATTCGAGCAAAAGGAACGGAGTTTACATCAATTACGTATGTAAATTGAGTGGATAGTTCACAGGTAGTGCTTCACAGTTGCCTTTTGAAGACGTTTTTACCGCCAGCAGGGTTTCCCCGTCTATGTATTTTTTTGAGCGCTTTTTTGTGGCTACGGAAGCCGGTTTAGTTGCTTCCATTGTGGCTGAATTAGCCAATGAATTCCCTGTAACGTGAACGCCATCACGTTGATGACTCAGAGTGTGTATCACGTGAGTCTTTTGTAGTTCTTTCTGTAAAAGAACTACTTGTTTCCAAAGCATTTTATGCTTGATTGTGGCACCTGTGTCATCTTTGTAATCATTTTGAACCCAGTTCTGCAAATCATTATTGTAAGAGTTGACGCAAAAATGCGAATCGCACACGATTAGTGTCGGGAATTCACGTTCGGCATTTTCAAGCGCCATCTTTAAAGATCTGATTTCAGCTCGCTGAGCCGAACATTTTCTCAGTGATCGGTTTTTGTTATTTTCGGTCTGAATTTACCGCAGAGCCAGCTACCTTTAACAATCGCGCAGGCTGCATCGTAGGATTTATCATCTACATTGTAATGCTGTACAAATCTGTCTGTATAGATTATACAAGAGTACTGTTCAAGGGGCAGAATTTCGATTGGCAGAGGATATTCTTTTTCATATTTTAAATCATTCAGTTTTTTCATGTATTGGACAAAATAGTATGTCACGTCTTCTGCAGCGAGAGAATTTTCCCACTGTATTCATTTCGGATCTAGTGCCACTGTTTTTAGATTTACTGGGCTGATTAGAGCCTCGAAGGCTGATTCTGCTGTGAAAACAGTTACTCTTTTGCCTTGGGCTAGGGCTCGTTCTCTTGCTATAGCAGTTTGCACTGCCTTTACAGTATTTTCTGTGAGAATGAATGTTTTTTCTGCTTGTGTGTACAAATGTGATTTGTAAGCTATTGGTACCGTTTCTCCCTCATTAGAGGTCAGGTACGTGAATCCGTGTCTTCCTGGGATGACCCGGATTACAAGGTTGCATGTATTGTCACGTGTTTCTAATTTTGTTTTAGCTAACATGTCTGTTTGTAGTGATCCCAAAATTTCTGTGTGTTTTTGAGTCCAGTTGATTGGTTTAAAATCAGGTTTTATTAATTCGTAGCGAGGTTTAACCCTTTCTGCATAGTTTAGAATGTAAGTAATTCAGGAAGCCTAGAATCGATTGTAAGTTCTTCAGCGTTTTCGGTGCTTGGAGTACAGCGCACTTCTCTAAGAAGTTGTCAGCTAGGCTTTTCCCTTCACTTGATAATTTGTATCCTAAAAATAGGACTGTTAGATGGGCAATTCCTGACTTTTTAAAGTTGAATTTGTAACCCTCTGCTGCAAACCCAAGTATTATGGTGTTCACTCTTTTCAAGTGAGTATCCAAGTTGTTGTCAGTGAGATAGATGTCATCGACATAAGATAATGCCTCATCATCATACATTTGTAGTAACTCTGTTACTCTGGCTGAGAATAGTCCTGGGCTGTTCTTGAATCCCTGTGGGAGCCTACAGAAATTTTTCTGTGACCCCATTATTGAGAAAGCGGTCAAGTACCTGCTTTCTGGTGCAATATTTTGGCAAAAGAACCCATTAGATATGTCTAATGTTGTTTTGTATTTTTTGCGAACTATGTTATTCATTAGTGCCACACTGTGCGAATTTTGTACCGCAAATGTTTTGCAACATGAGTTAAGGTGTCTGTAGTCCAAGACTAGACGATACGAATCGTCCGGTTTGGAGACAGGAAACAAAGGATTGTTCATTTGAGAGGTGCATGTTTCAATTACCCGTTGGTATTCAAGTTGATCTAAAATCTCCCTGTCCTGTTTTTTAGCTTCTTGCTTAATTGGGTACTGCCTTTGTGCAGTCCGTTGACTTTTTAACTGGATTTTGTGAGGAGGAGAGTCCTCATCCCATCCTACATGATTTTTATATAGTGCAGGTGCTTGAGCTACTGCCCATTTCCTTGCATATATGTATTTAGTGTGAATTGGAATGTGATTCGAGAAGGCAGGCATAATCACTTCTTCGCCATGAGGTCACTCCCTGACAAACTCTGGGGGCCAATCTTTCTCGGCTAACAGGATGTCATAGCCTTTTGAGAGGTTATCCCAAAATAGACCTCTTATTTTCCTAGTCTTATCTCCCTCTATACGCAGTATTATTTTGTATATCTTATGAGGTTCGCTAACTCTGATATCTGCAGTTTCTACTTGAATGTGTTCATTCGTGTCCACTGTCTCCAGATGACTCATCAGGATCTTGCGAGCTATGCTGATTTCTGCTACGCTGTCTAGCATAGTCTGTGCCCACTCTCCGTTTTTCAGCTGTGTCCTCAGTATTCTCGGCATGTTCGATTACTCTAATACTGGATTTTCAAGTAGTTGGGGTTTTACTGGTGTCCCACCCAAACTATCTCTACCTAATTCTTTATAGCATGTTTGTATTATTCTGGCAAGCTCAATTGGTTGATCTGTAATATCTGTTTCTTTCAATTTCTGGTGGATCGCCACAGATGCTGCTTCTCCCTTTATATTGGCTAGTAATATAGCCGAGACCTGCTTGAAGTCTTTCAGTAATTTCATACCAAGAGTTAAAGCAAGTTCTGGACCGTATTCATTCTGAATTTGTTTTAGCACATCTGTTCCATCCACCGCCATGGATGGAACACCATGCGTTTTTGTGTAAATGGAAGCAAAGACTGTACCCCAAGTGTCACAGTTCTCCATATGTGGTGCGACCCCCATTGAAAGGCAGATAGTCAGAATTCTGTGTTTCTCAATAGGGGTAGTATTCGGGAATACTGCCTCTATTTGAGTAATTTTCTGTGCTAACCTGAAAGGAATTTGTTCCCGTTTTGCGGGAGTTTATCCAAGACATGATTGTATGTTCTGTGGTGTTATTTTATTTGTGTTCCCCTGATGAGGGGTTAGCTGTGGAATATTAACAGCTGTTTGAACTGTTGCAGTCCGCATTACATATTGGACTAACTGTCTGTGTATTTTAATTAATAATTTTAGCTGTGCTAAAAGTTCTTCTTTTGACATTTTTTTCAATGTCTGTATGTGGTGTGTAGCTGGCTAGAACCGGCCACGTTGCTCCTGGTCTACCTAGTGGACCGAGCCTGGTGATGTGATCATTATGTTTTAGGGCGCCTTTAAACCAGAGCAGGTGCTCTTGGTATTTTAATGGGATTTCAATCTCCTCGAAAGGAGCGTACTCTTCCGGTGGTTCCTCTATTTTGTAATAGTGAAACTTGTGTGTTGTAGCGTTTGCCGCTGGAAAGTTTATCCAAGAATAGAAAATACCTCTGTCTGACGATATTCATGTGCCTCTATCACGAAAATGACTGTACCACCTCGTGATGACAGTCCGTTTTCTATAAGTTTTGAAGTTATAGTTTTTCTTATGTTTGCCGGGATGATAATTGCACCCGGTTCATTAATACCTGTAACATCAAAACCCGGTTGATTCGCATCTACTGCGACCTCATTGGTTCCGTTGTTATCGCCATGTTCTGACATTGTATTAATGAAGGTTTGCAGAGCAGTTTTCAAGGAAACAAAGATTAGGTGCACAATATTTTGGAACACTGTATCCTTCAACGTTGACTAAACCAGAAACTCTACATAGGAATCTCTTCCTACTAAGTTCCGGGGGATTTTAACCTTTCACCCACTCCAGACGTCTATTGGAGTATTCACGGGAAAAAGGGTCTGTGTGAAAAAGCACGACTGAGTTACACTAACGTCTTGCGTTAGTTTTGTCGCCTTACCAAACGTTGGTCGCCATGTAGTGTAGTTCCTATTTTCCCTATAGGCCCTGCGCATTGGAACAACATAAACAGCAGTGTAGACATAGGACTGCAGTCTTCTAGGTCTCTACTGACTATGTTAGACTTAATTTAGGTTTGCGCCAGCTAGCTCAGAGGTCACTGGAAACTTTCTTGACTGAATAGGAAGTGATCAGCTTCCCTGGCTCAGACAAGAAGGGATTCAGCTTCCGACAACCGCATAAATATGACAACTTTACTCCTCAGAATAAGAGTCAATCTCTAGAGTCGTGTGAAACAATAGACAGCTATTTCACTCATACAAAATCATGGTAGGGAGGAGGAATAAGTGTCCACTTGCTTCCCCTGGGTAAGTATGAAGGTTATCAAAAATGAAATGGACACTTGTAACAAATCTCAACTTTTGGATAGATTTAGGGTATTCTCAAAAACACAATGTTTTAGTGGAATAAGCGGTATATATCTTTCCTCCGCCCCTACATTGTAGTTGTGGCAGTTATCATTGAATACCATAAGACGTGCTGGGTGCCTGCCTCATCCAGAGGCTCCTCTGGTTTTGATTTGCAGTGTCCAGAGATCAATTTGAGTGTGGGTAACAGATGTAGGGACCCAAAACAAGGAATGAAAAAATAAAGATTAAAAATTAGGTCAACACCCAGATTTTTATTAGAGGTGTGGAACTAATGATTTAAAAAATTGTGGTACTTTCATTAGACCGTGTAACTGGGTCTAAAAGTATAGCGTTAAGGATGTGTCGACACAGCTATTTCACTCAGTCAGTTGTGCAGATTTATTTTCACCAGGATGCAGAGAATAGAGAGACGCGCGTCTTCAATAAAAGATATTATTTATTGAGCAGTCTTCTTTCTCATGCAAGAGAAATGAATTGCCACAATTGCAAGACTTGTGATTATAAAAAGTGCGTACAGTAAAAGGAGTATTACGAAATAATACTGTAAAAGCATTGATATGGTTTCTTAGCCATAAGATAGTTAAAATGACTAAAATATATACATTCATATATACATTGGCTAACGACCTCAACTGGTGCTTCTAACTACGCCTACCCCGGTGTACCTGACCTAAGCCTAATACGTGGGAGGGAGTAAGTAAGTAGTAGTTTAGGTTAAGTTGGTTTTGCCAAGATTTTGAATCAAGAATTCTCTCTAAGGGTTTAGTCAGCACAGTACCTCTGGAATAGAATGTTGGAGATTCGGGTATCTCCTTTTCAGGACCCGATATCCCAGTCACCCGCAAGGGTAGGCTGGAAACGCCGGAGCTGGATTTTCTCGGCAGGAGAAAAGACAGCGTCTTTCTCAGCGCGTCAAAGAGGAGGGGCAGCGTCCGTGGGCTTCTCGCATCTGCTGGGCTTTCTGCAAGGGGACAGCTGTTCTGCTCCTGTATTCACCACCACCGTGTGCTTGATTAAGGCAACGTTGGTATATTTATACCTGAAAGGTGCCAAGTTTGACGCAAGTTTTTGGACATAAGACGTCAATAAAGATGTCACTAAGAACTGGTCGTTCTTACAGTGCTCGCGGAGTACTATTACTAATCAAAACAAAGCAAGCAGGGCTTTCCCAGGTTGCTGGGGGTTTGGTATGTCGAAAGAACTCGGTGTGCTATATAGGAATCTAAGGAAGTGGCTTCTGCTGTGTCATGGACTGCCATGGACTGCAGAGGTGAGTTACTGAAATATGGCTCTGATTATTATGCCATTTATGGGGATATGTATTGATTATAGCCGTATAGGCGCATGAGGTCACAATATTGATCGGGGTCCTAGATAAAACACATCAGCACATTGCCTTATGAAATTCAGGTTTAACACAGACTTTAATGCATCCACATGTGGGCGTGCTGTTGAGGTAATATTTTGGGGTTTATAATTTATGTGTCCCTGCACTTCCAGTATTAAAGGGAGATACAGCCTCCTTTTGACCTCTTCGTGCATGTGAACAGAAACAGTGTGATTACCCACAAAAGTACCTTGGAACAAAAAGGGGTGCAGATATTTGAGAGAAAAAGAAGAAAACATTGGCAAAGTCAACATATTTTCCCCATATCTTTATTGAGTTTTTAGACCATAAAGATACAAATAGTCACCCGGATTGATAAACAAGAAAGCCATTGCCTGCATTGGTACAGTTGGAGCAGATGTCACTCTAACAAAATAAAAAGCATTAAGCCCATAGTGAAGCATCACTGTAAACAAAGGATATCAATTAAGAAAAACAGTAAACTAACAGACAACATAAGGGCTACTTCAGAGTGTCTGTCGCCATGTCTTTGGAGTGGAAAACAATGTGTCCGCCCTCATCACAATGGACACGGGCTTACTCCGAGAATGGGGATGTTTTGCTACGCATGGTGGTGAGTAAGAGTCTGATTCACAGAACTAACTTAAGACAAAATCCTAAACGTACTACTTTTGGTATTCACAGAAGGCATTTAGTAGTAGTAAAGTTAGGATTTTGTCTTAAGTTTGACTTAAGACAAACTTAAGACAAACTTAAGACAGACTTAAGACACACTTAAGACAAACTTAAGACAGACTTAAGACAGACTTAAGTTAGGATTTTGTCTTAAGTCTGTCTTAAGTCTGTCTTGAGTCTGTCATAAGACTGTCTTAAGTCTGTCTTAAGTCTGTCTTAAGTTTGTCTCAAGTTTGCATTAAGTAAAACTTAAGACAAAATCCTAACTTTACTACTACTAAATGCCTTCGTGAATACCAAAAGTAGTACGTTTAGGATTTTGTCTTAAGTTAGTTCTGTGAATCGGCCCCTAAGAGTCAGAGACGGAGTCACCCAGAAAGGAGTGCAATAAGTCACCCCAATCAGCGGCTAAGGGACATCAACTAAGGCCCCGCAACTCTTCTCTGTGTAATGCTGCACAATCTGCTGTGGCGTATTGCAGCACCGCCATCTGCCGCGGCACTGACCTAGCAAGCAATGCAGCCTTCCACCTCATTGTGATGGTGCATTTGGCTAACAGGAGTATTAGATCAAAGTCACAACATACTTCATTCGGTTAATTAAAACCATAAAAGCACACAGCTAAATAATAATAATACATTACCATCAAACAGTGTAAAAATCATTGATAATACAATTAGGTTAACATTTTATTAAAAATTGATAGTGATTTGTACCCCTGGTGCAGTACCTAGTCACCAACAAATAACACTAGGGGGTCGATTCCGATTCGGAAAAAGCGTTCCGAATTGTCGTTCGGAGCGTTTTTCCCGTACGAATCGTACCCTGCAACGTCCCCCGTACGTACGACGAAGTACGATCCGTACGAGGAGCTGGACTCCGTACGAATCGTACAGGGACCGTACGAATCAAATCCCCGTACGAACCTCCCTCGGAACCCGCTGTACGGGACATCTGTACGGTTCGCGGCTGCTTTTTCCGAACCGGCAATTACGATTCGTGTTGGGTACGCACTGTACGACCCTTTTTTTACAGGAGCTGAAAACAGCCATAAAAGCAGAGTTCACCCCCAAACAGGTACGGAACGCCCCCCCCGGTACGGTGCATACCCCCCATGATCACGGGGTGTACGCACCGTACCCCAAGATCTTGGGGTAACCGCACCGTACCCCATGTACGCTGGGTGTACGGTGCGTATCCCATGTCCTCTGGGTGTATGGTGCGTACCCCCCATGATCGCAGGGGTACGATGCGTACCCCTGCGATCATGGGGGGGTACGCACCATACGGTGTGTTTGTGAATGTGTGCTTTTCTGTACGAATCGCCCTTACCTGACGTGGACCGAACAAATCGCGTCTTGATACCCTGGTCCGGATCGTACTCGTCAAGTCGTACGGTGTGTGTACGAGTCGTACGGAAATGGCTCCGGATGCGAATTGTTTGGATGATAATTTTACTGGATCGGAATCGACCCCTAGGCGAATATTTAAACAAAACGTCCCTCTGATTCTGAGGGCACCTACTAGAAAACCTGCAAAATGTAAACACTTTCGGTGGCTCTGTGACATCTGGAGGTAAATTAGTGCCAGTCTTGCTAGCAGAAAACCTTTATCTTTTAACAATGGGAGTAAAAAACATATTTATAATAAATGATAATGATCACAGAACATCACAAATGCATGGAAGTACAGGGGTTCAACTCATCCACTTTATGCCACTATTGAGGTCCTGCAAGTAACCAATGCAAAAAGGTTTAACTTAAACCTTGTCAAAAGCAAGTAATGGTGAGGAATTTGTAACTAACAGTAAGTATGGCTCAACTGAGGGGCAGGATTTTAATTCTATATAGGCCTGTACTAAAGGGTTTAGTAATCTTTCTCGCTTCTCTCTCTTTCTCACTGCATACATAATTGAGAGAAAATGACTCTTTACCCAGCTCAGATCTCTCCTTCTGATCCCTTTTGGAGATAAAAATAACTCAGGACCACACAGCTTTTCCAATAAGATATTAATATAGCAGAGCCACAGGATGCTGTTCGTCCTATACAGAGAAAACAGAATTTGATAATTTTCTGGTTCGGCTCAAGGTATGAGTTATCCAAGTCCTGGTCCATTGTAACAATGGTGCGAGGGCCACCAGGTCAGATATGCACTCCATCTCCAGCTCTTCATAGACTATGTAAGAGGCTTCGGTTTGTGGGACTGTCAATAGTCTTTTCACAAATGTGTTCTCCACTATTTGTAAGTCTGTGGCATTCTTAGATCCCCATATATCACTCCTTTAGCTGGAGATGCATTTGGCTTGTTAAACTTTCAACAGGGCCTGTACTGGTTTGCCCCTAATCTTTCAGTAAAGTAAAAAACAGCAGGTACAACTCATGACATTGTGTGCCTTTTGGCCTTTCTTAATGGGCTCAACAAACCCCTATCATCAAAAAGGACCCCCAGATAGGAGAAGGTGGACACCCTGGTTATTTCTACACCATCCCCTTACTGTTTTCCTGATCATTTGTTTCAAGGGCGCATGACCATTGTGTGAGATTTAGAAAAATTGGTGCTCAAATACAATGAGTTCATGAAACCTATAAAGGAATTGAGCAGATGCTGTAGCTCCACTGCCTTCCTGGCAACAATGCATCATCCGCATATAGGAGTGCAGAGATGAGCTTGATCCCAGCCTGAGGAATATCTTTACATGCTGACCAGAGCTGAGCCCAGGTTTTTCATATATAATGTAAATAAAAGTTGAGCTAATATATATGAAGGGTCAGATCGCCTTCCTGGACTGCTTCCTGGAAGTCAGCTGAGTCAAGGGGGCAACAATGGAGCCAAAGCCCCTTGACAAATCTCCTATAGTAACCTGTGAGACCTTAAAAGGCTCTCCTCTCACCTTTGGCTGGGTCTTTGGGGGTTCCCCAGCCAGAATGGTGTTGATCTTAGGTTGTAGGGACGCCACCTGGCTGCTTCCTACCTGGTGCCCTAAGTACACCACAGAGCTCTGTCCGATCTGGCACTTACTGGCCTCAATCGTGAGGCCTGCCCTCAGCAGAACCCTCAACACTTCCCAGAGATGGAGCAAGTGGTCTTCCCAGTTGGAACTGGACACTGAGATGTCATCCAGGTAGGTGGCACTGAAATCCTCCAGTCCAACCAACACCTGGTTGACAAACGTCTGAAAGGTGGCAGGGGCCTTCTTCAACCCAAAGAGCATCACCCAGAACTAGTAGTGCTACTCTGGTATTGAGAATGCAGACCTTTCCTTGGCTCACTCGGTTAAAGGCAATCTGACAGTACCCAGACGTTAAATCAAACTTACTGATGGACTTGCAGCTCCCAAATGATAAATGAGCTCAACCACTTTGGGGATGGGGTTTGCGTCAAACCTGGTGACGGCATTGAGCCAACGGTAGTTCACGCTGAACTGAAGTTCAGAAGATGTCACCGGGTGCAGCAGCCTTAGAGACCCAGACCACTAGGATGGCCCAAGGACTGTTGGAGGGCTCTGTCACTCCTAACACCAACAACTTAAAAACCTCTTCTTTGATGCTCGGTCTGACCCTGACAGTCAGCCTGTAAATGTTTAGTTTCACAGGGGAACTGTCCCCAGTGTCCACATCATGGGTACACCAATGTGTGACACCTGGGGTCTGAGAGACAGGGTGGCAAACTGCCCCAACAATAGGCAACAGTTACTCTGCTGCTCTGCAGGCAGTGTAGGGGAGAAGTTCATACCTTCCACTGACACACCGTGCTCCTTGGTAGCGAGTGAGCGCCATGTTACTTTGGAAAATTCATACGGGTGCATCATAATCCCGAGTAGTCAGCACCCACATATTTAGAGGACTTTACTAATATAGGTTAGAAATGTAATGTTAGGCCGGGGATCAGTGCAATGTGTAGTGATGTGTTTATTAATCATAGATTAATGTAGTGCCTTAAATAAATATAAATGTTGCATAACGTAGAAATGTAATCATATGTGAAATGTCGTATTAGCAATGATGTGCTTATTGAAGTATACATGTGCTTATAAATGAGTGGACTAGCATAGATTTTTAATATGAAGGATACACTGCTTACATCGAAAATAGAATTAATGCTTTAAGTGATGAAATGTAATGTCATGCCATATTAGAAATGCATTTAAACGTGCAAGGGCCTGGCATATGCTGAAGCCAGTAGAGGCCTAACTGTAATTTCTTTGGTTAGCCTTAGTCGAAAATAAATGATTTCTCCTTCTTGGGAAAGGCTGTCCTCAGCGAATATTGAATTGTAACTTTGAATGTTTGCAAGGATGCTCTCATGTATTCCAGCTTGCAGGTGCAAGACCACAAGGCTCATTAGGTAGAAAGATCCATTGTTTAGAAGTTAGGATAGTAGGCGCGAGTGCAGAGGAGCTGCCAAAGAATTTGGGAGTGCAACATTCAGCGAAGAAGGTGCCTGAGAACCAAGGACAATCCAACGGTCGCTTGATGGAGAGGTGCCATACTGGAAAAATCTATGGACCGGTACCTGCCAGAGGGGTGTGGTTCTGGGCGTGTCGACTGTTTTTGGGATTTTGTATTAGGGACAACACCCGAAGGTGGAGAGTCAGTCCGGAACAGGAGTAGAGGGCAGACTAGGAGTCAGAGAGTGGGCTTGGGGAAGGCAAGATGTAGGTAGTTTGTGAACTTAAGGCAGTGTAAGGTGTAGGAAGGAGCATCTTAGAATGAGCTCAGTAGCTGAGGTTACTTGTTAGAAAGTGAGTGTACTTCTTGGGAAGTCTTCACAGCTGACACCTTTATTCTGGCTTGGGGTAAAACGTTAAGTAGGGATGTCACTTTAGAGTTAGTGCAGGGACAGTCTAACCACATTTTTTCCTTTTTGTAAATGCAGTCCAGACTTTCTGCATTGTCGATCATAACATTTCTAATGCTTATTGAATTTACTTTGATTTTTATTCTGAGTCGTCTGAGGCTCATGTGTAGGATTATGTTTGTATTAGTACCACTCTATTTCTTGAATCTCTTGCTGAGATGTCTGTATGTTCAATTCTTTCTGGCTTTGTAATAAATGTTCAAGCCTTCAGTTCGTAGTCAGTGGTCCTTTTGAGTCTAATTTGGATTTGGGTTGTAAAGCTGTTTAAAGTTATGGTTGTAGAAATCTTCCCTCTACGCTTCGAAGACAGGGAAAAAGGTCAAGTCGACCTGACCTGGGATTCTAGAGATTTGTAAGTAAGAACCAGATGAGAATCCCAGCTTCCCCAGTAGACAGGAGATCGGGAAGAGGTTCACTCCCCTCTTCCACCCCATCATCTGTTGCCAAGAGCATACTTTCTTCAGGCCTCTCAAAGTGACGTTTGAGGCGGTTCACGTGAAGGACTCTCAAGGGGTACCTGTGTGTCTGCAAATTCACCATATAGGTGACATCACTTTTGCGCTCCACCTCCTCAAAAGGCCCAGTCTCTTTGTCCTGAAGAGCGCAAGGCTCTACTGAGGCCATGACCCACACTGGCCAGGCTGAAACTCTACCAGAGTGGCATTCTAGTCATACAAACATTTAATTTCCTTATGGCTGGTTTCTAAGTTCATCTGAGCAAGTTTGCCGAAGCACAAAGTTTGGTTCCTGAAGGCCAGCATGTAGCTAAATACATCCTGGAGCTGTCTCCCAGCATTCCTTCACCAAACTGAGAAGTCCTCTCACAGAATGCCCATACAGTACTTCAAAGGGACAAAATCCTAAGGACCTCTATGGTACCTCCCTGTAAGCAAAGAGGACATCCCACTTACACCTCATAGGTTCAGTGAGACCCTTGATCATGCTTTTCAAGGTGTGGTTTAAGCTCTCTACCAAGCCATTACCTTGGGGGTTATAAGGAGTGGTACACTTGTAGGTTATATCACACTCCTCCCACAGATCCCTATCAATGTCCGGCCCACCACTGGTGCCGTCGTTGTCATGAGAGGAATAGCCTTTGGGTACCGGGTGGCATGGTCCACCAAGACCAGGATGTATCTGTTGCCCATGGCTGTCTTGGGATTAAGGGGCCTCACAATATCCATCCCTACCCTTTCAAAAGGGGTGCCAACAGTCAGAAAATGTTGGAGAGGAGCCTTAACTTCTTCCAACTCTTACCACTTGCCTGGCAAGTTTGGCAAGACATACAATGCGCATCAGACTGCCTTCACATTTGGGGCCAAAAGAAGTGGGTGACAATCCGGTCAAAGGTCTTGTCCTGCCTCATCCAGTGTGATCCAGACTGATCACCAGCTGCCTGGTTTGCAGCATGCTGACACACACCTTCTAGAGAAGGGGCATTCCTTCAGCCGCTGCAGAATTCTTCCCTGGTGGGACCACCTTCTTGCTGCCAATGAGTCATCTCATATAAGTCCCCCAGTTCAGCTTCTTGTTCCCCTGTAGGTACCGGGATATCCCTCCTCAAAGTCAGCCTCCTCCCAGACCGTGGGAACTTCAGGGGCGGATGTCCAGTGCCCCTTTCCCTTTCTATTGGCAGGCACCTGGGCCACTGTTTCAGGCTCCAGGTCCTTCTGATCACCCTTACTTTATGCCATGGACCTAGTGGTCACACGTGCCCACTCTGGCAACCCAAGTATCTCCAACTGAGACCTGACCTCCACAACCTTCTACAAGAACTGCTCCAGGTCGTTACCTAGGAGACAATCTATAGGCATGTGGGGCTCACAACCACTCTCAAGAGACCTGAGACCCCCGCCACATTCAAAGGAAACCTGCACCACCTCACACTAGTGCTCTGAGTTATCCACAGCAACTATTTGGTGGAATGTCTCAGGGACTGCTTGCTGCTCAGAAACGAGGTGACACCAGACTTAGGTCACACTTGTTCCAGTAGTTCTGAAAGCCTCTACCTATCTCCCATAGATGATCACCCAGGCACTGTACTTCTTAGTGTTTGCAGGCACCTGTTTTCCTAGGACCATCTTACTGTCCCCTAGTGAGACAAAGCTCATTTCTGCTGTATCCTCAACCTCCTCTGAGTACCCCTCCTCCCCAAGTGCTAAATTAGCCAACACCCTGGACTGCCCACCGGTGGGTGGCTGTGTCCTCTTTGGGCACTTAGGATCCCCCTTCATATGACCCACAAGCTCATAGGTAAAGTATTTGTGGGGTTCCGTCCCTGCAGACTTCCCTGAAGAGACCCACGGTTTCTTATCTCCAGAGGAATGGGAATCCTTACCTTGGTAGCTAGTTTGGGGCTCTTTAGAGAACTCCTTTCCTTTACCCTTCCCCCCCACTCTTCTGCTGGGGACACGGCCTACCTTTGGCGGAGTCTACCCCATACAACTTCTTGTGGTCCCGGGTACTCACCTAGTGGTCCACCTCCATAGTAAGCTCCCTGGGGTCAGTCAGCTTACTATCGGTCAAGTGCTGATGCAGCTCTGCAAAGCATAGACTAGACAAGTTCTCCTACACAATCAAATTGTACCGCCCCTCGGTTACATTGCTGCCCTTCATTCAACCATCCAGTTACCTGCAAATAGAATACACACATTCCAACCATGTCTAGGAATCAGCTTTCTTACTGGCTCTAAACTGATCCATATACTTTTCAGGAGTGCAACCATACCTAGTGGGTAGGGCCTTCTTCATGTCAGTGTAGGTGAGGTTATACTCCTTACGCAAAGTCAACAAGGTGTCCCTCCCCACGTCTGAGAAATGAGACCACAATCATGATCCCCAATTATTTTCAGGAACCCCATTCATGTGAATAGATGCCTCATAGCCCTGAAACCACCTTCATATGTCATCACCCTTCTTGTACTCTTTTCCTACTTGCTTAGGAACATTTACTACTCTGTTTGAGTGCAGCAAGGAATTGCTGCCACCCTCTGTGCTGGATTTGTTCTTAAACTCCAGCTCCTTGAGACCATGTTCATTGTCTAAAGCCATCCTCTGTGATTCCATCTCAAGCCTCTCAAGCTCTATTTGATGCCTCCTAGTTTCCCTCCTGTTTCCATCTCCACTGGGGACAAACCACTGCTGCCTGGCGGTCCCCTCCCCTCCCAGAAACACATCCACCCCAGAAATAGGCTCCGCTGCCTCCACATTGAGGTCTCAAGATTGCCCACTGACATGTCTGGCTGCTACCCAAACCCTCAGTATCTTTTATAGCTCCTCTTTCCTGGGGAGGCTTCTGATTTGAACCTTTAGGTTTTTAGAAAAAGTCTTCAACTCCTTTACAGTGTGGGTTTCCAACCTTTCCTCCTCAAAGGCCACATCTAGGGATGTAACTGATGATGCTACTAAATCAGGCATAATGCAGTGGAACGTTTAAATTAAAAAACATGGGAACAGAAAAATAGACAAAAAATAAAACAGTATGTGGTCTGCGATATGGTAGTAGTGTGCACCAAATCACTGTAGGTCAAGTGCAATTGTAAGTCCTATACTCACCAATGATGACCAATGTTAGAAATGAAGGTTTCTAGTTGGCCGGTTATTACCCTGTCCAAGTAGGGACCCTCCTTCCTAATCAGGATAAGGGGGATACATTTCTAAAATAACCCCTGCTTGACCCCCTTGGTAACTTGGCATGAGCAGTCAGGTTATCCCAGCGGCAGTGTGTAAAGCATTTGCACATAACCAACAGTAATACAGTGATAACTCTACAAAAGGACACCACACCAGTTAAAAAAAAAACCTATATTTTATCTGTGCAAAGCAAGACCAAAATCATTGAAAATCCACCAGACAGTTCGTAGAAATATCAATAAGCAAAAATAAACTTAAAATACAGTTCCTTGAAGTTGATAGCTCTACAGCATCATGATCAACAAATCCAAACAGTTCTGGCTGACAGCAGCATCGCAGGCCAGCTATGGTGTCGATAAGACCCGCAAAACAGCACCTGTAGAAATGCAGGGTGTCAAAGACCTCGAGGTGAGCTCTGAAGAGCCGACGTTGGTTCCAGAGGTTGGTTCAGGAGTCGTGGGGCCCCTGAAGTCACACATGTTGCAGATCGATATCCGTGCGTTTGAAGTCAAGAGCGCTGGCATCAGTAGGTGTTGGGCTGTGGTGCAAAGTGCAGTGGTGTGGCTTGCAGTGCTCCCAGGTTGCACTGCAGGCAACAGCTTGGTGATGGCATCCAGTGGCGTTGGTAAGACCAGGGCTGCAGTGCAAAGTGGGGCAATGCTCATTGCGGTGCAAGCAGCTCACGGTGAAAGCAGCGGCGGAGTAGTTGCTGAAGTGCTGTTGTTTACTGACAAACCGGGGTCAATGGTGCCGGTATTTATACCACATTTTCCTTTGTTCTTTTGTGACAGAAACGCTCTGTGCTTAGTCCAAATTAGTTCTGCCCTCTCTGGTCCAGCTTCTTGGCAGGAGGTGGAGACAGCACTGTGCAAGGCAGACAGGGCCTATTCAGGTGCAAGGAAATCCTCTCCCACTACAGTAAATACATCCCAGGTTTATTCAGCCTAGCCCTCACCCATCCAGGAAAGGCAGGATACACCTGAACCCCCCCCAGTGGCTATCTACACTGAAGGCACATCCCCAACCCTAAGTCACTCCAAAACCAGACAGACAACGCACAACCTAGCAGAGGCACACAGCATGTTTGAGCAAGAAAATACCCACTTTCTAAAAGTGGCATTTTAAAACACTCAATTTAAAAACCATTTTTACTAATGGATGTTTTATTAAATTCTGAGTTCATAGAGCCCAAACTCCATTTCTCCATCTTGTCCCAGTAGAAAGTTATACTTGTAAGACGTTACAAAGTATCTTCCATTCTATCCTATGGGGCAGATACGCTGTAAATAGTGAAAAATTAATTTGGCAGCATTTCACTATCCGAACATGACACACACACCAGGTCCTACCTTTGACATACACTGCACCATGCCCACAGGGGTACCTTGGGCCTACCTGAGGGATGCCTTACATGTAAGAAAAAGGAAGTTCAGAGCTTGGCAAGTGGGGACACTTGCCAGGTCGACATTGCAGTAAAATTGAGCGTAGACAATGCAGTAGCAGGTCTGAAAAACATTTAAAAGCCTGCTTATGTGGGTGGCACAATCAGTGATCAGAGATGTCTAGTGGTGCACAATCAGTGCACCACTAGAGCAGCATTTGAGTTACATGCCCTGGGCACACACAGTGCACTGTACTAGGTGTTGTGTCTTGACTTTATAGCTTGGTAGCTTGGCAACATGTCAGCCTTCCTGCCATGGTAACCAATATGCTTTGTTCTGAGTTGACCAGGTAGGGAAAAGCTGGCAGTTACTGAGAGAAGACATGTCTAGGGGTTGTTCCTGAGAACTTATCAATAAAGTTCTTCCTACAAACTCCCTGTCTGCCTTCTTAAAAGTGGCGACGAGGATGGGATGTGTTTCTTTCTGAAAGCAGACTGAATGAATCCTGAGAGTTATCAACCCCTAGACATACATCCATTAATTGAATAATTAGACAACATGTTTTCCTGCTACCATGTTATCAAAGACATCTCAATAGCAACATCTACTAACAAGAATACCAACATAGAGGACTGTAAATATTATCAGAGCAACATCATCTTGAAAATCTCGGGTAAGTCATATGAAATTAGTGATGTCTTTGTGATGTGTAATGAATGTAGACCGGGTTGCTGAACCTCATATGTTCAACCGGTACTGCAGGATGGATTAAACAGAGATACAAATTCTTAAAATTTATGCTGTTTAAGAGTGATTTAGCGCTAGTATGCGCGCTGAAGAAAGGAAGCTGTATGTACTTAAAGGATGATAAGTTCACAAGTGATGAAACCTTTATAGTGGAGAAAAGCTTGTGTGTGTGAAAAAGGATTTTCCATTTAAATAAACGCCGACTCCTTATATAGTTGAACTGTTCAGCAGTTCATGAATTCTTTGAGTTGACCGTTAAGAAAAATGTAACCACTAAATGCTACCTGTGGTGATAATTGAAGCTGCCTGTGGTGATAATTGATTACATTTTTATATGCTGCCTGACTGCGGTCAACTGAGCACTGGGAATTCTATGCATCTACTGTTGAAGTGTTGATAACAATAACAAGAGCTCTATACTGGAAGCGCTCGCACTGACTTATTTTTCAAGCGCCGGCTTACCGATTTCTGTTTGTGATGTTCCATTGATTTTTTGTGGATCGTGCGCCATTACAGTACTTCAAGAAAGAATTCTATGGCAGGACCGTTGGCTTCTGATTATGCTTTCTCATTTCTTTACTGTACAAACAGCAGCCACTGAAAAGTAAACTACAATGAGTAAAAAACAACATTTCCCATGAGGCTTTGAACCACGCCTCCAATAACAGTAACCAATCACAGTAATAACAAGCATATAAAGTATAGAGGCACTAATCTGGCCTCCTCTTTCTTTGCTGCTCCGCAGCCCAAATAAGTGCTCTTTACTTTATATGCTTGTACTGTGCTAAGACAGGCCTAGGCCTAAGATTTCGCCTTGGGCGCGCTGAATTGGTTAATGCAATTGGTTTAAATGTACATTTGCTATTGTTGTCACCTTATGCGCTGCCTGTGCCGCTCTGCAGATTATTCTGACGACGCTGCTGTCTAAATTTCAACTTTGCCCTTAGTCTCGTTATCGGAGCCTCTCCCGCTCCGTGTCCCGACCCGGATTGGTGCGCGCGTTGCGCCCGTAGGCCCCTGCTCTCTCCCCCTGTACCGCTGCTTCTAGCGGCCGATTGACTCGTAGTCCGCGTTTGAGGGATTTAGCCCCCCCCTCGGGGAAGGAGGCGCACGTCGGAGCCCGGCCAGGCCCTGCGTGCGTCTCCGAAGTCTCACGCACGTCAGTGTGCGCGCGCAGGCCTCCGATTGTGCCTGCTTGACGCTCTGCCCCCGGCTGAAGTGGAGATCTACGCAGTTTTGGCCAGGAGCCGAGGGGCGATTTTGAGATCTATTAGCAGCATTTTCCACCGCAAATTGCACCAGAGCTTCCCAGCATTAACCCCTTGCTTCACAGTGAGTGTGGAAGCAAGGCAAATTTTTGGAATCCCTTCCCTGGAATGAAGAAGGGGTTATTCCCTCCATTAGTCCTAGAATTGGACTTTATCCTTCATAATTTTAAATGGTATTACCGGCTCCTGTGCCTGGCACTTCCCCTTATCGACGCCCTCGCCTGGGCTGGTAACTGAGCTTCCCTCTGGGGACTAGAGTTGGAATTGGCTGATTCCTTGTAAATATGGCAGACACTGAGTACTGCGATGAGGAGGGTGCTGCGTGTGACTATCAAGGCAATGAGGAATTTTATGAGGAGGAATCCATGGAGGATATTATTGACAAGAAATTGGACGCTAAATTGGACAAAGCCCTTTCCTCAGCCCTCCTTCCCTTGGCCAAGAAATTAGAGCTATTAGTCCCTGGTAAGCCTCTTCCCCTTCCTGGCAAAGACTCTCCCCCCCCCCCCCCCCCCCCCCCCCAAGAAGGTGGCTATTGACCTGGCCTGGCTCCATGCCCAATCTTATGATAACATTTATAAATCAAAAGAATCCTCTTCGGCTGACAAGGCTTTACCTTCACGTTCTATTCCCCCCCCCCCTAATGACACCACTACTGATACTGGCACCGATACGGACTCCTCGGATGCCGCTCCTCGCAAACGCACTAGGAAGAGTAAGCATGCCTCTCCTGTCACTCCTTCCCCCTTCTCCTTTGACCCGGCGGACATTGTCCACCCTAGGTCCTCGGATTGGGTCCCCCCCCGGCTGTGGCGGAATACCTGGAGTCTCACCTCCGTAAAGGTTTTGATAAAGAGGTAAGAGCCCGCCTGAAGTCTGAGTGCCCCTGTCGCGATTTGCCCCACAAGGTGGCCGTTACCCCAGACATTGACCCCTCCATGACCACATTTCTGAAGGAATATAAGAAAGACCCCAAAAAAGGGATTGATCGCGCACTCAGAGCGTGCCAAGATAAGGTCATTGACCTTTCAGGACCTTTTGCCAAGATCCTGGAGTTGGCCCTTCAGGCCCAAGAGACGGGGGATGCCATCCACCAGGAAGTCCTAGCAGGTTGGGCACAACGGGCCATTTGCATGCTGGGAAACGCAAACTGCGCTCTAGCCTCGGAAAGACGGAAATCAGTCTTGCTCCGGATCGATCCTCAGTTGGTAGAGTTGGCTTCCTCAGAGCCGGGTCCTTTGGCGGAAGGACAGTTGTTTGGGGACAACTTTGTGAAGGACAGGGCAAAATTTGTCAGTACGTTTGCATCCCTGGATAAGTCTCAGGCCTCCTTGAAGAGGGTGTTGCATCAGGTCTCTAATAGGGCCGGACGTGGCAGAGGACGCTCGACCGGCCGCTATTCGAATTCCAGTCCTCAAAGAGGGTACGCCACTAGACGTGGCAGAGAGTACACACAAGAACCGGACCAAGCTGGTTTTTACCCGTCAAGATCCCGCGGCATCAGGGGCCGCTATAATCGAGGGGTCAACAGAGGCTACAAAAACTTCGACAATCAGTCCTCTGGTAAGTCAAATGTGTCCTTTGGTCCCGCTAGGGGAAAGGTTGCGTCATTTTGTCATGAATTGGACGAGCCTCACTGCAGATGCTTGGGTCCTACAGACCGTCCAGGGCTACGAGATATAGATGGTGGAATGCCCCCTGCAACCCTTTCCCCCTCAGCCTCTCCTTTTTTCCCATCTCGAACAGAGTTTTATAGACTCAGAGCTGGAGGAACTTTTGACAAAAAAGGCTAATGCGGTAGGACCCTTCATTCCAGAGGGCTTCTGCAGCAACGTCTTTCTAGTGCAAAAGAAAGGAGGCGGTCAACGCCTTGTCTTAAATTTGAGAGACTTCAACCCCTTTGTTACTTATCGCCACTTCAAGATGGAGGGCATCCATCTTTTACGAGACCTTCTGTTGGAGAACAACTGGATGGTCCGATTAGACCTAAAAGATGCCTATCTTACAGTCCCCATCTGCCCATCTCATCAAAAATATTTGCAGTTCCCTTGGAAAGGGCGTTGGTATCGCTACAAAGTGCTTCTCTTCGGTCTGTCTTCAGCCCTTTGGGTGTTCACCAAGCTTCTCAAACCTGTGATCTCTCGCCTTCGAGAGATGGGAGTGCGTCTCATTGTTTACCTAGACGACATGCTCCTTCTGGCCCAGGACCGGTCCCTTCTTCTCACTCACTTGGAGTGGACGTCGTCCTTGCTGCAGAATCTGGGATTCGTGATCAACACCAAGAAATCGGTGATGATACCGAATCAGTAGATGGAATTCCTGGGTTTCCTGATAGACTCTGTTTCAGCTCAACTGCTCCTTCCCCTTCACAAGATCAGGTCCATCAAGAGGGAAATAAAATCCACCTTGACCAAGGAGAAGATTTCCCTGCGTGTGCTGGCGCGGATTGTGGGCCTTCTGGCCTCGTCGATCCAAGCCATCTTTCCCGGCCCTTTACACTACAGGGCCCTGCAGAGACTGAAAATCTTTTACCTACAGAGGAAATTTCACTACGATCATCTAATCCCTCTTTCCCCCGAGGCCCAGGAGGAACTCCAGTGGTTGCTGGAACACATGTCAGCCTGGAATGGCCGAGCCATCTTCGGCGCAGCCCCAGATGTGGTAGTCGAATCAGACGCCAGTCAATGGGGCTGGGGAGCTCGCTGTGGAGACTATACCACAGGAGGACGGTGGTCAGCAGACAAACTCTCACTACACATAAACTGTCTAGAGTTGTTGGCAGGGTCCTTTGCCATCAGGTCTGTCTCACCGCTGAAGAGCAATTGTTGTATACTCCTCCGGATGGACAATGTCTCAGCGGTGAGATACATCAACTGACTAGGGGGGACGAAGTCCCGAATGCTGGTCCACATTGCGAAGGAATTTTGGCACTTCTGCATGGATCGCAAGATCTCGTGGTGGCGGAATACCTTCCGGGGAAATTCAATCAGGTGGCGGATTGGAATTCCCGATTTCTCAGAGACTTCAGCGATTGGAGACTTCACCCATCGCTGTTCTCTCAGATCATGACTATGCGAGGCCCCTGTCAAGTAGACCTGTTTGCCTCTCGCCTCAATGCCCATCTCCCCCTATTTTACAGTTGGAGACTGGACCCAATGGCGATGGGGATGGACGCTTTCCTTCACCATTGGGGGCAGCGGAGGAATTATGCATTTCCACCGTTCGCGCTGATTCCGAGAGTGGCGGCGTTGATACGCCGGCTAGGGCGACAATAGTGTTGGTGACTCCGTTCTGGTCGACTCAGTCGTGGATTCCCACACTGTTGGATTTATCTGTGGATCTCCCCTTCCGGCTCCCAGTCTTCCCAACGCTTCTGCAGGACCCAGTGGGAGCTTGCCATCCATTAGTCCTGCAGAACCAGTTGACTTTAATGGTGTGGACGCTCTCCGGAGACATGAATGCCTTGCAGGGCTTTCACGAGAAGCTTCCAGCTTTATGCAACAAGCGTGGGCTTCTTCCACCCGGAAACAATACTCTGCATCTTGGAAGAAGTGGGTGGGTTGGTGCCTTTCAAAGCAGGTGGATCCTGTGGGATCAAATGTGACTGATGTACTAAATTTTCTGTCTGAACGTGCAGCTTGAGGCCTGGCTTACAGGTAGGTTAATAATTTCAGGTCTGCAATTTCTGCTGATCACGACCACATCAACGGTAAGCCTGTGGGGATGCATCCCTTGGTTTGTAAGTTGCTTAAAGGTGTGCGTGTGGCCAACCCTCCTCGGCCCATGTATTTCACAATGTGGGATGTTACAAAGGTGCTTAATTTGTTGGAAACCTGGCCCAATAATGGTGATTTGTCTTTAAAACAACTCTCTGCTAAGCTCACTATGCTATTGTGCCGCATTTCATGTCGCAGAGTTTCAGATGTTAGAGCTTTAGATTTGGCTGGTAGGATGTTTTCTCCTCAGGGTGTTTCCTTTGTTATTACACGGCGAACTAAGACCATGTCACGCTCAGTGGAGTATCCCGCCTTTCCACATAACAGCAAGCTATGTGTGTTGCAGTGTCTCAAATGTTATGAGGAGCGTACTATTGCACATAGGGTTGATCCTTTAGGCCAGTTGCTGATCTCTGTTCAAAAACCCTTCAAACCACTCGCTGCGGCTACTTTAGCCAGATGGGTTAGATGGATCATGTTAGAGGCTGGCATTGATATTTCTGCTTTTGGTGCTCATTCAGCTAGAAGTACAATGGCTTCTAAAGCCTATTTATTAGGTTCCCGCTTAGAGGATATCCTAAAAGCGGATGATTGGTCTTCGGATTCAATGTTTAAAGTGTTTTATTATAAATCTATTCCTCATGTTTTTGATGCTGTGATTGATGAGCTTTGATTGTTGAGCTTTGAACCAGCATAATCAGAAGCCTCAGGTCCTGCCATAGAATACAACATTTTCTAGCTATCGCGACAAGAATTTTAGATTCTATTAAGGACACGGATGCGAGGATTATCCCACCCGTTGGAACAGTTATATAACTGTAAAGTTGTTTTGAAATGATGTTGTTTAACAACTTTGTACCTGCCCTCTGAGAAATGTAGTTTGTGGGCTTCTTTACTCAAACTTTTTTTTCTGTTTCAGGAAACGACTCCAACAAGAGTTAACTGCCTTCTGTGGATTGTGCTGCTGCCCCTTCCTTGTGGAAGATGATTCCTCATGGTTTTGGATATTTTCTCCGTTGAGAAGTCCTATGGAACTGTTCTCTCCGTTGAGAGTTAAAGACTTTTTCAATGTGACTAGACTGTTCGCACAAAGAAAGAGGAGGCCAGATTAGTGTCTCTATACTTTATATGCTTGTTACTACTGTGATTGGTTACTGTTATTGGAGGCGTGGTTCAAAGCCTCATGGGAAATGTTGTTTTTTACTCATTGTAGTTTACTTTTCATTGGCTGCTGTTAGTGCCATAAAGAAATGAGAAAGCATAATCCCCGCCTCCGTGTACTTAATAGAATCTAAAATTCTTGTCGCTATAGCTAGAAAATTTTGTATTCCTAAGCCTATCACACGTCACTAGCGCGCAGTGCAATCTGGGAACTGCGTGGTGACGTGCAACGTGATTGACAGCCTAAAGGAACTGCGTGAGGTTGCCATGACAATGAGACTCGTAGCTTAGCAGTAAAGGAAATGCTGTGGAGTTATCGCACTACGCCTTATTCAGTCACTAAGGAATCTCCATTCAAGCTTCTTAAAGGTAGGCAACCAAGCACGAAGGTTGCCCCGGTATGGATGTTCAAAGACTTTTCCCGTCCTGTTTGCAAGAGGGGTGTAGAGAGTAGAGTAAAGGATTATCAAGACAAGTATGTGCACAGACACAATGACAGGTTAAAAAGGAACAGTCATAAGTTCTCAGTGGGAGATTGGGTGAGGAAGTACAGCATGGCTTACAAAAAAGAGGTCAATCAAAATGGTCTGTACCAAAATACATAACCAAGGTTAGTGGTAACAGTGTTTGGTTGAGTGATGGCAAAGTTTGGAATACACGCAGTGTAACCTTGTGCAACAAGGTGGGAGTAAATGCCTGGTTGGAAAAAGGTGGTACCAATCAATTGGACAATGGTGGTGACAATGTAAAGAGTGACAAACGTGTCAGGAAATGTCCCAAATGGCACAGTGATTATGTGACCTACTAATATAATAAAATGCATTGCATTTTGCACATTGTTATAGTTGTTATGTATTTTTTTTCTTATTGTATTATGTTTTTTTAAGTTGTAATATGTACATATTTTTGCATTATTTAAAGAGGGAAGATGTGTTGTGTCTTGACTTGATAGCTTGGTAGCTTGGCAACATGGCAGTAACTGCCACGGTAACCAGGATGTTGTGTTCTGAGTTGACCAGGTAGAGAAGAGCTGGCAGTTACTGAGAGAGGATGTGTCTAGGGGTTGTTCATGAGAACTTATCAATAAAGTTCTTCCTACAAACTACCTGTCTGCCTTCTTAAAACTAGGGACTTAGTAGTAAATCAAATAAGCCAAACATGGAAAAACCCTTCCATTAACACAATACAGTAGGAACACTTCCACTTTAACACTAAACAGAGGTGGGAAAGTGTGCAGAGACACTAAACCAGCAAAACAAAGTCCAAAGTACCATTGAAAACAGGAAGGCAAGAAAGCAAAAAGACAGAGGAAGCAAGCCAAAATATGCCAGGTCTAACAGATACACATTGATGATCAAGTACCAAAACATGTTGCCTTCCCACTTCATACTATGAGAGTCCCCCACCACCATTCCCAGGGGGCAGTCCGGATGCAGGGCGACCATGCACATCTTCAACTCATTTACTCCCAGTTCTAATTCTCCTTTAAATGCCTTCAAGGCCCTCAGCACAGACTTCACACCATTCTGTAAGTCTCTCACTTAAAGTAGGACATCATCTGCGTACCATGAAACAGCATGCGCTTGACATTAGAGTGTCCATCCCCAGTCACGCGCAGATTGAGGCAAACACTGCACTAAAGGCAGCACAAATAGCAATGGCGACAATGGGAACACCTGTCTCGTACCCTGTCATTCTGGGACTGGAGCAGATATCAAACGGCCAATCCTATCTCTAGCCATTAGCTCTGTGTAAAGCAGCTGAACCCAGCAACCAGTCCCTCATGCATTCCCATCTTCTGCAAAACCACAAGCATATGTCTTCATTCCAGTGTATTAAAACCCTTTTCAAGGTCCAATACTAGGTAAACAGAGTGGGGATGCAGCCTTGGGCCCCCTTTAAGTATCCTAAGGAGGTTCCATAACTTAAACTACATTGATCTCCTCAGAATGAACCTGTTCTGTTCCTCATGGACCAATTTCGGGATACAGGTCAGTAAGCATTTAGCCAATATTTATGAGAATCTTATAGATGGACACCATCAGGGCCAAAGGGCGATAAGAACCCACGTCCAGTGTGTCTCTGCTTGGCTTAGGTAAGGAGACTAGCAGTGCATCTCTCAGGGAAGCTGTCTCGTACCCTGTCACTCTGGGACTGGAGCAGATATCAAACGGCCAATCCTATCTCTAGCCATTAGCTCTGTGTAAAGCAGCTGAACCCAGCAACCAGTCCCTCATGCATTCCCATCTTCTGCAAAACCACAAGCATATGTCTTCATTCCAGTGTATTAAAACCCTTTTCAAGGTCCAATACTAGGTAAACAGAGTGGGGATGCAGCCTTGGGCCCCCTTTAAGTATCCTAAGGAGGTTCCATAACTTAAACTACATTGATCTCCTCAGAATGAACCTGTTCTGTTCCTCATGGACCAATTTCGGGATACAGGTCAGTAAGCATTTAGCCAACATTTATGAGAATCTTATAGATGGACACCATCAGGGCCAAAGGGCGATAAGAACCCACGTCCAGTGTGTCTCTGCTTGGCTTAGGTAAGGAGACTAGCAGTGCATCTCTCAGGGAAGCAGGGAAAATGGCAGTGTACAATGCCTCGGGGTACAATTCTGCTGGTTTGGGAAGCAACGGATGCAAACATGTTTTGTAGGACTCAATGGTAAGGAAACCAACCCCTGAGACTTACACATGGGAGAGTCCTGTATAGCACAATGGATCTCCTCCTCTGTGACGAGCCCACAGAGAAGCTGACTGTGGTCTGCCGAAACAAGCGGCATGGTAACCATGGAGAGAAAGTCATCTATTTCTGTAGGGCACGGGGTCTGACCTGAAGCATGCAGTGCCTGTTAGTAGGTAGAAGACTCCTTGTGAATATTTGCCTGGGAGTAGACAACCAATGCAGGTCTAGTGCGGATTGCTATAACTGGTGTAGCCACGTGTTCATGTTTCAGAAGCATAGCTAAGAGGCAGCCTTGCTTGTTCCATTCAGCATGAGCTCCAGCCTGCTAAGATTTCTAGTCGAGGCAACGGAGTAATTTGAGCAGGCAGGTATCATGGTTCCATGCCCAAAATAGCACATGGCGTTTCGCCTCAGATGCACAAGCGGCACCCGCTCCATCTGGTCCAGATCACGGACAACCATGGCCCTGAAACCAAACACAGCATGTATTATACCCTCAAATTATAGTTTTTTTGCATCCCACTCAAGGAACCTCGTGGAGTATTGAACAAGGATACCAGAGTGGTTGCCCGAAAGATCCGATCCTCCAAAGCCAAGGGCTGAAACTTTCAGGAGGGCACAGAGAGTCTAGTACCTGCCCATGTCAGGAGTAGCAGTAGGGGATTGTGATATGACAGAGTCCTACTGAGGTATTCAACATCAGTGACAAGCAGGTGGATGGGAGGAGGGCAGAGGAGCTTATCCAATCTGATATGTAGGTTATGAGGAGGTGAGTAAAAGGAGTATTCCCAGGTGTTGGGATGCAGAGCTCTCCAACTGTCAACTAGGGACCTATGTGTGGCTGATTGTGAGAAGGAGGGTGTGTCTCAGGTAGTGTGAGAGTTTGGGAGAGGTGAGTATGATCAATCCAGGGCAGGGTCAAGGAGAACACAATTAAAGTCCCCCTCAAATATCCAGGATATGTGAGCCCAGTGCTCTAATTTGATAGAGAATGCAGTGAAGAAGGCAGATTGCTCCAAACTTGGTGCATAGATGCAGCCCAACAGTACCAGTAAGCCATCCAGCACCCCCTCCACCAAAATATATCACCCTTAGGGGTCTGAATTTACAGTTTTGACCCAAAGGGGATAGATGGATGGATCTAGGTAACAGTGCCCCTGGCATACACTGAATAGTCTGTGCCAAAACACTGGCCTCGCCACCACTTCTGTAGTCGAGAAACCTTCCCCTTGGCTAGGTGGATTTCTTGCAAAAAGATTATGTGGGCCCCCTTCATCTTATGTATTGGTGCACAGAGTGCCACTTGTTGATCATGGTCATTCCATTGATGTTCTAGGTCACCAAAGATAGTCTACCCATGTGGTATGCATAGTGTGGGGCAAAGTAGGAAGGGAGTAGGACCCCATGCAGCTAAACAATCCCAGAATAGTCCAGTTACACCAATATGAAAACAGCTAACACCACAGCAAGTAAGAAAGGAGTGGTATCCTTAGGCCTAGGGGGGAACCTTTACCCTTCTCCTCACCCCTGCTGGGCGTTCGCCTTTGGTCTTCACCGCTGTGACATCACACAGAATGCCACAGTGGTGAACATTCTATGCAAGGCGCCCGTGAGGTGTGAGAATGATCCGTGTCGGACGAGCTGTGGCTGGGGTCATTTCTTTGTACTTGTTTCTCTAATAAAGACTCTTGGTGTAACCCTACTCTGCATGTCCTGAACATCGACTAATTTCTCAAAAGGCCTGCTAACTGAACTCTCCAACTCACAACTCTAGAGTGACAGAATAACATCTGGCTGCTCAAACACAAGAAAAAACAACAGCAAGCATAATACAGCATACATTGCTCCACAGAGTGCAGTACAAGGCCGTTAGGCAGCAGTGTAGAGCAGTAGGAGGGCATGGAGGCAAGCACCTGGCTCGATTTAGTGGCATGTGCATCCAGGAAGATGTCTGTGTAGAAGGCCCATGATCAAGATATGACCAGCAGCACAAGCCTCTCCTGGAGGGCAAGGGGCAGGTAATGAATACAGGTTGCAATGAGAGCAGAGAGCGATCCGAGGGGAACGGAAGTGGATCACCCCAAGAGTGAACAAGCACACCCAAAGTTCACAGCTTGAGCGAAGAAGGGGAGTAAGAAGGAGGTGAGGAGGCCCGACCACAACCGCAGTAGATCCTCCCCAGTGCATGGGCCTCAAACAATGGTCCAATCCACGTACCAGTTAGATGACTTCCTCAGCTGTTTGTGGAGTGACCAAGGGGAGCAGAGCGGATGTAGTATCCTGTAAGTGATTTCCCTTTAAAGTTTTAGTTCTATTTTATTCCACATTCTGTTGAGAGTGCTTGTGCATTCTTTTCTCTGTTCATTCTGTACCTCCTCGTCAGATTGCTGTTGGTGTTCTTTGCATTGACAACCTCTGCCGTGGGCTCCTTATATGTATATTTATACTGGAAATTAAATATCATATATACATATTTCCTCTTCGGATTTCTTTGGATTTATTTCATCAAAACCCTTACTACAATTTGGTACCAGGAGTGGGGTAATCGTTTAAAAAAATAATCCGTTGGAATTTCCTTTACGATTTTGGATTTAATCGGAAATTTTGAACAGGAACATTTGGAGCCTACGGACAAGAGTGTCTCGACCATCCAAGAACTCGATTTTTCGAAGGTGCGTCAGACAGTTTACCTCCCTCTATTTGAGATCTTCATTTATTTAGCAATTGCTGTTTCACAGGCGACATTTGAATCGCTACTCACGCGTCATCTCTGCTCGAGCCATCTACCTCTCCTTCATTCTGCCTTTGATGTTAATCCATGGCAAAGACTTGTGGGAGCATCTCGTCACTGTAGTACAAAGGATTGTGGGATTGGACGTGATTACGTCACACGCTCAGCCGCCATTTTGGATTTGTGAAACTTCGATGTTTACATCGTGGTGATTCCACATATATTCATCTCATACTTTATAGAGGGTTTGCTACTATTTCAGTGGAACGTATTAATTTATAGCACAGTACACACCAACGACGTTAAGAGATATCTATCTCTTCATGGAATTAAAGGATTTAAATCGCCATCTGTACGTTTTCTTGGTTTTCATTACTTTATCTTCATTTATTTCCCTAATTTTACTTAATATATTTTATTCATGGCTACACTTCAAGGTGTCATACAGCCATTACCATTTCTACAGAAACCTGGCAAACCAGAGTTAAAATGGTCTGAATGGATAAAAGATTTTGAAAATTATTTAACTTCTATTGATGCTGATGATTATACTAACTCTAGAATATTGGCGTTATTGATAAATCATCTTGGGACTGCTGGTCGTAGAGTTTTTCAGAATCTCCCTCATTATCCTCCACCAGTTTTAGAACATGCAGAGTGGAATGTGTACCTTGAAGAAAAGTTAGGTTTGGGGAAGCAATATCCGGATACTACCAGTGTCATTTTAGAGAGATTCAATTTTGCTATGTTCAAGCAGTCATCAGAAGAATCTGTTGAAGACTATATTGCCAATTTAAGATTTCTTGCTGAAAAGTGTGACTTTGGTAATGATGTTGATGTATATATTAGAGACCAGTTCATATTTCATTGTTATTCCAAAAAAATCCAAGAACGGTTACTCACTTCTATCAATCCTACATTGACAGAGACAATTGATATAGCAAAAAGCATTGAAAGGTCAATTGTTACATCCAAAGTTCTAGCTAATAGTCAACAATCTGGAACTTCTTCTCACCCTGATCTTTCTCAATCTATGAACTTGATGTCTGAAGAAAATTCTGTCTGTGCTATCACACCTAAACAAGGTCCAGATAGGAGGATTTTCAGGAATCAGGCTAATACTAAACCTCAATTAATCTGTTTCCATTGTGGTTCCAATAATCATATTGGTAATGACCCTATGTGTCCTGCACAAGGAAAAAGGTGCACCAAATTTTAGAAGTTTGGACATTTCTACAATGTTTGTAACAAAAGAACTCCGACTTCTAATGCTAGGAACTATAGACCCAGAATTAGTACTATTTCAGTTGATACATCTGAAGTGTCGGATTGCTCTTCACAATTTGCAAACATGGTTGTTGCCATTGATATTCCTGAGTATTCTGATAAACCTATCAAGGGCCCATTTGTTGATATTATTGTTGATAATAAGGTTATTCCTACCATGGCTGATACAGGTGCACCTGTTACAATTATTGCTGATGTTACATTTTATGACTTATGGCCTGATAAGTTTCCCCTTCTTGCCCCAGATATCAACCCGAAAGCATTCGGGGAACAGGATATTGATTTAATCGGGTATTTTTGGGACATAATTACTTGCCTAGCAAGATCAATTAAAACAAAAATGTATGTAGAAATCAAAGGAAGGAATATAGTTGGATTGAAAGATCTTGGTCTGTTGGGAATTATCCTCCGGCCGGGACAAGATCCTCCCATAGTTCTTGCTGAATTACCTTACGATGTTTTGGCCATAACAAATGAAAATACTATTGTCGATAATATCACAGCAGACTTTCCTGAAGTTTTCAAAAGTACAGTTGGTAAGGTAAAGGGTTTTGAACATACCATAATATTGAAGGACAATGCTAACCCCGTTATACACAAAGTTCGTCCTATTCCTATTAGTGTCAGGGAAGACCTTAAAACCCTGCTTTCCAATCTTCAAGCTGATGGTATTATTGTGCCTATCAATGCTTCAGAGTGGGTTTCTCCAGTAGTTTTTTCAAAAGAAATCTAATGGGGATTTAATATTATGTGTAGATTTAAGATCTCTTAATCAAAACATACTAGTTGACTGCCACCCGTTACCACACATACATGAAATGTTGGCCAACATTGGTAAATTTAAATTTTTCTCAACCATAGATCTGCACTCAGCATACCATCAAATCCAACTTTCACTTGAATCTCTACCTCTCAGAGCTTTCGTGATGCCTTTTGGGGCGTTCAAGTATCTAAGATTACCTTTTGGCCTTGCTACGGCCGCAAGTGTGTTTCAGAAATTAATGGACAATCTTTTTGGAAATTGAAGTCAAGTGCAGGCATTTCAGGATGATATATTGGTACATACTGAAACTGAGGAAAAACATTTGATTATACTAAGACAGGTTCTTTCTATCTTACGTGAGAAAGCTATGACAGTACAGGCTAACGAATGTAAACTGCTTGTTTGTGAGGTTGAATATTTAGGCCACTTAATATCTAATGATGGGATCAAACCTACATTTTGTAACATTGAAGCAATACGCAATGCGCCTCCTCCCTCAGACAAAGATATTTTAAGGTCTTTTCTTGGCCTTTGCGAATACTACGCTAGATTTGTGCCTGGCTATGCTCAGACCATTCAACCACTCAGGGGTTTATTGAAGAAAGGCTGTAAGTTTGACTGGTCTTCTGATCTTCAGGAGATCTTTGAGAAGGTTAAACTGTTAGTTATTAATGCTCCTGCCTTACAACCTTTTGTGCCTAGAGCAAAACCTTTCATGTCAGTACATGCTAGCCAAAAAGGTTTGGGAGTGGTTTTCGGACAATGGGTGGATCATAAGGAAAATACTATTGCTTTCGCTTCTCGTGCTCTAACCACAGCTGAATGTAGTTATAGCACGATTGAGTGAGTGGCACTGGCAATTGTATGGGCCATCCAAAAGTTTAAAACATATATTTGGGGTATCCCTTGTGAGGTGTAAACTGATCACAAACCGTTAGTGTCTTTGTTATCTGGTAATGGTTTGGGTAAAGCATCCGCCAGATTGGTAAGATTGCTTTCCAAATTACAGGAGTACAATCTAACTGTGAAATACATTAAAGGGGGAAAAAATGTATGTACTGATTGCCTTTCCCGGTTGGCACTTCCTAGCAATGGTGAAGATGAGGATCACACTAATTCAGATTGTGTTGTGGGTTTAGTTGATGCCATTGCTTCATGTACTAGCGGTATTTCTCAAAATGATTGGGTGGTTGCAATGGAAAGTGATGAAACTTTAAAAAAGGTGGAGGTTTTCATCAGAACTAAGGAGGCCATTAGGATCGCGGATAGACTTGCGTCCGTCCGCGACCCCAGAGTAGGAGGCAACCTTCGCATGGCCTGCGGAGTTCCCTATTGAGCAATTAGGATGTGACCGCCACCATGGCGGTCACATCCTCTATTTTTAACATTGCGGCGGGTGCAGCTTAGGAAACTCTGAACATTATTTAAAAAGAAAAAGCAGACTTTAAAGAAATATGCTTACCAAAGCCTAATTTACTTTCCACGTGACTCGGAACTGAAACATGGTTTAGCCATTTGGTCTTCAGCTGTAATCCCAGGGAGTAGATGTATATGCCTCCAGCACAAAATACATATTTTCAGTCATGCTAAGACCACCTTCTGCCTCAAATTCTACCTGAGTGAGTGCAGCAGCCAGCCCCTCCTACAGAACCATAAACTCCTTGGCAGGCTAAGACTTGTGCACACATGGAACATATCGAATGCAGGAGGTGGGGGAAGAACCACCTTAGGTTCTTCCCCCACCCCTAAGTTGGAAGTAAAGAACCTGGGTGTGACTATAGACAACTCCCTTACCCTAGAGTCACACGCAAAAAAAGTGGCTGGAGTGTGTTATGGTCGCCTCCGGTCGCTAAAGCCCATTTTGGGCTTTTTCGACCCATCGGTACGTCAGACAATAGTCCAAGCCCTTGTTTGATCACATATAGACTATTGTAACGTCCTAATGTTAGGTTCTAATCGGACAGCTATCAATAGACTCCAAAGGGCCCAAAATGCAGCTGCCCGTATTCTGTTTGCTCTACCCAAACACTGCCATGTGTCTCATATTCTGCGGCGCTTACACTGGCTTCCGGTGACACAGCGCATTCAGTTCAAGGCGCTATGCCTAGTTCATAAAATCCTCCATTGCTCTGGCCCTCCGATCCTGCAGGGTTTGTGCTCCTCCTATGTTCTCACACGCGCTCTCCGCTCAGCGGACCTCCACCTTGCCTGTACCATCAAAATCAGAAGGAGTAGAGCAGGTGGCCGTTCCTTCAGGTATCTGGCTCCGAAACTGTGGAACTCAATCCCTTGGAGATGTGTGCCACTAACAATTACCTGTCATTTAGAAAGCTAATTAAAACATGGCTGTTTCCGCCTACTTAAGGCCCACTAGTACTGCCACACGTTTTTTCCACGCCTAGTTGTTTTGTTTCTAATCGTCTGCAAGCGCTGGGACGCCCTGATGCTGGGGTAGACATGCGCTATATAAGCGTTTTTAACATAACATAACATAACATGAAACAAAAACATATCTTTAAGTCTACTTTTTAGTCACATCCCAGTAAAAATATACCTGTTGCTATATTGTTAAAGACAAACTGAGAGTGGTGGGAAGCAGCACAGTGGGCACGGGAGTGGAAGAGCAGGTATTTGGGGGTGATAAGCAGCACACGAGGGAGAAAAACCGAAAACACATGCACTCTCATGGAGTGCTGAATAAAAAAGGAAAAGGTAGTCCACTGAACATAAGCAGTAAAGGATACACTCATCTAACCAAAAGGATGGGAATAAGGTTATGCTCCATGGGAGGGATGAACACAAAAAGAGGGAGGAAATGCATTGAATAAGAAGTAAGCAGATAAAAGGGACTAAGAAGGCCAAGCAATAGTAAGAAATGTGTGGCCTCTAATCTCATTGTATGTTTTTGGTATGGTTCACGAAAGGTCTTGAGAAACACAGACGGCTAAAAACAATTCGTAGGTGAGACCTAAAAAGGAGAGACTGAGAAATAGAATGGCAGAGTGAGACTTAGGCAGAGAGAGCCACAGGAGGTTATGTAAGAATAGGAGAGAGAGGGCCGAAGTGAGAAAACGAGGGGAAAGGATGAAGGAGTCATGAAAGGGAAGGATTGGAAAGGGAGATTGTGGTAGTGAGAAGGAATAAAACAGAAAGAATAGAAAGAGCGACACAGTGGCATTCTACTAATACCACTGCATTTTGTTCTCCCAGAAATCTGCAACAAAGTGGGCAGCATTTTACATCCTGTTCCTTGTACGCTCCTTTTGGAACTTGGAAAAATAGGGTTTTCTATGGAGCAGTCTAAAGACAAACCTATAGTGCTACAGATAACCCTATGCAGTCTTGCTATAGAGAGACAAGACCTGCCTGACAGAAGTGCTTCTCCGGGAAGCTCTCTTTTTTCTGTCCTCCCACGAACCACAATGTAATGTAAGAAAAATTAGGGTCTGTACACTCAGCACACCCATATCAGTTTCTGCACTTATGCGAGTCTTGGAGGAGCAAGATATTGACCACAATGTAGCAAAGACAATTTACCAAAGAGCAACTGTACGGTAGCCACAAACCTTTACCCCAACCGACTACAGTGACAGAATGAGGGGGGCATTAGGAAGCGCGCCACAGCCCTCCACACAAGAAAGGTTGGCTCATCAATAAACGCATCCAGAATGCCTCTGTATGCCTGATCCTCAACATCCCTTGATGCAGCCACATCACACCCCACCTGAGAGACCTGCACTGGATTCCCGTCAACAAGAGGATAACCTTCAAGCTCCTCACCCACACACACAAGGCACTCCACAACACCGGACCAGCATACCTCAACAGACGACTCAGCTTCTACACCCCCACCCGCAAGCTCCCCTCCCCGGCCTCACCGCTGTTCCCCGCATCTAAAGAATGACGGCCGGCAACAGATCTTTTTCCCAGCTCGCCGGCAAGACCTGGAACACCCTCCCCACCCACCTACGGCTGACCCAAGACCTACTGACCTTCAGAAGACTCCTCAAGACCTGGCTCTTCGAACAGTAGCAGCACCCCTCTACCCCTAGCGCCTTGAGACCCTCACGGGTAAGTAGTGCGCCTTACAAGTGATGTGATTGAATAATTGATTGATGAAAAAAACAAGCACTGGCAAAGCCAATAGGTTTCCCCTATGGGAGGTGTATTCGTTTTGTTAATGTTTTTAGACATATTTTTAGACAAATTGAGCAGCAGCTTGGGATGCTGTGTAACGTGGTAAAGTAAAGGAAAAAAAGGTGCTAAGATGTGGCAACGTTGATTGTGTCATAGTGCTTTTTTCTTTAGTGAAGCCATGTTGCAGAGCATTAATGTAGTTACCTTTCTGAAAAATGACCTCTATGTCTAAATATATGGGATAAATAATGGGCCATCGTCTCATTTAGGGGTCCAAAAAGTTGTGAAGCTTTGAACTTTACATATTTTTAGCACCTCCCCAACTTTGCCAAGTATGAAGCTTTTTTTTAAATCTTCACTTTGCTGCATGGAGCCCTGGTCACACCAATATTCAAGCCTGTGTTCGTGGATCCAATGAACTGTTTTCATCCCTTTGTCCAGTACTGAGAGTCCAGGGGCTGGTGTCCAGCGGAGGGACACGGTAAGTGTGCTGCAGATGCCCCCTCTGCCTCTTAGGACTGATTCACCAGAGGGAAACAATTTCCTTTAGCTCGATGTCTCTCCTGGCCTCAGGCAGAAGGAAATTAGGGACGAAAGTGACTCAAAAGTAATGGGCAAATTTATAATAACACTCATTACATACATTGAATATGGGGTTCTCTCAACATAACATTGAACGATGAGGCAGTGATTGGTAAATATTACCAAGAGTTTTTAACTCTATGGTAGGTACTTTTCAAGTTACCTTTTTTTGAAATAGGGAAATGTTTTTAGAAAAAGGGACTGCCTATCACTGCTCTGAGCTGTGGTATTTTCTGGCATTATCACTATGTGACAATGTGATTTCCACAAATAATGGAAAATAAAGAAAGAGTGCGACATCATTCTGTGAATAATGGGTTTTGAAAACACTGCCGAAAGGGCATTCTACTTCAGGTCTGACTCTGAAACCTAAAAAAACGTTATTTTGCAGTTTATGGTTAGCTATGGTAACATGGCACCCCCTGTTTCACAGTCCAGGTACTTTAGGCATGACCTGCAGCCAAAATATACATGTCTGTGCCAACCTTTTTGCATGGCCATGCTTGGTGGGTCCCTGGACACAGCATTGCTGAGTGCTTGCATCGAACCAGTACGCTGCTCGCAGTACCCATGCCCCTCTGTACAATCAATGAGGAGGGAGGGAAGAAGCAATAATGAAGAATCAATAGGCAGTGAGGGAGAGTGCTAGGAGCAGGGGTGGAAAGAGCACAGGGGAGGAGATTGTGGTGACCGCAAAGGGGGGCAGTGGTAACCTAGGCCTCGTAGTGGGGCCTACCTAGACAATGTATGCCAATGAGACACGTACGCTAGCTACTGGCTATGGGCCGAAGACCCCGAGCTGTCTCGCGCCCGTTTATTTATACCCAGGGGCTAACCCGCCCCTGAGGTGCATGCGTGCGTGCGTGTAAGGACGGGCCGGGTGGCTCCGTTACTACATTCCTCCAAACTCACAGATCAATAGTCCAGGTCATGCCACTGTGGTGGGCCCGATGATGAAGCATGCCACCGACTAGGTCGGTGGGTGAGGGCTTTCAAAGGAAAACAGTGTTTTTTCCACATATTGTTACTGCTGACGTACCTGAGTCTCCTAAAATATTTCCCTTAAACTAGCTAGCCTTTATTGATTGACATATATAATACTGGGGATACAGGCTAGCTTATCTAGTCCTCTCTCTCTTGTTGATCTGTATAAGACAGATGTATTCCCAGGATGTTGGGGATGGTAGGGAGGTAGAATTGACTTTCTGAACAGAGGGGTTATTCCTGTAGATGCATGCGATTCCACCACCTAATTTGCCTGCTCTGTCTAGCCTGATAATGTGGTAGTTGGGAGGAACCAGAATGTCCATTATAGGTGTCGAAGGTTCAGTTAGCCAGGTTTCGGTCAGGATGATTAGGTCAAGGTCCATTGATAAGAGGAGATCAGCAATAGCGGCAGAATGTATGGAGGCCGATCTGCAGTTGAGGAGAGTGCATTTGAGACGGGGTGTGATGAGGGTGGTAGACGGTTCTAGAGAGAGAGGGACTTTTTTAAGGTTATTGGGAATGGAGAATCTGCTGTTTAGTGTGGGGGGTCTAAGGGGATTTGAGTGTATCGTGGGAATGTTGAGGTGTGGGGTGGTTGTGTGATTTTGGGGGGCTGGGTCATAGGAGCGGAGAAGGGTGAGTGTGTCGCGGTCAGAAGTAGAGTTGTGGGTGCGACGAGGGCGGTTGTTGCGATTGCTAGCTAGGTCAGGTTGGGGGAGAGTTGAGTGAGAGAGTTAGTCGGAAGGGTGGGGGACCCATTGGGCAGGGAGGTGTAGTTGTGTGATGGGTTGTAGGGACGACGACGACGAGGGGGACGAGGGCAGTTGCTGCGCCTATGAGCAGGGATTGACGCCCGGTTTGGGGCGTGTTGAGTGAGGGAGTCAGCTGGAGGGGTAGGGGACAAGTTGGGAGGGGAGATGGGTGAGGGGTGTATGGGGTGGGTGGCGAGTAGTTCCTTGATGTTGTGTATGTCTTCTTTGATCTGATTGAGGGTGGCCATGATGTTGTCCATCGTAGGGTAGGTGGTGGAGGTGGGGGCGGCAGTCAGAGGTGAATGGCTGACCAGGGAATTCGGGTGCAGGTGGGAGCGTGGACTGGAGTTCGAGGAGGTATGCGTTGTGTTGGTGTATGGGAGGGTGTTAGGGAGGAGAGAGGTTTTGTGCGGGAGGGGTGTGGATGAGGTAGGGAGGGGGTTGGTGGTATGAGTGAGGGCATTGGTTTGCCGGTATAGGCTCAGGAACTGGGACATACATTCTTCTGCGTCTTCTCCCTTCTCAACTCAAATTTGGAGGGCGCGGTTCAAAGTCCTCATGAACCTCTTGACCTCGCCGTTCGCTTGAGGTCATTGCGGGGTGACTTTCCTGGGATGTATTCCTCTCGCGGTCAGATATGTCTGGAAGTCTTTCCCTTGAAAAGGTGGACCGTTGTCTGACCTAATTTCCTCGGGCAGGCCCATCATGGCGAAGATCTTTTCCATCACTTTTCTCACGTGCAAGAACGCAGTGGAGGGTACCACCTCCACTACTGGAAATCGTGAGTAGGAGTCTATCACCACAAGCGTGTGGCAGCTGTCTGGGAAGGATCCAAAATCTACACTGAGTTTCGACCATGGCACTTGACAGGGGTCCTCAGTGATCACCGGATGAGGGGATGGGTCCTGACCCGTGATGGTGCACGAGTGGCAATTACTTATTTCTTCTTCTACGGCGGAGTCAATGCCAGGGAACCATACTTTACTGCACAGCCATGCCTTTGTCTTCGACACCCCCTGATGGCCTTGGTGAGCTAGGCGTACTACGTCTTTCTGTAGACTGTATGGAATCACAATCGGCGTGCCACAGAGGACTATCCTATGTGGCCCCACACTGAGTTCACTCTGGGCCCTCCACATTTGTTGTCTGGACTGCTGTTCCACGGCCGTGAGAGCGCTGACCCCGTCAAGGAAGTGTTTCCAGTTACGGTTTGTTAACGTGGCCTTCACTCGGTTGAGGCACTCATCCTCATTTGTGGCTTCCCCAATAATTTCCAGCGTGAGGGCCGCGGGGCACGACTCCTGCGACAGCATCTTCACGAATTCTTCAGCCTCTTCCGTGTCCTCTGTCCCTAGGTCTGTGGTAGCTGAGCCCGGGTGTCTCGACAAGAAGTCCGCCGGATTATCCGCCCCAGGGCGGTAGATTACCTCGAACCAGTAGGTCTGTAGCTGTATGGCCCATCCCTCAATGCGGGGAGGAGCCAGTCTGGCCATCCCTGCAAACAATGGTACCAAGGGTTTGTGATCCGTGACAACCTTGAACTCGTGTCCATATAAATATAGGTGGAAGTGTTGGCACGCCCAATTGATCGCCAGGGCCTCCCACTCGATCTGTGCATATCTCATTTTGGTCGCCGTCAGCACCCGACTGGCGTATGCCGTGGGCACCCATTCGTGTGCTTCCGTCCCCTGCATGAGGACAGCCCCAAGACCAACCGGGCTTGCGTCCACAACCACCTCTGTGCGTCTGTGTGGCCTGAAGTAGGCCATGACTTTGTCGTCGATTAGCAGGTCCTTGACAGCCGTGAATGCCTCATCTTCCTTTGCCGACCATGTCCATGGTTGTCCAGTCTTGGTTAGCATGCGAAGGGGTTCTGAGAGGGACGCCAAACTAGGGATGAAACGGCCACAGTATGTGGCCATTCCTAAGAAGCTTCTGACTTCAGTTGCCGATGTTGGTTTTGGTGTCGACCTGATTGCCTCTGCCTTTTTCGGGTCTACCTGGAGCCCATCCCTCGAGAATATGTACCCGAAGAATTTTACCGACTCCTTGTAGAAGGAGCACTTGGCTCGGTGAAGGGTGAGGCAATGGTCCGCCAGGCATTGTAGGGTGGCGCGGAGGTGCACATGATGTTCTTCGAGCCTCTTTGAGAAGACTAGGATGTCGTCGCTTAGGTTTATCATTCCCAACAATCCTGACAGTGTCTCTAATGGCGTTGTGGAAAACTTCTGCGGCCGACGACACGCCAAAGCTTAATCGCTTGTACCTCCGAAGGCCGACGTGCGTACAAAATGTAGTTATGTTCCGTCTGTCTGGTGGTACCTGGCCTTAAGATACAGCTTCCCAAAACCACTGAGCTCCGTTCAGGTCTGCTACGATGTCGTCCATCGTGGGCGTCAGATGTCTCTCCCTTTTTACTTCTTTGTTGGATAGGCGCATGTCTACGCATAGGCGTATTGCACCAGGCTGTTTCGGCTTTGGTGGGACCACCATGGGCGAAACCCAGGGCGTCGGGCCCGACACCTTCTCTATGACTCCTAATTCTTTAAGCTTCCTTAGCTCCTCCTTCACCTGTGGCCGTAGAGGAAACGGCACCCGTCTGTGCCTCAACGCTGTTGGCCTCACTGTATGGTCCACATGGAGTTCGAAAGTCTTCCCTTTCAGGCGGCTGAGTCCTTGAAATAGGGCAGGGAAGTCTTTCAGCATCGTGTCCGCGTGCAGCTCATGCACTTGTCGTGCAAAGAACACGAGTTGGAGATCTTCGGCTCTGTGGCAGCTGAGCAACGTGCCACATTCTTCCTCCGGTCACATGGAATCTTGTCTTCACCTCCTGGTCATTGCAGGCAGCAACCACTTCTATCACTCCTCTCAGGGGAAGCGGGTCGTCGCTGTCGTAGGTATAGATTTTGGCCTTTGATGACGATAGCGTCAGACGTGGAGACAATTTTTCATACTGGACGCTGTCCATTACATTCACCAATGCCCCCGTGTCAATCAGCGCTTGTACCGGGGAGTCGGCTATGGTTATATCAGACATGGGGGGAGGTCTCCTCCTTGACCCTTCCCTTCCTACGAATGACACAAAAAAAACGTCGTCATCATCATCTTCCAGGTGAAACGCCGAATGTGCAGTGCCGCTGCAGGGTCCCGGGTCTTACAGTGACAACTGTCGCACGGCATGTGCGGGGCCCCTCGCATTTGCTCCTGGGCGTCTTTTGCGAAATGGTTTGGCTTCCCACAGTTCGAGCATATCTTGCCTTTCGCAAAACATCTCTCTCCTGCTGGGTGGTCCATGCTGCAATTTCCACACGTTGCGCACGGCGTTGTCGGGGTATTCCTTCTCTGGGCTGGTGGTCGACGGCTGATCACGTCCACCTGTTCCTCCTTAATGACTGGGGCCTTTGCCGCCGTTCCGGGATGGTTTAGGGCAGCCTGCATCTCGTCGGCCCTGGCGTTGGAGAGCTCATGCGATCTTGCCAGAACGAGGATCTCATCTAAAGATATCCGAGGTTGCCTAAGGATGAGGCGTCTGAGTTGCACTGACCTGCAACCCTGGATGAGTTGCGCCCGAATCTCTAGTCTTTGATCCGGCAGTTCACAGGCTGTCGCAAGTTTCCTCAGCCTAGCGTAGAAGGTGTCAATGGATTCCGATTCACCCTGGCGCGCTTGGCGCAGCTTAAACCATTCGTAGTCAGAATTTACTCTCGGTCAAAGTATCGATTTAACGCGGTGACTGCCTCGTCGTAGTCATGGGCTTTGCCTCTGTCCGGCAGCGTTTCGAATAGTTCGTAGAGTTCGTCACCTCCATAGCACATCAGCAATGAGCGTTTTACTCTCCCATCCGTCTCTCTGACTCCTATGAAGTAGTGGTCGAGTCTTCCTATCCACAACCGCCATCGCGCCGCCGCTGTGAACGGGTCCGAGAGTTCGCTGAACGATGGGAGGGGGGCTGATAGCCCATGTCGGGTAGGGGCTGGTGTGGTGGCTGCAGCCGGGCCTGCGGCGTTAGCGTCGACTTGAGGGGGTGCGGCAGCCTGAGGTCCCGCCTCAGGGGGTTTCAGGCCGCAAAACTCTCTGGGGTTTCCTTCGGCGCCACGGCCTCACTCGGAACGTCAGGGAGACAGGGCTGCACACGCGCAGGCCGCCCGTCTCTCCGGAGCTCACCTCCGCGCCACGGCCTGGTGCAACACTTCTTCCTTGGTCACTCGGCAGCAAATCAGGTTGACCAGGGGTCACAGCAGCGGGGTGGGCATCCGCGACGACAGGCTTCACGCCGAGGGCTCAAGCGCTGGAGGTGCGAGCCATCCAGGCAACAGGCACGTTCACCGGCACACTTCCTCAGGGCGAGGCGTGGGACAAGACCAGCCTCGTCGCCAGTGTGGTGACCGCAAGGGGGGCAGTGGTAGCCTAGGCCTCGTAGTGGGGCCTACCTAGACAATGTATGCCAATGAGACACGTACGCTAGCTACTGGCTATGGGCCGAAGACCCCGAGCGGTCTCGCGCCCGTTTATTTATACCCAGGGGCTAACCCGCCCCTGAGGTGCATGCATGCGTGCGTGCGTGTAAGGACGGGCTGGGTGGCTCCGTTACTACAGAGATGAGACGGCCTGCAGTTGCACTTGTATGGAGTGCTAGATAGCACATCTTAAAAAACATCTACCGAAGTGCGTTGCCAGTGGAAAGACATTAGCCACTAGCCACTGGCCAGTGACGAGAAGCTGTACTTGGGCTATGCTTCACATCATGGACAGGCGAGCAGGAAGAGCAGGAAGACGTGCAAAGTTAAAGCTGGTGACGTGCTGACCATTCAGAAGCATGGAAATTAGAGAGAGAGGTTGATTCCAAAGAAGGATAAATAAAGGTAAGTAATGGGTGAGTTCTAAGTCCATTTTAAGATTTTTTTTTTCATATACAAAAGATTTCGCACGCAAGCTCTGTGCAGGTGAAACTAAAAAGCAGGAAGTCTGAGGCCAGAACTCGGTATAAAGCTGGAAATTAATTTTGACCTAGCATGTATCCACATAAATCTATAATTTTGACATTGATGAAAATCCCCAGAAGTGAATACACCTCATTCAATATTAATTAGAATTCTAACGAACAAAGTCGTGTTGTAGAGGCATACCCTGAGATTTGCAAGATCAAAGGTTTTGGAGCAAAACATCGTATTCTACTGTGCACTAACCCATTTTGTTAAATGGAAAAGCCTTTCCACCTCATGAAAAGGGGTTCGAATCATTATCAATTATAATTAGGAGGGTGCTTGAAAGGAGCATTCCAAATGGTATAGATCAATGATTTGTGACAAGAATTGCGTTTGTAAAAAGAGTTATCAACACCTTAGTCGGGATACTAATTGATTCACAAAAGAAGCTGCGCTTCCTTTTCTATAGTGAGGCTACTTTGTTGAAGCAGGCAGTGTCAAAGGGAACACCTATGTGCTCCCTCCAATTTCTTTCGAAATGGGATTTTTTTTAAAGCAATACCTACTTCTTAATGTGGCGCAGGCAGATTTGATAAAACATAGGGGCAGATTTACAAGCCCCTTGCGACATTTTTACGACACAGTTGCGTCACTTCTGTCACGCAGCCGCATCGTAAACCATGCGCCACTATGCAACAGATTTACAACGTGACATATCTAGTGAGATGCATCACGTTGTAAAGCCCTGCGCTACATTATACCTGGTCAGGTATAATGTATGCATTGTGGGTGTTCCGTCGCAAGGAAACTACATAAAAGTGACTCAGTGAAATCTACAAGATTTCGCTGAGTCACTTTTACGTCCCCGCAGCGTCAAAACCTTACGCCTGCTTGTAGCAGGTGTAAGGAATGACGCAGCACTATGGGTATTGGCCGCCCCTGAGTAGTGCTGGAGTTGCGTCGCGCCTGCAACGTGACTCCAGCACTGCGCCACCTATACGCTGAAAGATGCGTCACACGTCTGTCTCTCATTGTTCCACGGTGCGCCGCATTGTAAATACGGCGCATCCATGGTGGCGCAAGGGGTTCCTAACGTCACGCAAAATAACTGGTGCATCCCTGCTGATCTGCAGGGATGCACCAGTTATTGTAAATCTGTCCCTATGTCCCTTCAAGGCAGTGTACGATCACTTCCGTTGTAGTGTTGTATGCAGGCATGACCTATATTTTATGTCTATCTGTTACAAAAATTGGTACTTGTTCCCCTTATCAGTACACACTTTAAACAGAGAGTGTTAGACGAAAACACTTTAAAATATGTTCAACAGTAGCCCTAATGACCTCCGACTGATAATTAAAGTAAATAAATGCAGAAAGGGCATGTCAAAAATAAATACATACGACTTTATATAAAGTTGTAGTTAAGAATCAGGCCCAGGTCTTTGCAGAATCTTAAAACTTCAACAGATGACTGGTATTTTTCTATGGGAAAGGTGACAACCCTGTGTTGTCGTCTTTGTGTTCCTTTGTCTTTTGTTTCCGATCTCCAAGGCACAAGCACTGAGTTTTTCGAGAAATACTTTCAGCACGTACAGCGTCATCCATGTTTTCCTAATTCCACGCTGCCTGCTGCCATAAGCAGCTTAGCCGCCAATCCCCTGCCTCAGCAGAAACTGCAAGGTGGAACAACGTGTTGGGAGGTGATTAATAACTAGCTATTTCCTGGCGGGATTGGGCTCTGGCGCTCACATCGCTGTGGGGGATGGAATAAGCAGTATTTACATACTGGTGCCTCGCAGTGAAGATGCACATTTTCAATTACTTTCCAATTGGTGGAACCAAAATGGCTTTTGAAGGCAGGGTGATTATGTTTTCCTTAAGCGGGAAGTCGCAACATCAAAGGGCGCTGTCGCTGGGAGACACATCTGTGGTCCTGTCAGATCATTAAAGGCAGGAAGCATGCATTTTACAGAATCAAACTGCTGTAATATTGCTAGTTGCCAAGTAACAGGGGTTGGAACATAGATGACCAGTATACTATGTGCAAAAGGTGAGTATGCTGCTTGTTAATGCCACTAAACATAAAACTGTCTGGCTGTGTTACAACACATCACTGCAGATCTTGGAGCATTGTGAGGATGCATCACCTCTACGACCCACTTCCTTGTCCGCGTCCTTACTCATGAGACAAATCCCAACATGTTTTTACCTTAATACCATGGCTAGGACTTTGTCCTCCCAAAATATAATGGTCAAAATATGGAGGACCATAATATCGACATGGTAACTGTGGGCCTTATTATGAGTCTTTTGGTCATGGACCGCCAGACTCACAGGGCGTGGTGGCAGCGGTCCAGCCACCACAGCACCAGCGGTCTGACTACTGTATTATAAGTTTGGTGGTCAGACCCACATTTGACCGCCGCAACCACCATGGAACGATGTTCCCTGGTAGTGGAGCAGGTGTCCGGGGCTCAGAATATGCTGGTGGTCCTTTTGCTGCACCACCATGCATATTTTGAGTATCCTGACCTCCAGCCCTGCATGGCGGTGCTGGCAGTGGAGAAACAGTCATGCAGGTAGGTCCATGCAGGAGGACAAATATCTTGCCCCACCTTTGTGCAAGCATGCCCCCCCCCCCCCCCCCCCCCCCCCAGTGCCAGCACAGAATGGACTTTGCAGTCCATGCCATCCTGGAACGGGCTGTAGTGGTCCCTCAGTGTGGCAAATATTAAAGGCTTGTTGAGCCTTTTTATTGCACCACTGCGGCACCGCCACACTGCCCGCCTGCCAGATATTGATTTGTATTGTAATCTGGCAGGTGGGCAGCTTTTGGGTTTGGCAGTGTGGGGACGGTGGTGAACCACCCGCTCCCGCACCACCAAACTCATAATGAGGCCCTCTATATTTACTTTACTTAATTTCAAATATATGGAGTTTGGTTTTTATATAAATCTTCATCTTTATGTTCCTATTTTCCCGACACTTTGGTGCTCGATATTGTGGCCAAAACATTATATTATGGTATGACTGTTTCTGATATATCAACACACGATCGTCCTACCACTGACCAGGAAACTCCGATGGAAAAACCTATGAAGTCAATAACCACCAACCGTAGCTGGGTGCAATAAAAAGAGCTGTGTTCCCAGATTCCAGTTATGTTTTTTTCCTGTCTATAGTTTTAACTGGGAGTTCCATGCGATCCCTGCCAGGCCACTTTCGCCATTTATAGCTCCTCTCTGCCTGACACAGGAATTAATTGGGCATATAGTGAGAGAAGATTATATGAGGTGTCCAAACCTGCCGGACATTGTTTTTGGGGCGGTGTGTGTTATTATTTATGGTATACTGGCCTGATTAGCTCTGGTTTGGACTGGCAGTCAGTCATTTATCCTGCTCAGATGCTATCTATGTCCCAGGGGCTAATTTATGATAGCCCTGAGTCACTTTTGCACCACGTATGCATGGCTTTCAGTGGCCTTATAAATCATGAGTAAGGTGACACAGAGCAAATTGCTGTTTTGTCTTGTTCACTGCCCCGGGAGGCGTCCATCGGTGTTGCAGTGGGTTTTCCCATGCAACATACATGGAATTTGAAGGTGCCCCAGATTTACAAAGCAATGTAAACTTGGGGACACATCAAATACATATTCTTCCTGAGGTGAGGCATATTGAGTTGAAATATGATTTCCTTGTTTTTTCCTCTTTCCATGTGTGCTGAATTTTGCAGCACATGCATAAACGGAAAAATGCCCGTAGGATTGTCTTTGTGCAGGAAGGAGTCCCTTTTTACACAAAAACAATCCTGCCTGTAATGAAGGCATCCTTGCTTTATGGTGCAAGGGTGCCTACGTTTGCACTAGGCTGCCAAAACGGTGCCAGTGGTCCCTTATAGGAGGTATACCATAGAAAAATGAATATAGACTCAGTCATTACTATATTAATTTGACATGTCCAGCCGGACAAAGGTCTGATATTTGCTTGCAAACAGTAAAAATGAATATTACACAGTAATACACAAAGTGGGGAACAATCCTGTACCCTACTTAACACATGTGCAACATACAGTGAATGACAAAAACTGAAACAAAGGGCTTTTAGGCAAAAGCTTAAGGTTTGTTGTACCGGTAATTGCACAATGTCAAGGTACAACAAAACATAATGAACACCTTTACATTTAAAGTATACATAAGGTTTGGGATGTATAAGGTGCTTTCAACTGTCGACGGCATTTCGATCCGTTAAACTGTTACACGGATCATCATCAGGACTTCCTATTGTTAGGCATAATATCTATGTCCTGATGATGATGATGTGCCTGTGGTGCAGCTTTGAAGAATCCCAAATAGAAAAAAATGAAACTCGGAGCGACTGCCAACATTACAGCGCGATGAAGGCTCCCCCACACCCCTGAGATCCTTCCTTCCTGTTCCAAACTTCTCTAAAGGGCTGCAGGCACCTGGTCCTGTGTAATCACCAGCATCCAACTGCCAGCGCATGCACCATAGCGGACTGGCCACAGGCTGTAACAGGTCAACGGCCCTGCTGCCACAGCCCGACCCCGGATGTATTAAAATAAAGGGAGTGAACCGCTCTGTGTTCATCTCCGACACCCAAACCAGTTGTGCATAAGTATTCCTTGTTTCCCTGCACACAGCCACACCCGCTAGGCACCCAAGGGTCACAACACTGGTGACGAGAGTGGGATTTTCCCCTCGCCATCCCCACCCTAAAGATTCTGGTGCCCCCACCTGCACACATTCCTTGCTGTCGACCTCCACCATGCAGCGGCCATGTGTGACAGGGACTCCGCCGTGAGCAGACCTGCCCTGAGGAAGCAGCTGCCAGGACTGGACAACATTGCAGGCCACCGCATCATTGCCTGCCAAGGAAGCAGCTCCGCAGTGAGTAAATGGCAAGCTAGCCTCGCCCAGCGCCACACCACGTGTGCTCCCGGTAGGCCCCTACCTGCCACTCCTGCTCAGGAAAGCCCCAGGAGACACAGCCCATTTACAGCCAGGGCCCAGAGGAAGGCCAGAAAAGCAATCTCCCAGTGGCCAGGGAGGTAGAGAGAAAAGAAAATAATAAAAACTAAGTGGAACATTAAGAAATATTAAGAGGGGCAATAAGTCACAACATAGCTAGAAAGAAGAAGAGAAAAACAAAACACAGAATCAGCCAAAAATCCTAGGAAAGCAGAGGAAAAGAAAAAAAAGATGTGACACAGGCCAAAACAACGGAAGACTACTGCACATACAGAGGAACAAGCCCTGAAAGACAAAGGCAAGCCCGTTCACGACCCCAATAAGCTCTGCAACAACCCAACAGCGGGTGCAGGACCAAGAAGCAGAAGATGGAAAGGCAGAGAAAGGAAAGCAAAGAAGACCACTGACCCGCACATCTCAAGTGCCATTCAAAGGCAAAGCCCCATGGCAGATGAAGCTCAAGCCCCGCTCCAACAGAGGCCCCAGTGCAGTACGCCCTCACTGGGGTGCTGCCACCGTTCAGTGAGCTAGAAGACCCAGCCACAACATCCACATAATGGAACATCTGGATTGAGCGGCTCAAATATTACTTTGTCGCCACAAGGGAGACCGCAGAGCCTTCAAGAGATCACTACTCCTCCACCATGCCAGAGACGAGATATTCAAATTATTCAAGCACCTACCAAACACAGGTATTGCCGCAGACTATGATGCAGCACAAAGTGCACTCAATGTCTACTTTGACCCACAGCTCAACTCAGACTTCAAAAGGTTTAAGCTGCACCAAGCCCTATAATGTGAAGGAGAGTCCATCAATGCCTTCTATGCCAGGCTGCGCGTACTGGCCAGCACCTACATAGCAGATGACCAGCCCAAGGAGATCAGGGCACAAGTCATCGAAGATTGTTGAGACTAGGTACTCAGAGGCCTAATCCTGCGTTAACCTAACCTAAGCTTAGAAGACATCTTGGTCTTGGCACAAACGCACAATTTGTCAGCAGTGCGGGCCAGCGAAATGGAACAGGCCCTCACAAGAGCCTAGGAAAAACCAGTGAACATCAGGGTGGAGCAGGCTGATGCAATCCGAGTGAGAAACAGAAGTAAGAAAAACAGAAAACTGACATTTTCAGCAACCAAGTCAAAGTGTGGGTACTGCGCCATGATGAACACCCCGTCAGCGAGTGCCCGGTGCAGGGCCGGATGTGCACCAACTGCAAAATTCTCAACTATTTTGCGTTGGTGTGCCAGGGGAAGTCAAGAGGAAGAGGCACCAGAGGCCAAAAGCTGGCGTTAAAAGTGCTCTACCACCTATCCATCATGAACTTGGCAAAACAGGAGGACCCCAAGGGGGCAGGGAAATTGCACAGATGTGTTAAAGACTCCTCTCCTGAAGAAGAAGGGACCTTTCTCATCAACTTCACACAGGCACTAAAACACCACTGAAGACTGCAACCAACATGTGTTGTCGAGGTATCTGGATCAGAAGTCAAGGCCATCATTGATATGGGGGAGCCCTTGAACATAATGGGGATCCAGCAGTATAACCGTCTTCAGCCTAAGCCGCCCCTAACACTGTCCCAAACCAGGATTTTCATCTACAGGAGCCACTCCCTGCTACCCCTCAAAGGGCAGATGTCTGTACCCATGAGGTTGGATGACCAAGAAGTCATGACGACAATCCATGTCATCGACCAAGAGGCCAACACCATGATCGGCAGCTACATCACCAAAGACCTGGGTTTACTGTCCTTCGATAGGAGTGTCCAGACAAATCAAGTCGATGACCTGCTTGATCAATGTCCAGAGCTCTTCAAAGGCTTAGGTTGCCTCAAATATGCCCCAATCTAGCTGCATATCGACCCGTTGGTCGCGCTAGTGATGCTGGGACATCGCCTCATCCCATTCCACCTCAGACCGCTGGTGAAAAAAGAACAGGAGAAGCTAGAACAACAAGGGGTGATAGTGACGGTGCCAGGCCTGACTTCCTGGGTCTCCTTGATGGTGATCGCAGATAAACCTAAACAACCAGGGAAGATACGGCTGTGTATCGACATGAGGTTACCCAATCGTGCCATTAACAGAAAGCGACACATCACAATATCATGGACGATATATTTGCAAACGTTAACGGGTCCCAGAGGTTCTCGAAGCTGGACCTCAATGTTGGGTACCACCAGCTAACTATGACAGAGGAAGGTCGGTACATCACAACCTTCAGCACCCACCTGGGCCTACGCAGGTACACACGCTTACATTTTGGGATCTCGTCAGCCGCAGAACTCTTCCAGAACAACATATGAAAAACACTTCCCGGACTCCCCGGGCATCCTAAATGTTGGTGATGATATACTTATTTACTCTGCCACTGCAGGAGAACACCACAAACACCTGAAGGACATGCTGCGATGCCTGAGTGAGCACGGGGTAACACTGCACCAAGACATATGTTCATTTTCCCACCATCCCTGGAATTCTTCAGGTACATCTTCAACCAGGAAGCCATTCAAGCAGACCCCGCATGTCACAAACGATAAAACAGGTACGTGCTCCAGGCACGCCCTCCGAAGTGAGGAATTTTCTCAGCATAGCCACCTATTTAAATGTAAATGTAAAGTATTTGTAGAGCGCACTGCTACCAAGCGGTTTCGTGGCGCTATTACTCATACCGCTGTGGAACCCTTCCTGGCTTTCCCTGTGAAGTGTCCACTCCTGGGCACCCCCAGGGTGAAGCCAGGCATCCTAGCGCTGTTGGGGCCGTTGTGGAGATTAAGCAAGCTATTGCCCAGAGTTGCAGCGTGGGACCCATGTTTGGAATAGGCACTGAGGCGAGAATATCTGGTCCAAGGAATTTTTGAGCCCGAGACCCACCGAGGTGGAAATCGAACCCTGGTCCCGGGCCAGAGCTCTGCATCAAGGTCTGCCACTCTAACCATTGAGCCACACTTCTCCACATCCTATTGCAGGAGGTTCATCCCTGACCTTGCTAACCTACCAGAACCCCTCAGGGCACTCACAAAAATGGATGCCAAGTGCAACTGGGGCCACTGAGATGAAGAATCGTTTCAGAAGATAAAAGATGCGAAGCCACACTAGTATACTTTAAACCTGTGAAGCATAGGAAGTTATTAGTGGACGCCAGCTCCCTAGGGCTTGGAGTGGTGCTAACTCAAGAGCAGAAGCTCGGGTGATGGGCCACCCTAGTGTTTGCAATCAAGGCTCTGACACCGATGGAAGTGAGGTATGCCCAAATCGAGCGGGTAGCCCTGGCCATCAAATGGGCATGCAAGCATTTCCACCTCAACCTAAGTGGTCATCTCTTCAAGGGTATGACCGACCACCAGCCCTTGGTCTTGTTTTTTAAGGGTTTTGCCTCACCCACCACCGAGGATCAAGAGGTGGGCCATCCAGCTGCCGCATTATCAAATGGAGGAGTTCAACCATCTGGGGTCAAAGAACCCGGCAGACTTCCTATCCCAACATCCCACACCACCGGAGGGACACAAGCCAACCGATGAGGAAGGGGAGTACATCTAGATCTCGAATAAAGGAATTGATTTGACTACAATCAAGACATCTGATTGATTAATAATTTTGTTTCGGAAGCCTTTTCTGTTTGGGAAATTCGCTTTTATAGCTCAATACTATTTACACTATAATATTTATACACAGAAGAACACAATTTTCTCGGGTGCTGGGTCAGTTTATAATCAGATCTCGAATGATGCATGCCCCGAGCACTTACATTTGAAGACATTCAAGGAGCAACAGAGTCAGACCGGTCATCACACAAATGCTCAAGACCGTCCAAAACGGGACCTGGAAGGATTTTCTCTAGGACTGGGTCCAAGAAGACAAGGAGGTACTGACGAAGATGTGGAGGGTGCGAGACGAGCTGCGTGCCACTCAAGATGGAATCCTACTAAGAGGGTCTCACATTTTTATCCCAAAAACACTCAGACAGCAAGTCATACAAATAGCCCATGGTGGCCATCAAGGCGCCACCAAGATGAAGTCGAGGATGAGAGGGAAGGTATGGTTCCCGGAGCTGGAAGTGATGGTAGAAGACCTAGTAAGGAGATGCCCAGTGCGCCAGATGAAAAGCATGCCAGAATGTACGGCTTCAGTGATCACCAAAGAAAGATATACAGACCCCTGGTCCAAACTAAGCATAGACTTCAGGAGCTTTCCCAGTGGGAAAACGACTCTCGTCCTTATGGATGCATACTCCAAATATCCAGTAGTGGAAGTGATCGCCTCGCCTGAGCTCGTCCACATAGCACCCATTCTAGAAAGGTTGTTTGAGACCTTGGCCTCCCCACAGAAAACCGGAGCCACAACGGGCCCCTATTCCATGGGGTTGAATTTGCTGAGTTTCTCAAGCAGCGAGGGATCCGCCACCACCAGATCATCCCACAATTGCCTCAAGTCAACTGGGACATTGATGGGGTCAGGCGCACTTTAAACAAGACACTATGCATCACCACTGCTGAACAGGCCAACCCGGAACAACGTCTCCACCTGTTCCTCTGAGAGTTCAGGAAAACCCACCATTGCACAACCTGACAGACCCCATGGGCCCTAACATTCAAATGGTCACGGAGTGATTTGATCCCACCTATCCCGGGTGGACATCACCACCTCATGACATCCACAAAACCCAAGCATGCCACTAGCGGTGCAATGAACAAGCCAGTGTACAGAGTCGGGCCAAGCCAAGATCACTGCAGCCAGGAGACACCGTCAACCTCAAAGACCTCCACCCCGGGTGGAAGTTCAGAACCCCATACAGACTCGGGACCTAGACAGTCACCATAAACAATGGCGCCATGGTGACGCCCCAGAAGGAACCTTAAGAAATATCGCAAAACATCTCCTGGTTTAAAGAGGTTACACCATCCCCCTCTGATCCAGGCATGATGGTGGGGGAATATGACAGCAGCTGGCCGGGCCGGAAGAGCAGTGATACCGTCAAAAGGGGCGCAGGGACCCAAAGGCTGCACCAGGACCTTGCCGAGGCACACTGCCGAATATACCTCAGCCTTGCGAGCAGCCTCTTCAATGTCAGTCTCATAGCTACAGTTTCAGGCTGAATCCCCAACAGAGCCAGGGGCTCAAGGAATTTGCATGTGGAACATCATGAACTTTTGCAAAACCGAGTTGGGAAGCGATGTAGCAGGTCAGTGGTCCTGCTGCAACAGCCTGATCCAGGATGTATTAACACGTCATCCGTATGCAAGACGTGGCCCACCAGGTTTTTCAATAAAAGGGAGGGAACTGCTCTGGGTTCATCACCTACACCCACACCAGTTGTGCATGATTATTCCTTGTGTCCCTGCACACTGCCACACCGGCTAGGCACCCAAGGGTCACCACATAGGGGACTGATTGCCTTGCCCGTTCCATGTGTCAGGACTGCTGCGAAACCTGCAGGGACCTGCATTCGCCAATAGGCTATTTTTGGAACAAATAGCGAAGAAACAGAGCAGATGTGGGCGGACCCTTAGGCCTTAACTCAACACTTGGCCCTCTGCTACCACACTGACCAGGGAATGCCATACTGTCTCATGGTTAATGACGGGCAGGGGACTGGCATCCACGGTTAAAGCACATTGGTGGTGTCAACTTGTGTGGTAAAGACGTTCCCTTTGTAAGTGTACTGTGGTAAACGTTTTGCGTGATACTACCTATGATGTAATGGATGTTTCCCAACTAACAGTAATGAAGATTACCGCTGAGTAGTTGTGTTGCAGGGATTCTGCACATACACAGAACTATGCGCAGGAAAACAGGGCCTTAGTGTCTAGGGGTGTACCTACCTACCTACCACATTAGTGCCCAAAATCCCGTAACTGACTAGCTGTAGTGTCTCATTCGTTTTCCTCCAAAAATCACAAAGCTACAAAGGATTAGACAACCCAGAACACAACACTCCCGACTCGTTCAGGAATCGTGGGAGCAAGACATACTCTTTTGCTCACTCACTTGTACTTGCCCACAATAAGAATTGGCAGAGTCACTTAAGTAGTTCAAAATGTTTATTTTAACTATTGTGCTCTACAATACAGTATACGAGGCACTACCAGCAGCAAAATGCCTAAACTCAAAACAGTTAGCATTGTTACAATTCTATAGAGTACAAAGGGGAAGTCATTATATAAAGACTGAGGAAAAAGGACAATAAGACCTAACCACCCTCCCCTAAACTGGAAAAAGTTTATTTCTATAAAAGAAGATCTCTGGGCTTTGACAGCAGACCCCATACCTTAAAGCCTAGATGTAAGGTTTACATCATACAGACAGCGGAGCTCTTCTCCATGGAAAGACTGTCTCCAAGTGTGTTAAAACAACATGCAACCCCGTAATATCACAGCACGAGACTCCAGCATTGCATCTGTGTTTAGCATGTTATGTCTAGGTACTAGGGACTGACCTGAACAGAATAACAAGGGGCATTGTTTATCAACCTTGCACATCGTGTTTAGACTAAACTCCAGGAAAAGCAGAGAACGCGAAAAACAGACCGTTCTCAAGTAAAAGGCACAGAGTCTTGCAAAAACAAAGGCATGTAGTAACGTGCGCAAAAGCAGCATCATGGCAGCAAAGCTCATGCTAACTTAGCACTGTCCACCCTCCGCTTGGTTTGGCCATAGGACATGGACAAAGGACCAAAACAGAGATCAAAAAGCAAGCAGAGTTCAAAGCGCTTTTGAAAAAACCAAATAGGGAAAAATCGAAACCAAATGTTTTTGTCTAAAAACTCCAATAGTCTCAGTAGAGCATATCAAAATAGTGCTGTCTCCGGGATAATAAAGTTATTATGATGGAGGCGATGAATCCATCAAAGTATGTGATCCTAAGAATGCTATTCCCTCCAGAAGTTTGTAACAAAAGGAGTTAGGCCCAGTGGGCCAGGTTCTGGCTGGGTCGTTTATAAATGTGTAGCAGGGAAGTGGGCCAGGACCTGTGTTATTTTTGCGTCTTGAATTAGCGCTAGACCAAACTGTTTCTTTTATTTGATCTGGTACTTTATTGATACCTCTTCAACTTTTTTTAAAGTTCTTTGTTGCATATTTGTAACAGAAAAAGACAATAATGTCTATATACTGAAAGTACTTGTGTAGATATGATTAAAAAACATTAAACAACAAATTTGTGTTCTAAATACACAATCTCAATAAACATTAATGTGAACAAATCATAAACAAAACATCCCAATGTCTTAAAAGTCTTATATTGAAATCCTATTTCATATATAGATATTGTTTCATAAACTTTCAAAAATGTTGTATGTATCAGCGGTGTTTCATGACTTTATTATGGTTCGTGATATGAACATGGAGGAATTATGAATTTATTTTTTGTCAGAATATAGAGGGCAAGTTCCATGTATTTGACACTAATGTTTTCTCCGTGCTTGTTAATTTTTTCATGTTTGCCTAACTGAAACGCAGAAACATACAACATTTGTTGAAAGTTTATGAAATAATATCTATATATGAAATGGGATTTCGATATAAAGGACTTTTAAGACATTAGGATGTTTTGTTTATGAGTTGTATACATTAATGTTTATTTAGATTGTGTATTTAACCCCTTTAATGCGGCGATAATTTCTTTGCAGTGCGGGGGTTCTATTGTGTGGGCGGGGCCGCGTCGGCCAACTGACATGCGCAGCACTACCTAGGTAGTGCTTGTGATGGCCGTTGGCCGACGGCAGCAACAAAGTTGTTAAAACACAATTTTGTTGTTTAATGTTTTGTCAATCATACATACACAAGTATTTTTTTTATATAAACATTATTGTCTTTCTCTGTTCCAAATATGCAACATAGATTTTTAAAAAAATTTGAAGAAAGAGGAATAAATAAAGTACCAGATCAAATAAAAGAAACAGTTTTGTCTAGCGCTAATTCAAGACGCAAAAATACCACAGGTCCTGGCCCACTTCCCTGCTACACATTCCCTCCAGAAGAGCATCCCTATTGTTGGTAGAAACAAGGGATGCCATCAAATTAAGTAAGTCGAAGGAACAAACATGCTCCTCGTAATCAGATGCCTCCAAAAGCATAACTGGACAACTTGTGTGATATTCGATGAAACTCTGATGCAGTGCTGTCTGCGCAGCCGCATAGACACCCCATTCAGCCAATACTCGAAGTGCCTTTGCATGTGCCACACGGCCATCCCCAGAACAAGCCTGTTCATGTGCCTCTAAGGGACCTATCAACTGGATAAAATCTGGGACTCGATGTGAAGTGTTGGAGAGGCATAAATCCATAGCCCAATAGAAGGGGCATCGCCGACAGTAGAACACGGGTTGCACGCAAGTAAAGTAGGCAAGACGAAAAGTTAATGCATGACTCACACCAAGCGTTGCTAATGGCAAGCATCCAAAACCCTGTTGAATTCAATCATGGTACAGCTGCAATTGGCCTGGTCTGTGCATTACTACAAGATTAGCAGCCATTGCACAGCAGGAACAGAAGAAGCAGAATTCCACCACCTAATGCCAATACTAAGTGGAACCCTCCGAAGACGCTGGAAAAAATAGAATGAATAAAAGCTGGCATTACTCCAATTATCATCTAAGAAGAAATGTGTAACCCAACTGGGCTAACAAGGAGGGAATGAGCCAACAAGTATAAGGACTGTATATAATGTCTTTTTATTTGCGGGTACAAGGTCGGATGACGTGATGAGAAACAGAGTCCGTCGTTGACGAGGAGCTGGGCTGTGTCGTTCTTGCCGTCCTTCTTCTCCCTCGGATCTCTTGATTCGTCGCCTCACATCAGCGGACGTACCCAAAAAAAAACAATACTGAGGGTTTAGACAACTGTTCTGAATGCTCCAACTATTCAGGGAAGGGAGTGCGGGTATCGCTTCGTGAATCAGTCACCACCAGTGTAAACAACGGAAAACCCGTGAGAGGCAGTATCCACATACCATAACCAGTGAGATGAATGTAAACAACAAAAAATGAAACAAGGCAGAAGATACCGCAGCACTTTTAACCGCCCACTAGCCGTTACCCATTCCCACCCTTAGGGTACAAGAGGCCCTGGAGTTTTCTCCGTACCTGTGTTAGCCACGCTTCTCCCTGAGCGTGGCTGGTCAAAGTGTTTGCCGTTGGCCTCCTGGCTCTACCCCCGCTGGTTCCTCTGGATCTTCTGCGCTGCACGAAAGTCCATCCGGCCGATCGTTGAGTCCCCAATCTGGTCTGCCTACTCTCCAACTCTCTCCGTCTTCAGTCTTGACTTCCGCGCCTGGTTCTCCCGTATCTGCCCTTTTCAGTAACGTAGTCGGTCGTGATAGGCCGACGAGCGCTGTCATCAGGGGGGCAACCTCCGCCTCTGTCAAGTCCGGGTCTTCTTTAAAGGGCCTTCTCCAATCCTGTGAAGGAGATGGTCAGTCACTCTCGGGGGCTATGTCATACGTTCGAGTGACCCAGGGACAAAGTGACAAGGCCAGATCCCACACGTTTAAAAAAAAGTGCAAGGACTTTAGTGTCAGACGCATTAAATATTTGGTGTATATGCTTCCCAAAATGAAGAAGGAGGTTAGTTTTCATCTCGCAAGATGTCCTAGCCACCTGTAACATGAAGGTCTCTTGAGCAGAAGTGAGAGACACTTTTTGTTGGAATAATAGTGCTTTGAGCCTGCTCAGTTTGTTGAAATCTGTTTTCAAAGTTGCAACGGCAGGCCAAATGGAACTATCTAGACTCCCATGCGGGGGCAGGAGAAGAACATTGCTACAACAAGTTACGCACTGGGAAACCCTTACTAAATACAGGATTCCTGCAAGTAAACCACAGCAGTCTTGGTTGTTTGAAATAAGATAACTGCCGTTAGTGAACAAGGTAAAGGTGGGAATTATAGATGGCACTAGTGTTCTGTTTAAAAAACAAGCCGGACTCAGCGCTGACACGTTACAAGTGGTGTGCAACTTAACTTATTTACAAACCAAGGAATGTACTATTGTTGAATCGCAGTACTTCCCTGTAAGAAAAACGTCCTTAACGTCCCGCTGCATCTGTAAGTGAAAGGTAGGGACCACAATTCATGTAAAAATGCACTACCCAGTGGTTCAAAATGGCCAATCAGAAAATGTTGCGTGCATGATTTAAATTGAAACAGTGAAAAAGGGAGAGAGATACCCCCATGAATTAACCAAACAACACGGTCTTTTTCCGCTACTGAGAAATGCAAGGGCTCTAATAGTTCAATATGTAAAAGTATATATGCAGCATCTTTCATGGACATAAAACTTTGTTTATCAGTTAGATTAAAAGGCAAAACAAAGCAGTGGCATTCAAAAAATCCCAATGTACTTTTCCCATTGTAAGAGTTTGCAATGTCCATGCAAATTGCATAACAGATCTTAATTGATTTTGACCATGATATACAGGGATACATCACTTTGAACAATATCAATAACAGAGGAAACAATATTATCCAACGTAAAAATGTGTGATGAAAGTGTATTGATGCTATTGTCGGCGACGGCAAGAACTTTCTCTAAACTGGCTTGATCAATTTGGCGCAGACAAAAAGCAGCCTCAATCTGCAAAAGTTTCCAAATTTTGTTATAAGTGGCATAAATACATCTTTTAGACCTAGGAGACTAGGTACTAAGATGAAATCAGCCAGATTGATGTCATTCAACAAGAGTGTTGTTTATCTGATGCTAATGTGGAATGTTCCAACCATTGTTGGCATAATTTACCTACCAAGTATATGGTGACCGAATGCAGAAGTGGATAACGAGGTTCCGGTCTAGTCTGAGTGAAACCAGGTGCTACATTATAAAAACGCAATTGCCATGCATTTGTTTTTCTTTGCCACACCAACCACCTAGATAAATCAGTTTCAGAGATATTGAAGGTCTCATTTCGAAACAAAGATTGCAGTGCATCAATAGTATAATTTGTCTGAGTGCGCCAAGTATCTTATTCCGCTAAGGACAAAATAGATGGTGTATTTAAATTTTCTATAGTTGTGAGGCTGAAACAAGTGGTTTGGTACACTGTATCATTTAAAAACAAAATTGAGATCAGGCAGGCACTATGTAAAGCCTCGGTCCCCTGAACCTGCCATGGCTTTGTGCCCCAGATTGATTTTAAATCTATGGTCTCTTTCCAGTGATCATAACCCTGTGTAGATAATTTAGTCGTAAACAAATTGGCGTAAATCAATTTAGTGTGGGTAAATATAAATTTGGATTGAGAAGACAATTGTAGTTTAAAGAAATAGGATTCTGGATTAGACTTGTCATAATCTGTGAAATAAGTAAACTTATCTCTAAGAGTTTTAGAACTCCCTTGTAGGGGAGTAGGACAGTATTCCTAGTGAGTGCAATTAAGAAGAGGTCTTAACGTGTTTATTTTGTGCAAAAAATTATGCCCTTATTGCTGATAGCAAAAGAGATCCGCATATTTGGTAGAATTTAAATACAAATCTTCAGCATCAAATGCCGCATAATATTTTATATCTGAAAATAATGCATGTACTGCTTGCACATCCCAATCGTCAGAATGTATGTCCCTTGTTACCACATCCCCTAACGAGATGCGAAACATGTATGGCACCCTGAGTACCTTGGTCGGACCGTGAATTTTAAAGGCTACTTTGTCCTAAATGATGCCATCTGCAATCAGGAAATGTAAAATGTTCACAAGTTTCTGATCACGTTTCATGATATGGGACGATGTATGAGGATCCAGAATTCCATGACCAAGTTCACAGCAGAGCGTTCTGGCAAATAATGACTTTTGATGAGTAAAAAGAAAACTGTCACAAATCCAATTGACATGAAGAGGAAAATCAGTATAAGCACCAACCAAATGTAGGTCCATGGAGGGACCAGTTAAGTCTTTTTGACCCAAGAGAAGAAAATACTTAATTTAGTCTGTGGGTCTGCCAAACTGGATGTCGAGGCGGATGAGTCAGAAGAGAAGCTGACATGATCTCCAAAGTAACCAGTCTCAGTTCTATTAATCAGAGGTGGCAATGCCATTTGAACCTGAGTGGCCTGGCCTGCACCTCACTAATCGACTCATCTGTAGGATACGTATACTCAACATCAGTAGTGAAAGATAGAGGTCGGACGGGTGAAAGGTCAACTACAGTGTCCATCCCTTCCTTAGCCACACAAGGACCAGAGGAAGAGTATGAAGTCAGCAGATCCTATGAAATTGCGTTGCACGAAACTGCAGGCATGACATTATTCAGAATCGTCCACACCATGTAACTTGACATTGTCCATTGAGATGTATCTGTTTTCTTTGCGACCAGGTAAAGGTGGTAAAATGACTGTACGAGTACCCTTCAGTCCAAGCACTGGAAGCAGTGCACGATAAGAGGGACCAAATTCCATTTTGTTCTCCAGCTTTTCTCGTACCAGATCTCTGATTTTGGGAAGCCAGCCTGCAACTGGAATCAGCAGTGCTGCATCAGTGGAAGAGGGTAAATAATCAGTTGCATAGCTGTCACAGGTCTTTTGTAGATCCTGTAACATAGTAGAATGATTATCTACATCAAAGGTTTGTGCAGCCGCCACAACGTCTAGACCATCAAGGTCACGCACAAACATTATAATGCCAAAGAGCATTTTGTATGGGGTCCACCCACCCAGAGATCTTCTAGGGAGATTATTAAGTGTACATTGAATCTCATACAAGTGGGCCAGCCAGTTCCTGTCGGTACCTAAGACTCTAGCTGTCATGGATTGCTTTAAGTCATGGTTCATTCGCTCCACTATTGAATTTCCCTCAGGCCTGTATGGAGACAAAAACTGCACCAGCACCCTCATTGACTTCATCGCATCCTTCTACGCCTTAGAGGCTAACGCTGGACCTTGGTCAAAATGGAAGGTGCCACAGGCAAACATCCCAACAAAGACATGCAAATCCCTGATGACATTTCAAGCATCAGCACTGTGTTGTGGCCAAACTCAAAGAAATCTATTGCACAAATCCACTGCAACAAATATGTATTTATTCACAGTATCAGAAGAAAGAGGACTGCAGTAATCAAGGTAGACACAGCCAAATGGTTGATAAGAAATCCAGAGTTGTGTTTGAGGTTGGACGTGAGACTGTAGACGGCTTAATTTTCTGACAGATGTCACAAGAAAGTACATAATTATGGGTCTGTTTATATAAACCACGCCACCAGTAACGTTGCTGTAAAATAGAGACTGTCGCCAACACACCGGCATGTGCTGACGCAATGCCCTCATGTGAGGCTTGAATCAGAGCAAGTCTGCGGTCCAAGTGGGAATCAGCTGATCCCCAACTGAAGGAATAATAGCATAAGGAACCTGTTCATGAGTTATATGATAAGAATATTTCAAAGGGAAATCCTGAGGATAAGCAGTTTCCCTACCTCGTAGCAGCCACCGCAGCCTGAATATCATTATCCATTTTAGTCATAGACCTTGTGATTTCTGCTACAGAACGCATGGCTACTGCAGATTTGGCCGCTTCTGCAGCCAAAGAATTACCAAGAGCATGTGATCCCACAGGCTGATGGCCAAGAGTATGGATAACCTGTGTGAGGGGCAGACGTTGTTAAAGGTCTGTCACTCGAACCCAACGCGTTTTATGCTTAATTGCGCTGCCTTTAGAGTCTTGATAGTCATTTTGAGACCAAAAGAATAAGTTGTCAGTAAAAGACTAGACACAGTAATGGGAGTCGCACACAATAAGAGTATTCACATTTGGATTGGCATACTGGAGTGCAAGAACAAGAGCTTTCAGCTCCGCCAATTGTGCATTACAGTCTCCAAGTGCTGAGTATGCACAATAGAAGACTTAAAATCTCCATTAGCAATTGAGCCAGCAGCAATTGCGCAAGCTGCTGAATAAGCATGTTTGGAACCGGTGGCCATTTGAGCCGAGCCATCAGTACAAATGATGCATTCGTACTCATGTGGAGGAATCAGAGAAAAGGGAGGAGGATGAACGTATTCATACTGTAAAAACTCCTGTGTCTGAAGTCTAGCGTCAAAGATAAATGTGACATCAGAGGATGTCAAAAAAGTCACCCATTGGATCCAACAGGGGTGTAGTGCCTTCGAGTTAGGTACACTTGCCTAACTCACGGCTTTCAAAGCAGGGAAGGGCGTGACCTAAGAATGCATTTTCTTGCGCCAGTGAGCGTTCTTTCAGAACCACCATCTGTACAGGCATCAAGATTTTCTTAACAGTTGAAAAAAAAACGCATTTCAGCACAGTGTATAAATGTGACTTGTATGCAATAGGTATTGTGTCTCACTCATTGAACGTCAAGTAAGTGAAACCCACCTCCCTGGAACTATACGTATCACCAGGTTTGTGGTGTATTCACGAGTCAGCATTTCTTTAATTGGTAAATTTTGTTGTTTGAATCTAGGTTTGTTGCATGTATTGTTACCTTGAACCTTTGTTAGGATTCTAGTAGTATTTGCCCCTGATTCAGGTGTTCAGGGTTACTCCTGTTGTTCGTAACTGTGTCTTTGTTACACGACATAGACCCAGATGCGTTCTCGTACGTTGATGACATTTATCTAATGGATGGCGAACCTATGTTGCATCTTGACCGAGTCAACACAATTATTTATCCTTTGCCGACTATGGATACGAATTCAATTTGGCAAAATAGCGTATCACCCATTTGTTAGTACTCTTTTTGGGATACGAGCTCAATAATGAAGGAAGGGGATAGCCCCTCACTTCTTGGAGAAATGTGCACAATTTCAACCCCCTTCTACACTGAAGAAACTTCAGTCCTTCCTGAGATTTTTGAATTTCGGGAGGACATACATTCCCAATTATACCCAACCTATCCAACCACTTTATGCTTTGATACAACCCACATATTCTTCTGCCAGCTGGCTTCCGGAACATACCTCTATCCTACATTCTTTACAATCTGACATCCTTGCAACTAACTACTTGCTGACTCGTGAATACACCACAAACGCTGTTGCTGCCCCTACTTTTTGTTTTTCCAGGTCTTTTTAGGAAAGAACGGGCATCTGTCTTTATCAGATTGTCTTTTTGTTGAGTTTGAGTTTGCGTTTGAGTAAAAGGCTTAACTCTCAGACTATTGCAGCCTATGGTCTTAAAGGCCTTTGCAATAATCTTCGGTAATTTGCGTGGCTTGTCTGCTTTTGGGACAGCCTCCAAGCGGTTTGCCACTTGAAAGCTTACTGCGTCACCCTTGACATTGACAAGGATCATATCAGCAACCACGTCAAACACACCTACCAGTCTCATCCTCAATTCTACAGCCTCTTCGGCTCCGTGTTCATCTTGAACATGCTTTATAACAGAGGGGAGTAAAGTCATGGAGGGAGTGCCGAAGCACTTCGAATATACCGCTGCAAAGACCTTGCCCCATGTTTCACAATCAGCTAACTCGGGGAGTAAATCTTTAGGCAAACTTATAGTTAAGATCCTGTGTTTCTCCACAGGACTGGTAATTCGAAAAACAACCTCTAGTTGTCCAAATATTCCAGCAAGTCAATAAGGAAACATCCTTTTTTCTGTGGACGGTTGCCCATTACCAAATTAACCATAAGGGGACTGATGCTCACACCACCAGGACCCACAGGTTGCGCAGCAACGCCAAGTGGTCCCACCTGGAAGTTGTGCAACATGAAAGAACTGTATAACAACCCTATGCACGTGTAATAAAGATGTACGTAACACGCGGAGATTTGCTAGCGTAGTTGTTGTCAGAAAACGCGGGTGTGGGGTATACCCAGCCAAAATGGGTCATGTGGCCCCATCTATTGATGAAGGACCTAACCGGACCGGTGTGTTTGGGTGAGGAAGGGCGTTATTAAACCAAATATGGTGTTGCCAAGCTGTGAGTGGAATTTCGAGTGCCCTATAAGGCTGATAAGTTTGAGGAAGGGTTGTGGCAGTATATTCATGAAACAGGTTATCCATTCCATTCTGCGCCAGAAACGTGATCCAATAATAAAACACCTCGAAGCTGTAAGCAGCATCCGCTTCTAATACAAAAATTAGCACAACACCAGCATTAGGGACTCCATTTTGAGACAAACAAGTCGTTAGCACAGCCTGATTAGGCGGAGGAATTGAGACCGCAATAATGAACAACAAAGAACAACAACCTAAAGCTGGGCAGCGCAATAACGGGTTAGGAATAAAGAGAAAGAAACTTTAAAAACTTCAAGCTTGAAAGAACCTATAAAACATCAATATAAGAGGTTACACCATCACAGCTGTCTCTGAAGACAGAAGGAAGGGATTTGTGAACAAGCACAAGCACTACTCAAGTGTCTTGCAGATAAGAACCAGACCAAATGTTGACGGCGCCATGTTGCAGGGATTCTGCGCATACACAGAACTATGCACTGGAAAACAGTACCTCAGTGTATAGGGGTGTACCAACCTACCACATTAGCACCCAAAATCACAAAACCAACTAGCTATAGTGTCTAATTTTTTCTCCTCCAAAAATCACAAAGCTACAAATGATTAAACAACCCAGAACACAACACTTCTGACTCAGGAATCGCGGAAGCAAGACTTACTCTTTCGCTCATTCACTCGTACTTGTCCACAATAAGAATTGTCAGTCACTGAAATAGTTAAAAATGTTAAATTTAACTATTGTGCTCTACAATACAGTATACGAGCCACTACCAGCAGTGAAATGCATAAACTTAAAACAGTTAGCATTGGCACAATTCTATAGAGTACAAAGGGGGAAGTCATCATATAAAGAATGTGGAAAAAGGACAATAAGACCTAACCACCCTCCCCTTGACTGGAAGAAGTTTATTTATATAAAAGAAGATCTCTGGATTTTGACAGCAGACCCCATACCTTAAAGCCTGGAAGTATTACATCATAGGAACAGCAGAGCTCTTCTCCGTGGAAAGGCTTTCTCCAAGTGTGTTAAAACAACATGCAACCCGTTAATATCAAAGCACGAGTCCCCAGCATTGCAGCTCTGTTTAGCATGTTGTGTCTAGGTGCTAGGGACTGACCAGAACAGAATAACAAGGGGCATTGTTTATCGACCTTGCACATCCTGTTCAGACTAAACTCCAGGAAAAGCAGAGAATGCGGAAATCAGACCGTTCTCATGTGAAAGGCACAAACAGAGGCTTGCAAAAATAAATGCATTTAGTAATGTGCGCAAAAGCAGCATCATGGCAGCAAAACTCATGCTAACTTAGCAATGTCGACAATGTCCCTAAAGGCGATAAAACAGTTGTGACAAATATCAGAAGTAGTAAGTGATGTCAGTAATCTCATTGAAAGCCATGGGTACCAATCCTGTTCTTGCAAGTATATTGTTGAGACTTTATCATTGGAGAAGACAATCACTCCAACAATCAGCTGTTGGAGAATACCATTCAAAAGATACAATAGCTTCGTTTAAGTCAACATTTAGGAATACCCTACATTTTCTGGAGGGGTTGAAATCCTGCCCAAATTCTACCAGGCACTAGCAGATTATATTTGTCGTTCGCTCATTTTTTGCTTCTGCTTTGGCAATAATTGTTGGGTGGCAAATAACAGAGATAAGCACTTTTTGTGGATAATATTAAACAATGTTGAAATTCTGACCCGGTGGAAATACGGACTATTTATCTTTGATTTATTACCAATAATTGCTTTCTTGCTCTGTGAACCCCGTCATCCGCATCACTCTGCAGTCCTGAGCCAGCGCACTTTTTTCAAGACTTATAGTTCCCTGCTACCATTTTACAGCTGCTGCTAGAAAATTCAGAACCACTTTCTTCATCTTTCATTTTTTCATTTGGCCCGCTTATAAATTGTTTAAATGACAGTTTAAAATGTATAATCAAATCTTGCCGGACGTTTATTATCATTTTAATAGCTGTAGGCAAACACTGCAGTTCTGCCTTATGGGAATTATTCAAATGAAGTTATAATGTACGTTTTGATCCTGATTAAACAAGTGATCACAAGTGCTCCTCTCCCCCACACACCCTATGGGAAAGGCGATGAGGCGGTGTAGCTGAATTATCGAACCCAACAGCCAGCGTTGATATCCGTTGCAATACTTAGTAAGTTAAGGGATCCTGGAAAAATTACTTTGTCTCTCTGTGCGGTGATTCCTTTGTTAGAAATTTGAGTTTTTCAAAACAGGGTCGGGCTGGTCTGTAGGGCAATCTGGCAAAGCCCGAAGTGCTGGTCTGAGAAGTCTGTGCGTGGGCCGTTTTTTGCAATTTGTGGGTGTGTTTTATGGGCAGGTGTGCTACTTTTTACTGTTGGTTTCCCCGATATTACTACAAGTATTGGTTGCAGCAAACACACGTGCATGCAGTGTCCCATAATTTGCAAAAAAACCTACACAGCATGTCTTGCAAAGTTCAAAACTGTCTTGATTTGTAACTGTGGACAATTTTTTAGCTATCTGGTTCGCTAATAAAGGCCATATTTATTTTGGTAAACACAAGGGCCTACTTTTTGTCCCGGTCCGACCAAGCTGAGTAATAGACTTTAAGAGCGCATTATCAAAAGCTTTCATTTGCACTGTATGAGACCTTACAGGGGTCTGACAGTTTTGACTGTGGTTACTTTTAAGTATTTCCAACATGGCTGATGACCTGCCCATGTCGAAGACACTTATTTTGCATCTGCACAATTATTTGTTTTGGTGTTTCCTTAGCAATGTCTCAGTTTGGGCCCACAGACACTTCACAGCCAATGTTATGGATGCTGGTCGCATTAGTTCTCAACTGGTCAAACCTATAAAGGATTCTTGATAGTCAAACACAGATATGACTAAAAATTGTAGTGAATAGGGTTGCAGATATGATCAGAGCTATGATCGCAAAGAAATATGTTTTTTTAAACATAGAGGATGCCCCCAAAAATGGGATCGTAAGTGGGCAACATGGAATGCACACAGGGGAGAAATATGCTTGTCTCCAACTGTGGAACTAGGTCGTAGTGAGGTCAGATTACACGACCTACTAAATACTGAGGGAAAGTTACGGGAATAATGAGTCACAGTGGTATCAAAGTATGTAAAATAACATATACATTTTACATCTGATTGTATACTTCTGATAGCTGTGCTGTTTGTTTTGTTGATCAATATAGAGTTAAAAAAAAAAGAAAATTGTAGTGCATATGCTCTTGCCTACTTAGATGAACATTTAGTAAGGAACTAAGGGCCCGATGTAGGTCACCAATTACCGGTCGGTAACTGCCAATTTCGGCCGTTACCGACCGGTATTTGGGATTTGACATGTAGGTAGGCTTAATTTACAGAATCAGTATATTTACCGATTTGGTAAATTTACTGATTCTGTAAAATACCGAATCGGTAGATTTACCGAATCGGTAAATACAGATGTAGGTGGCACTGAAAACAGTACCACAGGCCATTACCGATTCGTTATTTACCATGTAATACTATTACATGGTAAATAACGAATTCCAGTGTACATGCACATCTGTGCATGTACACCTGTGCCATGTCGCACACAGACATGCCCTAAGGGCATGTATGTGTGTCACATTGCACACAAGGCAAAATCAGGGGTGCAACAGGGTGTCAAAGTGACACACTGTCACCCTTGCAAAATCGGTAATTTTACCGAATCGGTATTTACCGATTCGGTAATTGACATTGATTCCTATGGGCGTGTAGGCCCATAGGAATCAATGGCAATTACAGAATCGGTAAATACCGATTCGGTAAAATTACCAAATCATACAGTTCGGTAAAATTTACTGAATTTTTACCTACATCAGATTTACCGAATCTAGAATACCGAATCGGTAACATTTAGTATTCTAGAGTCGGTAAATCAGATTTACCTACATCTGGGCCTAAGCATTTTCTAGGTAGATTAAATGAGGTTGCACTTACAAATGAGGATCACTTGAGAGCTGTAAAAGAAGTGTGTTAAAATATTAGTCAGTTAACTCATTCTTTGAAGAGTCGTCACAATCATTTAAGGAATATTTTGTAAATGTTATATATAGTCTTGTGCAGGAGCATTTTTATTTGTTGTTTTATTTTCTAATTTGGTGGTGCTCAGTCTTTGGATTAGGCCTGCGTGAAACTCACGGAACTTCACTCCACAGTTTTCCGCGGAGTTACAAAATAACTCAGTGAGATTCAATGGAATTCTGCAAAGGGCTGGAAATAGGCACACCATGCTGCTTGTGCTGTGATTTAGCACTGGGAGCTTGTTCCATGCAGAAAAATCACCAGAGGGTGCAGCTTCTCAAGTTGATTTTAATGCCGCTCGAGTTGACTGCCTGTGAGTGTCCGCATTGGAGAAATCTCACCAGATGCCCTTCAGATGCCCTCCTAGCAAATGAAAATCGTGCAAGGGAGCTTCCAATTTACCATTTTCGAGCTGTGTTCGAGAGAAAACTCTGCCATGGGGCAGTTGGCGGAATTTAGCGAAGTGACCAAAATTACATCAATTCTGCAGGGGGAGAGGATTATATTGCAACTTTAGCAACACTTGCATCAGAGAAATATCTATGCAGACAGCAGTGCAACAATATATCAGCCTGCACGTAAGGGTGTTCGTAATAAATCTCATTCGAAGGACTGCAACAAGAATTAACACTTTTCGTTCAGCAGTCCTCTGTGTGACGTGATTTTTCCATGACATTTTCCCTGATGTAGGATGCTTGTTTTCAGTCCAGGGAGGACCTGGCCAGGCAGTTCGGGCTGGACTGTTCTCATTGGGCCCATTGTCAAGATTTATTTGCATATGGCTGGGTCCAAACTGGAAAGGTGTGGTGAGCAAAAAAACGATAGATTTAGGCCGAGATCTCTGTACTGGGGTAAATGTATGACTTTGTTCTGCATTCTGTCCATCAATTGTTCTTTTTGAGTTTAATATATTAAACAACACGTTCGAAACAAGACAGACATGGCAGCATGAACTGAATTAAACTAAATTAAAATACATCTAACATGATTAAACACCGCTTAAATGTTTTGGTACATAAAAATAAGCGGCACAAATCCATCCTAATTAATTGTTTTCTATATACAATGATAAAAATAAGAAATTACAATATCACTTACTTGGAGACAGTCAAAGGTAGAAATATTAGATTGGTTATAATTTGCAGGATAGCCAGTCCATTACCACTTCTTTGGCATACCAATTTGTCACGGGACAATTTTTTATGACTCTCGCTCATTTATGAGTTGCAAGGCCAAATGTCATGAAAAGGAGTACATAACAAAATGTACATCATACACTCTTGAAAAATGTTAGAGTAGGAAAAGGGGGTGGGTGGTGTGATATCAGAATGATATTGACTGCAAGATGACTGTGAGGATTTTAAGTCGGTATTTGCAGACAAAGTGGGAAGGTAATTCATTCGATAATTATTTTTCATTGTATAGAGTTTTATAAAGCGTGAACTTGACCCGAATACATCAGGTCCTAGAGCGCTTTACATGAGCACCAGTTTTGCTACACAAGGACACATTCATTTTTGAATGAATGATTTGCCCACAATCACAGAATGTTGAGCGTTCCTGCCGAGTCTTGACCCTGTTCCTCAGCTTTGAGGCCAACTGCTCTAGCCATAAGGCTACATCATCTCCCCTATGATGTTCCCTTTCTGGTTACCTGTGTTGTGGTGGTTTTCTTTAATTGCAAGACAGAAATGTTCTGCAGCATGCCTGCCTATGTGACTATAATACTATGTGATGTATCCCAGTTTTAGTTTCATCTGCTGTTGGAGGGGGAGATGACATTTTTTTTCTTTAATGTAGGCATTGTCTAGCTTTTTCAGACCTTTACTGATTTTTAGTTTCTTCTTTGCCTTAATGTTTGCTAATCATATGATTTACATATTAAACCTTGATTAGCAGCGTTGTAGGCATCTTATGATGTCTTAGTACAGATTTCAGGGCAAATGTTGGTTTCGAAGAATTCTTTCCTAAAGGGTTTAGTTTGGCTGTGGTGAAGTGTAGTGTTTAGCCTCTACCATGGTGTTTTACCTTGACAGGCTTAGCAGTCAAAGCTGATTTTGCTAAGGGCATGGTTAGAGTAATGTATGTGTTGAATGTGGAATACTGTAGTCTTTTGTTCGCAAATAGTCCAAAAATGGGTTTTGTGGACTGGAGAAAAATGAGTATAATTTACGACTTGAATTGGCAATTTTCCATGTATTAGTCAACTTACTTTCATTAATGACCTCTCTGAAGAGGTTTTGCATTTTTTTTTGTAGTATACCTTGCTTGAGATGTTCTATCTAGTACTGGTTCAAAAGTGTTCCAGTCTCCTCCTAAAAGTAGATTAGCAGTTTGTGACAGGGCCTTTGAGAGATCATTTATTTCATTCCAAAAATGTGGATTTATTGTTACAGGCACATAGATGTAAATTAGTGCATATATCTGATAACACCAGATTCTTACCTTATCTTTAACCTGATCTTACCAAAATGTAAGAATCTTTGACTAATTGGATCTTTTTATCTGCTAAGTAGTGTCATCCCGAGGTTAAGGAAATAAATGGGCACTAATACAAACATAATCCCACGCAGAAGTCTCATCCGACTCAGAATGAGAAGAATAGTCAGTTCTAAAAGCATCAGACAAACGATAACAGCTCCAACCTCTATCCCAGTAATCATTCGCCTGAAAAGGAAAGTTAATTAATCTGGCCTTACACTATCACTAAGGTGACATCCCTACCCTGCATCATCCCAGGCAAGAGAATGAAAGGTGTCAGTAGTGAGGACTTCCTCAGAAGTAAACTCACTTGTGCTCGTTCTAAAATGCTCCTTCTCCTATCCTCCCCTTTCCCAGTCCCTCTCTCTCTCGTTCTACCTCTCCTCCCTCGAGGCACTGTCCCTAATACAAAATAACAAAACAGTTGGACACTCTCCTGGCACTCCCCTTATGACAGGTCTTCTGTCCGTACTTTTCCATTGAAACTCTGACTTCGCCCAAAAAACGTTTAAGTGACCTTGGGTCTCAGGCACCTTCTCCGCCGAGAGTATCATATCTGCATTACTGTACACTCCCATGGTGGCTTCTCCTACCATCCTAACTCCTGAAACAAAGGGTTATTCTGCCTTTTGAGATGTATGTCCTTGCACCTGCAACAAGAAGCATGTGAACAGAATATCCTTGCACGCACACAAAATCTATTAACTACATTGGACTAAGAAGAGCCTTTCCAAGATAAAAATACTTTCAGGCCTACGATATTCAGCTAATATAAAAAATTGCAAATAGTCCTTGTATTACAAAGCAAAGAGAATCTACTAGGCCTTACACATTTAAACACACTTTTCTAAAACATTTTATAGGCATTGATTCAATTAACTACATACATAATAAGCAAAACGACACCTGCAGACTTTAATATGATACACGTTTAAATCTATTGCATCTCCTTACATGTGAACTAATTCGTTATGCATCATCTAAACACGTTTTCGGTTAAACACAACATTGATCTTCATGAATAACGTAATTACATTTCTATTCACTCTAATATATACTGTTTTTAATACCACATTTCTTATGCCTACACATTAATACATTATGTTACATATGTGGGTGTTGACTATCTGTGATTAAGGTGCACCCCAACAATTTTCAGAATCACATGACGCTCTATCAGTTCCCCCCCTTTGATGACTAGGGTCATCACATCTTCACACAACTTCCTTGGAGAAAGAACCGACTTAAACAGAACTTGTTGCTATTCTTTCTCAACTGCGTCTTTCCATATTCTTAAGGCTCTGATTCTGACCGTCCTGCAGTCTTTCCATTCTTCTCTCTTGTGCTCCAAGTGACCTCTCAACTCGGTTGGCCTTATACCACTTGCAAGCTCTCACGAGACCCCTCAAACATACCACACAAACCACAGCTATAATAAGAGGTTTCAAGACATGACCAAGGAAACCTCTTCTCAAATTCGCAAACCAAGTTCCCAATCAACCAAACCCTTTGACAACTTTCTCCCTAACTCTTCTTCAGTCCGATCCTCAATTTCATGATGAATCGTAGTGATATTACTTATATACCTCTCCAGATCCTTGCTGTTGTCAGGAATATAGGTACAGCATTCCTGAACTTTCACCATCTGACAGACTCCACCATCTTTTGCTAAAAGGACATCTAAAGCATGACATTTTTGCAAAACCATGGTCCTTATCGACAACATTTCTCCTTCCACCAACACCAGCGATTTGGCTGTGTTCATTGACAACTCATCAACCACGGTAGCCAACCTTCTAATCTTCACATCATTCAAGATCACACTCAAACCTGGTATCATTGCACCAAAAATGTCTCCAACTATTGCGCCCGCACTTTCACCTCTTTTCACTCTTGAATGCTTCCCTCCCTCTAACAGTCCCAAATCTTCTGCATGATATATTTTGGGGAAATGATTGCCAAAGAACACATACTATACCACTTAGCAGGCAACCTAACATAAGCATTTGTTTCACACACATAATTCACAGTTGGTATCACTTGTACAGGCCCATGCAAAAAGTCCTTTGCAGAATCTTCCAAAGTGAAAACATGGTCAAAGGTAGTTTGTCCCACAGGAACATTCTCATAATAGGTCTGGTAACACCTTATACATAACTTCCCTCTCTGCTCCTTATCCAATGCTATAGGGCCATAACTCCCTTTCGACTTATGCAATCTCTCTTCATCGGACCAATCTATCTCACCCTCCCCTTAATCTCGCAATGGTGTTAGTTTTCTGTATCTATCTTCTACCTGATTTATGAACTTTTTCTCTACATCTGCTAATGAACAAGTCAGTTTAAGCCAATGGGCATATTCTGTATCCAGTTCTAAAGACGGGATAAAATACTTTCTAAGTCTATCCTGTGATTTATAATAATCATACTTATTCAAATGCCTGTAAGCTGGTACTTCTGGAAGAACTGCATCGTAATTAGAAAAGAAATACTCAAACTGGCCTCTTCCATAAAAGATACTAAGCAAAAAGCTACATGAAATACCACATGTCAGTGGAAGATGATGATATCGAATACCCTCGTCCACCGAAGCAGGTAACTGCATACTAACATAACAATCTTTTGCATCCAGGGCACCGATATACTCATATAGCAGCTTAGCATACGCATTAAGCCTAAAATCACCTCTAGAAAGATCTACATGAAATCTTCCACTCTCTTCTAGTAGCAAAGCTCTTTCAGCTCCTATGGTGACCTCTTTCTGGCTAGTAGTGGTAGGGGTAGGGTCTGCCTGAACCTCCACTGCCTGCTCATGAGGAAACTAAATATGAGACTACGACCACTAGAATTATAGAAACTATCACTCCACCTACAAGTGTACCTATTACACATTTGGACCTAGGATTTGGATTTCTAGCCTCCATGGTCTCAGGAAGTTCTTAAACTTCCCAGCTTCAGCAACAAATACTCAGGAGTCCCTTTTCTCCTCCTCCAGTTGCTTGCAACCAGTTCGAACAACACTCAGGAAAAAGCTGGAAGTTCCCCTTTTCAAATTCAGTTCCTTTTTGACACAGTCCGAAGAAAGACTTCCTTAACCCTTCTCCTTGCTCTATGGAGAGTCGCTTAATTTCTTCTTCTTCAGCTCGGACCTAGGTTATCTTTGTTCAATTTATTCACAGTAAATTTCACTTTTAATCCAAAATAAAATTTGCTCCAATTATCTCTAGAACATGCTGCAAAAGTTCAAGATGAAGGACAATCACTTTGTGAGACGGAGCATCATGACCAAACGAAGGAAACGTTAACCTGTTCAAGATCAGATTATGAATTCTGCTGAAAACTGGAGGATTCGGAACCATGAGGGTCAGTACTCCTTTAATTTCAAGTCCTGGAACAAACAACACCACGTCTATCTTCACGTTAGGACTATTGCTGACCAATGTCACTGCCCTCAGCCTCCCGGAACTCCATGCTCCTGGCATCGGTCACAAGATATGACCACTCCGGAGCTGCGTATCTCTGGTTAGACACTCTTGTTCATCTTGATCTTCTCAGATTTCCACGAGCTTGCAGTTCTTCGCTCTCTTCTGATTCAGAGTCTTCAGACACAGAAGCAAGATCTGTCTCGGAAACCAGTCACAGATTCAGTCGCCTCTGCCTCTCAAGCCACACTTCCTCTGCGTTTTGAGTTCTTCTGCTTTCATCTCGCTCACCTTGCTCGCCACTTCCCTCAGCTGAGTCTGAATCTGGACCAATCTCACAGCAACTTCCTTTTTGTGAAGCTGTATGAGTGTTGCTGTTATTGTGACCCTCCTTAGCTTGGGAGTAACCAACCTCTTCAGCCACCCTCACAGCTTGGCTTGTCCCCTGCAGCGGCCCTGCCACCTCAGCTGGATTTTCATTCGGGTGAGGAGCTGTTTCTTCCAAGGGTGCTGAAACTCTGCGGGAGTGTGACACGTGCACCCAATTTGGCAGTCCTCCACACTTTACTGCAGTGTTCGTCTCCAAGAATACTTGGTAAGGGCCTCGCCCGCGAACATCCAAACAACTCTTCCTCACGTGCTTCCAGACAAGTACCCAATCCCCTGGATACAGGTTGTGGCAGAGGTCGCTTGAAGCTGGAACAGCAGCAGCCAGCACCTGATGAGACACAGAACGAACCACATCAGCGAGTCTCTTGCAATATTCAAGGAATAGATCATCTGTGATGTTTATTAAAGCTGTCGATGGCACTGCGGGTAACCTCATTGCCCTCCCTATTAATACTTTGTGGGGTAAAAGGCCTCAGTTTCCATCAAACGCCTCAGTCCTCTGCCGACGATCCACTGGACAACCATCGCTTGAACCCTATTGGCTTGGGAATCCCTTATTCTAATCTAGATCTCCCCTTACTCTAAAGATAACCATCCTCAGCTACCAACTGATAACGCCAGATTCTTACCTTTAAGCATGGGCGAATTTTGCGAATTCGCGAGCCGCGAATTTGCGGATTTGCGAATTCGCGATCCGCAAAATTCGCGAATTTGTGGATTTTTGTTTTTTTGCGTGTTCGTGGGGTTTTTTGAGTGTTCGCGGGGTTTTTTGCGTGTTCGCGGGGATTTTTGCGTCTTCGCGAGCTGCTTGCATAGCGAAGTTACCCATGCAGTCGTTTATGGGAGAGGGAGAGAGAGATAGATAGATAGATAGATAGATAGATAGATAGATAGATAGATAGATAGATAGATAGAAAGAGAGAGAAAGAGAGGGAAAGAGAGAGGGAGAGAGAGAACTAGAGAAAGAAAGAGAGGCCGGATCTCTGAAGGGCCAGATTCCTGAGTTGCCCCTACAGAACATACAGCTTTTTATTTTTAGCAAAATGCATATGAAAATTGTGCTGTAAAGGTCTCTTTTAGTTTAACCCCTCCTGACAACTCAAAATGGGTGTATTTGCCATCCTCTCCCTTCTTCCTGTTTTTTATATCTGTAAGTGCTTCCTGATGAGGTTTAATTCCTTGGACAGGTGCCTCGTTGCCTACTTGTAACTATTCTCTGACCCTGCTTCAAGGGTCAGAGCAGGGTCAGAGAATAGTTGCAAGTAGGCAACGAGGCGCCAGGAAGCAATTAGCAGCAGGTGTCCAAGTTGAACTTAATTTGTTTGTAACCCTTTTGTAAAAGGTTACAAAGAAATTAGGTTCAACTTTTGCACCTGCTGCTGTAACCCTTGCTTGGCTGAAAATTCGTCCCCGCTGATTCGCGGATTTTACCGCGATTTCGCGAGATTCGCGGATCGCGAAATCGCGGAAAATCCGCAAATTCGCGCGCGAAACGGATTTTACGCCCACCCTTACTTACCTTATCTTTAACCTGATCTTACCAAAATTTAAGAATCCTTGACTAATTGGATCTTTTTATCTGCTCAGAAGGGTAAAGGGAGAAAACCATATCACTTGAAATTTTCAAATGGCCTAATAATTCAGACTCAAAGGATCACTAACTATAAAATCAAATGTTAAGTGATTTATTACAAAGCCAAAATAAGTGCACATACAAGCACCTCATCACGAGGTTAAGGAAATAAATGGGCACTAATACAAACATATTCCTACGCAGAAGTCTCATCCAACTCAGATTGAAAAGAATAGTCAGTTCTAAAAGCATCAGGCAAACGATAACAGCTCTAACCTCTATCCCAATATTCATTCATCTGAAAAGGAAAATTAATTAATCTGTCCCTACACTATCACTAAGATGACATCCCTACTCTTCATCATCCCAGGCAAGAGAATAAAAGGTGTCAGTAGTCAGGACTTCCTCAGAAGTACACTCACTTGAGCTTGTTCTAAGATGCTCCTTCTCCTATCCTGCCCTTTCCCAGTCCCTCTCTCTTTCGTTCTACCTCTCCTCCCTCAAGGCACTGTCCCTAATACAAAATCACAAAACAGTAGGACACTCTCCTGGCACGCCCCTTCGAACAGGTCTTCTTTCCGTACTTTTCCATCGAAACTCTGACCTCGTCCAAAAACCGTTTAAGTGTCCTTGGGTCTCAGGCACCTTCTCCGCCGAGAGTATCATATCTGCATTCCTGTACACTCCCATGGCAGCTTCTCCTACCATCCTAACTCTTGAAACAAAGGTTTATTCTGCCTAACGAGATGTGTATGTCCTTTATGTCCTTAGACCTGCAACAAGAAGCATGTGAACTGAATATCCTTGCACGCACACAAAATCTATTAACTACATTTGACTAAGAAGGCCTTCTCAAGGAAAAAATACTTTCCAGCCTACGATATTCAGCTAACATAAGAAATCACGAATAGGCCTCGTATTACAAAGCAAAGAGAATCTACTAGGCCTTACACATTTAAACGTACTTTTCTAAAACATTTTATAAGCATTGATTCAATTACCTACATACATAATAAGCAAAACTTCACATGCAGACTTTAATATGATGCACGTTTAAATCTATTGCATCTCCTTACATGTGAACTAATTCGTTATGCATCATCTAAACATATTTTCGGTTAAACACAACATTGATCTTCATGAATAATGTAATTACATTTCTATTCACTCTAATATATACTGTTTTTGATACCATATTTCTAATGCCTACACGTTAATACATTCAGTTATATATGTGGGTGCTGACTATCTGTGATTATGGCGCACCCCTACAATTTTCAGAATAACATGATGCTCTATCATATCTCTTTATTAATCTGGAAGGTGGCCTTAATCAATTGCCCTTGGTGAACAGATGATGGTGCGATTATTGATGCATATACCTTTTTATGAATTGGGATTGCAATTTTCGGGGCATGTCGTAGCTGATTACCAAGATGCCCGCTAGAACGTGAGGCTCCAGAGGTTGGGCAAATTCAAAACAAATAAAGAACTTAAGTAAAAAAAGTAAAACAGGTAAACTAATTATTACAATGAAACAACTCATGTGAAGCTATGAAGCTGATGGGTACAGGTTAATGTGAATCTGAAGACAACTTCAAATTTGAAGAAGAGCCTATTAATCCACGGGCCTAGCAATCATAAACATGAAATTGTGTGCATGCAAGACTCATCCTGGGGACCACTGGAGACTAATGGAAACTCTTTGTGACCACAAGCAACCACAAAGAGTGAGCAGAACTGAGGCACACAGACAGTGCAGAGGGAAATTGAATGTTTGGCCACAGATAGATCCATCCATGAAGCAAAAAGAGAGTTATATTGTAGACAGTGTTGCAGACCGGTAGCACTTGTAGGTTTTGAGAAGTCTTATTCACAGAGGCGAGCGTAAGGAGTGTAGGAAGTGAGTGGACAAAAAGTGCAGTAAAAACCACACCTCAACATAAACAGGTGATGAAGATCGAGGTTGGGATGGTTGTACTAAGTAGATGAGCAGAGGTTCTGAGGCAGACTGTGAGACAGCACCAGCATTGGAAATGTGTGTGTGCAAGCTGAGTGGACTGACCGTATGAAGAGAAAAAACAAGCAAAACCAAAAAGAGAGAATCCGAGGTGAAAGCACGGCACACCAGATTACAACAGAGTTGAGGAGACTACATTTCAACAGCTGTTGCTATTCATGCTGTAGGGGTGGACCACAAGCCTCAGTTCTCTTCCTGGCAGGGAGCCGCGGCGAAGCAGGACGTTCCCGACTGTTTTCCCTCCTGGAGGCGCTTAGTCAAATTCCACCAGGGCTCCTGCTGTATGGGAGCCATTGTTGTTTGTGGTGTAGGGGCAGACCACAAGCCCCAGCTCTTTTTGCGGCAGGGAGCAGAGGGGAAGCAGGACGTTCCTGGCTGTTTTCGTGCCTGGAAGCGCTTGTTCAAATCCCACCAGGGTTCCCACAGCGCTGCACGTGCCGGGGCGCGTGCCCAGGCCTAGAGCGGGCCCGCCTGCACACATCCACGCCCGAACGTGGCTGGTCTGGGCTTCCCCACAAAACTTTGACACTGGAAAGCTGGTGATTGGAGTCAAGTTGGTCTACCTGGACCAGGCCAAGGATATAAAAGGTACAGCACTTTGCCATGGGGTATTGTAGGTATCATAAGACTAGTGAATACTGGTGCTGCGCCTGGCTCTACTACTGGGTGCGGGCACTAGTGCAGGCTGCCTCTTTTTTTTCTCTGGACAACACTGCTCTAGTATAGTGGTTAAGCTGACCCTGAGTAAATTAAGAATTATGGGGAATCCTATGTCGAGGCCCCTAAGGTAACTCTTAAAGAAATCAATAATGCTATTAGTAAAGTAGCTCCGTATAAAGCTCCAGGGCTGGATAAGATCCCAGGCAACCTCTTTCGTAGTGAACCTTCCATATGGGGATCCCACCTATGGACATTGTATAATGCTATACTGCAGGGAATGGCAATCCCCCTAACCTGGGCTGGTGCAGAAATTCTGCTAATCCATAAAAAAGGCTCACCACTCCTTCTCACAAATTATAGGCCTATAAGTCTAATGGACGTCAGCCAGAAAATCTATGCCCGTGTGCTGCTGGACTGTCTACAGACATGGATGGAAGAAAATAAAACCCTGAGCCCCTTTCAAGCAGGCTTTAGGGAAAATGTGTTCACTACAGATCAAATATTTAGGCTCCAACTTCTGTATTGAAAACGGTGATCCTAGAGGGTGGCAGCCTCTATTTCATTTTCGTAGACTTAAAATCCGCATTTGCTTTGGTTCCTAGAGATAAATTGTGGGTGGTCCTAAGTGATCTGGGGGTTCCAAGCTACCTATGCCTCCTTTTAAAGCAGCTTCATGAAGACAATTATGCTCAACTTATATATAGCAAGCATGAAAAACTAACTGCCCCTATACCCATAGATAGTGGTGTCCAACAAGGTTGTGTTCTTGCGCCAACCCTCTTTAGTCTATTTATTAACCCACGTGTTGAGACACCTAATGACACTGATGCACTCAAGTTAGCGGACTGGAAAGTGCCAGCAATGATGTTCACAGAGGATACTCTTCTGCTTTGTAAATCACCAATGGGTGTACAGAGGATCCTTGACAGTTTTAATGCCTTTTGTAAATGCAGGGGACGCGAAATTAATACTCAGAAGACAAAATGTATGGTTTTCAACTTAGGTAGCTCAACTCGACCAAACCCCTGCCTACAAAGGATTCCGTTGGAGAGGGTGTTGGTATTTGAGTATCTCGGGGTTCCTCTAACTAAAAAAATGGACTGCGGAGCCCAAATCCACAAAGCTAGCATAGACCATAGGGGGTTTGGCCAAGTTATTTAGGAATTCCATTCATAAACCCATAGGTCCGCCTGTTGAAATTGCTAAAGTGCAAGCAAGTGGTGCTTTCCAGTATGGGGCTGAAATTTGGGGGCATTGTTCACCAGGAAGCATTACCAAGATTGCAAATATTTTTGTTAGACAGATATTTGGCCTCCCCCTCAGTTTCCCCCTTACACCGCTCCACTTGGACATTGGGGTAAGGCCAATTGCTGATGAAATTGCCCTCAGAACACCCTCGCATTCTGGAGTCGTTTATGAGCTACCCCAGGATTGGTAGATTATAGGGCAGAGCTCAGGGATGTACTGAGTCTTCATGGTGTGGGAAAATTACCTTGGATAACACATGTCGCAGACATGCTTTGGCCATGGGCAAAGCAAGCCATTGGTAAAATGTAGAGGCAGTCTGCCCCATGACTTCTAGGAAGGAACTGGCCTGGAGCTATAGGGGGAGTAAACTTACATAGCTACAGGGGAGTTCAGCAACAGGCTCATTCACTGCAGTGTTCCTGAGAATTAAAGATCAGTACAGCCTAGGGCCTGACTTGGATGATATTCAACCCGCCCTAGCCAGGAAGTTATACTTGCAATTCAGGCACAGGGTTCTCCCATTGCGTGCCTTTACCAATAAATGGGCTGGCACACTTTTTTTAGGTTGCCCGGCATGCAGCATTGCAGAGGAGACAGAACACCACATATGCTTTTTCTGCCCCGGTTATAGGAATGCTAGGCATCGCTGGTTGCTCCAGCTGTGCAGAAACCTAGGTACACAGTGTTGCCCAGAGGAATTCAGACTGCTGAAATACAATACACAATTGCCCATGTATTTACGGTGTTGCGTTCTTTTTTTTCCATGTGATGTATATGCAAAATGTTTCTGAATGCTAATGTGTAAGATGAAAACGCTAACATCTTTACGTTTTAACTGGACCTGTTTTATTTTATCTATCTTCATCTTCTGTGGTTTTTAAGTGCTTTTTAGCGTTTGTATTATGTCACATATCTGTTCTTATTAATATTTTAGATTTGTATTTATTGTTGTTTAATGTATGGGCGCAGGCTCGAAACAACGGTTTTCATTGACCCTGTGAATCTAAGGACTTTTAAAATATTTTTAATGAAATGTTATTACGCATATGCACTTTAGTGGTCTATTGACCGAATAAAGTTCCTTTGAATTGAATTGAATTGAATTTCAATACTTTCGATGCCAAAGTCAGCGCATTTGTAGAGGTAGAAACTCGTGCCTACCATAATAAGATCAAGCAGCAGTAACACTAATACAGGACCCACTCAACTCTATAAAGGTGGCAACTTTAATTAAGCAGCTCCATTTTAGGCAACCAGACAATTTAAGGGTCAAACTAACTGAAATGCCCATTACAGATTAAAGGTAAAACACATTCAAGTTAAAATACAGCAGTGGAATGCGAAACATTGAGTACAACAGTGAAATGGTGTGGAAATGCTGTGAAATAGAGAGGAGAATGCTGAGTGATCTCCGGAAATTTTCGGAAAAGTCGTTGACAAGAACACAGGCAGAATTAGAATAGGAGTGTATAGACAGAACTGTTGTAAAATAAACAAGAAAATAAATGTGCAAACTAAGCAATCTAGACAAAGCCCAACACTGGCATAATCCATAAACAACTTCCAACAGTTTAATCACGACATAGAAAGCATTATCCGTACAACTGTTGAATACTCAACCACATAACTGAACAGAAAAACCAAGCTATATATAAGAATAGCAAAGGTTCAATATAGCAGTGGAAGCTCACAAAAAGAATACAAAACAGAAGCCACATCCAGACCCACATTACCTACACGGTAACAAGGGAAGAACACAGCTAAAATATGCCTTTCACAAAACACATTACAAATACACACAGTATAAACAACTAAAGTTTCAAAATGACCTGCTATTGAAGAGGAAGCTCAGCGAAGACTCTACCCTTAGAAATCTTGGCTGAAGTAAAATAGCTAACACCATACATGGCATCCACCTCCGTGAAACCACATCAACAAATGGAAACTAGATAACATTGAAAGGAAGACCAGTACAAATGGATGCATTAGCTAGGCACTTTAAGAAATAACCAAGAGGTTGTGATTCCAACTATAAATGAGACCCATGCTATTCAAGACATGCAAAAAAAATAAACGCACTTTCCATGAAATGGGGTTAAGAAGTTTCCTAGAAGAAAAGGGAGCGGAGTTGGTAGAGTACCAATTGGACTTTTTGAATTTCTCAGTTTATGGCTGCTTTGAAGTGGGATAAATATGAGTAATTCTATGGTAAACAAGTCAAGCTTATGGGGCGACAACGAAGACATTTGAGAAGAAAATAAAATGGTACATTTGATCTGTTGGGCAGATTGGCATTTATCAAAAGAGAGAACAATATCCACATGTGTTGGATATGTATGTTGTAAGGATTGTGGTATATTATATGGTGTGGTTGTATGACCTCAACATGTAATACACTCAGGAAACAGTCTTGGGTCCAATCAGACTGATTTGTAAAACCTCTATGTCAATCCTGAGTAGCTGTTGCTTTGAATAGCAAGTCTTAACCTGTTAAGTGCGGCGCTCGTTCAGCGGACGACGCATGCACTACCTCGGTAGTGCTGCGCACGTCTGCTGAACGTCGCAGCCCCGCCCGCGCAATAGAACGTTCCGCACCAGCGCTGAACGTTCAGCGCAGGGGAGGGGTTAAACAAAAGAACTAGTGTAAAGCATTTAGGCATTCTAATCAACAGAATAGGAAAGTTACACAACCCAAAAGAAATATAAATAGCCTATATTTTTATACATTTTAGACATCAAGATTAATAAAATCCACTTGAGGGTTCCGGATATATACATTTTAAGTCAAACGTAAATATCAGCTTGTAGTAATAATGTCAATAACAAAGGTTTAAAGATGAAACAAAGTTTAATCTTGTCAAAAGGTGCTGCGCAGCAGCTAGCTGGCAAACCGTAAAACCACTCGTTTTCAAATCCAAGGTTCTGTTTAGAATACCACAGATATAGCAAGGCACGGCAGCATTCTAAACCAAAGAAGAACATTACATTATCCTCTTCCTTACAAATAATGAAGCAGAAAAGAGATGAAAGAAAAGGAAGAAAAAAAAGGGAAAGGAGCAGAGAAACAGAGATGAAAAGAAAGTGAACATGGAAAGTACAATAGTATAGTATTCCAGCCAAAAAATACAAAATATACTAACTGTATGAATATAAATATAATGAATACAATATTAAAAGAAACATCTTAGCGATACCTAGCAGGAATAAAACGTTGACAAGAACTCCTATGTAAAATCTCCACAGAGGGAAAAGGGGAAGACAGAGAAGACAATTCTTCATCACACACAGGATCAGAAATCTGACTGGAATGCCTAATGACTTTTACCACTCTGGAGACATTTCACCAGTTCTTGAAGTTAACTCTTATGACATTACCACAAACTTTATCTACAGTGAAAGGTTCAGAGAATTTAGAACTGCCTTTCTTACTGTGAGTTGGCATTTTCATGCGAACCAAATCCCCAACAACAAAAGATTGTGAGACAGATCTTTTCCTCGAGTCAAAATCCAATTTCTGTTTAGATTGTGCTTGAGTCACATTCTGTCTCATTAACTCATCCACATCACTCAAAGTATTCAATTTTACCCATTTGAACATTCATCCAGGACATATCTTTGAACAAGGTTTCCTTCCTCACAACAATTCATAAGGTGACACTTTTGTGGATGAGTAGGGCGTGGTGCGATAGAACCATAACATGGATCTAATCGCATTTTGGACATTACACCTGCCAAGAATCGCCCATTGCACACAATTGTTGAGCACACTATTCATGCACTCTACCAACCCATTAGCTTGTGGGTGATAGAGTGCACTCTTGGAATGTGTTATACCACTTTGGTCTAGAAAACAATTGAATTCCTGACTAACATCTCAAAATCATATTGCAACAATTTTGTTGATAACCAAGCAATTCTTGGGGTATGTTCCTTATATCTATCACCTGACAGAATGGAAACTAAAGGACTGTGATCAGTTTGTAATTGAAAACGTTTTCCCCAAATGTAAGGGCTAAACTTCCTTAGAGCCCACCAACAGGCCAACAGTTCCCTTTCAATGACTGCAAAGTTGAATTCTGAACCACGTAATACTCTGGAGGCATATCCAAGAGTATGCTCATTTCCATTGACACTTTGCGTGAGGACAGCACCCAAACCTAGACCACTTGCATCAACAGTAATGGTGCACATAACGTTGGGATTGAAAGGTTTAAGTATCTTTGGACTAACTAATTGCTGTTTTATCCATACAAAAATGGAATCACAGCGAGAATCCCACAGAAATGGAATATCTCTCTTGAGCATATCAGACAAAAGTTGTACTTTAGAGGCATAGTCTGGTGTAAACCATGAGTAGAGCTCCCACAGACCAATGAAAGACTTAAGGCCTATTTTGTCCTTGAGAGGTGGGCTTTCTACTATGGCCTTGACTAAGCCAGGTCTTGGCTCAACACCATGTTCAGATAAAACATGGCCAAGGTATTCCACTTTCTGTACCCTGAAAACACACTTTTCACTCTTTAGGACAACACCACCATCACACAAAGCTTCAAGTACTTGAAATAATGTATCATCATGAGAGTCACATGTTGCACCATGTACCAACACGTCATCCTGAAACACAACCACGCCTTTTATGTTTTTAAGGAGATTGGACATTATTCTCAGAAAAACTGCTGCCGCAGAGGCCAACCCGACTGGCATGCGGCAATACTGAAAAGATCGCACATGAGAGACAAAGGCAGTAAGATGCCTAGAAGAAGGTTGTAGAACCACTTGATGATATGCTGAAGCTAAGTCCAGCTTGCTAAACCATTTGGAGCCGACAATAAGAGACAACATATCAGAGGTCTTTGGGAGAGGGTAGGAGTCAACCCAGATGTTTCTGTTAAGACCGCGTAAATCAACATAGACACGAAGATCTCCATGTTTTTTCTTGGCGACGACCAAGGGAGAAAGCCAAAGTGACGATCCGATTGGTTCATTTATTCCTTTCTTGCAAAGACTATTTAGTTCCTGTTCCAACTGATCTCTAACACTAAAAGGAATATTTCTCATCCTGTGCTTAACCGGTATGGCATTGTCTTTGACCCTGATGGTATAAGTAAAACCCTTTACTTCTCCAAGTTCATCACCAAAAACCAAAGAAAACCGTTCAACTAATTTATCAACAAAATTATCAGTGTGAACAACTGACACCGGATCTTTTGTGCCTGGCTGAAGAACCATTTTAAAGAGACCCTGGTGAAACCATCCAAGAATGTCTAAACCTTTGATGGCCACATATATTTTACCAAAAATCTTCCTGCCTCTAAACTCAAGAGTGTCTTCAAAAAACCCAGCTAATTCAATACTTCTACCCTCATATGAAACAGGAGATCTATCTGAAGGTTGTAACTCACAATAACCCCAAACCTCTTGAAACAATTCTTGTGTTAACATGGTTATCCGCGCACCCGAGTCAACCAATAAACAAACTTTCTTTCCAGCAATATCAATGTCGATATATGGATCCACACATTCAGAAGAGACATCAGCATCATCATGCATATCACTAACAACAACAACCATGTCTCTTAAATCATCCTGAATGTTGCTAAAATCATCGGACTTGTAATCAGACACCTTGACATTAGCAACAGGAGAAGGAGAACCTGTGCCGTGTTTATTATCCTGAGAAAGTACAAAATTACGTTTTCCATTCTGACAAACTTTGGCAAAGTGTCCTATCCTTCCACACATCCTACAAGTGACATTTTTAGCAGGACAGGGTCGCCCTGACTTAAAATGTGGATAGTTTCCACTTTTAAAACATATATTTGTTTGCTTGGAAAATTTGTTCTCTGAACGAGTAAACAAGTTGTTTTTACATTCTTTCGATTTCACAACATTAATTGATTAATCTTTAGATGTTGAAGAAGTGCCCTCCTCGTCTCGTTCTTTGACTGGCGACTTTGAAAATTCGATGCTTTTAGCAATACGTATAGTCTCTTTAAGGGAAGGATTACCTAATTAGAGAAGTTTCTGTTGAATGCTTTTGTTTGTGCACTTACAGATATACTGATCTCTTATTAGTTGGTCTCTGAACACCTTAAATTGCCATTCCGCACTTAACATTCGCAGAGCAGAAATAACATCGTCCAAGTTCTCTCCATGTCTTTGTTTGCGCTTGAAGAACTTGTGCCTGCCTACCACGAAACTTGGCTGTATTTCAAAATGTAGTTCTAACATCTTTACTGTCTCAACAAATTCATCAAAACCTCAAAACCTGGCTTTTTAATCAATGAACTTCAGCTCCCCTTGTTGGCTAAACATTGCAGTTACTTAGCGCTGAGATGCCCACGGGCCTTCGTTCGCGCTTTACAAATGCTGTTATAAATATAAATAAATAAATCAATGTCTTCTTCTTCTGGGGCACGTACTAAAGGTGGCAGGTGTTTAAAAATAGATCTCCCTTCAAACCCCAGGGCATATAACAAAAGATTTTTTTTTCTCTCTGCCCTGTAACATGATGCACCAATAGCACCGAGGTAGGTAACAAAAGCATCATACCATTTTTTCAATGAGATGGGAGGTTCCCCTGGCATCTCAAGGAAAGGTGGGGGTTGGGAAACAGTCTGCATGTTAAAAAATGATGGTTAACTAAAACAAAAAATCAAAATTCTCAACAATTTACAGCAAAAACATATTCAGAATGTAATGTTCAATAAATTGAACGGAAAAAAATGTATTAAAAGATTTGTATCATGTAAAGTCTCTGCTTACTCAATGTGAAGAACTACTTGCATGACTACAAATGAAAATGTTAACATATATATATATATATTCAAAGAACTCCGTTTCTTTCTCGTCTGAAATCCTCCAGAAAAACGAACACGGACCCTTGCAGGTAGCTTGCAAGGGTCCGTTAGTATGCAGGTAGTTTGCAAAGTCTTTAATATGCGTGCAACACAATCTCCGCCATGACGCGTTTCGGGCCCTATGAGCCCTTGATCACAACTTTATATATATATATAACCTGGCGGTCGCCAGTAGGTAGTTATAGTTAAAAATCAGTTTCCATAGGAAATCCGTAACATTCTATTTGGAATAACTTCGTGAATTTCTCCATGAAAATGGCCTGCTCCGCTCCGCTCCTTCCCTGAAAGTTTGGGGGTGATTCGTCAAGCGGGGGCCGAGAAAAAAAGGGGGTCCCAAAACGTGTTTTCCCAAGCAATTTTCCATAGGACATTTGGGAAGGGCTACAGCCCGAACGGCTGAACGGAATTACACCAAACTTGGCAAAAAGGTAAGTTTGGTTCGCAGATTACCCTTTTTGTTGAATGGTGTAAATCCGTTCTGTAGTTCCTGTGAAAATCATAAGTAAAATCATAAGTATATCTAGAGGAGCTTACCGTACTCTGTACTGTACTCTGTACAGTAAGCTTACGGTAGGAGTACCTTCCCGAGCACAAGTTGCATGCTAATTGGCTGTCAACTGTCTGTCAACACTCCAAACCAAGAAGTGTTGGCAGCCATCTTGTGCCTTGGTAGAACCGAGGCACAAGAAAGCTGAAAACAAATGCGCAAAACACGCAAAGGGGGCAGGGTAGACACACCCTGACCCCCTAGGCCTGCTCCGGGGGTCCCACAAAGACCCCCAAGGCCCATTTTTTTTAAATCGCAGGGGACACATACGGTACGCGTACCCCGAGAAAAGAAAAAAAACTCAGTGTGCTTTTTTAAATATTAGCCCCCAGGGGGACAAAATACCGGGGGCATATTTTATCAAAAGTGTGGGGGGGCCCCAATCCCCCCCCCCCACACTGCCTCGGGGACCGCCACCCCCCAGGGCAAAGTTATTATGCTAGCGGGGGGCATAGAGCCCTCCTGCAGCCCCGGGGACCGCCACCCCCGGGGCCCTGTTGTTAGTGATGGGGGGCCGAGCCCTAGGGACTGCTTTTTTGTAAGAATGTGGGGGGCTTATGGCCCCTGCAGCCCCGGGGACCGCCATCCCCCCGGGGCTTTAATATTGAATATTACGGACCCCCTGGCCCCAGGGACCACCACCCCCGGGGCATTTCTATGTTACGTTTCTATGTTGGGAGGGGGGTGCGCGGCCCCCCTCCTGGAGCCTTGTGTGGCCCTGGGGATCGCCACCTCCCCAGGGCCAGCTCCTGCAGTGTCCCAGGGTGCCTACCCCCGGGACACTGCTGTTTGTTATGGAAGGGTGGGAGTCTCGTGGCTCCCACCCTACCATAACAAACTGCTTTTCGTCAGAGAGAGCAGCATGTTAGCTGCTCTCTCCAATGAAAAGCAATGCCAGCTCCCGAAGGGCGCGGGGAGCCGGTTGGGACTGTGGGGGCTTTGGGGCTCCCCCCACGGTCCCCCAACGTTATATTTTAACCCCGGGGGATAGGGTCCCTGGGGATTATAAAAAATTTGTAATAGACGCGTACCGTACGACGTACGGTGCAAAGTCTGTAAGACATTACATAAGCGTACCTAAGGTAGAAAAAGTACAATATTTATGGATATTTATGAAGTGTACGTGTTTATATGTTGGGTGGCTCTAAAAAGAGCCTTTGTGTTTAGTGGGAGATTTTAGGACCTACAGGTACGTACCGATGCAGAGTCTAAAGTTCAAGAGGAAGACTCTGTTCCCCTCATTTGTAAAATGTACACCATCTCTCCTATAGATGTCATGCATATTGAAGCGCAGATTGTTATGGTGAATGGACCCCATTCTATAATCTCGGAGAAATGCAGAAACAGATTTATTCACATGTTTTCTAGCTTTTTCAATCTGTGGACAACATTGATTGGACCAGTTCCATTTTTGCCTTTAACATATATTAGACTAGACAAAGGTAGTTTTGGGGAAAAGTGACATCAGTTCTGTAAAGGTGTACTTCATAAACATTTCCATACCTACCCCAGTCAAAGTGCCTAGGTCATTGCCACCACAGAGCACAATTATGAGTTGAGGGTGTTTGAGATGCATAAAGGATTTCACCAATGGTGTCAATTGATGCCACTTTAACCCTCTCTGTCCAATCCATTTAATGTCTATATTTGGTAAACCTAGGTCTTTGTGAATTTCTTTCGGTTGTGCGTACCTTTCACTCCAGGAAATACAGCTGTGTCCCACAATCCACACTGTAAGCATGTTGAAGAGAGGTCATGACGCACTCAGATGGTCTCTGTAAATGAAAGGGTAGTTTGAAGACTTTTTTTTCTAAAAGGGTGGATAAGAGGAGTTTTTTGTTAAAGTAAAGAAGTGATTGGTTGTTTTAAATGTTACTAGGTAGAAAAGTAGGGTGCAATTTTCTGTTTTTTAAAAGCCCGTCATTTATTGGTTACGAAAAAGTGATAGAAAAGAACATTACTTATTATAAACTGGTATATTGAGATGTCAAGCACACTTGCTGTTTTGATTTGCAACAATGTATGATGAACTTTTCACCTGTGTGCTCAGTTAGGTGTTCCCTAAAGTGTTTCTATGGTAACTGGCAGAATGTGGTTGGGGGATGGGTTGAAAGTTGGAAAGGGTGCAAAAGTTCATGCAATAGAAAAGTGTTTTTCATTTTGATTTAATGTGGGAATAAATGTGATTTGTTATTTATTTGTATATGTGTGTGGATTGAATATGTAGATTGACAGGAAATGTTTGCTGTTTGCTATAAGACTTCCTGATTCTCTTTGGGTTAGTTAGAGGGTTTAACAATGGTCCTTATTGTCTATTTTTGGGTTTTGTGCGCTTACGGGATGACTTGCCGAGTTTGCAACGTACGACTACAGAACTTGAACAATGTACCCCATTAGGATGGCGGGCGGACTTTGCCCGCCCGCCATCCTCGTGCAAAAAGTGATCACCCGCCATAGGAGCAACGGTCACGCCTTGAGCATTAGGATGCGCCCGCCACACAGGCGGGCGCATCCTGTATGTTTACCATTGCGGCGGGCAGTGCAGAAAGCGCCGCCCGCCGCAATGGTAAAAATGCACGTTGTGCATTTCAAAGCACAACATGACAGGCACTGCGCGGTGCCTGCCATGTTGCACTTTGAAATGCGGGGGGTACCATAGGTACCCCCCATGTGCACCCCCCACCCTCCGGACTCCTAGGGGGGCTGCAACGGGCTCCTGCAGGGAGTCTCTGCATGCCTTTCCGTGGCGGCATTGCTGCCATGGAAAAGCATGTTAGGAAGGGCATCATAGACACCGCCACCATAATAAACATTTTCCGCCCAACATCATAATGGGCCCCTAAGTTTCCATTTACCCAAAAAAACTTCAGAAAAATTACTTCTATTAATTACTGTTCTCCATTTACTTTTGCTCTTCATTAAATGGATTGGCTTATCAAGTGATCAAATTCTATTGATTACTAAAATAAAACTTTTTTTTTTCATTTAAAAGTTTTCTCAACTACATTAACAATACATTTTCTCTTCTTATAAAATGCAGTTTTCTTCTTACAATTCTTCATTTAGTTAATTACATTTGTCAAAATTCTATTATAATACATCTTCTTCCTTATTTCCTTATATTGATTTTTTCTTCTTTTACTATTTACATTTTTTTCAGAAGTCTTCATGTAACCTATACTTCGTGGGTCGTGTGAGACTAGCCTATGTGAAAAAATGGGGCAGGTCTAACCACTTGGTGTACCTGCTTGGAAAAGAAAATTATTTTCTTTAGTCCCCTCACTCACCAGAGGTTGCCCTTAGGTGACATGCTTCATCATTGGGGCTTCCCAAGCAGCTGCTGCTTGAGGCGTGCTGCGACTTGCGAGGGATACGTAGGAGCACTTTTTGTGAAACTATGTGTGGTGCAGTGTATGGTGGAGTGGTGTGAGTTAGTGATTTAAAAATTCTTAACTAGTAAGCCTACACATTTATTCATGCTTTGTGTTGGTATAGTAAAAAGGGGTTAGATGTAGGAATTAGATCCTGTAATGTGGTCAAAAACCTAACTATCTCGTCAACATGTTTCAAGGTGTCCCCTACACCTTTTCATCAGGACAGCATGAGGACCCACCTCATGTTTGCCACTCTGTTTGTGAACCTCTAATTTGGTCTACAAATAATTGAAATAATTGAAAAGACACATTAATTATGTGTATCTTGTATACATACGGTTTAGGGATGAGTCTGTAGTATTTAGTTATAAGCAGTAATATGCCCCATGGTCCGCCTTGGTGGAGGGGCTTGTATACCTTTAGCTCAGCTTCCCTCCTTCATGATAGACCTATTCATACCTCGGGTGACGAGATAGTTAGGTTTTTGACCACCTTACAGGATCTAATTCCTAAATATGTCACCTAAGGGCAACCTCTGGTGAGTGAGGAGACTAAAGAAAAGAATTTTCTTTTCCAAGCAGGTACACCAAGTGGTTAGACCTGCCCCATTTTTTCAGATAGGGTAGTCTCTCACGACCCATGAAGTATGGGTTACATTATGTTACTGTAAAATTCAAGAGGCAGAAACTAGCCTCAGCCTCTTTCTCCCTTCCTTTTTGATAAGCGTTATGTCAGTAGCCAAGTATTCATAGTGCAAAGTGGGCCCTAGAGCAAAGAGTACTTCAAACCCCTATAGACTATGTACACACTGTTTTATGCACCTGCAAATTTGCTTTTTATATGTTGAATTCTACAGTTGCTATCCTTACATTTTCACCAAACACTCTGTCAATCTTGGTATACTTTTATAGTGAGTCATTGATCATTGTGTAGTAAGGTATTCACTACATTAAAACCCTAATGAGTAGATGGACAATAAGTAGTAGATCCTCATAGATATAGCAGTTATTGTGCAGTGTAACTTCAACAACATGCATGCACCGTATTTACAATGTGTTGCACTATGGAGCAAAAACGGTAGAGATATGTGATGTATCTCTGCTGTGAAGGTGGCACATTGCTTGAGTTGTGTTGCAAGTGCAATACAGCTCCAGCAATGTTGTTGGAACCCTATGCTGATAATGTTCGTGTCAATCCTTACATCTGCTTCAAGCAGGTGCAGGGTTTTGACACAGCATAGGCCCAAAAGTGTCAGAATGAAATGTTATAGATTTCACCTAGCTACATTTAGGAGGCGTTCCTGCACTAGAACATCCTCTCTCTGTGCAGGAATGTCTCCTTCTAGCGCACAGCTTTGCAATGTGATGCACCTTCCAAATGCGTCACATTGTAAATACCACTTGCCATGGAACATCTTTTGCAACACTGCTGCGTCACAAAAGTGATGCAACAGCTGTGTAAAAGTGGCACAAGGGGATTGTAAATTCACCCTTAATACATACAAATTCATCCAGGCACTTTCACCAGCAGTGCAAATTGAAGCATAGAATGGTAACATATTTATATGCATATGTTACATTCAAGTGCTTCGGAGGTACTACAGTATACTATCGGTAAATACCCTATAGATTAATGCTGTAGCATTTCCTTATAGTTTTGCACTTTCATATTCATCATACAGTACTAATCTATTCATTCATTCATTTATGAAGTACACATTCATTCTGACAAACTTTGACACACTACCATAGAAATATAGTTCTTTCTTTGACCAGTGAAGGAAGTTCTGAGAAGAACTGTTTTTTTTGTCTTTTTAGTTTTTAGTTTTTTTTGTAATTCTTCAACAAGTTTTTTGTTTTTTTGTTTTTTTATAAAGCAAAAAATAGAACTAGAACCAAAAAATCTGTGTAACTGCAACATAAAAGTAAAAAAAAATATATTTTTTGGGGGCAAAAGTGCTCCTATTACCTCTTTACAATAAGGTCAACTGACTGTTCGCCATAACAAAGGCGTTCATTGCAGAACTTGCAATGAAAAGTCAGGTTGGCAAACTGAGGGACAATAATTCGGTATCCACTGCTTGAAGGAGGTGGTTGTGGTGGTGGTGCAGTAGAAGCCACTGCAGGTGGTTGTCTCTCTTACAATCTCTGTGTGGCTATCCTTGCATAGTTTACAGGATGCAAGTTCTTTACATGGCGATCCATGCTAGCAGTTCCAAAAGAATATTTCTTTGAAGGGTCTCCCCTTGAAAAAGTAACATTGCATATTTTGCATGTTACTATAGGAGCATTTACTTTCTTCTGCCCCTCGGGAAATGTAAAAAAATTCCAAATAAATGCTTCCTTCCTTTTATTCTGTGGAGGCTCAGCTACAAATTCTTCCTCTGAAGAATGTTCTGAAAAACTCTCAGGATGACCAGCTATTTTTCAGTTTTGTCCTAAAGGACTAGACCTTCTCAGGATAGATGGTGCTCCAAAGAAAGTCCAAATAGAATGATCAAAATGGGAGGGGTCTTTCAACAATTGGAGTGGAAGTATTATGAACCAATGAAATATCATGTTTTAAAGTCACATGGCTTTGCGGACTCTTACGGTGTGCTTACCGAGCTCTTACGCTGCGTTTACGTACGACGTACCGTCACGATGTGCGTAATTGGTTTTAAGAGTATTATACGCTTATTAAAAGTTTTTTAAAATGTTGCTTTGATTATCCCAGATAATGTCTTCCCTTAATATGTACATTAAATACATAAAAATATGATTTTGAAGAGTTAGAAACTTTCGTGGGGTGCACGCACGGTACGACGTACATGACGTAATACGCAACCGTAGATGCGATGCGAAGCGTCAAAGCGCATTCGTAACGTGTGCGGGTATGCGTAAAGAACAATTTACTGTCAAAGTATGGTACATTTACAATACGAGTACAATACAATTTTCTTTTAAAAAGAATGAAAAAGGAAATATATCGAAATTAACTTTAATATATTTAAAAAGGCGCGTACTGTATGTTTATCCAAAAAAAAACAATGAAAAAGGAATAATAAAGAATTTAATTTTAATATATTGATAAAAAATATATTTCTTTTTTTAATTTTGAATTAAGTTTTGTTATTGTTATTATACATTAAATATTTAAAAATATTACTTAAAAATAAAATAAATATAAATATTTATAAAAATAAAATGTAAGAAATTAATATAAAAAGAAAGAAATATAATAATTAATACATTTTAAAATTATCATTTACAAAACCTTTGAAATTCACTTAAAAAACCATAGGTTTCAGCCACATTATAGTTAAAAATTAGCTTTTAAAAAGCCTTAGAAATTCACAGAAAAAATCATAGGTTTTACACACGTTATAGTTAATAATTAGCATTTAAAAAACCTTAGAAATTCACTGAAAAAACCATAGGTTTCACACACATTATAGTTTAAAATTAGCAATTAAAAAATCTTAGAAATTCACTGAAAAAACATAGGTTTCACACACGTTATAGTTAAAAATGAGCAATTAAAAAACCTTAGAAATTCACTAAAAAACCATAGGTTACACACATGTTATAGGTAGCTGGACATTTCACTCATACAAAACCATTGAAATTCCCCCATTATAGTTAACTGTAACTCGCGCGCCCGCAATGCACTGCTGATGATGTCACATATTACATCACTCATGACTTGGTCATTGACATCACTCATGACATCACTGATCACATCTCAAATGACATCACTGATGACATCATCCAGTAAATGTGTATTTTTGTAAAGTTTAAATATTTTGCATATATATCTATGCCAAGGTGTATTGAAGAATGAGTGCATTTACAAGTGCCTGAAGGCATTATTTAGTAGGTGCGTGACTGACTGTATAAGTGAGTGATTGAACGTGGCTTACTGAATGCATGGGTTAGTGACTAAACTGTGTGAAAGTCTGTATTAGTCTCTCTGTTGGTGTGTAAGCGGCTGCATGGGTTGGTAAGTAGCTACATAAGTGTGTATATGGGTTATTAGTTTGTTTTTTGAGTATCAGTATGAGTGTCTGTATGGTTCAGTGGGGGATATTACTTAGCATATAGATGCATGAATGAGTGTCTCACTGTTTGTATGTGTTTTGAAGACAGCATCTGTGCAGGACTGTATGGGTGGTTGAGTGTGTGTATGGGTGTGTTAGTGAGTGAATGACTATCTCAATAGTAACTTTATGGGTAACTACATACGTTTGAATCTAGTATATGTGAGTATATATATTGATGTATATAAGTGATTATATGTGAGAGTGAGAGTGAGAGATTGGACGAGTTCCTGTATAAATAAGTATGTGTTTCTATAAGTGATTGTTTAAGAGAATAAGTATGTGTACGTTTCTGTAAAAGTAAGTGTAGTGGTGTGTGTATAGCTGTATATGCAAATAAATGGATGTTTGATAGTTTATTTGCATGTGTGAGTATGTGTGTGAGTAACTCTATGGATGAGTGTCGGTGTGTAACAGGATGTATAGGTGTATGAGTACATATGATGACTGAGTACATGTATGAGTGAGCTATATAGAGCTGTTGGTGAATGAGTGATTGTGTATGTAGATTTTGGAATTACTGAATAGGTTGTTCTAACTGGTATTGGTATCTACATTTTAAAAAAAATGTAGTTTCTATTTTTGAATGTGTGTATCAAGGGTTATATCATCAGTGATGTCATGAGTGATGTCACTGACCATGTCATGAGTGATGTAATATGTGACGTCATCAGCAGTGCATTGCGGGCGCACGAGTTATAGTTAACTATAATGAGGGAATTTCATTGGTTTTGTATGAGTGAAATGTCCAGCTAACTATAACGTCTGTGAAACCTATGGTTTTTTCAGTGAATATATATATATATATATTTTTTTTTTTATAATCCCAGAATAAACAGTGAAATTAATTGAAATTGTGTTTTTAATAGAAAAACAATTTCAATTAGACATGTAACCAACTAAACAATTTTAACCAAACAAATAAGTTGTAACTAATTAAATGCACACAAGCCAAAATTAAAATGTATTCTCTTCCACCCTTGAAAACACTTGTGAAAAGTCAAAGCGGTGCGCGTGTCACCAACCAAGTGCACGCAGTAATGGAGTAGAATATGACCTCTCTAACCCTTTTTTACTTTAAGAGGATTTTTTGATTGGTGTGCGTGTCACCGACGGTAGACGCGCTTATTTGCCAAAATTAAACTGTATGAAAAGGTGAGCGTATCACCGATAACTTGAAGCGGTGTGCGTGTCACCGATAAAAAAAGTAACACGCTGAATTGCTGTCTCTCTCTCTAAATATTTCAACAGCTTACTCCGCTCAAATGCTCTCTTGGTGTGTGTGTCACCGATAATGTGCACGCTTCCGAGTGTCTCCGTCTGTATTAAATCTTACTGGCAGGGAGTTCCGCACTACAAGGAGTAGTTCTACTCCAAAATCACGCCGACGCTATATACGCTGAACGTGCATGGTGCCTTTAAAATGGTCTAATTCACGCAGTCCGTACATCAAATATGGCAGCTTCATTTTAATTAAACTACCACGCTGACTCTGTACTCGGCGCTGTGACGTGGATATGCATATCCTGCAGTCACCTTTACCTCGTTGCCACGTTTTTTGTAGTAATAATGTCAACAACAAAGGTTTAAAGATTAAACAAAGTTTAATCTTGTCGAAAGGTGCTGCACAGCAGCTAGCTGGCAAACCGTAAAACCACCCGTTTTCAAATCCAAGGTTCTGTTTAGAATGCCACAGATAGAGCAAGGCACAAAAGCATTCTAAACCAAAGCAGAACATTACACAGCTTTTTAATCCAACGGCCAAACAGGCATTAGTAATCGTAAAGTCTGGAATCTTTTCAGAACTTTTAAAGAGTTGTCCTTGACTACTTTTACCAGGACTGGGTGACCATTTCTGATGGAGGGACCCTAAGGAGTATTTGGACTGTTACCTGATCATCAAAGCAGTCTCAAGATCACTTCCACACTTTATGCCAGGACTGCGATAGACTTCAATGGAGTAATCCCAATGCAGGGAATACAGGATGCTAAGGATGATTAAGCATGCACTGGGTGCTGTGCAGTAGGCAGGGTCATGCTACACTTGTTCCTCATTCGACAGGCCACGTGGGTGACCTTAGCTACAGGGGTCGATATCACTCGAAGTCATCTTTGGTTAAGCAGCAGTCCAGTTACGACTAGGCTACTGGTATCCGGTCACAGCAGGTCTAGCCTTTTCCTTTGATGAGGGCTAGTGTCCGCCTCTAGCAACCAATCTGCACTCTGACGACTCTACCGAGTTCAACTGACTTGAGTACAACTTTTAAGTGCTGAGGAGTGGTCTTCTTGGCTATACATCAGCGGTGCAATAGAATTAGCTGACTAACCAGAACAGGCTACTTCAGCTTTATGTCTCTGGTGCTGGAACAGGGAGTCAGCCAACTGACTCTTGGAGTTTACCTCTTCTGTCTGGGGCTCTGCAATGAATTTTCCATGGGACAGGCACCACATGCACAGTCCTTTCATTAGTAGCCCAATAAGCAACAGGTGTAGTCCAGTAGTTGGTGCAGGCTCTCTAGGTCCCAGGGTCAGCAGGAAAGTCCTTATTCATTCCTCTCTCCAGTCCAGATGTGATTTGAGATTTGGGGTGTGAGGGCTGCCATAAAAATCCCAGAAAGTGCCCTGTGGGGATAAATTGGTCAGTAGCCAATGGGCTAATAGGTTCCCTCCCACCTTATCACGGCTTCCAGCTACGTGTGGCACCTTAGCTATCCCAGAGTGCACTATTCTGCCCACTCCCAAGATTTCTGAACCCTTCTCTCGGTGTGGGGAAGTTGATATCTCACCCTAGAGATGGGCCTACCTGTGGGCTCCACTCCCTTGGAAAAAAATGGTTTGCCAACTAGTTTTCCCTCTTTGTTCCCACAGTCAGCCATCTACCTGAACAAAACAGCAGCCCCTCTTGGTTGCCGTTTACCCATCATAGGTGGCTTCCCCTTTGAAGCTCGCTTTTTGGGTCAACACCCTGTGTGGCTTCCTGTGAGGGAGAGTTAATACCTCACTCCGCAGCAGGCCTCTTTTGTTCCTGTATTTGGGAGTCATTTACACTCCTCACCAAGAGGGAAGAAGGTTGTCTTGTTACCAGCATCTGTGAATGGCCACTAGAAAGCAGAGTGGCAACTTTCCAAAAGTTGGTAAATGGCCACCAAAAAACAGAGTGGTAACTTTCCTTAAAAGTGTTCATCAAATTGGTTTGACACACCAATTAATTTGATAATTTGAAGTAACAGCACAAGTGCCATTCAGAATTTAGCAGGGCTGAGATGTCTGCCTGTAACTATGTACTTGCCAATGGGGCTTCTAACATTTCCACAGTAAAAACAACAGTTTCAGGCTTTTATAATTGTTAAGAGATATCAAAGGACATGGTCTACTTAATAATATATAAATCCTTGCCTTAGGGCTTGATAGACCTTCCTTTTGGTAGACAAATATACTAAGGGAAATGTGGGCTTTTCCATTGGTTTAAATGGCAAAGTTGAACTACCTGCTTAAAAGGGTTCTTCCAGGCTGCAGTGGTATGTTGTATTGTGTCACACTCAGGGTGGCACAACCAGTGCAGCATCCCTGGGTGGACACTTTAACTTACAGGTGCTGGGTACCCTTGGTACCATAAACTAGGGACGTATAAGTAAGTTAATTTATGCCAATTGGGGGTAGTCAATTCAACATACACTTTCTAAAGGGTTAGGACACTGCCACTTAAGTCTGGTTAGCAAGCCTCAGTGCACCCTCAGAGTCGAAAAACAGTAGCATCAGCCTTTAAACTTTGAGGCTGTTTATGCAAAAATAGGCATTTTCTTACAGATGTACAATGCATCCTGATATTTATATCACCAATAAAATGCCAGTGATAAAGAGACAATCAGTAATTAGGAAAACCCAAAAAAGACAGTATGAAAAATCAGATATCAGTGATAAGTATTCTTAGGTGAAAGGTTCTAATTGAAAGAGAGCTTTGAAAGACAAATACGCAATAATGATGATTGAAGAAAATGAGTGATAATAACTGCATTAATATTGATCTCCTGCACACAAACCTGTAAGGAACATTCATTTATATATTGAACCTAAGAAACATTTGTAAGCTTTGAAGAAGTAGCAATAATCATCATGCATAAATGGAGGCCTAGTGAGGATAACTCTGTTGATCCACTGGTCTACTGAACGCAAGACCTTGAGTTACAATTTTGTAAATACTGAAATAGACATATATTTTCAATATTAGGACAATGAGAAGCAAAAATCGTCAAACAAAATTGAAGTGTGAGTCTTCACCCAAGAACTAGCTGGGGGGGGGGGGGGTAGAAAGCATTTTGAAATAAAGGGCAGCAGGGATGTTTCCCTTCAATATGGGCTCTTACAGTCAAAGTGAAATATCCTAGTAATATGCATTCTGAGGAAACCTGAGGGAAAACAGAGGAAAACCTTGTCCATAGTCCATTCCATGCTCCTAGGAAATAACACAGTTCTCTTATCAGCTGCTTTCAAGTTCAGCACAACATCGATCCATCATGCCTCTATTTTGTCTGGCTTTCAATGTTCTGTGTCTTCACTTGTTTCCTGCTTCAGCTCTGTCGATGTTATCTAACTGGGGTCTTTTGACATGATAAAGTCAGTCTCGAATGTACTGATAGAGGGTCCTTTGAATCTTTTCTAGGTGTTCCTGTATTCTCCCTTTTAGTGTCCTGGTGGTGCTTTGCACATATAACAAGTCACATTCACATTTAATGACATAGAGAAAGCATTTGATATTAAAATTGATTCAATTACGAATGCGATAATGCCTGGTATAATTGCAACAAAAAATGTCATTTGTTGAACCAAATTTCCCTAAACTAAAAGTCTCACAAATGCAGAACCCCTGGGGAGGCGAGTAGGAGCTAGGTGGATCACTATGGCAAAGCATTTGTTGGACTGTATGTCCTCTTTTGTACATGATCTGTGATGTGGGTGAGAGTCAGACATTCGCATTTCCAGTGTGTTTTGAGAATTCCATATATTTTAGAGCTGTTATTGTAAAATGGTATAATGAGTGACAGTTTCCTCCATGTCTCTAATTATGTAGCTTTAGGTTTTAACAAAGCTTATCTTGGAATGTAATCTTTAAACTCTTCTATTTAGCACAGTGTAAGGTGCTTGCCTCATAATCAGAACTACTGTAATTATGCGGCAGGGCACGATCATATTATTCGGCAGGGTTGGCTAAATTATGGTGCAAGATAAGGTACATTATGTGGCAATAGGCAGCATATTTTGTGGTAGTATTACTTCCTTGTGTTTCCAGTTTTACACAGGTTAACCCTGAATGGGCAAATATATCACCTCATTAGTACTTGTTTAAAACCCAAATACAGCAATAAGCAGTCGAACCTGTATCAGTTAGTCTTTGCAAAGGGCCTTCTGCTGCCTGGCAAAAAGTTTCACATCAGTTTAGTTACTTTTGATCCATTTGAGCAAGGACTTGTTTTGTTAAAATTTGCAGATTATGCAGCAGCGGATGTATTATGTAGCAAATGCAGCAAACCTATAATTAGAGTGAAAACACCAAAGCCAAAAAATCACTTCATTCCAATGGTCCTCTTCATAACCCTATGTTGTGTTCCATATTTGATGTTCTGCCCAAAAGGGTCCTTCCTTAAAGAAGTTGTTTTATTTTAGTCATTCCGCCAAATGGCATCGGTAGAATCAGTGTTCAAGGGTGCGCAATGTTGCATGTAATAAAGAGTTTGCAATCTGTGCATTCACAGAATAAATGTGCTTTTTTAGTCAGTCAGTCAGTCGAATTATCTTTATTCGATTTAGTTAAAAATCATACAAAGAGCATAAAAAACATTTATGTACAAGTAAAATAGAATTAAACAATTTAATTTCAATCAAGTACATGTGACGAGGTATTACAGTTAAAACAAGATTAAAAAGAAGTATAAAACCAGTTCATACAGGGAAGTTTGATAGTTTCTTGCGTGATCTTGATCTAGCCGCTGCCACTAAAAAATTTGCCATGCAAAATGTGATGCGGATGTTACTCAATGATTGGAGGTAAAACATGGCTGGTCTCACCTGGGAGAAACCAGCTTCCCTTAAAACCGGTAACAAATGTTTTTTCCTCTGATCAGAAAAAAAATCGCAAAGCATAATAAAGTACATGGTGTCTTGTACAGAAAAATTATCACAAGTACAGGGCGGTGCTGACTCTGGTTTCACCCAAGTGTTGAAGCTTCCCAAATAAAAATGAATAAGGTTAAATCTAAATTTTGTTAAAAGGAACCTGTGAAATGGATTGGTGACCAAACATAAATAGGGTTCTAATGCAATTGAATTAACTAACAAATAGTGGCGTCTGACTGTGGGCTTTAGCAGTTCCCTTTCTTCTCGACTCATTCTTGCCCTTATCATAAATTGTTTTATAATGATGACAACATCTTGATTTGTTATGCCAGAGGGGTCGGTAAACAAATCTGGCCGGCCCAGATCCGTAAAGGACTTTTTCAAATAGGCCAACCATGGAATTCTACTACTATGGTCCAAAGACATGACTTCCTTCATTATCAAATGGTTAAGGGTTAATTCTGAGTTTAAGAAAATAACAGGAGGAGGGAGGGAGAGGAGGAAGTGGATTCTGTCTCCCCTAGCAATTTATTTAAACAAAAAGGAATCCACTCTGGTAGTGGTGGTGATCCCTACAATGGTGGGGAGCACAGAGTGTTGTTTTAAATACCCCTCACACACCAACAGGCCCCTTGGTGTCATGCTTCATCATCGGGGTCTTCGCACCCCTCTACGGGATGCGGCGTGCTACGACTCACGGCTACGTAGGAGCACTGAAGGTGGACTATGTGTTGATGTGTATGAAGGAAATAAGTGTGAGTGGTGAGGTGATGGAAAGTGATGGTTAAAAGATACCTGGCTCGTAGGAGAAAAAATAATAAAAAATGTTTATTAAGCGCAGGGTGAGGTTGTTTGTTACTAGTTACGGTACGTCAACCTCGAAAGTGCGTCGACATGTTTCGGAGTGTAAAAACTCCTTCTTCAGGACGAGGATATGCGCGGTTATCCTCACCTTACTCACATGTAAACGTAGATGTCAAAGTGTGCTCTACAAAAATTGAAAAGGTGAAATGTACCTAATCGTGTTAAGATGAATGAAGTCTGTTGCGCCCAATTGGCGTTATTAGTACAGAACTTATGGACAAAGGCTAACTGGCCTCATGAGCCAAAGCGTAGTATTGGGGGCTCTTTTCTTCCTGCTCAATGTAGCAACGGTTACTGCAAAGCCTGGTAGGCTGTCTTCCCATCAACGCGGATCCGACGATGTCACCACTCACACTTATTTCCTTCACACACATCAACACATAGTCATGACACCAAGGGGCCTGTTGGTGTGTGAGGGGTATTTAAAACGACACTAATTCTGAGTTTAGCCATGTCTTAAGCCAGTATGTTAGGGGCGCCAGTTTTAACCTATCATGGACATAGTCCATGCCCACCTCAGCGTGTATGGAGAAGGTTGGTGTTGATTGGGGAAGGCACAAAAGAGAGCGTAAGAATCTATTTTCCACCTTTTGAATATTTTCCAAACATGCATAACCCAATAAAGGCGCGCCATACAGTGCCACAGAGAAGCATTTGCTATTATAAACCTTTAGGAGAGCTTCCATTGGTCTGTGGCCCAACCTTTTGGCAAAACCCAAACGGGCCGTTGATGTCCTGGTCACCGCCAGGCTTTTGGCCCTTACCTGGGGGCCCCAGGTACCCTTGTTATCAAAAAGCACACCAAGGTAGGGAAAAACGGGTACTCTAGACACAACTTCTCCCTTGCATCTAAATGTTTTTACCAGGGCTCTTTTTTTCTGAGGACTAACAACCATAGCGTGTGACTTGTTTGAGTTGACCTTCAAGTCTAATTGGTCCATAAAGGTACCAAATGCGTCCAAAAGCTGTTGGAGACAGACGCCGGTGCGAGCTATCAGCACTGCGTCGTCCGCGTATAGGAGAGCAGGGATCTTAACCTCTCCTACACGCGGAACGTCTCTCGCAGCGCCCTCTAGATGGGTACCTAGGCCGTTATTGTAGATTGTAAATAGCAGAGGAGCAAGTATGCAACCCTGCCTGACCCTTCGCTTCGAGTTAAAACGGGACCTACATCTACCTTCTTTTGTGACCCGCTCCACTGCATATAGCTCTTGATGAAGTGAGGCCATGAACCTAACCAGGGCCTCATCAATCCCAATCTTCAAGAGGATATCCCATAACTTAGACCTATTGACCAGGTCAAAGGCCGAGGAGAGGTCCATGAACGCTAGGTACAGTGACCCCTCCTTGGCCACCGTGTACTTTGAGATCAGCAGGTGTAGGTTAGAGCACTGTTCTATCGTGCCTCTCTTCTCTCTAAAGCCGTTTTGAATATCGGCCAAACCATCAAAACTATCCAGGCTAACCCTTAACCTAGCCAGGAGGACTCTGCCAAGGATCTTAATTGAAGAGTCCAAAAGGGATGTAGGCCGATAGCACCCTGGGTCATCCCTTTGCCCCTTCTTAAATATGGGAACTATCGTGGAAGTTGCCCATGTAGTTGGGGGGGGGGGTTACTGTTTGCAGATGTAAATACTTTAGCTAGGATGCCGGCCCATAGGTCTGGAGAGTGTATATAAAAATCAGCCGGCACCCCATCCGGGCCAGGGACTTTATTCCTAGTAGTGGCACGGATCGCTTTCTCTACCTCGACCCTATTAAAGTGCATGGGGATATCCTCAGGGACAATCATGGTGAGTGGCTTGGTGATCGTACCATTGTCTCCATAAACTGAACAAAAATGTGCCAACCACTTGTCATCCGGGATGACGCAGTCCGTGTCTAGGTTGGGTGAATCAGAGAAGTAGTGCTGGTTAATTACAGCCCAGAATTGCCTACTGTCCCGCACGATGTCAATAGAGAGTAGGTTCTCCCAAGCCTCGTGTTTGATGTTATCCTGTCTGATCTTAATGGCTTGTTTATAGTCTTTTCTTAAAGTTGCGATGGCTGACCTGTCCCTAGGGTTGGCTTTAAGTGCCAATTTTAGGGATTTGTGGGCTTTTGAGCAAGGAGCATCAAACCATCGGCAGTATTTATTTTCTCCCTTCCTTAGTTTAACCGTGAGGTTAGAAGAAATCTTACTACAGATTGTTTGGAATGCTTCCATTATCTCATGACTTTGCGAGGCTGGGTTCTGACAAATCGTGACCTGATCCTCAATTTGCGGGCAAATGTCCGCATAAAAATTGCTAGGGACCACGTTTGCCCACTTAAGCCTTCTTACCTGATCTATTGTGCGTAGGGCAGGTCCTATAACGGCCTGCCCCGGCATAGGTCCCATATAATCCCCCCACGCCACCTCCAGGAGGACGGGATCGTGGTCACTAAGGGGAGAAAGGACTGTGCAATAAGAAATAGCACGGTTAAAGATGGCTGAGGTCACAAAAATGTAATCAATTATTGTGCCAGGCACTGACCCCTTGAAGGTAGGTGTTCTGGACTCCCCCTCCGTGTTTGTTGGTTCAAAAAAGTTAAAGTTGGCCAAAAGTTCTTCCAGTTCCTCGCCTGGTTTAGTGTGCTCAAAGTGGGGCCCCTCCTGTCCCGTGGTCACCATGGGATCGATTGAACCGCACCCAAAATCACAGGGATGAATATTAAAATCGCCCATGAACACGTATTCATAATTTGTGTTGGTATTATGACTGACTAAATTTAAAAAAGAATCGAGGGCTGCAATGTTATCGCCACCACCATCCTTATTACCTGAATTGTAAAAATGTATAAACAGGGTACTCTTAGAGGGACTAATTTCCCTTTCAACAATCAGAAAATTCGGGGAATCATATTTGATATGTCTTAAATGCCCTTTAAGATCAAGTGAAAAAAGGGTCAGAAGGCCTCCCCTGGCTCTACCTGCATTACTTGGGTTTGCAGCTACAGCGAAGCCTACAAACCCATCCAGCCAAAAGCAGGATGAGGTGTCCCAGGTTTCCTGTAGGGCGATGACTTTGTGTTCTGAGATAAATCTAACCCAATCAGTGTCGCCGGTTTTGGATCTAATTCCTGCAACATTCCAACTGAGGATTTTGCATGCCGCAGCTCCATTAGAATTGCTTCCCCCCTCAAACGGTATTATTTCTACATTTGGTAGTCAATCTGTATCGTCCATGCCCGACAGGGGGGCATAATGGTTACTCAAACTCAGCCGCCATCCTCTACTAAATCCTGTGGGGCCTGGGGGCGTGTTATCAGTGGGGCACTGGGGACCATAACGAATTGTGTCTTTAAGCTGTCATGGATATTTTTACGCCCTGCTACTGCCCTCAGACCCTGCCATCTTCCTTGGTAGTTGATTGTGAGTTTAGTGTGGGCCGGGGGTTGATAGAAAAACCCTAAAGGAACTGGTCTCAGGTGGTCCCTAATAGAGATCGCCGAACCGTCCCAAAACAGCCTATCAGCTAGGTCGGCCCTACAAAAGTTAATTACCACGCAATCCACATGTGTAGTTTTCGGTTGTTTACCAATCCAGCCCACCCTCCTTGCATGGATGATCATATCTGCAATATTCTCCCCACAACATTTCTCAGAGCACCACATTTTCACTTTAGCCATAAGATCCCGGGTTGATTCTCTCTCCCCTTCCATAAGTGGATCAACCCCAATAAACACTGCTACCAGGGGAGACGCCTCTGGGGGAAGGTTGAGTTTATATGTGCTTGGGGTGACCTTCCTTTGGGGGGGTGGGCTCTTCTGATGTAAGGCAGTTGACTGGGCCCCCAGGGTGGAAGCACCAGCCATCTGTTGAGGGGAAACCGGTTGGGGCACCTGGGGCCTGACATCCTTATTCATAGCACTACTAGGGGGAAGTGTAGTTGTCGTGTTGCCTGCTGATATCAAGCCCACTGCTGCTTTCTCAAGCAAACTCTTACTTGGTAAAGCGATGTTGGGAGGTAGAGAGTTTACAAGTCTGTCTATGAGGAAGCATTTCTTTAAAAGACCTTCCAGGCAAGTGTTTAGAGTGTCCACAATGTCTTTGGCAATTCCCACCAAAAGGGGTTCAATCCTGGCCGCAAAGAGTTCCTCAAGTTTGTCTCCTAGATTGTCCGTATTTTCACTAGTGGTGATCGTCATACCGCCGTTTTTCCTCTTTTTCCGCTTGGCTAGTTGAGGACCCGTCTGGGGGATCAGTCTATGAGGGTTTGTAGGTGAGGTGGGGGCGATATCTTTGCCTGTTTGACCCGGGGGGGGGGGGATTTACTATGGTGACAACTGGTTCCAGGGGAAGTGTTGGTATATTAGTAGGGCCTGGCACATCGACCTCCGAAAGTTGAGATGGTACTATATTAAGCGGGAAGGAAGGAGCAATGCCCAGTTCGTTTTCTGCGTTGGCAATCTCCTTGGTTGGGGCCCCCACAGCAGAGGAGAGGTATGTCATGATGGAGTTGGAGTGTCTTGGTACTTTAGCGTGTTTACCGCCCTCCTCCAAAGTCGTATTTTTCTTTCTCTTACCCATTTGTAGTTGTAGGTGATAGCGGGGTGGCCCTGCCCTGCCTCTTCCTGCCCCGGACGGCCACAGATGGCCCGCCCTCTGCCCGGACTCCGCCCGGCGCCGCCCGCGCGCGTCCGCGACGCGGAAGGAGCAAGCGATCTTTGAGCGCCTCCGGGCGCGCTGCACCAGGAAGTGGGCAGTTCAGGCCCCTATGCCCACTGGGAGCTGTAGTCTTCCCCCGCTGCGGCCGTGCGGTGTTGCGAGCAACGGCGGCAGGGAAGAACAAACAGCATCAGGGCCCCAGCGGTGATGTCTCCTGGCAGTGTTTCCGGTAGGTCTGGCCTCCCTCGCCTTGCACACAATGTCCCCGCTCCACCGAGGGAAGAAGCGTTCTTTGAGTGCCTCCGGGCGCGCTGCACCAGGAAGTGGGCGGTTCAGGCCCCTATGCCCACTGGGAGCTGTAGTCTTCCCCCACTGCGGCTGTGCAGTGTTGCGAGCAACGGTGGCGGGAAAGAACAAACAGCGTCAGGGCCCCAGCGGTGATGTCTCCTGGCAGTGTTTTCGGTAGGTCTGGCCTCCCTCGCCTTGCACACGATGTCCCCCTAAGTCTAAGTCCTTTTGATTTAAGGAGGCATATCCAAAAAAGTAATCATATGTTCAAGATGTGTCATTATAAACTGAAGAATAATACTAGTTTAACACCCAAATACAGCAATAAGCAACAGAAACTGCATCAGTCAGTCTTTGCAAAGAGCCTTCCACTGCGAAGTAGCATTTCACAACATTTTTAGTAACATTTGATCAGTTAGAGTAAGAACTTTTATGTTGTTTAAATGTGCAGATTAAGCAGCATATTATAGATGAAGTGGCAAATGGTGCGTATGCATGATCATAGCGAAAACGCCAGAGCACCAAGGGGCATATTATCAAGAACAGGCGATAAAATTATCGCCGCTTTATCGGCAGGAAACTGCTGCTAAAGCGGCGATAATGGGCTTGATAATATGCCCTTGTGAATTCCCATAGCAGCCCAGGTTAACACCAGAACCTGGGCTGCTATGGGAATAAACAAGGACATATTATCAAGCCACAATTATCGGCGCTTTAGCGGGAGTTTCCTGCCGATAAAGCGGCGATATTTTTATCGACTCTTCTTGATAATATTCCCCCAAATTCGCATATTTCCAGTGGCCCTGTTCATGACCCTGTTTAAGAATACGTGCTCCGTACATGATGTTCTACCCAAAAGGGTCTTTCCCAAGTTCTATTTTAGGCATTCCTCCAAATGGTATTGCTAGAATCTTTGTTCTTGGATGAGCACTGTCAGCATGTAAAGATTTTACAAAAATAAAATTACTTTCTGGTCTTAGGGCCTAATTAAAAATTTGGGGACGGCCAGTCATTCCGCCATGGGGATGTAGTAAATTGTTCTGTCCCCATGGTGGAAGAGCCGCCTCGCCAATCACGGTATTTCCTGCTAGTGCATTCCGCTATTTGGTGCAAGGCTGCATCAGCATAACGCAGCTCTACACCAAACAGTTTTCTTTAAAAAAAAGTAATGCCCCACTCGCCGTGGTAGGGGGCATATTATGTGCATGTTATTGTTCCTCGCCACTAGGGTTTGCCTGGTGGTAATGTACACTAAATAAATGGCTATATGTTCACCTATCCTGATTGGATCGGACAACATATAGCCATTTCACTAATGGCCCTTATTCTGTCCGGCCGTCTGAGAGGTTTGGCAATGGCGGTGATCGAGTAGTAACCTAAAATCCACCTGCATATAAATTTGGCAAGCAAACCATTATGTTGGTGGTATGTACACTCTGCTGCGGTATGATGTAGTATATATTGCCCCACATATAAATCAGGCCCTGAGTGCTTTGATTTAAAGAGTCACATATTAGAAGTTAATCACAGGTTCATGATGTGCCATTGTAAATTGAAGGTTGTAAGGCTTGCCATTATGGGATTTGGAAAAGGCAACAAAATTCTTTTGTGGTCCTCTCCGCTGGAGGAGGACATCATCTATATGTCACCATATGTAGGTCTTTCGAACCATACAATATAATGCTTGCATACAGAAGGGCAAATTTAGAACTAGGGGTGGGCAAAAGTGTTTTTTTGCTTTTATATTGTTGGAAAATTACATGTAATTCCATGAAATGCAAACCTGGCATTTCATGCTATGTTTCACTGCAAAACGCGTCCTCCCATAAACTATTGGTGCAAGGACGCATTTATGTATTTAAACAAAAGCACCTCACACAACAGCCACTTGTGTTCTGTTGTTTCATGCACTCACAGTAAATTTTTACCACAAAATGAATCATTTATTGTAATCTTTTATCGCAAATGATTCATAATCATGTGAAGCGGCATAATGGCATCTTACAGGGAATTTCGCAAAAGAAGATTAACACAAAATTCTCAAAATTACACCATTTACATCGGTGTTATCTATATTTCTCCCAAGTCTATTTAAACACCATAACGTCTTCTTTCTTTTGCCTGTTCGGCTCATTTTCAAAGAGATTGGCATATTTTTTTAGTATGAACTTTGTCACTAGGAGCAAAGTATCCCGCTGACCTTTTCCTCAAGAAATGCAGTAGTGCTAGCAAACCATATTTTGTAGTATACTTGTATAAAGGGAGGATTAGAGCCTGGATTATTAGGTGAGGGTGGTGAAAACCCACCTCATTTATAATCACAATCCTTTTGAACCACTAAAGTCATTACATTGACCTTCCATTAATCCTCTGTTAGCCTGGCATAAAGCAGTCAGGTTTAACTTAGAGGGAATGTGTAAAGTATCTATGATGTACTCAAACTGTAATATTATGAAAATACAGCACAAGGAAAATCTGAAACCAATTTAGAAACATAGATAATCTTTTAATACATGTAATTACATCAAATGGCAAAAATCCAGTAAGTAGAACCAGAGATATACATTTTAAATTTTGATAACAAATAATGCCAAAAAGTACAAAGCGCCAACAGCAGATATCTGACTGTGCTACAATGGGTTAAGTCAAAAGATAAGGTCGGCTACGATGGAGCACAGGTCAGATACAAGGACCAGATGCGTCCCACTGGAAAGTTGAGCTTTGGACTTAGAAACTTTTAAGGCGTAATAATGGTCATCGATGAGTCATCGAGAGAAAAAGCAGCAAACTAAATCTGAAGCAAGCCCAATAACACTGAAGATTGGGGTCCCAGTGTGGTCGTTGGCGAAGGTGGGAATCTCCAACTGAGGGAAGTCCGAAGCCTGTGCCCAGGAAGGCAACAACATCGATGGCTCGCTGCTTGACATGCGTCTCGTAGCACTCTGCATTCGGAGTTAGTATCTTTTCTGTAAATCAGATCTCCTTAAGTGGGGCAAACCAGCATGCTGAGGCTGACCGGCGATTCAATGTCAACAGCTGTAGCTTTGACAGCGACAACGGTCTCCGTAGGTTGTCCAGGCAGAAAGTTGGCAATACGTTTCTAAGTCTCTGCTTTTGTATTTTGAGGACAGGAGGGGTGCACTGTAACACTAGCTAAGGGCCCAGAACCTAGGGCTGGCACCACTTAGGGATTAGGGCTCACTCCAACAAAGTTTAGCAGTAGAGTCCAGGGCAGGTCCAGTTGGTACTGGGCAGCTGGGCATTTGTAGGAAAGCAGCCTCTGGAAACTTGCTGTGTCCCTACAGCTCAAACAAGAATTCATCTACAGAGTCTTGGAGGCACTTCTGTGGCCCGGGGTTCAAGGCAAGTAGATCCAGTCTTCCTTCAGGTTTCAGACAGTAGGACAGTCCCTCTACTGATCTCCACAGGTTCAGGAGTGTTCTCAGGAGGGTACTGGGAATGCCACATTTATTAAGAAAGTCATGACAGAGTGCACACCAATTTGTATTTCTTTTGCTAGTAATTCCTTTGTAAGTCTGTACGCGTGCAAGCCCAGAATCGTGGTCTGCCCAAAAGCCACGTATTAGAAGCAATACTTCAGAAAAATGGGGCGACCTCTCACCCCAGTACCTTACGCACTGCGTGAATGAATGCATATAACTGATGCAACATTAATCCAATTTCATCAAGTTTTATTTCAATTTGATCCAAGATTTTACCTTTTCCATAATTTGTTCATTCATCACATGGGAGCGATCTTACATTTCACACTGTTTCCTGAAGGCGGCAGACATGCCGGTAAGCCTTAATCTGTAGCCTGGAGTGTAAGTAAGTAATCCTCAATAGTTCATCCCGATAACCCAATGCATTTTGGGCCCTTCTCCGGCCCTTCGTCAGGGGTATTCTACAATTAAAAAGACATTATCTTAAGACCATGTGTTTAAACCCATCGAACATGTTCAACTCTGTTGCAAAAACTCACAATTCACTGCCCAGTAACTTGTCTTATAATTAACATCTTCCCGCTAACTATAGCAAACAACGCTATTCCCAAAGCTGCCGCCTTCCACTGGGTTTGGAGTCAAGCTGACTATCAAGACAAGTGGGAGTGAGTCCTAGGTCTGAAGTACTTCTGCCAATGACAGGCTCAACATCCTTGGAAGTTCAGAAGAAGGCTGGACACATTCCCCAGACCATAGGCCAGCCTGCTCAAGGAAGAAAAATACCTTGCCACATCGTCCCCTTTCTCGACTGTCTGGAAGCAATCCACACCTCACCACAGTGGAGCCATCAGAACTCAGGTGACACTGAACAACTGCTGATAAAGCCCCATTTCACTAAGTAGAAAATTGACATCCTTCTAAAAGTGTTTTTTCAAACTAGTATTATAAAGTCAAAGAAATCTTCATTCAGCCAACAAAGTCCATAAAAGTGCATAGAGAACACAATAAATACTAAAATCAGAAAGTTCATCACAGCATGGGAACAAGAGGAGCTCATTATTCCTTAAACAGCTTTCTCCTATGTCTTAGTGCTCCTGTTAGGAAACTAGCAACTCCAAAACAGATCAAAGGAGAAGATAGCATTTGTAAGTATATCAGGGTAGGTATCACTTGTGCAAAATTACAATTCCTTAAAAGGGTAAAAAAATATTTTTTCCGTAGATTACTGTAAAAATCACAAAAGAAATAAAATGGAAGTCGTCTTGTTCTGAAAAATGATCGCAGGAACCAGGCTTTAGGGCACCTGGCTTTGAGAAACCTCTGGGAACAGTTAGAAACCAATTAATGAAGTTAAACCTAAATCTAATTAAGAGAAATCGGTAGGGGGGATTTTTAACATAGGACGAACAGGTTTGCCCTGAGGGCCCTGGACTCCATTTTATTTTTTGCCTTATTGTGGGCTTGATACGTTCCTTAACTTCCCTTTCCCCCATCCTCCTAGCCAGGAACACATTTTTAATATCTCTCAACTAACGGGGGCTGAACAGCCTATGGTGCATGAACAGCTCGGGACACCCAGAACTCCTTTGTTGCTCTAGGACGTAACTAAGCAATGGAATGTTCAAAGCCCCCTCAAGCAACGAACAGTCCTCTAGAACAAGCTGGTTCAATGTATGAGTGGGGCTAGACCAAATTTTCATTCACTGCATCAAAGAAGCCATTGTAATGAGGTCAGAAATATAACCCTGACTAAGCTCATGTACCATAGAAGAGGCATGCCTGTCTAACCCCTCGCTTAACCTCCCAAGAAGCTGATAGCGATCCGTTTTCATTGTATCTGGATGTGGCTGTCAGGTTTAAGTGTGACCTATGCAAAAAGGCCACCATGTCTGCATCCATGCCCACATCTAACAGCAAGGGCCAAAGCTTAGACCTATTCATACAATCAAACGTGGACGCTAGTTCCATAAAGGCCCTATGCAAGCGGCCCCTTTTGGCTGCAGTATATTTTCCATTGACCATATGCAGATTAATGCATTGGTCCAGGGTTCCTCTGTCTTTAATGAAACCAAATTGTAAATCTGAGACTACATTAAAATTATCTAACCATATGGTTAACGGTCCAGTATCACTTTTCCCATGATTTTTGCGGTTGAGTCAAGTGAAGAGATTGCACAGTAGCATACTGGATCATACCTCGCTCTTTTTTTTAAAATGGGCAAGATAATGGCTGGAGACCATGAGGGGGGCAAGCCACATGAGGCTGCCACATTAATAAATCTGCGTCAGAATCTAAGCCCATGTCACAGGGTCGGTTTTATAAAGGTCCGACAATAACCCCATCAGGGAAAGTCCTTTCCTCCCGGCTGTGGCCACAATGACTTTATGGACCTCATCCACATTAAAAGACAATGGTAGAGTATCAATGTCAGGCTCCCATAAAGTGTTGTGCTCCCCTTGGTCAACCCCCCTATAAATCTTTCAAAGTGTTGGACCCGTTTATCAGCAGATATTGTTCAGTCCACTCTAGAGTTTTGCGAGTCAGCAAAGAAAGGGCTGTTGACCACTTCCCAAAACTTAGAACTGTTGGTAAATACGCTGACCTGACATAGGTCATCCTACGCCTGTTCCCTAATAACATTTTTTCTTTTCTTAGTGGCAGATTTGTATGCTTTTCTGCATGCCTTAACCCTTTCCTAATCCCTGGGTTTCTGTTTCAGAGCAGACACAAGAGTGTTATGTAATTTAGAGCATGCACCGTCAAACCATTTTCCGCTTGGTGTCTCCTACTCTGCCTTGAACCGATCAAGTTTCCGCAATCGGCTTAGTTAGGTTGCTATAAGTGTCTAATACCAAACTATCCTGTGAGATGTTGTCAAGACAAGTACAACATCTTCTGCACCTTCTGCATGCAGCTTGTCTTAAAAAAACATCTGGTAGCACCTCCTCCCACTTGATTCTACATGTTTGGTCTATTGGTTTAATTTCCCCGTTCGATAGGCTCTTACCCGCTCCCCCATGGAAAGGTTGAGCCCCCACCAGGTCCAAAATAATGGATTATGATCATAAAGCTGCTGCAGCAGGTTTTTAAGTTATGCACAACAGGGACCAAAGGAGCAGATAACAGAATAAAACCAGTGGTAGAGGAGCAACCCCTTCCAGAAAACTTTGGAACAGAATCTTCTTCGCCCATATCTTTGAGACATTGCAAATTGTTGGCTACAAGTGGACCCTCTAACCGAAGACCTTGGTTGAGTTTTTAAAGTGGACAGTTGAAGATAAAGGATCCCAGATGCCTTTTCTTAGAATACAGTTGAGCTGCCAAAGGTGTACATTAAAATTGCCTTGAATTCTAATTTCATAATATGGGCGTCCCATCTCCCCTTAATGTTCAATAAATCCCTCCAGTGAAGAGATGAGTTCAGTGTCAGAGTTTCTGCAGAAAGAACTATAAACATTTACCACCAACAAGGGGGAATGATTGGTAAATGTTAGCTTTGCCACTAGTAGATGGGTGAATGGCAGGCTACCAATTTGGTGGTAAAGGAGATTTTAAGTGATACCAGAGTGAGCAACCCACCCTTAGCACGACCAGATGTGGAGGGAGAAGTATCTTTGAAAAAGGAATTAAATCCATAAAAAAAAGGAATCAGATGTGTCACAGAATTCCTGCAGTGCGCCTAATAACAAAACCGTACTGTCGATTGCCACCGAACATTATCTCTTTTGGCACTCAAACCCGTAATTTTCCAGGACTTTATCTTTATGATTGGTGGTGTAAGGGTAGTGGGGACCATCTGGGGGAAGAGATGGGCACTTTGACTGCTGTTAACACGGGCCCTAGAGTTGTCGTATTACTGTGTGAAACCATTTGTCATTCTATGTTGTCTAAGACAATCAAGGGTTCAAATATATTGGCCAAGGGAACTGCTAGCCTAGTTTTCCGATGCTATTGTGTCCTTGCTGGAAAGGGGACCCTTTTGGCATAGCAATCAGCTGTAAAAAAAGAACTGGTGGAATAGAAGAATTGGAACGGAACGATCCTGATTGCAGTTTTGGTTTCTTGGGTACGATGGCTGTCAGCCAAACCTTTTGTGTATCTGGGATGTCTTAGGTTAACCACAATACAGGCTCCCTCAAAATTCGTGCTTACACTAGTGCTAACCCAACCCGCACTTCTTGCCATAATGATTTGTAGTGATTTGTAGTGCACATTTACTACTGTGTTGTCACACCAGTGAGTAACCTTGTGCATCAGATCTACCGTAGTCTCCCTTGAACCCTGCTTAATAGGAGGGACGCCCCTCAAGATAACCACCAATGGGGCTGACTACGGGGGGGCAAGTTTAGGTAACTAATGTCCCCAACTAACGTTTGGTGAGGTCATGTTAAATTAGAGCTGTTCGCTCTAGGCCCCATCAAACAAATGGTCGGCTCTGGGGTCAGCCCTCGGGCCAGCAGAATGCCCGGGGAATATGTACCCACTGTGCCCTATGCAAAACCAATGGTTGTAGATAAACCAAGATTCCCAGGATCTTGAACACCCTCCCACATGGGCCATTTAGCCGTCAGTTCTGACTGTGTGATGTCACTATGCTCGCTAGGGTTACTCCCATAACTTAAGATGGCAGTGGGTGCCGGTCCAGCCTCATGACTGGTCCCCAAAGCCACAAACTCTGCTTTCTCAGTTGAGGAACTAAATTGGGACTGAGTGAGATGAGTAAGCATGGCCTCTATCCCAGCAAGCCGTGACACAATTGGATCCAATAGCGATTTCACCAAAGAGTCAAACCTAGGAATTTATTTATTCACAGCCTGATACAGATCAATACGCCCAGCGTTCCCAGGCTGGCCGTCTTCTTAGAAGGCTGGACAACCTTTTTTCCTCCCCCCTCTTTTTTTTCACCGGAGGTTCAAACAAAATAGTAGCGTCTTTTTGGGCTGTCTCTGCATCATTACTAACTGAAAGAATGACAATAAGGTTTACTTTGGGTATAGAACCAACTGAATCTTCCATTGTCAGTGGATCAATGTGGGGGAAAGGCTCATGAAAGCAGTTGGTGAGCTGCATGGAAAGACTACTCTCAGTTAGTGCTATTTCTTTGGAAATGACATTAGCCGCCCTTACTTAAAAGGAGTTTATGGTGGTTACTGTGTCCACCCCCCCAGGCTTCCTCTTGTCCATGATCATATACAGCCAGGCATAGCTCCTGGGGCAAGTGATTCAATTAAAGTTTTGAAATGGCGGCTACATATAGTTACTTAGGCCTACTGCGTCCGGGTTTCCTAGTGACCAAAGACTGTTCTTTTACAAATGCCAGGTGAGGGGATATAGCTTCACACAGTACACCTTCCAGTCAAGACCAGAACGCACCATACACGGAACATATGTGGAAAGTATGGAGCAGTACCTTGTGTTGGCTGTGTCCACTATAGCCAAGCATGAGTACAGAACCAAGAGCGATGGCCCAGCCCAGACTCGACGGGCCGCAGATGGGCCTGCACTTGGCCCCAGTCTACGCCCGGGCATGTCCTGCACAGCAGAAGCCCTTGCCAGCAAAGTAGGCGCTTCCTGGCGCGAGCACCGCAACGTGGGGGGGCGGCTTGCTGCAGGTGTCTCTGGGGCTTGTTGTTCTTCTTGCCCACTCCTTACAACAGGTGTCCTACGCAGCGGGAGCACCAGCCAGCAAAGTATGCACCTCCGGGCGTGAGAGCAACCCCAGAGACACCTGCGGCTTGCCGCAGGTGTCTCTGTGCCCTGTGTTTCTCCTTTCCCTCTCCATTCAACAACGGGCGTCCGCCCCTATTTCAACAGGTTGTTGGATTTTAAATTACTATTTTAAATTATTATTAAAATGAGTCCTTGAACCATTTTTCCTGATACTCTTTAAGTAAAGTAGGGCATTATCGGTGTTTATAGTGTTTAAAGTGTTTTTAATTTAAGCCAGTGTTTTCCTATTATAGAGCCAGTTCTGCCAAAGAGAAAAATGACTTGGGAAGCTTTTTACTGCCAGGGCATGTAAACTATCAAATAAACATGCCCTACTTTTTAAATACCATGGATCCTGCTCCATGGGCATTTTGAGACTACCTTAGGGTTGATTTATGAACATTAAACAGGAAAGATTAGGCCGGGCAAACAGTTTATTTTGCCTGGTCGAAATGGCAGGCTAAAACTGCCCACCCAGACTGTATTGCCAAGCCTGGAAACATGTTTTCCAGTACTACTTTAGTTGGTGGCAAAAGTGTGTGCTGCAGACCACTGGTAGCTTTTAATTTACAAACCCTGGTTTCACGTATTACCATATACTAGGGACTTCTAAGAAAATTAAATGTGCTAATTAGGCATATGTCAATTCTGCCAGGTTTAAAGGGAAGAGTACAATCATTTTACCACTGATTGACAGCAATAACATTGTGCAGAGTCCTATTGCGAACAAAAACCTGGTTCAGGAAAAGAAAGCAAAAATCTGGAAGAAAGCCTCTAAAGTAACAGAGTTAATACTAGATTATCAAATGCGGTTATGGAGCATGTTTAGTAGGTCTTTAGTGTTCTGAATTTAGGGAAGAAAGACTGGTAACATGTTTAGAGAGGAAATTGTAGTCAATTTGAGATTGTGATTTAGTCTTTCGTAACAAGACGTATCACATAATTGTTGATACATTTCTTTTTAATCTGTTTGGTTCATGGTTACTATATTACCCACTTTTCTGCCTTTATAATTATTTGTTGTCAGTTGCTAAATTCGTAATTGCCTACCTTTTAGCATTGACAGAGTTGCTATTGGTGTTCTTTGCATGTGTGATATTATCCTATAATTTATGCAACTTGTATGTAAGATAGGGTTGTCCTACCTTTTTATGCGTGGAGTCTCCACCACAAGAATGGAGACTTCCCATTCATAAAGATACTACTCTTAAAATGTGTTTGTGAATATCATACAAATTGTGAATAAGACTTACCTGTAAGTTTACCTTTGTGAATCAGGCCCAATATCTTTTCCTCTTCTTCTATTCTAAGGGTCCTCACTTCTTATTCGCCCCTTCTCGTTTTTCTTTGTCTACCTATATTTTTGTGATAGGTTTTCTGTTTCCAAAGCAAAACCTCTGTCCTTCCACGAATAAAAGAGAACATAGAGCTCGCTCTAGTGAAAACCATGTTATCATCATCCTCCTCCTTGTAAATGCCCGATACATTGGGATACAGTAGGATCTGACTGAAGTGTCAGTCTCAACATCCTTTCTTTTGGTCTCTTTGTCAGTCTCCATATTGTCAAACCTCTTAGTAAACATGAAGAGGTGACCCCTATTGTGGTCTCTTATGGTCCTCTCTAGATTCTTCATTTTCATCTCTTTTCATGAGATACAATTATTTTTCATATAAATCTTCCTTAGGGAGATTTCTTTGGGTGGCATCTCTTAAATTCACTTATTTTTCTCATTTTCAAGACTGACTGTCTCTCATAGTAGTTTCACTTGTTTCTTACCCGCACCTTTGATTAGCATCATTATCATGGTACATGAGTTAGAAATGAAGGTCTCTTGTTGGCAGATACATCCTGTTCAAGCAAGTCACAATCCTAGTCGGGTAAGTCAGATACACAACCTAAATTAACCTGTGTTCACCCTGTGTGAGCTTGGCACATAGCAGACATATTTAACTTAAGAGGCAATGTGTAAAGTATTTGTGTAACACTTGAATCACAGTAACACAGTGAAAATACCACAAAAAGACTGCACACCTTTTTTTCGAAAAACAGAGGTTATTTTTCTGAATAAAACAAGACCAACATGACAAAATTCCAATCGGCAGAATCTGAGATATTTTATTTTTATTAAATCCAAGACAGTGCTTTGAAGTTTGTAGCACTTGAAGGATCACTTGAGGTCGGGCTAGACCAGGGTAAATCCAAAGTTCAGACTGACCGCAATGGAGGGAAGACTAAGTACAGGACCCATGCAGTGCCCGATGAAAAGGTTTTTTGTACAGAGCAAGCGCCAGGAACTACCTGCGTTGTTTCCGATTCATGCAGTCGGGATGATGCATCTGAGTCAAGCCTTGTAGTCCGAGTAGAAGGATCAGTGCTGTCCCAAAGTTAAACTTTACAGTAGCGTCTTCGGATCTGCATGACATCAGCATCAAAACTTACAGTCAGGACCCACTCCGTTGTCGAAGGAAAGAAGTAACAGGCAGCAGACCAACACAGCGGAGCAGTGGCAAAGTGGCAGTCCATCCTATAGCACAGGAATCCACGGGCAGCAGACCAGCAGAGCAATGCAGCTGGCAAAGTGGCAGTCCCTTCTATAGAACAGCAGTTTTTTTCCAGGCAGAATGTTCTTGGTTCCATTAAAGTTCTGATTTGCTGGTTTCAGAGGTCCAGTACTTATAACCAAATGTCCCTTTGAAGTGGGGGAGGCATCAAAGAGGAGTTTGAAGATCACAAGTTCTCAGCCTTTCCTACCCTGGCTCCAGACTTACTATAGGGCATGGGTACTCACAAACATTTTCCCGGGGGACTCAAAGTTTGATCTTTGATGTGTCAGAGGGCCGCACAGATGCCAGCGAGGGATTTAAAATAGGTGTAGGGGAAGCAAAGCATGTATATCTAGTGGCAGTCTTCAGTTAAAGGCCTAGCTACTTCTTTTCCCTAACTGCAATTAACCTTTAAATAAGTGATTGCAATATATATTTTTTAAATTCCATGTGAGTGCTGAGTCAAGTAAACAGCAGCCCAGTGCTGCTGCTGCCCAGGAGGCCGCATGTAAAGGTCAGGAGGGCCGCATGTGGCCCCCGGGCTGTACTTTGAGTATCACTGATATAGGGGGTATGCAGCTCTTTGAGTTGGGACAGGAACAGCCCTATTCAGGTACAAGTGTCAACTCCTCCCTCCCAAACTACCTCAGGAAGCCTCATCAGCATGGTGTTGGGCCAGCAGGACACACATTTCACACCCCCAGCTCCCTTTGTGTGACTGTGTAGAGGGTATGCACAATGCCCTGCTGTCACTCAACCCAGACATGTATTCAGAGAGAGGCAGAGGCAAAGAATGGTTAACCCCTTCCACGCTGATGACGAGCTGGGCTCGTCATGGTGTAGCCTCCTCGCACGCTGATGACGAGCCCAGCTCGTCACGTAACATGCATTTTCGCAAATCTCAGTGTGCAAGCGTACTTAGGCTAGCGCGCATGAGGTTAAAGTAAGAAAATGCCAACTTTCTAAAAATTACATTTTGAGACTTACAATTTAAAATATGACTTCACCACAAATTGTGATTTTATAATGTGAATCCAGTGACACCAAACTCCAAATCTATATATTTTCCCTATTGGAAATTACACTTAAAAGATGTTTTAAGGCAATCCCAATGATACCCTTTGGGAGATAGAGGCCTTGCAGTAGTGAAAAACGAATTTAGCAGTTTTCACTACCAGGATATATAAACCTCAAAAGTATAAGACCAACTTTTTAAATACACTGCATCCTGCCCATAGGGATGCCCAGGGTTTACTTTGGAGGTGACTTATTTTTAATTAAAGGGAAGGTTTGGGCCTGGCAAGGAGGTTGACTTGCCAGGTCAAAATGGCAGTTCAAACTACACATACAGGCTCTGCAGTGGCAGGCCTGAGTCACGTTTAAAGGGCTACTGAGTGGGTGGCACAATCAGTGCTGCAGGCCTGCTAGTAGCATTTAAATTACAGGCCCTGGGCACATATAGTGCACTCTACTAGGGACTTATAAGTAAATTAAATATGCCAATTTTGGATAAGCTAATGTTACCATGTTCTGAGAACAGAGCATATGAACTTTAGCACTAGTTAACAGTGGTAAAGTGCTCGGAATTCAAAAGCCATCAAAATAAAGTCAGCTAAACAGGAGGTCAGGAGGCAAAAAGTCAGGGGAAACCATGCCAAGGATTACAGGTATAACAGGCCCCCAGCAAACGTTTTGGGTAGATCTTGATCTTGATCAACAAAGGAAGAGAATATTAGCACTGTGAGTCCTCAAGCAATGTTAATTGATTGAAATACATTTATTGACAGGGGTGGATTTCCACCATTTGGCAAGCACGTTCTGGTGAAGATCATCTAGCTCAACGCATTTTTGTTTAAGCCCCTTTTGTGAACCTTCATTGTAATAGCTCCAAATGGGTCACTGCCTTAAGATGGCAATCAATCCCTCAGACTCATGCATATGGTAGCTCAAGTGGGTAAATGAAGGTACTCTATCAATAACAGCACCATTAAAAGTAATTTACAGTCTTTAGTAGACTAACTGTGTAGGAATGGAGGTTTTAGAGGCCTCTTGTGGTTAAGTCGATTAAATCAGTGTCATTGGCACACATTAGTGTTTCCCCACTTCAGGGAATACTTGAATGACAGCCCACTTATGATCATGCTGGACAAGACTGGAGCATGTACGCAGGTTTTGGAATACATTCTAGAGTCAAACACAAGCTGCAGAGCGCATGTGATGACATCTAGGAACGCTGAATTTAGAGCTGGCTGGAAGCTGTGAGTGAGCCAACCGATGAGAGAGTTTGGACTTGATCTGCAGACTGCAACCTGCTGCATATTACATACAGTGCCCCAGTGACACAATGGACATGTCTACCTGCTTTCTGTTCCTCTGAGGCAATATAGTAATACAGCGGCCCCTTCTGGACTACACTTAGCATCGGAGCACACATAGTGTCAGTGAGATCTTAAGGGAGTGTTTCCTCGTTTCCATACAAATGAGAGAAACACGTAGGGGGTAATTAGGATTGCAGATTTTCTGCATCCTCTGGGCCGGCGGAAGCCACCGCCGGCCGGGAGGATGCGGAAAATCCGCAGCGGACCCACCAAAGACCCACCGCCACATTAGGATGGCTGGTGGGTTATGGTTTCTGTCCGCAGCTTTTCCACCGCGGTTGGCTTACAACCGCGGTGGAAAAGCTCTAATCTGGTGACGGTGTCTCTCAGACTCCGTCAGCCAGATTAGAATGGGAAGTGAAACATGCTTTTCCGCGGCGGCTTTTCCGCCGTGGAAAAGCATGTGTAACTTCACTGCGGGGGCCCGTTGCGGGCCCCCTAGGTGAAGGGGGGTGGGGGTGCACATGGGGGGTACCTATGGTACCCCCCTGCATTTGTATGCGGAAAGCGGCAGGCACCACGCGGTGCCTGCCTCTTTCTGCATACAAAAGCAACACCTGCATTTTTAACATTGCCGCGGGTGCAGCTTGAAGCCGCAACCGCCGCAATGTTAAAAATAGAGGATGTGACTGCCAGGGTGGCGGTCACATCCTAATTGCACAGGAGGGAACTCCGCATGCCATGCGGAGGTTCCCTCCTGCTCTGGGGTCGCGGACGGACGCAAGTCCGTCCGCGATCCTAATGAGGCCCTTAGTGTCTTTGCCCAGCCATATTATAGACATGAGCGAAGAGGCAAAGAAACCCTCAGGAGGTGCACTGAATGTGTCTCTGTCAGTGTGCTTCCCCAAGTCCATCGTCTAAAAGGCTGTAAAGGGGGACCATGAACCTCACGGACAAACCCCTGCAGCCAAGTACATTCACTCACTACACCTGCCTAGAGGGGGATCTCTGTCCCCCTTTGAAATACAGGCATGCCTTTGACCAATGTGAAGCCTGTATGGGTGTATGTTCGCATTATATGTAGTAGGGGGCACTGCCTCTATTTGCATCATTAAAGGTGCACCTCAGTGCAAAGAGGGACAGTGCACCCAAAGTGTAATACAGCCCCATGATCTAATTAGAATCTTTTGTCAGGTGGTCCCCAGCTAGATTTGTCATTTAAAAAACCTTCCTAGGACACCACTAAATTTCAACAAGGGTCTCACGTTTATGAATTTTGGCTAGAATTCAGTTGAACCATATGATTATATTATTGTTCCTTTGTTTAGACAAGAGGTGAACCAAGTGATCAATGTTACTGATGAACCACGAGGATCACACTCTAATCAGCAGTAATATGAGGCTTAATCCCCAAGACTCTGACAGGTCGGCAGCAAAGACAACTACATGAAAGTGAGGCGGAATGGGAGTAACCTCTGTGTTCATGGTAGTCCCTAAAATCGTGATTACCTACCTGGTGTTCTTCATAGTCTCATACTGACATTTCAGTATGCTAATCTTTAGCGGCATCTGTGCACAAAAGAAAAATGTTCTAATTTTCCAGAAATTCTTCTTTCTATTCGGTTGTCATGGATTTCAACAAGGTATGGACAGTGCTTATTTTGTGCCACTTTTTGCTGGAGCCCGGTAACTACATATGTTTCTTAACAGTGCTAATTTTTTATGTCAGTCTACCAGATGGTGGTGCTGTCTGTCTATTTTCAGCAGAACACATTAGTTTATGTACACTAAAACAGAAAAGTAGCACTTGAAGGCCTTTGAGGCTGTCAGTTGGCAGCTCTGTCAGGGGCAGTAACTGGTGCAAACTGCAGGGGCCTACTAAGCGATACCTTGGGGCCTGGTACCAATATTTTTACAAATTAAGCATGGGGCCTTAATATGTGAACCTTTTCAGTAAAGTATCCTTGAGGTGACTTGTACTCATTTCCCTGTTTAATAGTGATTATCACTGAGTATTGGGTAGCCGTAAGCATTGCTAATACTAGAATAGCTGTTGGAATACACAGTCTACAACCACCATGTGTCTCAAGTCATTCCCTCAGGTCACACTTTGAGACATGAGCTGGCCTCACCGTTCGGTGCAGGAAGTGTAAGAAACTATTATCACAAGTTACTAACTGGACATCGTTTTGGAATGTTCCATTTAGTGCAATACTGCTGCTATTTAAACACAAATGCACTCTTTTCAGGTAAACTATTCCGTGTATATTTTACTTAAGAACATATACACACATTTCTCCAGAAATGTGGACTTCAACACTATTTGAAAAATACAGTTAAAAAGGCACACTTTCAATATTCAAGAAATAAAGATGATGTAAGAGTTTCAAGCTAACAATCCAACCTACATTTAAAACTTCAATTAGCAGCCAATAAAATGTAAAAAAGAAAAACTGTATAACAAACATTCCCTGCTCAAGCACCTGTTTCTCTCTAAACCACTTGTCTACTAAAGAACTCCACATTGAAAATTAACATTGAGATTCAGATGTGACCTTAGGTAAAATTGCATTTCTCTATTAGCAGTTTTCTACTTGCAGCCCGAGTCTCTTAATATTCTTACAATTGGAAATATTCTAATCAAAGATTAACCTTCGAGTCAACGACCGGATGTTAGACATCATAATCCCTTTAGGACTCTGAGTCGGAAATCTTTTCTAGTAACAAGAAATCCTTCAAGGGTCTCTATTACGAGGCAATAAAACAGCACATTATTGGTAATTAATGGTTTAAGGGAGAATTAAAAGGCTTTTAAGGATTTGTACTTTATAAATTGCTAAAGATGTGGTCGTCATTTAATTATGAATCGTTGTATTAGTTGTTTCTTATTATCTGCTTGCACAGTTACCATGCTTGGAGCTTAACTATATGACAGATATATTCCCATTTGCCTGTTAAAGTTTGGAACATTGGGTAAGTTGTTGGCCCCAAGGCTGCAAGTTTGGTTCAAAATGCTTTATGGAAAAACATGTTTGGAATTCAGACGCTTTCCTGTCTACTCATCCACGATTGTAAATATCGCTCTTGGCATCGGACTAATAATAAGTCTCTCATTCAAAGTTTAAATGGCTGTAATGCTGGCACAGTGGCAGACCACTACTCACCACCTGCAGGCCTGGTGTAGCTGTGCCTCCCTTTCACTACTTATGTTCAAGACAGCCTCAGGGTCGAACTGATCCACATGGCTGGTCTGACAGGTCAGTGTCTGCACTGGTCTTTGACTGTTTGTTGTGAGTCTGTTTTATGATCTGGTGGGCTATTTTTTACTGTTGAGTTCCCTGATATTACCACAAACTTTGCACAAAGACATGCATCCTCATATATTATGCAAAAATACATATACAGAGACTCTTTACTAGTTCAAAAAGTGCCCCAATTTGGGAACGTGTTCTAATTGCTAGCTTTCTGATTCACTAATGTGGGACACTTTTATTTCGGTGCCCGGACCTATTTTCCCTCCCATTCTGGTATTTATTTATTTATTTATTTATTTATAACGTTTTATATAAGCAGATACTCTGATGCGTATGGAGATAACCTCTCCATACGCACTATCACGAGAGGTCTTGACTTCGCCGCACCACAACCCAAGGTAAGAGGTTGTGTAAACGCTGTAGCAAGGGTTTAAGTTAGTCATAATTAGATTTCTAACTAAGAAAAGTAGCTGTTCGATATTACTGATATTTATTTTTTTGAAGCTTCAATACATTAGTCTTTTTATTATGAGCTTCTCCATGTAATCAAATTGCTCTACACAAAGCGGCCTTTCAATATATATAGTAGAGCGCTCGGTAAGGGACCGGATTTTGTAAAATCAATACCGAATCCCTTGATTTTCTTCCCGCCAATATCTAACAAACCATTAGGGTAACGCTTGCTCGGGTTTTATTTCTAAATTAGATCAAGCCTGCGAGCGGAAGCCAAGGAAAAAATCATAAAGATACCTGGCTGCTACTAAATACTTAGATCGGATGAGTGAATTTGGCCAACAGCTTAAACATTTTATTCGTTAACAAGTCAACCTAGCTGTATTAACACAGGGCAAGACGGGAACAGAGGGAAGAAAGTAATAATCCCCAATGTCCCAAAGCTGTCAAGACCCAATATAAAGAGTGAGCCTGACAAGCTGAAGGCCCAAGTGGATTCTAAAATACAACGTAAATTTGGCAGCCCGTACCCGATTTTCTCTAAAAAATCTCGCATAATCCCTAGAAGTGATATTGATGTCAATTCTTGACCCCCAGGTATTATGACAATAAAGGGACTACTAAAAGGTGCATAGAAAACACACACCTGAAAATAACGAATGGACAATTGAGCGTGCAGGCTACATACATATGCCCACAATTCAAATTGCGAAGTAAGTAGAATTGTCTAGGTATTCCACTAAAGAACCATGTGGTTATCCAATGATAGAAATCTGATACTTTATCTCTTTTACCACAATAGGTAAACGTATCAGAAATAGACCCATAAGGAGGACTTTGAAAAGTTAGTTAAGAGGTCCAGGAGACAAATGAAAAGAAATGACTCTTAAATAATTAAAAGTAAGGAATTGCACTCAGGCTTAGTTTTCAGCCTATACCATTGCAGATAAACTTGATATGTAAAAATAGGCACTTTCCACCTGTATAGGATATTGTAAACTAATGGTATCTATTCGTCTTTTCAGAAAGAAAACAACTTGTTTTTAATAATTGTTCAGTCCTGAGAAAGGTGTTTACACAAAGTAAAGTTCAAGCACCGAAACGCGTCGACATAAGGACTTCATGTGTTTTTTTTTAATAATGTTCATAAAATTCTTTTAAAGATTATTGTGATCTTTGGACAACATTGTATTGAATTGGAGGTTTTTGTGTAAAAAACATTTTTTTTTGCAAATAAATGTTTGTGATGATTTTTACTGTGTAATGAAATGTGTAAGTTTTAACATTGAATAGAGTTCACGTCTAATTGTGTAACGTACAATTTTAATCAAATATCCTTTTTATCAATAAATACGAGTACAAAGAGTAGTTTATAGAGTTTTGGTTTATAAATATCCTCACATGTTTGGTCACAAGTGGTCTATGTTTATCTGCAATGTGTCTACATTTCAATAATTGATTGAAGAACACAGAAAGGAACCCCCTTTTTTTCTTGTTTGGTATTGAATTAGTTACATATATAGGAAGAGGCCAAGGGTCTTTAATTGATTTCATCGCCCTTTACGATTATTTCAAACCCCAATCTGTAATATTTAATATTCACAAGGTTTGTTGTAGTGATCATTATCCTCTATCTCTTCAACTAGTGACTCATGTTGACGACCCCACTATTTCTATTAAATTATGCCCAATATATTATGTCAAAAACAAGGGGTTATTGAGGAAATAGTCTACTATTGATCCAGATTTTTTTTTCAACACTAGTGTGCTCAATTTCTCTACTGAATGTATGCCTGTGAATATTTTAGATGTCTTGAGCAAGTAAAATAATTTTGGGAATTAAACGAGTACCGCTTAGATCAACATGAATCCTCTAGGTCGCATTTTCATATTCTTGCGTGGCTGACTAAGCCGTTCATCCTTCTAAATCCCATTTATACGCCATTGAATTGGGTCATAGTAACAACTGAGATTTGAAGCGCTGCACAATGACAGATCTGAGACAGCGTTCACACATGCAAACAAACAAACACACATAGAGGGACCGTTTTTAGGTCTCGCCTGAGCCAATGCACTTGCGCATTGCTCTGGCGAGATTATAGTAAAGGGAAAAGAAGTCTACCAAAACGACGGATTAGACACAGTTCAAGTGATCTATGCGTGTGCACAGCACCAGCCATGTCACACACCACCATTTGTCTGTGCCTCGAATCAGACTTCAAAGGCTGCTGCTCCCCCCCCACCAATCAGACTTCAAAGGCTGCCGCTCCCCCGCCCCCCGCATCAGACTTCAAAGGAATGCGCTCCCGCTACCCGGCCCCTCCGCCACAGCAATACTGAGAGCTTGTTTTGCTTGCTACTCCTTGCCCTTTGGTCTCCGCCTGCTCTCCCGTGTGCTTGCATCTTCCTTCCTTGGCCCTGGGTGTTTTTTGTGTTCTCCCAATCATGGGCCTTCTCAACACCGTACTTGATTGCGGTCCAAGCCCCAGCCCTCCCAGCCTCTGTCATTATACACTCTCCCTGTGTTTTCCTGTTTCCCCTTGCTTTTTCCCGGCTCCATCATTCTGTGCTTTGATAAACTGAATGCACTTTGTAGCACTCAACCCTGCGTGTTCTTAGCATCAGTCTCTGTGCTGCTGCACCACATCACTCAGGGACACCACCACATCACTTGGGGCACCACCACATCACTCGGGGGACACCACCACATCCCTCATCGACACCACTATATCACTCAGGAACACCACCACATCACTCAGGAACACCACCACATCACTCAGGGACACCACCACATCACCCAGGGGCACCCACACATCACTCAGGGGCACCACTCACAGGCACCTCCACATCACTCAGTGACACCACCACATCACTCAGGGACACCACCACATCACTCAGGAACACAACCACATCACTCAGGGACACCACCACATCACTCAGGAAAACCACCACATCACTCAGGGACACCACCACATCACTTGGGGACACCACCACATCACTCGGGGGCACTACCATATCACTCAGGGGCACCACCACATCACTCGGGGACACTACTACATCACTCAGGGGCACCACCACATCACTCAGAGGCACTACCACATCACTCAGGGGCACCACCACATCACTCAGGGACACCACCACATCACTCAGGGACACCACCACATCACTCGAGGACACCACCACATCACTCGGGGACACCACCACATCACTCGGGGACACCACCACATCACTCAGGAACACAACCACATCACTCAGGAACACCACCACAACACTCAGGAACACCACCAAATCCCTCAGGGGCACCACCCCATCACTCAGGGACACCACCACATCACACAGGGACACCACCATTTCACTCAGGAACACCACCACATCACTCAGGAAAACCACCACATCACTGGGGGACACCACCACATCACTCGAGGACACCACCACATCACTCGGGGACACCACCACATCACTCGGGGACACCACCACATTACTCAGGGACACCACCACATCACTCAGGGGCACCACCACATCACTCAGGGGCACCACACAGGGGCACCACCACATCACTCAGGAACACCACCACATCACTCAGGAACACCACCACATCACTCCGGGGCACCACCACATCACTCTGGGGCACCACCACATCACTCAGGGGCACCACCACATCACTCAGGGACACCACCAACTCACTCAGGGACACCACCAGATCACTCAGGAACACCACCACATCACTCAGGAGCACCACCACATCACTCAGGGACACCACCACATCACTCAGGGACACCACCACATCACTCGGGGACACCACCACATCATTCAGGGACACCACCATATCAGTCAGGAACACCAACACATCACTCAGGAGCACCACCACATCACTCAGGGGCACCACCACATCACCCAGGGGCACCACTCAGGGGCACCGCCACATCACTCAGGGACACCGCCACATCACTCAGGGACACTATCACATCACTGAGGAACACCACAACTTCACTCAGGAACACCACCACATCACTCAGGGGCACCACTCACAGGCACCTCCACATCACTCAGTGACACCACCACATCACTCAGGGACACCACCACATCACTCAGGAACACAACCACATCACTCAGGGACACCACCACATCACTCAGGAAAACCACCACATCACTCAGGGACACCACCACATCACTTGGGGACACCACCACATCACTCGGGGGCACTACCATATCACTCAGGGGCACCACCACATCACTCGGGGACACTACTACATCACTCAGGGGCACCACCACATCACTCAGAGGCACTACCACATCACTCAGGGGCACCACCACATCACTCAGGGACACCACCACATCACTCAGGGACACCACCACATCACTCGAGGACACCACCACATCACTCGGGGACACCACCACATCACTCGGGGACACCACCACATCACTCAGGAACACAACCACATCACTCAGGAACACCACCACAACACTCAGGAACACCACTAAATCCCTCAGGGGCACCACCCCATCACTCAGGGACACCACCACATCACACAGGGACACCACCATTTCACTCAGGAACACCACCACATCACTCAGGAAAACCACCACATCACTGGGGGACACCACCACATCACTCGAGGACACCACCACATCACTCGGGGACACCACCACATCACTCGGGGACACCACCACATTACTCAGGGACACCACCACATCACTCAGGGGCACCACCACATCACTCAGGGGCACCACGCAGGGGCACCACCACATCACTCAGGAACACCACCACATCACTCAGGAACACCACCACATCACTCCGGGGCACCACCACATCACTCTGGGGCACCACCACATCACTCAGGGGCACCACCACATCACTCAGGGACACCACCAACTCACTCAGGGACACCACCAGATCACTCAGGAACACCACCACATCACTCAGGAGCACCACCACATCACTCAGGGACACCACCACATCACTCAGGGACACCACCACATCACTCGGGGACACCACCACATCATTCAGGGACACCACCATATCAGTCAGGAACACCAACACATCACTCAGGAGCACCACCACATCACTCAGGGGCACCACCACATCACCCAGGGGCACCACTCAGGGGCACCGCCACATCACTCAGGGACACCGCCACATCACTCAGGGACACTATCACATCACTGAGGAACACCACCACATCACTCAGGAACACCACCACATCACTCAGGAACACCACCACATCACTCAGGAACACCACCACATCACTCCGGGGCACCACCACATCACTCTGGGGCACCACCACATCACTCTGGGGCACCACCACATCACTCAGGGGCACCACCACATCACTCAGGGACACCACCACATCACTCAGGGACACCACCAGATCACTCAGAAACACCACCACATCACTCAGGAGCACCACCACATCACTCAGGGACACCACCACATCACTCAGGGACACCACCACATCACTCGGGAACACCACCACATCACTCAGGAATACCACCACATCACTCAGGGACACCACCACATCACTCAGGGGCACCACCACATCACCCAGGGGCACCACTCAGGGGCACCGACACATCACTCAGGGACACCGCCACATCACTCAGGGACACCAACACATCACTCAGGAACACAACCACATCACTCAGGGACACCACCACATCACTCAGGAAAACCACCACATCACTCAGGGACACCACCACATCACACGGGGGCACTACCATATCACTCAGGGGCACCACCACATCACTCAGGGACACTACTACATCACTCAGGGACACCACCACATCACTCAGAGGCACCACCACATCACTCAGGGGCACCATCACATCACTCAGGGACACCACCACATCACTCAGGGACACCACCACATCACTCGAGGACACCACCACATCACTCTGGGACACCACCACATCACTCGGGGACACCACCACATCACTCGGGGACACCACCACATCACTCAGGTACACAACCACATCACTCAGGAACACCACCACAACACTCAGGAACACCACCAAATCCCTCAGGGGCACCACCCCATCACTCAGGGACACCACCACATCACCCAGGGACACCACCATTTCACTCAGGAACCCCACCACATCACTCAGGAAAACCACCACATCACTGGGGAACACCACCACATCACTCGAGGACACCACCACATCACTCGGGGACACCACCACATCACTCGGGGACACCACCACATCACTCAGGGACACCACCACATCACTCAGGGGCACCACCACATCATTCAGGAACACCACCACATCACTCAGGAACACCACCACATCACTCCGGGGCACCACCACCTCTCTCCGGGGCACCACCACATCACTCAGGGGCACCACCACGTCACTCAGGGACACCACCACATCACTCAGGGACACCACCAGATCACTCAGGAACACCACCACATCACTCAGGAGCACCACCACATCACTCAGGGACACCACCACATCACTCAGGGACACCACCACAGCACTCAGGGACACCACCACATCATTCAGGGACACCACCATATCACTCAGGAACACCACCGATTCACTCAGGAGCACCACCACATAACTCAGGGGCACCACCACATCACCCAGGGGCACCACTCAGGGGCACCGCCACATCACTCAGGGACACCACCACATCACTCAGGAACACAACCACATCACTCAGGGACACCACCACATCCCTCAGGAAAACCACCACATCACTCAGGGACACCACCACATCACTCGGGGACACCACCACATCACTCGGGGGCACCACCACATCACTCAGGGGCACCACCGCATCACTCAGGGACACTACTACATCACTCGGGGACACCACCACATCACTCAGAGGCACCACCACATCACTCAGGGGCACCATCATATCACTCAGGAACACCACCAAATCCCTCGGGGGCACCACCCCAATCACTCAGGGACACCACCACATCACAGAGGGACACCACCATTTCACTCAGGAACACCACCACATCACTCAGGAAAACCACCACATCACTGGGGGACACCACCACATCACTCGAGGACACCACCACATCACTCGGGGACACCACCACATCACTCTGGGACACCACCACATCATTCAGGGACACCACCATACGACTCAGGAACACCACCACATCACTCAGGAGCACCACCACATCACTCAGGGGCACCACCACATCACCCAGGGGCACCACTCAGGGGCACCGCCACATCACTCAGGGACACCACCACATCACTCAGGGACACTATCACATCACTGAGGAACACCACCACATCACTCAGGAACACCACCACATCACTCAGGAACATCACCACATCACTCAGGAACACCACCACATCACTCCGGGGCACCACCACATCACTCTGGGGCACCACCACCTCTCTCTGGGGCACCACCACATCACTCAGGGGCACCACCACATCATTCAGGGACACCACCACATCACTCAGGGACACCACCAGATCACTCAGGAACACCACCACATCACTCAGGAGCACCACCACATCACTCAGGGACACCACCACATCACTCAGGGACACTACCACAGCACTCAGGGACACCACCATATCACTCAGGAACACCACCACATCACTCAGGAGCACCACCACATCACTCAGGGGCACCACCACATCACCCAGGGGCACCACTCAGGGGCACCGCCACATCACTCAGGGACACCGCCACATCACTCAGGGACACCACCAAATCACTCAGGAACACAACCACATCACTCAGGGACACCACCACATCCCTCAGGAAAACCACCACATCACTCAGGGACACCACCACATCACTTGGGGACACCACCACATCACTCGGGGGCACTACCATATCACTCAGGGGCACCACCGCATCACTCAGGGACACTACTACATCACTCAGGGACACCACCACATCACTCGAGGACACCACCACATCACTCGGGGACACCACCACATCACTCGGGGACACCACCACATCATTCAAGGGCACCACCATATCACTCAGGAACACCACCACATCACTCAGGAGCACCACCACATCACTCAGGGGCACCACCACATCACCCAGGGGCACCACTCAGGGGCACCGCCACATTACTCAGGGACACCACCACATCACTCAGGGACACTATCACATCACTGAGGAACACCACCACATCACTCAGGAACACCACCACATCACTCAGGAACACCACCACATCACTCAGGAACACCACCACATCACTCCGGGGCACCACCACATCACTCTGTGTCACCACCACATCACTCTGGGGCACCACCACATCACTCAGGGGCACCACCACATCACTCAGGGACACCACCACATCACTCAGGGACACCACCAGATCACTCAGGAACACCACCACATCACTCAGGAGCACCACCACATCACTCAGGGACACCACCACATCACTCAGGGACACCACCACATCACTCGGGAACACCACCACATCACTCAGGAATACCACCACATCACTCAGGGACACCACCACATCACTCAGGGGCACCACCTCATCACCCAGGGGCACCACTCAGGGGCACCACCATATCACTCAGGGACACCGCCACATCACTCAGGGACACCACCACATCACTCAGGAACACAACCACTCACTCAGGGACACCACCACATCACTCAGGAAAACCACCACATCAGTCAGGGACACCACCACATCACTCGGGGACACCACCACATCACTCGGGGGCACTACCATATCACTCAGGGGCACCACCACATCACTCAGGGACACTACTACATCACTCAGGGACACCACCACATCACTCAGAGGCACCACCACATCACTCAGGGGCACCATCACATCACTCAGGGACACCACCACATCACTCAGGGACACCACCACATCACTCGAGGACACCACCACATCACTCGGGGACACCACCACATCACTCGGGGACACCACCACATCACTCGGGGACACCACCACATCACTCAGGAACACAACCAAATCACTCAGGAACACCACCACAACACTCAGGAACACCACCAAATCCCTCAGGGGCACCACCCCATCACTCAGGGACACCACCACATCACTCAGGGGCACCACCACATCACTCAGGGGCACCACGTAGGGGCACCACCACATCATTCAGGAACACCACCACATCACTCAGGAACACCACCACATCACTCCGGGGCACCACCACATCACTCTGGGGCACCACCACATCACTCAGGGGCACCACCACATCACTCAGGGACACCACCACATCACTCAGGGACACCACCACATCACTCAGGAACACCACCACATCACTCAGGAGCACCACCACATCACTCAGGGACACCACCACATCACTCAGGGACACCACCACATCACTCGGGGACACCTCCACATCATTCAGGGACACCACCATATCACTCAGGAACACCACCACATCACTCAGGAGCACAACCACATCACTCAGGGGCACCGCCACATCACCCAGGGGCACCACTCAGGGGCACCGCCACATCACTCAGGGACACCGCCACATCACTCAGGGACACCACCACATCACTCAGGAACACAACCACATCACTCAGGGACACCACCACATCACTCAGGAAAACCACCACATCACTCAGGGACACCACCACATCACTCGGGGACACTACCACATCACTCAGGGGCACTACCATATCACTCAGGGGCACCACCACATCACTCAGGTACACTACTACATCACTCAGGGACACTACCACATCACTCAGAGGCACCACCGCATCACTCAGGGGCACCTTCACATCACTCAGGGACACCACCACATCACTCAGGGACACCACCACATCACTCGAGGACACCACCACATCACTCGGGGACACCACCACATCACTCGGGGACACCACCACATCACTTGGGGACACCACCACATCACTCAGGAACACAACCACATCACTCAGGAACACCACCACAACACTCAGGAACACCACCAAATCCCTCAGGGGCACCACCCCATCACTCAGGGACACCACCACATCACACAGGGACACCACCATTTCACTCAGGAACACCACCACATCACTCAGGAAAACCACCATATCACTGGGGGACACCACCACATCACTCGAGGACACCACCACATCACTCGGGGACACCACCACATCACTCGGGGACACCACCAGTACATCACTCAGGGACACCACCACATCACTCAGGGGCACCACCACATCACTCAGGGGCACCACGCAGGGGCACCACCACATCATTCAGGAACACCACCACATCACTCAGGAACACCACCACATCACTCCGGGGCACCACCACATCACTCTGGGGCACCACCACATCACTCAGGGGCACCACCACATCACTCAGGGACACCACCACATAACTCAGGGGCACCACCATATCACTCAGGGACACCGCCACATCACTCAGGGACACCACCACATCACTCAGGAACACAACCACTCACTCAGGGACACCACCACATCACTCAGGAAAACCACCACATCAGTCAGGGACACCACCACATCACTCGGGGACACCACCACATCACTCGGGGGCACTACCATATCACTCAGGGGCACCACCACATCACTCAGGGACACTACTACATCACTCAGGGACACCACCACATCACTCAGAGGCACCACCACATCACTCAGGGGCACCATCACATCACTCAGGGACACCACCACATCACTCAGGGACACCACCACATCACTCGAGGACACCACCACATCACTCGGGGACACCACCACATCACTCGGGGACACCACCACATCACTCAGGGACACCACCACATCACTCAGGAACACAACCAAATCACTCAGGAACACCACCACAACACTCAGGAACACCACCAAATCCCTCAGGGGCACCACCCCATCACTCAGGGACACCACCACATCACTCAGGGGCACCACCACATCACTCAGGGGCACCACGCAGGGGCACCACCACATCATTCAGGAACACCACCACATCACTCAGGAACACCACCACATCACTCCGGGGCACCACCACATCACTCTGGGGCACCACCACATCACTCAGGGGCACCACCACATCACTCAGGGACACCACCACATCACTCAGGGACACCACCACATCACTCAGGAACACCACCACATCACTCAGGAGCACCACCACATCACTCAGGGACACCACCACATCACTCAGGGACACCACCACATCACTCGGGGACACCTCCACATCATTCAGGGACACCACCATATCACTCAGGAACACCACCACATCACTCAGGAGCACAACCACATCACTCAGGGGCACCGCCACATCACCCAGGGGCACCACTCAGGGGCACCGCCACATCACTCAGGGACACCGCCACATCACTCAGGGACACCACCACATCACTCAGGAACACAACCACATCACTCAGGGACACCACCACATCACTCAGGAAAACCACCACATCACTCAGGGACACCACCACATCACTCGGGGACACTACCACATCACTCAGGGGCACTACCATATCACTCAGGGGCACCACCACATCACTCAGGTACACTACTACATCACTCAGGGACACTACCACATCACTCAGAGGCACCACCGCATCACTCAGGGGCACCTTCACATCACTCAGGGACACCACCACATCACTCAGGGACACCACCACATCACTCGAGGACACCACCACATCACTCGGGGACACCACCACATCACTCGGGGACACCACCACATCACTCGGGGACACCACCACATCACTCAGGAACACAACCACATCACTCAGGAACACCACCACAACACTCAGGAACACCACCAAATCCCTCAGGGGCACCACCCCATCACTCAGGGACACCACCACATCACACAGGGACACCACCATTTCACTCAGGAACACCACCACATCACTCAGGAAAACCACCATATCACTGGGGGACACCACCACATCACTCGAGGACACCACCACATCACTCGGGGACACCACCACATCACTCGGGGACACCACCAGTACATCACTCAGGGACACCACCACATCACTCAGGGGCACCACCACATCACTCAGGGGCACCACGCAGGGGCACCACCACATCATTCAGGAACACCACCACATCACTCAGGAACACCACCACATCACTCCGGGGCACCACCACATCACTCTGGGGCACCACCACATCACTCAGGGGCACCACCACATCACTCAGGGACACCACCACATAACTCAGGGACACCACCAGATCACTCAGGAACACCACCACATCACTCAGGAGCACCACCACATCACTCAGGGACACCACCACATCACTCAGGGACACCACCACATCACTCGGGGACACCACCACATCATTCAGGGACACCACCATATCACTCAGGAACACCACCACATCCCTCAGGAGCACAACCACATCACTCAGGGTCACCACCACATCACCCAGGGGCACCACTCAGGGGCACCGCCACATCACTCAGGGACACCGCCACATCACTCAGGCACACCACCACATCACTCGGGGACACCACCACATCACCCGGGGACACCACCACATCACTCAGGAACACAACCACATCACTCAGGAACACCACCACAACACTCAGGAACACCACCAAATCCCTCAGGGGCACCACCCCATCACTCAGGGACACCACCACATCACACAGGGACACCACCATTTCACTCAGGAACACCACCACATCACTCAGGAAAACCACCACATCACTGGGGGACACCACCACATCACTCGAGGACACCACCACATCACTCGGGGACACCACCACATCACTCGGGGACACCACCACATCACTCAGGGACACCACCACATCACTCAGGGGCACCACCACATCACTCAGGGGCACCACGCAGGGGCACCACCACATCACTCAGGAACACCACCACATCACTCAGGAACACCACCACATCACTCCGGGGCACCACCACATCACTCTGGGGCACCACCACATCACTCAGGGGCACCACCACATCACTCAGGGACACCATCACATCACTCAGGGACACCACCAGATCACTCAGGAACACCACCACATCACTCAGGAGCACCACCACATCAATCAGGGACACCACCACATCACTCAGGGACACCACCACATCACTCGGGGACACCACCACATCATTCAGGGACACCACCATATCACTCAGGAACACCACCACATCACTCAGGAGCACCACCACATCACTCAGGGGCACCACCACATCACCCAGGGGCACCACTCAGGGGCACCGCCACATCACTCAGGGACACCGCCACATCACTCAGGGACACTATCACATCACTGAGGAACACCACCACATCACTCAGGAACACCACCACATCACTCAGGAACACCACCACATCACTCAGGAACACCACCACATCACTCCGGGGCACCACCACATCACTCTGGGGCACCACCACATCACTCTGGGGCACCACCACATCACTCAGGGGCACCACCACATCACTCAGGGACACCACCACATCACTCAGGGACACCACTAGATCACTTAGGAACACCACCACATCACTCAGGAGCACCACCACATCACTCAGGGACACCACCACATCACTCAGGGACACCACCACATCACTCGGGAACACCACCACATCACTCAGGAATACCACCACATCACTCAGGGACACCACCACATCACCCAGGGGCACCACTCAGGGGCACCACCACATCACTCAGGGACACCGCCACATTACTCAGGGACACCGCCACATCACTCAGGGACACCGCCACATCACTCAGGAACACCACCACATCACTCAGGGACACCACCACATCACTCAGGGACACCAACACATCACTCAGGGACACCACCACATCACTCGAGGACACCACCACAGCACTCGAGGACACCACCACATCACTCAGGGACATCACCTCATCACTCAGGGACACTATCACATCACTGAGGAACACCACCACATCACTCAGTAACACCACCACATCACTCAGGAACACCTCCACATCACTCAGAGTCACCACCACATCACTCAGGGGCACCACCACATCACTCAGGGACACCACCACATCACTCAGGGACACCTCCACATCACTCAGGGACACCACCACATCACTCAGGGACACCACCACATCACTCGGGGACACCACCACAACACTCGGGAACACCACCACATCACTCAGGGGCACCACCACATCACTCAGGGACACCACCACATCACTCAGGAACACCACCACGTAATTTGGGGGCATCACTCAGGGGCACCACCACATCACTCAGGGACACCACCACATCACTCAGGGACACCACCACATCACTCAGGGACACCACCACATCACTCTAATACACAACCACATCACTCAGCCCAACCACATCATCACTCAGCACCACAACAGCACTGTCCTTTCTTGCTACCAATACGCATTGCCATAGCCAATAGGACTCGCATTAGGAAAGGGTAAGCTATTGGCTTTGTGAATAACAATGCTATTAATTTATATATTTTCAAAGCCAACACATATTAAAAACAATTGTCATTTACAATACCGATAGCTCACACTTTCCTAATGCGAGACCTATTGCATTGCAAATGCTTGTCAACAGGGACAGCAGCATACATCAAACTTAACATGACGAACAGCAAAGGACAAGATAGTCAGTTTGAACCACTACCCGAAGCCTGGCACATGCTCAACCAAACAGGCTATAATTCATAAAGTACACCCTAACCCCTTGAAGTTTTATTTCTGACGATTATAAAATACCAACCCAATACAAACCTAAATGTCTAGTTACTGACGTATTGCCCTAGCTCTCTTCTCTGTAAGATCTCTCTGACTATACAGACTCACGTGTTCAATCATCTTAGATTACATTTCTCAGCAAGAACCTACGTGGCAAAATATAGCTCAGTGGGTGACAGAAAAATGTTTCTCACCTTCACCTTCAATTTAAAGGGTTTGTTCTCCTAGGAAAGGAGTCAGCCTTTCATGCTTTTACGTTGATAAAATGTGTGCCATCTTCTTACTTTATAGTAAAAGCTGTTGTCAGACGATACCACAATTTGGTCTAAGGATAGTACACAAAAGAGTTGTTATTATGTTGGTACTAGCACTTGGTGGTGCTGAATGACTTGTGATTATTCCCCTTCCTGTCAGAAATCTCATAAATTCTCAGAAAAAAACCGCTAGGCTGGAAAAGTCTCTAAAGTTTGTGCGTGCTTACCTTTATTATGACTCTTTATTTCAATAACTTTACCTATTACTCCCCTCTTTACACCAACAAGTCTATTTCCCGCCCATTTTCACCATTCATTGTAGTCATCTTTCCTTTGTGGGAGCCGCTTGGAAATCGATATCTTGAAATGCTAGTTTCTGGCCAGAAAAATTGAGTCATTAAGACGAGGGAACAGCAAAATACCAAGGAGAGAAAACTGAAAGACAGACCAGCAGCAATCAAAAGTAGTGGTCGAATTGAGGGGGATCTAAGGAGCATGACACTCTTACTTTTTTAATTTAGAAAAACCGTTTCCCTACTTTTTGTGAAGACAACCATCCTGCGATGGTTAATTCCAACAGATCAAATGATTCAGCTGCAGTGTAAGGCAGGGAGTCTTCTGTGCAGGGAAACCGAGGAGGAGCAGACAGCTAAACAAGCCTTCTTGCCAGGGTGCCTGCTTCCCTGAAAGAAATGTAAATGTGAACAACTGGTCAATCTGCAAAGGTAAAGGCTGCTTGGAAGCCTATTGGCTTTAATTGATGGAGATACTTGAAACTTCCCGATGACACAAATGTATTGTTTTTGAGAGGTATTGTAAGGGAGCTACCAGTTTAGCTGTGAAGTGTTTGCTTTTAAGAGACTGTTATAAAAAAAAGATGCACTATATACAGTCTAGGTATTACAAAATTCAATATTTTGGAAACACTTTTATCTTAAACATTGTTGCATTTTGTAGCAGCCTACCTTATAATGGTTGTGGGTCATGTTTAAAATAATGACTTACATGTTCACAGTGCTTTCTGTTGCAGACTGGGACCTTGTAGCACTAAACATACACAAGCGACTGACCTACCAGGATTCAATTCTACTGCTCTCAGTTGCAGTGCGTTCCTTAGATAATAGAGGTTCCTTAATGTACGATAGTGCATTCCCCACTGATTAACATAACGTGCATTTCATTTTCATACACACTGTGCTATATTTTATATGCAGTTGCCTGAATGTGAAAGACAACAAAGTTAGAGAATATTTAGTTTTTTAGACACGCCTTGTCAAAACCACCACAGTCACTCACCCTGCACCCATTGCGCGCAGCATCACAGTTCGCATACTTTTTTAAATGCACTTCGACCACAGGACAAAAGAAATATTCAAAGATAATTTAACTAGGTAACAAAACCTAAGGTAGACCCAATCAGTGTTTAACTTGTAAAAGAAAGAGTGCTGGGGACCAGAAAATCTGCTTAAAAGCCGGCTGCCCGTGCAATTAAATGTCGGACACGGATTACCAAGGCTGCAAGGCTTCAAAACCACCTAATGCCTCTTTAATCCACTACCAGACACCCCGTGCCCCTTTATCTCACTCTTGCAGGTGCTGCTTTTCCCCCTTGTGACGGGTCTCCCATCTTTCTATTCCTCTATCTTTCCGTTTTATCTCTTGCTCTTGGGAAATGTTGGTCGGATTATTTGTCCTGGTAGCCCCCCACCGGCAACCACAGGCTCAAACTAAGGACTTTACCTAATGCATCTTTTTAAAAACATGGTTTAAAAGATAATCTAAAGGCGGGCACATATTTACCCACAAAGAGAAAAACGTGTGTTACCATGTACATTCTTTACTCCTAATAGGATACAAAGAGGTAATGCGTTCCAGTTTTAAGGGGTGTCGTGTATAGAAATTAGGCCCCGTTGAAATTTCATTTAGACGACTGGTGTAATCTCATGGCATTTCCAGCATTTAGCTTTATGCCTTTTAAGTAAAATCCGCAAGTTACCTAATTGTGGGGCTGTGGGGGGCAGCCTGCCGCAAGGGTGTCTGACCCCCAGGTATTTTGGGAAAGGTGGTGCAGTCTGATGACTGCACAGGGTTTTTGAGCTATATTTGTGCTATGGCTACAGCCCAACCTATATAATCGCGCTTTTTGTATAACCAGCCACCATTTAGTCTGGGTGACATGGTGGCTGGTAACTCTGTAGCTAGCGTTTTTGTGAGTAGTGTTAGACTGGTTATCCTTGAGTTTCATCTTTATAATAGCTTGTCTGTATTTACAAGATGACATCTAATGAAGATAAGGTGGCCCAGGCTATGTGTCTTCTCAATGAAGCTGGGCGGTTGGATTCAGAGCAAGGGGGGGTGACACAGCTGAGGAGCGACAGTCCCTCTCTGAAGCCTCGCTGTGGCGTTTTTAGCATGCACACGGCCGCGCCGGAACTCCATGTTGTCAGGACGTCAGGTAAGTGTTCAGCGGCTGGGGAAGCCTCGCATTCCTAGATAAGGGGCCGGCTGTAGGGCATGTGCGCGCAGCCTCTGCTACCCTGCTGAAAGCTGGACTCGGTCTGCGGAGAGGCCAGGGTAAGCATGGGCGAATTTTGCGGATCTCGCGTTCGCGAATTTTGCGGATTTGCGGATTCGCAATCCGCAAAATCCGCGAATTCCCGCGAATTTGCGGATTTTTTTTTTTTTTTGTGTTCGCCCGTGTTTCTGCCAGTTCGCGAGGGTTTTTACAATTTCGCAATTTGCGAACTTACCTGTCGGGTCGCAAGTTTTGCGAACTTGTTGTTTTTACGTGTCCAGCCTGTTTGGGACACTCTTCTTCATCACTGCCACTCTCTGTCACCACTGCCACTCTCTGACTACTCATGCCACCCTCTGGCCCACCCATGCCACCCTCTGTTTCATCACCACACCCTCTGGTTGTCCAGTGTACATTATTTTCGGCAAAGCAAAGCACACCTTCCCTGCCTCAAGTGACCTGAATTAATTTGGGGCTGATTAATGTGTCACAGAATATTTTTTTAGCTGGCACCTGCTTCCTTAGTGCGCCCTGATTAGTGATCTTTTGCACTTGCTAAGTGCTTTCATTGTTGCAAAATTAGTTACAACACCTGCCCTGCCCCAACTGACAATAATGAATTAGGGGCTGATTAATGGATTTTAACTTCCAGCCTGGCTCCTGCTTGTCTCCCTTAGCTGTAATTCAGGACCTTTGTGGCATATGTGTAACTATTCTGAGGTTCAGAGCAGGGTCACATAATAGTTTCAACTGGCAACTGAACTCTGGAGGGGCCCCTCAGGAAGCACTACAGGAAATGGCTACTAATGATGAGCCTGAACTTTTGAACCTGGTAAGTAGTTACTTTCAGTTTTGCTAAGATCGTATTTCTGCAATTTTGCACTTATTCGCGGGGCGCGAACTCACGCGAACAGTGCGAGCAGTGCGAGCAAAATCCGCTGCTCGCGGATTTGCGGATTTTGCGGGAGATTCGCGAATCTTGCGGATTGCGAATTTCCCGAAAATCCGCAAAATCCGCGAGCGGAACGGATTTTCCGCCCATGCTTAGGCCAGGGGCCTAGTGCTGCTGCATTAAAAAGAAGTTGAAGTGAGCTGAAGGGATGGGGTAGGAGTACAAATATGCCATTGCTGCAGACTGATGAGGCACACAAGGAGGGAGTCTGTCGATTTTCAGGAAGGTTGTAGGGATTAAATAGAAGTAGAGACTGGCTCATCAGCAGGAGTCAGGGTTTTTGAACATGAGGGTGGTGACAGAAATGTTAACAAAGGGGGCTGGAATCCCATTTATTGGAGAAGGGACAGCTGGCTTCTCTGGACCAGCTGGAGTGCAAGTCCAGTGGGTTGATGAGCAGAGGATTAGAGAGGTCGATAAGGAAGTAGATGTTGGCTTGGAGGGGCCCCTGCCCTTCATGGGTGAGGTCCTGCAGTACTAATAGTGGTGGAGTTATTTCAGCAGTATGCTTGGCCAACTTGGTGTGGGGTGATCAGGAGGATGGGGATCGAGATGATGGTTTGTAAGATTTAGTGAAGAAGATAAATGGGTGCAGGTCAACAGGTAGGGTGGGCAGGCCTCCCACTTTGAAGATGTATGGGAAGCCGTTTCAGCCAGGTACCAGACAAGGGCTAGTAGCAGGGCCTGGAGACCCCCCTTCTAGACCCCGATAGACAAAGAAACAGCTAGACTCGGTAGCTCTTTTTTTTGTTTACATTTATTTTATTGAGTTTATCAGCAGTAAACATAATACAATGCCACTTGGCCACCCAAAATACTCCCCCTCCACCCAAGTGGGGGGCCCTCTGTCACAAGGGAGGCCAATGTGTCCGTGCAAGCGGGTAACGGTGGACCATCTAAAATGAGTTCATACAACCTGCTGAAACACAAAATCCCCCCTCCCCCGAACTGTGCCCCCCCTCCGGTGTGTTGCTGTGCCCATCCAACCCTGGTGCTAAGAGCGAGTGCCTGGAATCACAAGCGGGTGGAGTCAATCCCCCTGGCAAACTCATCCGCGAGTCGTAGAACCCGAATATATTTTGGACAGGTCAGTTCCGTGAATTCTCCAGCAACAAAATGAGAGGCTGCCATGTGGTGATGAAGGAGTCAGCTGACTGTGTGAGTGTCGCCTGTATCCGTTCCATACCCATTATGTACCAAAGCCTATGAAGCCACCCCGTGCGTGTAGGTTTCCTCGTGGAGCTCCAGAGGGAAAGGATGTGAAGTACCGCTGCCCCCACTGCCAATCCCATCTGCTTCTCCTTGATCGATTTAACTGGAAATGTGAGGGGGTTGGGAAGACCAAATATGGTGTAGGCTGGAAAATGGGGAATCTCTGTTTCGAAGTGCGTGTCGATGTCAGAAAGCACCGCCGTCCAGTATTCTGTGACCTCCGTACATTCCCACAATGGATGGGTTAATGTCCCTACCTGACCACACCCCCTCCAGCAGGCAGAACTGTGGCGTGGGTTGCCCTGGTGAAGCCTCTCCGGGGTGAGGTGCAAATAATATGCGATTTTAACTGCTGATTCCTTACTCGCCACATTCCTGGCGGTGTGGTGGGCTCTATAATAAATGTTGTGCTGTTCTTTGTCTGTAAACATTCTTCCAAGCTCCTTTTCCTTACGCCTCTGACCAGCAGAGCGTGAAGTGGGCGAGGGCGGGCTCAGCATTTTATACAGATACGAGATCGATTGTCTGTCTGACTCTTTCTTGATGAGCCATTTCTTGTACTCTGTGAGACGTCTGCCTGCCAGTGGCAAGACGTCGCTGCCCATAAGCTAGTGTCGAATCTGGAAATATTGAAAGCGTTTTGGCGCTATCAGCGTATACATCTCCAGCAGGGTATCGAGTTGCATAAAGCCCTCCTCATCAAACAGGTGACCGGCCGACCTACATTCTGAAGAGCGCCACGGAAGAAATGCGCCCCGGTCAATCCCTGGTGGGAAGGCTGGATTATCAAGTATCGGAGTCATTGGCGAAGGGAAGGTGGTGAGCCCCCTATTGACCGCCACTGCATCCCACACCTGGAGGAGCGTGCGTGTAATAGGTGATATCTTAATATAGAAAGGCCTGTCGGAGCGACGCAAAAAGGGAACCCTCCACAGCGACATTTGGGCCATCACCTGGTCCTAAAATAACCATCTCTTTTCTGACTCAGGACAGTTCCACTCTAGGAGGTAGCGAAGCTGTGTCACCTGGAAATATCGGAGAAGGTCAGGAAAACCCAAACCTCCCTCTGCAGGAGACCATCTGGCCAGATCCCGGCGAAGTCTTGGACGTTCCCCCGCCCACACAAATTGCCGTATAGCATCTTGCATTTTCTGGAGCATCCCAATTGGTGGTATGACCGGGATGGTTTGGAACAAGTTAAGAATTTTGGGCAGCAGGGACATTTTTATCGCCGCCACTCGCCCCAACCACAAGAGTGGCTGTTGCCGCTACCTCCTCAGGTCCCTTTGGAGTTGGTCATAGAGTATCGAATAGTTTTGCTTGACCGTTTGGGATATGCTGGGCGTCAGGGTGATCCCCAGGTATGGCAGAGACATAGGGGATGAAAGCCCCCGAACTGCCGTGAGCCGCCAGCGGCTCTGCGGGCGTTGCAGCCCAGAGGAAGAATCAGGGACTTCCCTATGTTCATCTTAAAGCCCAAAATGTTCCAGAAGGTCTCCATTTCCGCTAGGAAAGTGGGCATAAAGCGCTCAGGCTGTTCTACCGCCACCAGAATGTCGTCAGCGTACAGGCTAATGGTATGCAGCTCGCCTCCAAACTTGATCCCTATGATATCTGGATTGTCGCTGATTCATTGCGCGAATGGTTCGATATACAGGGCAAACAGCAGAGGTGAGAGCGGGCACGCATGCCTAGTGTCGCGTCGGATGTCAAAGGGTTGCAAGCCCATCCCATTAACCCGAATGGTCGCCTGCGGTGCGGCATAACAGCTAGCGACCCACGACCGGAAGCGATCTCCAATTCCGAAGCGCTCCAAGATCTTGTCTAGAAATCTCCAGTCCACCCTATCGAATGCCTTTTCAGCGTCGACTGAGAGGAGGGCCGCGTCCGAATCATTAAAATGGGCTTTATCAATGACATGCATGAGTCTCTTAGTATTATTGCTGCATTGCCTGTGGGGAATAAAGCCTGATTGGTCAGGCTCTATGATGCCTGGTAGTCAGGGGCCCAACCAAGCCGCTAAAATCCCGGTGAAAAGTTTGAGGTCTAACTTAAGCAACGAAAGGGGTCTGTATGCAGCACACTCTGACGCGTCTTTACCGGGCTTGGGCAACACAATAATATCTGCCACGAGCATGTCCGGGGGAATGGAGCCTGGTCCCTGAAAGGAGTTGTACAGTTAGGTAAGTATGGGAGCTATCAGTGGGCAGAAAGCTTTGCAAAAGCCTGCCGAAAAGCCATCCGGCCCTGGTGCTTTCAGAGGCTTCAGACGTGCTATTGCCGACACTACTTCCTCCGTGCGTATCGGAGCTTCCAAAGAAAGCACGCAGGCCTCATTGAGGGCTGTGACCCAAGCCTCCGCAAGGGAGGGGACCCCACCCTCTGGGTCCAGGGCTGGATCCTCGGCATATAGTGAAGCAAAAAACACCCTAAATTCCTCTGCTATCTGATCATCCTCCTGGATCATGCGCCCCCCCTGATCCCGAACAAAGGGGATTTTAGATCTGAGGGCCCTCGCTCTCAGCGTGCTGGCCAAAAGCTGCCCTGTTTCGTCACCCCCCCACATAGTATGTGTGTCAGAGGTATAAAGCCAGGTCGAGGCTCGCGAGCAGAGCCCTAGCCACTTTTAGCTGGCGCCAGATTCTAGGGGCCCCTGTCCTACAGTGTAACCGCTCTAATTCTAGCACCTGCATCGATAATGCCTGCCTCTTTTCTTTACATTCTAGAGCTTCCGCTGCTTCTATGGCAATAAGGTCGTCTCCTACCACCGCCTTGAGCACCCCCCACACCGCAGTTATAGGTACCTCTATGTTATCATTTATGCTTAAGTATGCCGTAATACGTTTGTGTAGTTTTTGTGTGACCCCTTTGGGTTGTAACAGTGTCTCCCAAAGGCACCACCGACCCTTGTGCAATTTCAGGCGGGGAACCGAGAAGTGAAGTGTGACAGCGTCGTGGTCTGACAATGGTGCTGGGATAATGTCTATGTCTTTGACTAAGAGAGTGAGATCGGTAGACCTCAGAAAGTGGTTCAGCCGTGCATATGTGCGGTGTACATGCAAGTAGAATGTGTATCCGGAAGTGTTCGGGTGTGCTTCCCTCCAGAGGTCCCCAAATCCTCTGCTTCCAACCACCGCCTACCCTGCCTGCAGATTGCGTATGTGGAACCATATTGTTGGCCTGACCTGTCCTTATCCCCGTCCATCACCAAGTTAATGTCACCCCCCTCCAGCGTGTATTGTGATGGAAACGTCAGAACATCCTCAAAGGCCCCTGTGAGGAAGGATTCCTGTTTGGTATTAGGAGCATATATCGACCCCAATGCCATGGACAAACCCCCCACCCGCACATTATACGCTAGGAGCCAGCCCTTAGTTTCGGCGATATTGTCCCCTACCTGGCCCTTGAAATGACTAGCAAATAGAAAAGCAACCCCGCCTTTTTCTCTACAGTGCAGGAGTAGTATTGCTGAGGGAAAGCCCTGGAATGCATGCAGTGCCAATCTTTTGAGAGCAGGTGGGTTTCTTGCAGCAGACAAATTGCGGCCCGGAGTGCTCTAGAAATGACAGAACAGCCCTCCAGTTTATTGGGTTGTTAAGCCCCTTTACGCTTAGGGTGAGAACCTTGAGGATTTTGTCACTCATGACTGGAGTCGGTTCGGGCCCTGCTTTCTCCCAAGGCAGCTGCTAGCTCCGCACCCCTAACCCCTGCCCTCCCAGAATCGCGACACAATGGAGCCCACCCCTCCTACCCAACCTCCCCCTTCCTATCCCCAACAACCACCCCCCCAAACATCCAACTCCCATCCCTGCCTGAATCCCCGACCCCCGCTACCTGCCCCCTCCCTAACCCCAACAAATGAGCAATGTCCCAGTCCTGCCCTCTCGCACCGCAGGGCTGTGGTGAGTTACCTGTTGAAGCATGCAACCATGTCAGCCTCCGCTGCCCCCGCCCACCCTCCCCGGACCTGAAATGCCAACGTGCTGATGAGACCCCCCCCCCATATGAATCATTCAATCTGACGACGAAGTGTCCTTGGCCACTTCCTGGATGGCCCTCACTGGCTCTCTCTTGCGTGATAGTGTGAGAGTCGGGTTTCAGGCTCGCAGCAGGTGAGCACCTTCGATTGATTTGATGCCAGCCTCCCCTGGATGATTGTCGGGAGGGTTTCGGTGACTTGGGCTCCTTCGCCTGTTCGTTGCCCAACGTAGCGCTTGTGTCTTTGAGGGAACGAAATTGGTGCAATGCGCCATTCCACTTAAGTATCAAGCGAAATGGATGACCCCACGAGTAGGGGATCTCTTTGTCCTGCAAGAAGTCTGTGGCCACCTTGAAAGCCTTCCTTTTTTGGAGCGTGATGGCTGAGAGGTCCTCGTACAAAGCTACCGTCTGGCCTTGAAACCTCAGGGGTTGTTTCCGTCTTGCTTCCCTGAGGATTAGTTCCTTGAGCGGAAAGCCAGGCAAAAAGGCTAAGATATCCGAGGGGCAGGCTTGTGCCTTGCCAGTCCCACTCTGTGAGCTCTATCGATCCGTATGCTGAAGTCCGCTGGTTCCTCCAGAATCTCACGGAATAGGGCTTGCAAGGAGCTCGTTATATCTGCCCCTTCCTCCTTAATTGGAACCCCCGGACCCGGATATTGTTTCATCATGACCTGCTTTCTAAGTCCTCTGCATGTGCCTGCAGATCTCCTTGTTGGTCTTTGAGGCGCAGGACTTCTTGCTGGAGCTGCTCTATCTCGTCACTACTGGCCTGCTCTGCGTCCTTGATAGTGGCTACCCTCTCACCGAGACCGTCCACCTCCCTCCTGATCTCTCTGACCTCCCCTGCAACCTCCTGTTTCAACGTTTGAAAGTCCTCGCAAAGGGAGTTGAAGAAAGTCTCCAGGAAGGATTTAGTTATGGGTACCTTGCCCTCGGTGGATTCAATGTGTTGCTTGGACGCCCCTGGATATGACGGTCCCTTTTCCCCTTTTGGCTGCCCCTTGTTAAGCATCTCTGGGAGGGTGCGGTCTCCTTTCTTCCTCTGGTCGGCCATGTAGCTCCTGCTGCCCTCGCCTCCGACTCTCCCAGCCACACGGTCACCCCAGTGGCCTCCTCTTGCCTCCAGCAATGCCCCCTGTGGCCTCACTTCTCAGTTGAAGAGTGGCTGTTTTCACTCCAAGTAGATGCGTCCTCACTGGGTTCTACTCGCAGCCACCCCGGCGTCTCCTATGCTGATCTCCCAACCCTCTTCATGTAGCGGAAAATCAAGGGCGTTCATTGAGCTGGCTTGAGGTGGGACCGCCACCTCGCGTGGTCACGTCCATGGGGTGCCTCCTCTCCTTTGTCGTGCTGTGCAGGCACGTGGGTGGCGCCGACAGCCGGCTGCACATCACCAGCTGCCGCCCGATCTAGACCCTTCCTCCGATGGGGTCACCCTTATCCTGAACTAGGCCCAGGCCTTCCCCTGCCCCAGTCTATGCAGTCCCGGCCTGTTATGGCAGTCTCTCTGAACACCGACGAGTCAGTGGCTGCGCCCACTCTGCACCCCCGGCCCACGGGGCACCCCCAGGGCCAGCACCTCCTTGTTAGTGCCGCCCGAGAAAGTCACCCTCAGGGCTCTTGCTGGACCTTCACAGTGTCTCCTGCCACAGTCTGCATTAGCCGGTGCTGGTTACCTCTCAGGGGGTCGCCTCCCTACTCTAAGCAGCCCCCCACTCCTCACCTCTCAAGCTCTGCAGGGCCGGGCAGTGTGCTGGTGGCCCCTCGGAGTGGATGGTGCACTTCCTGGCTGCGTCTGGAGGCACCCGGCCCAGCCGTCCGTTGTGGGCCCCCCGACCCCGACCTCAATTTTCCATACCGCCACCCACGCACCTCGCAAGGGCCGGGGGCTGACAGCGCTCTCCTGCCTCAGTGTCCGAAGTCCCTCTTGTGCTCTGCCACGTCTTGGCACTGCAGGGTCAACCTGTGTGCCCTCCGTCCCTCAGGGCTGATGTTGCATTCCTTGCCCGGAACCAAAGGCACTCAATCCTGCCGCCAGTCGGAGGCCCCCTGACCTCAATTTTCGTGCCGCCGCTCACGCACCTCTCACGGGCCGCAGGGCTGACAGTGCTCTCCTACCTTGGCGTCCGCAGTCCCTCTTGTGCGCTGCCACGTCTTGGCACTGCAGGTTCCACTGGTGAGCCCGCCGCCCCTCAAGGCTGATGTTTCTCTCCTTACCCGGGACCAAATGCGCTCGATCCAGCCACCAGTCGGAGGCCTCCTGACTCCAATCTCGATTTTCGCGCCGCCGCCCGTGCACCTCTCCCGGGCCTTGTGGGCTGGCAGCGCTCTCTCACTTCAGCTCACGGAGCTTCTCGGACCGCCAGCAGGGGACGCGGGAGCCGACAGCACCCCCTCCCCCCGAGACCTGCCTGGTCTCCACAGTCTTTGGGTCCTCACGGCCTCACCATTTACAGCCCCTTCGACTGGGTCAGCGGTTGGGCGTCATTTCACTGGCGGCTGAGGCTTCACGCACCCTGCTTCTTTTCTGTGTTCCGTGCGGTCAGCGGCCACCTCGGCAGTCCCACTGTGTCCCCTAGCTCTCCCGCACCTGGCACAGCTTTATGGAGGGGGGGACGTGCGTTTATCGGTCCTCGGAGGAGTTGGGCCCGGGAACCACACAGAACCTGCGACTGTCTACGCCGCCATCTTGGCCACGCCCCCGGTAGCTCTTTTAACTTGTCAGGGCTTCCCTCCTTCAGAATAGGGCATTTAACAGCACACCAGGCCTCTCTGCTTTTCAGCAGGACAACAAAAGAGCTGGTTTGCAGACTAGGGAGAGCATAATGCTGATCAACAAAATAGGTACAAAGTTCCCCACTGAGGTTGGTTAGAGTAACTCACAGTAGTCTCTCTCTTACAGGGTGTGACATAGCAGGGAGAAAAGTGATCCCTTTTTGGAATCTAGGGTGCCTCACACATACCAAAGGTTGAATGGCTGTTGTCATCCCACCCGATGAATGTACAGTATCATCATTGGCACCCTGCTCCTACGGCAGGCTGGCGGTGCAATGCCCGTCGGGCAGCACAGAAGTGCCACTCTTTAACGGAGATCTTTTATTCCTTATGCCAGTGGGTGCATGTGTGTGAGGGACCTAGAAAGTGCAAAAGTGAGCGTGAGTGTGGTTAAAACAGGTCAGTAGAGTCCAAAAGGGGAACCTTTAATAGCATGGCTCACTGCCTCATTAAAATACGTGAAAAGGTGAGGGGTACTGAGGCGTGATGGTTAGGGTAATCAAGCCTCATTCAACCCTCAGTCCAAGTGCGGTCGACATGTTTCATGCCCAGCAGGGCAATTCTTCAGGACCTAAAGTGCTCATAAGTTGCTATAGTATTCCTCAATAATTAAGGAACCGGGTATACGACCTGGCTAGTGTCGCAGGATCAACCCTTCATTGACGTCCTCCCTGGGACCTCAATCCCTGGGCGCTGATCCTCCCGGCAGACCTGGTGGGGTCAGTGCTGCTCAACTAGCACCTGACTAGATGCGATCTCAGGCGTGTAGAACCTACCCCGCCCACGTCGGTCTCGCCGCAGGACAGCCGGGAACCACACAGAACCTGCGACTGTCTACGCCGCCATCTTGGCCACGCCCCCGGTAGCTCTTTTAACTTGTCAGGGCTTCCCTCCTTCAGAATAGGGCATTTAACAGCACACCAGGCCTCTCTGCTTTTCAGCAGGACAACAAAAGAGCTGGTTTGCTGACTAGGGAGAGCATAATGCTGCTCACTGGCCCCAAGAAGAAGGGAAGGCGATGCCCCGTGCGGCCAGCAGGACACTGATGATGGACGAAACGATCACTCCTCATGAATGTTTAGTGTGGCCTTGGAGGTGCAATGGGCTGGAGGGTTAAAGGCAACTCCAGCAGTACGGCACATAGGATCCCTCGTGCCGCATCATCGAGGTTTTGGGAGAGCAAGGTATGACCTCCCAACGTAAGTTGGACCGTAAGGCAGCAACACACCATTTGGGGGTCCAAGGATGGGCAGATTAGGATGATCGCAAAACAACAACTACAAGCATCTCCATATATTTTCTACAGGTATAACTCAATAGGTAATCATAGTCAAGAGACAGACCTACTCTAAGGCTTTTTTTTATTATTTAGTACATACTCAATTTTTTTGCACAACTCTTCAATTTTTGTTGATCTTAGGCTCCCTATCAAAACAAAATAAGTTAGAAAATTTCCTCATATATCAAACCAATGATGCGCATTTCGGTGAGAAGAGAACGAAAAATAGTTTTCCTACCTTCATCAGGGCACTGAACATACTTTTTTATGAGGTGGCACAAGCCATCTAAACTAAAAAAAGTAGAGCGTTCAGGGAGTCCGTTTCTAATTTAGGTAACTTTGTATCAACTCACATTTCGGTAAGAAGAGAACCAAAAATAGTTATGCCACCTTCATCAGAGCTCTGAACATAGTTTTTTACAATGTGAAACAAGCCATCCAAAATGAAAATGTAGAGAGTTTAGGGAGTCGGTCTCCATTTTAATTAAGGTCTCACACATGAACAAATAACAATAAATACATAAATACATAAGCCTATTGTTATATTCCATAACTTGTTAAGTTGTACACTGTTACTTTAAGTGAATGGTCTTGCTCAGCTGTCTCTTACTTTATGATGTCATCTGCATCTTGTACATGGTAGAATGTTATGTTTCAACACTGGAGAAACTGGAAGCTCTGAAGATGCTGGCAGATGATGAGCTGTGTAGGTTTTATTGAATAAATCTTCTTTAACTCATCCTTCTGAGTTCTGGATTACTACATATTTTTGGCGACGAGGGCCTACACAGCTGAACCCACGCATCTATCTTCAATTTTTCAAGGATTTTTTTTTTTATCCATTTCAAGCCATCTGCCTCAACTGTCACTTTCCTCTAAAACATCTTCAATTCTTCAAAGAAATCTTCTTCTCAACTCAACTCAACCTCAACAATCCTTGAAGGTCATCTCCTTTTCATCACGAATCATCCACAACTACTACTTGGCTCCAGATAAGTGACTTTTATCATTAGTTCCCCTCTAACTTATTGCAGTGTGTCAACTTCACAGCGTTTTGCCTCTTGATCTGTGACATTATTTACTAAAGCTGTGTAAAAACTTTCCATTTCATTTTTACCGAATGAAATATTTTTATTCTAGCTTAGTTTATTTTAAACATTTATACTGGCAAGAGCAAAGCGTAACGTTTATAGAGCGAGATCAGCAGCGCGTGTCCCTGCAGCGCGAAGGAGTTTGCACGCGTGCTTATGATTTAAAGGACAAGCTGTGCGCGTTCACCTGTAGCGTGAAATAGCTCGAATTTGTGGAGCGTGAATCAATAAGAACGTCTGGAGCGTGATCTGCACGAGCGAGTGAAATGCCGTTTATCACGAGCGACTTCATCTCTAAGCAACACAAGCGAGTCAGTTCAGCGCCAAGCAACACGAGCGAATGCTGTTTTCTATCACCTAGCAACGCGATATCGTCATTACGCTCACAGCCATACGACGTCTTGTTTCTTCCTGTTTTTGCCAATCCTTTCTTGTTTTGACAATCACTTGTTAAGGAACAATGCAATAATTCTAATATACATTCTTTTTCCTCCATGCTGATTTCATTGTTCTTTTTCCCACGCTCTTCATTCTTTTTATCAAAGTGGAATATTGTGACATCACTTCTAAGTTCTTCATCAGCTTTCCATTCCTTTCATCAAAAAGGGGTTTTGTGACTTCATCATTTCTGCGCTATTTGGATTGTCCAATTCTACATCAGCAATTCCTTCAACACAAGAGAAGATTTCAAGGGAAGATTTAAGAACAAGTCTATTCTCTACAAAGAAGTACAACTTTTCTAAACTGTAAAGGATAACACCTATTTACTACTAAGAGTACAACAACCTATTTACTTCTAAGAGTACAACACATTTGTAACTTTGTTTCACCTATTGCACTTTGTATTTTTTTTTTTTACTTTACAGGTTTTTCTTTTACTCATTGTACTTTATCTTCACAATGTCTACGTTACAATCTATTAATGCTCCTCCTGCTTTCCTTGATACTCCAGGAGATTCTCCAGTGAAGTGGGATATTTGGTTTGACGCCTTTGAAACTTATTTAGGTGCTATTGGGGCTTCAAGGTATCGTCCTGAAAGGAAAAAATGTCTCCTATTGCATTCTCTTGGTTTTGAAGGTAGATCCATTTTTAAACACTTACCTGATCCTCCTGTAGACTATGAAGTTATTGATGATTATCAGACTACTATTACTAAACTTAAACTAAGGTTCGATAAGAAGCCTACTTTAATTGTGCTTAGACACAAATTTTTTATGAGGAAGCAATCTGAATGTGAGGATGTTGATTCTTATTTTTTCACCCTTAGGAAGCTAGCTTCTGTCTGTCTTTTTGAAAATTTTACTGAACAGTTAATTTGTGATCAATTTGTTGGTCATTGTAAAGACAAACAGACTAGACAGAAGTTACTCACAATGGACAATCCTACTCTCGATGAAACTATCAAAATTGTAAAAAGTATTGAAACTTCTCATATTTCTCTTAAAGAATTAGAAGACAAACCAGTAGAAAAATATCAATTTTGTTGGGAGTTCCAAAAAGGGTAAGAATAGATCTTTTAAAACTGTTAACAATCCTTCTCCAAAATTCAAGGATAATCTCTCTCCAAGATTTAAAGATGGTGTGTCTGTACTAAACAATATTTGTTTACGATGTGGAAGTTCAATTCACAGCAAAGGTTCGAAATGTCCTGCGATAAATTCTATGTGCAATTATTGTAAAAAAATAGGACATTTTGCTACTGTTTGTTTAAAGAAAAAATTTCAAAATAAAACTATAGCTTGTGTTTTAGAATCAGATAATGACTCAGACACTGAAGCAATCTCCATTGTTACTGACTATATAGAGACTGAAGACACATCTATACCTCTCACTGGTGATCCCACTACCTGTGTAGATCCTATTGTTGAGATAATCGTTGGTGATAAGAAACGTAATCTTTTAGCAGATTCAGGTGCAAGGATCACTATAATTACCAAGGAACTTTTTCGTGAAACATGGGGTGAGAGGGTACTTTTTCCTCCTGACAGAAAACCTATTTCCTATCAAAAACGTAAAATTGCTCTTTTAGGATTTTTCGAGGATTATTTAGAGTTCAAAGGTAGGAGAATCAGGGGAAAAGTTTATGTAGCTGTCGAAGGACTTAACATTTTAGGATGGTTTCATCAGGGTCTTTTTGGCATGCAGCTTAGACCAGGGATGAAAGAACAGGTTTTACTTGTTTCTTGTGAAGAAGAAAACACAAGGTGGATTAATGAATTTCCTTCTGTGTTTAGTGATCAACTTGGTAAGATCATTGGTTTCAAACACAAAATATTTGTTAAGGATGGTGCAACTCCCATTAAACACAAACTCAGGAGTGTTCCTTTTAGCATTAAGGAAGATCTTAATAAAGAAATCACGATGCTATGTGAAAAGGGAATCATCGAACCTACAGAATCTTCACTGTGGTTATCACCTCTTGTTGTCGCACGAAAGAGAGATGGAAAACTCAGAGTTTGTGTGGATCTTAGGTCCTTAAACAAGGAGATTTGGGTTGACTCCCATCCTCTACCCAAAATTACAGATCTTTTTACCAGTATCAAAGGTGCAAAGATCTTTTCAAAATTAGACCTGGCTAGTGCCTATCATCAAATAGAATTTCACCCTGAATCACGGTCACTAACAGCCTTTGTGTCCCCACTTGGTACGTTCCGCTACAAGAGGATGCCTTTTGGACTTGCCTCGGCAGCCTCTGTTTTTCAGAGAGTGATGCAGAACTTATTGAGAGATGTTGAGGGGTTTTTGTTTTTCAAGATGATGTCTTAATTTATGCCAAGGATGATGAAACTCATGATAACATTGTTAGGAAGGTTTTGGAAATTTTTAAGAAAAGTGGACTTGTTTTGAAAACAGAGAAATGCAAGTTTAGTTGCAGTGAGATTGAATACCTTGGTCACTTACACTCTTTTGAAGGGATCAAACCAAGACAAGGATTAATTGATGCCATCATGAAAGCACCTGTACCTAAGGACAGGGCTGGAGTTAAGTCTTTGCTTGGGTTGTTGGAATACTATTCGAGATTTGTCCCTGGGTATGCGTCAATAGTTAGACCCATTAGTAATTTGCTCAAATTTTCCACAAAGTTTTCATGGACAGGTGACTGTGATCGTGCTTTCATGGAAGTAAAAGATATTTTGGAGAAAGGTGATGCGCTTACTCCATTTGACCTAGATTTGCCTTGTTTTTTAACTGTAGATGCGAGCAAAGTGGGTTTGGGAGCTATTCTCACTCAACGCCTTGGTGAAAGAGAATTTACAGTTGCTTTTGCCTCCAGGGTTCTTAGGAGTGCTAAAGTTCAAAGTTCAATACTCTGTTATAGAGAAAGAATTGCTAGCCTGTGTGTGGGCTATTGACAAGTGTCGACCTTATGTTTGGGGTAGACATTTCAATTTGATCACTGACCACAAGCCATTGGTGTCTATTTTGTCTGCTGGTCCTAGCAAATGTTGTACACCCAGGATCACAAGAATGGTGACTAAATTACTTCAATATCAGTTTGATATCACGCACATTTCTGGTGGTAAAAACACACGTGCAGATTTTTTGTCACGTTTTCCTCAGAATGACGGTGTGAGTGAAGGTACAAGTTTCCATGATTTGAATGATGAAGATAAGGAGGATTGTTTTGTGGCGTCAATAGATGTGCCCATTTTAGCTGTGGGGTCTGAGGAGGATTGGAGAGAATCTTTGTTAAAGGACAAGGTGTTGCAAGAAGTGTTCAATTTTGTCAAAAATGGGTGGCCCAAGGAGAAGTCCTTGTCCTCTGTGTTACAACCTTATTGGAAGGTTGAGTCTGAAATTTCAATTGAAGATGGTTTAATAGTAAGATGTGACAAACTGATTCCACCCCATAGTCTCAGACCTACTATCATGAAGGAGGCCCATGAGGGGCATTTAGGGATTTCTCTTACCATACGTCGAGTGCGACAAGATTTTTGGTGGCCAAGCATGGACAATGAGATTCGAATGTTTGTTGAGAATTGTCCAGTGTGCTCTTCATCTGAAAAATCACTCAAAGTTGTGGTTCCACCTTTGTCTCCCATTGAGTGTCGTTGTTGTTTGAAAGCTTTATTCGAGTTATATACTCATAAAAGCACAACATACATTTAAATACATCACAGTTAAATATTTAAATCACATTTATACAAATACATATTTATAAAACAGTTGTGCAAGCTTAATCAGTATAAAAATTAACACGCATCTAAAACATTAATCAAATCACATTTGTAGAAAGAGCCCTCCGCCTAATGGACCAGGCCCACCCCAGATACTTGGCTATGCCCAAAACAATAGGCTCATCAGTGGAGGTACAGATGATTCTCAATGCCTCAACACCACTAGATGTCCAAACTTTCTAACAAACTGGAGCTAACCATACCCTCCTTGGGGTGGCGTAGGCATTACAAACAAATAAGAAGTGACCCATACTTTCATTGGCTGCGCCACACGCTGGGCAGCACAGGGTGTTCAAACTCTTCCACCTGCCTGTTAAATATCTCAGGGGGAGGGAGCCAGATCTCAACTGGAAAAATAACTTCCTGTCCATATGGACAGTTATACTGTCCCAGTACTGTTCTAGCACGGGACTCATTTTGATTTCCAGAAAACGACCCCCCATCGAATCGGATTTTGCGCCCCTCCAGAGCCTACCATCTACCCACTCCCAATATAAAGTTTTAAGGGTATCTTTACTTGGAAAAACTTCCCCCGCGGGATTATCTCAAAGGTTGCAAAGACCTAGTTCGCCTAACATGACCCTTAAATTTTTCAACCATGATATTTTATGGAAGGTGTCAATTTTAATTATTGCCATGAACCCATCTGCATAGTGCTTAATCTCGGGGTGGACCAGAGGCGTCTCCAATATAAGATGGGATGCAATCGAGCTCGATCACTAACAGATCTTCTCCCAAGATCAAAGCTAAGCGGGATTAGTGGGGTGCTCTGGGGAAGTCCAGTAATTCCCCTGAAGAACCTGTTCTCCGCTATCTGTAGGGAGGTAAGCTTTTCGAAACCCCACAGCTCTGCCCCATATAGGGCCGACCCTATTGCCTATGCATCATATACGGCAAGGACGGGTTTTATGGGTTTTGTTTTTGATCTTTTATGCTCCACCCGTAGTGCCCCCGAAATTTGCTGGTGTTTCAAGACCGCTTTTTCTATGTGATGGGACCAGCCTTGGCTATTTGCTATTTGTGCCCCCAGGTAGGTAAACTCCCAAACTACCTCAAGCTCGATGTTATTCATATGTATCCTAGGGCGAGGTTTACATCCTCGGGAAAAAGCCATCAACTTGGTCTTACCAACATTAACTTCGAGGCCATACTCCAGGCAGAACCCATCAAAGATATTTAAGGCGCGTTGTAGCCCAGAAGGGGTCTTAGACATAATTAGCGTATCGTCAGCGAACATCAGGATAGGGACCCTGAGGCCCGCTAACGAAGGTGCATCTACACTAGCATCCAGCATCCTGCCAACGATCCCATTAATAAATAATGAAAAAAGCAAGGGTGCCATTGCAAAGCCTTGGCGAACCCCCCGTTCGACTGGAAAGTCGATGGAAGATTGACGGTTCAAACCCCACTGGACTTTAGCGAAATTACTCTTGTGCAACCTCATAATTAGGGTGAGCAATTCTGCTGGGATACCTATTTTATTTAAAACTGTCCAAAGCTTGCTCCTTGGGACTAGATCAAAGGCAGCCCTCAAGTCGACAAAGGCGACGTACAGGCTGCGCTTGCCAAGAAGTACCGTCCCCCACCGCAACATAGTGAAACGAAACACCTGATCGACAGTGCTAGTAGCCCTCCGGAAGCCTGCCTGGTAAGGAGAGAGGGAATTATTCTCATCCACCCAATCCATAAGTTTGTTTACCACCATCTTCCCTATCACTTTTTGGATAGTGGCAATCAAACTTATTGGCCTATAATTAGCCGGGAGGGACCGATCTCCTTTTTTGTAGATTGGTATGATAATTGCTCCCTTCCATTGGTCTGGGACTAACACGCCTTTTGCGATGGCATTCCCCAATAGGAACACATACCTAACCCACCTATTTTTATCATTTTTAAAAACATCTGAGGGTATCCCATCTAAACCCGGGGCCCTTCCCCCTTGTACAGAACATATTGCAAGTTCAACTTCTTTGGCGGAAAACAAATTATCAGTGGGAAATACGGCTTTGTCTCTGCATATTGGGGTCTAAAATAATTCACCCAAGCAGCCTCTGCAACGTTATTGTCTGGTTTATTTGGGATGCCACCTCTACCCCACTTCACTATCTTCCAGAAAAGCCTGGAATCCTTGGCTCCAGAGGCCTCCTTTAATTCAGCCCAATACTTCTCATCCCACATTTTTTTTGCCAGGGAGATGCTTGCGTTGTAATGCTTCCTTGCTGTAGTAATCGCAGCCCTATCCCTATTTCTAATAGCACTACCCAAGGCTAATCTAGCTGCCCTACACTGTTGGTTAAACCACCTAGCTGGTTTGGGAGGTATTGTACAATTTGCCTTGCGTGCTCTCATGAAATGAGGTCTTAGAAGGGAAAAGAGATTGTTGTGGATGTCAGTAATTACCCAGGACCCTGGGACTATGGAACTTACTAACTCCATGGAGGCAAGAGCATTGTCCACCTCAGAACTAATAAAATCCATAGATTCCACATTCGCCAACACACATGGCCATTTCAATCTGCGCATATCATTGGCCATGTCAGGGAGTGAATCATCACTTGCCTGCAAATTGGACTGGGCAGACATCCACCAGGTGTGGGTCACGCAAAGGGGGTTGTGATCACTTTCTATCCTGCCCTTGATTTCCATGTCACAAACCCCCTGCCAAAGATTAAGACTACATATAACGTAATCTATCCTGCTTTTATTGTGACCATTATCAAATGTGCAAACACCCTCCTTATCACCCTTTGTCCTCCCATTTAGGGCTCTCATCCTGTGTTCCAAACACATGGCATTTAGGAGAAGTATGTCCTTCGTCCAGCGTTTGACAGGGGCTAGATTCAGAGAAGGGACTCCCCATAGATTATCCTCCTCCTGCCCCAGGGGATAATCAGTACTGTCTAGGGGTTCAAAGGTCCTATTTAAATCCCCGGCTACTACTACTCTATTTCCAAGGGACTTAGTTTGCAAAAAAGTAGACAGGGCCTCTAAAGTTGGGGAACTCCCGGTATTGGTGCCTCTGGCATAAACGTTATACAAATCTGTCACATCCCATTGAGTGTCCTACCAGTCCTTGGGTTAAGGGGGAATTGACATTATGGGTCCTTTTGAAGTTTTACCTTTGGGTATGAGATTCATTATTGTCTTGATGGATTATACATCGAAGTGGCCTGAGGTTAAGGTTGTAAAGGAGGTCAATGCTTCTACTGTTATCAAATTTCTCAAGGAAGCATTTTTGAGAGAGGGGTTTCCTGAATTTATCATTTCAGACAATGGGACTCAGTTTGTTAGTCTTGAATTCCAATCGTTTCTTAAGTCTTGTGGAATCAAACACCTTAGGAGTTCACTCTATTATCCACAAACAAACGGTCTTGTGGAAAGGATGAACCGTGTTGTGGGTGATTGTATCAAGTGGGCAGTCGAGGGAAGGCATGATGTTCTTGCATCCCTTGAAAGTATGCTTTGGTTTTATAGGACGACACCGCACTCTTCCACAAAGGTTTCCCCCTTTGAAGTGTTAAGAGGGAGGAAAGCCAATACCAGTTTTAGACCTGGTTGGATGTCTAAATGGTCTCATCCCTTAGTTGACGTTGAGTCTGTTTTAGAAACAGTTAGGTTTAATTCCACTTTGGCACAGAATAAGGAAAGAATCTGGTTTGATCAAAAGAAAAATGCTAGGATGGTCACGTTGTGTGTGGGGGATTTTGTTAGAATAAAGAATTCTACTCACACGAAGAAAAAGGAGGAGTAAATATAGTGAACCTATCAAGATTGTGAGAATTGGTGGAAATGCTGTTCAAGTTGAGGGAGGGTATTGGTGGAATATTTCAAAAGTTGTAAACGTTAAAGAAAATCTTGCTGTTTCTGGAAAATGTGATATGCATGTCAACAATATGAATTCCTCTCGTAGGAAGAGTACTAGATCCATTAAGTTGCCTTGTAGGTTTCGTGATTAGGCACTGTTTTTTTATTGATCATCGTTGTACTGTTATTTTATTTTATCTTCTCTTTGAAATGTATTCTATACTGTTTATTAGATATGTGCTTTATATTCTTTTATCTTTTTTTTTACTTTTGTTTTCCTCCAGGAAGAAAAGGAGGTATGTTATATTCCATAACTTGTTAAGTTGTACACTGTTACTTTAAGTGAATGGTCTTGCTCAGCTGTCTCTTACTTTATGATGTCATCTGTATCTTGTACATGGTAGAATGTTATGTTTCAACACTGGAGAAACTGGAAGCTCTGAAGATGCTGGCAGATGATGAGCTGTGTAGGTTTTATTGAATAAATCTTCTTTAACTCATCCTTCTGAGTTCTGGATTACTACACCTATGGGGAAAACAAGGTGTGATCTGACAGCGATCAAAAAAACCTATCATAAGGAACACCCAGTGTCAAAAAAAGGAAAGAAGGTTCCTTAGTGTGTTCAATCAAGAAAAGAAGGAGATAAAAGAATTATGAATAGAGAAAATATTGAAAGGTTATAAACTACAATCCATAGGAAGCTCTCAAAGTGCAATACCTGTGTAGATCAGAAAACACAGAGTGCTCAGAAGACATATGTGCACACTGGGACTGTGACCTTATTCCCATAGTAGGCTTTCAACAGAAATTGCAATAAAATAAAACACCTACTGTATTGGGGTGTGGATTGGTTGTTCAGTTCTCCTTCATAAACTAATCAAGAGTAGGGAGAGCAAAGTGCTCCAGCCAATGTATGATGAGGATTCTGGTCAAGGTACCTCGAGTGTAAGAGGAAACCTGCTTTCTAAATCGCTAGTAGAAACAAAATACAAAGTGAGTAATGGGATCAAAATATCCATATTTTTGTAGGACATTCAGGGCATGAGTCATCTAGATGTAAATTGCTTCCGAATCGACAATAAATAACACAGAGGAAGGAAGTAGTAGGATTTAGGTAGGGCGAGATCGGTATATCTAATTCCCCACCAACTGTGATAGTCTTTGTACCCATATCTCCTTAATGGTAAAAGGATGCCATCCTATCAGAAAATACATATATATTGAGATCCCATGTGTATACTCAACAGTTAAGCAAAACAAAACAAAAGGGATTACAATAGTAAGTCTAGAGGAATCCATCTATGTTGAGAGTAGGAGAAAGTGGGGGAGGCCGACATCTGAGCCACCAAATATGAGAAAGTCGTAAGGAAGCTTTCGGTAAAGATGAGATTTTTCGTGAAGGGTATGACATTTTTGGCTTTCTAATTCCGTTTATCGTAATACATGTAAGTCTGACCTTTTTCTGCACTTTTCACATTTACTTTGACGGTTGATATATGTCGCTTGGTATACTTTCAATATGGCGCCTGGGGTAGGCTGCAGTTCTAGGACGTTGATCCATGGTGCTTGCGGTTATGCATCTCGTAGGGCTTATGACATTTTGCCCGACTCAGGTGCTACCTGTTGTTGTAATTGTGAGGGACTACCAATATATATATTGCACCACGTTCCCACGATCCTATGTTCTGCCACTTGCGAGACTGAGATGGGATGCTGACGCTTGTACGTCTATGTATGCTACTCATCCAAAAACTGTTTTAGATTATCTTGTTGAGAATTGTGCTAGCTTTCCATCCCGTTTCAAGCCTTCCCCATGTTTATACTTTTAGTATTTTAGACACACATTTCGAGTGTATCAGAAAATTGAGTATGCATATCGTTTTTTCCCTTATTCTTCCTGCCATATATATTTTGGTCTAAAACTTATTCTCTTGTTCATTCTGTGAACGGCCATATGAGAGTTCTCTCCTGTAAGTCTAAGTATTGAATTGGTTATCTTTCACACATGTTAATAGGAGGCTCACTGCCCTCTTAAATGCGGTTTTCTTGTTGTTGGTGGCTCATATGCTGCCCCCCCCTTTCTCTTACTCTCTTCGTAGATGGCTCCCTCTAGATTTAGTCAAGTCAAAATATGCTTTATTCGAGATTTTACTCATAAAAGCAAGAACAGTCTAAATTTAAAAATACAATTACATTTTCGATCAATTATATTAAAAAACTAGAGCATAATATTTACAGTTTATGACTCGATATACAGTTCCAATTTTGTACAATTTCATCCAACAGAAGTTAACCATTTTTAAAAATAATAAAAAGTTAAAAAACACCCAAGCATAATACATTTGTGATAAAAACATAGATGAAACATACAGACAGTTGACCCAGACAGAGAATAGTCAAATGACTAGCAGTCTCTGTCTGATCGACCATGCCCATCCAAGGTATTTGGCAGTTGCTATTGATATCCATATCTCACTGCTAGAGCATATAATACACAAGGCAACTGTACTACTAGTAGTCCCTAAATTCTTGCACATCGGTTTTAACCATACACGTCTTGGGTCTGAATAGGCTGTGCAAGAAAATAAAAAATGGCCCATAGTTTCTTTAGTAGAACCACAAACAGGGCAACTAGCACTCAATCCACCTTCCCATTTAGCTGTCAAAAATCTAAGGGGGCGTGAACCTGCTCTCAATTGGAAAATAAGTTTTCTATCACCAGGTCTAGTTATACTATCCCAGTAGGGTTCCAGAGAAGGATACAACTTAGCCTCTAGGAATCCTTCAGTCATAGATCCTGAGCTAGTACTACTCCAACCCCGGTAGGCTACCTTTTCCCAATAAATTTCTTTCAGAGCACTTTTAGTAGGGAACATTGCTCTAACTGGGTCTGACCAAAGCGAACTCATTCCAAGCTCATTCAAGATTGCTTTCAATGATTTAAGCCACCCGTTTTTATGGAGTATATCCGCTTTGATGATATCTAAAAACCCCTCAGCATAATGGGAAAGCTCAGGCGTAGTCCAGAGCCTTCTCCAGTACAGAATCGGTCGAAGCCTGACCAAGTCTGTAACCACTTTTCTGCCCAGATCGTACCTAAGGGGCAGCAAGGGAGTACTTTTCAGGACACCAGTTATTGCCCCGAAAAACGTATTTTCCGATATTTGTAGGGCAGTCACCTTCTCGAAACCCCATAGCTCAGCACCATATAGTGCGGAGCCAAGAGCCTTTGCTTCATATGCCTGCAGAGCAGGCTTTACAGGTTTCGTCAGGGACTTTCTATGCTCGGAACTAATAGCACCTGATAGTTGCCTGTGCCTGAATGTAGCAATATCTATATGTTTGCTCCATCCGCTCTTATTTGAGATGTGGATACCCAGATACGTAAAAGTGTTCACCACTTCAAAAGGACGACCATTCATAATAATTTTAGATTTAAAACTGCGATGGGGGTTAAAGATCATAAGTTTTGATTTGGTCACATTGACCTCCAGGCCATGCTCACCGCAAAATAGATCAAAGATAGCCAGTGCACGCTGTAAGCCACTTGGGGTCTTTGATAGGATAAGCGTGTTGTCTGCGAACATTAAAATAGGTATTTTTGTACCAGCTAATGAAGGAGCGTCCAACTTCGCAGATAACATGCGGGATACGACACCGTTAATAAACAATGTAAAAAGAGTGGGGGCCATTGAGCAGCCTTGCCGGACACCCCGCTCAACCGGGAAGTCCGCTGTCACCATGCCCTGCCCCCCCCACTGGATTCTAGCGAAGGTTACTTCATGGAGCCGCATTATCAGTGTCAATAGATCATCTGGTACACCCAGGTTCTTAAGAACAGACCACAGCTTCGACCGCGGTACTAGATCGAAGGCAGCCCGTAAGTCGACAAAAGCCGCGTATAGGCTACCCCTGCCCAGCACCACGGTCTTCCATTGCAGTAAGTTAAAGCGGAAAACCTGATCCACAGTACATGGTGACCTACGGAATCCCGCTTGAAATGGTGACAGAGCATCATTATCCTCAGCCCAGTCAAGTAGCCTGTTCACAATCACACGCCCTATTATCTTTTGAATTGTGTCAATAAGGCTTATCGGCCTGTAATTGCCGGGCTGGGATCGGTCACCTTTCTTGAACACTGGTATAATTACTGCTCCCTGCCAGGATGTGGGTACCTCTGCACCCTTAGCAATATTGTTAATAAGAAGGTAAATGTACTTACACCAACGTTCATTGTCATTAATAAAGACGTCGGCAGGAACACCGTCTATGCCAGGGGCGCGCCCGTTATTCGCGGAACTCAAAGCCACCAGAATTTCTTGTAGACTGAAGGAATTATCTTTGAAGTGGGTATAACTTGTGTCCGTTGGAGATGTAACCTGTTTTGCCTCGGCATACTGAGTTCTGAAAATTTTTACCCACTCTTCTTCCGGAACATTGTTATTTGGGGGTTCAGGTGTCCCCTCACCACCCCACTTGACAATGCACCAAAATAGTCTAGAATCTTTCTTATCACTAGCTCTTTTTAGTTCGGACCAGTGATGCTCATCCCAGGCTTTCTTTGCGTTCGCTATACTGGCTTTATATTCCTTTCTAGCAGATTGAATAGCCATGGTCTCCCTACCCTTTAGAGCAGGACCTAGGGCGTTTCGTGCATCCCTACAATGGGCATTATACCATTTTGCATTCTTAGGAACTCTCTCATCCTTGCCCTTCACAGGCTTCAGGAAGTGGTTTTTGATTACGCAAAAGAGGGTAGCATGAATTTCAACCAGGCTACTCAACCCAGAACTAGAAGAATTAATATGTTCCATGACTGATATCGCTTTATCGGCTTCAATATTAATATTATCAATGGCCTGTTGGTTAGTCGCTACATTTATTCATCTCAACCTACGCATATCGTTAGTGGGGACAGTTAAGGGTGGAACAAGGGCAGTAGGGCCGCTGGTCCTGTTGGAAAGTGACCACCATTTATGCTGTGTACACAGAGGGTTGTGATTAGCCCTGGGCGTAGTGTGCGTAGTGGGGATTCGCGGAGCTACGCGAAGTGGGCGAGAAACTACGCCCACCTCCGCACTCCGCGTAGCCCCACTACGCAAACACCACTGGCCACCAGCCCCGCCACCCGCCTCCCTCCCGCCCTCCTTAAATACTTTCAATTAAAGGAGTAAAATAATTAAAACGCACTTACCTTGCCCGCCGCTGCCCGCCGCGTCCCCGGGGCTCGCTATCTTCCGTCTTGTTTACTAATGCGCATGCGCGGGCGGCCGCGCATGCGCATTTCTCACGAGAAAATGCGCATGCGCGGCCGCCCGCGCATGCGCATTAGTAAACAAGACGGAAGACGGAAGATAGCGAGCCCCAGGGACGCGGCGGGCAGCGGCGGGCAAGGTAAGTGCGTTTTAATTATTTTACTCCTTTAATTGAAAGTATTTAGGGAGGGCGGGAGGGAGGCGGGTGGCGGCCAGCTACGCTCCGTCTGCGGAGCGTGCATAGTGCCGCCTGGCTACGCCCGCTCCGCAAAATGCGGAGTAGGCGGCACTACGCACACTCCGTGCACGGAGCGTAGCTGGCCGCCTACCCCTAGTTGTGATCACTCTCGCTCCTCCACACAACCTCCATGTCACATGCCAATGGCCACAGTTTCAAACTACAGAGTACATAATCTATTCTGCTCTTGTGCCGCCCATTATCAAATGTCATAGACCCAATTTTGTCACTTAACGTCCTTCCGTTTAGTGCTCTTAAACCTTTCTCAAAACATAAGGCATTCTTACTAATCACATCCTCAGTCCAGCGTACAACTGGTTTCAACTCTAGTTTTGGGACTCTCCAATGCCAATCCTCTTCATCCCCAAGGAAATCGTCATCTGTGGCTAAGGGTTCAAATGTTCAATTAAAGTCACCTGCAATGACAATATTGTTATCTTGAGAGTAAGTATCAAGGAGGGAGCCCAAGGCCGCTAGAACCTCTGATCTCCCACCCCTGGTACTCCTCACATAGACATTGTAGATGTCTAATGGTCCCAAAATGTCTGAATTCATTGTAATTAGTTGAATGTCTCTGTGGCTAGTTTCCTTTACTTTAACATCTACTTTTAGGGACTGTCGAACCCAAATGGTTAGACCACCCATTGGTCTCCCTTTTGGGCCTTTTAATGCAGGCACAGAGTAGTTCAAGTATCCCTGCGCAAAAGGTGGTTCACATGACCAAGTCTCCTGGAATATACATGGATCAAAAGAATTAACAAATCAAAGCCACTCTCCAGAGTCCAGTTTAGAGTCCAGGCCTGCAATGTTCCATGAAAACAGTTTCCCGACATTGTCCACGATACCATCCAGGTCCATCAATAAAGGGTTGGCAATATTATCCTCTGGCAGTTCTAGTTCAGTTCCAATTAGGATGCCTTCGTGACAAATAACATCAGTGTCATCTACCCTCTCAGAGGCATTCTCAAAGTTATGACTTAATATAGAAGCAACAACACACACTTCAGACTCAGTCATCGCAGTGGAATTGGACGGTAGCTCGGTGTATTTATTCTCCTTACTGTTTGCTAGAGAAATTGTGTCATCTGCTAATCTTTCTTGGAACATGGAAGTAACATTTGTGAAGCCAAATTCCTCGACAGTAGAAATATATGTTATGTGTATCTCAGCCAGATCATTAAACACAACACTGCCTGTCCTCTCAAGTCAATCACATTCATTCAGGTCTGACAGTGCCGCAAATCTATTTTTAACGCTGATTCCCCATTCACTAGGTTGTACACACCTACCCCACTTGTTTGCCACCGAGTTCCGCTTTGTCCTTAATATGCTTGGATTCACTGAACTGGATGTATGACGGTACAACGCGTACCGTCACAACGCATCCCTTTACCACGCATGCCTTACAACGCAAGTTGTTACCACGACTTGCGTGGGGGTGCGGATTTAGAATAGTATAATTTACTATTCTAACACCAGTCCCCGTGGACCCTAGGGAAGGTGTTGGGATAGTAAATTTACTATTTTTAATCCTTTAGCGCCCTCCAGCGCAAGTCGTGGTAACGACTTGCGTTGTAAGGGATGCGTGCTAAAGGTACCGCGTTGTAAAAACTTCGTGGTAAACGATGTTTACCACTGAACTACCTCTCCGATAGAAAAAATCCAAAGTTAGCGGAATAATCTCAGTACTCCTACGTTGTGAGGGAAATATGTGTCTTAGAAGCTCAGGGAGTACTTCTGGACTTAAAAAATGCAGAACTACGCAATCTCCTTTAAGTTTTTTCACACTGTTCCCTATCCAGTCCACCCTTCTTGCCATGGTAATTTCCCCAGCTAGCTGCAGTTTTCCCCTTGGAGATATCATCATATTATTACTTAGCCAGTGGAATGCTTTGCTAATCAAGGAAGAAGTAGATTCCACTTGACCTGGTTTTAGGGGAGGTACATTGGCCAGGACCAGAACAAGAGGAGAGGCTGCTACAATAAGTTGAACCAGGCCTTTATCTATACCCATCCCTGTGGATTTTGGTGGTAAGTCTTCATTGACTGTTACCTGAGCATCTATGGCTACTGGGTGCTGAATGGGGGGGCGGATCTGATATCACTTCATCCCTACCCCCTGTCCCACCCCTAATGATATTCGTAGATGATTCAACTCTATTTATGACTAAAGTTGGTATGTTACCCACCTCCTCTACTGTCTTGTTTATCAGTCCCTCTAGCCTATTTACCTCAGCTGTTAGCTGGTCAATTTTGGCTACCAATGGTTTAACTATAGATTTCATCTTGGAGTCGATCATACTCACTAGCTTTTTAATCAGTTCATCGCCTAATATCTCCTTCTCACCTTGCTCCCCGTTAGCCTCTATTGTAGCTGTATTTTTAGGTGGAGACGCTGTTCTTTTCCTGCTAGAGCGTAACCCACCACGTTTGCTCGGACCCTTTCTGCATGCTCTAATAGCTCCAGTTGCAGGCACAGACACAGGGGAAGGGGAATTATCTTCTATCGTGTTTGACTGGTGAGCTCGATCATTGGCTAGATTAACAGCAGTGGATATATTTAAATCAAGATTGACATCAGGGGAAAACTCAATTTCTGAAGTATCACTGCAATGCACCTGTATCGGGACTTCTAACACAGTAGGTTCTAACAGAGAGCTCTGTGTAGGGATAATAGGTGGTGAGCTCAAGCCCAGCGATATCCTTCTAGTGCTATTGATTTTACTCACAACTTGGACCAGGTAATTGTCCATAGTATTAGGTACAGAAGAAGACCTTTGCTTGGACATGTTGGACACAGTGGGATAGTAGTGAGCTAGCACTGGCAGCCCAAAGCCAGGCAATAAAATAGAGTTTGCCAATTGGATAAAAACACAAGGGTTCCAAAGATATGGTGACAACGATAAATCTTACTTGAGAGATACCAGAGATAGTCCGCGGCAGCAACAGACAGGGATCCTGGCCCAGCCCAGTCACGATCAGTCACGGACTGTCACAGACTGTCTGCCCTTTGTCCAGGCTTCGTCCGGCGCGTCCCGCGCGTGTCCTCGCGGGACGAGGGACCTGACGCAGCTTTATGCACCTCCTGGCGCGATCAGTGGTGGCGTGGGCTTTTGCCCCGAGGGATCCTGGGGGTTGTAGGCTGTCGTTGGACCGGTGCAGCAAAGCCCGGCCCGTGGTTCGTTATGCTGAGGGGGCGGAGCCAAGCTGGTGACCACCCCCACCCACTACGCCGGACACACACTCAACCCCGTGTTCTCATCCAGCAAGGACATCACCTTCAGCCACGCCACCGGACTCCACTGGACGGACCACAGCTGCGTCCACTTCAGCTTCAGAAGGACCACGATCCACCACCACCAGCAACAGGTTGCACGCAGAAGCTGGAACAAGATCACGGCCGACCAGCTCGCGACTTCCCTGAGCATGAACCCTCCCACCAGCACAACGAACCCAAGCCAGGCGGCCACCAACCTCGCAAAGTGGATCAGCGACTGCGCAGACTACCTCTCCCCTCTGAAGACCCCACCTAGCAGACCCTGCAGCAAGAAAGCCCCATGGTTCACCGACGAACTCAAAAGCACCAAGAAGAACTGCTGAGACCTCGAGAAAGCCTGGCGCAGAGACCCAACACCGAACAACATGGCTGCCCTCAAGCTCGCCACCCGAAAACACCACCAACTGATCCACGCCACCAAGAAGTCTGCATTCAAGGAACGACTGGACAACAACGCACACAACAGCAAGGAACTCTTCAACATCGTCAAAGAGCTCTCCAACCCCAACGCTGGAAACAACGACATCACCCCTTCACAAGACCTCTGCAACTCCCTGGCCTCCTACTTCCACAACAAGATCGCGGACATACACAAAAGCTTCAGCACCCAACCGACGCACGCCACGACTGAACCAGCGCCCCCCACCACCACCCTCCGCGCCTGGACCCCGATCAGCACCGAAGACACCATCCGCACGATGAACTCCATCCACTCCGGATCTCCGACCGACCCCTGCCCTCACCACGTCTTCAAAAAGGCCGACGCTGTCATCGCACCCCACCTGCGGGACATTATCAACACCTCCTTCGACACCGCTACCTTCCCGGAGAGCTGGAAGCACGCTGAACTCAGCGCTCTACTAAAGAAGCCATCAGCCGACCCCACCGACCTCAAGAACTACCGCCCCATCTCGCTGCTCCCGTTTCCTTCAAAAGTCATCGAGAAGACAGTCAACAAGCAGCTGGCCGCCTTCCTCGAGACGAACGGATCCCTCGGCCTCTCGCAGTCTGGCTTCCGGGTCAACCACAGCACCGAGACCGCCCTGATCGCAGCCACCGATGACATCCGAGCCCTGCTTGACAACGAAGAAACAGCGGCCCTCATCCTCCTAGACCTCTCCGCAGCCTTCAACACTGTCTGCCACCGCACCCTAGTGCAGCGCCTCAGCAACGTCGGAATCCAGGAGAAGGCACTGGATTGGATCATCTCATTCCTCGCCGGAAGGACACAGAGAGTCCGCCTCCCCCCGTTCAGATCAGAAGCCACCGAAGTCATCTGCGGCGTTCCTCAAGGCTCCTCGCTCAGCCCAACCCTCTTCAACATCTACATGAGCCCCCTTGCGGCCATCGCATGCCAACACAACCTCAACATCATCTCCTACGCCGACGACACCCAGCTGATCCTCTCCCTCACCAACGACTCCGCAACCGCCAGAGCCAACCTGCACGAAGGGATGACAGAAGTAGCCAAGTGGATGATGAACAGCCGCCTGAAACTGAACTCGGACAAGACGGAAGTCCTCATCCTGGGACTCCTCCCTCTCCATGTCCAGACAAGTCAACGCCGTCTCCTCATCATGCTTCAACATTCTGCGCATGCTACATAAGATCTTCCGGTGGATCCCCACCGAGACCAGGAAGACGGCAGTGGATTCCCCTCTTTCAAATGACAGAAGAGTGCATGGCTCAGTTGAAGATATCTAAAATACTTTCCCTTTTCCATCTGATACTCTGTTTGAAGAGTACCAAAGTTGATCATTTTCCCTCTTTTCAAGACATCGCCCAGGAGGTCTATACCTATATTGCTCCAACTAGTGATTCACTGAAGTTGCAACGACTCTCTCAAAAAATCTCCCACCCACAATGGAGTTTGTTCGGTGAGTTTAGTCTGCCTACTGGTCATTTTGGTGGCCTTCCACCATGCTGCGACAACCGTCGGAGTGTGAAATGGGAGGGACTTAGTAGACTTTCTTTTTGTATAAAGTGCAGAGAGATAGCTACCCGGTGTACAGTCTAAATATAGATTCCGAAATATCGACCTACAGTAATAATGAGTTGGAAAGATCGAAGGTGAAGAATATCGAGGTCAAGAATATCGTTGGACAGAATATCGACCCTACGGTAAGTAATATCAATTTTTTTTAAATCGATGTAAGTAATATCGAAGTTAGTAATATCGATATCAAATATAAAAATGTTACTAATCTCGATGTTACTAATATCAATATTTGTATTATTGGTATGACGAAACATGATGCCCAGGCAAGATGGCAAAGTGGCAGGTACCTGTGCAGAAACCGACCTTGGCGCTAGGTAAGGTTACACGCGGTGTATGCTGCCAATATGTTATCTGTTGGAGTGCAGGCGATGGAGCCTCAGGCGAGTGGCGAGCCCGCTTAAGGAAAGGCCCATTTGTGAGAGACAATGGAGTAAGCACAGATTAAAACTGTTGTGGGAATGCAGGTGGAAACAAAAAAAGAAGAGGCTTTGGGGACAGTATGGGACACAGTTGTTTAGTTCCTACCAGTCCGTAGGATCTGCGCATTGTTTGGACAACATAAACTAAGGGCTTGGTGTTAAGACTGATTCTGGACACCCCTGCAAGATATGTTGCCCGATAGACCATTTTGCTCACAGTGCCACTGTAAGCCCCCCTAACCTACCAGGGAGTGAATGGTTTCTTGCAATCACTGAACAACCCTCATCCCTCAGGGATTGTGGAAACAATATAGGCCCTTTCGCTCAGTCACTAATCTTACTTATTCTCAGGGATATATACAGAGAATACTCAGTGGTAAATTTTTCAATAATATGTATTGACCCAATGCTATTCTTGCATAAAATACTTGTGCTGCAATGACTAGTAGACATAAGCAGATAAACGTGATTACAAGTCCCAAAAGCGTAAATAGTAGGTATAGTTCCTCCATGGCGCTAAACAATGAATATATGCAGGCCTTGGTCCAGGGATCTCACTCTTCTCACCAGTTCCCCAGCAGCTCAGCAGGACTCTGCCCGCCTCATGCCCAGCCAGGCCTCCTGTGCAGGGTTCGAGCCTGCCTGCCCTCTGCTCTCACTTTTGTTTCTGCATCGATTCTGCCCTTTCATTCCAAGCTCACACCCCCTTGACTGCCACAGTAATTCCTGCTTTCACTTCATTTAATTATTTTCCTGATTGCCACTCTTATCTCTGGTTTACTCATTTTGACTGCCACTGTTTTGTCTCCTTTTTTCCCACATTCTGCTCTCTACCTTCTTCCCGCCGACTGCACCCCTATCCCTGACCCCTCCCCTCCTGCCCGCTCCTGCCTCACAGCTGATCGTCCCTCCCCCCACTTCAAATGGGGACCGCTGCTGGGGAGTGCACGTGAGTCCTCAGACCTTAGTCCAAGGATCTCACTCTTCTCACCAGCTCCCCAGCAGCTCAGCAGGGCTCTGTCTCGCCTCGCACCCAGCCAGCCCTCCTGTGCAGGGTTTGAGTCTACCTCCCCTCTGCTTTCTTTCATTCCAAGCTCACACCCCCCTGACTGCCACCAAAATATCTGCTTTCACTTCATTTCATTTATTTTCCTGATTGCCACTCTTATCTCTGGTTTACTCGTTTTGACTGCCACTGTTTTGTCTCCTATTTGCTCACGTTCTGCTCTCCCCTTCTTCCCGCTGTCTGCACCCCTATCCTTGACCCCTCCCTCCTTCCCGCTCCCCCCTCACAGCTGATCGTCCCTCCCCCCTCCCCTTCAAATGGCGACCACTGCCAGGGAGCGCAAGTGAGTCCTCAGACCTTGTTCCAAGGATCTGAATGGTCTCACCAGCTCCCCAGCAGCTCAGCGGGGCTCTGCCCCACCTCGCGCCCAGCCAGCCCTCCTGTGCAGGGTTCAAGTTGACTCCCCTATGCTCTCGCTTTTGCTACGGCGCTTATTCTGCTCTCTTTCATACCAAGCTCACACCCCCCTGACTGCCACAGTAATTTCTGCTTTCACTTCATTTAATTTCTTTTCCTGATTGCCACTCTTTTCTCTGGTTTACTTGTTTTGACTGCCACTGTTTTGCCTCCTTTGCTCACATTCTGCTCTCCCCCTTCTTCCGGCTGTCTGCACCCCTATCCCTGACCCCTCACCTCCCACCAGCTGCCGCATCATAGCTGATCGTCCCTCCCCCTCCCCTTCAAATGGCGACCGATGCGCTGTCGTGCAGTGGACGCGCCTAAGGCAAGCCTGTCTACGCCCATCTGCGCCTGGACCCCGACCAGTGCCAGAACCCCTGGCCCCCACGAATGCCACGGCACCCGTCTACGCTACGACTCCAGCACCCTCCAGGCACTCAACGCCGGACGAGCACGTACCTGCTATCTGGCTGCCCTGAAGTGCACCCAAGGGCCCTTCTCCTGCCAGAACTGCAGCTTCACCAGCATCCGACCCACCAAACAATCCAACAGGAAAGAACCCAACTACCTCAGATGCATTCTTCTCAACACCTGATTCGCCCGAAAACATGCCGTTGAACTCTGGGACCTGCTCGACTCAACCTTCCCAGATGTCGCCTTCCTGACAGAGACATGGATGAACCCCTACTCGGCACCCAACATCGCCATAGCCATCCCTGAAGGCTACAAGATCACCCACAGGGACCGCACCAACGGAGTAGGAGGAGAAATCGTCAACGTCCACAGGAACACTCTCAGAGTCTCGACCAACACTGAGGACACCCTCAGCACCGCCGAACACCTCCACTTCCAGATCCACATGACCCCAACACCACCTTCAGAGGAACCCTCGTCTACAGACCCCCGTACCCCGACCACAGTTCAGCGACTCCATCGCCGACTGCGTCAGCTCACACGCCCTCGCCTCCATGGACTACATCCTCCTCGGGGACCTGAACTTCCACCTCGAGAACAACAACGATGCCAACTCAACCACCCGGATTGACAACCTCGCCAACCTCGGACTCAGACAACTCGTCACAACACCCACCCACTCCGCTGGCCAAACGCTTGACCCCATATTCTCCGCAAGCTCCCACGTCACATTCAGCCACACCACCGAACTCTACTGGACCGACCAACGCTGCATCCACTACAACTTCCGGAAACTCACCATGCACCACCAAACCCAACAGATGCCCAACCGCTGTTGGAGCAAAGTCATCAAAGACCTGCTAACCACCACCCTCACCCAGAGCCCACCTGCCAGCCCCACCAACCCCGACACAGCCGCCCGCAACCTCAGACAGTGGATCCACGACTGCGCCAACAACCTCGCCCCGCTCAAGAAATGCTTCAAAAGCCACACCAGCAAGAAAGCCAGCTGGTTCACTGAAGACCTCCAGGCCTCCAAGCAAACCTGCCGAAAGCTAGAGAAGAACTGGCTCCGTGAACGAACACCGGCCAGCCACGCAGCCCACAAAAACGCCCTTGCAAACACCACCACCTCATCAGATCGGCCAAAAGGGCCTCCTTCAAAGACCGCTTAGGCAACAGTGCACACAACAGCAAAGAGTTCTTCAACATTGTAAAGGAACTCTCCAACCCCAGCTCCAATGCCAACGACATCCCACCCTCGCAAGACCTGTGCGACTCACTTGCCACCTTCTTCCATTGCAAGATCACAGCCGTCCAAGACAGCTTCAATGCCATAACATCCTCAACCACCACGGAGACACCCTCCCCCCCGACCACCGCCCACACCAACCAGGACCAACATCAACGACGATGACACCATCAGGATCATGAACACCATCCACTCCTGATCCCCGTCAGACCCTTGCCCACACCACATCTTCAACAAAGCCAGCACCACCATCGCACCCCATCTCTGGAAAGCCGACATCTCCTTTGAGACAGCGACTTTCCCGGAGAGCTGGAAACACGCTGAGATCAACGCCTTACTCAAAAAACCCAAGGCGGACCCCAAGAACTTCCGTCCCATCTCCCTGCTCCCGTTCCCAGCAAAGGTCATTGAACAGACCGTCAACAAACAACTGACCAGCTACCTCGAGGAGAACAACATACTGGACCCATCTAAGTCTGGGTTCCACAGCAACTACAACACAGAAACTGCCCTAATCGCCGCCACCGATGACATCAGAACCCTGCGAGACAACTGAGAAACCGCGGCCCTCATGCTCCTTGAACTGTCATTCGCCTTCGACACGGTCTGCCACCGCACACTACGAACACGCCTCCACGACGCCGGGATCCAAGAGAAGGCCCTGGACTGGACCACCTCTTTCCTCTCCGGCAGAACATAGAGCGTCCACCTCCCCTTTCCGCTCCGAAGCAACCGAGATCATCTGCGGCATACCCCAGGGCTCATCCCTCAGCCCAATGCTGTTCAACATCTACATGGCACCGTTTGTCCACGTCGCCCGACTACATGACCTCAACATCATCTCCTATGCCGATGATACCCAACTGATCCTCTCCCTCACCAAGGACCTACCATACCACCAAAACCAACCTCCATGAAGGAATGAAGACCATCACCGAATGGATGAGGAACAGCCGACTGAAGCTAAACTCAGACAAGACAGAGGTCCTCATCCTCGGATCCACCCCTTTGGCATGGGACGACTCCTGGTGGCTGACCGCACTGGGAACAGCCCCAACACCCACCGACCAGGCACGCAACCTAGGGATCACCTTCGACTCCACTCTCTCTATGACTAAGCAGGAAAATGCTGTCTCTACCTCCTGCTTCAACACCCTCAGCAAAATCTACAAGTGGATCCCCACTGAAACAAGAAGAACAGTCACCCAGGCCCTCGTCAGCAGCAGGTTGGACTACGGAAAAGCACTCAGCGCAGGATCCTCGGCAAAACTCCTGAAAAGACTTCAAGGCATCCAGAACGCCTCTGCACGCCTAATCCTCGACATCCCTTGCCGCAGCCACATCACACCCCACCTGAGAGACCTGCACTGGCTCCCTGTTAGCAAGAGGATAACCTTCAAGCTCCTGACCCACGCAAACAAGGCACTCCGCAACACCGGACCAGCGTACCTCAAAAGATGGTTCAGCTTCTACAACCCCACCCACCAGCTACGCTACGCCGACCTCGCCCTCGTCACAATCCCCTGCATCCAAAGAGCAACCTCCGGCAGCAGGTCATTCTCCCACCTCGCCACAAAGACCTGGAACACCCTCCCCATCCACCTAAGGCAGATACAAGACCTGCTGACCTTCATAAGACTTCTCAAGACCTGGCTATTCGAGCAGTAGCAGCATTCCCCTCCCCCCAACGCCTTGAGACCCTCACGGGTATGTAGTGCGCTTTACAAATGCAATAATTGATTTATTGATTGATTGATTGATAAACAACAAGGCAGCAATATAGCGTACTCCTATTATAAGGGTACCTAGAGTGTGTGTAGGTGGAGAGCCAAGAATCCCCCCAAGGGATGATCCAACCCCATTACCTGATGGGATAGAGTGAACGACCCCATCATGTTCACAAACAGGACACCCCTCATGAGATGTCAGACCGCTGCATGGTGATTTCTTAGCATGCATGGACCCTTGGTGTCAGCAAAGTACTTCCTCCGCTAATCTTTCAGGATGTTCATCTTTTATAATAGAAAGCATCCTTTCGATGTGCACATAGATTAGTGATGTTCTGGATATATAGCTAACCCTGTCGCCCCATGGATGAAGATAGTGATGACGTTTGTAGATAGTACGAAACAAGAACTTGTAAATGATTTTCAGGGCATTGTGATAATTTTGTGCAAAAAAACGAGATAGTTTCAGAGAATCTAATCCAGCATTGTCGTGCATGCAAATATGTGCAAAATGTCACAGCTGTAAATGTTATCTGTGAGAATAATGTAAGAAATAAGCTGCTGCGTCTCATGGGCCTAACTCGGGAATATAACAACAGTCAAAGTCAAAGTTTAGACTGGGTCTAAAACCTTTGTTTCAGGGTGGGAAAGGAGATATCAAAGTCGAGGAAATAGGTAAGGCAGGCAAACTAGAGAGTAAAGAATTAAAAGTCAAGAAAATGCCATATATGGGTCTCACTAAACCATTAGGGGCTCACCTTAGGTTGACGACATAAGAGAAAAGATGGAAGGGGAAGTATTGTCAAATGCTGAAACTCCTCCAAAGGGGACTAAGGGCAAATGAAGGATCAAAAGTAGAAGTTGAGCTGTCCTAGAGGTCGAAGGTGCCAGTAACTATAAGATTTTGGATTGCACCATTCCTTATATATGTTAGTGTATACTTTGAGAAGTAATCAGATAGGTCAGTCGAATTATTAAGTACATGGATGCTATCTGGAATGGCCAAATAAATGATGGACGTTATGCATAGGCACAATATGAAGATGAATTTAGGACCCGCATTGCAGTAGACCCAGAGGCACATGAGGTGGAGATCGAAACTGATTTATAGCAACACACTATGGGCCCGATGTAGGTAAATCCCATTTACCGATTTTGAAATACCGAATTTTACCGATTCGGTATTTCAAAATCGGTAAATGGGATGTAGGTCCCAACATCTGGATTCTTTTCCGAATCCTTAAAATTCGGTATTTACCGATTCGGTAAATACCGAATCGGTATTTGCTATTGAATCCTATGGGCCTTTGAAGCCCATAGGATTCAAGTCAAATACCGAATCGGTATTTACCGAATCGGTAAATACCGACTTTGGCAAGGGTGCAGGGGGTGTCACTTTGACACCCTCTAGCACCCCCAAAACGGGCATGTGTGCAATGTGGCACACAGACATGCCCTAAGGGCACGTCTGTCTGTCACATGGCACATGTGTACATGCACAGATGTGCATGTACACAGGAATCGGTATTTTACCATGGATTTGTATTCCATGGTAAAATACCGATTCTGTAAGCCATGTGCCAATGGTAAATTGGCCACCTACATTGCATTTTCGGTAATTTTACCGAATCGGTAAATATTACCGAATCGGTAATTATTTTACCGATTCGGTACATATTACCGAATCGGTAAATTTACCGATTCGGTAATGATACCGATTCGGTAAAATTACCGAAAATGTGCCCCTACATCTCAATAGCCCTTTACCGATCGGAAACGGCCGAAAATCGGTATTTTCGGCCGTTTCCGATCGGTAAAGGGCTACCTACATCTGGCCCTATGTGTCCTGAAAAGACTTGCAAAACAGTTTTCACAGCCAGCAGTTTGCAGATGGCTTATAGGTCCTTTCAGGGTTTCTCCACCTGGGGAGGGGTGGAGTTGCCCGGTAAGGGACAGATCAGTCACAGAGGTGCGTGCTGGGATTTCATTAGAGTTCTCTGCAGTAGCGAATATTGTAAACATGCAGGCTGCTTTGGGGCAGGTAGTCATGCAGGATATCAGGCAGGTCAAGGACCACATAGTTCCACTGGGGGAAACATTAGGGACAGGCAGCCAGTTACAGAACAGGGAGGGTTGGTCAGGGAGTAAAGGCTTGTATGCCAATTATTTGGACAGATTCAAATTTTGGCTTTCCCTATATGAAAGGGAAGATGATATAAGGCCATTGTTATGGGGTTTCACTTGGGGATTCAGGTTAGGTTACGAGGGCTCAAGGGTGCAGCGCTGGGCAAGTGACTTAAAATCAGCCAGTGCATACAGACAGGTGGTTAGGGATGAATTGATTAATGAAATACAAAAAGGCAGGATGTCAGGCCCCCTTTAACGATTGGCCAATGGAGTCACCCATAGGAGTTGCACTTAAAAAGGAGCCAGGTCAGTTCAGGGTGATACAACATCTTTCACAGCCAGAGGGCCAATCTGTGAATGACTTAATCTCAGACGAACATGTTTCAGTATTAGAGTCATCAGTTGATTTGGTAAAAATAGTTGGACAGGGGGGCTAAAGGCAAAGAGCAACATTAAGTCTGCTTTCTGTTTGTTGCCGGGACACCCTGACAACTTCCAACTGTCAGGGATACAGTTTGAGTACACATGGTATGTAGATAAGATACACCTAAAGGGCTGTTCCTTTTCCTACGCATTGTTTTTAGAGCCAGACATGTGCCCGGTATGGACAATGGCGTTGCTGATTATCTGTCTCATTCACAGTGGAAAAGATTCCATGGGCTGGCTACAGAGGCAGACACAATCAGGACCTGGATCTCTCAGGTCTTGGTGTAGGATAGAAGATAGAGGATGCTCCAGTTGGTAGGGAAGTCTCTAGCGGTTTCTACAAGGGCAGATTATTCACAGTCTTGGTCAGAATACATAGTGGGTTTGAGCTAGGGAGAGTCAGGAGGTGTGGTGTAGGATGGAGGACGTGATACAATTTATTATGCCACTGATAGTAAAAGGTTGGTCTTAAGTGACTATAGCAGAGACACTAGTGAGCATAGCCTTTGTGGGTAAGCTTTTGTGGGGTCATGCTTCTTCAGTGGGTGAGCTCGGAAGCAACATTTTGGAAGATTGGGCCAGAGAAGCAAGACGGGTTGGTCCGAAGAGGAAGCCTTGGACTTGGGATACATTTTATGAGAAGCTCCAGGTGTTACACATGGTTTGCATGGATAAGAGGGGGACTGTATTATTCTCGACATTGATGCCATGGAGGTTCTTTGGTGCTTTCTGCGTGTCTGAGGCAGTAAGGGGAGCTGGGGGGTACTTTGGGACGAAGTTCATAAGTGTGATGGCAGACTGCAGGTACGCCTGTACAGGTCAAAAACAGATCAAAGAGGTCAGGGTAGGCTTATAGTGTTGCTGGCTTACCGATTCAGGAGATTTTGCCCGATGAACTAAGGGGTTAGCTCTCAAGTCTTAGAGTATGTCGGCGAGTGAGAGAGTCTTATTACATGATAACGGCAAATTAGTTTAAGCTAATCAGAAATTACTTATACTGTGCAAGGCAGCAGGGCTCCTTAGCTTGGATGTCCGAGGTTTGGTTGCACATAATTTCCACATAGGCATGGTCACAGAAGTGGATAGATAGAGTTGGTATAGGATAAGGATTATGCTTGTGGGTCTATGGTCTTCTGAATGTTCTCAATGCTGCGTTAGAGGGGGACAAGGATATTTTGAATAAATGGTGCAGGATGCCAACTTTGTTTCTGTTGTTTAGGTTCTGTTCCTGGACCAGAGGCTGTCATTTTGAATATCTGGATTCAAGGCCCTTCTTTTGTGAAGTGGGCTCGGCATCATTCAAACAACAGAGGTCACAGGGTTAATTTAAGTTTCAGTCTTGCTATTTATTTTGTTAGTTGGCATGGGAAAGGGGGCATTCATTGGAGGGACCCCTTGCCTTTCTTCAACTGGTTGTTGCTTGGTGGTTGGTGCCCAGATATTTTGTTCTAAAACACTTAGGAGATAAGGATTTGGTAGTGTAGAAGGGCTTAGTGCTGATACAATTCATGAAGGAGGACTTGAGGGAGATTCATAGTCACTGGGCCGGATGCCATGTGTCATTAACAGAATTTGTGACTAGGAGAGTATGTACAGGGTGCAAAAAACTGGAGCGATGGATAGGGCAAGGAGAAAGCTTAACAAGGAGATACAGTCTTTCTGCAGGGAATTTGGTTTAGAATGAGTGGTACATTCAGATTTGCGTTTTGAGGATGTGGAGTTTTGTCGTGGGCATGGAGTGCACTTGTCCTCTATGGGCATTGAATTGTACCTACTCCAGTTAAGCCTGGTGCTGACTAAAGTTTTAAATATTCACTAGTAAGCTCCAGGTGGGGGATGACAGAAAAAGTAGTGTTGGTATGCCCCTCCTTTTTCTGGGTGGCAGTTGGTGAGAAGTTTATGGTTGTCATATAGTAGCAATCTAGGCTGAAAGGGAATGGGCAGGCAACTTCACGTCTGGAGGATCCAAGAGGTAATAGGTTATGTAGGAAGCTTAGTTAGTTTGAGGTTAATAGTTGTATTAAAGAGGGAGGGGAGTTTAAAGGTCCAAATTACAATTGATCAGCTTGGGAGTAAGTGCACAGTTACGGAATTAAGAATTAAGGTGTTGTTGGGGGAAGGGATATTTACGGGTTGGGGTAACTTAGCATAGGTAAGCAACTTTGTATGGCAATGGCCCAGGTTTCGTTGGGATGTGCACCTGTTTCAATAAAGCAGCCTTTTTCACACAAACCTGGTGTCAGTAGTCAGTACTGCTCCCCCTCTTCCCCAATAGGGATTTGCGGGGCATCCGACTGCAGGGAGGTCTGCGTCGTGGGTATTTTGGGGAAGATAGCACAGTTTTATGACTGCACAGGGCTATTGGTCAATTTTTGGGCTATGGATACAGCCCAATTTATATAACAAGACATTTCGCATAACCAGCCACCATTTTGTCGGTGTGACACAGTGGTTGGTTCCTCTGTTGGTAGCATTTTTGCCCACCCTTCCATCCCTATGTTCAGGTTTCTTCTGGTTGGTCGTTACTTTGGGCAATTGTATAATTTTGGGGGCTGGCTTTGTTCGGAACAGTTGTACAGGGTTTTTTTTGCTGTGTTTAGGTGTTGCTTTAAAGCAGGTGCTTAGGCAGTTGGCAAGAAGTAGCCATGGTTTCCAGAAGTTTATCTTTGCTGTAGGGTAACAATTCAGTCTGAAAGGGAATGGGTAGGCAATTCACACCTGGAGGAGCCAGCAGGTATAGGTTATGTAGAATGTTTAGTTAGTTTGAGGTTAATAGTTGTACTATAAAAGGGAGGGGAGTTTAAAGGTCCCTGTTGCAATTGATCAGCTTGGGAGCAATTACACAGTTACAGAATGAGGTTGTTGTTCAGGAGGGATATTTATGAGGGGGGGTAGCTTAGCATAGGTGAACAACTTTGTATAGTGAGGTATTGTTTTGTAAGGCAATGGCCCAGGTTAATTTTGTGATGTGCACCTGTTTCAATAAAGTGGCCTTTTTTCACATAAACCTGGTGTCAATGGTCAGAACTGCAATCTCTCTTCCCCAAAATCATGCTGTATATTTGAGATGTTGTTCAGGTAAAAATGGGCTCAATTATATATTATGCACTAAAATAAAGCATAGAATAAATGTCAAACGGGTGTTTAACTTAATTTCACATTACTTCTCATAATTGTTTGGCCACTTCTCAAAATCTCTATAGAGTAAATTATGCAAATTTCGCCCAGGTGCAATAAATGCCACCCACAAGCAGTTCTTTGACCTAAGGCAGTGCAAAGCTTTGGTGGTGTTGCCGATGAATCATGGAGGGTGGCCCATTCCATCAACATCAAACGTCTCCTAGCTAATCGCACAGGTTTATTTTCAGAGAAACACTACTTGGAAATCACTGAGGGTGAGTGATTATGTTCCACTAGCCGATTAAGATCATGACTTTAATTTCATATCACATGTTTTATGTATTTACCATTTTCCATTTGTATCTCTTCTGATCGTCTCTTCTGTGTTCTTGTCTATGGATTTTTGACTGTTAAAATGAATGACTGTTGGGTTAAAAAATAAAAAATGAGACAAAAAGAAGCACATCTTGGAAATATTAGCAAGGGTTTTCATCAGTCACACCTTAATTGTGTTAAATTACAAACAAAGGCATCAAATGGCACTCCATGGTGAGTGGCAGCATTGTCACTTCCAGAACCATATCCACACCATCAAAAATCCACTGTCTTCACATAATACAGTATAATGGATTGGAGAAAGCAAACATCATCACCAGTTCCGATGCCCATTAGATTCATCAAGTCCTGCACACCCTCTTCATATTCTGACCCGCTGTTCCATCTGGCAGAAGCACTACTAGACTGAAAACCAGTAGTTGCATTAGTATACAAAAAAACCATCTGCTGTGCAGGAATCTCATGCTAGACAATACCTTTAACAGCAGCCTTGTTGTCAGACTTCACTGAGCTTCTGATAGTTTCATTCTCCTGAAACAGACATCATCATAAACCTCACCTTATGTATCAGTGCCTCCACTTTGCAGCAGTGCTCATTAAATGAACGGGGAAGACTTGGATGCCAGCAGACATCTTCCCCAGAATAACCTTGTCAACGTTTTCATTCCCATAGTTTGCTTTAGTTTCCATATGTATGAGATAGTATTAGACCTAGCACTGATTTTTTTAGAAATCAGGAGGAAGACCCTGAAATTTACCAACAAACCCTATAGTGTACCTGTTGGACCTAGCCCTTTCTGCAGGGTTATTCCCAAACTTTTTTACTTTTTACCTTTCTCCCCGTGTTTTTCTGAACCTATTTTTGTTGGTGTTAGGACTCTGGGCACTTTACCAATGATAACCAGTCTTAATGTGCATGTGGCCGCCCCCTAAACATGGTATGATTGGTTTACACCTGTTTGGCATATTTGATTTACGTGTTAGTCTCTTTTAAAGGAGAATACCATATTTCCAGGATGTGTAACTTAAATGATATTAGTGGTCTTTCAGCACTGCTATTGCCACCCAAAGAAATAGCTTCTCAAACCTGTCTAAGGCCTATCAACTGCAGGTCCTGTGTGTACAGTTTACTATCTCTTTGACTTGGCATTTAAAACTACTTGCCGAGCCCCAAACTCCCCTTTCATTAAACTTAGGCCACCCCTAAGGTAGGCCCTCGGTAACCCTATGTGTAGGGAGCTGAGTAAGTAAAAGGTAGGACATGTACCTTTATGGTTTGCATGTCCTGGTAGTGGCATGCACCTCTTTCGTTTTTCCCTTCTGTGAGGCCTACTGCTCGCATAGGCTAACATTGGGATTTCCGTTATATAATTTTAAGTGGTAATTCCTGATGAGAACGGAGTGAAGTTGCCATGTTCGATATGTCTAGAAAAGTAGTTATAAATCCTAATTACTGTTGGAGTTGGATTTTACGTTACTATTTTAGAAATGCCACTTTTAGAAATGTATTTTCAAATAGTATTTAAAAGTAAATAAAAAAATAAAATAGTATTTATAGTAAAATAAATAGTTTATTTGAGATTTTTTAACACAATGTGAAATGCAAATTATTATAAGGTTCTATAATATTGTTACCAGGTCTGTTTTCACATTCAATGATGATGCACTATGTAGCCCGCAATACCTATGTATAATAAGATTCATAGCAGTCTGTCATTTTCCAAACAATTTTTCCGCATTCACTGAAAGTACAGTTTTTTTTGGGATTTAATGCAATTTTTATTTAACTACCATTCATTTTCATTTTTCACCAAAACCTAATTTTCCGGACTGGTGACCGGCATGGAGACCCCACAAGAGTACTTTTATCTGGATTTAGTGAAGTCACTGGCCGCAGAACTGTGCATATGCGTCATTTTAATTTCCCTAGGCACAAGTTGTAATACAGCCTGGGTGGAGGACATGCAGAGTGCGCATGGCGCTTTGGCTGGCCCGAGACGGCTTCTCAAAGCGTCATGCGCACGTTAGATGCTGCCATCACTCCTCCCCCAGTGATGCGGGAAGCCCAGCAACGTAATTTTCATTTTCATTTTTATTTTCAGCTTTCAGCTGAAGTATTGGGGCGATTTTCCTCTGCCTTAGTGGAGGAGCCGCCACTGTATCCTACTCCTCCAAGACTCTTCCACCTCCTCACTCTCTTAAGAAATTGTCACGTCTGCTATCTATAATTGCAAAGCATTCTGGGAATTACCAGAGCAACGCTTTGAAAGGAGGATCAAGATGGTTGCTGCCACGTGCTTCCTTAGATAAACCTGTATAGTTCCGGCGACAGGCAGCCTTTCTCAGGGGAGATACGCAGGTTTGGTGTGTATCAATGCCTTGTTGCTGTTGCCCATTCAAAAATCACTTATGTACATTTCACATTAATAATTTGATAGATATTTGATATTTTATAAAATAGTAATACTGTGGTAAATATCTGCCTCTTATAGATACTACTCAAAGATACTGAAATTGATATATCTTTGTCCAAGAAGACATCATATTCTAGGTTTTGCCCTAAAAATGACACAGGGATGGTCTTCTCAGATTTTCTTACTTTTTGTTGCTGTTTTTAGAATGTACAAATTGTTTGTGACATGTATGGAAATGTGGGATCAGATACATTGATATTTTTTGTGTTTTGGCATTGTTTTCTTCACTTACTCTATTTCTCATGTTATATTAATAACTTTGGTATGATTACACAGTATTTAATTCTGACTGTCTTTAATATCCATAATTAAAATCATAATGTACATTTTTCTTGTTGATTTATTGTAATCTATAGGAAGGTATACCATGTGACTGAATATCAATATACATATTATCTGCACATACAGTAAGCGTAGTTTTGTTTGGCTCATGGTGACTCCCTTTGAGCATAGTTTGAAAGCGAGTTTCTTTCTGCCAGTTAAAGTAGTTTCCAGGCAGGATAGAATTTCAGTGTTGAAAAATCAACGTGAATAGCAGCAGGCTGCACGCCAGAGGGCATTGCTTCTTCGCTGTCCCTCAAGTAGAATTTCTACTCAAGCAACAGCTTTCTCACCTCAAGTGGCAGCTTTCTCACCGCAAACGGTCACGATTGCCAACAATTGGCTGTGTTTAGAAATTCTCGCCGTTTGCAGTCCTGGTGCACAACGTCAATTCTTGCTTGCACTCGTGAGACAAAACTCCATCACTTGTCGGTTGACGGAGGTTTGCTGAAACTCCACGTTACAAGCATAATGTGGAGTGGGCAAAAATCCACGAACTCCTCTGGTGGCGCTGAACTTATCGCCTATCCTGTAGTGACTGGAAGAGTCTTTACTGCAGATTGCATGCAGTAATATTTATTTAATTATAATTTCCCAAACACAGGAAAAGTTGCATAAAACTACTGGAGTACATTTAATGCCAATGCACCATTTGAGGGAAACAGACAGGGAGTGAATAATTTTGGAAGCACAACCCATGGTTGCAGTAGGTGAAGCACAGAGTATTCAAGTCCATTTTTAGAGCCTTGTATATATAATTGGGTTTACAGGTATGGAATCTTTTAAGTAATTTTTATGCATACTCACATCCACAGATAATATTAGGAAAGGAAACACACCGACCTCCCTCTTCATCTTTCACACACAGTGAACCACAATGATGCTTGTTTTTGGGCTTATGCCTTTGAAGGGCGGTGCAAGGCATAGGGAGGAAAGCCATTGGATCCAGAGCCGATACCTGAGATAGTTAACAAGGCCATCCAGGTATGAGCAAGGGAATGACCCAAAGCCCACTTTGAATTTATGTTATGTATTGTAAACATGCTGTTTGACAAAATACAGCTTAGCGGTTTGTATCCGAGACCTAAAAAAGAGAACACACCTCCACAGATGAGTATGGCCTGTCCTGACATCATGAAAAGGTGCTTCTTTCCTAGATTAGGCGTTTTAAACCCTCAGAGATGGAGGATGTGGCCTGCATGGGCAAGATGGCGTTCGCATAAGAAATAAGCTCCTGCCAAAATCCTGGTTCGCCGAGGCAGCCCTGCCAGCCATCCCTGAGCAGAACAACCTCCCACACATCTGGGTGGTCTCCAGGGTTGAATAACTCCACAGTAAAGGGTGGCTGTAGTTTGGAGAGGAAAGTGCACTAGAACCAGGCCTGTAGAGCGTGCCAAACTTTGAGCTGATGTACATCCTAGAACAAACCAGCATGGGGTGCTGAGGATGAATATACCTGTGACTGTCAGACATAACAGGAGATGCCCTACAGCTCTGGCCAGGCTTGTGAAACAAAGCTTCATGCAGACTGACCTTTAGGGGGCCTCCAGGACAAAGAGCTAAAAGATTGTGATCTATGTCTGGGGAGAAACTGAACTGTGGCCCTGTATGGAAAACACCCCCCAGGACCTTGCACCCTATCCCAGCCCCCTGAAAGCCTGCTCACTACAGGATAAAAATGCGAACAGAAGTGGTAAGAAGACATACCAGATGGACTGCAAGAAACGTCCATGAGGTTATAAGCACTGACGGAATGATCTAGTTGACAGTCAGGAAACCACCGAAGGACCAAAGTGGGATGGACAATCCCAACAACAAGGTCGCATACAATAGGGGATAAAAAAGGGTCAGAGGACAAACAAGTAGTGATGGAGTCGACATTCTCAGTAGTTCAGTTAATAGATGTCAATAGAGATAGCACAGAAACTATACTCCAAGCGATCCAAGATTCCTGAACGATGCTCGAGCAGAAAATATACACCATAGCAACTGATGTAAGCCTCTTACATGCAGGCCACAGGAACCTCTCCGAAAAATGGCAGTAACCATGAGACTATTGAACTCCGCCTTACAACATCAGGTGGACAACATGTACCGGGACATGCAGATGCTGCAAGAATTAGCAGAGGGTGCGGAATGGCAGTCCCGCCACAACATTAAGCTGGTGGGCCTGCCTGAATGTATAAAAAACCACTCGGTGGAACTGTTTTTGGAGGCACCCTCTGCAAGAATGAGCAGAGGGTGCGGAAGGGCAGTCCCGCCACAACATTAAGCTGGTGGGCCTGCCTGAATGTATAGAAAACCACTCGGTGGACCTGCTTTGGAGGTCTGGCTGCTCAAAGAGGTTCTTCAAAATACATGATCCAAGTTTTTACTGTTGAACAGGCTCACATAGTGCCTTACTGGCTGCTGCCTCCAAGTACCCCCTACAACCGATGGTGGCCAGACTGCTAAACTACAAAGATTGCGAAGATATCCTACAAAGGGCTCCCACCCATGGTCCCGGAACCTGAGGGACATAAAATTCAAATGTTTCCTAACTACTCAGTTCTGGTGCAGAGGAAACGGCAATGCTCCAGGGCAACCAAACAGGCTCTATTAGCCCTGGTGATCTCCTAGGGCTGATCTACCCCGTGAAGCACAGGATAACCGCAAATAACAAAACAATCTTCTTTGCCACCCCAGAAGAGTTCAATACACAAGGGAGATGTTTCTAGTGATGCAGTGAACGCGTTTCAAAGGGATGCCCCACAAGGGAACAAGCAGTGGCATAGCAGATAGGGCAAGCCTGGTCTCTAACATGCACATCCACAGTGACTCGCGCACCCATCCGTGATCGAATGAAGCAGAGATGGCCATGGAGAATCAGAGACGTCATCAACCTGGGGGATAGCAATATCCAATGAAGGGTCCCCTTTCCACCCCCAGATTTGCAGATGACTTGATCTAATACTTGCATAGTTCACACTGAGAAACAAGATGCCCATGTGACAATTACATGGGTACACTGGGAACAACCTTCATCCTTTTGACAGTGGAGAGCTAGACAATCACCACAACCACTCTGGATACCACTCCCACCAGGACTCTGCAACTATGAAAATATTTATGGACTGCGACTGAATTGTTATTCTTGTTTGTGCTAATCTCGGTTCAGGTGGTCAATGTACGTTTTGCCTTGACCAGGGTAAGGTGACACACACATGCACAGTCATAGTGTAATTATAACCTTCCACTGAATGCACAGCACTCCCTAACTGTTATCCAGTATGTCCTCCCAGCTAACATAAGCACAAGATTATCACACGCAAGCACTATCACATTAACTCCAAACTATGAAAAGATATAATCTCCTTCTGTGGAATGTATTAGACTTAGTACTTCTCGCAAGTTCATCTCCAAACTTTTTGCCTTCACCCTCCTGGTTTATGAACCTATTTTTGTTGGCTTTCAAAACTCTGCACACTTTGCCACTGTTAACCAGTGCTAAAGTGCCCTTGCATGCTCCTTAAAAAATGGTGAAATAGGTTTATACCTAATTGCATATTTAATTTACTTATAAGTCCCTAGTAAAGTGACACTACCAGTGACCAGGGCCTTAAGTTTAAATGATACTAGTAGGCCTGCAGCACTGACTGTACCACCCACCTAAGTAGCCCTTTAAACATGTCTCGGGTCTGCTATTGCAGCCTGTCTGTGCAGTTTTAAATTGCCATTTCGACCTGGCAAAATACATTTTTGCAGACTTAAATCTTTCTTTTTGATACATATAAGTCAATCCAGGGTAGGCCCTGGACAGTCCAGAGGGCAAGGTGCAGTGTATTTAAAAGGTTGGACATGTACATTTTAGTTTTAAATGTCATGGCAGTGAAAACCTCTTAAATGTGTTTTTCAGTACTACAGAACTTACCTATCCCCATAGGATACCATTGGAATTGCCTGATTACATTTAATAGGTGATAATTTCTAAATGGGAGCAAGTACCCAGTTCATTTTTGGTGTCTTAGGAATTGTGATGAAAAATCCTCTTTCATGATGAAGTCAGATTTTAAATCACAATAAGCAAAATGCCACTTTTAGAAAGCTGTTGTTGTTTCTGCCTTATCCATTAGTGCCTGTAGCCTGTGTCAGGGTCACATGGCTGGGAGAAACCAGACAGTTGGGCTTTGTGAATTCCTCCTAAACAGCCACACATAATACATAGCTTAGGGTGCCTGAATAGACCATCACTGGCTGAATGGGAGGGTGAAGATGGGCAAAGCCCTGGTTACTCTTCAATAGGATGTGTCCTGCCTTCACACAAAGAGCTGCATACCAACTGTAGCTAGTCTAGAGCCAAGGTAGGGGAGGCAGGAAGCCTGGGTATTTCAAATTGACACCTCTAGAAGCTTCTCCCACTTCAAAAAAGGCACCTGGAATAAATATTTTACATCAGACAAAATTGTCAGTGCAATTCTGGATCCGTGGATATTCTACCAGGAAGAAGGACAGCTGTGCCTCTGAAAGGACTGCCACTTTACTGGACTGCTGCTTTAAAGGACTGCTGCCCTGCTGTGCTGCCCTGCGCACTGCTGCCCTCTTCCCTGGGTGAGAAGGACTGGAACTGCACCTGTTGAACCCAGAACCCCAGAGTGACCCCAAGGGCTAGTTGTCTGGCCTCCTGACTAGAGCATCAGGAACAGAATGCTTGAACAACCTTCAACCCAGCACCTGGACTATGCCATCTGTGAGTTTTACCCTCCCAACTGGTGCCACCCCACACCTGGACCCTTGGACATGGGCCTATCAGTGCTCTTACAGTTCATCTGTGGATCCAGCAGAACCAATGCATCTCATCTGCTGTGCAGTGCAATCCCCAGTAGAACCGATACATCACCTCTGCTGCGAGGATTCTCTAAGCACAAGGACTCTATATTGAGCTTGCAGCCCGTTTTGGAACCACTACTGTGTGAAGCTTCTCCTATGCAGGCCCTTGCATCAGAAATCTCTCATCGATGGATTCCTCGATGACAACACAGGTTCTTGCATCGTAGCCTTTCAGCTTTTTGAACCAATGGATCTCCTCAACTGAGCGACACATTTTCTATGCCACACTTCACATCGCAAGCCCTCATCAGCAGGATCCTCAACAATGATGCAGAACCTACATCGCAGCTTTGTAGCTCTGCGGAACCAACAAATTGCCTCTGCTGCACAACACATTCCTTGTGCGGAACTTCTCAAGGATCTGCAGCCAGGATCAAAGACGATTTAAGGAATCGGAAAAGTGGACTCTGCCCTAGGGCCCCAGCCTTTCAGGGCCTTAATAGAGCCAGCTCTGTTCTGCAGAGAGTCTTGCCCTGATGACCTTGAATACTTCTTAAACAGATTGTTTTAAATACCGTTTTCCTTTAATTTATTTTTAATATGGGTGATATGTGAGCCTATTGAAGATATTTTGCAGAGACATGTTGCGTTTATGTTTCATTCTTTTAGATAAAACAGGACCTCCCATATTCATATGTCACAGAGAGTTACAATATTGAAAAAACACCCCACTATCCCTAATTATTAGATGTAAACACATTTACATTGACCCCGCCAAAGAGAGCATGAAAGTGCTGAAGCTCGATCATAAATTCTAAGCTGTTCCAAACAGGAGCCAAAATAAGTTTGACCCGGGGCCCCTAAAAATCTTAAGATGTCCATTGTCAGAATTCAAAGTACTCTTGCTCACCAGGCCTAATTTGGTTGCTGCAGCCATCCCATATTCCATTACGGTGGGATTGAATTTGTGACTTTTTCCTGGTCTGGAGCGACTTGATATATCCACAGTTGTCTCTTTCTGCTTTTTGGTGCTATTTTCACTGAAAATCTAGTTCAACTGATTGAATTTTTGTTGTTCTGGTCTTGATTTATTTAGGAAAATAAATGTACTCTACTTTTCTAAATCAGTGTGGGAATGTTCTTGTTTTGTGTTTTACTCACTTACTGTTTGAAGTGCTGCATAAATACTTTATCGTTTTTAGAACACAAGGGAACCCATTAGGGGGCCTTCGGACCATGGGTTAGTTACCTTATTACAGAGAACAGGGGTCCTAAGGATTTACAATATGACAGGAGGATAATAATATAGACTACAATCAGTGCTATATTTTTCAGCGCCCAGCCGGGCGTGAGTTTATTCAAGGAATAATGTAGAATCGTGTTGACCCAAAGAGGGGCCAAAATAAACGGCGAGATGGGGTACAGTCCTGTACCTATCCCAACAAGTTAGAAAAAAACAATCATAGCGAGAGAGATAGAAGAGAGAAGAAAGTTTTTCAGGCAAGAAACAAGTTTTGAGCCAGAGGGTGATTTGCAGTCACAGTGAATATTTTCGACAAATTCAACCTACAGTGTAAACAATTTCAAGTATACATATTAAGTCATATGTTACACTGTATAGCGCGTCGACGTTTCGATCCCTAAGGGCTCATAATAAACTGGGATAGAGAAGCGTGGAGAAGTGTGGCTCAGGGGTTAGAGGCGGCAGACCCGGAAGCTGAGATCGGCCCTGGACCAGGGTTCAATTCCCCGCCTCGGCGAGTCTTGGGCTCAAAAAATTCCACAGACTTGATAATTCTCGCTCCGGTGCCTTCTCGACTCACGGGTTCACACTCTGCGACTCTGGGCAATAGCTTGCTTAATCTCCACAACGGCCCCTCGCGGCGGGATGCCTGGCTTTCACCTTGTGGATACCCTGCCGGGGTTATCTCACAGGGGAATACCAGGACGGGTTCCCTAAGCAAGCGCCGGGAAACCCTTTGTGGGTAGCTGTGCGCTATATAAACTCAAATACATGTACATTTACATCATCATCAGGACAGTTTTACAATTAATGCCTGCATTACAATGCGAAAGCCTGTAAAAAAGGGGGGGGAAAATAGAAACAGATTTAAAGGCATACGCCTGGAACAAGGATTTTAAAAGAGTCAACACTCGACAAGGAACAAGTGCAGGGTTTAAAAAAAGGCCATTCTTCCATTTGCACTCGCAGGCATTTGACTAATGTGGCGGTGAATTTTAAGATATTTACAACGTCTTGTTAAGACTATGAAGTGAAAAAACGGCGCAGTGACAAAGTAAAAGTGTCATTCATTGATGCATGTGCCAGAGAAGTGGTGTGTCCAAGGGTATAGGGACAGCTTGGTTGTGCATTTTCCGTAGTGCGTGCTCAGTGATAACGTGGTGAAGTGGTTCCGAATTGGATTAAGCTAGAGGCTGTCTAGGAGCAGTCAATGGACCATTGTACGTAATGTTTACCTTCAGATGCCAAAGTAGTGGGGATGATGGCATGAGAATTTTCTTCCCGGAGCAGGGAGCTTGTTACTGTTAAGTAAAGGAGAGTACCTTTAGCTGAATGGCCATGGGTTGCGGACCCAGAATGGGAGGCAATTTGGGGGGCCCAGCTTACCTGGCGCTAATTGGAGCAGTCGCTGGGGGTTGGCAATGGTTGTTCTGAACGGAGGAGAGATAATTCCTACCGGTTCGGGTAACAGGATGCTGTGTGGGAAATAAGCATTCCCGTTATCATGGCATTTGGGGTGGGTGGTTCTAAATTATTCAAGGCAAGAGAGGGGCTTACCTGGCTACGCTTGAAGTAGCCGTCAATGTGGAGTAACAATGGATGGTACTCCGTTTTGGAAGAGATGAATCCGTTGGGAGGAGAGGGTAGTCTGCTTTGATTTGCTCCCACGAGTTCGCTGGGGAATACAAGGTTTAACAGTTAGGGGAGCGACTCCATAGATGACGGAGTTCACGATTTTGCTACAATTCCGGGGTGGGCTTACCTTGCTTCTCGATCGAAGCGGCGGCGAGGCGGGTGAAGCGCAATGGACTTCTTTCCCTTTTCCTTGCAGCGCGGGTCCGCTGTGATGTGATCGCTCGTGGGCTGTGCTTTTTGGGCCAGTGCAAATGGAAACCGAGAAAGGACTGGTTCCCGGTGCCTAGTACTATGGCAGACATCTTGGATTGAAAAACCGAGAAGGGACTGGTTCCCGGTGTCTCGTATTTTGGCAGACATCTTGGAATGGCATATGCCATCTTGGAGACATTACATTGGCCTGTGGTTCGGCACATTTCATAAAAATTACATTATAAATCGACAGCGATAAAATAGGTGGTGTTTCCATCTTTGGGGGCCCTGAAGTTCGAACTAGGTGGTGTTGCTATGTTAAAGGGGGCGTGAGGAGTGAGTAATTGTGCACATAGCAGCGAGTAGTGCGTGAGGAGTGAAAGGGTTAAGTTATTGTGCATATTGCTGCGAGTAGTGCAGGCCATCCATGCTCTACATTTATACACTTTTGGACTGACAGTGTTATCAAAACAGTAATTAGTTCCATTTTTCACATTTGATAATTTCCACACTGTAGTAGTTGAGAAAAACATTTAGTACAATGTATGGGTATAACAGAGTAATTGGAGTCTTTGCAGCCACATCATTACACTCAGAGTAATGATGTCCAATCTTCTGTGCGATTAAGCCCCTTGCGGATAGAGTCTAGCAATATTATGCATTTCAGCTCTTCTTTATTCAGTAAATGGGGCATGCTTCCTCCTCTCGGTGGAAGCTTCAATGACTTCAAAACAGTCCAACGAATGTCATCCTCATTATGATTGAGTTCCTGGAAATGTTCCACCAATGGGGCGTTAGGTGTCCGGCACCTTATTCGGCTCCTATGTTGGCATATCCGGGTCTTGATTTTCTGAGATGTTTGCCCCACATAGTTTTTCTTACATGGGCATTGGATCAAGTAAATTACGTTGGTGGTATTACAAGTTGTGAGTGTGTTACATTTAAAAGTGACATTATCGAATACAAAACTTTTTCCTTCAATTGTAAGATTACAAACTGTACAGCCACCGCATTTCACGTGTCCAACTGTGGGGGACAGACCCCAAGCTGATTCAAGAGTGGAAGATTGGGTAGGACTAGGAAGGGCTGCCCGAACCAAATGGTCCTTCAGATTCTTACTCTTTTTAAATGCAAACAAAGGACGTTCTAAGTCCAGGATCCCAGCATTGATTACTGGCCAGTGCTTTAGAATCATTTTTCTCAAACTGTTGGAGATGGGAGAGAATGTTGTCACACAGGCTATTTTGTCCATCTTTTTCTTTTGGTTTGGGACAAGGAGCGTCTCACGGGGGCGATACCATGCTCTTTTGAGAGCGTTTTTGACAATTTTTCTGAGATACACCCTGTTTTTAAGCTTGATCGCTAGGGTCGTGCTTTCTCGGAAGTAATCCTCCTTATGGGAGCAGTTTCGCCTAATTCGTAAGAATTGGGAAAAAGGTAAGGAGTCCCTCAAGGCCCTGGGATGATTGCTTGAATATTCTAACAGGGTATTTCTCTCTGTGGGTTTTCTGTAGAGTTTTGTGAACAGCTCACCCTCCTGGTGAAGTATTATCAAATCCAGGAAATTTATGGAATTCTTATCAGAAGTAAGGGTGAATTGTAGTCCCAGACAGTTGTTGTTCATCCAATGTAAGAAGTCGGACAATACACCGATGTCTAATCTCCATATCATGAAGATGTCATCAATGTACCTTCGCCACATAATGACACCAGAGAAGAAAGGGTTGGAGGGCACAAGAATTGTCTGTCTCTCTATTTCATCCATGAACAGTATGGCCAGGTTTGGGGCAAAAATAGCCCCCATGGAGGTCCCCTTGATTTGTTGATAGAATTGGCCTTGGAAAGTGAAGAAATGTTTTGTCAAACAAAGTTCTAGAAGTTTGCAAATAAAGGATGTCGGAATGGCATGAGGGCGGGGGCGGTTATCTAAAGTTCTCTGTATAACAAGTAGGGCTGCTGTTTGTGGAATATTCGTATATAACGACTCCACATCCATAGTGCAGAGAGTGTCAGTAAGTGGATAGAAGGGATGGTGCTCAATCAAGTTGATCATGGACATGGAGTCACGTACATAGCAGAGTGTGGGAGGAACATATTCTTTGATAAAGAAATCGACATATGCTCCTAGGGGTTCCAGTATTGAGCCACAAGCCGAAACAATTGGACGGCCAGGGGGGGGCGTTCAGATTTTTATGAATCTTCGGCAAAGTGTATATTACCGGTATTCTTGGGCTTTTTACATTTAAGTAGTTGAATTCCTTTTTAGTCAGAAAACCTTCTAATACTGCCTCAGTTGTAATTTTTTGTATTATTTCTTGGATACCCTTAGTTGGATTGGATGCAAGTCTAAGGTAGTGATCTTTGTTCCCTAGCTGTCTCTGAATTTCCGCTGTGTAGGAGTCAAGCTCCTGTATAACAATGCCACCCCCTTTATCAGCACTTTTGATCACAATCGAGTCATTATTTTTTAGGGAGACAATGGACTCTTTCTCTTTAATCGTGATATTATAAGGTATGAACTTTTTTTGTCCTTTCAAATTCGAGAGATCTTTGAGTACTAGTTTCTCGAATGTAGTGACCTCTGGCGGTATCATATTAGCCGATGGTAAAAAGGTTGAAGGAGGGCGGAAGGGGGTTTGGGCATTTATCTCTGGAGAAGGGTAAAATGCTTTTAGACGCACTTGTCTAAAGAATTTCAGGAGTTCGGTGTGTAATTCCATAAAGTTAGGTGCCACAGTTGGGACAAAAGTAAGGCCTTTTTTCAAGAGAGAAAGTTTGTCTTGTGCCAACACATGAGTGGAAAGATTGAAAATGGGGATGGTGTCTATTGTGGAGGTAGTCTGTATTACCACTGGTAGTAGTTGTTCCTGGTCCTCCGTTCCCCAGGTGGGTTGACCCATCTCTGGGGTTTTTTGACTTTCCCTCGTTGTGGCGGTTCTTGCTGGCCTCTGGCTAAAAAAGAGTTTGAATTCTGATGTGCTCCCCCACGTCTCGATGTACTTGATCCTTCGCCGGCGTCTGAATTATCAGACGATTCGGCTGAAGTGTCGGAGAAGCCAACCAAGTTCTGTCTCCTGTTAAATCTACCCCAAGGTCTATTTTGTTGGGGGTTGTTGTATGCCTTAGTGGTATAGAAATCCTTTTGCAAATAAGGATATGTAGTTTCAATGTTATAGGATTTTATGTCTTTTTTAACTTTATTTGATTTTTTATTTTGCTCAATCCTGTAAAACTCTGCAACCGTTTTATCTACCTGTTCTATCAATTTTTTACTATCAGCAATATTGTCAGGGGCCTCTAGTTGTTTCAGAATTTCAGCGATTTCTGTCTCTAGTGATTTCAAGGTTTCAGAGGCTGTATCAATCCCTAGTGCCAGCCAATGGCGGGAGCAAGTAGTCCCTATGTAACTGAATCCTGTTATATATTTCGGGTTGTCCGTGAAGATACCTGGTACATTCCGGACTTGGAGGCCTAAGGGGATGATCTCAGCCTTAAGGTAGTTAGTTAGCATCAATATCATTAGCTGTAATCGGACTTGCTTTTTCCTCAGTTTTTCAAGCTGTTCTGGGAGTGAGTTATTAACTTGATTAGAGATGTCCGCATTTTCAGAAAGCAGTGAAGGTCCAGAGCATAAATGTTTTAAATAGTCATCTGTGTACAGCGGGGCATGGTTTGACATAGTAACCTTGTCGAGGGGATGAGGGGAAGTGGAAGGAGAGGGATATGTGAATTACCCGTGTGGGATGAATAGAAACAGTGGGGTAAGAAAAATACTAGGTACTAGGGAACCCAAACTAATTAGTTTGGACAGGATTGGAGCCCTTGCAAACCAGCGTTTCTCTCTTGAAAAAAGGCCTTACTTTTGTCCCAACTGTGGCACCTAACTTTATGGAATTACACACCGAACTCCTGAAATTCTTTAGACAAGTGCGTCTAAAAGCATTTTTTCAAATTCACCCTTCTCCAGAGATAAATGCCCAAACCCCCTTCCGCCCTCCTTCAACCTTTTTACCATCGGCTAATATGATACCGCCAGAGGTCACTACATTCGAGAAACTAGTACTCAAAGATCTCTCGAATTTGAAAGGACAAAAAAAGTTCATACCCTATAATATCACAATTAAAGAGAAAGAGTCCATTGTCTCCCTAAAAAATAATGACTCGATTGTGATCAAAAGTGCTGATAAAGGGGGTGGCATTGTTTTACAGGAGCTTGACTCCTACACAGCGGAAATTCAGAGACAGCTAGGGAACAAAGATCACTACCTTAGACTTGCATCCAATCCAACTAAGGGTATCCAAGAAATAATACAAAAAATTACAACTGAGGCAGTATTAGAAGGTTTTCTGACTAAAAAGGAATTCAACTACTTAAATGTAAAAAGCCCAAGAATACCGGTAATATACACTTTGCCGAAGATTCATAAAAATCTGAACGCCCCCCATGGCCGTCCAATTGTTTCGGCTTGTGGCTCAATACTGGAACCCCTAGGAGCATATGTCGATTTCTTTATCAAAGAATATGTTCCTCCCACACTCTGCTATGTACGTGACTCCATGTCCATGATCAACTTGATTGAGCACCATCCCTTCAATCCACTTACTGACACTCTCTGCACTATGGATGTGGAGTCGTTATATACGAATATTCCACAAACAGTAGCCCTACTTGTTATACAGAGAACTTTAGATAACCTCCCCCGCCCTCATGCCATTCCGACATCCTTTATTTGCAAACTTCTAGAACTTTGTTTGACAAAAAATGTCTTCACTTTCCAAGGCCAATTCTATCAACAAATCAAGGGGACCTCCATGGGGGCTATTTTTGCCCCAAACCTGGCCATACTGTTCATGGATGAAATAGAGAGACAGACAATTCTTGTGCCCTCCAACCCTTTCTTCTCTGGTGTCATTATGTGGCGAATTGTATTGATGACATCTTCATGATACGGAGATTAGACATCGGTGTATTGTCCCACTTCTTACATTGGATGAACAACAACTGTCTGGGACTACAATTCACCCTTACTTCTGATAAGAATTCCATAAATTTCCTGGATTTGATAATACTTCACCAGGAGGGTGAGCTGTTCACAAAACTCTACAGAAATCCACAGAGAGAAATACCCTGTTAGAATATTCAAGCAATCATCCCAGGGCCTTGAGGGACTCCTTACCTTTTTCCCAATTCTTACGAATTAGGCGAAACTGCTCCCATAAGGAGGATTACTTCCGAGAAAGCACGACCCTAGCGATCAAGCTTAAAAACAGGGGGTATCCCAGAAAAATTGTCAAAAACGCTCTCAAAAGAGCATGGTATCGCCCCCGTGAGACGCTCCTTGTCCCAAACCAAAAGAAAAAGATGGACAAAATAGCCTGTGTGACAACATTCTCTCCCATCTCCAACAGTTTGAGAAAAATGATTCTAAAGCACTGGCCAGTAATCAATGCTGGGATCCTGGACTTAGAACGTCCTTTGTTTGCATTTAAAAAGAGTAAGAATCTGAAGGACCATTTGGTTCGGGCAGCCCTTCCTAGTCCTACCCAATCTTCCTCTCTTGAATCAGCTTGGGGTCTGTCCCCCACAGTTGGACGCGTGAAATGCGGTGGCTGTACAGTTTGTAATCTTACAATTGAAGGAAAAAGTTTTGTATTCGATAATGTCACTTTTAAATGTAACACACTCACAAATTGTAATACCACCAACGTAATTTACTTGATCCAATGCCCATGTAAGAAAAACTATGTGGGGCAAACATCTCAGAAAATCAACCGGATATGCCAACATAGGAGCCGCATAAGGTGCCGGACACCTAACGCCCCATTGGTGGAACATTTCCAGGAACTCAATCATAATGAGGATGACATTCGTTGGACTGTTTTGAAGTCATTGAAGCTTCCACCGAGAGGAGGAAGCATGCCCCATTTACTGAATAAAGAAGAGCTGAAATGCATAATATTGCTAGACTCTATCCGCAAGGGGCTTAATCGCACAGAAGATTGGACATCATTACTCTGAGTGTAATGATGTGGCTGCAAAGACTCCAATTACTCTGTTATGCCCATACATTGTACTAAATGTTTTTCTCAACTACTACAGTGTGGAAATTATCAAATGTGAAAAATGGAACTAATTACTGTTTTGATAACACTGTCAGTCCAAAAGTGTATAAATGTAGAGCATGGATGGCCTGCACTACTCGCAGCAATATGCACAATAACTTAACCCTTTCACTCCTCACGCACTACTCGCTGCTATGTGCACAATTACTCACTCCTCACGCCCCCTTTAACATAGCAACACCACCTAGTTCGAACTTCAGGGCCCCCAAAGATGGAAACACCAACTATTTTATCGCGGTCGATTTATAATGTAATTTTTATGAAATGTGCCGAACCACAGGCCAATGTAATGTCTCCAAGATGGCATATGCCATTCCAAGATGTCTGCCAAAATACGAGACACCGGGAACCAGTCCCTTCTCGGTTTTTCAATCCAAGATGTCTGCCATAGTACTAGGCACCGGGAACCAGTCCTTTCTCGGTTTCCATTCGCACTGGCCCAAAAAGCACAGCCCACGAGCGATCACATCACAGCGGACCCGCGCTGCAAGGAAAAGGGAAAGAAGTCCATTGCGCTTCACCTGCCTCGCCGCCGCTTCGATCGAGAAGCAAGGTAAGCCCACCCCGGAATCGTAGCAAAATCGTGAACTCCGTCATCTGTGGAGTCGCTCCCCTAACTGTTAAACCTTGTATTCCCCAGCGAACTCGTGGGAGCAAATCAAAGCAGACTACCCTCTCCTCCCAACGGATTAATCTCTTCCAAAACGGAGTACCATCCATTGTTACTCCACATTGACGGCTACTTCAAGCGTAGCCAGGTAAGCCCCTCTCTTGCCTTGAATAATTTAGAACCACCCACCCCAAATGCCATGATAACGGGAATGCTTATTTCCCACACAGCATCCTGTTACCCGAACCGGTAGGAATTATCTCTCCTCCGTTCAGAACAACCATTGCCAACCTCCAGCGACTGCTCCAATTAGCGCCAGGTAAGCTGGGCCCCCCAAATTGCCTCCCATTCTGGGTCCGCAACCCATGGCCATTCAGCTAAAGGTACTCTCCTTTACTTAACAGTAACAAGCTCCCTGCTCCGGGAAGAAAATTCTCATGCCATCATCCCCACTACTTTGGCATCTGAAGGTAAACATTACGTACAATGGTCCATTGACTCCTCCTAGACAGCCTCTAGCTTAATCCAATTCGGAACCACTTCACCACGTTATCACTGAGCACGCACTACGGAAAATGCACAACCAAGCTGTCCCTATCCCCTTGGACACACCACTTCTCTGGCACATGCATCAATGAATGACACTTTTACTTTGTCACTGCGCCGTTTTTTCACTTCATAGTCTTAACAAGACGTTGTAAATATCTTAAAATTCACCGCCACATTAGTCAAATGCCTGCGAGTGCAAATGGAAGAATGGCCTTTTTTTAAACCCTGCACTTGTTCCTTGTCGAGTGTTGACTCTTTTAAAATCCTTGTTCCAGGCGTATGCCTTTAAATCTGTTTCTATTTCCCCCCCCCCCTTTTTTACAGGCTTTCGCATTGTAATGCAGGCATTAATTGTAAAACTGTCCTGATGATGATCCCAGTTTATTATGAGCCCTTAGGGATCGAAACGTCGACGCGCTATACAGTGTAACATATGACTTAATATGTATACTTGAAATTGTTTACACTGTAGGTTGAATTTGTTGAAAATATTCACTGTGACTGCAAATCACCCTCTGGCTCAAAACTTGTTTCTTGCCTGAAAAACTTTCTTCTCTCTTCTATCTCTCTCGCTATGATTGGTTTTTTCTAACTTGTTGGGATAGGTACAGGACTGTACCCCATCTCGCCGTTTATTTTGGCCCCTCTTTGGGTCAACACGATTCTACATTATTCCTTGAATAAACTCACGCCCGGCTGGGCGCTGAAAAATATAGCACTGATTGTAGTCTATATTATTATCCTCCTGTCATATTGTAAATCCTTAGGACCCCTGTTCTCTGTAATAAGGTAACTAACCCATGGTCCGAAGGCCCCCTAATGGGTTCCCTTGTGTTCTAAAAACGATTTGAGCGCAAACGCTGGTTTGCAAGGGCTCCAATCCTGTCCAAACTAATTATTTTGGGTTCCCTAGTACCTAGTATTTTTCTTACCCCACTGTTTCTATATTCATCCCACACGGGTAATTCACATCTCCCTCTCCTTCCACTTCCCCTCATCCCCTCGACAAGGTTACTATGTCAAACCATGCCCCGCTGTACACAGATGACTATTTAAAACATTTATGCTCTGGACCTTCACTGCTTTCTGAAAATGCGGACATCTCTAATCAAGTTAATAACTCACTCCCAGAACAGCTTGAAAAACTGAGGAAAAAGCAAGTCCGATTACAGCTAATGATATTGATGCTAACTGACTACCTTAAGGCTGAGATCATCCCCTTAGGCCTCCAAGTCCGGAATGTACCAGGTATCTTCACGGACAACCCGAAATATATAACAGGATTCAGTTACATAGGGACTACTTGCTCCAGCCATTGGCTGGCACTAGGGATTGATACAGCCTCTGAAACCTTGAAATCACTAGAGACAGAAATCGCTGAAATTCTGAAACAACTAGAGGCCCCTGACAATATTGCTGATAGTAAAAAATTGATAGAACAGGTAGATAAAACGGTTGCAGAGTTTTACAGGATTGAGCAAAATAAAAAATCAAATAAAGTTAAAAAAGACATAAAATCCTATAACATTGAAACTACATATCCTTATTTGCAAAAGGATTTCTATACCACTAAGGCATACAACAACCCCCAACAAAATAGACCTTGGGGTAGATTTAACAGGAGACAGAACTTGGTTGGCTTCTCCGACACTTCAGCCGAATCGTCTGATAATTCAGACGCCGGCGAAGGATCAAGTACATCGAGACGTGGGGGAGCACATCAGAATTCAAACTCTTTTTTAGCCAGAGGCCAGCAAGAACCGCCACAACGAGGGAAAGTCAAAAAACCCCAGAGATGGGTCAACCCACCTGGGGAACGGAGGACCAGGAACAACTACTACCAGTGGTAATACAGACTACCTCCACAATAGACACCATCCCCATTTTCAATCTTTCCACTCATGTGTTGGCACAAGACGAACTTTCTCTCTTGAAAAAAGGCCTTACTTTTGTCCCAACTGTGGCACCTAACTTTATGGAATTACACACCGAACTCCTGAAATTCTTTAGACAAGTGCGTCTAAAAGCATTTTTTCAAATTCACCCTTCTCCAGAGATAAATGCCCAAACCCCCTTCCGCCCTCCTTCAACCTTTTTACCATCGGCTAATATGATACCGCCAGAGGTCACTACATTCGAGAAACTAGTACTCAAAGATCTCTCGAATTTGAAAGGACAAAAAAAGTTCATACCCTATAATATCACAATTAAAGAGAAAGAGTCCATTGTCTCCCTAAAAAATTAATGACTCGATTGTGATCAAAAGTGCTGATAAAGGGGGTGGCATTGTTATACAGGAGCTTGACTCCTACACAGCGGAAATTCAGAGACAGCTAGGGAACAAATATCACTACCTTAGACTTGCATCCAATCCAACTAAGGGTATCCAAGAAATAATACAAAAAATTACAACTGAGGCAGTATTAGAAGGTTTTCTGACTAAAAAGGAATTCAACTACTTAAATGTAAAAAGCCCAAGAATACCGGTAATATACACTTTGCCGAAGATTCATAAAATTCTGAACGCCCCCCCCCTGGCCGTCCAATTGTTTCGGCTTGTGGCTCAATACTGGAACCCCTAGGAGCATATGTCGATTTCTTTATCAAAGAATATGTTCCTCCCACACTCTGCTATGTACGTGACTCCATGTCCATGATCAACTTGATTGAGCACCATCCCTTCAATCCACTTACTGACACTCTCTGCACTATGGATGTGGAGTCGTTATATACGAATATTCCACAAACAGCAGCCCTACTTGTTATACAGAGAACTTTAGATAACCGCCCCCGCCCTCATGCCATTCCGACATCCTTTATTTGCAAACTTCTAGAACTTTGTTTGACAAAAAATGTCTTCACTTTCCAAGGCCAATTCTATCAACAAATCAAGGGGACCTCCATGGGGGCTATTTTTGCCCCAAACCTGGCCATACTGTTCATGGATGAAATAGAGAGACAGACAATTCTTGTGCCCTCCAACCCTTTCTTCTCTGGTGTCATTATGTGGCGAAGGTACATTGATGACATCTTCATGATATGGAGATTAGACATCGGTGTATTGTCCCACTTCTTACATTGGATGAACAACAACTGTCTGGGACTACAATTCACCCTTACTTCTGATAAGAATTCCATAAATTTCCTGGATTTGATAATACTTCACCAGGAGGGCGAGCTGTTCACAAAACTTTACAGAAAACCCACAGAGAGAAATACCCTGTTAGAATATTCAAGCAATCATCCCAGGGCCTTAAGGGACTCTTTACCTTTTTCCCAATTCTTACGAATTAGGCGAAACTGATCCCATAAGGAGGATTACTTCCGAGAAAGCACGACCCTAGCGATCAAGCTTAAAAACAGGGGGTATCCCAGAAAAATTGTCAAAAACGCTCTCAAAAGAGCATGGTATCGCCCCCGTGAGACGCTCCTTGTCCCAAACCAAAAGAAAAAGATGGACAAAATAGCCTGTGTGACAACATTCTCCCCCATCTCCAACAGTTTGAGAAAAATGATTCTAAAGCACTGGCCAGTAATCAATGCTGGGATCCTGGACTTAGAACGTCCTTTGTTTGCATTTAAAAAGAGTAAGAATCTGAAGGACCATTTGGTTCGGGCAGCCCTTCCTAGTCCTACCCAATCTTCCACTCTTGAATCAGCTTGGGGTCTGTCCCCCACAGTTGGACACGTGAAATGCGGTGGCTGTACAGTTTGTAATCTTACAATTGAAGGAAAAGTTTTGTATTCGATAATGTCACTTTTAAATGTAACACACTCACAAATTGTAATACCACCAACGTAATTTACTTGATCCAATGCCCATGTAAGAAAAACTATGTGGGGCAAACATCTCAGAAAATCAAGACCCGGATATGCCAACATAGGAGCCGCATAAGGTGCCGGACACCTAACGCCCCATTGGTGGAACATTTCCAGGAACTCAATCATAATGAGGATGACATTCGTTGGACTGTTTTGAAGTCATTGAAGCTTCCACCGAGAGGAGGAAGCATGCCCCATTTACTGAATAAAGAAGAGCTGAAATGCATAATATTGCTAGACTCTATCCGCAAGGGGCTTAATCGCACAGAAGATTGGACATCATTACTCTGAGTGTAATGATGTGGCTGCAAAGACTCCAATTACTCTGTTATGCCCATACATTGTACTAAATGTTTTTCTCAACTACTACAGTGTGGAAATTATCAAATGTGAAAAATGGAACTAATTACTGTTTTGATAACACTGTCAGTCCAAAAGTGTATAAATGTAGAGCATGGATGGCCTGCGGTACTCGCAGCAATATGCACAATAACTTAACCCTTTCACTCCTCACGCACTACTCGCTGCTATGTGCACAATTACTCACTCCTCACGCCCCCTTTAACATAGCAACACCACCTAGTTCGAACTTCAGGGCCCCCAAAGATGGAAACACCACCTATTTTAATGCGGTCGATTTATAATGTAATTTTTATGAAATGTGCCGAACCACAGGCCAATGTAATGTCTCCAAGATGGCATATGCCATTCCAAGATGTCTGCCAAAATACGAGACACCGGGAACCAGTCCCTTCTCGGTTTTTCAATCCAAGATGTCTGCCATAGTACTAGGCACCGGGAACCAGTCCTTTCTCGGTTTCCATTCGCACTGGCCCAAAAAGCACAGCCCACGAGCGATCACATCACAGCGGACCCGCGCTGCAAGGAAAAGGGAAAGAAGTCCATTGCGCTTCACCCGCCTCGCCGCCGCTTCGATTGAGAAGCAAGGTAAGGCCACCCCGGAATCGTAGCAAAATCGTGAACTCCGTCATCTATGGAGTCGCTCCCCTAACTGTTAAACCTTGTATTCCCCAGAGAACTCGTGGGAGCAAATCAAAGCAGACTACCCTCTCCTCCCAACGGATTAATCTCTTCCAAAACGGAGTACCATCCATTGTTACTCCACATTGACGGCTACTTCAAGCGTAGCCAGGTAAGCCCCTCTCTTGCCTTGAATAATTTAGAACCACCCGCCCCAAATGCCATGATAACGGGAATGCTTATTTCCCACACAGCATCCTGGTCCCCGAACCGGTAGGAATTATCTCTCCTCCGTTCAGAACAACCATTGCCAACCCCCAGCGACTGCTCCAATTAGCGCCAGGTAAGCTGGGCCCCCCAAATTGCCTCCCATTCTGGGTCCGCAACCCATGGCCATTCAGCTAAAGGTACTCTCCTTTACTTAACAGTAACAAGCTCCCTGCTCCGGGAAGAAAATTCTCATGCCATCATCCCCACTACTTTGGCATCTGAAGGTAAACATTACGTACAATGGTCCATTGACTGCTCCTAGACAGCCTCTAGCTTAATCCAATTCGGAACCACTTCACCACGTTATCACTGAGCACGCACTACGGAAAATGCACAACCAAGCTGTCCCTATCCCCTTGGACACACCACTTCTCTGGCACATGCATCAATGAATGACACTTTTACTTTGTCACTGCGCCGTTTTTTCACTTCATAGTCTTAACAAGACGTTGTAAATATCTTAAAATTCACCGCCACATTAGTCAAATGCCTGCGAGTGCAAATGGAAGAATGGCCTTTTTTTAAACCCTGCACTTGTTCCTTGTCGAGTGTTGACTCTTTTAAAATCCTTGTTCCAGGCGTATGCCTTTAAATCTGTTTCTATTCCCCCCCCCCCTCTTTTTTACAGGCTTTCGCATTGTAATGCAGGCATTAATTGTAAAACTGTCCTGATGATGATCCCAGTTTATTATGAGCCCTTAGGGATCGAAACGTCGACGCGCTATACAGTGTAACATATGACTTAATATGTATACTTGAAATTGTTTACACTGTAGGTTGAATTTGTTGAAAATATTCAGTGACTGCAAATCACCCTCTGGCTCAAAACTTGTTTCTTGCCTGAAAAACTTTCTTCTCTCTTCTATCTCTCTCGCTATGATTGGTTTTTTCTAACTTGTTGGGATAGGTACAGGACTGTACCCCATCTCGCCGTTTATTTTGGCCCCTCTTTGGGTCAACACGATTCTACATTATTCCTTGAATAAACTCACGCCCGGCTGGGCGCTGAAAAATATAGCACTGATTGTAGTCTATATTATTATCCTCCTGTCATATTGTAAATCCTTAGGACCCCTGTTCTCTGTAATAAAGCATAAATACTTTACACATTGCCTCTACATTAAACCTGACGGTTATTTTCCAACCTACCAGAGAGTTGATCACTCGTTAATTTGGGGTTTACTTGTGCCTAACCTCAACAAGGATTGTGTTTGATGCTTGAGTAGAGTTTCACCCACCCCCTCAATCAGTAACCCAATTTCTCCCAGAAAGCCAGAGGCCTGGTATCCCTGGCAAAATAACAGAGTGTACTTCTTTTTTCGCCGGTGGATAACACAAATACACTGCCCACAGAAGACACAATTGACAGCCCCTGTTCTATGGAAACTAGAGAAGTATTGTTGGAGCCAGGTATATGGTACACTGTTTTCCACCTTTGCTAGAGGCGCCCTGATATGTGTGGCCCCTGGGATCCCTCTCACAATAAAACAAATGACGAATAGACCCTGAAGGTAGATTTATACTAGTCAATGGCACACTGGATGGGACACCACTTCTCTGTGTGAGTGTATCTGTCCCTAACACCAATCAAATACAGTTCCTGGTTAGCAATCAACTCACCTCATTAGCCTCATTGGAATATGAGGATATGGGGAAGTGACTATAATCTAGTACTTGACTACATCCTGGACTATTCACTGCCATCCCTGTCGTAGGCTCTTGTTGGTAGTTGATACAGTGATTCAAACACACAGGGCCACAAGGTGGGAACTAACGGATTTGTTGAGGGAGACTCGCCCAGAAATCCGTGAACATTCCTATTATTTCAGGGTACAAAGTCTATTCACAAGACTGTACAGATTCATAGGATCCCTTCACCTAATACCTTCCATTTACAACACGGAAAACGTATGCTACACCGACTCAGATCATAATTAGGGCTCCCCGTTTTATTGTATTTTTGTTTTTTACATTTCCGTCTGTATTTATCCATATTTTGTTTTGCCTTTACATCTGTATTTATCCACATTTATTTATGCTGAAAACAAAAGATGATGCTGCAGCTAGTATTTTTCCACATTTACTTAAATAGTCATGCACACTTGCACTCAGTTGTAATAGGCTGTTGTAACTGTTTTCGAAATTGGAGCCTGTGCTAGGTGTGCTTTACATATTGAGAGCAAATGTCTTTCCTGTCCTCTAAGAAAAGATTTGTGAATTAGTGGCATTGATTAGGTTTAGCTTGCACAGCTGTCTGGCAAAAGTCAAAGCATTACACCCTCCTTTACTCGCATTTTATCAGCCAGCACACAGAATTTCTGCTCAAAGGATAAAATGTAGAGCACATATGGCGCAATAGTCACATCTGTATTATTTAAGTACTGCTACATTTTCAGACTCAGACAGCAATTGCTAAGTAAAAATAAGTCATTCTGTCTGACCCAAACACCTGTCACTCAGCCTCACTGCCCCACAAGTGTGAAAACCTACTGAGAGGTGGGCCCAGGCTTTATGCTGATAGCTTTTTGCAGGCATGTCTGCCACTGTGCCCTGCCCTCATCTTACTCCTTCCTCCTCCCATACAACCAAAAACACTGTGGGGCATATTACCAAGCAATAGCGATAATTATCGCTATTGCTTGGTTAGCGTGAAGAAATTATCACCGAGCTGCGGCGATTTTTATCGCAGATAAACCTTGGTATTACCAAGGTTTATCGCAAATGCGATAAAAATTGCCCGCAATGCATGAATATCGCTGAAAAGTCAGCGATATTCATGCATTAGCGAGCTAATGCTCTTAGCCATGTTATCCACCTCCCATTGGATAACATGGCTAAGAACTGCTCAGGGCAGGTGTTAGCTTTTGGAGATATTCGCTCGTAGCGCGAATATCTCCGAATGTTGGTAATAGGAGATAGCGATGTTACCGACTGTTTCCAGTCGCTAACATCTTGGCACGCCGACTTCGCATGTCATTAGTGATAAATATCACTGACATGCAAAGTGGGGCCCAAGATGGTCGCTATCTCCTACTAGCTGTCGCTAACTGGTGTTAGCGACAGCTAGGTAATAGGGAGATAATTTTATCTCCGCTTTCTTGGCTTTTAAAGCCAAAAAAGCGGAGATAAACCCCTTTGATAATATGCCCCTAAGGTTGCTGGCTCTGCAGCCGATGTCCTGGGGGTGTTTTCACACCTCTTAATGGACATCGGCTGCTTGCATTGCTCCAACAATTTACCTGCTCCTATTTCATTTCTCTTTGGGCTTGATATAGTGGTTACAGTATAAAGCCGTCATGCTGGCACAACAGTAAAGCTTTGCTGGTTAACAGTAACTTTATTTGAAGAGGAGAGTGGTCTGTTTAAACAAGGGGGTAAGGCTCGATAAAAGGCATCTTTTGGTGGGTACCTGTTTGTTTTTGAAGCTCGTCTTTGTGAAAAAGCGGCTGCACCCTGTAGAAAAGTGTTTGTGTGAGCACCGCTGTGAGGGGCTGTTTAACCAGATTAATCTGGATCACCTTCAAGATGCACAGGGAATTGGATGTGAATACGGGTACAGAAAGAGATACTGAAATGCGAAAGTCACAAGATTGCAGCTGTCCTCGGTGGGCCAGAGTCAAGGGCCTTTTAATGAGGCAGAACCAGCACTTTTCAACAACGTTTCTATGATTTTAATGGTCTGTACAATCACTTCCTGGCAGAGAGAAGATACTTTGTGCCTAAATGCTTTTTAACACATATATTTTTAAAGGGCCAATTGAGTTTCCTAAATGTTTTACATAGCAATTTTGGTTCTTATGCTCAAAATATTAAGAACTGAATATTGAAACCTGTCCTTCTGCAGACACGGCGCTCCCGGCTGCACTTGTTCTCACCTTCCAGAGCGGCAGTTTGACGGCAGCAGTTTCATATTTCTTTCCTCAGCTGCTGTGCACCTCAGACACGTATTTTCCAGAGGAGCACAGAGGCAGAAAAAGTATTCATTTTGCCAGTTTTTTCTGTTTCTATATATAAATACAAAGAAAAAAACGCTTTCCGTCTGTGTTTATCTGTAAAAATACATTTAAACTGAAAACCGGGAGCTTTAACGATAATCCTCTATTATTGGCATTGATGATAGGGAAGGTCTCGACACTCGTCGCTGTTCGAACTTGATTTCCTGCTGGATCCTCCCTTCAGATCTACCATAGGCAAGCAATAGAAAAGTACTTTGGAGACAACGAGGGCACCGCCACCGACTTGAACATAGAATGGGACACCTTCAAAGTGATCATTCGAGGAGTGTGTATTGAAACTTACATGGAGTAAAGTCAATGCTGTTAAGGGAAGTCCAACAGGCAACTCTGTAGCCTTGAAATCTCTGGTGGAGACTACACAGACCAAAATTAAGGTATTTGTGGATTACTATAAAAAACCTATTCAAATCACCAAAGTTTCCTCAAAATACTTGAATCACCAGATTTCTTGGTTTTAAGTGATACCAGGGCTTACAGCAGTACAATTGTCATCCTTGAATGTAGAGCTGGAGGTGCAAGAGATCAAGGTAGCCATAGATCAGTTAGCAAAAAAGGAAAACGCCGGGAATGGAAGGGATGACCCAGAGCTTTACTTTGCCTATTAGTTCAAACTAGTAGTCCGTTTACATGCTATGTGAATGGGAGAACTACAATTACGGAAGCTCCTGAAGTCAACCCGGTGGCCACTATTGCGCTCTTGCTGGAGAAAGGGCGGGATCGACTCGACAGTTGAATCCTACAGACCATTGTCCCTCCTCACCACTGAATATAAGATACTAGGAAAGATTATAGAGAAAGGCTTGCTCTCAAACCTGCTGGGACTGGTACACCAGGATGATTGTGGGTTTGTCAGGGATACAACACCCACATAAACATCTGCCTCTTGCTTCATGTAACAGACCTAGTTGGCTATCGCCAGGGGACTCCTTTTGTGACCTCTGTGGACATAGAAAGGGCTTGTGACACATTATTATTGTTATACAGAGAACTTTAGATAACCGCCCCCGCCCTCATGCCATTCCGACATCCTTTATTTGCAAACTTCTAGAACTTTGTTTGACAAAAAATGTCTTCACTTTCCAAGGCCAATTCGATCAACAAATCAAGGGGACCTCCATGGGGGCTATTTTTGCCCCAAACCTGGCCATACTGTTCATGGATGAAATAGAGAGACAGACAATTCTTGTGCCCTCCAACCCTTTCTTCTCTGGTGTCATTATGTGGCGAAGGTACATTGATGACATCTTCATGATATGGAGATTAGACATCGGTGTATTGTCCCACTTCTTACATTGGATGAACAACAACTGTCTGGGACTACAATTCACCCTTACTTCTGATAAGAATTCCATAAATTTCCTGGATTTGATAATACTTCACCAGGAGGGCGAGCTGTTCACAAAACTTTACAGAAAACCCACAGAGAGAAATACCCTGTTAGAATATTCAAGCAATCATCCCAGGGCCTTAAGGGACTCCTTACCTTTTTCCCAATTCTTACGAATTAGGCGAAACTGCTCCCATAAGGAGGATTACTTCCGAGAAAGCACGACCCTAGCGATCAAGCTTAAAAACAGGGGGTATCCCAGAAAAATTGTCAAAAACGCTCTCAAAAGAGCATGGTATCGCCCCCGTGAGACGCTCCTTGTCCCAAACCAAAAGAAAAAGATGGACAAAATAGCCTGTGTGACAACATTCTCTCCCATCTCCAACAGTTTGAGAAAAATGATTCTAAAGCACTGGCCAGTAATCAATGCTGGGATCCTGGACTTAGAACGTCCTTTGTTTGCATTTAAAAAGAGTAAGAATCTGAAGGACCATTTGGTTCGGGCAGCCCTTCCTAGTCCTACCCAATCTTCCACTCTTGAATCAGCTTGGGGTCTGTCCCCCACAGTTGGACACGTGAAATGCGGTGGCTGTACAGTTTGTAATCTTACAATTGAAGGAAAAAGTTTTGTATTCGATAATGTCACTTTTAAATGTAACACACTCACAAATTGTAATACCACCAACGTAATTTACTTGATCCAATGCCCATGTAAGAAAAACTATGTGGGGCAAACATCTCAGAAAATCAAGACCCGGATATGCCAACATAGGAGCCGCATAAGGTGCCGGACACCTAACGCCCTATTGGTGGAACATTTCCAGGAACTCAATCATAATGAGGATGACATTCGTTGGACTGTTTTGAAGTCATTGAAGCTTCCACCGAGAGGAGGAAGCATGCCCCATTTACTGAATAAAGAAGAGCTGAAATGCATAATATTGCTAGACTCTATCCGCAAGGGGCTTAATCGCACAGAAGATTGGACATCATTACTCTGAGTGTAATGATGTGGCTGCAAAGACTCCAATTACTCTGTTATGCCCATACATTGTACTAAATGTTTTTCTCAACTACTACAGTGTGGAAATTATCAAATGTGAAAAATGGAACTAATTACTGTTTTGATAACACTGTCAGTCCAAAAGTGTATAAATGTAGAGCATGGATGGCCTGCGGTACTCGCAGCAATATGCACAATAACTTAACCCTTTCACTCCTCACGCACTACTCGCTGCTATGTGCACAATTACTCACTCCTCACGCCCCCTTTAACATAACAACACCACCTAGTTCGAACTTCAGGGCCCCCAAAGATGGAAACACCACCTATTTTAATGCGGTCGATTTATAATGTAATTTTTATGAAATGTGCCGAACCACAGGCCAATGTAATGTCTCCAAGATGGCATATGCCATTCCAAGATGTCTGCCAAAATACGAGACACCGGGAACCAGTCCCTTCTCGGTTTTTCAATCCAAGATGTCTGCCATAGTACTAGGCACCGGGAACCAGTCCTTTCTCGGTTTCCATTCGCACTGGCCCAAAAAGCACAGCCCACGAGCGATCACATCACAGCGGACCCGCGCTGCAAGGAAAAGGGAAAGAAGTCCATTGCGCTTCACCCGCCTCGCCGCCGCTTCGATCGAGAAGCAAGGTAAGGCCACCCCGGAATCGTAGCAAAATCGTGAACTCCGTCATCTATGGAGTCGCTCCCCTAACTGTTAAACCTTGTATTCCCCAGAGAACTCGTGGGAGCAAATCAAAGCAGACTACCCTCTCCTCCCAACGGATTAATCTCTTCCAAAACGGAGTACCATCCATTGTTACTCCACATTGACGGCTACTTCAAGCGTAGCCAGGTAAGCCCCTCTCTTGCCTTGAATAATTTAGAACCACCCGCCCCAAATGCCATGATAACGGGAATGCTTATTTCCCACACAGCATCCTGTTACCCGAACCGGTAGGAATTATCTCTCCTCCGTTCAGAACAACCATTGCCAACCCCCAGCGACTGCTCCAATTAGCGCCAGGTAAGCTGGGCCCCCCAAATTGCCTCCCATTCTGGGTCCGCAACCCATGGCCATTCAGCTAAAGGTACTCTCCTTTACTTAACAGTAACAAGCTCCCTGCTCCGGGAAGAAAATTCTCATGCCATCATCCCCACTACTTTGGCATCTGAAGGTAAACATTACGTACAATGGTCCATTGACTGCTCCTAGACAGCCTCTAGCTTAATCCAATTCGGAACCACTTCACCACGTTATCACTGAGCACGCACTACGGAAAATGCACAACCAAGCTGTCCCTATCCCCTTGGACACACCACTTCTCTGGCACATGCATCAATGAATGACACTTTTACTTTGTCACTGCGCCGTTTTTTCACTTCATAGTCTTAACAAGACGTTGTAAATATCTTAAAATTCACCGCCACATTAGTCAAATGCCTGCGAGTGCAAATGGAAGAATGGCCTTTTTTTAAACCCTGCACTTGTTCCTTGTCGAGTGTTGACTCTTTTAAAATCCTTGTTCCAGGCGTATGCCTTTAAATCTGTTTCTATTCCCCCCCCCCTCTTTTTTACAGGCTTTCGCATTGTAATGCAGGCATTAATTGTAAAACTGTCCTGATGATGATCCCAGTTTATTATGAGCCCTTAGGGATCGAAACGTCGACGCGCTATACAGTGTAACATATGACTTAATATGTATACTTGAAATTGTTTACACTGTAGGTTGAATTTGTTGAAAATATTCACTGTGACTGCAAATCACCCTCTGGCTCAAAACTTGTTTCTTGCCTGAAAAACTTTCTTCTCTCTTCTATCTCTCTCGCTATGATTGGTTTTTTCTAACTTGTTGGGATAGGTACAGGACTGTACCCCATCTCGCCGTTTATTTTGGCCCCTCTTTGGGTCAACACGATTCTACATTATTCCTTGAATAAACTCACGCCCGGCTGGGCGCTGAAAAATATAGCACTGATTGTAGTCTATATTATTATCCTCCTGTCATATTGTAAATCCTTAGGACCCCTGTTCTCTGTAATAAAGCATAAATACTTTACACATTGCCTCTACATTAAACCTGACGGTTATTTTCCAACCTACCAGAGAGTTGATCACTCGTTAATTTGGGGTTTACTTGTGCCTAACCTCAACAAGGATTGTGTTTGATGCTTGAGTAGAGTTTCACCCACCCCCTCAATCAGTAACCCAATTTCTCCCAGAAAGCCAGAGGCCTGGTATCCCTGGCAAAATAACAGAGTGTACTTCTTTTTTCGCCGGTGGATAACACAAATACACTGCCCACAGAAGACACAATTGACAGCCCCTGTTCTATGGAAACTAGAGAAGTATTGTTGGAGCCAGGTATATGGTACACTGTTTTCCACCTTTGCTAGAGGCGCCCTGATATGTGTGGCCCCTGGGATCCCTCTCACAATAAAACAAATGACGAATAGACCCTGAAGGTAGATTTATACTAGTCAATGGCACACTGGATGGGACACCACTTCTCTGTGTGAGTGTATCTGTCCCTAACACCAATCAAATACAGTTCCTGGTTAGCAATCAACTCACCTCATTAGCCTCATTGGAATATGAGGATATGGGGAAGTGACTATAATCTAGTACTTGACTACATCCTGGACTATTCACTGCCATCCCTGTCGTAGGCTCTTGTTGGTAGTTGATACAGTGATTCAAACACACAGGGCCACAAGGTGGGAACTAACGGATTTGTTGAGGGAGACTCGCCCAGAAATCCGTGAACATTCCTATTATTTCAGGGTACAAAGTCTATTCACAAGACTGTACAGATTCATAGGATCCCTTCACCTAATACCTTCCATTTACAACACGGAAAACGTATGCTACACCGACTCAGATCATAATTAGGGCTCCCCGTTTTATTGTATTTTTGTTTTTTACATTTCCGTCTGTATTTATCCATATTTTGTTTTGCCTTTACATCTGTATTTATCCACATTTATTTATGCTGAAAACAAAAGATGATGCTGCAGCTAGTATTTTTCCACATTTACTTAAATAGTCATGCACACTTGCACTCAGTTGTAATAGGCTGTTGTAACTGTTTTCGAAATTGGAGCCTGTGCTAGGTGTGCTTTACATATTGAGAGCAAATGTCTTTCCTGTCCTCTAAGAAAAGATTTGTGAATTAGTGGCATTGATTAGGTTTAGCTTGCACAGCTGTCTGGCAAAAGTCAAAGCATTACACCCTCCTTTACTCGCATTTTATCAGCCAGCACACAGAATTTCTGCTCAAAGGATAAAATGTAGAGCACATATGGCGCAATAGTCACATCTGTATTATTTAAGTACTGCTACATTTTCAGACTCAGACAGCAATTGCTAAGTAAAAATAAGTCATTCTGTCTGACCCAAACACCTGTCACTCAGCCTCACTGCCCCACAAGTGTGAAAACCTACTGAGAGGTGGACCCAGGCTTTATGCTGATAGCTTTTTGCAGGCATGTCTGCCACTGTGCCCTGCCCTCATCTTACTCCTTCCTCCTCCCATACAACCAAAAACACTGTGGGGCATATTACCAAGCAATAGCGATAATTATCGCTATTGCTTGGTTAGCGTGAAGAAATTATCACCGAGCTGCGGCGATTTTTATCGCAGATAAACCTTGGTATTACCAAGGTTTATCGCAAATGCGATAAAAATTGCCCGCAATGCATGAATATCGCTGAAAAGTCAGCGATATTCATGCATTAGCGAGCTAATGCTCTTAGCCATGTTATCCACCTCCCATTGGATAACATGGCTAAGAACTGCTCAGGGCAGGTGTTAGCTTTTGGAGATATTCGCGCGTAGCGCGAATATCTCCGAATGTTGGTAATAGGAGATAGCGATGTTACCGACTGTTTCCAGTCGCTAACATCTTGGCACGCCGACTTTGCATGTCATTAGTGATAAATATCACTGACATGCAAAGTGGGGCCCAAGATGGTCGCTATCTCCTACTAGCTGTCGCTAACTGGTGTTAGCGACAGCTAGGTAATAGGGAGATAATTTTATCTCCGCTTTCTTGGCTTTTAAAGCCAAAAAAGCGGAGATAAACCCCTTTGATAATATGCCCCTAAGGTTGCTGGCTCTGCAGCCGATGTCCTGGGGGTGTTTTCACACCTCTTAATGGACATCGGCTGCTTGCATTGCTCCAACAATTTACCTGCTCCTATTTCATTTCTCTTTGGGCTTGATATAGTGGTTACAGTATAAAGCCGTCATGCTGGCACAACAGTAAAGCTTTGCTGGTTAACAGTAACTTTATTTGAAGAGGAGAGTGGTCTGTTTAAACAAGGGGGTAAGGCTCGATAAAAGGCATCTTTTGGTGGGTACCTGTTTGTTTTTGAAGCTCGTCTTTGTAAAAAAAGCGGCTGCATCCTGTAGAAAAGTTTTGTGTGATCGCTGCAGTGAGGGGCTGTTTAACCAGATTAATCTGGATCACCTTCAAGATGCACAGGGAATTGGATGTGAATACGGGTACAGAAAGAGATACTGAAATGCGAAAGTCACAAGATTGCAGCTGTCCTCGGTGGGCCAGAGTCAAGGGCCTTTTAATGAGGCAGAACCAGCACTTTTCAACAACGTTTCTATGATTTTAATGTTCTGTACAATCACTTCCTGGCAGAGAGAAGATACTTTGTGCCTAAATGCTTTTTAACACATATATTTTTAAAGGGCCAATTGAGTTTCCTAAATGTTTTACATAGCAATTTTGGTTCTTATGCTCAAAATATTAAGAACTGAATATTGAAACCTTTCCTTCTGCAGACACGGCGCTCCCGGCTACACTTGTTCTCACCTTCCAGAGCGGCAGTTTGACGGCAGCAGTTTCATATTTCTTTCCACGGCTGCTGTGCACCTCAGACACGTATTTTCGAGAGTAGCACAGAGGCAGAAAAAGTATTTATTTTGCCAGTTTTTTCCGTTTCTATATATAAATACAAACAAAAAAACGCTTTCCGTCTGTGTTTATCTGTAAAAATACATTTAAACTGAAAACCGGGAGCTTTAACCATAATCCTCTATTATTGGCATTGATGGTAGGGAAGGTCTCGATAACCCACGAATGTGCCCATTCCGTGTTTGCCAAATCGTAACTCACCCCGTCGTTCCACCCCCCCCCGCCCTACTTCCCACTTGTACCTCCTGGAATCATGTCAGCCAACAATGCCGGTTAAAGTAGTGGTCGTTGTTGGCCGCAGGTTATTAATATTAAAATTGCAATATTAAAATTACAATATTCAATTTTCAATATCACAAACAAATACTGGTTATGCAATTTCTTCATTTACGAACTGTCCTCATCAATCATACATGAATATTAATATACACATGACACCGTCTTGTGAGCAAAAGGTGTCAGTTTTCTTCAGTTCGTAAATGGCACTTTGCAACCAGTTCCTTGTGAATCCTTGTTGTCCCATTGGTTGGTTGCCCACGCCGTTTGCGTGTCGTGGAGGGGAGCTTTTTCCCACTGGAGTTAGGTCCCCAGCTCGCTACCATTTGCGCCCTGCCGTCCGGCTGGGTCTGGGCCGCGAGTGCCGCCTCCTCTTGGTACTCCCTTCCTTGCTGCGGCCACGACACCCTGCCGTGCGGCATTGAAAAGTGTGTGGCCCTCTTCCTACACACCGCCCGCTGGTGTGTATCCTTACCAACCATTGTAGGATTTCCGCCACGCCGCAGGGAGGCTTACGTCTTTCTGCGGCTCCCCCCATCCTTTTTTTAATTTTTTTTTTATATACTTACTTACAGCCTGCCATCGCCAATGCACCCCACAGGTTGTCCCAGAAGACTTGCATTCCTCTGTCGGAAAGGTGCACCCCGTCCTGGCTGTGCAGCTCTGGACGTCCTGGGTGAATGAGGCCATGACGGATTGAGTCCATGCCGTTCGTGGCACAGAACTTGTGCATTGCGATGTTCAGTTTCCTCCTTGCGTTATCCACCGCTTTGTGTGAGTCAGCGCCTCTCCAATGTTTTCTGCTGATCATCTCCGACCAGATCACCGTCGTGGGACCCAACCCCGTTGTTGTCGTGGTGAGATCCTTCTGGATGGCCTGCCCCAATGCTTTTCGTCCCAGTTTCGTCAGGTCGTTGCCGCCGAGGTAGATGATCAGATTTACAAAAGGGGGTGGTGATGAACAGAGTGTCTGAATTGAGCAGACCACTCTTACCCAGTCCAAAGATCAGGGCTTGATCCATCACCGTTATTTATCTCACTGCCCCATCCCAGCTCAGAATCTGGCTATATGCAAATCAGTCTGTCCCTGGCCCAGTGCATCATGGGAACAGGGCAGACTAAACTACCAAGCCAATTCTTTACCAGAAAGGAGACAAGCTAAAAAACGGTGTTGGATCTAGCCCTGATCTCTTGACTGGGTGAGAGCTTTCTGCTTAATTCAGAGACTCTGTCCCTCACCACCCCTTGTTGTAAATATAGAGGTAGATGATCAGAGCATCGGGATGCCACGCCGAATCTGCCAGTAGGCTGTCCAGGGTTGGCAGCAGCTGCTCCCATCTCATCCCTGGTTGTCCCACCCACCGGATGCACGTCGCCTTGGGTCTGGCTGCCGCTTTGTGCCCCGACCGTCGCCACCATGACTCCATCCTGGACACGAATGAATGTCCCACCACCCAAACCAGCCGCGGGCGTCCTCCTGTGAAGAGAAACGATTCTGTTAAGATGGCCCGCTGCGCACCCGGGTTTCTTTTCTTCCGGTGCCGTTAATCATACTTTTTCTTTCCCTTTTTTTTTTTTGGGGTATAGTTTTTGAGCTCCGGTGGCCTTCTGCGCACCGGAGTATCGGCGTGTCGGCGGAAGTGGGCATTGCCACTGCACCCTGCCGTGCGGCATCCCAAAGTGACTCCCTTTTTCGTGCTCACTTTTTTTTTTTGTTTTTTTTTTGGGAAACCTTTCCTTCCCCCTTTTTCTCTTTTTAGGTTTCGACCTGGCGAGGGGCAAAGCCCCTCCCAGATCGAAAACTATTGTCTACAGTAGGGATGTTTGGACCGCCTCTGTCTATCATTGGCTAGCTCCATAAATGGAGGCTAGCCATTGGGAGACAGAGGCTGTCTATCGCGCTTTCTCCAGAAAACGCGATTCGGGGGCGTTTCTGGTGCTTTTTTTAAGCCCCGCCCCTTTGTCCCGGGCCGCGCTGCGATTGGCTGCCGGCCCGGGACACCCCCGTGACGTCATTCCCGGGCCGCGCTGTGATTGGCTGGCCGGCCCGGGACCTGACTTGTTCTCGTTATGCCTCTGCCGCCTGGCCGTGAAACGTAAAGAATGTTTTCAGAGTCTACTGATAATGCTCTCTGCTCCCAGGGTACTCTGCCCTCTTGCCTGGCTCCCACCAGATGCAGAACTGCCTGCCGGGAAAGGAGGGGAGGAGGAGTCCACATCACAGGCTCCGGGCTCAGCCACGTGCACCTGCAGTCGCACGCGCTTCATTCATAATTATCAAGAGACCCTCTATTAAGGAGCAGACCTCTTTTTACCCACACTTCTATGTCTCACCTATTGGTGTAAACACGTGCTATTACGCGATCGAATGATACTCAAGTCTCGGAAAGATGAGAGTCTGAGTCGGCCCTCTGTGACTTACACCTGCCGTTGCAGATGGCGTGCAGATCGCCAGAACCTGGTTTAGTTCCCTCCACCAATGGCCTAGGTTAACTCACGGGACAGAAGTGCGAACGCACTGCCACCACACACACGCCCACATTAGTACAGTGAGGTAACAGCCAGGAACCATCACTGGATGGGGAAGCGGCGGGGTCACTGGCGCCGTGTTTGACGTCACCCAGCGCTATAAAGAGTAATAGCGTGTCTGTCAAATCCTTACGATAGCGAAAATACCCTCAACCTTTTCTTTTCCCACTACTACACAACTTTGTAGTAGACTATGCAAAATAAGGTGTTGGCGGCAACTGTATTAAGGTGAACGCTCCAAAAATTTCCACCGCAAGAATACGTGGCCAAACTGGCCATAGCAGAGAAAGTAGGGGGTACACAGCAGGATAGGGGTTCCCTGGGACAACAATGCTAGTGTCTTAATATGTTCCTACTACTACTGCTGTGCCTCTGGTGCTATGAACTAAGCACTCCCATTTCAAAACAAGACACGCAGGATTAGCTGCAGTGCTGAAACATGGCGCACACTGCGAGTGAGGGGTTGTCGCCGATTTACGTTAAAGAGTCATAAATTGTACACTGTGCGCCAATGAAAGGGGCACAAAGTTGGGTTTCAATTCTGTTACAGCCATGTTGAACCTGGATCCAAATAATACATGAACATTTGCTCTAAACACGAATATATGTGTAAAATAGGGTAATTAAAATGAAGTTGCGCAAAAAAAAAAAAAAAGACACGTTGGGGGTTCCGACGGTCAGCAAAAACGTCAAACAGGCAGCTCTGTTTTGTTTTTTAAAGCCAAATGAGGGCTTTAGTCCCAATATATGGAGAATGGCAAACAACTCTAAACATGTTAACAAGAGTATTCTTTCTGCTCCTGTAAGTCGTCATCTGCATTTTAGCCCACACTTGCCTTTCTCAGGCTGCGAGGGTGGTAGTAAACACGTTGGAAAAGAGATGTGGAACTAAGTGTCACACGGCCCTCCCAGAAGCCGCACATATCTGCATCTCTCCTCGGTGTGTGCCTTCCGAAGCCTCATCTCAGAGCGTAGGTGTGTGCCTGTACTGAAATACCCACTCAGGGTGTGTAGGGTTCTTTTGGTGCTAGATACAGCTGTGCGATGCTTCCATGCAATCACGTCAGGTGGCGGGGAAGACCAGGTGGACGTTCTGGTTGGACAGCGTTCTTCGCCGGCTGTGCCAGTTTCCTCCACAGAGAGGAGGTTGAGGTCAGCTAGACGGTGAAGGCGAGGCCTCAATTCCTCGATCTGCACCCGATGGGAGTGCTTAACTTGCCCCACCCCCTCATGTCATCACATAGTCGGTTTTCAGGTATAAGCTCTTTTCAGGTAATGGCTCTTTTCAGGTATAGGCTTTTAACCAACAGAGAACTACTATCAAATCAGCTCTTCTGACTAGTACAACTGACGCAAACCAAGATATCTATACCGAGAACGCAACGAGCTCTGCTGTTGTCCCACCAAACTATGTTCAGAGACACAGATGAGTCTGAAACCGAGAACGGGACAGCCTGTGTGTGTGATAAAGAGCTGGTCACAAGATCTGGGGGCCGAGAGGGGTGCGTTACAGGCCGGGCAGCGTAACTTCCGCGGTTCGATTAAGTCTTGCTGCAGCAGTGGCCCCAGTTTATCTATGACCTTTGACCCACACTTCTTATGACCACTGTTCCCTCGTGAGCTGGACTCAGCACAGTTGCGTTTGGGTTCGCATTCCCTGATTTGTCTAAGCCACACACACCCGGCAGCTCTGACCGCCCAAACCTCTGAAGTGATTCCACCCACATCCCCGCACATGTGGTCCATGCCACTGTCGTCCTTCAGGGACACACTCACAACCCACACTTACCCCAGCAGAGCCCAGAAGCCGGTAAGCAGGCTGTGCATGAAAGAAGTCCAGATGTTTCTCCATTTCCAGGAGTTTCGCAGCGCGGACTGTGGGGTAGGAAAGAACCGATCCACACTCCGGTTGAGAAGATGGAACGATGCAAACGACCCAGCGACCAGCAGCACACTGGAATCCATGGAAGAGTGCGGAAACAAAGAATCCGAAATGGGAGGACAGATAGGGATACAAATGAGAGAACAAACTGGAAGGATACAATGAAAAGGGAAAGAAACAAAAACAATGGGATGGGCTGTAGGGTAAGATAAAAAAGCAAGATAATCAGATAGAGAAATGTGGATAAAGGAGGGGTGAATGGGGACAGAGGAAAGAAAGAGGGGTGGAAAAGGTGGAAAGAGACAGATGATAAAAACCTGAGAAGAGAAGAAAGCGGAAATAATTGCGGATGAGGAGGGGCGTGATGGAGAGAAAGGGTATAGAAGGGGTGGGCGATCCAAAGCCAGGAGAGAAGAGACTGAAAATGGGGCGAGGGGTCAAAATAAAGAAGAGATGAGGTGTGGAAAGGGCAAAGGAAAGGGGTATCTAAATAAGAAGTGAAACTAAAGAGGAAAGGTGGAAATTGGCCGATGGGCGAGGCGGAGTGTCTACAGCTCTTTGCTCAGTCTTCCTTCGTTCTTCTTCTCTCCCTCGGGCGCTCTCCTCTCGTGTCTCACTGGGGGATCTGCTCGCTATCCCCTTAAGATATCCTTCCTCTGCTACTCTCGCCCTTTTCGAACCTTGTGTAACATTTTCTCGTAACCAGCAAACAAGTGGCCTCCAGCGTTCGTCCATTGGCTAACCTTAACCACGCCCAATCGTCTCCATGGCGACCGGTACACCCCCGGAGGAGCGATTGCGCCACGGAGTATTTATGGGAGACTACAACTCCCGAATGTTGTGCGGGTTAAACTACCAGTCCCAGCAACCGCCGGGACTTTGGCGGGCTCAGCTATATACCTGCGCTCTGAGCGAGTCCAAACCTTGTATTCAGTTGGAATGGTACGAGGACTGGGACGGAGCCAAGAATAATGATGAATAGAGAAAATCACGGGGACATGCATTAAGAGACCGGAATTAGCAAGGCATGTAGAGGAAATGCAAACCTAAACATTAAAGCAACGGGGGTGGGAGGGGCTGCCTCGCTCCTAGTGTGATACAGCGAAAACTCAGTGGCCCGCATCACAGGTTATGCACATGGCAACATTTTAGAGGAGCAAAGTGAAACATTTAAAAACAAGCATTTACAATGCAACGGTTTCGTCTTTGGAAAAGTTAGAGCTATTGGCAATGTAAATGACAATGCCATTTATTTATCTGTTTTCAAAACCAACACATAAATACAAATATTGTCATTTACAATGCCAATAGCTCAAACTTTTCCAAAGGCGAAACCGTTGCATTGTAAATGCTTGTTTTTTTTTTTTTACATCAGGTGTGGCCGTATGTACGATTTGTAGGCCCTGGATCGCCATCTGCCCACAGCCTGTATCCGCTCCTCTGGCATGCCATGCTGCGATGCCGTGGTTGCTGCCCCGATCCTGAAGGAGTGAGGGGCGAAGGCTGCTGGGTGGAAGCCCGCTTTTCCGAGACATTGGCGCATCACAGCCGTGAATTGGAACCTGCTCAGATTCCTCCCGTCGCGATGCCTGAACAGAGGGCCGTCGCCCCCCTAGCGGGTTATCATGTATTTGAACAGGCAACACACTGCGCATAGCCCTGTCTCGGGGATGCAGGTCAACCTAATTGTTACCCCTTTTCGTGCCTGGTCTGTCTTAGACTGCCTTAAAGTAATCTCCACCGCTCTTGCCAAGGGTTTAATGTCCCTGGCCTGGAGGCATCGCTGTGCCGGGTCCATCTTGTTGGGCGCCACTAGCTCGCCTATGTGGAACGCGCCAAAGAAGGCTGTGGTGAGTGCGGCTCTAAATAGTAGGAGCTCGTATCTGTCTGAGATGATTCCGTCTAAAGCCCTCAGGAGGAGGCCCAGCTTACCAAAATCAATGGGGCGCCTTACATCTGTCTTTTTCCCTTCTACTCTCCTCCACCCCTTCAGGGCTGCCTTGAGATATGGAGAGGCCGTGGGGTCATCTCCCGTTTGAAGCCTGGCAAAATGGGCAATGGCTGACAGGAGTGCCTGTGCCCATGACCTTGATTTTTTGGCATTGAATGCCCACTGCACAAACTTCTCAAATGCTGTCCGTGTTCCTAATTTGTCCTCCAGTGTGCTTATGCCGCCCACGCTCATTACAGTACTTGTGCATCTCTTGTATCTTCTGGTGGCTTCAGGGGTTAGAGAATGGCCCACCAGTCTGGACAGGTCTACCCCCCAGGTCCCACAGGTATGTTGGGAAAGGGGTCATATCTCGGTCCGCCCCAGGGACCAGGTCTCTGAATCGCTCCATCTGTGACCGGGACAATGCGTCCGCTGCCATGTTCTCTGCCCCTGGGACGTGGCGTGCTTTCAGCTCCAGATTCCCTTCCAGCTGCAATTTAATGAACTGCCTCATTAGCCTCAATGTATCTGGGCATCGCACTGCGCCCCGGTTAATGGCTTGCACCACCCCCTTGTTATCTGACCACAGTGTCAGCTTCATGTTCTTCAACTCCCGCTTCCAGATGGTCAATGCCACGATTATAGGAAAAAGCTCCAGGAACGTGATGTTCCTGGTTACTCCCTGAGCGTGCCATTTGTCTGGCCACCGGCTCGCGCACCATTGATTTCCAAGGATGGCCCCAAACCCCAGGCTCCCTGCTGCATCTGTGAATAGGGCTATCTGCCTGGCTGTCACCCAACCCTCTCTCCAGATCAGTACTCCGTTAAATTCCTGCAGGAACTCGTCCCATATCTGAAGGTCCTGCTTCACCCCCGCACTCAACCGAATGCGATAATGTCTGTGGGTGACTCCCGCTGTTAGCTGTGTCAGGCGCCTGGAGAAGACCCTGGCCGCGGGTATGACCCTGGCTGCGAAGTTCAGCTTGCCTATCACCCCCTGTATGTCCCGGAGGGTGGCCTTGTTCCGCCTGCGCAACCTGCCAACATCCTCCCTGAATTCTTTTACCTTTTCCGGGGGCAGCCTGGCTGTCCCTGCCACGGAATCCAGTTCTATCCCTAGAAAAGTTAGTCTTGTGGTAGGGCCTGTCGTCTTATCCGCTGCCAGGGGGACCCCTAAGGTCCTGGCTAGCCTTTCAAATGCCGACAGAGTGTCGCTGCACGTAGGGGATCCCGCCGGACCCGTGAATAGGAAATCGTCGAGGTAGTGTAGTTTGCCGCCTTCCTGATGGTAATCATGAAGGGCCCATTCCAAAAAGGTTGTGAATTGCTCGAAGTATGCGCACGATATGGCGCAGCCCATGGGCATCACCTTATCAACAAACAGGTCACCCTCCCACTGAAAACCCAGCAAGTGAAAACTGGATGGGTGGACGGGCAGCAAGCGGAACGCGGATTCAATGTCTGCCTTGGCCATTAGGGATCCTTTCCCCGCCGCTTTTACTAAATCTATTGCGTCATCCACTGTCGCATAACCTACTGAGCAGGCTTCCGGGGGAATTCCATCATTCACTGATGCCCCTTCGGGGAATGAAAGGTGGTGTATCAATCTAAACTGACCCTGTTCTTTCTTGGGGACCACCCCTAGTGGGGAGACCACTATGCCTCCGCGTAGTTCCTTCGGTAGTGGACCCTCAATCCTACCCAGGGCTTTCTCCTTCGCCAGCTTGGTGCATACCACGTGTGGGTGTTGCATCGCCGATTTTAGGTTCCTTGCCCCCTCGAGCGGTAAGGTGCCTTTGAATGGAATGACGAATCCCTTGTCAAAACCTTCTACCAGCACCCTGGCATCCGCCCTGTTCGGGTACTTATTCGCCAACCTGCGCAGCTGTTGTCTGTCGATAGGAGACCTGGCCAGCTGGCACTCTTGAATGTCTACCAGGTCACCTCGCCTACTGGGCCCGGGGCTAGTGCTTTTTGCTTTTCTCTTTTTTGTCCCCTTTGGATTCGCGCTTGCCTCCCCTGCACGCCACTGCCGCGTGCTTGCCCCCACAGCTCGAGCAAGCGTGCTGGAATTTACATGATGAGCCCCACGAGCAATCCCCTGCGTCGTATCTCCAACAAATGGCCTTGGCTTTGTTCGGGGAATGGGATCTCCCTGCGCTCTGTTTCTGGTAAGTTTCGCTCCTGCCCTTCTGGTGGGAACTACGAAAGGAATGGTCGTACTTGCCCGCCCAAGATTTTACCTCCTTCGCTGTGAGCATTTTATGGATGAAACCAGATACATCCTCCTCGTTCCATTCTATTTCCGGATGCTTCTGCATTTTGAGCCTAAAACCCTTGTCGTACTCCAGCCACGCTTCCCCTGGGAAACTGCCTATGCGCCAGGTCAATATTAGCCTCATAAAGCCAAAGGTCTGCCGCACAGTGGGGGAATTTCTCTACAATAATGCAGACCATTATTCTGAAGGCATCCAACCAATTTTCAAAATTGCGCTCCTTTCTGTTTCCGCGCTTCTCTCTCCTATCCTCCTCTTTCCTGACACAGGTGGTGAGGTCTAGCCCCTCGAGTTGAATTTCGAGCAGAGAGAATATATCGATAAATTCCTTCCGCCATATTCTTTCTTTAACAGCTAGTGGGATAAGGCATGCTAGGCCTGTGGCCTTTGTTGTCAAAGATGCCGGGCCAGGGGATGGCCTACCGTATGGATCGGAGGTTATGCCTCCCAGGGCTGGGCTCGCTGACGTGGACCCGTAACCCCAACCCATGACCGGAGAAATTTGCTCGCCCTGTGCCGGCAGAACCACGTGTTCCTGCCCCCTAGCCTGGCGCGCCCAACCTGGGTCGACCATGTGCCAAGATATGCCTGCCGCCTCCTATGCGCGCTGCTCCCTGGGCCCGCTTGATACCCCCTGTCCCGTATTGTTAAGCAGCGCTGGCGCCAGTGATTTTAAGCATTCCTTAACTATCTCGCTGATATGCTCACCATTCGTGCTGGCCGATGTTTCGCTCTGATCACCATCGTCGCGTCGCGGAGGGGGGGTTTTTTGGCGCTCCTTCCTCGGGGGGTTCTTCCTGGAGGACTTCCTTATCGGTGTCTTTTTGCGCCTTTTGGGATCCGATGGGCCAGCTCCCTCCTCCGCTTGGTCGACCGGTCTGTTTTCTTTCCCGCTGACGATGTGAGGCTGGAGCCACTCGCTCCCATGGATGGCCGTGACCTCCCGGATCCTTTTCAGCAACTCGGCCACTTCCTCAGGCTGGCCCTCTGCCATGGGTCCTAGCGTAGCCGACGACGGTTTCTCCGCTCCGCCCAACGCGTGGCTTCTCTTCGGCTGCGTGACTCCGCCGGGGAATTTCTTTGGTGAGCCTCGTCGCAACTTCAGCCCCGTAGTGGCACGCTGCGCACCGCGGGGCAGCTGGTCGATGGTGCGGGGAGAGGGCTTCGGCGCGTCGGTTCTTCTCCCTCGAAGTCCTAGTGTTCCGGAAGGTTCCGTCCAAGCAAGGCTCCGCCGTCGATTCTGAATATCTTCTTGTTGCGCCGCTCTCCCAGCTCCACGATGAAGTTGTGGCCTAGCTGGGAGAGTCGGCGGCTTAAATCCCCCTAACTCTCCTTAGGAGGGGCTTCAGTGTTTCCCCTGATTGGGAGATTTGAATGAGGCGGGGGTGCCATTGGGCGCCTCTTGGGGCGCCCAGGCCAAAGGTTACTTCCGGCCGGGCAGGCTGGTGCGCTGCCCTCTTCCGCTGGTCTCCGGGCGCTTTGGGGCGCCCGGAACCAGTTTCCACTGGTTGGGCACCACGAGGGTTATGGCGCCGGCCTTCTAGCCTCCCCCCCTGCGGGAGGGTGCGGCGACCTCTGCGATACCCGTCGCTGTTCGAACTTGATTTCCTGCTGGATCCTCCCTTCAGATCTACCATAGGCAAGCAATGGAAAAGTACTTTGGAGACAACGAGGGCACCGCCACCGACTTGAACATAGAAAGGGACACCTTCAAAGTGATCATTCGAGGAGTGTGTATTGAAACTTACATGGAGTAAAGTCAATGCTGTTAAGGGAAGTCTAACTTTTTTTCAAAAAACAGTGGTCCTTAGACTAAAGGGAAATTGTTGAGACAATAAATATAGACTAAATAGGACTATATTTTTTTTAAGAGTTGTCCAGCCGGACAGTTTAATAACTAAATAAGGAAGATCACAAGGAAATATGACACACAGTGTGATGGAAGTGGGACACCAGCCGATGTCCGACTAACCCACTGGGGACACAAACAAAACGTAAAAGTAACAGGCAAGGTTGGGTCATCTAGATATCATAAATCATAAATAGACAATCCACAAGTATACACATATGCATGAACAATTCTAGTCAACTATGCATTCAGTGCACTCAGGTCGACGACGTTTCGAACCATACACAATATCGGTTCATCTTCAGGACAGACAATGATTGCCTAAAGAAATTACTCTTTCCATTGACACCACTAGGTGGAAATACATATGCCATACATAAAAAATAATAAACAGGAGAAAGGGGGAGACATAAAAGGTAAAACATGTCAGTTGATCATAGCCTTATCACAACTGAGTACGCTGTCCAGGATTCATACCATGCCGGGATGACAACGACGGCAGAGTCTGGTGCATGCTAAATCCATGCGGTGAGCTTATGGTGGTAGTAGCTAGGTGAGTTTAGCGTGGAGCGATGTCTCAAAAGCGACTCATACTTGGCAATATTAAAGAATGGTTTTTTTAAAAAAACGGCGACAGAGTACGGAAATCACATGCATTGTGCTGAAGTGGTCAGGCGAGGTGATTACAATTGGCTTCAAGCAGCGTCGTGGGGTAGGCTGAATGTGGCAGTCATTTGGGAGAGACACGAATACTGTTACTGCGGTGAGATCTAGCAGTGACAAAGTGAGGTAACACGTTGTTGAGTGCAGGGTGGTGCACAGGTGGAAATGAGTGAGCCGATGCCGAGCGGTCGCTAAAGGGCTTACCAGTGGGGTGGGGCTGAAAATGGATTTCAGCACGAATTTCAGGGGTATATTGTTGTCTGTGGAGGAAAATTACAAGTTAAAGCAGTGGTGAAGGGTCCTCGAGTCGGCTAACGTGTATGTATAGCCACTTACCAAGGTGAAAGAAACAGGCGAATTGAGGAATACATCTATGAAAAAAGGGAGATTTATTAAGCAGAGTGCAGAGGGGCCGATAGTAGCATAAGTGCCCGGGAAAACATGTGAGAATTGCTTACCAGTTAGGACAATGCCTTGAACCGGACGATCTACGGGGAGGGAATACAAAGTGGGAAGGTAAGGGAAGGTCCAACTGGAGCGAACAACAGGGCTGAGATAGAAACCGTGTCAATTTGAACAAGCTTACCGGAGGGTCAGTAACGCAGGTCCACAATGGGGGTCCTTGCAACGCGAGAGGGATCTTCGCGAGTCACAATCCACGGAAAGCAGCCAGAGTAAAGAAGTTGGGGCGAGTCACGTGATAACTGGCGCCCAATGAAAAAGCGGCAGTAAGGAACGGCCATTTTGGAATGGTCGCGAGTGAAGTGAGGGTAAAGACAAACGAGGGAGTAAAGGATGTCGAATCACCTGAGTGCTGGTGTCCAATGGGAAAGTGGCAGAACGAGTCAAGTTAAGGGAAGTCTAACAGCCAACTCTGTAGCCTTGAAATCTCTGGTGGAGACTACACAGACCAAAATTAAGGTATTTGTCACCAGATTTCTTGGTCGTAAGTGATACCAGGGCTAACAGCAGTACAATTGTCATCCTTGAATGTAGAACTGGAGGTGCAAGAGGTCAAGGTAGCCATAGATCAGTTAGCAAAAAAGGAAAACGCCGGGAATGGAAGGGATGACCCAGAGTTTTACATTGCCTATTAGTTAAAACTAGTAGTCCGTTTACATGCTATGTATATGGGAGAACTACAATTACGGAAGCTCCTGAAGTCAACCCGGGTGGCCACTATTGCGCTCTTGCTGAAGAAAGGGCGGGATTGACTCGACAGTTGAATCCTACAGACCATTGTCCCTCTTCACCACTGAATATAAGATACTACGAAAGATTATACAGCAAGGCTTGCTCTCAAACCTGCTGGGACTGGTACACCAGGATGATTGTGGGTTTGTCAGGGATACAACACCCACATAAACATCTGCCTCCTGCTTCATGTAACGGACCTAGTTGGCTATCGCCAGGGGACTCCTTTTGTGACCTCTCTGGACATAGAAAGGGCTTGTGACACATTATTATGGCCCTGCCTGTATTGGGTGCTCCAATCCATGGGGATCAATGGAACCTATTGAAGTGGATACAACTTCTTTATATAAAAACTCTGATCAGGGCTCGCCCGGGTGGAGTGTCCTCTGATTGGTGGCAACTGCATAGGGGGTCAAGGCAGGGAGGCCCTCTTTCTCCTGTTCTGTTTGTCCTGGCCCAGGAACCCTTAACATGCTTACTAAAGGCCAGGGATCCAGAGTGGGGGGATGGGGATAGGGAACAGGTACCATGTATTTGCATGTACGCAGATGACCCCTTATTGTTCCTGGGAGATCCAGAACATACCCTGCCCCACTTGGAGTCACTGCTGACTGAGTTCTGAGAAGTGTCTGGATTACCGGGTAACTAGGACAACTTGTGCTTGGTTCCCGTCAAGTAACCCTGGGCATAGTTCGAGTAGTCGCGCTACGCGTAGCTAAGCGAAGTGCACTTCGCACTACGCAAGCTACGCGAACTGTGTAGCTACGCGAACTGCGTAGTGCGATAGGGAAAATGCTGTTTGCATTGATTGCACAGAGCCAGATGCTTTTCCGCACTGTGCAATCATTGCAAACGGCATCTTGCACAGTAGTAGATTCGTACTCGAGCGGCAGTTTTCTCAACGCGGACTAGTACTTTCTCATCGAGAGTGGTCGCGAGCATACGTGACCACTCGCAATGAGAAACCTGACCTCCCCGCGTTGAGAATCTTGCCGGGAGGATTATTTTCCACACTCGCGTTCAGCAACTTGATGTTGTTGATCGCGATCGAGGAAAAAGACTTGCTGGGATGTCATTTTGCTAGCTCGCAGTCGCCAACTTGATGTTGAGGACCGCAAGCAAGCAAAAAATGCCTGTTACGCTACGCGTTTTTGCACTGTGCTACGTGCAATTCGCGTAGCGTGTATTTGCCCGAACAACGCAAACTACGCGAGCGTAGCGTAGCCCTGCGCCCAGGGTTACAATCAAGCCCAAACATATAACAGACCACCCTCTATTCCTGGGAGAGTCCCTTGGAACCTAACACTTTGAAATAACTAGGAGTCCAGATCTTCCATACAGACCTAAGTCTGAAGGAGGTAACCTAGACAGGTGTGTCCTCAAAATACTTTAGGCCACCCCATTCTGGAACCGTCCTCCGCTTCCCCTCTTGGACCTGTGGCTATTGTCCTTTCCCAATTACTGTACATATTGAAAGCCCTCCCATATGCTCAGAACTGATTTTGAGCACCTAGCGACAGAGACTCTCAATAGAAAAGGCCATGAACGCTTTAGACATGAGTGGAATGGGTGTATCCAACACAGAGATTTATTATGTGGCTGCACAGCTGTTCTGGATGGCATGGTGAATTGCGGTGGAGACAGATTCGGAGGAGCAAGATATAGTAGGCCTCCTGGAAGACGGGGACATTCTGAGAAGAACACATGAAAAGACCAGGTCTACAATTCCCATTTCTAGAGCATTAAGAACCATTAAGGCCTGTTTGGTTATTTACCCTGGGAAATTGAGAATAAGAGCCCCGTACTCTCCTGGCTTTCTGCTGTGGGTCACACCGGCATAGGAGTGGAAAGATACACCACACACACGGCACTAGGCTTGGATCACTACAACAGGCAACTTAGACAGTGGGGGCATGATTATTATACTCAATAACTTTGTGGTGGATACAAAGTACACTTGGCCAATTCCTGACATATGAGGTGCTCCTCACAGCAATTAATGAAACATTGGTGGTGAATGCTTCAGTACCCAAAATGGTGGAGGCACTGCCCACTCCACTAACACGTGGGACACAGCTATAGGCTGTGACCTGTGTGCATAGAGCACTGACCTCTGAGTTTCATGCCCCATGACTGCGCTGTAAACTGGAGGAAGACATTACTGTTAAAGCATGGGCACAAATGCTAGAATACAATAAATCAGTGAAAAGGAACCCCCGCTTTATGAACGCACAACTTAATTATCTCCTCTGAACATATTTGTCTCCAGCAAGACTGAGCAAAATGTAACCGGGGTTACCGGAAGAGTGCCCTTGATGCTGGGCAGCGGAGGGAGACTTCATATGGTGTAGGACTGCACTCTTATACAGTCCTACTGGAAGTCCGATCCCGGCGCCCTACCGGATCTGACAGGAAGGTAGTTGCCAACAAAAATATTTGTGTACTTACTGGGAAGATTTGCCAAGCCTGCCAAAGGTAAACATACATCCACATTTCTACATCTACCAGGGAAATGGAGCATAGCGATGAAGTGGAAGGCCCCCACACCTGATGGCTTAAAGATCACTTAAGGAGCTAAGAAAGGGATTCACTATGGAAATTAGTGTAATGGTTCGCTACAACGGCAGCTAGGGAAGGGGACTCTCATCACCGAGACTCACTAGTAGCATGGGCCGGGGAGGCTACACCAGATCAGTAAGGGACCACAGGGTACCCTTTTCGGCAACAGGAACACCCACAAAGGTTGAGATGCAGATAGCCAGCGAAAAGTGTTGTGCAGTGATTGGGCACAGGATTCAAATTCGCGAGATGCACAATAGGAGAGTAAGGGCGGGCGAGAAATGAAAGGTCAAAAGGGAGGGCATGGGCCCCCCTGGTTCACAAGTGACCTGGCCTTGGAAACCCCCACCAACTGTACGGTAGTTGTAGATCTAAAGGCAGTGGAAGAGGGCAAGGCGAAGCCAGCACAGAAAGGTACCCTTGGAAAGAGTAACCTAGAAACAAGAGCTGTTCAAACAGTGTCCTTGGGATGCCTCACGGCAGGGACACGGGGGGCAGGCAACAGCACACAAAGACAGCCAGAATAGATGGGATGCTCAGACAGTGTCCCTGGGATGCCACACAGCAGGGGCACAGTGAGCATGTGAGTGGTCAGCAAGGGTCCAGGGCAAGCAGAACGGCACTTGCAGCCCGGGCCAGATATGACGGGCACCCACACGGTGGGTAGCTAGGGAAGACTAGAACCACAAACACTTAGATACCTGCAGAAGGAGCCACGGCACAAGGGTAGTGTTGTCAGCGGGGGCGTGGCTTCAGCGCGAGGCGGAATGGCTGCCTCTTGAGGGAGCTCCGCAAGCTAGATTCCCAATCCGGCAATTAACATCTGACAGACTGGCCTGTGCGCACTCAGAACGACATGGGGCTGTAACTGAGAACAAATCGCAGCAGTAGGGACGTTTGCTTCCCTATAAACTGCCTTAAAGAGACGATTCTGTAATTACGCGCCTTGAAGGAAAATGGCGCCTGTCCGAGACTTGACTGCCGAGGGACATTTTTTTTTTTTTTTTTTTTTTAGCTGTGTAAGATCTTTATTGCACATTAAGGATATAAGCACAGTATCACGCCTACAACCACAGGGGCCGGCTACAATGATCATAGAGTATATGCATTACTGTTCGGATTTCCACAGCCCTTCAGCCGACATCCATAGGACCGGCGGCGTTACAGTGAAAAAAAAACATGTGCAGTGCATATCGTTTGTTGTAGCATATTTAACACCTTACACACTTTTTAATAAAAAATTGAACTTTTTGTTTTGCATAAAAGGAAGATACAAACTTGAGCAATATTAAAAAACAAAACTTTGATCACTACACCACAGCATTCTCCCTCCTTACACTTACACCATGCTATTTTTTGCCTCCAGCAACAATATACATTTATTATCTGTACTTCATACGTTTTGGTCCAGGGGTTGCGCCTGAAGGTAATCACGCAAGTAAAACCAATAGTCTTTGGGGCGTGACCCGGCCGGCAGCTCTTCCTCATGCGTCGCTTGTGTATCACGACAATAGATTAGGTCCTCCAGCCTCCGTCGCACCTTTGGACAGAATTTGCCATTCCAGTGAAGAGAGACCCTTCGCTTAGCCATTAACAGGGCGATTACACAAAATTTACGTTTCTTCTCTCTGATCTATGGAACTAGCCCCAATAAACATACCTTAATTGTACAGTCAATCGGTGTTTCCAACATAGTGCTAAGTGCCCTTGTCACCTGCACCCAGAAGCGCGCCACTCTCGGGCACTGCCATGCCAGGTGTATAAAGTCAGCATTTTCCTGCTTCATCGTTTACACCTTGAGTCCTCACTCAGCCCATACCTATGTAGTCTATGTGGCGGGTAGTACATTTGGTGCAAATATGTATAATGAATAATTCTCAAGTTGCCATTTGGCGTCAACATGTTAGTTAGCATGCACGCTGTGGGCCATTCCTCTTCGGATAACGTATCAGCCATTATGGTGCACCATTTTTCCCTCATCAACTCAGTGTTCCCCGCAATATCCTCTTGCAACCTGGCATACAATCTCGATACTATGTGTGATGCAGTGGGTGTCGTCAATATGAACTGTAATGATGACAGTTGTTGGGGCTCCTCTGGGTATGTCTTATAGTGCTCTTTCATTGCCCTTTGTAACCTGTAATATGTAAAATTGAATAGTAGTGTTGGGTTGCTAATATAGTTTAGCTTCTCTAGTGGTTTGAAAACCCCCTCTTGATATAGATCACACATTTTGTCTATGCCAGCTTGTCGAAGCAGGTCCATACCCACCGGCTCTTGAGTAACCGAGAGTGCTGGATGATGTGCCAACGGCAGAGCTGTAGCATACAATGGCAGTTTACCCGCTTTCTGGCCCATCAGTTGCCATGCTTCGTTAGTAGCGTCTATAGTGTTAATGTTGTGATCGTGCAATTTCAGCCGCTTATGAGGTAATATGGCTGTTAGTGGAATTGGTGATGCATCCCCCATCTCAACAGCAACATGTGACATGAAGGGAATTTCATGGTACCAATAGTGAGTGAATTGTGCCTGGGCACATAAATAATAAAGAAAGAAGTCAGGGAACTTGAACACCCCCCTGCGCATATGGCAAAGTCATTGTCTTCAATTCCAACCTGGCATGTTTGCCCGCACAGATGAGACTAAGTACTAGTTTGTTGATGTTGCGGAACACTTCTGCAGGAGGTTTGATGGGTATGTTATTAAATAGATAGAGGAACTTGGGCAAGAGCACCATCTTTACTATGGCAGTCCTATCCGCCAGCGACAAAGGTAGTTTGTTCCATCTATTTATTTTCTCTTCCAGGGAAGAGATTACCCTTCCATAGTTTGTGCGGATGACTAGTTCTGGATCCCTATGAAACCATATGCCCAGATAACGTGTTGGTTCCTCTTTCCATTCTAATGGGTAGTTTAGTGGGAAAGGGACAGTGCTATCCGTCAGTGCAGGAATGAGGGATTTGGCCCAGTTGATTTGCAGACCCGAGTGCTGACCAAATTTTATGTATTCGCGTAAGAGGGGGTTTGGATGTTGCACCAGGTCCTTGACGTAGAGCACCATGCCATCCGCGTATAGGGAGATGTGTAAAGGGCGCGTTGGGAATTGTAGGGCTGAGTAGTGATGGTGTTGTCTAATTTTACATGCTAAGGGTTCCAGCACCAGAGCAAATAGCATTGGGGATAGCGGGCATCCCTGACTAGTACCCCGATTAATTGTGATTGGGTCAGAGACATAATTGTTTATTTGTATACCGGCCGATAGGTCTGTGTACAGCATCGATATCCATTGCGTGAATAGTAGAGGAAAGCCCATACGCATTAGTACGGCATAGAGAAAAGGCCACTCCATTGTATCAAAAGCCTTGGCGGCATCTAACAACACCACCACGGCCTTGGTCTCTGGTGTCAGGTAGTGTGATAGCGCAAACAATGTAACCGTATTATGTGTCGTAGATCTTTCAGGAATGAATCCAGATTGATCCGGCCTCACCAATAGGGGCATGAGAGGCTTAAGTCACGCTGCAATCAGACTTGCAATGATTTTGGTGTCCACGTTAATAAGTGACAGGGGTCGATAGGAGTCGCACTGTTCTTGGTCTTTCCCCAGTTTCAGCAAGGCTATCAGCATTGCCTCTCGCATGGATATCGGAAGAGTTTGTGCTTCATGCGCCGCGCCATACGTACGTACTAGGTGTGGGGCTAGCCGATCTACAAATGCTTTATAAAATTCGCTTGTGAACCCGTCAGGCCCCGGTGCCTTGCCATTTGGAAGACTCTTAATGATGTCCGTAACTTCTTCAACTGTGACGGGTCGAGACAGGTATGCTCTATGTGCATCAGATAACCATGCTATTTCAACATCTGCCATGTAGGTCAGCATGTCAGTCATCAACACAGTTGGGCGCGCCTCATACAGCCGGCCATAAGTGGCCATAAATTCATCCAATATACCTTTAATGTCACGTTTAAGAGTTCCTGAGTGGTTTTTGATTGTGTTAACGTGTTGCAGCGCATTCCCCGTGCATATTTTCTGTGCCAGTGCTCTCCCAGGCCTACCACCCTCTCCGTATGTCCTAGCTACCTTACATTTCGATATATACTTAAGCTCATCATTTGCGTATTGTTGATGTTCTGATAGGACCAATTGAATTTCCCCCAGTATAGCAGGGTCTCTCGTTTGCGCATATCTGTGCTCCAAAGCGCTTAATGTGTGTTCCCGTGTTTGCAATTGGTGTCTGATATCCTTGTGGATGCCTGCTGTTGTGCTGATGCATGCCCCCCTGATCGTCACTTTGAAAGCCTCCCATAGGAGGCCCGGGTCGTCAGTCGTGGGATAGTTAAGCTCGAAATAATCTACTATGGCCTTATGGATGGTGTCCGTGTAAAGTGAGTCCAGCAGGGCCCTGGCGTTGAACCTCCAAGTGAAAGGAGGGGGACATAATATGGCATTTGTAGGGCTAGTAACACAGGGCTATGGTCAGACAGCGTGCGCAGCAAATGCTTAACGGAGGTAGACCAGGATGACAGTTCTCTAGTACCCAACCAATAGTCTATCCTGGACCAGCTGTTGTGTGCTGCAGTGATGTGCGTGGCTTCCGTACCTGCCGGGTGCCTCTTCCTCCACATGTCACTGAGGTTTAGGTCCGCCATAGTGTCTAGTAGAGTAGCTTGTGCCCGTTTGTGTGGTTCTGTAGTGTTGGGTGAACGGTCCAGCCCCTCCCTCAGAGCGACGTTAAAATCTTCCCCCAATATTTGGTTCGTAACCTGCAGTTTAGAGATGGTATGCCATACTTTAGTATAGAACCCCGGGTAATCTACATTTGGGCCATATGTATTTATTAATGCTAAGTGTTGATTCCTTACAGTACCCACCACTATGACACTCCTACCCTCCGTGTCTTTGAGGACATTTGTGACCTGGAATTGGACTCCCTTTCGTATAAGAATGCTGACCCCTCATGAATAAGATGAGTAGTGGGAGCTGTGTACCGTCTTGGCCCATCTAGCACCTAGTGTGGTTGTGGCATTTGCTGCAATGTGCGTTTCCTGGAGAAACGCCACATCAACTCGTAACCTGTCAAAGTATGTAAATATCTGGCAAATTTTCTTCGGGTTGCTCAGGCCTCTTACATTCCAGGTAATAAAATGTTGTTGTGCAGATCGTATCTCATCAGAATGCATTAAATACACAACATGAGAAACTGGCTAGCCATTTCGGCTTCATCCTGTGAGATGATGTACAGGCAAGGTCCCAGAAAACAATAACTTGCGACATCTCTAGGGAACTGGAGTTTGCAATGCTTCTCAGACATAGTGATCTAAAAGGAACAGTCCCCAAATCCCCCTCCCACTTCAGCACCCAAACTTTGCCAAAGCCATATCCTTGAATTAACCAAACAGTAGTGAAAACTGTTGTAGGGGAGCACCCTCATGGGGGGTCCACCGGGTACACACGACTCCATCCACAGAGTGGATGTGGATGGGTGCCATACATCAAAACATAAACATTTGGTTAGTGCTATAAACTGTGAATTAATAGTCATGACGGATGGGTTGCAGAGAAGTGATTTTGTCAAACTTGTGCTCCTCATTAATGCACACCTCATGACAGTACCCACAAGGGAGCACAGCCGTAGGAGCCCAATCATCGCTAACTCCAGCAGATCTTCTCTGTCAATGCATATTATTAATTAAACCAATGTGCTTCACAAGATCGCATTGTATTGGATTAAAGCAGCAGATCGCTACATGTAGAGGAACATACAGCCAACACTCCCAACCCTGCTTTCATTCAATCCTTAACATTCCAGTGGAATGGCCGTTACCCACTGCGTGTCCCGTCATCCAGCTCTCAATAGGAGTTCCCAACAGCCGTTGGGTGACAGTGTCCGTTGAGCACTGCCGCAGTAGCGTCTCTTCAGGTTGCATATATATACTATAGCGACATAAATGTGTGCGACTGCGAAAGTGCACCGCAAGCATCTGGCCCAAGCAGCGACAGGGACGCCAATGACTCGTAAAGTTTACACCCTCGGCTCAGTTCGCCTATACAATGTACATTGTTACCTGTGAAGGGTTTCTCAGTCTTCTTCACTGTGTGCATCTTCACGAACATTAGCTTTGCACCGACGGCCCAGCTTCTTGATATATTCTTGGGCAGCCTGCGGCATGAGTAGGACCGTGGATCAGCCAGCATTGGTAATTTTGAGCTTTGCCGGGTAGAGCATGGCGTACTCGATACCTAGATCACGTAGTTTTCTCTTCACTGGACTAAACTCCTTTCACGCCATTCGAACTGCCATTGTGTGGTCCGGATAAAACTCGAGTTTGTTGCCCTGATGAGTAATGTCACCTTTTTCTCTGGCCAGTCTGAGGACCGTGTCCCTGTCCCTCTGACAACCAGGTGCACCCTACTTTTTCCAGATATTCCTCCATCTCGGCTTCCGTCGCCCCCCCCTTGGAGGTGTATAGAACCGCATAGAATTCTCTAACCTGTCATGTAATGGCGAGTGGGTAATAATGATCCCCCATGTGCATCTGTAATCATGTCAATATGCGACTGCTCCATGCGATCTTTAATTTTATTCACTAGTCTGCCCCCTGGCCTTCCTCCCTCTCCATAACAGCGGGCCGTGTGTCCACGCGATAGGTACTTTATTTCTACTGCAGCCAAATTATCATAGTCCTTAACCAACTCATGGATGCGGGCCAAAGTCTCCAACGCAGGAGTCTCGGCATAACTACACTCAAGACTCTTGCAGGGCGTTCTCAGTGTTTTGTAGCTGCATCCTTATGTCCCTAAGGAAACCTGCCGCAGTACCAATGAACACTCCCCTGATTGTAACCTTAAATGCCTCCCATAGCGTTGAGGCCTCGTCCACCATGCCCTTATTAATTGCAAAATATTGTCCAATATCTTCCCTCACTGTGTTCTCATATATTGGGTCAAGCAGTGCCTCAGATCGCAACCGCCATGTGAAAGGGCAGCGCAGGGCCGTCGGGATTTCCAAGTCTAGCTGCACGGGATTATGATCCGACAATGTGCGTGATAGTTTCGCCACCTCCTGCACCTAATCCATGGTCTCTCCTCCCAAATGCCAGTAGTCTAATATCGACCAGCTGTTGTGCGAAGGTGTCGCATGCGTCCTTCCTTTACCAGAGGATTCCTTACTCTCCACACATAACGCAACCCAATTTCCTCAATGGTACAGGAAACACTTCTAGCCACTTTGGGCGTTCGATGAGACATTGGATTAGACTTATCTAAATCAGGATTTAAGTATGCATTCAAATCCCCCCCCCCAAAATATAGTGGCTTACGGCCAAGCTCTCAGATGCACACAGGGAGTATCTATGTGTGCCCATAGATGAGCAGGATATCATGATAGCGATTTCGGCACTCTCTAATGGCAAAGCAACAGGGCCAGAAGGCCAGACGGCCTCATGGTGGAATTTTATAAGATGTACGCAGACCTCCTCGCTCCATACCTATTATATATATATCAATGTACGTTGATTTGCAGTCCGAGTGCTGACCAAATTTTATGTATTCGCGTAAGAGGGGGTTTAGATGTTGCGCCGGGTCCTTGACGTAGAGCACCATGTCATCCGCGTATAGGGAGATGTGTAAAGGGCGCTTTGGGAATTGTAGGGCTGAGTAGTGATGGTGTTGTCTAATTTTACATGCTAGGGGTTCCAGCACCAGAGCAAATAGCATTGTGGATAGCGGGCAGCCCTGCCTAGTACCCCGACTAATTGTGATTGGGTCAGAGACATAATTGTTTATTTTTATACGGGCCGATAGGTCTGTGTACAGCATCGATATCCATTGCGTGAATAGTAGAGGAAAGCCCATACGCATTAGTACGGCATGGAGAAAAGGCCACTCTATTGTATCAAAAGCCTTGGCGGCAGCTAACAACGCCGCCACGGCCTTGGTCTCTGGTGTCAGGTAGTGTGATAGCGCAAACAATGTACGCGTATTATGTGTCGTAGATCTTTCAGGAATGAATCCAGATTGATCCAGCCTCACCAATAGGGGCATGAGAGGCTTAAGTCGCGCTGCAATCAGACTTGCAATGATTTTGGTGTCCACGTTAATAAGTGACAGGGGTCGATAGGAGTCGCACTGTTCCTGGTCTTTTCCCGGTTTCAGCAAGGCTATCAGCATTGCCTCTCGCATGGATATCGGAAGAGTTTGTGCTCCATGCGCCGCGCCATACATACATACTAGGTGTAGGGCTAGCAGATCTACAAATGCTTTATAAAATTTGCTTGTGAACCCGTCAGGCCCCGGTGCCTTGCCATTTGGAAGAGTCTTAATGATGTCCGTAACTTCTTCAACTGTGACAGGTCGAGACAGGTATGCTCTATGTGCATCAGATAACCATGCTATTTCAACATCTGCCATGTAGGTCAGCATGTCAGTCATCGACAGTTGGGCGCGCCTCATACAGCCGGCCATAAGTGGCCATAAATTCGTCCAATATACCTTTAATGTCACGTTTAAGAGTTCCTGAGTGGTTTTTGATTGCGTTAACGTGTTGCAGCGCATTCCCCGTGTATATCTTCTGTGCCAGTGCTCTCCCAGGCCTACCACCCTCTCCGTATGTCCTAGCTACCTTACATTTCGATATATACTTAAGCTCATCATTTGCGTATTGTTGATGTTCTGATAGGACCAATTGAATTTCCCCCAGTAAAACAGGGTCTCTCGTTTGCGCATATCTGTGCTCCAAAGCGCTTAATGTGTGTTCCCGTGTTTGCAATTGGTGTCTGATATCCTTGCAAATGCCTGCTGTTGTGCTGATGCATGCCCCCCTGATCGTCACTTTGAAAGCCTCCCATAGGAGGCCCGGGTCGTCAGTCGTGGGGTAGTTAAGCTCAAAATAATCTACTATGGCCTTATGGATGGTGTCTGTGTATAGTGAGTCCAGCAGGGCCCTGGCGTTGAACCTCCAAGTGAAAGGAGGGGGACATAATATGGCATTTGTAGGGCTAGTAACACAGGGCTATGGTCAGACAGCGTGCGCGGCAAATGCTTAATGGAGGTAGACCAGGATGACAGTTCTCTTGTACCCAACCAGTAGTCTATCCTGGACCAGCTGTTGTGTGCTGCAGTGATGTGCGTGCCTTCCGTACCTGCCGGGTGCCTCTTCCTCCACATGTCGCTGAGGCCATAGCGTCTAGCGTCTAGTAGAGTAGCTTGTGCCCGTTTGTGTGGTTCTGTAGTGTTGGGTGAACGGTCCAGTCCCTCCCTCAGAGCAACGTTGAAATCTCCCTTCATATTTGGTTCGTAACCTGCAGTTCAGAGATGGCATGCCATACTTTAGTATAGAACCCTGGGTCATCTACATTTGGGCCATATGTATTTATTAATGCTAAGTGTTGATTTCTTACAGTACCCACCACTATGACACTCTTACCCTCCGTGTCTTTCAGGACATTTGTGACCTGGAGTTGGACTCCCTTTCGTATAAGAATGCTGACCCCTCGTGAATAAGATGAGTAGTGTGTTGCTGTGTACCGTCTCGGCCCATCTAGCACCTAGTGTGGTTGTGGCATTAGCTGCAATGTGCGTTTCCTGGAGAAAAGCCACGTCAACTCGTAACCTGTCAAAGTATGTAAATATCTGGCGAATTTTCTTCGGGTTGCTCAGGCCTCTTACATTCCAGGTAATAAAATGTTGTTGTGCAGATCGTGTCACATCAGAATGCATTAAATACACAACATGAGAAACTGGCTAGCCATTTCGGCTTCATCCTGTGAGATGATGTACAGGCAAGGTCCCAGCAAACAATAACTTGCGACATCTCTAGTGAACTGGAGTTTGCAATGCTTCTCAGACATAGTGATCTAAAAGGAACAGTCCCCAAATCCCCTCTCACCCCTCCCACTTCAGCACCCAAACTTTGCCAAAGCCATATCCCTGAGTTAACCAAACAGTAGTGAAAACTGTTGTAGGGGAGCACCCTCATGGGGGGTCCACCGGGTACACATGACTCCATCCACAAAGTGGATGTGGACGGGTGCCATACATCAAAACATAAACATTTGGTTAGTGCTATAAACTGTGAAATAATAGTCATGACTGATGGGTTGCAGAGAAGTGATTTTGTCATACTTGTGCTCCTCATTAATGCACACCTCATGACAGTACCCACAAGGGAGCACAGCCGTAGGAGCCCAATCATCGCTAACTCCAGCAGATCTTCTCTGTCTATGCATATTATTAATTAAACCAATGTGCTTCACAAGATCGCATTGTATTGGATTAAAGCAGCAGATCGCTACATGTAGAGGAACATACAGCCAACACTCCCAACCCTGCTTTCATTCAATCCTTAACATTCCAGTGAAATGGCTGTTACCCACTGCGTGTGCAGTCGTCCAGCTCTCAATAGGAGTTCCCAACAGCCGTTGGGTGACAGTGTCCGTTGAGCATCGCCGCAGTAGGGTCTCTTCAGGTTGCATATATAAACTATAGCGACATAAATGTGTGCGACTGCCAAAGTGCACCGCAAGCGTCTGGCCTAAGCAGCGGCAGGGACGCCAATGACTCGTAAAGTTTACACCCTCGGCTCAGTTCGCCTATACAATGAACATGTTACCTGTGAAGGGTTTCTCAGTCTTCTTCACTGTGTGCATCTTCACGAACATTAGCATTGCGCCGACGGCCCAGCTTCTTGATATATTCTTGGGCAGCCTGCGGCATGAGTAGGACCGTGGATCGGCCAGCATGGGTAATTTTGATCTTTGCCGGGTAGAGCATGGCGTACTCGATACCTAGATCACGTAGTTTTTTCTTCACTGGACTAAACTCCTTTCGCGCCATTTGAACTGCCATGGTATGGTCCGGATAAAACTCGAGTTTGTTCCTGATGAGTAATGTCACCTTTTTCTTTGGCCAGTCTGAGGACCGTGTCCCTGTCCTTATAGTTGAGCATGCGGGCTATAATGATGCGCGGGGGAGCACCCAGTTTCGGTCTAGATGCTAGTGAGCGATGCGCATGCTCCACCAGGTACACTGATGACAGGTCTTCTCCGCCACACAGCTCCTTAATCAGCAATTCTACATAGTGTTCCATTTTGCCAGTGTTGGTCGATTCCGGCAGGCCCGCTATACGGACGTTATTGCGTCGGGACCTGGCTTCCTGGTCCTCCACTTTAGCCCGCAACACTTTCAATGTTTTTTCCATGCTTGCACAGGTTTTGGTCATTGATGCAGATTCATCCTCGACCGCTGACAGTCTCTGTTCCGCCTCCATCAGACGATCACCGTGTTTATCCAGCTTGGCTGCCATGTTGTCCACACGCTGCGTCAAATTGTCCAATTTGCCATGCATCTCCTGTAGACTGTGTTGGATTGCTCGAAGCATGCTTTCCATACCGCTCCCTTCCTCTGTCTCATTGTCACCTTCAGTTTCCGAGAGTGTAGTGGTATTTTGGGGTTTTTTTTTCGCTTGGAACTGAAGCTTCGTCTGCTGTTTCTCCGGCTTCCCCATTATATTTCCACGTGGTGCGGAGCCCTATGGCCTACGTGCAGATATGCAGGCTGCGAGAAGCGCTCCTGAGCCACAGATCGTTGCTAGTCCGTGTAGGCACCAACAGCGGGGGGGGGGTGTTGCCGAGTCCACCAGTAGATCAGCGCGTGCCTAGTTCCTCGTTATTGTACGTAGTCGACATTTTTATATGTCAGTATTCGAACTCCATCATCATGCGCTATACCTCATTGCTTTGGCTAGGCTTTGCTGTGACCCTCCCAGTAATCGCCACATAATTGTCTTTGATGCAATCCACTACAGGTGTGGTGTGTGAGCAGCAGTGCCGTTAAGGGGAAAGAGGAGCATGCTCATTACATCAGAAGTGTGGCTCAGGGGTTAGAGGCGGCAGACCTGGAGCTTGATTTCGGCCCTGGACCAGGGTTCAATTTCCCGCCTCGGTGGGTCTTGGGCTCAATAATTCCACGGACTCGATAATTCTCGCTCCGGTGCCTTCTTGACTCACGGGTTCACACTCTGCGACTCTGGGCAATAGCTTGCTTAATCTCCACATCGGCCCCTCGCGGTGGGATGCCTGGCTTTCACCTTGTGGATACCCTGCCAGGGTTATCTCACAGGGGAATACCAGGACGGGTTCCCTAAGCAAGCGCGGAGATGCCCCAGGGTAAGTCATGCGCTATATAAGCTTCATACATTTACATTTACATTTACATTACGTTGGACCCCTGATCTTTAGGCAGCATCCGTCTCAGCAGCACACACAGCCTGCGCACCTTATTGTCCTCCCTGTAGTAGCGCCATTTTTGGGTCGGTGTCTACAGACTCATCATGCAGCGTATGTATAACACGTGTATCTTAGCAACTGTGCATTAAGTGCCATGCCATCTCCCCTTCCAGTGAGGTCACCCCATCCTCAACAGTGAGCCACCTTGCAGAAGCCCGACCCTTCACACAACAGCGCGCTGTCCCCGGGACATGTTGGCAACAGTGCCGAGGCTCGGCGTTATTTATCTGTTCCGGCTGCCGCCTCCAATTTAGCGCTATTGGGCTTTTTTATGACTAACCGCTATCACATCACTTGCCGGCGGTGCAATGTCTTCATGCGCTCTTTCAAAGCGCCGCAGTTGCCCTCCTGATCACCTCCTGGAACGCAAACCGGGCGCTCACAGAACTCATACCAGAACGCTCCGGCAACTTGGTTCGCTGGTTCCGATTTTGAATCGCTATCCTCCCTGGACATTTATAGAAAGGTAGGGCTGCCACCAGTAGGCAGTCAGGGGTATGCTATCTCCCGTGCTCAAGCTCCGGACGCCGCCATTTTGTGCCCTTGAGTCGCCAGCACAGTTTTTTTCCCCAAAAAATAAAGCTTGCCTTCTTATTTGACGGACCGCAGGATCACACAACAGATGGTCCTCACATTCCGATTTCCATTTCTGCCTTTTTCGATCGCCGTAGTCAGCTGCAGCACTCCTTTAACAGCTATTTCTGGCACCCGTCCGGCGGAGCTGCCTCAGGAGCCAGCCATCCCACAATGCGCCCTCTAGCGCCCCCAACGACTGCCGAGGAACATTGCTGTAGCCAGTTAAGGCGAACACTGAGCCCATGCAAAATCGAGGTCGGAGCGGGGGCCAACTGCAGGGAAAACAGCGTGAGCTGAAAAGACTAGACACCAGTGCATTGCATCGCATCCGACGAGACTGCGGTGGTGACTGGGAGTGAGGTGGCCCGGTGAGCCTGGGGCTGCGGCAGTGTGAAGCGTTGGCCCGGCCTGGAGGCACCGAGCGGATCCGCTGAGAGAGTGAGCTGGCGCTGGCTGCGGTGAACGGACCCAAGTGAAGCAGGTACCGGAACACCAGACCACCTGTGACAACGAGGGTCGAGGAACTGCAGAGTGCGGGTGCTGGCGCACTGTAGCTGCATACAGTGCTAAGACATTGGCGATGGGGAGCGAGAGCGGCCTGAGATACCGGAACTGCAGTGTAACACAGAGCGGGACTGGCCGGGACATAGCGGACAAGCGTATCGAGGTGCCTGGTGCTGCTGGTGGCAGACAGGAGGTGCAGTAAGTGGGGTGAGGACGCGGTCTGGACCTGGTGTTGGTCGGGCGGTGCGGCCCTGTCTGGATGCCCCAGGATTTATTTGTGGTGGTGCCTGGCGGGTCAGAGCTGTTTGGCCCTCCTAGGTGCAGGAGTGCAGTACTCCTGTTGCAGGCGCTGAGGGTGTGCAGACCTGACACTTTGCAGTGGGAGGGTGCTAGCTGGGCGGTCTGGTGCACCAACTGGCTTACTTTTTTGGGCTGATGGGCATGTGTTGCCACAGGGGGCTCCCGTACTGCTGAGGGGAAGGTTGCGGCATCGCTCTATGTGCACTGAGAGCATTTAGGCACCCTATAAGTCTCCTGTTGGTATGTCCGCTGGGCCCGGTCATGAACAGTACATGATAGGAGTGCGTGGCAACACACTGGTCAACCTCAAGGCTCTACGGAAGTGACCACTGGTCTATTTGAAGGCGCAGCTGGATCCACGGGTGCCGGTTGGACTCGCTTCAAGCAGTAGAGCCACTTCAGATCTGCATAGCGGACGGCAGCTTGTGGGTCTCAATACTAGTGGCCTCCCCTGGTTGTTGTCGGCTGCGGGGCTGCTGAGTGGGTGTGCAGCTGGTGGGTTTCACAACGGGAGGCACCCCTGAGGCTGTTGTGAGTAAATTGGTGAGGCTGGATACCGCACAACCCTCTGCTGACATCCTCAATAATATGGGAAAGTCTAACCCTAAGCAATCCAAGCTGCAATTTGAGAATAAGCGCAATACACAAGCCAGTGAAGCAGTGAGCGATCTGGCGGGATCGCAGGGTGCCTCCGAGATGGCAGAGGACACAGAAGATGACACCAGAACCATCCTGCTGGAGCTGCGAGCTGGCATGAAGTTGATTGATAGTAAAATTGACGCGCTGGTGACCAGACTGGATGTCGCAAAGAAGAAGGTGGATAAGCACGAGCATAGGTTAAAAGTCCTGGAAAATAGATTATCTGACATGCAGGATGTAGGAAGGTACATCCTGACTATGGTTGCCCCCAACTTTTTGCCCTGTGTTTTAGCTGGTTTTGGACATAGTCGACCTGGGACCCTGCCAATCAGGACCCCAGGCCTACTGCTCTCTCTTTAAAATGGATTCCATGTACCCTAGGTACATTTCCAATTGGTACTGGGCCACCTTATCAGACCCTGTAACTCAGGGCATAGGTGTACCCAGGGCCGCCAGGGGCTGAAGCATGTATTATGCCACCCCTGGCTGGCCTCCTAAATTTGACACAACTGGCTGCACGACAGCTGGGGCGAAGACGTGTAACCACCCTTCGCTTTAGGTATAGTAGCTCTATATCTAACCATACAATGGACACCCGAGTTCCTATCAGTCACTCCTATGGCAGGCCTTAAGGATCCTGAAGGCAGAGTGCGTGGGCTCGTGTGAGCTAGGTTCAGGCCCGAGCCGAGCCCGGTTGCAGCTTGCGGAATCAAGACCCAATAGCTGTTCCATGATAACGCGTACCATATCGGTAACTCCGGTGTCGCGTTATCAAGGCATGTCGAGTAAGGTGTCATACGAATCGGGGTGCTGCCCTCTCACCAATTCTGGCGATGAGGTTAGCATCCCACCCTTCTAGAGGGACACGACATGTGCGTAACTGTGAACCCCGGTTAAAGTTAACTGAAGCCTCAGCTCCACAAAATGGATGCTGCCACCACAGACACGAGTCTGACCTCCTGCTGCTGGGAGTCCTTCCAGCGAGGAGCACTTGGACAAAGGGTTTCCTGTCGAGGGCGGTGTTCGCACCGTCCCAGACAGGGTTTGTGTATTCTGGGTAGGTAGGGCTTTGGCGAGAAGGTGACTGCGGAGTGGCACCCCGGTGCTCACTACGCATCTGCCGGTTAGAACCAGTTCCAGGGGCGACAGCCCTGGCCTGGGGAAAGTCCGGCAGGGGAGAGGGGTGTAACTACCCCCCTTCCTGGTCCCACCCTTAGGGCAGGACCTAGTCATGTACCCACCCCTTTCTTTAGAATAAAGACCGGAGCGGGGACCCTTCCAAATTAGATCATCTTTGATTCAAGAACTACTTTCTACGAAAGGACATTCAAGACTCTTCTCAAGATTTCTCCCTTGTGGCTAAGGAGTAGTCACCCTGCATCAGCGGGCACCAACTAAGAACTCTGCGGTTTGCTGTAAGTCCTTCCTCAAGGAATCCGACGGCCCAGCTCGACGAGAACCGGCTTCCCTGGCACCTCTGACCTCTACCCACGTCATCAGCTCAGCTGTGATCGGTGGGTGCGACGAGACCTCGAGGGACCGGCCATCATCAGAACCTGCACGCTCTTAAAACCAGCACGACCATCGAGGTAACTCTCTGGTGAGTGCTCTGGGGTCCGAGAAGCCCCGACCCTGAGCCGCTCCAGCACCGAAGTGCAGTCTCCCAGCATCTCCACGATCTGCGTGGGGCCCTTCTGCTCGCTGCTCAGCACGTTGTCTGGTCACTAGCCGCTGGCTTGTGCCCTTCTGTGACAACATCCGAGAATCATCACTGCTGGTCTGGTTGCTCCAGACTGGCCCTTGCTTCCATCTTTGCGAGAAGCACCCCGGACCCTCCTGGTCCACTCAAGACGCCATCTTAGGCCCACCACGTGGCCCTGAGATCTGCCAAGGCTTGTTGCCCCATCCTGGGCCCAGCGACGCCGACAGCATCATCCTTCGTGGGACAGCTCGCACCTCCACCGTGGTCGCCGACAACGCCTCCTGGTCCGTGAGACTGCAGAGCCTAGCGTCGCCCACTCACCTGGTCGAGGTGACGGCCAACCGGTGCCTTCCTGGTACCTTCTGACTACTGGCTAGTAGTACGAACTTGGTCCCCTCTGCTTTCAGGTTTCATCAATCTCCGATCCAGGCTTGGATCTCTACGAACTATTCAGCACTGGTCGCCGGCCAGCAACTCCTTTTCTTCCGGCTCCTGGCTCGTCAGCGAAGACCCCGACGCCTGTAAGACTTGTGCAGCCGCAGCCCTCGTGGCTAGGTAACTCGGCATTTCGGTGCCTGCATAGCCTCCTTACTCGAGGGTCCTGAGTCCCTCGCTTCCGACTTGCCTTATCGGGTCCGCCCGAGACCTTAATCTTTCCGTGTCCTCGGACACTTGTTTTTATTGTGCACTTGAAGTATTTGCTAAAGAGATTTGGTTTGTGCTTAGTACCCTGTCCTCATAAAGAGTACAGGGCTGTTGTGATTCTTAATAAATATACTGTTTATTTTCATAACACTTGTGTGGTGTCCTTTCACTGGGTGTTCAAGGGGTACATGTGTGGTAAACAGCTGGCTTAACGCGCCCTCTCGAGTCTTTAGCCTTAGACTGCTCGTATCCACGCTACTAGGATAGCTGGTCTATAGGTTGACTTACAACCAAACACCATAAGGGTCGTTGGAACGATACATAGCGGTCGCTAGAATAGCGAACGTTGCATATCGGGCCAACTTCTCACATTGGTGAGCAGCGGTTGGGATTTGAGCTTGCTGTTGTTTTACCACACGTATCCTAAGAATATCTTGTTGAAAGATCGCACAAGTACTGTTAGTACATATAACTAAAAGCTTAGAATACTCTGAGTTCTACTGAACCAGCTGTTGTAGCTCCTCAAGGCTTAGCACACCTTGGCTACAACTCTTAGCAAGGGTACAGTAGGTAAACACGTAGTGTAGGTAGGTGCATCACTTACACCACACTAGAAACAGTATGTCGGACAAAGGAGGAAACTCTGGGTCTCCCCTTGTGTCAGTTGACCCTCCACAGGTCATCCCTTCAGGATATACTGTGCTGAGCTTCAAGGAGTTAAGACGACTGTGTCACTCCAGGAAGATTCAGCAGGGGTCTAACCCCACAACGTCCTTTCTGATTGGTCTCTTGGAGACTTATGATGCCAGAAGAGCTGAGAAACTTCGTAGCTCTTTTAATCCAGAAGGAGACATGCCTCCCCTCGAGGGAACCCGAGACGATCCTGACCTCATCCACCTCGCAACTGAGAACGAAGATGTGGAGGAGGATGAGGATGAGGATCTCTCTGGGGATGAGGCAGATAAGGGACAGGTAGAAGTCGTCAGACTAAGCAGGTCCAACTTAAGCAAACATGATAGCGGTACTGGGGGACCCCTGGGGCCACTATCAGGTCAGCTTAACATTGGGAATGGACGAGCCCGATCTCTGTCAAGAGACTCTGGCAGATCCCTTCAAACCAATGGCTCTCACAACTCTTCTCAGAGGAGAGTGTACGAAGCTAAGGAAAGGGCAGCCAATCTAAGGATTGAAAGGGAAGAACTTGCCCTGGCCAAAGAAAGGCTTGCCTTTGCTAGAGAGCAACAGTTAAGTGGGGCAGTCCCCACTGGTGGCAGCAATGTACCTAGTAATAGGGAAAAGAGTTTCGATACGAAACACCTTGGTAAGATAGTGCCCCCCTTTAAACAAGGGGACGACATCCACAAATGGATTACTGCTTTGGAGAGGGCCTGCACTGTGCAGGGTGTTCCCCAGAGTCAGTCGGCAGCTATCTTGTGGCTCTCCTTTGAAGGAAAAGGAAGAGACAAGCTCCTCACCACAAGGGTGGAGGATGCTAACAATTACCAAATCTTGAAAAATACACTCGTTGAAGGGTTCGGCCTAACCACTGAGCAGTACAGGGTGCTGTTCAGGGATACCCAGAAAACGCAGTCTCAAGATTGGTCTGATTTTGTCGATTGTGCCACTAAGGCTTTTGAAGGCTGGCTACTGGGTAGTAAGGTTACTGATTTTAAAGGATTGTATAATCTAATTATAAGGGAGCAAATCTTAAATAATTGTCAGAACCAGTTATTACACCAGCACCTGGTAGACTCTGATCTGACCTCTCCACAGGAATTGGGTAAGAGGGCAGACAAATGGGTCAGAACCAGGGTTAGGCCTAAAAACCAGGGTGGTGACCAGAAAAAGGAATCGACCAAGCCTCAAGAGAAGGGTGGGGATAAATCCACAGAGAAGACTTCCCAAGGGCCCCAAAACTCCAACAAGGGTGGTGGGTCCCAGAACACTCCTTCAGAACAGAAGAAACCTTATTGCCATACCTGTAAACAGGTGGGCCATTACAAAAGTGATGCCAAGTGCCCTAAAAATAGCAATAAGGAAAACATACCCCCAAGTAATACTCCTAAACCTCCTGTTACCACTAGTGGTAATCCCCCAGGTGGTGGGAGTGCCCCCAAGAATGTGGTGGGCATTACTTTGGGCAATCAGGAGGACTATGGCTTAGCCAGGTTCCCTGACCACACTCTTGTCTGTGAGACTGGCATGGGGTTTGCCAACTTCACTACGGGACCCCACATTTTGGGAAAGTATAGACAAGAAGTTTTAGTGAATGGTCAGAAAGTTGAGGCATTCAGAGACACAGGGGCCAGCCTCACCATGGTGAGTGACCATCTGGTCCCCTCTGCTCAACTGACCCCTGGTTTTACTTATCAGGTGACGGACATTCATGGAATGAAGAGAAGGCATCCCATGGCAGTAGTCAAGCTCAGCTGGGGTAATGTCACAGGGCCCATGAGAGTGGCAGTGACAGATAACCTACCCGTAGATTGCTTACTGGGGAATGACCTGGAACTCTCAGCATGGGCTGAGGTGGAGCAAGAAACTCATTCCAGAATGATAGGCCTATCCAGACAGGTTAGTGGGGCAGTAATAGCTACAGCCCCAGTCCAAGCACCATTCCTCCCTGAAAAGGTTGGACGGGCAGTGGTAGCCACTGCCCAGGCTCAGACAGACTTTCCAGGACAGGATAGGAGGGCTGTGACAGTCACAGCCCAAACACAGACTGAGTGCCCTCCTGAAAAGGTTGGCAAGGTTGAAATGGTCTCAGCCTCTACTCAAACAGATAGTGAGGTTGTGAAGCCTGAAACAATAGATCACTCCACTCAAACAGAGAGCATTGAGGAGGAAGAAGAGTCTTCCCCCTCCCAGACACTAGGTGAGAGCCAGCCTCCTCAGGGAACTGACTCTACCCCTGTTGAAGGAACTGCCCCAGAGGTAGTCAGGCCTAGCCTGGCAGAGCCCCTGATGGCAGTGGACCCTTCCCAGGTGGGACCCAGTCTGGAGCAGGTAACCTGCACCTCTCTACCCTGCCTCAGTCAGCCCAGGGCTGAAGAGATCAGGGAGGCCAGTGGTGGACCCAAAAGGGCCCCCTGTCCGAAAGAACCCCTTAATCAGCAGATTAGGATCACTGAAGCTAGTAAACCTAGCCAAGTGAAAATAAAACAGACTCCTGAGGGATCCCCCTTAAAAGTAGTTAGGGAACTCCCACAGCTGGACACTGTTGGGCACAGCCAAACATGGGGCCTAAAAACCCCAGACCTGACCTGTCCCTCCAGTAAGCCAAACAGAGGGACTCAGCCTCCAGCTTTAGGTAGCCAGAGACTGACCCTGAGAGCTCAGTGCATCTCAGCTAAAGAAAGAAAGGCGCACATGATGAATGGTGATTGGAGGAAGTTGAGCCCAAAGGTAGAGGAGCCTCACTTCAGTACTCCATCCCAGCATCAGCCTTCTTCTTTCCCAAGACACACCAGAGACAGAGATTCCCTATGGTGGAGACCCTCAGATACCCTTAGGGTGAGGGGTTGCTAGTGGACCATGACACAGGGGGAAACCAAGCCAGAGCTGGTCCTTCCTTATATGGCCACTTAGGTAATAGAGGCTTACCTGGACAAGGATAGCCTTATCTCCTTTCGTTTGGGGGGGGGGGGGTTGTGTAGGAAGGTACATCCTGACTATGGTTGCCCCCAACTTTTTGCCCTGTGTTTTAGCTGGTTTTGGACATAGTCGACCTGGGACCCTGCCAATCAGGACCCCAGGCCTACTGCTCTCTCTTTAAAATGGATTCCATGTACCCTAGGTACATTTCCAATTGGTACTGGGCCACCTTATCAGACCCTGTAACTCAGGGAATAGGTGTACCCAGGGCCGCCAGGGGCTGAAGCATGTATTATGCCACCCCTGGCTGGCCTCCTAAATTTGACACAACTGGCTGCACGACAGCTGGGGCGAAGACGTGTAACCACCCTTCGCTTTAGGTATAGTAGCTCTATATCTAACCATACAATGGACACCCGAGTTCCTATCAGTCACTCCTATGGCAGGCCTTAACGATCCTGAAGGCAGAGTGCGTGGGCTCGTGTGAGCTAGGTTCAGGCCCGAGCCGAGCCCGGTTGCAGCTTGCGGAATCAAGACCCAATAGCTGTTCCATGATAACGCGTACCATATCGGTAACTCCGGTGTCGCGTTATCAAGGCATGTCGAGTAAGGTGTCATACGAATCGGGGTGCTGCCCTCTCACCAATTCTGGCGATGAGGTTAGCATCCCACCCTTCTAGAGGGACACGACATGTGCGTAACTGTGAACCCCGGTTAAAGTTAACTGAAGCCTCAGCTCCACAAAATGGATGCTGCCACCACAGACACGAGTCTGACCTCCTGCTGCTGGGAGTCCTTCCAGCGAGGAGCACTTGGACAAAGGGTTTCCTGTCGAGGGCGGTGTTCGCACCGTCCCAGACAGGGTTTGTGTATTCTGGGTAGGTAGGGCTTTGGCGAGAAGGTGACTGCGGAGTGGCACCCCGGTGCTCACTACGCATCTGCCGGTTAGAACCAGTTCCAGGGGCGACAGCCCTGGCCTGGGGAAAGTCCGGCAGGGGAGAGGGGTGTAACTACCCCCCTTCCTGGTCCCACCCTTAGGGCAGGACCTAGTCATGTACCCACCCCTTTCTTTAGAATAAAGACCGGAGCGGGGACCCTTCCAAATTAGATCATCTTTGATTCAAGAACTACTTTCTACGAAAGGACATTCAAGACTCTTCTCAAGATTTCTCCCTTGTGGCTAAGGAGTAGTCACCCTGCATCAGCGGGCACCAACTAAGAACTCTGCGGTTTGCTGTAAGTCCTTCCTCAAGGAATCCGACGGCCCAGCTCGACGAGAACCGGCTTCCCTGGCACCTCTGACCTCTACCCACGTCATCAGCTCAGCTGTGATCGGTGGGTGCGACGAGACCTCGAGGGACCGGCCATCATCAGAACCTGCACGCTCTTAAAACCAGCACGACCATCGAGGTAACTCTCTGGTGAGTGCTCTGGGGTCCGAGAAGCCCCGACCCTGAGCCGCTCCAGCACCGAAGTGCAGTCTCCCAGCATCTCCACGATCTGCGTGGGGCCCTTCTGCTCGCTGCTCAGCACGTTGTCTGGTCACTAGCCGCTGGCTTGTGCCCTTCTGTGACGACATCCGAGAATCATCACTGCTGGTCTGGTTGCTCCAGACTGGCCCTTGCTTCCATCTTTGCGAGAAGCACCCCGGACCCTCCTGGTCCACTCAAGACGCCATCTTAGGCCCACCACGTGGCCCTGAGATCTGCCAAGGCTTGTTGCCCCATCCTGGGCCCAGCGACGCCGACAGCATCATCCTTCGTGGGACAGCTCGCACCTCCACCGTGGTCGCCGACAACGCCTCCTGGTCCGTGAGACTGCAGAGCCTAGCGTCGCCCACTCACCTGGTCGAGGTGACGGCCAACCGGTGCCTTCCTGGTACCTTCTGACTACTGGCTAGTAGTACGAACTTGGTCCCCTCTGCTTTCAGGTTTCATCAATCTCCGATCCAGGCTTGGATCTCTACGAACTATTCAGCACTGGTCGCCGGCCAGCAACTCCTTTTCTTCCGGCTCCTGGCTCGTCAGCGAAGACCCCGACGCCTGTAAGACTGGTGCAGCCGCAGCCCTCGTGGCTAGGTAACTCGGCATTTCGGTGCCTGCATAGCCTCCTTACTCGAGGGTCCTGAGTCCCTCGCTTCCGACTTGCCTTATCGGGTCCGCCCGAGACCTTAATCTTTCCGTGTCCTCGGACACTTGTTTTTATTGTGCACTTGAAGTATTTGCTAAAGAGATTTGGTTTGTGCTTAGTACCCTGTCCTCATAAAGAGTACAGGGCTGTTGTGATTCTTAATAAATATACTGTTTATTTTCATAACACTTGTGTGGTGTCCTTTCACTGGGTGTTCAAGGGGTACATGTGTGGTAAACAGCTGGCTTAACGCGCCCTCTCGAGTCTTTAGCCTTAGACTGCTCGTATCCACGCTACTAGGATAGCTGGTCTATAGGTTGACTTACAACCAAACACCATAAGGGTCGTTGGAACGATACATAGCGGTCGCTAGAATAGCGAACGTTGCATATCGGGCCAACTTCTCACACAGGAGTCGCAAGCTGAATCCCGGACCCAAATATTGCAGATGGTGAAGGTATTGGAAATTAAACGGGCAAAGAATGAGGACTTGGAAGCGCGCTCTAGGCGCAACAACCTTCGCATTATTGGCCTGCCGGAGTCCACCCCTATTTCCAAGATGGAGACATTCGTTGATGTGACGCTGCATGACCTGTTTGGCTCGGTGCTGTCCCCAGTGATGATAGTGGAAAGGGTGGACTGTTCGTTGGTTCCCAGACCCCAGCTGGGTGCGCCGCCCTGCCCGATAATTACGTGCCTCCTGAACTATGCTGACAGAGACGCTATCCTGAGGGAGGCCAGGGCAAAGGCCCCTGTTACCTATAAGGGAGACACGTTATCCTTTTTTCCGGACTACACCCCAGTGGTGCAGGCAGCTAGGAGGGAGTTTGTGCCAGCGAAAATGTTGTTGCAGGCTGCATTAGTGCCCTATGCTATGCTCTACCCAGCCAAGCTGAAAATATCGCATGAAGGGCAGGCGCACTTTTTTACGGAATCAAAGTAGGCCCTGAAATTCCCGAAACACATCTGCAAAATGAGACTGTGGCGGTTTGGAACCCACAGTGCAGCAGTAACATCTGGCTTGGAGGAAGCGGATTGAACTCAGTGATATTGCATTTAATCTGATGGATGTGTTGGGGGCTTTCCTTTACTATATGTTGGTAGCATTCATGTATAAATGTGTATCTGATAATATCTGCTGAGCGGGTAGTGGACGGAAGTAGCTTTCCTAAACATGTGTTAACAGTTTCATAAGGTTACATTCATTTAACATTGATCAGTGTGTCAGACACTGGTCAAATTTTTTGTTCATTTGCACAGTTGGACCACCTTGTCCTAATCTGGCGACCACACCTCGGTGTGACTATTCGTTGCTGATACTCTCCCCCTAATGGGTATTCCCCAATTGTTGTGCTGTATGGTTGATGGGGGTGATGTGTGGGTGGGGGGTAGGTTTCGGTCTCGACCTAAATAGGAGGTTGGAGTGGGTGGAGGGAGGAGGTCGGGTAGCGTGGTGTATGTGTTTTTTTTTTTTCATATACATGTCGTATTGAAGTTGGTTGAACAAGGGATGTGCAATATGTTGGTTTACCTGGATACAATGTTGCCAGCACCCCCGTTGCCGTCCGATTCAATGCTGCATTCGATAGGCGTTGATCAGAGGTGTGATGGGTGATAGATTCAGAATGTTGACCTGGAATACGAGAGGCCTCAACTCACCTAAAAAAGTAAGACAAGTGCTGGCCTTGAATCGGCACTCAATACACATAGCCCTGCTGCAGGAGACACATTAGACAAAACACATTGAACGGGGTTTGCGGGGAGATGGGCGGGCTTTAAGTTGGCAGCTTTATTTTGTCATATGTCAGAGAAACGATGATATTGGTTAAAAGAGGAGTAGCATTTCAGCCAGCATGTACGTATGTGGGCAGATGTAAAATGGTGCAGGGTAAGCTGGGGGAATCATTGGTTACTATAATCAACATGTATGGACCCATTATGGTTGACCCAGTGTGTTTTTCCCAAATGTATGATGCATTGAGAGCTTGGCCGTAAGCCACTATATTTTGGGGGGGGGGGGGGATTTGAATACATACTTAAATCCTGATTTAGATAAGTCTAATCCAATGTCTCATCGAACGCCCAAAGTGGCTAGAAGCGTTTCCTGTACCATTGAGGAAATTGGGTTGCGTGATGTGTGGACAGTAAGGAATCCTCTGGTAAAGGAAGGGACGCATGCGACACATTCGCACAACAGCTGGTCGATATTAGACTACTGGCAGTTGGGAGGAGAGACCATGGATTAGGTGCAGGAGGTGGCGAATCTACCACGCACATTGTCGGATCATAATCCCGTGCAGCTAGACTTGGAAATCCCGACGGCCCTGCGTTGCCCTTTCACATGGCGGCTGCGATCTGAGGCACTGCTTGACCCAATATATGAGAACACAGTGAGGGAAGATATTGGACAATATTTTGCAATTAATAAGGGCATGGTGGACGAGGCCTCAACGCTATGGGAGGCGTTTAAGGTTACAATCAGGGGAGTGTTCATTGGTACTGCGGCAGGTTTCCTTAGGGACATAAGGACGCAGCTACAAAACACTGAGAATGCCCTGCAAGAGTTGGAGCGTAATTATGCCGAGACTCCTGCGGTGGAGACTTTGGCCCGCATCCATGAGTTGGCTAAGGACTATGATAAGTTGGCTGCAGTAGAAATAAAGTACCTATCGCGTGGACACACGGCCCGCTGTTATGAAGAGGGAGGAAGGCCAGGGGGCACACTAGTGAATAAAATTAAAGAGCGCATGGAGCAGTCGCATATTGACATGATTACAGATGCACATGGGGGATCATTATTACCCACTCGCCATTACATAACAGTTTAGAGAATTCTATGCGGCTCTATACACCTCCAAGGGGGGGGTGATGGAAGCCGAGTTGGAGGAATATCTGGAAAAAGTAGGGTGCACCTGGTTGTCAGATGCACACAGGGAGTATCTATGTGTGCCCATAGATGAGCAGGGTATCAGGATAGCGATTTCGGCACTCTCTAATGGCAAAGCAACAGGGCCAGATGGCCTCATGGTGGAATTTTATAAGATGTACGCAGACCTACTCGCTCCATACCTATTGGAGATGTACGCTGAGGCGCACAAGACCGGGAAACTACCACTGACTTTACGACAAGCATTGATAATAACTCTGCTCAAAAAGGATCAGCCACCAGATAGGTGTGACTCCTATCGCCCTTTATCCTTGATCAATATAGATGCGAAGATATTGGCCAAAATCTTAGCAACTAGGTTGCAGCCCCTGATGTCGTGCCTGGTGTTGCCTGATCAGGAGGGCTTTTTTCCTGAAAGGTCCACGTCGCATAATCTCCGGACTGTTTTTTCCATGTTCCACATATTCGAACTGAGCATGTCAGCTGCGACAGTTCTGCTGGACGCTGCAAAAGCATTTTATTCGGTGCAGTGGAAGTATATGCAGTTTGTCCTGCAGCTGATGGGATTCCCACACGCATTTTTGTAATGGGTAGCGGTGCTTTATGCAGATCTGACGGCCAAGGTACATGTGGATGGCCTGACTTCAGAACCTTTTAACATAGAGAGGGGTACACGCCAGGGGTGTCCGCTGTCTCCGCTGCTGTTTGCGATCATATTGGAGCCATTGGCATGTGTCATTCGGCAGAGGCACAGGGAGACGGCGCTACATTTTAACTATCGCCCAGTAGCTATTTCATTATACGCGGACAATATGGTGCTTTTTGTTCATGAACCATCCCGATACCTGGCGCAACTGCTCCGGGAGTATGTTTGGTTTGGCCGCATATCGGGCCTCTTTGTCAATTGGGACAAATCCATTATCATTCCGCTAATGGAGTCTACTGTGCAGCCTGATATGGAATTCCGGCTGGTGTGGTCTACGGACCCGGTTAAATATCTTGAAGTATGGATCCATAGGGATTCAAACATAGTGATAAGGGAAAATTATGGGAAAGCATACACTAGGCTGGAACAGCAGGTAGACGTGTGGGTTTCGCTGCCGATGTCGCTAGCAGATCGCATTGCCTTAATTAAAATGGTTTCTGTACCTGTTTATTAACATCCCGGTGGTACTAACCATGGGATTTTTTCAGAACATTTGAAGGGCTCTGTTACGGCTAGACTTGGGTGGCAAAAATGCTTGTGTGAATGGTCGATTCTCACCAGTGGGTATGACCGGGGAGGTTATGGAGAACCGGAATTTTATGTTTAAAATCTGAGTGTGCAGGCTCAATGCGTATATTATTGGATGAGACCACATGCGTATACACCACATGTTGCAGTGGAAGAGGGGGATGCTTCTCCGGTTCCATTGCACAGCATGAACACTCATCGGGCGCGCCGAACCCCGAGAACCGAAATAAATGCAGTGGACACAACCATAGCTGCCTGGGAGGCGATAGGGCGATTGGCGCAAAAGCTGCTGATATTCTCACCAGCCATGCACATAGAACACCACACTGCAATCTCGGGGCGCCGTTGATGCGTTTGCTTCGGGAGGCAGGTTTTCAACGGATGCAAGACATTTATCCAGATGGGTCATTTGTCACACCGGACTCTCTCCATTACATTAGCAAGCAGTCATTACTGTTCAGGTTTGCAATGCACAGACTGCGCCATGCGACCAGGGTGCACTACATCACTTTCCCTCTGGAACGTCCCACGCTGTTGTCTCTGTAGTTTGCTCTCACCGCACCTACTAACAAAAAATTGATCTTCAGATTATATAAGCTGATTAAAGATTAATTTATAAATTGACCGGACAGAAGTTGTGAGCGATGGAATGCCTGTCTACCTGAGTCGATCTTGGAGAAAGATTGGAAGTATGTGTGTGAATTGACAGGGACAATTAGTATGAATGGGAACTTGTGCATCATACACTTTAAATATATACATCAGGTGTGTTACACCCAAGCACGGTTGCATAGCTTTGGCCTATGTGACTCTGACAGGTGTGCGTGGTGCGGGCAGGGGAATGCAGATTTTTTGTATTTAGCGTGGGGATTTAAAAAGGTGTATGAGTTTTGGGAAGTGGTGCTGAGTAATTTAAAGACTATGGTGGCTATGGAGCTCCAGTGCACTCCGCTGGTCTGCCTGCTTTGCTGCGTGCCACACATAAAGGGAGTGAGTGGGAGATTTGTAAGACTGGCCTTGCTGATGGGTGCGCGAAGAGTGGCGGTTACCTCGGGGAAAGGTACAGTCCGAAAGTAGAAATTTGGTTGAAGGACCTGGCATATTGTAAAGAAAACCTGGAAACATATGCAGAGGAATTACCAACAATTTCGTGACCAAGAGACATTTGGGAACCATTACTTCTGTTTCTCTTGAAAAGAGTGGCTGATGCTGAGTAGTGAGATGCACACTGAGGACTGGGAGGATGGTGACGGGAGGGCGGGAGGGTGGACGGAATGATGACTAGGTGACTTTGCATTCTTCATACTCGACTGGGTGATTTCTGATTAGAATGTATGTGAGGATGTATTTTTCTTTTTTTTGTGTTAAATTTCAGTTAGGCATTATGTGTATGTTTGTAGGATGCACAGGGATATTGATGTATTCGAGTTACCTTAGTTTCTATTTATAGTATTGTCATATGCTTTTCGTGTTCTGTGTTTTGGGGGATGTTTTGTAATGTCATTTGCATGCTATTTTTGAAAAAAAAAAAAGTTAGTGTTGTCAGCCAGAAATGGAAGCGAACACAATGGGGGACAATGTTACTGAGAAATGTGAGGTATGACAAGAAAACATGGGTTTCGAATGACCAACCAGTAAGTTGCGCAAAGTATGATCCATGTTTGAAATAATAAACTGCGGTCTTTTGTGCACCATAAGATGTTGTCCTCTGAATGATGTGAGGGTAAACGGGTGTGCATTGTTTGGCAGGAAGAAGAAGGGTGAGTGAACTTGTAGGCCTGGGAGGGGTTCTGCTAGTGCTTCAGGCTCTGTCAGTTGAGATGCCCATTAGACAGACAGGCATCGCAGTAATGACAAATGACAGGAAAACAATTCCTGCCATTGGACCAATCACTAGCCCCGGA